>NW_027361687.1:58015000-59347500 GCF_039654945.1 Dendrobates tinctorius | reverse complement strand
AACCCACTCTCAACCATTGTTGGGTTCCATGAGCTAAAACCCTTGGTACACAAACTAATTGTCTATGATTGGCCTTGACATTCAAACTGCTTTCCCTAGGTTTGTAGCTTTGACCCATCTTTGGAACCTCACTATAGCGGTTAGGGGCCATGATGGTCCGTACTGTTTTGAGGTTGGTAACTTTAACCCATCTTGGGAACTTCCCTATGTCAGTGACTGGCCATCATGGACGGGATTGCTTTTGCAAGGTTGGTAGCTTTGATCCATTTTGAGAACCTCACTATGCCATTGAGTGGCCATGGTGGTGAAGACTTCTTTTGAGGTTGATTGCTTTGACCCATCTTAAGAACCTCATTATTCCAGTGTGTGACCATGATGGTTAAGATTGAGTTTGGTAGCTTTGACCCATCTTAAGAACCTCACTATGTCACTAAGTGGCCATCATGATGGTGAGGACTGCCTTCACGAGGATGGTAGCTTTGACCCATCGGAGAACCTTTATGATACCAATCACTTTTCCATTGTTTTAAAAGACTGTTTCTAGAGTCAATTGGTGTCCTTGGGGGTGTTCAGGAGAAATAATTTTCAAGCAGTCTGTATGAAATAACACAAAAAAGTGAGAAAACTGAGCAGTGGGTCTCATTGGTTTTGTGGTGGCTACATCTTCTTGTGGTGGGAGCTGGTTCTTGTAAAAAACTTGTATTGATTTAGTACAGTGTCTAGATGCCGCCCATTGGACCACCCAACCGTCATTTGTGACTGGAGAGGGTCCAGACTGGTCTACTCAGTGGGTTTGACCGCACCACATACCAGCCCTTCCACCATGCGGTGGTAGTAGTTCAGCTTTTGAGACGTGTTCTCTGTTATTTATAGGCTCTTTGTGAAGTTTATAATCGAACCCCGAACCCCAGTCTCCAGGAGCAGATAGAGGGAGCCAGAAGAAGAGTCCATCAACTGCAACTTAAGATTCGTCAGGAGACAGCTGGACCAACAGTGAGTACAATCCCATCATGGAAAGCAAAGCTGTGCTCCACAAGTATCTCACAATTATTCATGACCACTTAAGACTCTGTTCTTCATTTCCATTTTTCTGCTCATGGTGGACACCATCATTGCGTCATTGTGTCCAGACAAAGTCGAAGAATGTGTGACACCGCTCCATACAAGTGCTTCTCACAAAATTAGAATATCATCAAAAAGTTAATTTATTTCAGTTCTTCAATACAAAAAGTGAAACTCGTATATTATATAGAGTCATTACAAACAGAATGATCTATTTCAAGTGTTATTTCTGTTAATGTTGATGATTATGGCTTACAGCCAATGAAAACCCAAAAGTCATTATCTCAGTAAATTAGAATACTTTATAACACCAGCTTGAAAAATGACTTTAAAAACCGAAATGTTGGCCTACTGAAATGTATGTTCAGTAAATACACTCTATACTTGGTCGGGGCTCCTTTGGCATCAGTTACTGCATCAATGTGGCGTGGCATGAAGGTGATCAGCCTGTAGCACTGCTGAGGTGTTTCAGCTCATCTGCATTGTTGGGTCTGGTGTCTTTCATCTTCCTCTTGACAATACCCCATAGATTCTCTATGGCAGGGGTGGGTAATTAATTTTGCCGACGGGCCACGTGAGAGACAGTGACTGTTGTGGAGGGCCGAACCAATAGGCTGAAATTAATTCATTTCAATATTAATATCAATATATTAATTATTATTATTATATTATTGATAATTATATTAACTCTATCAGTTAATATTGAGCAGAATTAAGTATACTGACATCCCCCTATATATTGATAAACCACAATACAGCCCCTTCCATATATCGTATGAGCCCCCCACAGCCCCTTATATTCTGTAAGCCACCCTACACAGCCTCCCTTTATACAGCATGAGCCCTGCATAGCTTCACTATATACAGCATGACAGCATGAGCCATGCACAGCCTCACTATATAGAGCATGAGCCCCACAAAGCTTCCCCTTATGCAATATGAGCCCCACAAAGCCTCACCATATGGAGCATGAGCCCTACACAGCCTTCCTATATACAACATGAGCCCTACACAGCCTCCCTATATGCAGCATGTAACCTACACATCCTCACCTATATAAAGTATGTGCCCCACACAGCCTCCCCATATGTAGCATGAACCCCACAGAGACTCCATATATACAGCATGAGCCTCACACAACCTCCCTATGTACAGTGTAAGCCCCACACCACCTCCTTATATACAGCATGAGCCCCACACAGCTTCACGATATACAGCATGAGCCCCACAAAGCCTCCCCCATATACAGCATGTGCCCCACAAAGCCTCCCCCATATGCAGCATGAACCCCACAGAGCCTCCCTATATACAGCGTGAGCCTCACACAGCCTCCTTATATACTGCGTGAGCCCCACATAGCCTCCTTATATACTGCGTGAGCCCCACACAGCCTCCTTATATACTGCGTGAGCCCCACACAGCCTCCTTATATACTGCGTGAGCCCCACACAGCCTCCTTATATACTGCGTGAGCCCCACACAGCCTCCTTATATACTGCGTGAGCCCCACACAGCCTCCTTATATACTGCGTGAGCCCCACACAGCCTCCTTATATACTGCGTGAGCCCCACACAGCCTCCTTATATACTGCGTGAGCCCCACACAGCCTCCTTATATACTGCGTGAGCCCCACACAGCCTCCTTATATACTGCGTGAGCCCCACACAGCCTCCTTATATACTGCGTGAGCCCCACACAGCCTCCTTATATACTGCGTGAGCCCCACACAGCCTCCTTATATACTGCGTGAGCCCCACACAGCCTCCTTATATACTGCGTGAGCCCCACACAGCCTCCTTATATACTGCGTGAGCCCCACACAGCCTCCTTATATACTGCGTGAGCCCCACACAGCCTCCTTATATACTGCGTGAGCCCCACACAGCCTCCTTATATACTGCGTGAGCCCCACACAGCCTCCTTATATACTGCGTGAGCCCCACACAGCCTCCTTATATACTGCGTGAGCCCCACACAGCCTCCTTATATACTGCGTGAGCCCCACACAGCCTCCTTATATACTGCGTGAGCCCCACACAGCCTCCTTATATACTGCGTGAGCCCCACACAGCCTCCTTATATACTGCGTGAGCCCCACACAGCCTCCTTATATACTGCGTGAGCCCCACACAGCCTCCTTATATACTGCGTGAGCCCCACACAGCCTCCTTATATACTGCGTGAGCCCCACACAGCCTCCTTATATACTGCGTGAGCCCCACACAGCCTCCTTATATACTGCGTGAGCCCCACACAGCCTCCTTATATACTGCGTGAGCCCCACACAGCCTCCTTATATACTGCGTGAGCCCCACACAGCCTCCTTATATACTGCGTGAGCCCCACACAGCCTCCTTATATACTGCGTGAGCCCCACACAGCCTCCTTATATACTGCGTGAGCCCCACACAGCCTCCTTATATACTGCGTGAGCCCCACACAGCCTCCTTATATACTGCGTGAGCCCCACACAGCCTCCTTATATACTGCGTGAGCCCCACACAGCCTCCTTATATACTGCGTGAGCCCCACACAGCCTCCTTATATACTGCGTGAGCCCCACACAGCCTCCTTATATACTGCGTGAGCCCCACACAGCCTCCTTATATACTGCGTGAGCCCCACACAGCCTCCTTATATACTGCGTGAGCCCCACACAGCCTCCTTATATACTGCGTGAGCCCCACACAGCCTCCTTATATACTGCGTGAGCCCCACACAGCCTCCTTATATACTGCGTGAGCCCCACACAGCCTCCTTATATACTGCGTGAGCCCCACACAGCCTCCTTATATACTGCGTGAGCCCCACACAGCCTCCTTATATACTGCGTGAGCCCCACACAGCCTCCTTATATACTGCGTGAGCCCCACACAGCCTCCTTATATACTGCGTGAGCCCCACACAGCCTCCTTATATACTGCGTGAGCCCCACACAGCCTCCTTATATACTGCGTGAGCCCCACACAGCCTCCTTATATACTGCGTGAGCCCCACACAGCCTCCTTATATACTGCGTGAGCCCCACACAGCCTCCTTATATACTGCGTGAGCCCCACACAGCCTCCTTATATACTGCGTGAGCCCCACACAGCCTCCTTATATACTGCGTGAGCCCCACACAGCCTCCTTATATACTGCGTGAGCCCCACACAGCCTCCTTATATACTGCGTGAGCCCCACACAGCCTCCTTATATACTGCGTGAGCCCCACACAGCCTCCTTATATACTGCGTGAGCCCCACACAGCCTCCTTATATACTGCGTGAGCCCCACACAGCCTCCTTATATACTGCGTGAGCCCCACACAGCCTCCTTATATACTGCGTGAGCCCCACACAGCCTCCCCATATACTGCGTGAGCCCCACACAGGCTCTCTTTATACTACATGAGCCCCACACAGCATCATTACATACTGCTTGAGCCCCATAACCTCCTCATGTACTGCATGAGGCACCCATAGCCTCCCCATGTCCAGGATGAGGCCCCCATAGACTCCCCATGTCCAGCCAAACATACCATACACATGAAAAAAAGAACATCACATACTCACCTAGGCCCCATTTCCCCAGTGCTCTACTTCTATTCCTGTCTCGGTGTCTCTCAGCATTACACAGCTGACGCAATGAAATTATGTAATCGTGTCAGCTTTTCACACACTGATTGGTGGAGTAAGTGGATGGAGGCCCCTCCTCCACCAATGAAGTCTCGCACAGATAGAGACAGTGGGCGGGCGGGCGTGGGAGGGCACGGTGCGGCCCATGGGCCTCTGTTTTGCAGTCCCTCGGCTGTTTTGGTACGTGGGCCGGACTGGGATGGCCAGAGGGCCGTATGTGGCCAGCAGGCTGCAGTTTGCCCAGGTCAGTCGAGTTTGCTAGCAAATAAAGCACAATGATACTGTTGTTTGTAAACCAGGTATTGGTACTTTTGGCAGTGGGGACAGGTGCCAAGTCCTGCTGGAGAATGAAATCTCCACCTCTTAAAAGCTTGTCGGCAGAGGGAAGCATGAAGTGCTGTAAAGCTTCCTGGTAGACGGCTGCGCTGACTTTGGTCTTGAGAAAACACAGTGGACCTACACCAGCAGATGACATGGCTCCCCAAACCATCCCAGATTGTTGAAACTTCACACTAGACCTCAAGCAGCTTGGATTGTGGCCTCTCAACTCTTCCTCCAGACTCTGGGACCTTGATTTCCAAATGAAATGCAAAATTTACTTTAACCCCTTTCTGTCATGTGACGTACTATCCCGTCCATGTGCTCTGGGACTTAATTCCCAGGGACGGGATAGTACGTCACAGCGATCAGCGGCGCCCTCGTGGTGCGTGCCTCTGATCGCAGCCGGGTGTCAGCTGATTATCACAGCTGACACCCGGTACAATGTGTCAGGGGCGGTCATGGACCGCCCCGACACGTTAACCCCTTGCACACTGCGATCAAACACGATCGCGGTGTACCGGGATTAAAGGAAAGCATCGGCAGGGAGGGGGCTCCCTCCATGCTTCCCTGAGCCCCCCACAGCAGCGCAATGTGCAGCGCTGCTGCGGGGGGCGATCTGTCACACGACAGTGATGTCCCCCCTGGGACAATGCAATAAAGTAAAAAAAAAAAGTGTAAAAATAATTTAAAAAAAAATCGCTAAATAAATTTAAAAAAACAAAAATATTCCCTAATAAATTCATTTTTTGGAAATAAAAAACAAAACAAAAGTACACATATTTGGTATCGCCGCATCCGTAATGACCCGCCCTATAAAACTGTCCCACTAGTTAACCCCTTTAGCGAACCCCATAAAAAATAAAAAACTAAGCAAAAAATAATGATTTATTATCATACCGCCAAACAAAAAGTGCAATAACGTGCGATCAAAAAGACGCATATAAATATCCATGGTACCGCTGAAAACGTCATCTTGTCCGGCAAAAAAACGAGCCGCCATACAGCATCATCAGCAAAAAATAAAATAGCTCACAGAATAAAGCGATGCAAAAATAATTATTTTTTATATAAAATTGTTTTCATTGCATAAAAGCGCCAAAACATAAAAAAAGACCTAAATGAGGTATCGCTGTCACCGTACTGACCCGAAGAATAAAAGGGCGGTGTAAACGCACCCCGCAAAAGAAATTCATGAAACGCTGGTTTTTGTTCATTCTGCGTCCCAAAAATCGGAATAAAAAGTGATCAAAAGATGTCATGTGCCGAAAATGATACCAATAAAAACGTCAACTCGTCCCGTAAAAAATAAGACCTCACATAACTCAGTGGGTCAAAATATGGAAAAATTATAGCTCTCAATATGTGGTGATGCAAAAACTATTTTTACAATAAAAAGCGTCTTTTAGCGTGTGACAGCTGCCAAACATAAAACCCGCCATAAATAGTAAATCAAACCCCCCGTTATCACCCCCTTAGTTAGGGAAAAATCATAAAATTAAAAGAAAATGTATTTATTTCTATTTTCCTATTAGGGCTAGGGCTGAGATTAGGGTTGGGGGTGTGTTGGGGTTAGGGTTGGAGTTAGAATTGGGGGGTTTCCACTGTTTGGGCACATCAGGTGCTCTCCAAATGCAACATGGCGTCTGATCTCAATTCCAGCCAAAAGTCAAATGGTGCTCCTTCCCTTCCAAGCTCTGCCATGTGCCCAAACAGTGTTTTACCCCCACATATAGGGTATCAGCCTACGCAGGACAAATTGCAAAACAACTTTTGGGGTCCAATTTCTCCTGTTACCCTTAGGAAAATAAAAAATTGGGAGCAAAAATATCATTTTTGTGGAAAAAAAAAAGTTTTATTTTCACTCCCGGGCGTTATAAAGTTCTGTGAAGCACTTGGGGGTTCAAAGTGCTCACCACACATCTAGATAAGTTCCGTGGTGGGGTCTAGTTTCCAAAATGGGGTCACTTGTGGGGAGTTTCAATAGCTTAGGTACATCAGGGGCTCTCCAAACAAACAATACACCCGCAGACCATTCCATCAAAGTCTGCATTCCAAAACGTCACTACTTCCCTTTCGAGCCCCGACGTGTGCCCATACAGTAGTTTTCTCCCACATATGGGGTATCAGCATACTCAGGACAAATTGGACAACAACTTTTGGGGTGCAATTTCTCCTTGTACCCTTGGGAAAATAAAAAAATTGGTGACTAAAAGATCACGTTTGTGGAAAAAATGCGATATTTTTTTATTTTTTTTTTATCTTCACGCCCGGGCGTTATAAACTTCTGTGAAGCACGGGGGGGTTCAAAGTGCTCACCACACATCTAGATAAGTTCCTTGGGGGGTCTAGTTTCCAAAATGGTTTAATTTGTGGGGGGTTTCCACTGTTTTGGTACATCAGGGCCTTTCCAAACGCGACATGGTGTCCGATCTCAATTCCAGCCAAAAACGTCAAATGGCGCTGCTTCCCTTCTGAGCTTTGCCATGCGCCCAAATAGTGGTTTACCCCCACATGTGGGGTATCAGCGCACTAAGGACAAATTGCACAATAACTTTTAGGGTCCTGTTACCCTTGGGAAAATAAAAATTGAGGGTGAAAAGATCATTTTTGTGGAGAAAATATAATTTTTTTTAACTGTACGGCTGTACGTTATATACTTCTGTAAAGCCCTTGGGGGTTCGAAGTTCTCACCACATATCTAGATAAGTTCCTTGGGGGGGGGGGGGGGGTCTAGTTTCCAAAATGGTGTCATTTGTGGGGGGTTTCCACTGTTTTGGTACATCAGGGGTTTTTCGATCGCGACATGGTGTCTGATTTCAATTCCAGCCAAAAAAGTCAAATGGCGCTGCTTCCCTTCTGAGCTCTGCCATGCGCCCAAATAGTCGTTTACACCCACATATGGGGTATCAGCGTACTAAGGACAAATTGCACAATAACTTTTAGGGTCCTGTTACCCTTGGAAAAATAAAAATTGGGGGTGAAAAGATCATTTTGGTGGAAAAAATATGATTTGTTAATTGTACCACTGTACGTTATAAACTTCTGTGAAGCCCTTGTGGGTTCAAAGTTCTCACCACATATCTAGATAAGTTCCTTGGGGGGTCTAGTTTCCAAAATGTGGTCACTTGTGGGGGGTTTCCACTGTTTAGGTACATCAGGGGCTCTCCAAACGTGACATGGCGTCCGATCTGAATTCCAGCCAATTTTGCATTGAAAAAGTCAAACGGCGCTCCTTCCCTTCTGAGCTCTGCCATGCGCCGAAACAGTGGTCCCCCCCCACATATCAGGTATCAGCGTACTCAGGACAAACTGCACAATAACTTTTGCAGTCCAATTTCTCCTGTTACCCTTGGTAATATAAAAAAAATTGAAACTGAAGTATTTTTTTTGTGAAAAAAGTTAAATGTTCATTTTTTTTTTTTTTAAATATTCAAAAAATTCCTGTGACGCACCTGAAGGGTTAATAAACTTCTTGAATGTGGTTTTGAGCACCTTAACGGGTGCAGTTTTTAAAATGGTGTCACTTTTGGGTATTTTCTATCATATAGACCCCTCAAAGTGGCTTCAAATGTGATGTGGTCCGTAAAAATAAAATGGTGTTGCAAAAATGAGAAATCGCTGGTCAACTTTTAACCCTTATAACTTCCTAAAAAAAAAAAAAATTGGGTTCCAAAATTGTGCTGATGTAAAGTAAACATGTGGGAAATGTTACTTATTAAGTTTTTTGTGTGCCGTATCTCTGTGATTTAAGGGCATAAAAATTCAAAGTTGGATAATTGCGAAATTTTAAAAATTTTCGCCAAATTTCCGTTTTTTTTCACAAATAAACACAAGTTATTTGAATGAAATTTTACCACTAACATGAAGTACAATATGTCACGAGAAAACAATGTCAGAATCACCGGGACCCATGGAAGCGTTTCAGAGTTATTACCTCATAAAGGGACAGTGGTCAGAATTGTAAAAATTGGCCCGGTCATGAACGTGCAAACCACCCTTGGGGGTTAAGTAGTTAATCTGAAAACAACACCTTGGAACACTGAGCAACAGTCCAGTTCTTTTTCTTCTGGCGTTGTCTATTGGTCATGAGTGGCTTGACACAAGGAATGAGACACTTGTAGCTCATGTCCTGGATGCGTCTGTGTGTGGTGGCTCTTGAAGCAATGACTCCAGCAGCAGTCCACTCCTTGTGAATCTCCCCCAAATTTTTGAATGGCCTTTTCTTAACAATCTCTTCAAGGTTGTGGTTATCCTGGTTACTTGTGCACCTTTTTGTACCAAACTTTTTCCTTCCACTCAACTTTCCACTAATATGCTTGGATACAGCACCCTGTGAACAGCTTCTCTAGCAATGACCTTTTGTGGCTTACCCTCCTTGTGGCGTGTGTAAATGACTGCCTTCTGGACATCTGTCAAGTCAGCAGGCTTCCTCATGATTGTGGAACCTAATGAAACAGACTAAGGGACCTTTTTAAACACTTAGGAAGCCTTTACAGGTGTTTTTTGTTGATTATTCTAATTTTCTAAGATAATGACTTGGGTTTTCATTGGCTGTAAGCCATAATCCCCAACATTAACAGAAATAAACACTTGAAATAGATCACTCTGTTTGTAATGACTCTGTATAATATGAGTTTCACTTTTTGTATTGAAGATCTGAAATAAATTAAATTTTTGCTGATCTTCTAATTTTGTGAGAAGCACTTGTACATCTTGTAGTGGTCATAGACCGTAATGCAAGTTCCCTTCCGTTCTATTATAGGAAAAAACTTGCAGTACTACTTATGGCCACAGCAGGATGTATGGAGCTGTGTCACTTCTTGAGCACATTTAATCAGCTGATCAGTAGATTTGCCAAGTGATTTACCTAAATAGATGTTATCAAATGGGAAAAAATCCTCAAACTTCTTTTTTGTGTTTTTAAGATTGTTCCCTGCATGTAATTCTCCTGTATATATGTGTGTATCTTGACATTTCTCTTTAGATGGTTCTCATTTTTTTTTTCCAGGACATTCTGCGTTCATACAGCGACTGCAGCCCTGTAGGCTATAAAGTAGTAGAAGGTATGTTTCTGTGAAGATAGTTTCAAGGGAAGTCTAATTATTTGTCCTAATGCACAGAGAATTGTGGGGGGCACTGTTGCATTGGTCTTTATGGGGAACGTAACTGCACTCAATTGCACTCAATGTGGTGAAATGTGGTACTACAGCTAAAAGGTAATTTTTGTATAGTGTTTGAACATAAAATAACCCAGAAATTACACCCTGCCTCCGTATTGTAACCCTGGGCAGAGCTCAGGCGCTGTATTATACCGCTAGCGCTTATCTCTTAACAAGTAGCAACAGGCGGAAGAAACCAACCCCCCTAAAAAAAAAAAAAAAAAAAAAAAAAAAAAAATAATGAAAAATGTGCTTTACTGAAGAGGTTAATCACCTTAACATTATATACAGTAAAGAAAATTCCTTTTGTATCCACAAACTCCTACTAATGTGGACATATCTATTCTATAGGCCGCTTGTCTATGGATTCACAAGACTGTGACAGTGGCCTAGATTCAGGCACTGAAAGGATCTCATCAATTAGTGAGGTAAGCAAGACCACAGTTCAGCTGAGCTAAAAGAGAACTCAGTAGAATGCTGTGAAGATCGGTTAGTCCAGAATTTGACCATCTGTAACTTCTGATTATTCGTTATGGGACATGAATAGCCTTAAAAATAGACCAAATAAGCATAGTTAGTCTTTCAGGTGTATAATTTTTTTGAAAATGTAGTCAGACACGCCCCAAGGATCAACCTTGATTTTTTTTGACCACCTTGTAGCTCAATGATTGACATTTTTATGCTGATTATTGCATATTACTACAGGATAGTAAGCGGTCTATGCATTAATAATGCCCACAAATTGGTCTAGTATAATCATGTGTTATACCCTTGGAAAGATTGGATATATGCTTTATTTAAAGGGAACCTGTCAGCAGTTTTGACCGATACGAGTTACGGTCACCCTGCAAGAGAAGAAAAATTAGTTTTATTATACTCACCTGCGAGGTGGTTTGGTCCAATGTGTGTCACAGGTCCTGTTTCGGCGCCTCCCATCTTCTTATGATCGCCGCCCTCCTGCTTACTTCACAGGCTCCCCGCCATTGCTCTCCTGCGCTGGCGTACTTATCTGCCCTGTTGAGGGCAGAGCAAAGTACTGCAGTGTGCAGGCGCCGGAAAAGGTCAGAGAGGCCCAGCGCCTGCACACTGCAGGATTTTGCTCTGCCCTCAACAGGGCAGATAAATACACCTGCGTAGGTGCGCAGTCCGGGGAGCCATAAAGCAAGCAGGAGGGCGGCATCACAAGAAGATGGGAGGCGCCGGACGCGGACCTGCAACACCCATTGGACCGGACCGTCCTGCAGGTGAGTATAATAAAACTTATTTTTCTTCTCTTGCAGGTCTGATCGGGGGCTTATCTACAGCATTATAGAATGCTGTAGATAAGCCCTGAAGGTCGGCGACCGTAACTCGTATCGGTCAAACCTGGTGACAGGTTCCCTTTAAGGCTACCTATGAAGTTTTGCCTCATTGTTAGCTCTTTAGGTCTTCCATTTAAGTAAAATTATTTTTTTGCCAGTATTCCATAAACAGGAACTCCATCTTGTCCGACTTTGGGTTAGACAGCTCTTATACCTCACCGGTCATCTCTACCAAACTCTTCCAGCACCGTCGACAGGGCTCTGACTCAGCATTGATACAGGTACAGGGGTCTTATTTATCCTTCTATCCAGGATTGAGAGTCCTCAGTAGTTGATACCTTTTAATGGCTAACTGAAAAGATGGTAACACATTGCAAGCTTTCGAGACTACTCAGGTCTCTTCATCAGGCTAGACTAATACAAAATCTGAAGTCACATATTTATGCACAATACAGCCTAGAAAAAATGCAATAGATAAGACAAGTGACGTGAAGCAGAACTATCAATATGGGAGAGGGAGAAACATAAATATAAACATTGGACCAGTTCATAGATAAGGAGTCTGGATGTTTTATGGTCCTCAATTGTATATTATATTGTGTATTGTGCATAAATATGTGACTTCAGATTTTGTATTAGTCTAGCCTGATGAAGAGACCTGAGTAGTCTCGAAAGCTTGCAATGTATTACCATCTTTTCAGTTAGCCATTAAAAGGTATCAACCACTGAGGACTCTCAATCCTGAATATTTTTCTATCCACTGGCTAACACGGTACAAAGATATACATCTTTCCTGTATCCTTCTATCCATTAATTTATAATCAGAAATGTGTATGTGAGTTGTGTATATGGATTTTACAGGTGGACAGTGCTCGATCCACAATCATAGGCCCAGAAGAGGAGTATGACCATGACTATGAAATCTCTGAGGTAACACGCAGACCTTATACTCCACGTTGCCATGTGTGCTGCTAATGCAAATATATTCACCCTCTGTGTTTCTGCTCTACCTTCTTGTGTTTCTGCTCTTTCTTCCTGTGTTTTCGCACCTTGCCCCTGTTTCCGCTCTTCCTTCCTGTGTTTCCGCTCTTCCTTCCTGTGTTTCCGCTCTTCCTTCCTGTGTTTCTGTTCTTCCTTCCTGTGTTTCCGCTCTTCCTTCCTGTGTTTCCGCTCTTCCTTCCTGTGTTTCCGCTCTTCCTTCCTGTGTTTCCGCTCTTCCTTCCTGTGTTTCCGCTCTTCCTTCCTGTGTTTCCGCTCTTCCTTCCTGTGTTTCCGCTCTTCCTTCCTGTGTTTCCGCTCTTCCTTCCTGTGTTTCCCCTCTTCCTTCCTGTGTTTCCCCTCTTCCTTCCTGTGTTTCCCCTCTTCCTTCCTGTGTTTCTGCCCTTTCCTTCCTGTGTTTCCGCCCTTTCTTTCTGTGTTTCCTCTCGTTCTTTCTGTGTTTCCGCTTGTTCTTTCTGTGTTTCCGCTTGTTCTTTCTGTGTTTTCCGCTTGTTCTTTCTGTGTTTCCGCTCGTTCTTTCTGTGTTTCCGCTCGTTCTTTCTGTGTTTCCGCTCGTTCTTTCTGTGTTTCCGCTCGTTCTTTCTGTGTTTCCGCTCGTTCTTTCTGTGTTTCCGCTCGTTCTTCCTCCGTTTTCCGCTCCTCACCCCTGCTTTTTCTGCTTCTTCACCCCTGCATTTTCCACTCCTGTGTTTAAAAAAAAAAAAAAGAAAAATAATGCTGTAATCCCTCATAAATAACAATTTTGGGGCCTTTTTTCTTTCCACTTTATAATGCTGTTTCTTTGTCATTACTCCTGAGTTGCATACAAAAATTTAGTTTTTAGCATAATTCCTCATTTTCATAAGTTTTTTTTCCTGCAGTCTGATGGATTGTTCCAAGACCTGGACAAACTAAAGTCTCGGCCGGCCCACATGGGGGTGTTTTTGAGATACATCTTTTCACAAGCGGATCCCAATCCTCTGGTGAGCTTTGAGTTACAATATTTGAAATTCCAAGGTATTAAAGGGAGAATTCTAATATTAAAACTTATAAAGAGAACTTGTTTCTACCTGTATATGAAAGGGATTTCTGTGTTCAGATAGTGCTAGGTTGTCTAAATTCCCTCTTAATAAATTAATTTGAGGAGGCTGTCCCTTGTTAGCCAGAGTGTCTATAGTCTCAATGTCACCGTCTCTGTCTTTTTGCCGATCTTCTTCTCACCCTCTCGATATCACTCACCCTCTAGAGTTCTCTTTCACTCACCCTCTCGATATCACTCACCCTCTCCATCTCTCACCCTCTCAAAATGTCTTACCCTCTTGACATCTCTCACTGTCAGGAACTGGGGTTGCCACCAGCTCTTCGTTTGGCATTGAAATTATTATCGGGTCAGGAGCCAACCCACATGGTAGTGTAATTTTTAGCGTGGAGGCCGTGGCTGTGCATTTATAGAGCAAGGAAAAGCGAAACTGGTAAATTTATACCTTTACTCCAGAAAATATAAGCAGTGTTTACAAAAAAATAAAAGATGTTACAAAAGAGACAAGATACAGTATATACAGACAATTGCAAAAAAAAATGAATTAAAATAAGAACTTGCACAACTCAGTCACTGGCACACCATGTGGAGGACGGGGAGGGGAACCGTCCCAGAGTAACAGGTCAAAATACACAGCTTCCCATAGCTCATTCCCCAGGCAAAAAGACAACTTCCTAATTGAGCATCCTAGTCTTATGCCTTTCCCTTGCTGACCTCACTGGGTGGGTGGAGCTGGGGAGTGTACTCCCCTTTTGAAAGTTACTAAAAAAACTTCTGCGGGCCACTACTCATACTGCGAGGCTCACAGAGTGATGACAGGAGTATTATAGGTTTGCTTACGACCAATCATCATATGCCTATGCATTACTGGGAGACAGATGCCCGTTTTCAGTTTCTGGTGAGCGTGGAAGTCCAGAAATGCCACTGTGAATAGCCTGAATCATGTAGATTCCAAAAATATAAGGTTTTCCCTTCACCCATGACAGCACCACATGAGAGAGGGATCCGCCCCGCCAGGACAGGAACCTACTGAAACATAAGGGGCGGCACCTCTCCCCCGCTTCAGTTGGGTTCCTGTCCTGGAAAGGAATCCCTCTGACAGCGGCGGCGCCTGTCAGGATGAAAGACCCAGGGCCGTCCCGGCGTTTAAATTGCAGGGCTGACTTACCTGCGACGCCGGCCGTCGGCAGCTGGTAGCGCAGTCCCCGGGGTGGTGCCTGATCCGGGCCCCGGGTTCGTGCGGGCACGTCCCGATGTCCTCCCTTCGGAGGTTCCTCCACGTGCCGCCCTCCCCCTGCGCGCGCGCCCATCCTTCGCCTGCATGTAGGGGAAGCCGGGGGCGGAGACCGGCGTCCGACGTCAGCGGCGCAGAGGATTCTGGGAGCGCGACCGCTGACGTCATCAGGACGCGACGATCATGGCGCCGGGCGCGACGCCGGCCAGGAGAAGCGGCTGGCGGTCGCGGGGGGGAGGGGTAATGAGGGGCACTCACCGATTAAAGAAGGAGGATCGCTCACCGTCCCCATTGTCTCTGCCCCCATCACAAGCTTCTGGTCGCAAGAGCCGCTCGAGCAGCAAAAGCAGCAGCCGTCCAAGTCACCGATCGAGGGATTCCTCGAGGTCAAAAGAACGCAGAACGTACGCTCCTTCGCAGCCCCAGAGCCCGGTATCGGTCTTTCCTGGGTGGTGAGTGATCTCCGTGAAAGTAGACAATGTTGTAATAGGGCTTCCTATGTCTTTTCTTTTTTAGGGAGGCAAAAAAGCTATATGCAAAAAGAAAAATAAAGTATGTGCCATATGCCACAGCCCTTTAGCAAAAGACTACCAAAAGGACTTATGTGTCAGCTGTATCCAGCGGACTATGGCTGAAGAGGCACCGAGCCTGGCAACAAACCTCAGATCAATAATTAAGTCGGAGGTACAGGGCTCACTTAAAAAATTATTAAAAAAGAAAAGTAAGAGTAGGAAGGCCTCCCCGAGTTCCTTGTCAGGCTCCTCCTCTTCGGAGTATCAAGTTGAGCACGGGTCATTTTCATCCTCAGACAGTGATACGGGGGGCAGACCTTGCTTTCCCGTAGAAGATACGGACGCCCTCCTTAAAGCCATCAGGTCCACTATGGGCCTGCAGGAGGAGAAAGTAGAGAGATCACTGGAGGATGTGATGTTTGGCGGCCTACAAGAAAGGAAAAAGCGTACCTTTCCGGTCAATGACAAGATTCAGGCCCTAATCGAGAGAGAGTGGAAGAAACCGGAGAAGTCAGGTAGCCTTCCCTCCTCTTCAAAGCGAAGATACCCCTTTGAGGCTAAGGACACGGACAGCTGGGACAAGGTCCCAAAGATTGACGCCGCAGTGTCTATGCCTTCCAAGAAGTCGGCCCTGCCCCTGGAGGATTCAGGGGTTTTGAGAGATCCCTTGGATAAAAAAGCGGACTCATACCTAAGGCACACTTGGGAGGCAGCGGCAGGGGGTCTAAAACCAGCAATAGCCGGCACCTGCACAGCCCAGTCATTAATGGTCTGGTTGCAACAACTGAAAGAAAAATTAGTCTCCAAAATACCAAGAGAGAAAATTTTAGGTGAAATGTACCTACTACACGGAGCTGCCGCCTTCTTGGCAGACACCTCCGCTGACTCGATGAGGTTAACGGCAAGAGCAGCGGGGCTGTCGAACGCCGCAAGACGGGCGTTATGGCTCAAAGGCTGCCCTGGGGACATTCAATCTAAGGCAAAATTATGCTCGTTACCATGTGATGGGCAGTTCTTGTTTGGAAAAGACCTGGATGACATCCTGGAAAAAGCCGGTGATAAAAAGAAGGGCTTCCCCAGATTCATGGGGACCGCCCTTTCGGAGGGGAAGGTTCAATCGAGGCCGTCCCCCGGGAGAACGGAAAAGGTGGGACGACAAGAGGAAAAAAGAACCAGGGTTTATGTTTGGGGGAAATACCTCAACCGCCAAAAAATCCCCGCAATGACACCAGCCCTCCTGTGGGGGGAAGATTGAGGCTCTTTTCTCAAGAATGGGAGAAAATATCGGCCAACAATTGGATCCTGAAAATTATAAAGAATGGCCTAAAAATCCCCTTCTTCCAGTATCCAAGAGCTTCATTTGTGGTGACCCCCGTCAGAAAGGAACCAGGAGAGCAATCAGCCATAGAAACAGAAATCTTAGGACTATTGGAGAAACAAGTTCTGGTAGAGGTCCCGAAAGATCAAGAAAGAAGGGGGTTCTATTCTCCCCTCTTCCTAATAAAAAAACCCGACCTTTCCTTCAGAACGATAATAAATCTCAGGCGCCTCAATCAATGGATCATGAACCAAACATTCAAAATGGAATCAGTGACTTCGGCCATAAAGCTGTTACACCACAACTGCTTCATGGCCGTAATAGATTTGAAGGATGCCTATTACCATATCCCGATGCACCAAGAGTACCAAAAATACCTGAGGGTAGCCCTATACATCCAGGGTGACCTCAGGCATTTTCAATTTACAGCTCTTTCGTTTGGCATCTCCATAGCGCCAAGGATTTTTACAAAAGTAATAGCGGAAATGACAGCTTTCCTTCGAATCCACAATGTGATTATGGTGCCTTACTTGGACGATTTTCTGGTCATTGGCAATTCAGAACATCACTGCGCACATCAGGTAGAGAAGATAACAGAGACCCTGCAAAGACTGGGTTGGATGCTAAACTTAAAAAAATCAAAACTTCAACCCCTAAGGAAACAAACGTTTCTAGGTTTCGTCTTGGACTCCGACCGTCAAGTTTGTCTCTTGCCAGAGAAAAAGCTAGAGAAGGTGAGAGAATTGACCCTTACGGCAATACAGCATCCTCACATGACCCTAAGAAGGGCAATGTCCCTGTTGGGAACGCTAACAGCCTGTATCCCAGCGGTCAACTGGGCACAGTTTCATACCCGACAACTGCAGGCGGAAATCTTGTCAGCCCAGAGACGATTGAAAGGGCGTTTAGAAGGGAAGCTGGAACTTTCCGAAAGGGGGAAAAACTCTCTCACTTGGTGACTAGACGACACAAATTTAGCAGGGGGAACTTTGTGGCACAGGCCCGTGTCCGATGTAATATTGACGGACGCAAGCTCCTCGGGATGGGGGGCACACCTGAGAGAACATATGGCCCAAGGGTCCTGGGGTCACATAGAGCAGAAGGCTTCCTCCAACTTAAGAGAGTTGAGAGCGATAAACAGAGCCCTAGAGGCATTCATTCCCATGTTACAGGGTCAAAACGTCCGAATTATGTCAGACAACAGGGTGGCAGTGGCGTATGTCAACCACCAGGGAGGGACAAGGTCAAACTACCTAATGGACGAAGCCAAAAGAATCTTCCTCAAAGCAGAACAACATCTAACCTCCCTAACAGCCCTACATATCAAAGGGACAGAAAATGTTCAAGCCGACTTTCTAAGCCGCAACAAGTTAAAACAGGGAGAATGGACCTTAAATCGTGTAATATTCCAGAAGATAGTACAGTTATGGGGGCAGCCAGTAATCGACCTCTTTGCCACCAAAAGCAACCGGCAAGTGAGGAGGTTCTGCTCATTAAACCCAGGGGAAAACCCGTGGGCAGTAGACGCTCTACAAATCCCGTGGCTGTTCAAACTGAGCTATGCCTTTCCCCCAGTAGCGTTAATCCCGGCAGTGGTAAAAAAGATAAGAGACAAGCAAGCCAGAGTAATCCTCATAGCCCCGTTCTGGCCAAAAAGACTGTGGTTTTCACTACTACAAATGATGTCTCTCTCGGACCCGTGGGTACTGCCAGAGATTCCAGATTTGTTAGCTCAGGGGCCGACATTCCACAAACAAGTCAAGGGGCTCCATCTGACGGCGTGGAATTTGAGATGTCACTTTTGAGAGATAAAGGGTTTTCCCCGGGGTTGGTGACTACTCTAATGAAAAGTAGAAAACCAATAACAACCAACATATATGGCAGAACGTGGAAAAAATTCCTACAATTCCTGGGAAAACCGTTAGGTCAAGAACCCCCAATCGAGTCCATCTTGGAGTTCTTGCAGGCAGGCCTACAGCTAGGCCTGGCGGTTAATACCCTCAAGGTACAGGTTTCAGCGCTGGGTGCATTATACAATTGCAATATAGCGGCAAACAGATGGGTAGCCAGGTTTATAAAATCTTGCCACAGATCTAGGCCAGTTTCCTTACCGAAAATAGCTCCATGGGATCTAAATCTGGTGCTGGAAGCCCTTACGAAGGAGCCGTTTGAACCCATACAGCAGATTTCAACTAAAAATCTCACTCTAAAAACCATCATTTTGGTAGCTCTAACGTCGGCACGTAGAGTTAGTGACTTACAGGCCCTTTCAGTCAACCCACCATATACCCAGATATACCAGGATAGGGTGGTTATGAGAACAGACCCTGCTTACTTGCCGAAAGTAGTAACTAACTTTCACCGAAACCAAGAAATTGTCCTCCCTTCCTTCTGTGAGAATCCGAAAAACCCAGGGGAGGAGAAATTTCATAGCCTAGACGTTAAAAGAACCCTAGTAGAGTATATGTCTATAACCAGCCAGTGGAGGAGGTCCCAGTCCCTATTTGTAGCCTTCCAGGGAGCTAGGAAAGGTTATGGAGTGTCAAAGGGGACTATTGCCCGATGGATTAGGGAGGCCATTAGTGTAGCCTATTCAGCTAGTGGCGTCCAGGTTCCTGACGGCATCAAGGCTCATTCCACCAGAGCCGTGGCGACCTCCTGGGCTGAGAAAGCAGAGGTATCAATAGAGCAAATTTGTAAGGCCGCTACCTGGGCCTCACCCTCAACTTTCTTTAGACACTATAGACTAAATCTGTCCTCCTCTGCTGACTTGACCTTTGGTAGAAGGGTGCTGCAAGCGGTGGTCCCTCCCTAAGGTGTTCGAAGTCTCCAGAATCTCTCATGTGGTGCTGTCATGGGTGAAGGGAAAACCACCATGGTTACTTACCGGTAGCCGTTTTTTCCGGAACCCATGACAGCACCCGTATATTTCCCCCCCTTTTTTCACCGTTTGGGTGTGCACAATAGTCGGGTGTATTTGTGTGATGTGGTGTTGGATAAATATGTAACTAACCGGGAAGTCCTCTCAAATGCTCTGTAATCCAACTGAAGCGGGGGAGAGGTGCCGCCCCTTATGTTTCAGTAGGTTCCTGTCCTGGCGGGGCGGATCCCTCTCTCATGTGGTGCTGTCATGGGTTCCGGAAAAACCGGCTACCGGTAAGTAACCATGGTGGTTTCTGCCTCCATGATTATCCCGTATGATTATGTTCATGTCCGAATGAACAAAGGAGAGTTTAAATCCATGTGCTAGGAGAACTGCTCTTAACCAGTTAGGGTCATAATCTGATCCTGTGCTGCCGGGCATACCATAGTCTCTCATTACACCAGCTTGTATAGCTGTAGGGAGGGTGCAAGTGGACATACCACCAGGGAGGAAAAAGGGAGGGGGTTGGACGCTGCAGCTACGAGCCTGCACATGAGAGCACAGTGCTTTATGTCACAAACATAATGGGGGAAGGGCAGAAGGAGCCATGGAAGAGTACATAAAATGTAAACATATTCATATTTTCTTGACACCCAGCCTCTCGACGCCTCTCTCCCTCTCGACGCCTCTCTCCCTCTCGACACCTCTCTCCTTCTCGACACCTCTCTCCCTTCCCTCTAGACACCTCTCTCCCTTCCCTCTAGACACCTCTCTCCCCTCCCTCTCGACACGTCTCTCCCCTCCCTCTCGACACGTCTCTCCCCTCCCTCTCGACACGTCTCTCCCTCTTGAAGACCTGGCATATCCTTGCTTTACAGGCACAGCTAAGTAATTTAATTAAGACACATGTAGTACTTTGTCATCCGCTTAATGTCAAGCGACTTTTTTCTTAACACATGACAATTACCCATGTCCAACCCCTCATATGTAGGATTAGTGATATCTTGCTGATTACTGGAGGTCCAGGCAATCTGAACCCCAGTGATCCCAAAATTGGGGATGTACAGCCCAATCCTAAATGTTTATTGGACTGACGAGAACTATTTCCAGCAGTCCCACTGACGATTAATGAGCATGTGCATCTCTGATCCATCCATGATAGTTTCGAGACCCCGCATTCAGACACCTTCGAGAGTAGTAGAATATACCCATCCTACGCCATGTTTAAATTGATTTCTTTGTTGAGATACTACTAGTTGGTCTAAATTCCCTCTTACTAGATTCTGCTTTAATTTGAGGAGGGGTGTCCCCCTTTAGCAAGGGTCCCTTTTTTTTCTCGCCCTCTCTCACACAATCAATGGAGCATGTTTATCTCTAATCCATTCATGATTGGTGCAAGCCCTTGGTCGGGATCCCGGCGTTCGGACAACCAGCGGGAGCAGAAAATTATTCCGTACTATGACATTTTTCAAAGCTCTTTAATGGACTGGACATGCACTTACATGCTTACTGCCTATACAGTAGGTGCCAAATAGAGCAAATTCTCTTTCTTCTAGAGGAAAGCTAATTTGCATACATTTTCCCAGGAATCCCTACACCATCTGGATCTCCACAATTCATTCCAGTACCTTGCAAGAAATCTTCAAAAACATGTCAAAATCTTGAATAATTGATTTTCTTTATCTAAGGAGCCCTTGATGTCCACCACTTAAGTGCTCTGCTCTCTTCCAGCTGTTTTACCTGTGTGCTGAAGTTTGCCAGCAGCTCAGTGCCCGGGACGCCTGCTCTTTAGGGAAGGATGTGTGGAACATCTTCTTGGATAAAAGCGCGGTAAGGGGCGATGGATAAGTCTTAGCGCCACCGTGTGTGTGATGCGTTGTGTTGTGGAGCCATATTGTATCCCAAACGCACCCAGAATTGTTTTGTAATTTTCATGTTCTGTCTTACTGACCACAAGCAGAGATCTTGCACTCAGTCGTCCTGTTGTTTTTCAGCCTCTGAGAGTAAAGATTCCTGAGACCCTGCAAGCTGAAATAGGTGAGTTATATATATTATACACACGCACACACACACTGAACGTGAAATCCCTCATATATGGGGGTCTCCAGATAAAGAGGAGACTCCTGACAGCGCAAGCGGCCGCTAATGCGTACATTTCTATTGTGCCGCTTACCACATAAATCTGTATGCAGTGAGCTCTCTCTAGTGGTGGATGCCTTCAGCTATGGTCCGTCATTTACAGCTGTCTGTACTCTGTGTATGACATCCACAGTTTCTTTTATCTGCTGCCTCCTTGCAGAATACTGTTTGCGTGGTTCTGAGGATGTTCGGAGCGCACTGAGTGAGGCCCAGGACGCCATGTTACCAGATATACAGGAGCAGATACAAGACTACAGGTAATGTACCAACCGTGCCTGTCCTGGCCGGTGCAAGGACTGCACTTCTGGGAATGGAAATCACAATGCCAAGCTGTGGAGACACTGAGCAAGCAGGGAATGCAACTAAAACATGAAGAATAGTGAGCTCAGCTCTGGGGTATAATGCAGGATGTAACAGGATCAGTACAGGATCAGTAATGTAATGTATGTACACAGTGACTGCACCAGCAGAATAGTGAGTGCAGCTCTGGAGTATAATACAGGATGTAACTCAGGATCAGTACAGGATCAGTAAGGTATGTACACAGTGACTGCACCAGCAGAATAGTGAGTGCAGCTCTGGAGCATAATACAGGATATAACTCGGGATCAGTACAGGATCAGTAATGTATGTACACAGTGACTGCACCAGCAGAATAGTGAGTGCAGCTCTGGAGTATAATGCAGGATGTAACACAGGATCAGTAATGTAATGTATGTACACAGTGACTGCTGTTATGAATGGGTCACTGAGAAGAAAAAAGCAAAACAAGCGAAGTCACAGAAAACCAGAGAGGTTGGTAACTATGCAGACTGCAGATCCCTGATCCTACCACAACAACTAGCAGCAGCCGTGGAGCGTACCTACGATGTTCCAAGACGCTTCGTCACAGCCGGAGGACTAAATAAGCCTGAAGCATGAAAAGGGGAAAACTAACTGCCCCAGAGCAGACGCCAAAGGAATAGATAACCCCCACACATGTATTGACGGTGAAACAAGATGAAGGCACAAACACAGGCAGGAAAATAGGCTGAGCAAACGATGGGGCCCAAACTAACTAGAGAGGAAAGGAAAGGAAAGACACTGTCTGCAATCTGCAAAAAACCCTACAAAAATAATGTCCAACACTTCTGATAGCAAAATTAACCCTGAAGTCACTAGACTTCTCCCACTATATCAGCACTCTGAAATATTCGGAGACAGAGCAAAAAGAGACCAAACTAGTAAGGGACAAAAAGCAAATTGGCAAAATACTGATAAATAAGAGTGGAAATTCAGCACAGCCCCCAGCCGGGGCTGGCTGACCACACCAAAAAACTGAATAGACCAACAAAATCAAGTGTGAACATTAGCAGAAAAACTTTGCTTTAGATTACTGGAACAGAGCTGAAAGCCAAGAGCTGACAAGTCAGAAGGAATCACCAGCAACTGAATAGGGCGTGGGCTGTCTTAAATCCAATCTGAGACTCCAGAGGTCCAATCGTCATCCTCATTCTCAGGTGGCAGATCTCCACCGATCAAATCAGCCTCACTACCTCCTGTTACCACCAGAGGGAGTCTGGAAGGAGAACTCACAACTGGTGAACCAGAGAATGAACTCACAACAGACTGCACCAGCAGAATAGTGAGTGCAGCTCTGGGGTATAATACATGATGTAACTCAGGATCAGTAATGTAATGTATGTACACAGTGACCGCACCAGCAGAATAGTGAGTGCAGCTCTGGAGTATAATTCAGGATGTAACTCAGGATCAGTAATGTAATGTATGTACACAGTGACTGCACCAGCAGAATAGTGAGTACAGCTCTGGAGTATAATACAGGATGTAACTCAGGATCAGTACAGGATCAGTAGTGTAATGTATGTACACAGTGACCGCACCAGCAGAATAGTGAGTGCAGCTCTGGGGTATAATACAGGAAGTAACTCAGGATCAGTAATGTAATGTATGTACACAATGACTGCACCAGCAGAATTGTGAGTGCAGCTCTGGAGTATAATACAGGATGTAACTCAGGATCAGTAATGTAATGTATGTACACAGTGTCTGCACCAGCAGAAGAGTGAGTGCAGCTCTGGAGTATAATACAGGATGTAACTCTGGATCAGTAATGTAATGTATGTACATAGTGACTGCACCAGCAGAATAGTGAGTGCAGCTCTGGGGTATAATAGAGGATGTAACTTAGGATCAGTAATGTATGCACACAATGAGTGCACCAGCAGAATAGTGAGTGTAGCTCTGGGGTATAATACATGATGTAACTCAGTCAGGATCAGTAATGTATGCAAACAATGAGTGCACCAGCAGAATAGTGAGTACAGCTCTGGAGTATAATACAGGATGTAACTCAGGATCTGTAATGTATGTACACAGTGACTGCACCAGCAGAATAGTGAGTGCAGCTCTGGGGTATAATACAGGATGTAACTCAGGATCAGTACAGGAGCAGTAATGTAATGTATACACACAATGAGTGCACCAGCAGAATAGTGAGTACAGCTCTGGAGTATAATACAGGATGTAACTCAGGATCGGTATTTTATATACACAGTGACTGCACCAGCAGAATAGTGAGTGCAGCTCTGGAATTTAATTCAGGACGTAACTCAGGATCAGTAATGTAATGTACAGTATGTACATAGTGAATAAAAAAAAAGAGAGAAACCAGCACTGACTATGGTCAGAACGCAATACATAAAGTGCATATGCACATATTGATTTCTAACTGTATTTCAAAATGAGACATTTAGCAAACAATTGATCAATTCTTTGAGCTACCCCGCCACGTCAAGGTATTCTCACATGGGGCTGTCCTACTCTACATTTTTTATATTCTCTGTGCCATTATGGACTCCTAAATGTATTAAAAGCAAGACCACATTAAATGCAAATTGTACCTGAAGCGTTTCGGAATCACTCCCATGGCGCCAGAAAGGGCGAGGGCAGATAAAAGTTTACCAGGTCCGGACATAGACATTTCAGGTCCAACCTCCACACTGCCTGACCAGCAGCCATAGATGAAGGGTGAGACAGGCCCAGACACAGGTGCACAATCAAATAAAGCCTGGGGAAGCGCAAGTCAGGGCTGCTGTATGTGTGTACAGCAGCCTAGATCAATCACAATAAATACATTGAATGATTGATCTAGGCTGCTGTGCACACGCACAGCAGCCCTGCCCTGCCCCAGGCTCTGTTTGATTGTGCGCCTGTGTCTGGTCCTGTTTCACCCTTCAGCTATGGTTGCTGATCAGGCAGTGTGGAGGCTAGATCTGAAATGTCCTTGTCTGGACCTGGTAAACCGTTATCTGCGCTCTCCTTTTCTGGCGCCATGGGAGTGATTCAGAAACGCTTCAGGTACAGTTTGCATTTAATGTGGTCTTGCTTTTAATACATTTAGGAGGCTGTATTGGCACAGCGAATATAAAAAACGTTGAGTAGGACTGCCCCATGTGAGAATGCCGTGGTGGGGTGGCTCAAAGAATTGGTGAATTGTTTGCTAAATGTCTCATTTTGAAATACAGTTAGAAATCAATATGTGCATATGCACTTTATGTATTGCGTTCTGACCATAGGCAGCTCTGGCTTCTCTCTTTTTTTTATCTGTACACTGACTGCACCAGCAGAATAGTGAGTACAGCTCTGGGGTATAATACAGAATGTAACTCAGGATCAGTAATGTAATGTATGTACACAGTGACTGCAACAGCAGAATAGTGAGTGCAGCTCTGGAGTATAATACAGGAGGTAACTCAGGATCAGTACAGGATCAGTAATGTATGTACACAGTGACTGCACAGCATAATAGTGAGTGCAGCTCTGGAGTATAATACAGGAGGTAACTCAGGATCAGTAATGTATGTACACAGTGACTGCACCAGCAGAATAGTGAGTGCAGCTCTGGGGTATAATACAGGATGTAACTCAGGATTAGTACAGGATCAGTAATGTATGTACACAGTGACTGCACCAGCAGAATAGTGAGTGCAGCTCTGGAGTATAATACAGGATGTAACTCAGGATTAGTACAGGATCAGTAATGTATGTACACAGTGACTGCACCAGCAGAATAGTGAGTGCAGCTCTGGAGTATAATACAAGATGTAACTCGGGATGAGTACAGGATCAGTAATGTAATGTATGTACACAGTGACTGCACAGCAGAATAGTGAGTGCAGCTCTGGAGTATAATACAGGCTGTAACTCGGGATCACTAATGTAATGTATGTACACAGTGACTGCACCAGCAGAATACTGAGTGCAGCTCTGGGGTATTGTGACACCCCTGAGGCTTCAGTCGCCATAGAGGTACTGCGCCTTCTCCTAAGGTGTAGTGCCCCACCATCCAGGTAGGCTGGGAACTCCTTTCCGCATTCCAACACCTGAACCCCACACACAGGATAGTTCAGCAGGGACCCATCCATGCTTTGTGCTGGAAAGGTCATAGGGTGCCTTTTGTGGTCCCTGGCTTCGTAACACGAGAGGTGCTGGGGAGGCGGGTGGAGTTAGATATAAAAGAGAGGGAAGGTGTAGGATTTGAGGTCAGTCTGACAGAAGGTCAGTCTGCGGTGAGTCCCAGAGAAGGAGAGAGCAGGCTGACAGCAGGTCAGCCTGAGAGGAGCTCAAGGCGGAGGAAGGCAGTCAGTCAGGAGAGGCTGAGGACTAGTCTTAGTGGAACGAGCTCCCTAGGGAAGGAAGAGAAGGAGAAAGAGACGTAGACTGAAGACTACAGATTCCATAAGAGAGAGAGAACAGATCGGAACGAAGGAGAATAGAAGGACGGTGGGAAGCAGGTTGAGAAAGAGAGAGAACCCTTCCAGTCCAGAGAGCGCAAAGGCCGGGGCCCGGTCCCCGAGGTTGATTGGATCTTTATGTCCGGCAACAGACACCGGAGGAGTAGTGAGCCGCTAACGCCTTGCTCCCATCATAGACTTGGGACACAAAAGCAACTAAATAGAGAGCCGGGACGCAGTGAGGAGTCCCCAAAGCAGGCTACAGCTGTCTGTCATACAAGTAAAGACTAGGAACACCTAGAGAGAGGCATTCCAGGGTAACTAAGTACTGGAGAGCTTCGCACCTAAAGGCGCATTGGAGGAGTCGTTCAGTAAGGTACATGTTGGCGGAGTGTGGAAGGGAGAATCCTATCCTGCCTGGAGGTTGGCTGGAGCCCTGACCTGGAGATCACAGTACGGAGGCAGGCAGTTGTGTGAACTGCAAACAGTGAGTAAAGCTTTGGACCGCATACTCTGGTGTCCTCCAGTTATTCCAGCACCACTACACCTGGGTACCAGCCTCCATACCATTCTGCGCCTCTCCTCATCCATTGCACCTACACTGCCCTGGGACTACAGCTCCACCTGTGGGGAGCTATACCATCTCTGCTGCACCACACCATCAGTCCCAGCGGATCTGCATGCAGCGTTGGCTTACCATCCTACTTGCCAAACACCACGGGTGGCATCACAAACTATTCATATAGACTTTAACACCATTAACATCACCGCCATTGATATTGGGCACCCAGGGCTACGGACCGGGTCTCCGCTGCTGTGACACCTCATCCCCCTGACACTGGCCCGGTACCGTGTGTCCCGCTGCCCTGGGTGAAGCCCGTGGGGGCGACCCAATTTAATACAGGATGTAACTCAGGATCAGTACAGGATCAGTAATGTAATGTATGTGCACAGTGACTGCACCAGCAGAATAGTGAGTGCAGCTCTGGAGTATAATACAGGATGTAACTCAGGATTAGTACAGGATCAGTAATGTATGTACACAGTGACTGCACCAGCGGAATAGTGAGTGCAGCTCTGGAGTATAATATAGGATTTAACTCAGGATTAGTACAGGATCAGTAATGTATGTACACAGTGACTGCAACAGCAGAAAAGTGAGTGCAGCTCTGGAGTATAATACAGGATGTAACTCAGGATCAGTAATGTATGTACACAGTGACTGCACCAGCAGAATAGTGAGTGCAGCTCTGGGGTATAATACAGGATGTAACTCGGGATCAGTACAGTATCAGTAATGTAATGTATGTACACAGTGACTGCACCAGCAGAATAGTGAGTGCAGCTCTGGAGTATAATACAGGATGTAACTCAGGATCAATAATGTATATACACAGTGACTGCACCAGCAGAATAGTGAGTGCAGCTCTGGAGTATAATACAGGATGTAACTCAGGATCAGTAATGTAATGTATGTACACAGTGACTGCACCAGCAGAAAAGTGAGTGCAGCTCTGGTGTATAATAAAGGATAATAACTCAGTATCAGTTTTTGTTTGATTTCATACATTTTTCTATTTCCCAGGACAAAGCGGACTATGGGCCTGGGCAGTCTGTATGGAGAAAATGACCTGCTGGACCTTGAAATTGACCCTCAGAGGGAGCGTCAGGTCGCTGCTAAGCAGATTGCACAGCTGGGGGAGATTCTGTAAGTGTTGCATCCTGAGAGATTGTGTAATCCTTGGTAATTCTAGTAGTAACTTTTTAACAGTTTTTCCTCCTCCACTTGCAGCCTTTTCCTCACCAATATGACAACACATGTCACTGTATAGTACAAGAAAGCTGATGTCCTAAAATACTCTGTGCTGCTCGAGGCCACTGCTGTTTCCGCTGTTTGTCATCTCCCACACGTTTTATAGTATCATACACACTAACCTAATGGACAGCTCACTGACGCCATTAACTTGTCGGTGTTATAAGATCTGTCAACAGCAGCACAACAGGAAACGGCAGAAAGATCTGACAGCATGTAGATTTGCCAACTTATACAGTCAGTCTTAGGAATATGATCTGCTGTGTAAATTGAGACTTGCAGTACCCTCAGTCACCACACAGTGCGCTGTTTACTATTACTTGCTGCGATTTCTGGTTGTCTTTTCAAGTTGTGAGGTGCTAAGAGGTCAGTGAAGTGGAGATTGTAGTCATATGTCAAACTAAAATATTTGGTAACTAATTTTTGATATAATCTTTTTGTTTTTAGGTCAAAATATGAAGAAGAGAGAAGGTGAGTAGTTGGGATTTTAATAAGATCAGAGAAATCAGAATTGATCACTTTGGGATCACTAAACTCCTGTTCAAAGGCTACATTTGGTGCTGCAGCTCATTGAGTTGAACAAAGACACAAAGGCCGGCTGCGCATTGGGCGGAGCTGCGTCCAAAGCGCTGCATATACGGAACGTGGAACCCTACCCTAAGCGTACCATGCCTTTGAGTCATTTCAAGTGTTTAACTCATTGAGGTGAAGAAGACCAAGCTGCAATACTAGACTCAGCCTCCACACAAGAGTGGCACTATTGCTATCTACAATATCTTGATCATGGCTTTTCCATCTTTCCGTAGCTCTCCTATGGCCTTTGCACTAAGCACCTACATGAATCATGCTGGAATAAGTTCCCGAGAATTTCGGCCTGCCAGCGTCTCCGAGAAGTTTCAGATCATTCCTGACAAAGACAAGTGGCTCCCCTTCTTCCCCAAAACTAAAAAAGTAAGAAACGAAGTACAGAATTCTGTAAAATTGATGAGGAATAGTTTTTGTATTTTCAAGTGTTATGTTTATTTGAAGGGAAAATCCATCCAAGTCTTGTTTATAATAGGCATTATATTTATTATTAATAGATTAGTGAATATCTTCTTCCTGACGCTGCTGTTCATGTTTTTGCTGCATCTGCTGCCATTGTCTGCATTGTTGGTGCTATTGCTTATGCTGCCACTGTCATTGTTGGTGCTGCTGTCGCCATTGCTGCTGCCACCAGCATTACTTCTGCTGCCACCATTGTTGCTGCTGCCACTGCCATTGATCCCTCTGCCCCTGTTGTTATTTCTTCTTGCCGCTGCCATCGCTGCTGCTGCTTCCCACGCCGCCTTTATTGCTGATTGTGCCACCGTCATTGCTGCTGCCGCCGCCGTCATTGCTGCATCAGTTGCAGTTGTTGCTCCTTTTACAACCGCTGTCATTTTGCTGCTTATGCCATCATTGTTGCTGATGCTTCTGCTTCCAACATTACTGCTGCTTCTGCTGCCACTGTTGTCAGTTGATGCCACTGTCATTTCTTGTGTTGCCGCCGCCATTTCTTGAGCTGCTGCCGCCACCATTGCTGCTACTACGGTCATTGTCATTGCTGCTGCCAGAATTGTTGCTGCTACTACTATTACTTACGCCGTTGTCTCTACTAGTGCTACTACCATCATAGCTGTTGTTGCAGCTGGCTCCGTTGTCACTGCTACTTTTACTACTACTTCGTTGTCACTACTGCTATCCTAGCTGTTATAGTGGCTGTCACTGTTGTCACTACTATTACTACTACTGCCACCGACCCTGCTGTTGCAACTGCCAACATCGTTGGTTCTATTACTACTACTGCTGCCCTTGCTGTTGCGGCTGTCACTGCTACTACTACTTCAACTGCTGCTGCCCCTGCTATTGTTGCAGCTGCCTTTGTTGTCGCTGCTTACTACTACTATCCCTGCTGCTGTTGTAGCTGCCACTATTACTATTGCCGCCCCTGCTGTTGTTGTGGCTGTCACAGTCGTCTCTGCCACTACTACTGCCTCCACTGCTGTTCTTGTGGTTGCTACAGTCATCACTGCTACTGTTGCTACTACTACTACCTCCCCTGCTGCTGTTGTAGCTGACACCTACATCGCTGCTACTATCTTGTACTGGTGCCACTGCTTCTGTTGTGGCTGGTATCATCGTCGCTGCCGCTACTACTACTGCTACAACTGCTGCCTCTGCTGTTGTTGTGGCTGCCACCGTTGTTGCTGTTGCTAGTACTACTACTATTGCTGCCACTGCTGTTGTGGCTGCCACTGTCGTCGTTGCTGCTACTACTTGTACTGCCGCCCCTGCTGCTGTTGTGGCTGCCACAGTCGTTGCTGCTGCTACTATTATTACTACAACTGCCACCCCTGCTGTTGTTGTGGCTGCCACCATCGTCGCTGCTACTACAACTACTACTCTTGCTGCTCCTGCTGTTGTTGTGTCTGCTACCATGGTCGTTGCCACTACTATTACTGCCACACCTGCTGTTGTCGGGGCCGCCACAGTCATCGCTGCCACTAGTTCTACCATTACTGCTGCTATCATTACTGCTGCTTCTGCCGCCACTGTTGTCAATGGATGCCGCCACCATTGTCATTGCTGCTACTGCTCTTATTGTCGCTGCTACTACGATTACTGTTGCCATATCATGGCTGCTACTTTTACTACTGCTACTACCATCATAGCTGTTGTCGCGGCTGTCTCCATCATCACTGCTACTTTTACTACTACTGCCGTTATTGCTACTACTACTGCCTTTCTAGCTGTAGTCTCTGCTGTTACTACTACTGCCACCGTCCCTGTTGTTTTTACAGCTGCCAACATTGTTGCTGCTAATATTGCTGCCTCTGCTATTGTTGCATCTGTCACTGCTACTACTACTACTGCTGCTGTCCCTGCTGTTGTGGCTCCCGGAGTCATCAATGCTACTGCCGCCCCTGCTGTTGTGGCTGCCACAGTCGTCACTGCTACTACTATTGCCGCCCCTTCTGTTATTGTGGCTGCTGCCATCTTCGCTGCTGCTGCTACCATTTTTACTGCCGCCCCTGCTGTTGTTGTGGCTGCCACCATCGTTGCTCCTGCTACTACCATTATTACTGCCACCTCTGCTGTTGTGGTTGCCACCATCTTCGCTGCTGCTACCATTACTGGCGCCCCTGCTGTTGTGGCTGTCACCATCGTTGTTTCTGCTACTACCATTATTACTGCTGCCTCTGCTGTTGTTGTTGGTGCCACCATCATCGCTGCTCCTACCATTACTGCCGCCTCTGCTGCTTTTGTGGCTGCCACCATCTTCGCTGCTGCTACCATTACTGGTGCCCCTGCTGTTGCTTCTGCCGCTGCCATTGTTGCTCAATCAATAGCTGCTGTGAGAGTTGCTGTTGTTTTTATAACTTAGAAAATGTTTGTTTCGCATTCCTGTTATTGTTTTCCAATCTTTGCTGGCATCAGAATGAGTGTGATGCGATGTTCTCCGGAGTCGATTACACGGGGGGGGGGTCAAGTTATTATTGTGGGGGTCCAAGTTATAATAATTTTTGGGCCTCACATATCCCCTACTGCCCTGTATGACAATTCTGGTTGGTGATCTTGTGTCATGGTGTTGATTCTATTTAATCCAAGACTTTATTTTTGGTCTTTGTGATCTGGTGGTGGATGGAGGTTCTTGTTGTGTAGAAGGATCTCGAGGACCTCGGGGAATGTCTTGATTTTAATGGTAAAATTTGGTGGACTCTTCTACTTTTCTGTCTCTATAGAACAGCAATGCAAAAAAGGAGAAGGACCGCGAGTCGGCAGATGATAAGAGGCGGAACCCAATTCTCAAATACATTGGCAAACCGAAAAGTTCTTCTCAGAGCAGTGAGTATGGAAATTTGGGGGCATCTCCTGGGGGGTGGTAGCCGGGATTATTATCCGCGATGTTGTGTCCTCTTCAGGGCTTCAAAATTGATAGAAATTATGGCATGTTCTTAGGAAAGGTTATCATTATTAGATGGGTGGAGGTCCAGGTTTTGAGATCCTTGTCAGTTTGCTCTTTGAATGGAATGCGGTTCTCTAAGGCCAACACATACCCATTCACACTACTCATGCAGAGTCCTGGGACATGACAGAGATGGTGTGCTGGGATGCTAGGAGTTGGGCCATGTCTTGGAGGCTCTCCTTATTGCTTAGATTATTGGGGTCTTTCATGTATGTAGAAGAAAGAAAGGTAACTTTCTCCACTTCTCCAGCAGCAGTCATATATGTTTATAATAGTAGATGCTGGTGACTACTGACAGTGGCCACAATGATATTGTCAATTGCTGTCATTCAGCTTCCTTTTGACTTTTAAAGGGACTTAACCTTACATAAGCAGATCAGTAGCAGTGTTTGGGTCAGTCTTCACTGTGTTTATGAACCAGGAGGATCAGGATGAATATAACTATAGGTTATGTTCAGATAGGCCAGTTGTTAAAGTTGTGCATGGGTTGGTGGAGGACAATGTATGAGTGGTTACAGTTGTCTATTGGTTGCTAGAGGACAGGGTAAAAGCAGTTATAGTTAAGTATTGGCTAATGAGGATAGGTATGAGTGGTTATATTTGTGTATGGGTTGGTGGAGGACAATGTATGAGTGGTTACAGTTGTCTATTGGTTGGTGGAGGACAGGGTATGAGCGGTTATAGTTATGTATTGGCTGATGAGGACAGGTATGAGTGGTTATATTTGTGTATGGGTTGGTGGAGGACAATGTATGAGTGGTTACAGTTGTCTATTGGTTGGATGAGGACAGTTTAAGAGCGGTTATAGTTATGTATTGGCTGATAAGGACAGGTATGAGTGGTTATATTTGTGTATGGGCTGGTGAAGGACAAGGTATGAGGCATTGTAGTTGTGTATGAGCTGGTGGAGGACATGGTATGAGTGGTTATAGTTGTGTATGGGCTAGTGGAGGACATGGTATGAGTGGTTATAGTTAGGTATGGGCTAGTGAAGGACAGGGTATGAGTGGTTATATTTGTGTATGGGTTGGTAGAGGACAATATATGAGTGGTTACAGTTGTCTATTGGTTGGAGGACAGGGTAAGAGCGGTTATAGATGTGCAATGGCTGATGAGGACAGGTATGAGGGATTGTAGTTGTGTATGGGCTTGTGGAGGACAATGTTGTGAATTCTCTCTCTGGCTTCCCTCTGATTACTGAAAGTAGTGGAGCTGGTCAGATTGACAGAGGGGTTGCGAGTTCTCTTTCTGGGCTCTCTGGTGGTTACTGGAGGTAGTGGAGCTGATCTGATTGACAGAGGCTTACCACCTGATAATGAGGAAGACGATTGGATATCTGGGGTTTCTGATTGGGATTTAAGTCAGCTGACTCCCTCTATCCCTGCTGGTGATTTTCTTCCTGTGCCTTCTGAGGTCTGATGTCTCCTGCTTTTTCCCTGCATGGTTCAGCTAAGTGGTTCATTTGCTATTCTGTTTGCATTTGATCTGGTTTTGTCTCTCTGCTTTGTGCGGGTCAGCCAGCTCTGGCTGGGGCGGTGCTGAATCACCGCCCATATGTTACTGCTTGTGCCAGTTTGTTTTGTCCCCTGTTATATTGGTCTCTTTTTGCTTTGCTTTCAGAATATACCAGAGTGCTGATATAGTGGGGACGAAGTCGTGCGACTTCAGTGTTTTTTGTGCATCAGACGTGTTGGACTTTTTGCAGGGTTTTTTGCGTGATTGCAGACAGTGTCTTTCCTTTCCTGTCCTGTCTAGTCAGTGTGGGCCCCATCGTTTGCTCAGTCTATTTTTCTGCCTGCATTTGTGTTTTCATCTGGTCTCACTGACAATATATGTTTGGGACCTATCTATTCCTTTGGGGTCTGTTCCGGGGCAGTTTAGATTTCCCCTTTCTTGCTTTAGGCTTAGTTAGCTCTCCGGCTGTGCCGAGGCCTTCTAGGATCATCGTAGGTACGATCCACGGCTACTGCTAGTTGTATGGACAGGATTGGGGGTCTGCATCCGCTTAGTTACCAACCTCTCTGGTTTTCTGTGGCTTAGCTTGGGCCTGCTATCCTCCTCGGTGACCCATTCATAACCGGACAAGATATGAGTGGTTATAATTGTGTATGGGCTCGTGGAGGACAAGATATGAGTGCTTATAGTTGTATATGGGCTGGTGGAGGACAGGGTATGAGTGGTTGTAGTTGTGAATGGGCTGGTGGAGGACAAGATATGAGTGGTTATAGTTGTGTATCGGCTGGTGGAGGACAGAGTATGAGTGGTTATAGTTATGTATGGGCTGGTGGAGGACAGGGTATGAAGGGTTGTATTTGTGTATGGGTTGGTGGAGGACAAGGTTCATATGGAGGTGTTCATCAGTGCTGCTATACATGGGCCGGTTTACTGCTGTGACTACTACTCACCTCACCCTTCTCTATCCTGTCATAATAATTCTGGTATTAATTTTTAATAATTTGCCACTAATGATTTTCCTGCGGGTTGGCGGCGAGGGTCGGCTTACATTTGTGCAGATCCCCCTACCTCACTTTTTTTTTTTTTTTTTTTTTAAGGCTTGTTGCTGTTTCCACCGCTGTAATGCTCATTCATTTTTTTTTTTTCTTTTTTAATCTGCCATTGTTTCCTTTTGTAGCGTTTCATGTCCCCTTGTCCCCTGGGGAAGGTAAACCTAATTTATTGATGTCTTCCTCCCTTGACACCTTTTCAGGTCTAATAATGTGATTTCCCACTAATCCCTGTGTGTAGCTATAACCTGAAAATTCCTGTGTGGATTTGAAGCTGCTTCTACATTTCTGCCTTCCTGTTGTCTACCTTTCCTGTATTATAACCAGGCCATAGGAACTCGTGCTGAGGAGCTTACAATCTAACTATGGTTTTATGAACTATTGAGGCTCACAATCATTTTATACTGAAAAGTTTTACTTTACAACATACTTTGCTTTAAAGTTTTACCATTTTTAAAATTTCTGCTTGCTGCACGTGAATAAAGTCCATCAGATAATCTGTCCTGGCTGGGTTGGTCTTATTTATGATTTGCTGAAGATTATTAGAGTAGGCAATCATCTATTTCTATCATGGAATTCATAGTACTGTATTTTTCTGATTATAAGAAGCACTTTTTCCCCCTAAATTTGGGGGGAAAATGGGGGGTGCGTCTTAAAATTCGAATTTACCTTACCGGTCGCGGTGGAGCAGGGTCCCAGGGTCGCTGCTGGAGGCGGCAAGAGTGGCGTGTTGCTACAGGCCGCAGGTTGGGATGAGGGGGTGTTTGAAGGTGCGACACTGCGGGTTTTCGGTGGTGCGGGGGCTCTGCCGACATTTTGTGAAAGCCTGGGAACCCCTCACTTCCATGGTTTACATTGTGGTGGACTCTGGAAAAATGGCTGCAGGAGGCAGCACATGCACAGATGGAGATCTCGGCACCAAGATCTCAGGAGATGAGATCTCAGCATCAAGATCTCCATCTGCGCATGCGCCGCCCCCTGATGGCCATTTTCCCGGAGTCCAACGCAAAGTGAACCGTGGAAGTGAGGGGTTGCCGGGCTTTCACAAAATGTTGGCAGAGCCCCCGCACCACTGAACACCTGCAGCATCGCACATCCGAACACCCCTTTCTCCCAGTCAGTGGTCTGCAGCATCGCCCCACTCCTGCCTCCGCCAACAGCAACCCTGGGACCCATTTCACCGCAGTCACCACCCCCGGTAAGCAATAAGACTCATGGATTGTAAGAAGCACCACCATTTTATTAAAAAAAAAAAGTTTTTGTTTTTTTTTACTATTTTTCTCAAAATTTGGGGTGCGTCTTATAAACTGCAAAATACGGAAATGCTCTTTCTTACCTTGTAGACCTTGTGTAGTCAGCTTCTTCTAGGGGTAGCTAAAATCAATCATTTAAGGTGAAATTTCATGTTGCGTTGGCCATCTGATTTGTTAGCAGCTTCTTATAGAGCAGGAAAAGCTGAGCAGGTTGATATATAGCTTTGCAAGGAAAGATTCAGTAGAAACAGTAATTTTTTCAATTAATCCTCTGCCCATATTGGGCTGTGCAGTCTCATAAGGGTCCAGTGGGCGGTCCTAAAACCAGGGCTGTGGAGTCGGTAAGCCAAACCTGCGACTCCGACTCCTCAATTTCCCTTACACCGACTCCGACTCCAACTCCGACTCCACGACGCCGGCTCTCACATATATTGCTTATATTTAAGTGAAAAATTTATTGTAGTACAATGTGAACATCAGACATTTAATCATTTCTATGATCCAGTAATCAAGATATTTAGATAGAACATAATATCTATTTATTGGAATAGAACTTTAGAACACAAAAAACTGTAATAAATTGTAAATGTGTAATACACTGTATAATATCGATTACATACATACGGTACAGACCAAAGTTTGGACACACCTTCTCATTCAAAAAGTTTTCTTTATTTTCTTGCCTATGAAAATTGTAGATTCATTCTGAAGGCATCAAAACAATGAATTAACACATGTGGAATTATATAATTAACAAAAAAGTGTGAAACAACTGAAAATATGTCTTATATTCTAGGTTCTTCAAAGTAGCCATCTTTTGCTTTGATTACTGCTTTGCACACTCTTGGCATTCTCTTGATGAGCTTCAAGAGGTAGTCACCGGAAATGGTCTTCGACCAGTCTTGAAGGAGTTCCCACAGATGCTTAGCACTTGTTGGCCCTTTTGCCTTCACTCTGCGGTCCAGCTCACCCCAAACCATCTCGATTGGGTTCAGGTCTGGTGACTGTGGAGGCCAGGTCATCTGGCGTAGCACCCCATCACTCTCCTTCTTGGTCAAATAGTCCTTACACAGCCTGGAGGTGTGTTTGAGGTCATTGTCCTGTTGAAAAATAAATGATGTTCCAACTAAACACAAACCGGATGGAATAGCATGCCGCTGCAAGATGCTGTGGTAGCCATGCTGGTTCAATATGCCTTCAATTTTGAATAAATCCCCAACAGTGTCACCAGCAAAGCACCCCCACACCATCACACCTCCTCCATGCTTCACGGTGGGAACCAGGCATGTAGAGTCCATCCGTTCACCTTTTCTGTGTCGCACAAAGACATGGTGGTTGGAACCAAAGATCTCAAATTTGGACTCATCAGACCAAAGCACAGATTTCCACTGGTCTAATGTCCATTACTTGTGTTCTTTAGCCCAAACAAGTCTCTTCTGCTTGTTGCCTGTCCTTAGCAGTGGCTTCCTAGCAGCTATTTTACCATGAAAGCCTGCTGCACAAAGTCTCCTCTTAACAGTTGTTGTAGAGATGTATCTGCTGCTAGAACTCTGTGTGGCATTGACCTGGTCTCAAATCTGAGCTGCTGTTAACCTGCGATTTCTGAGGCTGGTGACTCAGATGAACTTATCCTCCGCAGCAGAGGTGACTCTTGGTCTTCCTTTCCTGGGGCGGTCCTCATGTGAGCCAGTTTCTTTGTAGTGCTTGATGTTTTTTGCCACTGCATTTGGGGACACTTTCAAAGTTTTCCCAATTTTATGGACTGACTGACCTTCATTTCTTAAAGTAATGATGGCCACTCGTTTTTCTTTACTCAGCTGCTTTTTTTCTTGCCATAATACAAATTCTAACAGTCTGTTCAGTAGGACTATCACCTGTGTATCCACCAGACTTCTGCACAACACAAGTGATGGTCACAACCTCATTTATAAGGCAAGAAATCCCACTTATTACACCTGACAGGGCACACCTGTGAAGTGAAGACCATTTCCGGTGACTACCTCTTGAAGCTCATCAAGAGAATACCAAGAGTGTGCAAAGCAGAAATCAAAGCAAAAGGTGGCTACTTTGAAGAACCTAGAATATAAGACATATACAGTATTTTCTGTTGTTTCACACTTTTTTGTTAATCATATAATTCCACATGTGTTAATTCATAGCTTTGATGCCTTCAGAGTGAATCTACAATTTTCATAGTCATGACAATAAAGAAAACGCTTTGAATGAGAAGGTGTGTCCAAACTTTTGGTCTATGCTGTGTGTGTGTGTGTGTGTGTGTGTGTGTATATATATGTATGTATGTATATATATATATATATATATATATATATATATATATATATATATATATATATATATATATATATATACACATACACACACACACACACACACACACTATGACTTATCTCGGCTAAGATAAAGCCTAGATCCTCAGGCTACATTCACACTATGGGAGTAGCCAGGATCAAACCTGGGGGGGGGGGGGCAGAACCTCATACTGTTATGCAGAATTTCATACTGCACACCTCAGCTGCTGCAGAACCTCATACTTCACACCCCTACACTTGAAAATAAAGCCTGCACCTTAAGAAGATGGGGTGGTGATGAATGCAGTCTATTTATTCCAACTATCGATTGATGTTACTGAAGACGAGCAATGCCTGTCCTGGGCGTCCTTTTGGGCAGCTATGAGGTGTACCTGACTGGTGCTAAAAAAAAAGGAGTGTTAGTCTGTGTGCTATCCGGCTTTCATTCTTTTTGGTACAGATATGATATGGATAGAGCAGATTTCTAATCTGCTTTTGATATTGAAAACATTATCTATGAGCTCAAAAACCTTTCAGGTGATGCGGTTTTTTAAAAATCTGATCTGCTTTTGCAGCTGAAAAACGTATCCTCAAAAAACGCAGCAAAAACGCTGTGTGTGAATGTAGCCTTAGATCAGGAATAGAACAGTCATTTATAGGGCATTTCCCAAATTCCTATGAAAAAATATTCAGCACATTCTGCATTGAACTACTGTACCCAATTTATTATATATTTTAGGAGTCGTAGTCGGTCCATTTTATACCGACTCCAACTCCGACTCCACCAAAATGAGCACCGACTCCGACTCCACAGCCCTGCCTAAAACACAGAATCAACAGCGGTTTAAATGATTAGTTCTGATTGATATATATCTTTATAAGAAAATATTTATCTGCTTGGCTTTTCCTTCTCTATAACACATTTCCAGCAGATTGAACAACATGTTTGATGAGGCAGTTTCCCTTTAATATGTTACTTCAAGGCTGTGAGGGAAAGCGGGGGCATATTGGTCTCGGCGTTTGAAAGATAGTGGCCACTGTAGTTCCTGTTATGAGTACCAATGCACTCAAAAATGCAATTTTATCATCAAAGGGTTAGAGTGGAAAACAATAAAATAAGAAGAATCCACACCATCATTATCCTATGGATGAGACTGGTATTACAGCTCAGCTCTATTATTTTGACCAGGCTTTTTTTTAATATAATTTTCAGACAAACCTAACTTGTATTTTTTTAAATGTTGAGTTTGGCTTTTGTAACTAGTCATCTTTGGCTGCATAGGTCATCAGGTCAACTTGGCGATCCATAGACCAATTTTTGATTGGCTATAATTGGGTTGTAGTCTCTTCAGCATCTGACCTAACTTTACTAACCTGAGCTTGCTCTGCAGATTCTTTCTGTTCGTCTCACACAATTTCTGGTACTTTATTCTCTGCGTGACTCCTGCTCCTCTCCTTCCTTTTATAATGTCTCTTCCTGAGCGAGGTGGTGACCACTCCGCCGGCAAAAATTACCACACAAGATGTCGTCATTCACTATAATGTTATGACTTCTCGTAGCTCACATCATTCTTCTCTACACAGTAAAACCCGGGAATGTCCGAAATATCATTCAACACTTTGAAAATAACCAACACTATGACCTCCAAGAACTTGGCATGCAACGACTGTCCACCGGCAGCTTTCCTGATGACATGATGGACAATGACAGGTATGGGGAGAAAAAAAAATCTTCTCATTTTTGGCTTCATCAATCCACAATAGGAGAGATGTTGACCCCTTTGTTAGGTTAGATATATCTTCATTTTCATGGTTGATGAGAACTAGGGTAAGTCCACCCTACATATTGGCCAGTCTTGCCAAAATCTTGACTTTCATCAAATATATGTTGGAACCTCTTGACCTTTTTTTTGACTTTCCCACTCTCTATATTGAGAATCCATGAATACATGGCCAAGCCATATTCAGCTGACCAGTATCTAAATTGTATGGACACCTTAAGGGTGTGTGCACACGCTAGTGATTTTTTCCGCAGAAAAATACGCATCGCCTGTCAGAAACCGCAGGGTAAAACGCATGCAGTTTTCCCTGCGGATTTCCATACTTTGTCCAGCGGAATTTATGCAGATTCTATTGCGGTTTGGGCTGAAGAGAGAGAGAGATTGAGAGAGAGGGAGAGATTGAGAGAGATTTTTGTATGTTCGTTGTTCCCGGAACGACAACTGCAGCTGCGGTTCCGCAAAACAGAAGTGACATGCTGCGTAAAATAAACCGCAGCGAACCTGCGTGGAATTTTCCGCAGCATGTGCACAGCGGATTTGGTTTTCCATAGGTTTACATGGTACTGTAAGCCGCATGGAAAACTTCTGCGGATCCGCAGGACCAAATCCGCTGCAGATCCGCACCAAAAACGCAACGTGTGCCCACACCCTAAGAGTCTCCTGCTCTCAATCAGGGTTGGAACATGATTGCCGATTACGCTCATTTTTGTTTATTATTTTTTCCTTTAATTGTGAATGCTTTCATTAACTAAACTAGAAAACATATATACATTTTTTTATTGTATGTATTCGTTAATAGGTAATCATGCAATATTTTAACTTATTTTTTTAAAAAAATTAAAATTTTTTTTTTAGTTTTTGTCTTCATTTTTTTTCCCCAAAGTCCTCCACATTAGAGTTGCAGACTGAATTTCGCCGCCGCAGGCAAAATGTCTAATGTGTATATGGGCCTCCTCAACAGAAAGATTGGGCACGTTGAATTTAATTGACCGATCATTTTGTTCTACCGGGACGTAGGTTGCCGCCAGAGGTGTGGGCCAGTGGCTTACATTCTTTTACCTATTGAAAATGCATGTCTATGGGAGAGTAAGGAGAAGGGTTTGGCCTGTAGCTATCAAAGGTGTGTGGGTCCTTCAATAGATAGTTGTCCCTTTCAGAATTCCTTTATTGGGAAAAACAGAGCAAGGACAGTGATATATTTTATGGAATTGTCATATACAGCTTTCATGGAGACAGTCATGCTGTTCCCGGCGTATGTGACCTTTATTCGGAAAGGTTAAATCAATGAGTCTCTAGTTCTGTTGATGAGACAGTTCTCTATTTTTATAAAGCTCGGTGTAGACATGGCGGACCCCATTCTGTTTTTAGCTGCAGCAGAAGAGGTATCCATTTTTTTCCCAGCTGGTAATTGTCATTGTCATTTAGGTGTCAGGACGCCTGCTGGGTCCCTGTGACGGGGCGGTCCTCCTCTGCTCAGTTGCCCGCTCTGTCCTGTCTGCTGCACCATTGATTTTTATTGCTAGTATTAGGATGGAGAGGGGATCAATAGAGGATTTGCTTGGAAGCTGTTACAAAGCACGGGCAGACAGAGCAGGCCTCCGAGCTGGTGCAGTCCCTAGAATGTAAAAATTAGAAGGACTGGGGGACCTGGAGTAAAATGTAGATAAGGGCATCTGCAGGGGAAAAGGGGTGTCAGAATATTGAGGGCTATGCAAAAAGATGGATAAGAAGAGTCTGGAAAGGACATTGTGGAAGAGGTAAGACCCTCCCTAAATTGTTATATGAAGAGGATTCCTGACCCTCAGTAACTGTGTGAGCATTCTAGAGGGATGGATGGCTTAGAGGGCAGTTCCACCAGTAACTGCTTTTGATTGTTGCTTTCTTGTTACCAACTGTGGACATAGATTTGCCGTATAGGTGCCACTAAATAACTCTTATAGGGGTTGTCATCCTGCGTTATCCCTTGTAGAAGTCTATAAAGGTGACAGACCCACCCCCGCTTGGAGCTAGCTGGCATGACTAGCAAGTCCTTTAGTTATAGCTTTTTAATTTTGCTTTCTCTTTTGCTGTATGGGATCCACAAAATAAGGGGTCATCATTCTGCATATTATGCATCCTCCCTCATAGAAGTCTATAAAGGCAGAAGTCTCACCCCCCACTTAGAGCTAGATAGAAGACAAGTGCAGAACTTATTTTATAGAGACCACAAAGTTTTTCCTATAGCGGTTTTCATTTTGTTTCCACATTCATGAATGTGGAAGACCCATCCCCGCTTACAGCACGCTATTCGTTTAAGGAGCAAATCCACAAGTTACTGCTTTTTCTGGTCTTTTCTAAGAGTGGGAGCAGCATTTGCTGTAGAGATGCCACAAAATGGCTTTTAATGGGCCTCCTTCCTTGACAATTGTAAGGGAGGAAGACCCACCTCCAAAGCAAAGTCCGCTAACAATGTCTTATTATTGTCACCTGCGCTTTACTATTATTTTTATTTATTTTACTCACTTATATAGCACCATTAATTCCACAGTGCTTTACAGACATTATTGGCACTGTCCCCAATGGGGCTCACAATCTAGATTCCCTATCTGTAGGTCTTTGGAATGTGGAAGGAAACCCACGCAAACACGGGGAGAGCATACAAACTCCTTGCTGATGATGTCCTTGGTGCTAACCACTGAGCTACCGTACAAATGACTGCAAATTGGCTGTATAGGTGGCACAGAATAGCTTTCTTAGGGGTCATTATTTTACTTTCCATGTAATAGAATTCTATAAAGGTGAAAGACCCACCCCTGCTTAGTGCTATAGTAGCTTCTATAAAAAGCTTAAAGACAAATCACCTAGTAATCGGCTTTTCTCCTGCACTTTTACAGGTATGGGTACAGAACATATTGTAAACCTAGCATAAAATAACTCTATAGGGGGTCATTATTTTCCTTCCACCCTCATAAAATATATAATCCCTAAAGACCCATCCCTGCTTGGAGCTCAGTAGTTTGCTTTTTATTGTGGCATACTGCTCATCATAATTGGGAACAGAGCATGCTGTCTAGATGTGAAAAAGTAGGTTGTATGGAGGTTGTCTTTCTATGAAGTTAATGACCCACCCCTGCTTAACAGGTAGATATTGTAGATAGCTTAAAGCTCAAGTCAACTATTCGTTGCTTTTAAATGTTGCATGCTCATTACCAGGAGTGGGGACAGAAATTAAAGTACAGACAACACAACATATCATCTGGGTTGGTTGTCAGTCTGCTTCTATGCTTATAGAAGTCTCTAAAAGTGTAAGACCGGCCCCTGCTTAGAGCTAGAGCAACATATTAGAGCATTAGAAAGTAATAGCTATTAAATGTCACAGTCTTTGCACTTTGTCTATAGGTACAATAAATTAGAGCCTAAAAGGGGTCATTGTTCTGCCTCCAACCATGCAAAAGTCCAATATCCACCTTCGCTCAGAGTTTCATAAATCTTTTAAAGTGCCAGTCTATTAGTAATTGTTCTTTAATGTTGCATACTCAGTAGTACTGAAATAACTATATAGATGACACAAAATCACATTGTCACACCCTGTTCCTCCCTAATGGTCTATAAAAGTAGAAGACCCACCCACGCTTAGAGCTATATAGATATCTTAAAAGGAAAGTCTACTAGTAATTTGTTTTATTCCATTTGCTTTACCAATACTGGAACAGAACAGTAATAATGCAGAATTCTTTTTTAATAGGTGTTGTTAATCCCCTTTCCTCTCGTATAAGTCTATGAAGATGGAAGGCCAACCCCTGCGAAAAACTGTGCCAAACTTTTTTTTTTTCTTTGTAGATATTGAATCTTTTTGCTCTTTATTTCTTCTGATCGTGTTATATTTCTACTGGCAAATACCCTTGGAAATCTTTATTGCTTCCCACTGATAATTTTTCAACCTTTTGCCTTAAGCAGGTCTTATTCATTAGGGCCTTCTCGATAATCTTCTTCCTGTTTGTGATGTATTATTCTCTGCTCACTGACAGCCTTTAATGAAATCTTAATTTACCCTTGAGAGGATGGATGCTGGTCGTATCTCTTGTGTATTATTAGAGCAGCGTATTACAATGAATGACAAGGATGCTCGAATATGGTGTGCGTTATTGGGACTGGAAATGAATCAAGCTTGTAAATTAATTTATTCCCATTCCAAAGTTTTTGGATTCTCTTTGCCTTTCTCTCGATCATTTGACCCAAGGGTCACTGAAAGGACATAGAGACCCCACCAACAAGCACTTTTATCTTGTGTGACAGTACTTGGTCGTCTATCCGTGCACATTGAGTGAGGCCACCTCTTCACTCCGTCTTCTAACTCTTTCAGTGCCCGGTCGGAAGTAAAACTTGGACGTTCAGAAAGCTTAAAAGGGAGGGAAGAGCTGAAGAAATCTCGCAAAGCTGACAACGTTCCTCGCTCCCGTAGTGATGTGGACATGGATGCTGCAGCTGAAGCGACGAGACTGCATCAGTCGGCATCATCTTCAGCGTCCAGCCTGTCCACAAGGTGAAGACCTCCTTCTTACAATGCATTTTTTCACATGCTGCAGCTGCGTTAAGTGCTCCAGAGCTGCTCTGCCTACTATAAATCAAAAGGAAGCGACTCATGTAGACACCCATTTTGGAGGCGGTCACCCAAATTGCATACACTTACAAAAATGATTTAGGGTGCTTTTACATTGCACTTAGGCACCCATTCAGTGTTTCGCATTGGGGCTTGCTTCCGAATCCCTCACCAAAACAGGAATTGGACATATGTGCTAACGAGGCCATAGACTATAATGGTGCCAACAGAGCGAACATACGTGCTGAAGTGCATCATGTTCAGGCGTATATGGACAATCAGACGTAGTAGATTGCTTCTGGATGTCTGTCTCCAGTAGACATATATGCCAGAAAATGATGCACTTCAGAGCGCACATTCACTGCGCACCATTATAGTCTAATTTCCTGTCTGCGCATACTTCCAAATCTCGTTTTGTGAGGGGGGTTCAATTGTGATCCACGAGAGGGCCACTGAACGGGTGCCTAAATGCATTGTGAAAGCACCATAACGGTTCTCTCTGTTTTCTTTCTATGTCAGTCAATCTTGTGTGTGCTCCTCTTACAGCAGCAGCTTACTACATTCTTCCCAATGAGGGCATACTCAGCCAAACTAAGCATGCACATCTAAATGGGGTCAGAAAGAGTGGTTGTCTAAGATTTATGGGCTTGATGCTCTTTCTTCTTGAGCTGACCAAGTCCAATTGGATCTTCAAAAACTCTGTTTATGTAACAGGTCTTTGGATAACCCAACACCACCTTACACCCCCAAGCTGAGCCGCAGGTGAGTAAGAGTTGTTTTTTATGGGGTGGTTACCTCATGTTAGTTTGGGTGAGTTATAGGACCAGCATTTCTTTGTTGGATGAACTGTATTGACCATAATGTAGGGTGAGGTGATGGTGGTGAGTAGGAAGTCTTGGATTGGTAGACCCAAGTGGTACCATTACCACTGGAGCACTGATTTAGCTGTATTATTTTAGGAGTATGGAGTCTCCAAATATGATCTTTACTGGTGAATCCTTGCTGGCCAACCTACAAGAAGATGATTTGGGGCATATGTCTGACCCTGAGCCTGATGCCCAGAATTGGCAACACACCGTAGGCAGAGAGGTGACTCAACATCTTAGTGCAAAGGAGAGGGCACGCCAAGAAGTGATTCATGGTGGGTACCTGTACAGGTGTACAGAGATCATTGACATTTTAGGACCTACTCCGGTTCTCATGGTTGGTCACTTTTCCTCAGAGCTATTTATGACAGAAGCCTCTCATCTCCGGGTCCTTCGAGTTCTCGATCACATCTTCTACCAGAGGATGCGCAAGGAGAATCTTCTGTCCACCGAGGAACTTTTGCTCGTGTTTCCCAATCTCCCCGAGCTGATTGAGATCCACAGTAAGGATTTATTGACAAAATTTGAAGGGAAATTAAGACGACTTACAGTTTCTTACGCTCTCCCTCACTTTCTTATTGCAGATTATTTAGTAGAACTCATGAAGAGGGTGAGGGAGGAAGGACCAGTGGTTAAGGAGATTGGTGACCTCATGTTGTCCCGGGTGAGTACCGTTACCTAAAATTGAGAATTCCTACGCTGATCAGTTCAAAAATGACCAAACAGGCTTGTACATTAATGGATAGACTACCGTTGCCTATGGCCAAGAAGGTTTGATATCTGGTGTAGGAAAATTTGGTAATAGACTTGTCTATGCACATAAAAGTGTCTGTATGCCTGCCTATAAACCTATACTAGTCATCAACATAGAGGAACCCATTTTTAGCACAATTGTCCTCTAAGTCAAAAGGTGATATGGCTGTGTGGAGACCACCATGGTGGAGGGGCAGGACTAAGAAATTTCTGGACCTCTCTATAAAGCATTTATATTGATTATTATAAGGTCTGCATACATTGTCATTTAGGACAGTTCACATAAAGTTTTCTTATTCTTCTGAAACAAGTTGTAGGAGGGTTTGACGATCCTGTAAGAGTTCCATATATTAGGATGTTCCTTTTTTCTGAAGTGTGACTTTACTTCACTGAATAGGCCTAGACTGTAGTAAATGCTCATTAATTTTCTTCTTCTCCACTATTTTCCAGTTTGATGAGGCCGCAGGAGAAGAAGTGTGCCAAGAAACCGCCAAGTTCTGTTCATGCCAGACGATTGCGCTCGACCTTATTAAAATAAAAAAGCGTAAAGAAGCTCGGTTCAACCTTTTCATGCAGGTGCGGCCCATCTGTGAGCAAGCTGCTTCCTTGTCCATATTCCCTCCAGATCTTCAATAATCATTCATCCAAATCATCCATACATCCATCTAGTCATCCATATCCCCCATCGATTCATATATCCATCCATAATCATCCTTTGACTCTTCTTGCCCATGCTCTAGGAAGCAGAGAGCAGCCCTCAGTGCCGAAGACTTCAGCTGAAAGACTTAATTGTATCAGAGATGCAGAGACTGACGAAATACCCATTGCTCTTGGAGAATATTATCAAACACACAGATGGTAAGAAAATAAGTTAAAGGCAAAACTAAAAGAAAAAGCATTCGACTCCTTGCAACCTTCCCACTAGGGAGTCTGGTTAATATCACTGTGGTCTTTAACTAAACTGCCCACCACACAAAGTCCTTTATTTCCAATTCCCCGCTGTTCCTCCTTAGTGAGGCACAGGTCCCATGCTATTCACTTTGTGTCTTCTTTATGGTAAGGATGGAGCATGGTCGAAGTGGTAACCAACACTTCACTGCATAGGTTTAGCTATAAAGGCAGACCCACGTCCCCCACCGGAAGAGGAAGCAAAGAGACCCATGCCCTGCAGATGAAATGATGGACCGCTTTTTTAGATAGTCCCTTCTACCCTCCTCACTTAAGGGTGAGAGCTCTTGTTTTGTTTGAAACACGCACATTCATGCCTTTCTGTTCTTTTGCAGCTGGCACACCAGAAAATGAGAAGCTTTATCGCTGTTGGAGTAGATGTAAAGACATCTTGAAATTCGTGAACGAGGCAGTGAAGCAGCGAGATAACGAATATCGGTTGGGGGAATACCAGAAACGCTTGGACTCCACCTCCCTGGAGAGAAGTAATAACCCCTTGGCTGCAGAATTTAAGGTGAACATGACTGAAATCACACTTGTGGTCAAGGGACCTGTGGCACAGAGAAAATGTATCATGTAAATGACCATTTCCTATTTTACAGAACTTGGACCTGACGACAAGGCGAATGATTCATGAAGGATCTCTAACATGGAGGATAACGAAAGATAAAACCATCGGTAAGAAATATGCTTTGGTCGTCGAACTAAGGGTTGGTCAATAAATCTCATTGGCCTTGAAAACATGAAGAACAATGGTTTTGGTTTTCCACGTTGGGAAATCTCTTCTAGTTAGAAGGCTCTCTTGGCTCCTAGTTTCCCTAGTGATCAGTTATGGGGAAACCTGGTAATGTTTAATTTCTAAACGGCGCCACTAGAGGAGAAAAAAGGCATAACACAAAATACATTCACTTCAATGGATTGTCTATGTAATGCATGACAGGGCGGATTCTCCAAGGCAAAGGACACTCTTTGTAGCTGCATCTTACTATAGCCAAGAGGGGAGGATATTATCAATTAACTCTCTAAAGTTTCCTTGTTTAGCTATATGAGAATTGTTTTTCTAAACTTGGCAACCCTTCTGCTTGTCCTGATCTAATGGTACATCACTGTCATGTATTTGGAGGGCACAGGAGCTGAGCCCCATAGACTGTGTTTATAGCCAGCAGTGAGCGGAGCTAGCTCCGATTGCTGCTGTTTAATTCCTTAGATGCTGTTGTATAACACTGACTGCAGCATGTAAATGGTTGGCTTGCCCATCTGACCTTCACAGGGTGCCAAGAGGTCATGACATGGTAACCACGGGAGTTCCCAGTAATTGCTGGATTTTTCTTTTTTTGATTTCCATTAAATTATATGGTAAAATAAATGATGTAATTCAAAATTAAAACTGGTCTCCAGGAGGCTTGGCTGCCATGCACTGGCACTGAGTAGGCATTTGCGTGTGCATGAAGAGCTCCTAGTATCCTGCTAGAAAATCCTGATCTAATGACCACCTTGACACACTAAATCATTTTATGCCTGCCAAGGAGAATGTCAGCTGACAGCTGTGAGGAGAGGTACTAGCTGTGGAGCCTGAAAGAGCTGGAAACTGCAGAGGAGCCTCTGTGTCTGGAGTGCTGAGGAGAAGCAGCGGCCATCTTGGAAGTCTGGGACCAGCGTTCACAGAGAGACCGCAGAGGAGACACAGAGGAGGAAGAGTATCTCACACCTCACCTCAGAGAAGATACTGTGGATCTTAATACCTTGGCAAAGTTTGGCTGCTGGCGTGCAGTGAAGGTAAACAAGCAGCCAGCAGGAAAGCTGCAGTGTTAGTGCACCCTTGCTACTAAAGCCCTCCGTGTACTATTGCTGCAACCTGTGGGACACTCTGTGAGGAAGCCATAGAGAAGGAAAGTGTTCCTGGTACAGAGGGACGGCTAAGGCCGTGATTATGTAAATCATGCACCGAGGGTGGTGTTCAAGATGCAGCAGAGTCACGGATGCGAAAAGAATTAATTTCCACACAGTCCACTGTCAGTAACTATTCTACTTAAGGGGGTTTTACACATAGCGATATCGCTAAAGCATCACCGATTTGGTGACGCAGCAGCGATATTGCTATGTCTGATACTTACCTCTGACCGGCTCCCCCGCTGTCTGTCGCTTATCGCGCATCTCCATTTCTCATCGGCTGCTTCCTGTTGGGCTTCCTGCTGGCGCCGACGAGCGACGCGTGGACGCGGGATTGAGGACGTCAGGATCGTCTTGTCTGAAAGGTAAGTAACGACCGCTGTATCGCTGCTGCATCACTGTGAGATCTGCCTGTGTGGCAGCTCACTAGCGACCATTTAGCGATGCACCAGCGATCCTGACCGGGTCGTATCATTGTCGGGATCGCTGGTGCATCGCTAAATGTGAAGGGGCCTTTAGGAGCGAAGATATTCTTACTCGGTTTTGATAAACGCACAAAGAAACACATCAAGCAAACATTTTTCCAGAAGGCTATATCCACTGTGCTGGACAGCTCGGCACCCAAGAGAACTGTTTCTGCTATTTTCTCTGTGAGTTTACCTGTTGGTGTGCCCGTCTGAACCGGTTGCCGTTACCTTATTACACCTTGAGAGAAAACTGGTTTAATTAAGTAAGTGCCAAGCACGGGCTCGCCTGTGGTCTAGCACAGTGGTTCACAACCTTAAGAATATATATATATATATATATATATATATATATATATATATATATATATATTCCTATTTTCCAACCAAATGTTCCCCTACCGTTCCCATATATAAACAAGATACTAGAGGAAAAGTCCATCCTTGACAGTATGGAGAATATTAACACATTAACCTACACACATCAGAAAAGGTGCCATGGACAAAGTCAGTTGGAGCTGAATCACTGCTCCACCTTATATTGCCCCACAGAGAGACCCCGCTTCCAGCAGAGCAGAGGAAAACACAAGTCCTTCCTGGAGTTCACTGTGTGCTGTGTTAGCACCTAAATGTAGCATAGAATCCTTAGTTACTGAACAGCACGAAAATGTAGTGACAGATCCAGTTTTTCTGGCCCTTGATTCCGGTAGGAAAATGTGGTCCGAAGAGTCAATATACCTGACTAACTAAAGATTTTGTTCCGGCCATATGTCTCTTGGTGCCAAAATATACTGCGATGCATGCACGTTTACTTGCTGCCGGGTCTACTCCGAACGACACAATCAGGAAATGCAGGCGGATGCAGAGCTCTTCCAGCCAGTAAGCAATACCGAGGAGGCTTGTGCTATAACGCTTCCACAGGATGCGACACCTTTCGCTTCACAGGTCCCAAGTCACTTCTGTTCTTTAGCAGCTTTTCCAGCAGGAATTCCCTCGCATCCGGACAAGTTCGGATACAGGTTCAGTTCAGCTTTAATTTGCTACTGCTCTTTACTCAGTCGGATGCTGTCACGAGGGTATGTCACCTATCCCTCTCCAGCACAGCCTCATACACTCCTCATCCCAGATGACTCTTTCCAATATGGTCTCTCTTCCTCTTCCTGTCTTTCAGTTTTATAGAAAACCTCCCTTTTCACATCTTACAGACATATCACAGTCTCTTAACCATGTTCAAACAACAGCGACATCTTGTAGCCAGTTAACAACATTAACTATAAAGAAACAAATCAATTGACAACAAGTCAAAGATTATTCTAGAGTGAGTACAATTACATTTATCTTCAATTGTATCGCACTGGAGAGCCGACAAACATCTCACAATTATAAAGCTGCTATGACCCGTAGTAAAAAGATGGGCCAGGAAGATGGGGGACAATGTGCCGGCTTCCAAGATGGCGCCCATGTGTCTATTGGAAGGAGGCAAAAAGATGTCGGGAGATATTGCAGCAAGATTAGGGAAATTTGCACATAATGGGCCTGCTATTATACCTTGTCCACTGCGGTCAGGATCACATTTACAGGGAGCATAGAATACAACACCAACAGGATCCCTCTATTCAGCCCTAGTGAAGGAAGAATAAGAGGATGATGATATCCTGACACTGACCCAATCTGTTTCAACATCTTTAAACGTGGGGAAATCTCCCAAGGTAAAGGACTCATCCTGGTGAAACATTCCTGGGGGAATCCCCCTCCCATATGGAAGTATTTTATATGTTGTAACCAGAAATAACACCAATCTGATCTCATTGGCGGGCCAGGTAGGCCACATATTGCCACTATCGGCATGACATCCAAAAACTGGCGAAATTTGCTTTGGCAGTCGAGGGGAGAGTGGGGCTGCTTGAGGATGCTCCCCCTTCCCCTCCATCCGCAGCGAAAATCAAAATAATTCACAGGTGGTAGCAGCTCTCCAAGCCATGGTGGATGACCTGGAAAACCACACAACAATGTCTGGCTGGTCGGCGTCCCGGAGAAAATGGAGGGTAGGGATCCTTAAGGTCCCGTCACACCTAGCGACGCTATAACGATCCCGACAGTGATACGACACGACAGGGATCGTTGCCGCATCGCTATGTGGTCGCTATTGAGATGTCAGACAGTCCAATCTACCCAACAACGGAGCAACGATCTAGCATGTCATAGCGACCTTTGTAACGATGTCGGGAACGCTAATCCCCACCTTGTCTTGCTTCTGAGTCGCTAACGAGGTCGTTAGTCTAGGTGTCAAACGTGACGATACAAGCGACTCAGCGGGACATGAGCGACCAAAGAAATGTCCAGACATTTCGGGCACGATCAGCGATACCCGGCAGGGGGGCTGGTCACTGTCACACACAGCGATCTCGCTGGTAAGATCGCTATAACGTCACAGTTCTAGTGACTGAGCAGCGATCTCGCTAGCGATCTCGCTTAGTGGGCCTTTACTGGTTTATTGAAAAGTGGCTGTTGGTGAAAAGAGTCTCTCTCCCCGTTGTTTGCAGTGCAGATGACTCACAAAGTCCCTACAATACCGGGCCCAGTGGGAAGTCCTACTAGAGCTATCCTGATTAAAATTATTTACTTCAAGTATCTGGACACAAGCCTGAGGAAGGCATGTGATCTGCCAGATATTGCTCTTGGAGGTCAAAGGGTTTTATTTTTAAGATTTTTCAGTGGAAGTACAGCACAAGAGGTCCATGTTCCTTGACATTAAAAGAAGAATTTGCGAACTGGGTCTGCAAATACTCCATGACTTGCCCTGCCAAGTTGAGAGGTGTCACGCTGGGTTCCACTACATTTTTTTGAAAACCCGAGAGATGCTTTAAGATGGCTGGACACACGAGTGTCAGATCTGACAGAAGAGGGGAGGTGGAGGATTGTAGCTTTTATAATGTTTGTTCTTTCAGTTGTTGATTTGCATTTACATATGTGTATAAGAAGTATAAGGGTACGTGCACACGCTGCGGAATGCTCTGCGGATTTGGCCTCGCGTATTTTGTAAAATCCGCAGGTAAATCTGCAGGTCAAAAGACCTGCGGTTTATCTGCGGATTAGCCTGCGGTTTTGCCCTGCAGTTTATCATCTCTACAATGGAGGATATGGTAAACCGCAGCGGAATCCGCAGAAAGAATTGACATATGATGGCTGACTATTGCTGGAGCATCAAACGTGATTGTCCTCAAGTTAAACACTCCAGAAAAAGCTATAAATGTACATTTTTACCTTAAATACTTGCATATATATATATATATATATATATATATATATATATATATATATATATATATATATATATATATATATATATATATATATATAGATATATATATCCTTTGTAAAAAACATGATAGTGTTAAAAAACATATTTGTCATGCCTATTTCTTATATATTTCATTTTTTGTTCATATTTGTACTATTTAAAAAAAAAACAAAAAAACTTTTTAGGTACAGTAGTTTACATATTTTTGAGAAGACAAAAATCCTATAGTTCAAAAACTTGACGTGATGGAGAAAAACTGAGATCATTTCTGGATTCAGCATCCAAAAATTAATTAAGAACAGTTGTCTGACCTAGCTCCTAAAAAATTGCGTTCCCCAGTGTTATCTTTAACTGTCTTCATTTCTCTAATATGTACCCCATCAGAAAAGCCTTCATGATAAAACATACAACGTTATTTGGAGTCGACTCCTCGTTAATCTAAAAAAAACTTCACCAATTTTCTCTGAACGTCCTCACAATTAATTAGTTTCAGCCAGAAAGGATTAATTTTCCACTCAAGTGGTTGTCTATTCCCCATGTGATCTGCCTGCGTCCGGAACATTAGAGGGGAATGGTCCAACAAGGATCTTAGAGCATACTCAATGTCAAACAGAGATGGGACCATACATGAAGTACTTCACGTCTATTCTCGAAAGTGACTGGAATGAAGTGCAAGAGTATACTCATCTATCCACCACAGTTCGGCAGTGAAAAGTCCGAGTGGAGAAACCTTATCTTTCCCCCTTGGAAAATCATCCACAAGTGGATTCCAAACATTATTATAATTGTCCATAATTATTAAGGGTAGTTACAGCCATCCTGCAATTTTCACCAGGATTTTCGTAAAAAGAGGAGGGGGTATATGCCACTACAGTAATACATTCGAAGCATGTCACATTACAGCGTGCACCCGCACAAATCTTCCGTCCTCATCTTTAAAAAGGTCAATACATTGAAAGGGGATTTTCCTGTGAATTAGAAGGCCAACCCCCCCTGTGAGTAATTAGAGAAAACACAGTGAAGTCCAAACCCAATCCATGCTCTATTCATCAAAATAATGGGGGACCCGGTAAGCGATTAGTGTTTGGGTGCCATGGGATCACACCTCCCTGCACATTTCTTTATGGATTTCGAGAAGTTTCAGATTCTGTAGTAAAGGGTTAATGATTACCCTATGGACCATTCTACAGCTTGAAGTGCTCTGGGGTATCCTCAGGAGGAAAATAAACCAGAGCCGGTTTTCTGCCTAGCAACAGAGCCTAGGCATGCTGTGATTGGCTGCTTGGGCTGCTGAGGTAAGGGACGCCGTGATTGGAGGAGCGTCCAGGCGGGAAGGGAAATTATTCAAATGAACAGCTGAGAGGTTTTTCACTCAAGCTCTGGACGCTCTGAAGAGAAGTCACCCGCCCGCCCACCGCAATATGGAACGTTGGATTGGATCTTCGAGTTTGTCGTTTGGCTTTACTGTGGGCCAATTGATGTACTTAAAACAGTCGCCGTCAGTTGGCAATGCTTTTACAAATTGCTTCATGAGACCTAGTTTTATGTGCAGAGGTGGGAATAGTATATTCTTCCTGTCAACAAGTGGCTGATGTAGAATGTTAGCATCTCCAGGTTTAAGACCAGATCTTGGAGGCCAATTCGACTCAACTCAATGCTTTTCTCGAGCTCTGCTATCCCACATACAGAGAAAGCAGGGATACTTTGTGTACCCACGTTGCTGACCAAGAAGGAAGCAAACCATTTTAAGGTCAACACAGATGATCCAATTGTGTGTGTCATATTTCAATAACTCAATAACTCTCTTTACATCTCCATGTTCTTCACGAAGAGAGACAGAATGCCCAATAGGGACTGCACCAAATAAATTGCCATTGTGTAGAAGGACACACTTAAGACTCCGCTTTGAGCTATCAATAAACAGTCGCCATTCATTTGGATTGTACATTGAAAGCCCTAATTCTTGTAGTAAACCAGGAATATTATGGCAAAACACAAAACCGCTGTCACACCGAAAGTACTGCAAAAATGTACTTTCTCTAGTACGAAAGTATGATACCTTCGCTCCTTGTTCAAGTAACTGTTTCTCATTCAGCCTTGATGCTAGTAATTCTGAAGCTTTTTTTGATAAGCCCAATTCACGTGCTAAATCATTTAACTCGTGCTGATCAAATCCCTTACGAACTGAATCCTTGTGACTTTCAAATTCTGCATCATTGCTGTCACTGTGTTCGTCAACATCACTCAGAACTTCTAGAGATGGTAGCTGTTCGAAAACTGGCACTGGAATTTCAGCTGAATGAGGCATTGGTCTGATAGCTGACGGTAGATTTGGATATTCTATTTTACTTTTATTTTTCCTGTTAAATCCTGATGTTTTCACTAAACAGAAGTAACAGTCTGTGGAATGACTTTTTTGCTCTCTCCACACCATGGGGATACCAAATGCCAACTTTTCACGTGTTCCTTTGGTCCACATCCGTAAACTCTCGACACACTGCTTGCACACTATGTGAGGGGCCCATGGCTTATCTTGATCACCGAGTTTTACTTTAAAATATGCAAAATATGCTTGTTTGACAAATGCACTGATGTTTGCCCTTTGAACTGGAATGGTGAAAACACCACAAATATAGCAGAAGGAGTCAGGGTTGTTTAGGCATTTACGACGAGAGGAAGAAGAAGCAGACATGATCTGAAACAAAGGAAATATGTACATAAGTAAATAAAACACTGAGATGGAAAGTTACAAGCTTTGAAAACTAACAAAGAAAAAAATCATAAGATATATAAATTACAGCTAAGCGCCCAATGTAAAGAGAAAAGCTATCACAAATCCTATTTATTCCTACTATGATACATTTTTTGTGTAAAGATATTGATAATTATGACGTATTGGGAGCTGTACACACCTCTCACCACACTGTCTCAGTTGTGACTACTCTTACAAGTTGCCACGTAGCTCTATATGAGTCGAATTGTACTCAGATAGCAAGTCTTATTACAGAAATCAGTGCAATTGTGCTTCTATGGCAGGTAAGTTGAGGAGGAAAAACTTGACGTGATAGAAAAAAACTGACTACATTTTTGGAAACAGCATGCCAATTTTACAGTCATATGTAAAAGTTTGGGCACCCCTATTAATGTTAACCTTTTTTCTTTATAACAATTTTGGTTTTTGCAACAGGTATTTCAGTTTCATATATCTAATAACTGATGGACTCCGTTATATTTCTTGATTCAAATGAGGTTTATTGTACTAACAGAAAATGTGCAATCTGCATTTAAACAGAATTTGACCGGTGCAAAAGTATGGGCACCCTTATCATTTTCTTGATTTGAACACTCCTAACTACTTTTTACTGACTTCCTGAAGCACTAAATTGGTTTTGTAACCTCATTGAGCTTTGAACTTTATAGCCAGGTGTATCAAATCATGAGAAAAGGTATTTAAGGTGGCCACTTACAAGTTGTTCTCCTAGTTGATTCTCCTATGAAGAGTGGCATCATGGGCTCCTCAAAACAACTCTCAAATGATCTGAAAACAAAGATTATTCAACATAGCTTTTCAGGGGAAGGATACAAAAAGTAGTCTCAGAGATTTAACCTGTCAGTTTCCACTGTGAGGAACATAGTAAGGAAATGGAAGAACACAGGTACAGTTCTTGTTAAGCCCAGAAGTGGCAGGCCAAGAAAAATATCAGAAAGGCAGAGAAGAAGAATGGTGAGAACAGTCAAGGACAATCCACAGACCACCTCCAAAGACCTGCAGCATCATCTTGCTGCAGATGGTGTCACTGTGCATCGGTCAACAATACAGCGCATGCATAACGCCTTTTTGTATGACCAAACAACTCAATCTTTGTTTCATCAGTCCACAAGACCTTCTTCCAAAATGTAACTGGCTTGTCCCAATGTGCTTTTGCATACCTCAGGCGACTCTGTTTGTGGCGTGCTTGCAGAAACGGCTTCTTTCGCATCACTCTCCCATACAGCTTCTCCTTGTGCAAAGTGCGCTGTATTGTTGACCGATGCACAGTGACACCATCTGCAGCAAGATGATGCTGCAGGTCTTTGGAGGTGGTCTGTGGATTGTCCTTGACTGTTCTCACCATTCTTCTTCTCTGCCTTTCTGATATTTTTCTTGGCCTGCCACTTCTGGGCTTAACAAGAACTGTACCTGTGTTCTTCCATTTCCTTACTATGTTCCTCACAGTGGAAACTGACTGGTTAAATCTCTGAGACAACTTTTTGTATCCTTCCCCTGAAAAGCTATGTTGAATAATCTTTGTTTTCAGATCATTTGAGAGTTGTTTTGAGGAGCCCATGATGCCACTCTTCATAGGAGAATCAAATAGGAGAACTACTTGCAAGTGGCCACTTGAAATACCTTTTCTCATGATTTGATACACCTGGCTATGAAGTTCAAAGCTCAATGAGGTTACAAAACCAATTTAGTGCTTCAGGAAGTCAGTAAAAAGTAGTTAGGAGTGTTCAAATCAAGAAAATGATAAGGGTGCCCATACTTTTGCACCGGTCAAATTTTGTTTAAATGCAGATTGCACATTTTCTGTTAGTACAATAAACCTCATTTGAATCAAGAAATATAACTGAGTCCATCAGTTATTAGATATATGAAACTGAAATACCTGTTGCAAAAAACAAAATTGTTATAAAGAAAAAAGGTTAACATTAATAGGGGTGCCCAAACTTTTACATATGACTGTAGTATAAATCAGCTCAAAAACCTAACTCAACAGAAAATTTTTTTCAAATTGTTCCCCAATTAGCAGAAAAGGGTTATAGAATTGGCTGATAGTCAGGGAGATGGAGAAAATGCATATTCTAAAGAAATGCCCTGAGAATTTGGAACAGTGGAAGGATGCTCAAATGCTGCTATGATCCTTCCAGCTGGAGCAGGCGGACAACAAATGCATGTTTTTACAGCAGCAGGAAGGAGAGATAACCGGTCTTCTACTAACATGGCTAAAGCGCAAAGAGAAAACTCCTACATATATAGCTTAAAGGACAATGAGTGAAATGTTAAAACCCAGACGGTGGAAATATTAGAAGTATTACATTGATTTTACTCTAGGTTATACTCCTCTAGAGTCAATTATTCAAAAGAGGAGCTATTGGACTATCTGGGTGGGGTGGGTCTACTGGTTCTGCGGGACAAGGATAGGGAAGCTCGAGTTCAATTTCTTTGGAAGAATTGCAGCAGGCTATGGGGAAGATGCCCAATGACAAGGCCCGAGATCAGATGACCTGCCAATAGAACTCTATAAGTGATTTTAGGAAGTTTTGGGGCAAAAATACCTAAATATGACAAATAATGCATTCCAGTCAGGGAGCCTGCTGATCTCTTTACGGGGAAACAACAATCGTAGTGATTCCGAAAGTCAGAGAAGGAGAAATATCTCCTGGATTCATATAGGCCTGTATCATTGCTGACATACGACGTCTAGATTCTAGCAAAAATCTGAACAAGCCAGGCTTATGCCTTCAAAATCAACGGCCATTGACCTGCGAAGGGTATTTTTTAAACTTGCAAGCGGCACCAGATAAACCATCCACTAATCTATTGTCTAACTTGATGCCGCTAAGGTGTTTGATAGTGTGGAGTTTATGTGGGCGGTGTTGGGGAGATGGGATTCAGTCCTATTTTCATTAAATGGTTTAAGATACTATATGAATCCCCAAAGGCTAAAGTAAGGACTAATGGGGTATTGTCAGCGAGTTGAGGTTTTCAGGAGGACTTGACAGTGCTGCCCGTTATCGCCACTTCTCTTCGCACTTGTAGTAGAACAGTTGGCTTGTATTATTAGAAGACACCCAGAGATAGAGGGTATTAAGTTTGGGAACAAAGAAGAAAAATTGCTCTATATGCTGATGACCTATTATTGTTCATTAATAACTTGGATAACTCTATTCCAAACATAATGAACACATTTGGGACCTTTCGGGCCTTACAGTAAATTGGTCTAAATCTACTCTTCTAGCTTTGGGCTCCAGGAGTACTGCGTTTTGGGAGAGTCTGTACAACATTCTAGTAGTTTAGAAATTTAAGTATCTGGGAATTTACATTACTAATAAACCTCAGAAATTTATTCCATTCAATCTAAGTCCACTAGTTATTAAAGTGAGGAGCAAAATGTGTATATGGGAAAAACTACCTCTGTCAGCCTAGGTTAGAGTGAACCTCATTAAGATGTGCTTAATGCCATGCATTCTGTACGTTTTGCAAAACTCACCTGTCTGGATTCCAAAATACTGCTTTAGGAAAATGCACAACATCTTTAGAGATTTGGTGTGAAAAAGAGGAAATCCCAGAATAAAACTGGTAAAAATGCAATTACCCAAAAATCAGACGGAATTGGCTTTGCCTCATATGGGGGTACTACTTGGCTTCCCAGGTTCAGCACTTCCGAGGCTGGGCATTGGCAGAGGCCCAGGAAGCAGGATCGATTAGTATTAAAATACTTGGGTGGGGGAGAATTTACTGGAGATACTGGAATCGCACAAATTTGTAGGTAGTCAGAGTATATACCCTACCCGATCACTGGTTCATAAAATTGGTGGACATGTATAAGACTGTTTGGAGTGACAGACTGCTCAACATACACCCCTATCTGGAATGACTTTACTCTAGAGGAGTTGCGGAGATTGGAGGGATTTGGTGAATGGAAGAATCGGGGATTGAAATATGTGCATAAGCTATACTCAGATAAACATCTCAAGTCGTTCGAACAGCTGAAACGGGTTTAATTTACGTAAATCGGAATTCTTTAAATACTTGCAACGAAGACATGCAATATGGGCTCAGGAAGCCATCTCTGATCTTTCTATATCCTCTAATGGGCTGTTAGACTCCGTAATACCGGCAGAATCAACAAAGGGAATCCTCTCTCTGGTTTACAGCTCATTGTTGATAAAGATTTTAAAGATTTTGGGTGACCCAATGACTCAGGTTCGGGGTAAGTGGATGTGGTTAACATTTCTACAGGTTTTGGAATTTCCACAGTGGCTTTCAATAAACTCAGCAGTTTCTAGTTAATAGAGTTTATAGAATTGGGCTAAAGAAGGATAATCATTGTCCGCGTTGCAGCGAAGAAAATGCGGGCCTGATGCACATGCTTTGGTCATTCCTGAGACTGGTGGGGCATTGGCAGTGGGGGTGTTTGGTAGATTAATAGCAGAAATGTTTAATATTCAGACCACGCTTGGTGTGAAAATCTGTGTGTTAGGATTAACGGGGAAGGTGGGAGGACCTCCCCAGGTATAGTTAGCTATTGCTAAAATACTCTACCAGACTAGAGTATCCATATCTACACACTGGCTGGCAACCAGACCTACTTGTTTAGAAGAAGTGGTCCAAGCTCTCAACTCTACTATCTTAATGAAAAAAGGGGTTTATATTAAGAGGGGGGCTGTTAAATTTGGCAAAGTATGGGTAGACTAGATTAGGTGCGCAGCTCAGGTATCGGAGGAGCTGGCTAAAGACATCTTATTTAATTTACTAATCCTGTAAATTATGATTACCACCTGTCTGGGTAGTAAGATAATTTATTTGACTAATTGTTTAAGGGTCCTGTTACACATAGCGACGCTCCAGCGATCCCGACAACGATACGACCTGTTAAGGATCGCTGGTACGTCGCTACATGGTCGCTAGTAAGCTGTCAAACAGGCAGATCTACTCAACGATGCAGCAATGATACGGTGATCCATATAACGACCTCGGCGGTCATTGGGACCTTGTCACACAGCAGTTATTGTGACGACTCAGACCTCGATAGGCGTGCTTCAGCGTTGCCTTTTCCACGCCCCTCTGCTCCGATTGGTGGTCATTACTGCGTGGTTTGCTTCAGCGTTCCTGTCTGAGTCGCTAGTGCGCTATTTTTTCGTGGATCCGCAGTCATTGACACGGGGACACGCGATTATTATAACTGTACATGTTAAATGTTATGATTGCATATAATTGATAGCTGACCTATAAAAAGAAACACTACAAAGATCCTAATTTGAGACCACCAATCGAAGCTGACGGGGCGTTGAAAAGACAAAGCAAAATCACGCCTGCGTCCCTGAGTTCTGAGTAGCCAACGAGGTCGCTCGTCGTTGTTATGGTGTCAAACACAGCGATGCATGCTGGCCAGCGGGACACCAACGATCAAAAAATGGCCTAGGACATTCGAGCACGATCAGCGATATCGCAGCGGTTGGACGGTCGCCGCTATGTGTAACACGTAGCGAGATCGCTGGCGAGGTCGCTGTTGCGTTACCAAACCTGTGACGTTTCAGTAATCTCGCTAACGATCTCCCTATGTGTGAAGTACCCTTAAGAGTAACACCTATATCAGCATGGGTATGGTTTTATTTGTAATGCACATAGTGGGGGAGGGTGGTCGTTAGTTCTGGGTTGGGAAGGGGAGAACTGTATGGTGGTTATTTGAATGTCATTGAATGAACAATTGGTTTATATGGGTACTGTTAATGTATATTTTCTGTATGACGACATGTAAAATAATCTGCTGTAAACTGTTATTTTGCATTCAATAAAAGTTTATTGATTAAAAAACTTCTCTAAAAAAACAAGCCCTCATATGGCTTTGACGATGGAAAAATACAAAAGTTATGGCTCTTCGAAGAAAGAGCTGAAAGGAAGAAAGCATAAAAATGAAAAAATGTCTGCATCCTTAAGGGCTTAAACTAGTTGGTAATCTGGGATATGGTCATTAAGCCATTGTCTAATAACTAATATGAGTGGTCTTGGTTCTTGTCCCACAGATCTGCATGTTCTTCTTTTGGAAGATCTTCTAGTTCTCCTTCAGAAACAAGACGAGAAGCTGGTGCTTAAGTGTCACAGCAAGACCTCAGTGGTGTCCTCCGATACCAAGCAAACATTCAGTCCTGTTATCAAGCTGAACTCTGTTCTGGTCCGATCAGTAGCCACAGGTGAGGACTAGAGAAGGTATGAAGGATGGGGATCCATGGGATTTGTTGAGCTCTTACTTGAATAGCTTCGTTTTTGATGAGAATCGACACTGGACATTAATGACCTAAGGGGGTATTCCCGTCTCGCACTTGACACATACTCTGCTCCAAAGGACTTAGATGGAATCTCTCTTTAGTGACCAAATACGTTGTAGCAATTTTGTGATGGACAGCAGCTCCCTTGACGGTCTAGCGATCGTAGTTTGTGTTATTGTCTTTTTTCCTTTGACAGATAAGAGAGCCTTCTTCATTATTTGCACATCTGAACTTGGACCCCAGATCTATGAGTTGGTGGCGTTGACCTCTTCTGAGAAAAACACGTAAGTCTTGCTGCAGGAGGTGTTGTCAGATGGGATGTCTTTTCGTATCTAGCTTTTTATGACCTCCCATATTTCCGATAGGTGGAAAGACCTACTTGAAGAAGCTGCCAAAAGTGCCACGAGACATCCACCTACTTTTATAAAGCTGAACACTCAGAACCTAGTCCATTCCGGTACACCTTCTACAAGGTGAGGTCAAATATTGTCCATCTTGGTGTCTTTTACACATGTCTTATATACAATTGGATTAGGGTAGTTTTCTTAAAGAAATATCTAATCTTCACCGGATGTAACATTGTCCCTCTGTCTTTTGCAGTTCGGTGTTACGGGATGCAGGCATCCCAAATTTATTGGCCGAAGCAAGTATGAGAACCAACAGTGAAGACATCACAATTGGTGAGTTGTGAGATTTTCTAGAAAATCTCATCTATTCGATTTTTTTCCTCCGTGATTTCAAGAGAGACCAAATCATTCATGTGGTCTCTTGCTTGATGCTCTGTCCTGCAGATGAAAATCAGGCAGAGTTCCTGGGACACTCTAATAAAACTGAAGTTCTCCTAGAAGAATCAGAGAGCCTAGAAGATGATGAAGCACAGACACCTACACAATTGCCATTTCCAGCTCAAGTGGAAGATACAGGAGGGGGTTTGGAGGACCGGTCTGATCACACTTACCTCGCCTACCAGTGGCCTTCAGTGAGTGAAGGTTTGGCAGAATCTGCACTGGAAGATGGTAAGATATAAACTTGTTCACATTTTGGTCACTTGGTTGTAGAGGATCTGCTGTTACTTTTGCTTTGCAATATTGGTCTAGTGTAGGCTTTAGGTTCAATGACCATTATAGTTACATCCTTGATTGAAATTAATCTCTCTTTAGTCCAGAATCTCCGTCAGCTGATTCTACGGAGGCTTCTCCCCATGAGACATTCGGATCATTCTGATGATGACCACACACCTACGCCTTCAATGTCCGGTGGGGCAGGGCACCCATATGAGATGGTGACAGAATCTGTAATAGAGACTTTAGATGATGGTCGGGGAGAAATGTCATCACAACGCCCTAATATTGTAGAAAACCGTAGCACCGTGGAGGACCTCACTTATCGGCACAGGTGGCGAGGTTCAAAAGATGCAGAGGATACTATGTGGGATATGGTTGAAAGCCACTTGAAAGGGAGTTCAGAACTTGAGAACCAAAATGATCAATCACATACAAATTCTGAGGACCATAGTAGTAAAGCGTACAAAGTGGTGAGAAAAGGTAAGGTCGTTGATTTCACAGTCTGTCATTAACATGAACGTGGGTCAGGTAAACAAACTAGATGGGTCTGATTACTTGATCTGATACCATTAAAGGGAATCTGTCACCCCTTTTTTGAGATATCATATAATGGTATCATTCAATTGTGTGTCACATAAGGATTCTCTTAGTACTTTTGCTTCCCCCTGACCCCGCACCTTTCATGCATAAATACCTTTTTTATATCGGTTCAGATGTATGTAAACTGTCACTCTCCGGTCCGATGGGTGGGGCTTATTCAACTGCTCCCCCTCCCTGTCTTGCTCTACACATTTCTTCTTGTGTAGAGCAAGACAGGGAGGGGGGGAGCAGTTAAATAAGCCCCGCCAAGCGGACCGGACAGCGGCAGTTTACATACATCTGAACCGATATAAAAAAGGTATTTATGCATGAATGGTGCTGGGTCAGGGGGAAGCAAAAGTACTAAGAGAATCCTTATGTGACACACAATTGAATGATATCATTATATGATATCTCAAAAAAGGGGTGACAGATTCCCTTTAATGGTATCAACCATGCTTTACATCTGGGCTACAGATTATATGTGTATTATAGACTGAGCTGCCTTGCATTTGAGGGGTCTATTTGTTGTTTTAGTGTACCTTTCCTTCATGTCTGATAGCAAACTTTCGTGTTGAGGGCTTCACTTGTGATCAGATGTGGTTCTCAGAGTTTAAATTGATTCATTGCTTTTGATGACAATATTTTGTTAAAAGTGTTTCCTAACAATAAAATAACATAGTACCCAGTGATCAATCTGTAATGAAACCTGTAAATGTTGTTTCCCTGCAGTGCTGCCACAGTGCAAAAGAAGCATTACACATTCCAACTCCAATCAATGGGTTGTCCATGTAATGCATGAAAGGACAGGTCCTGAAAAGCAAGAACAATGTGCTTCTGCTCTTCACTTTGGCCTAGAGATGATTATTTATTTTGCGGACCACCTTTAATCCGTTCATAAGAATACTATAACAGGGTCTATAAAAAGGGAGTCCCACTTCAGCACAGTTTTTCAAGAGAACAGCTGTTGTTGCAGGTCACAGATGGTGTAAAAAGCCAATATTGTAATACTCGGCTTTATCTGTACCAACTTGTAAAACTATCAATCCTCTTGATGACTTTTTTTTTTTGTGCTTTGTCATTTAAAAGTCCCTTTTTGTTTTAGTTATGGTAAGAGTGATGAAATAGCAGTTCCATCCTTTAAATAGTGGGACACGTCTGAAAAAAGGTGTGTTTTTCACTTGCCCTTATTCCCTTGCGATGAACATCCAGTGTGAATACAACATTCCATGAAACGGTAAAATTCTCAAATACCAACCTAAATGATCACTATTGGTCGGCAGCACATTCCCTGATCGACAACACATTCTCTGGTGTTCCCTCGACATTAATGGAATAGGTGGCGGAATTAATTATAGTATGAATACCCCATGATAGTTGCAGTGGGATAATATTTAGCTATTCTCTCGTTATGAACAAATTGTTTTACTGCAGAAGTAATTAAAGGGTTACGACCATCATGAAAAGGTAATCCCTATCCAAAGGATCGGATGGACTCCCATGGATTCTGATAAGGGGACGTGAAATGCCCAGTGAGAATGCAGTAAAGTATTTAGCTAGCTCCGGCTAGTGATTGTTCACCTAACTGGCACTAACTCCGTTCTGATGCACCATTTGCAAGTTCCATTCTTGGGATCGATAGGATTCGAACCAGTGGGAGTCCCACCAATCCATTGTAAAGATGAGAACTTTAATCATTGGGAGAATCATTGATCCTAAGAATGAGACTGAGTTAGAGTATGCTTGGCATCTGCTCAGTTCTGGTGGGACATTTCAAAGCCCCGTTCTTGGGATTGGTGGGGGTCCAATCGATGGGATCCTTTGGATAGATGAGAACTTGTGGCTATGGAATAAGGGTGCTTTCACATTTCATTTAGTTATACACTCAGTGGCTCCATTGGGGCAGACATCTGAACCACTGCAAAACAGAACTTGGGCATATGTGCCAACTGGGCCATAAACTATGATTGTGCTTGGAAAGCAAACGTGCACTCTACTATGCATCATTTTTGGTTGTGTACGCTTACTGTAGACAGACAAACCAGATGCAGTCTACCAGATCTGAATGTCTGCCTCCAGTAGGCGTACTTGCCTTAAAATAATGCACTTCAGAGAAGTTTGCTCTGCCAGCACCATCATAGTCTATGGCCCATAGGCGCATACGTCCAAATCCCGTTTTGTGGGGCTTTGGACATATGCACTGACGTTGCCACTGAGTGTGTAACTTAAACGTAATGTTAAAGCACCCTAACCCTTTATCACCTATCCAAAGAATCCCATCAGTCAGACTCCCACCCATCCTGAGAATAGGGCTCGGAGATGTCCCCATCAAAATAGAGAAGATTCCTAGCAGGCACACGCAACACTTGATGGAGCTAGCCAAGTTCAGAACTGCATAATTAACCCCCTTAACCATATTGTGGCAAACAAATCTCTTAAATGGATTGTCCATCGTTATTAGAACAAGGTTGGCCAATCTCTTTATTCAGATCATGGTGATCACTATGGCACAGATAGCAGTTTCATCATGGGGGATCCATTGGGGGTGTTTGTAAGTCCTACATGTATCAGGCATGTAATAATTACCTTTTTGCCTTCTCGTCAGGGTGAGGAGACGGTATCTAACCTCCATGAGCCATTCCTTCTGGGAATTGTCAATCAGAATTGCACACTAACGATCTGTCAGCTGATTTTCTGTTTTACCTTCTAAAGTTTATATTTTTATTTTGTCTTTCCACCATATTCCCCCTTCCTTTTTATTTTCTTTTTCTCTTTTATTTCCTTTTTTTTTCTTTTTAAATTCTGGTGTCTTCTGCACAGCTGAGGTGGTGGGCAGTAATGATGTCATACCGTTGCCAGACAGCAGCCAATCAGAAAGAGTGTTGCAGGAAGCTGGCGGCGGAACGGTTTTAGATGGTAAATCTTTTTTTTTGCGTTGTAAGAATTGACAGGAGATGACCAGTCAGTCCTAATCACAGAGATGAGAAAACGCTATCTTCTCACCATCATGGCACAATGGCATCACCCTTCTCTAAAAAGAAAAAAAAATTCCAAAAATGTCTCATGTTGATATATCAATGACTAATAAAGTAAGGTTCCCTCATCTGTATGATGGTCAACAACATATTGAAGGTGGCATTTTAGATCTTGGGGTTAAAATAGTCTGCTAATTGGTGAAGGAATGTATTTAGACCACTGGGTTGAAAAAGTCTATTTGTTGATTTTGGAACATATTTTTGAAGCTGGTACTTTACATCCCGGGGTTGGTTAAGTCTACTTGTTGCTTTAGGAACATATAAGATTTGATTTATAGTTCACTGTCTCCTGATAAAGCAGCTTTTGAGTCTTGATTATAGAAACCTTAAGATTAATTCTATTCATTCTCAATCTTGACTGTGGTCTAAGCCAGGGTTCCCCAACGCCAGTCCTCAAGGCCCACCAACAGATCATGTTTTCAGGATTTCCTTAGAATTGCTCAGGTGATAATTGCATCACCTGTGCAATACAAATGAATTCCTGAAAACATTATCTGTTGGTGGGCCTTGAGGACTGGAGTTGGGGAACCCTGGTCTAAGCAACTAGACCTTCAAAGCTATGGACCATGAGATTTTATCTTACTAGTGTCAGAAGATGAGGTTGATGGGACTACCACCAATGTCCAGATTAATCAGGATCAATCTTAAGGCCTTTGTAGTAAAGAAACCAACGCTATTTTCCTGAACAACCAAACTCCAGGCATCCACAGTAACAGAAGAGACTATAGTGCTAACAACACTTATAAATTGTAGACCTACAGTGGGTACGGAAAGTATTGAGACACCTTTAAATTTTTCACTCTTTGTTTCATTGCAGCCATTTGGTAAATTCAAAAAAGATCATTTTTTTCTCATTAATGTACACTCTGCACACCTTCTTGACTGAAAAAAAAACAAATGTAGAAATTTTTGCAAATTTATTAAAAAAGAAAAACAAATATCACATGGTCAGAATTATTCAGACCCTTTGCTCAGACACTCATATTTGAGTCACATGCTGTCCATTTCATTGTGATGGTTCTACTCCTTCATTGGAGTCCAGCTATGTTTAATTAAACTGATAGGACTTGATTTGTAAAGGCACACGCCTGTCTATATAAGAGCTCACAGTGCATGTCAGACCAAATGAGAGTCATGAGGTCAAAGGAACTCGCCAGAGTACAGAGATATCCTGGATGAAAATCTCTTCCAGAGTGCTCTGGACCTCAGACTTGGCCGAAGATTCATCTTCCAACAAGACAATGACCCTAAGCACACAGCTAAAATAACAAAGGAGTGGCTTCTGAACAACTCTGTGACCATTCTTGGCTGGCCCAGCCTGAGCCCTGACCTAAACCCAATTGAGCATCTCTGGAGAGACCTGAAAATGGCTGTCCACCAACGTTCACCATCCAACCTGACAGAACTGGAGAGGATCTGCAAGGAAGAATGGCAGAGGATCCCCAAATCCAGGTGTAAAAAACTTGTTGCATCATTCCCATGAAGACTCATGGCTGTACTAGCGCAAAAGGGTGCTTCTACTCAGTACTGAGCAAAGGGTCTGAATACTTATGACCATGTGATATTTCAGTTTTTATTTTTAAATAAATTTGCAAAAATTTCTACATTTTGTTTTTTTTTTGTTTTTTTTTTTTCTTTTGTCAAGATGGGGTGCAGAATGTACATTAATGAGAAAAAAATGAACTTTTTTGAATTTACCAAATGGCTGCAATGAAACAAAGAAAATTTAAAGGGGTCTGAATACTTTCCGTGCCCACTGTAAAGCATTTGTGATCCCGAATATACTCATAAGAGTGAGACTGCTTCTGAAAGAAAATAACCCTAATTTTTCTAATTCTCCTTTTAATGAAGCCTAATTTTTTGGCATCTTCTCTATATTCCTGAGGGTCATAGATGAACAAGCTTAGCTCTGTTGACTTAGACTCATTTTTGTAAAGATGAACCAAGGGATGATGACTATCTAATGCCTTCATGTTTTATTTTTGTTCTTTGGGATATATGAAAGTTGGGTAGAAACTATTTTATCAGAAAACTTTGTTTTTTTTGAAACCCTATAGTATAAGTGTTAAGTTTACTTGATGCCTCTTGGTTTTTAATGGTGGTAACTTGATTGGGGTTTCAAACTATGGCTCTTTTTGGGTTTAGTAATTTGATTTACATAAGGGTATGTGCACACGTAGTTTTTAGTCTCTGCGGATTTTGTAGAGAAAACCGCAGGAAATCCGCAGGACAAAGTGCTGCGGTTTTTCTGCGGTTTATCTGCGGATTATCTGCGTTTTTTCTGCGGTTTTGCCCTGCGGTTTTACACCTCATAATGGATGAGGTGTAAAACCGCAGCGTTTCTGCACCAAACAATTGACATGCTGCGGATTGTAAACCGCAGCAAAACCGCGTGGAAAAAAACGCAGCATGTGCACTGCTTTTTTTTATTTCCATAGGAAATAAAGGTACTGTACAACGCAGCAAAATCTGCTGCGTTTCTGCAGAGCCAAAAACGCTGCGGAAACGCAGCAGAATCCGCAGCGTGTGCACATACCCTAATATTTTATATCAGGAAAAAACAATCTGATTGCATGGTTGTCTTGGATATTATGTTTTTTTTGTGGAGGATTGGGATATTTAGAAGTATCTTTACATTTGATCAATGATGGTAACCAGTCTAGATAACTCATTGGTCTGCATCCAAAAACTCAAAGGAACCTATTTTAAATACAAAAGAGGAGCAAAATCCTTCTTGAAAGGTAACCAAACTTTTTGATATGGTATAGCCACTGTCTAGCAGAGTTGATCTGTGGGGTTTGAGTTCTGAGACTCCCACCTATTGCAAAAGTAAAGGGGCAGAAGTGTTCAAGCTGGTATTTGGAGCATGGGTCTTTTGCAAAACTGTGATACAATACATTGATAAAAGGATTATCTAAGCAATACTGCCCTACTTTTATGCAGTCTTTGTTGGTTCTAAGATCCAAACCCCTTCCGTTAAAAAGCATTGAATGGTGGTTACAGCAAAGTTCTTTAAAAAAAAAAGTTTTGTCACCTTTTAAATAAGCTTCATATCCTCCCTACGTCGAGTTCTCCCACTTTTCCTTGAAACATAACTCATCCCACCTTCATTGTGTTCTTATCAATATTGTGATGTTATAGATGAGGTCCATTCGGAGATGTTCCTCAACCATTTTCACTAGAATCCAAAATCATTGATCTTCACCAATTTTATCGGTCAAGGGTGATGCCTCATAACCTTTTGCTTATCCAGCTAGCTCATTTTATTTTATTTTTAAACTTCTTTCCGCATTCATCTTGAGGTCTTTTCTTTGAACCTTGTAACCCCCGTGTTTCCTTCAAATAACATCTCTGAATGCACTTTTAGTTCTGCCAAGTCTAATCTGCTAATCCATTGGTTTGAAAGCTCAAAACCATATGGCCAGAGAGGAGAAGTCATCTCATCCGCTAGCCCTTCGCTTAGAAAGTGGTCTTGATATTGACTCCTCACCAATGTAACTGCATGATCTTGTGTTTTTTCCTATGTTAAAATTCCCTTTTCCATAACATTATTTTCTCTACTCTACACATTAGGAAATATGTTTTATGTGGTAATGCCAACTTTACCGCCATTACCAGAACCCAAGGAAGAGCTCCAACGATCTTCAGAATTGAGTCGGTACAAAGAACCAGAAGGAAGCCCAAATGTGACAAAATTGGCCAACAATGTAGAAAATAGTGATCTACCAGCTCAAAGTATAGAAAGCGAAGCGTCTGGCTCTGACTTGCCACCTAATTTGGTTATTGAAGATGTTGATACGATCTTCAGAACAATTGAACAGCTAACAGCCAAATTACACAGGTTACAGGTGAGATGACGCCCCCTTCAAATATATGACTGAATCGTGGGTACGGTGTGATCTAATTAATGTACAGTCTAACAGAAATGGAAATGGCCTCCTTGTTGGACATTCATTTGGATGGAGACTCATCTCTTGCCAAATAGAAATCCATTACAGAATTTGGCTCTGCCTCACTAGATTGCATAAGACCCGGTCAGCCTCCACATGCCGGCTTCTATACTCTGAGGTATTTGATACAAACTTCAACATGATTAGTTGGTCATGTTCTCGTCATTGTTGTTAGTATACATGTATACAAACAACTCTGATGGGCACGAAGATTTTTTTTTCCTATTCATATTCTGTGATCCTAAAGACCAAAACTTTATGATATGGCATTTTTAGATGAGCATCATCATTAGTTTGCTTCATCCCAAAATAGATTTTGGACTGGGATTCTCTTAAGGCCCCGTCTCACATAGCGAGATCGCTAATGCATCGCCGATTTTGTGACGTAACAGCGATCTAGCCTGCGATCTTGCTACATGTGATACGCAGCAGCGTCCGGCCGCCCTGCTGGATATCGCTGATCGTGCAGGAATGTCCTGGGCCATTTTTTCGTCGTTGACGTTCCGCTGGCCAGCATGCATCACTGTGTTTGATCGCTGGATCGTTGCTGCATCGCTGAAGAGATCTACCTGTTTGACAGTTTACTAGCGATCAATTTGCGACGCACCAGCGATCCCTACCAGGTTGTATCGTTGTCGGGATCGATGGTGCGTCGCTAAGTGAAACGGGACCCTTAGTCTCTCGAATTCTCCATGGTTAAGTCATAATTCCAGAAAAATGCTAACCTTTTCAGCAGAGCTCTTTGAAAGCATAGTTGCCCCCCAACGTGTCATAAATGTGAAATTTATGTGTTCTCACTTGTTATTAGGAGGTGGAGTCAGCACATCAGGAGCTCTTAAGATCTCTGAAGGATAAAACCACTGAAGATGCATCTCAGGAGCCTGAAACAGTGATGGTTGAGGACAACAAGCAACCAGAAGTACACCACGAGTCTGCTGTTAATAGTAGTTCCCTCTTTTTTGTCAAGAACAGCATTTCGGTGTCCCTTCATCGAGATAGTGAGTAGCATTTTCTCTGGTGGCTTTTTTTTAATTAGAAAACCTTGACTTTGATAGTTTTGTTGAATTTATGAAGTGTTGACCATAGTATGTTGTTCCTTGTGGGTTGGAAGATGTCCCCAGAGGAGCGATCTGGTCTTATGAAAGGTTATTTTCATGTCAAACATTTATGGCCTAGCCATTCCTATCTTGAGAATATGTCCTCTGGCCACAGGAAATGGAGAGGTGCCTGCTTGCTTGGAGACACAAAATGGGGGTCGGGGTATCTCAATTTTTTATATAGGTGTTGATTTCACCTCTGGGGCATCCACCACACATTTATGGCATCTCCTGTTTAAGATGAAAATAGCCTTTTGAACCTAAAAAGACCAAACATCATTTGTGTACTCAACTTTGTCTGGGTCTTCCATCCGCTTCATTTTAAAATTATGGTGTTAGTTTAGAGCTCCTCCTCAAATCTAGATATAAGTCAGGTGCTCCTGAGGAGTGCAGTATATATTATTTTTACGGCCTTTATAGCAAAACAACCCCTAGGTGTTTTTCATAAATACATATTAAAAAATAAAATATATAAAATAAATGTATATAATTTTTTTTTCACTTTATGGGTACATATATATCTTTTTTGCATAATAAATGTAATACAGACATCTAAACTCTAAGGCCGGGGTCACACGTGTGAGAAACTCGCACAAGTATCACATCTCAGTACCACTGCTGGTGGCACTCTGGACCGGAGTGTGCGGCTGCATGTATTTCTATGCAGCTGAGCGCTCCGGTCCCTAGTGCCAGCGGCAGTGCCAGGTATTGAGATGCAAGACTCGTCTGAGTTTCTCGCAAGTGTGACCCCGGCCTAAATGCAAAAGTATCATAAAATAAAAGATGGAAAAAAAATGAGAAACTGCCATTCACTGCAGTTAAACCATTGCCATGACCTCCCCATATTCTGGGATAACAGAAACAGATACTGAAACCCATTCTAATACTTTTAGTGTTAATTTGTTGATTTTAAACAGCAAAACTACTATAAATATAAAAATCCCTTTTTGTATATTCTACTTAATAAAGCAAAAAAAGACAACATTTTAGAAAAAATATAAAAATCAAACGCAAAGTTAAGTACAATATATGAAGTATAAATATAAAAGGCAAAAATAAAATCTATACCGGTATATAAAAAATGGCAACATGGTGAAGGAGGTTAAAAAAAAAAGTGTTACAATATTCATTTTATTCTTGTAGCCGTAGAAATATAGTTAAAGCGGTAAAGCCACCACTTACAATCGCTAAAAACTGTCTTGTCATTTAGGATCAAAACACTCTGATTGTTAAATGGAATCTGTAAGTAGGTTTTCCTGTGTAATCTGAGAAAAGCATAATGGAGGGCAAGAGACCTTAATTCTAGGCGGCTTGGTGCAGTTTTGATAAAATCCCAGTTTTATCTGCTGTAGCAGTGGTCTGACTGCTGAGCTGTTTATAACCCCACCCACAAAACTGATTAGCTGCTTCCTGTGTACATTGTCACCAATCAGTGGGGGCGGGGTTACACAGATTAGATGGACTGGCCTGCATGAGACAGCTAGTCCTGTAGTAATGATCTGCTGGTAAAACCGTGATTGTATTGAAACTACAGCACACAGCCTAATAAGTGACACATCGGTGGAATCGGACTCTCTTCCTCTACATTATGTTGCTCTCAGATTAAATACCCAAAACTTGATAAATTCCCTCTAATGGTGTTATTTAATTCCATTTTAAAGTCTACATCTATTTTTGTTTATTTTATTTGTGTGACAGCTGTAATCTGTATTTTTTTTCCTTGTAGGCCTTACAGATCCACATGATGATGCTTTAAATCTGACCATGGGCCTTTAACCATTGCCTAGATGCCAAAAAAGAAAACAAAAAACACTAGGGTCTCTACCACTACTGTTCAACCTCTGGTCTGTCCAGAATTGTATACAAGGGGGTCGGCATCATGGCGCGAAGCTGAACAAACATGGCTGCCGCCTGACGACATGGGCACTTTACAGTTGAGGTTATGATTGGACTGTGATTAAAAAAAAAAAAAAAAGTACTGACATGGAGGGGAAAAAAATAAACAAAAACTGGAATTATTTTTGGAGGCTGAAAAAAAAACAAAACACGAAGCATGTTAGCTTAATAAATTAAATATATATATATATATAAATATATGTATAGTTATATACCTATTTAAAAAAAACCTACATGATCATGGATTGGTTTCTAGCAAAATATGGGGGGTGTTTAATCTATCCCTCCCCCCAAAACGCGCATGCTCCTCCACGCCCGGCAGGAAGGAGACCTCTGGATGGATGGTTGGGGGAAGACGTTCTCGCCGGCCTGTGGTCGTCCATCTACACTGTGGAGAGTCTGTTCTGTAGAAAATGCACTATTTCCAGATAACGAGAAGCCTCAAACGTCTGCACACCGGGGCCACCTCCTTTTTGTTTTTCTTTATGTATAAATATGTATGTATGTGCATTTTTATTTTGTATATAGTTATATCCCCTTTGCCCTCTCTTCCATCTTGTAATTAAACAAGCTTTTTACCATTGGCATGTGTCATCTTTGTGAATGCCATGGTGTCTAAATGGTCGGGCTGTTGGCTTTTCCACAATTTTGGATACGTCCTAATGAAAATCCACAGCCACAAAAAACAGTACCTTTATCCTTGGGACCCTGTTATGAATGGGTCACCGAGGAGAGCAGGTCCAGGCTAAGTCACAGAAAACCAGAGAGGTTGGTACCTAAGCGGATTGCAGACCCCTGATCCTATCCACACAATTAGCAGTAGCCGTGAAGCGTAGTGAAGCGTACCTACGATGATCCTAGATGCCTTGGCACAGCCGGAGAGCTAACAGCCTAAAGCAAGAAAGGGGAAATCTAAACTGCCCCAGAGCAGACCCCAAAGGAATAGATAGCCCCCAAACATATATTGTCGGTGAGACAAGATGAAAACACAAACACAGGCAGGAAAATAGACTGAGCAAATGATGGGGCCCACACTGACTAGACAGGACAGGAAAGGAAAGAGACTGTCTGCAATCACGCAAAAAACCCTGCAAAAAGTCCAACACGTCTGATGAAAAAAACACTGAAGTCACATGACTTCGCCCCCCACTATATCAGCACTCTGGTATATTCTGAAAGCAGAGAAAAAAGAGACCAATCTAACAGGGGATAAAACAAACTGGCACAAGCAGTAATATATGGGCGGTGATTCAGCACAGCCCCAGCTGGAGCTGGCTGACCTGCACCAAGAAGAGATAGACAAAACCAGATCAAATGCTAACAAAATAGCAAATAAACCACTTAGCTGAACATGCAGGGACAGAGCTGGAGAAATCAGACCTCAGGAGGAACAGCAAGCAAATCACCAGCAGGGATAGAGGGAGTCAGCTGTCTTAAATTCCAATCTGAAACCCGAGATCTCCAATCGTCATCATCCTTATCAGGTGGCAAGCCTCTGTCAATCAGATCAGCTCCATTACCTCCAGTAACCACTAGAGGGAGCCCAGAAAGAGAACTCGCAACCCCTCTGTCGATCTGACCAGCTCCACTACCTTCAGTAATAACCAGAGGGAGGCCAGAAAACGAATTCACAACAGGACCCTATTCCAGTGAACTTTTTCTCTACCAACCCCCTCCTATTCTGCTTCTCTCTAGGACTGAACCGAGCAGGCGACACTACAGGTCTCTGGGCAGCCAACCATCTCCTACACACCACTCACCGGTCTCGTACAGGCTCCGTCTTGACTCAGCTGCTCCACTGCCCAGTCTGCCTTTTCTCCCTCTTAGGGCAACATCACAGACTAAATATATCAGTTGGGAGTCAAGTACACAACATTGCCATTACTACCACCACTTCAAGGGCTCATACTCAATTGCGAGAAATACGAATGAGTGCAATCCGATAAAAAATCGGATTGCACTCTGACCAATGTTATTCAATGGGTGACATCTCATTTGCAATTTTTTTCTCAGCCGAAGTCGGACTGAGAAAAAAATCACAGCTTGCTGCGTATCTCGGACGAGACTCGCCAATGCAAGTCAAAGGGTGCGAGAAAAAAATTGCACAGCACTCGCACCATGCGAATGCTGACCGATTTTTACGCACCAATGTCCTTTCAAAAGCCGGCAATTCATTTCCTGCGTACAGTAAAATCACACTGACACGTTAGAATAGAAAATATAGAATATGTACAAACAAACATATAGATAGTATTTATATTGCACTGAAAGATAGAAGAAAAGCTGGTAATTCATTTGTCGGCTTCTGTAAAATCATTGTTGAACCCGACAGGATAGGAGACATGGTTTACATACAGTAATCCCATGCAGAACAATTAAATTTATAGATGTCAGTGATTAATACTGTTAGTAGTATGTGTGTGTAAAATGTGGGACCTGTATGTATTTCATAAAAGAATGTTTCTCTCTCACCCATGACAGCACCACGGAGAGAGGGGATCCTCCCTTCAGGGACAGGAACCTACAGATAAAAGGGCGGTACCTCTCCTCCAGTTGGATTCCTGTCCCTGACGGGGGGACCCACAGTATGGCGTACCTGTAATTTTAGAAGAGTCCGGATCCGACCTGTCCGGTATACGGCAGCGGGGAGGCCCCTGTCGCGGCAGGAGCGGTGCCCGAAGCCGCCACCGCTGGGGCCGATGCGGGCTGCCGGGTGAGCGGGGGGGGAGACGTCGGAGCCGCCACTCCAGAAAGGAGATCAGGGCTCGCGAGGACCCGGTGGAAGTGCGGGCAGCGGCCATCTTGGTACTCTCTGTACCATGGCATTGGTCAGAGTGCAATCCGATTTTTTTCGCTGCCCCGAAAGTAGAGGAGCGGCTTCCGGGTCCCTGGAACCGGCGCATGCGCAGGAGCACGCTCCCCGGCCAGCGCGGTGCAGGATGGGAGCGGTGACGTCACGGGGGGGGGGGCAAAATTTTAAATGGTGGATTCACAACTCCTGGCTGGAAGCGATCCTGATAATGGGGGATAGCGACCAGCAACAGGAGCAGCATGCCAGGCTGCAGCCCAAGCAGCAGCAGCACCGGCAGAAGGAACGAGACAAAGATGGCCGTTCCAACAGTCACTCCACGCGGTGCAGTACGTCAGCGGCAAGGAGCAAATCGCCACCAGGAGATCAGCCTATACAGGACCTGACTCCATCTCCCGAACCGGTACCTGAAGCCGCTCTCCTTTGGGGGTAAGTGATCTTCGTGAATGTTCATCCTTGTAATACATTCCTCTCCCTTATTAGGGAAAGAAGAAGGGGAAAATGAAGAACAGGGAATGCCCCACTTGCACTAGACCCCTACCTGTATCATGGGAGAAAAAACTATGTGAGTCTTGCACAAAAGAAATTCTTTGTCAGGAGACTCCGGATTTCGCATCCGACCTAAGGGCCGCAATTAAATCAGAGGTTCAGAGTGCCCTTGTATCCCTTAAGCATAGGGATAAAACGAGGAAGAAAGACACGATAGAACCTCCCAGTCGGACTCTTCCACGTCGAGAGAAATCACGTCTAAAACCTCGGGATCCGGCTCCTCATCCTCAGACGAGGAAACAGGAGGGCATCACTGTTTTCCCCTAGAAGAGGTAGACAGACAAGTAAAAGCTGTAAGGTCTACCATGGGGGTATTGGACCCTAGGCCGGATAAAACAGTCCAGGACATGATCGGGGGACTAGGCCAGAAAAAACGGAGAGTATTTCCGCTTAACGAAATTGTCAAGGGCCTAATTGAAAAAGAATGGGACAAGCCAGACAGGAAAAATACTACAGTCCCTTCCCTTAAAAGAAAATATCCCTTTGAGGAGGAGGCATCTACGTCTTGGGATAAAGCCCCGAAGCTCGATGTAGCAGTCGCAAAGGCCTCAAAGAAATTCGCCCTTCCCTTTGAAGACATGGGCACCCTCAGGGACCCCCTAGATAAAAAGGCAGATACCTTTCTAAAGGGGGCATGGGAGTCAGCAGGCGGTAACCTCAGGCCAGCCATAGCGGCGACATGTACCTCAAGAGCCCTAATGGTATGGGTGGACCAACTTGAGAAACAGCTGAGGGAAGGGACACCAAGAGATAAGATCTAAGATTCTATCCCAGTAATAAGGGGACCACTGTACACACTGGGTATGGTGGAAGATGAAACCGGCAGGGTATCAAAGGGATATAATATATAAAGCAACACACAAAATAAATAATCAAAAAATGGCCTTTATTAAAATATAAAACAATAATAGTTGTACACTTTGAACAAATAAAAAGGCATCCCAAATATATACATGGTATTATAATTATATAATAAGCTTTATAATAGAGCTTTTTTAATAACCATGCCAAACTGGCTCAATGATAAACAGGTAAAAAATACATGTAATGGCCCCCAAAAAATTATAAATATTGTGCAATGTGTAACAAAAGATGATGTTGGCAAAGGCCAACAAAAGAAATAAGGTGCACAAATGATATGAACAATAAATGCCAATACGTGGTGAAGTGAAAACGCCACTCAATGGGAAAAAAGCCACACAATGGAAAAAAGGAAGGGGGACCAAGGATTAAACAATTACCTGGTGAGTAAATACCAGGAGAAAACACAGAGCATGCAATAAAAATTGTAACAAATTTTATTCAAGTAACGTACTACAAAAGACATGTATATAATAGTATGCATTTATGGACAAAAAACAGACAGTATCCACCCACAGTGCCCCACACCTCCATGTTGATGGAAAATAATCCCGGACTATGTCCCCGGGGAATACTTCAACCCCACAAACAATGTTAATACATAGTACCCAGGCACAATGGCCTAAATGTAATTACAATAAAGTGAACATCACTCAAGGGCATAAGTGTGAGAAAATAAACCGCAGTGTAAAATTGCAGTCTAAACATGGGGAAATGAAGTCCCAGGGGCACTTACCGGGAGTGGAGGCAAAGGAGAACCAGGCTATACCACCCCCTGGTGAGCCAGTAAATGGTGCCTAGTAACGCGCCCCGATGCGCGTTTCGGAGTTGATCTCCTTCGTCAGGGGGTGGATGTACTAGTGGCCGGTGCCTCCGTTTATAGTGAGTTCAATACCGGGCAAGGAACATGACGGCGCATGCGCCGCCACCACGACCCGGAAGACACATCGCGCGCAGCGTCACATGACCAAACACCGCCGGGTGAGCCCGGCGTGTCAGGGCATGGAGAGACGCCGTCGCCATGTGAACCACCGGCGCCGAGGAACAAATAAGAAGGTGTGCAGGTGCAGCTAAATACTGCAAGGAAAACCACTTATCCCTGCTTATCACCACAATGGATATATAACTTATGGGGACGCAAATATAAAAAAATCAATATGGTGGGTAATAAAGTGCAAAGTGCGTAAAAATTGATAAATAATGAGTGAGAAAAATAAAAAAGAATAATAATGAATAAAAAATAATAAATGATAAAATAAGTGACAATGTGTAAGCATCATTAACCCCTTCTTGCCATCCGACGTACTATCCCATCCACGGTACCCGGGCCCGTATGACCGGGGACGGGATAGTACGTCGGCGCGATCAGCGGCGCCCACGTGGTGAGCGCCGCTGATCGCGGCCGGGTGTCAGCTGATTATCACAGCTGACACCCGGCACAATGTGTCAGGGGCGGTCACGGACCGCCCCCGACACGTTAACCCCTTGCACACCGCGATCAAACACGATCGCGGTGTACCGGGGGTTAAAGGGAAGCATCGGCAGGGAGGGGGCTCCCTCCGTGCTTCCCTGAGCCCCCCACGGCAGCGCAATGTGCAGCGCTGCTGCGGGGGACTCCCTTCCTCCAGGCCCCCGAATCCAAGATGGCGACGGGGGCCTTCGGGGGCCTCCGGAAGCTGGCTTCCTCAGTGCCTGCAAAGCGCAGGCATGAGGAAGCCTTCTGCAGTGCCTGTGTCAGATCGCTGATCTGTCACAGTGATCTGTGATGTGACAGATCAGCAATCTGTCACAGGACAGTGATGTCCCACCTGGGACTATTTAATAAAGTAAAAAAAAAAATAAAAAAAAGTGTAAAAATAATTAAAAAAAAATCGCCAAATAAATTCAAAAAAAAAAAAAATATTCCCCCAATAAATCCATTTTTTGGAAATAATAAAAAAAAAACAATAAAAGTACACATATTAGGTATCGCCGCGTCCGTAACGACCCGCCCTATAAAACTGTCCCATTAGTTAACCCCTTTAGCGAACCCCTTAAAAAATAAAAATAAAAAACGAAGCAAAAAATCAAACACGATCGCGGTGTACCGGGGGTTAAAGGGAAGCATCGGCAGGGAGGGGGCTCCCTCCGTGCTTCCCTGAGCCCCCCACGGCCGCCAAACAAAGTGTAATAACGCGCGATCAAAAAGACGCATATAAATAGCTATGAAAACGTCATCTTGTCCCGCAAAAAACGAGCCGCCACACAGCATCATCAGCGAAAAAATAAAAAAGTTATAGCTCGCTGAATAAAGCGATGCAAAAATAATAATTTTTTATATAAAATAGTTTTCATTGCATAAAACCGACAAAAACATAAAAAACTACCTAAATGAGGTATCGCTGTAACCGTACTGACCCGAAGAATAAAACCGCTTTATCAATTTTACCGCACGCGGAACGGTGTAAACGCACCCCCCCCCAAAAGAAATTCATGAAATGCTGGTTTTTGTTCATTCTGCGTCCCAAAAATCGGAATAAAAAGCGATCAAAAAATTTCACGTGCCCGAAAATGGTACCAATAAAAACGTCAACTTGTCCCGCAAAAAATAAGACCTCACATGACTCGGTGGGTCAAAATACGGAAAAATTATAGCTCTCAATATGTGGTGATGCAAAAACTATTTTTACAATAAAAAGCGTCATTTAGCGTGCGACAGCTGCCAAACATAAAAACCGCCATAAATAGTAAATCAAACCCCCCGTTATCACCCCCTTAGTTAGGGAAAAATAATAAAATTAAAAAAATGTATTTATTTCCATTTTTCCATTAGGGTTAGGGCTAGGGTTAGGGCTAGGGGTGTGTTGGGGTAGGGTTAGGGCTAGGGTTAGGGTTAGGGGCGTGTTGGGGTTCGGGTAGGAGTTAGAATTGGGGGTTTCCACTGTTTGGGCACATCAGGGGCTCTCCAAATGCAACATGGCGTCTGATCTCAATTCCAGCCAATTCTGAGTTGAAAAAGTCAAATGGTGCTCCTTCCCTTCCAAGCTCTGCTATGCGCCCAAACAGTGTTTTACCCCCACATGTAGTGTATCAGCCTACTCAGGACAAATTGCAAAACAATTTTTGGGGTCCAATTTCTCCTGTTACCCTTAGGAAAATAAAAAATTGGGGGCAAAAATATCATTTTTGTGGAAAAAAATGATTTTTTTATTTTCACGTCCGAGTGTTATAAACTTCTGTGAAGCACTTGGGGGTTCAAAGTGCTCACCACACATCTAGATAAGTTTCGTGGGGGGTCTAGTGTCCAAAATGGGGTCACTTGTGGGGAGTTTCAATAGTTTAGGTACATCAGGGGCTCTCCAAACGCACATGACACCCGCAGACCATTCCATCAAAGTCTGCATTCCAAAACGTCACTGCTTCCCTTCCGAGCCCCGACGTGTGTCCATACAGTAGTTTTCTCCCACATATGGGGTGTCAGCGTACTCAGGACAAATTGGACAACAACTTTTGGGGTCCAATTTCTCCTGTTACCCTTGGGAAAATGAAAAAATTGGGGACTAATTGATCATGTTTGTGGAAAAAATACGATTTTTTTATTTTCATGCCCTGGCATTATAAACTTCTGTGAAGCCCTTGGGGGTTCAAAGTGCTCATCTCACATCTAGATACGTTCCTTAGTGGGTCTAGTTTTCAAAATGGGGTCATTTGTGGGGGGTTTCCACTGTTTAGGTACATTAGGGGCTCTCCAAAGGCAACATGACACCCGCAGACCATTCCATCAAAGTCTGCATTCCAAAACGTCACCACTTCCCTTCCGAGCCCCAACGTGTGCCCATACAGTAGTTTTCTCCCACATATGGGGTATCAGCATACTCAGGACAAATTGGACAACAACTTTTGGGGTCCAATTTCTCCTGGTACCCTTGGGAAAATAAAAAAATGGTGATTAAAAGATCATGTTTGTGGAAAAAATACGATTTTTTTATTTTCACGCCCGGGTGTTATAAACTTCTGTGAAGCACTGGGGGGGTCAAAGTGCTCACCACACATCTAGATAAGTTCCTTAGGGGGTCTAGTTTCCAAAATGGTGTCATTTGTGGGGGGTTTCCACTGTTTTGGTACATCAGGAGTTTTCCAAACGCGACATGGTGTCCGATCTCAATTCCAGCCCAAAAATGTCAAATGGTGCTGCTTCCCTTCCGAGCTCTGCCATGCGCCCAAATAGTGGTTTACCCCCACATGTGGGGTATCAGCGTACTCAGGACAAATTGCACAATAACTTTTAGGGTCCTGTTACCCTTGGAAAAATAAGAATTGAGGGTGAAAAGATCATTTTTGTGGAAAAAATATGATTTTTTAATTGTATGGCTTTATGTTATAAACTTATGTGAAGCCCATGGGGGTTCAAAGTTCTCACCACACATCTAGATAAGTTCCTTAGGGGGTCTAGTTTCCAATATGGTGTCATTTGTGGGGGGTTTCCACTGTTTTGGTACATCAGGGGTTTTCCAAACGCGACATGGTGTCCGATCTCAATTCCAGCCCAAAACGTCAAATGGCGCTGCTTCCCTTCCGAGCTCTGCCATGCGCCCAAATAGTGGTTTACCCCCACATGTGGGGTATCAGCGTACTCAGGACAAATTTCGCAATAACTTTTAGGGTCCTGTTACCCTTGGAAAAATAAGAATTGAGGGTGAAAAGATCATTTTTGTGGAAAAAATATGATTTTTTAATTGTATGGCTTTATGTTATAAACTTCTGTGAAGCCCATGGGGGTTCAAAGTTCTCACCACACATCTAGATAAGTTCCTTAGGGGGTCTAGTTTCCAAAATGGTGTCATTTGTGGGGGGTTTCCACTGTTTTGGTACATCAGGGGTTTTCCAAACGCGACATCGTGTCCGATCTCAATTCCAGCCAAAAACGTCAAATGGCGCTGCTTCCCTTCCGAGCTCTGCCATGCGCCCAAATAGTGGTTTACCCCCACATGTGGGGTATCAGCGTACTCAGGACAAATTGCACAATAACTTTTAGGGTCCTGTTACCCTTGGGAAAATAAAAATTGGGGTGAAAAGATCATTTTTGTGGAAAAAATATTATTTTTTAATTGTACTGCTGTACGTTATAAACTTCTGTAAAGCCCTTGTGGGTTCAAAGTTCTCACCACATATCTAGATAAGTTCCTTGGGGGGTCTAGTTTCCAAAATGGGGTCACTTGTAGGGGGTTTCCACTGTTTAGATACATCAGGGACTCTCCAAACGTGACATGGCGTCCAATCTGAATTCCAGCCAATTTTGCATTGAAAAAGTCAAACGGCGCTCCTTCCATTCTGAGTTCTGCCATGCGCCGAAACAGTCGTTCCCCCCCACATATCAGGTATCTGCGTACTCAGGACAAATTGCACAATAACTTTTGCAGTTCAATTTCTCCTGTTACCCTTGGTAAAATAAAAAAAATTGAACCTGAAGTATTTTTTTTATGAAAAAAAGTTAGATGTTCATTTTTTTTTTAAATATTCAAAAAAATTCCTGTGATGCACCTAAAGGGTTAATAAACGTCTTGAATGTGGTTTTGAGCACCTTAAGGGGTGCAGTTTTTAGAATGGTGTCACTTTTGGGTATTTTCTATCATATAGACCCCTCAAAGTGGCTTCAAATGTGATGTGGTCCTAAAAATAAAATGGTGTTGTAAAAATGAGAAATCGCTGGTCAACTTTTAACCCTTATAACTTCCTAACAAAAAAAAATTTTGGTTCCAAAATTGTGCTGATGTAAAGTTAACATGTGGGAAATGTTAGTTATCAAGTTTTTTGTGTGCCGTATCTCTGTGATTTAAGGGCATAAAAATTCAAAGTTGGAAAATCGCGAAATTTTCAAAATTTTCGCCAAATTTCCGTTTTTCTCACAAATAAACGCAAGTTATTTGAATGAAATTTTACCACTAACATGAAGTACAATATGTCATGAGAAAACAATGTCAGAATCACCGGGATCCATGGAAGCGTTCCAGAGTTATGACCTCATAAAGGTACAGTGGTCAGAATTGTAAAAATTGGCCCGGTCATGAACGTGCAAACCACCCTTGGGGGTGAAGGGGTTAAAGACATATTTATACATGATAGTACAAGTGCCACATATATATAAAAATGAAAAACAAAAGTACAAAGAAAAATAAGAAAAAATATACCAGTGTGTACAATAACATACTACAAAGTTAATAAAAAATATATATGATGTGCAACAAAATAATACGTCCACATTACATATGTGTAAATATAAACATAAAAACTTGTCTACGTCCATATTCCACATCGCAATATATACAAGCAAAAAATCTTGTCACTGTTTCTTCTTAATCAGATGTAAACGGTCCACCATAACACAGAATGCCGACCAAAATGTCTAAAATAGATAAAATAAAAATTAAAAAGTGCACAGAAATGTTATTATAAAAAAGGAATAAAAGATAAACTCTCATTTAGACCCAGTGGAGACACAGTATCCAGTGTCCAAATCCACTGGGTTTCTAACTGGGCAAGACGTTTACTGACATTTCCTCCTCTAATTCCTTTGCAAATCATATCAATGCCAGAGACTTTAAAATATATCACAATTGTGATCCTACTTTATTAAAAGTGTTTTGGCAAAGTTTTGAGGGAAGCAATATCTTCAACTTCTTTGGCTGCCTTTATGCCCAAAACCATGCTCACGAACCCTCACCTTAAGCTGGCGGGTGGTAAGGCCAACGCAGATGAGGGAACATGGGCACGTGGCATAATAGATCACAGCTGTAGATGAACAGGTGATGGATTTTTTAATATCAAAGACACGCAATCCATCAGAACTAGTAAAAGTACAAGCTCTGACAATATTGCAACAGGCAACACAAGAGCCACAGGGTTTACACCCTGCAGATCGTGTGTATTGGGTCATAAAATTGTTGACTGGTTTGGAAACATAATGGCTTTTCACTAACCGGTCACCAAGATTTGGTGATCTACGAAAAGCAATATTTGGATAGTCACCAATATACTTGGAAAGAATCGGGTCATTTTTTAAAATAGGTCAAAATTTTTTTAAATAAAATCTCATTTGTTCATTTTGACCATTAAAAGTAGTAACCTGAAAACATACTTCCGTCAATGCGCTTCTTCACGCTTCATCTTCCCACCCTCGTACCCTTATTAATTCAATTCCTATCGGGCAATTTTTACGTTTAAGACGTATTTGTTCTACAGACACGGATTTTTTGAAACAGGCTGGTCTACTAAAAGAAAGATTTCTTGAACGTGGCTATAGCAGGCGATCATTGAAGAGAGCCTTTAACAGAGCTAGAAAAATATTCAGGATTGAGAGTCCTCAGTAGTTGATACCTTTTAATGGCTAACTGAAAAGATGGTAATACATTGCAAGCTTTCGAGACTACTCAGGTCTCTTCATCAGGCTAGACTAATACAAAATCTGAAGTCACATATTTATGCACAATACAGCCTAACAGAGCTAAGCACACGTCACGTCATAATGCACTTTATACGGATACGAGTAGATCTGGATCTAAGGAAGTGGTCAGGTTCATAACTACTTTTAATCGGCATAGACCCCCCGGAAGGCCCGAACTGACAGCGCATCATGATGCGCACAGACCGCGCATCATGATGACGTCATTTCGGCAGCCAAACAGAGCCACAGCAGTGGCTCTTTGCATTATGGGAACTTCCGATTCCGTTATTGAAAAAATATCGGTACTCGGTATCGGAATTCCGATACTGCAAATCTCGGGTATCGGCCGATATTTGCTGTATCGGTATGCTCAACACTAGTAGTATGTATGCTTGTTGCATGCATGTAGTATATATGTAGTATGCATGTAGTATATATGTGGTATATATGTAGTATGCATGTTGCATGCATGTGGTATATATGTAGTATGTATGTTACATGCATGTAGTATATATGTAGTATGCATGTTGCATGTAGTATATATGTATGTTGCATGCATGTAGTATATATGTGGTATATATGTAGTATGCATGTTGCATGCATGTGGTATATACACTCACTGGCCACTTTATTAGGTACACCATGCTAGTAAGGGGTTGGACCCCCTTTTGCCTTCAGAACTGCCTCAATTCTTCGTGGCAGAGATTCAACAAGGTGCTGGAAGCATTCCTCAGAGATTTTGGACCATATTGACATGATGGCATCACACAGTTGGCGCAGATTTGTCGGCTGCACATCCCTGATGCGAATCTCCCGTTCCACCACATCCCAAAGATGCTCTATTGGATTGAGATCTGGTGACTGAGGAGGCCATTTGAGTACAGTAAACTCATTGTCATGTTCAAGAAACCAATCTGAGATGATTCGAGCTTTATGACATGGCGCATTATCCTGCTGAAATTAGCCATCAGATGTTGGGTACATTGTGGTCATAAAGGGATGGACATGGTCAGCAACAATACTCAGGTAGGCTGTGGCGTTGCAACGATGCTCAATTGGTACCAAGGGGCCCAAAGAGTGCCAAGAAAAAATTCCCCACACCATGACACCACCACCACCAGCCTGAACCGTTGATACAAGGCAGGATGGATCCATGCTTTCATGTTGTTTACGCCAAATTCTGACCCTACCATCCGAATGTCGCAGCAGAAATCGAGACTCATCAGACCAGGCAACGTTTTTGCAATCTTCTACTGTCCAATTTCGATGAGCTTGTGCAAATTGTAGCCTCAGTTTCCTGTTCTTAGCTGAGAGGAGTGGTACCCAGTGTGGTCTTCTGCTGCTGTAGCCCATCTGCCTCAAAGTTCGACGCACTGTGCGTTCAGAGATGCTCTTCTGCCTACCTTGGTTGTAACGGGTGGCAATTTGAGTCACTGTTGCCTTTCTATCAGCTCGAACCAGTCTGCCCATTCTCCTCTGACCTCTGGCATCAACATGGCATTTCCGGCCACAGAACTGCCGCTCACTGGATTTTTTTTCTTTTTCGGACCATTCTCTGTAAACCCTAGAGATGGTTGTGCGTGAAAATCCCAGTAGATCAGCAGTTTCTGAAATTCTCAGACCAGCCCTTCTGGCACCAACAATCATGCCACGTTCAAAGGCACTCAAATCACCTTTCTTCCCCATACTGATGCTCGGTTTGAACTGCAGGAGATTGTCTTGACCATGTCTACATGCCTAAATGCACTGCGTTGCCGCCATGTGATTGGCTGATTAGAAATTAAGTCTTAACACACAGTTGGACAGGTGTACCTAATAAAGTGGCCAGTGAGTGTATGTAGTATGTATGTTGCATGCATGTAGTATATATGTAGTATGCATGTTGCATGTAGTATATATGTATGTTGTGTGCATGTAGTATATATGTGGTATATATGTAGTATGCATATTGCATGCATGTAGTATGTATGTTGCATGCATGTAGTATATATGTAGTATGCATGTTGCATGCATGTAGTATATATGTAGTATATATGTATGTTACATGCATGTAGTATATATGTAATATGTATGTTGCATGTAGTATATATGTTGTATATATGCATGTTGCATGCATGTATATATGTTGTATGTATGTATGTTGCATGCATGTAGTATATATGTAGTATTCATGTTGCATGCATGTGGTATATATTGTTAGGAATCTGTGTCCTGCCATACTAATGCAGAGATCCAGACCCTCACATTCATCTCCAGAGGCTAAGTCCTTTCTGCCAGCTTGTGAGCATGCTCCTGGAATGAGCTCCCATTGGAGTTCAGGAGTCAGGTGCTCAGGTCCAGCTCCTGATTCCATTGGTTCAGCTCAGGTCTCTGGAGATTTCCGGAAGGTCCCGGTCACTATAAAAAGTGCGCATGGCCGTTATGCCATGCGCTAGTATTTTCTGATACTTGCTGCTGTATGTTTGTTGATGGATGCTTGGTCTGGTGGATGACTTATTATGAAACCCCTTCCCTCGGCTATTACGAGTGTGTGATTGGGTCAGCCAGTAGCAGCGCTAGCGCCAGCGCGCTCAAGCTTCAGCCATCTCAGCAGCAAAGCGTCCTGCATCGCGCTTGCGTTATTGCGGTTGCAGACTTCTGTGGCGTTCACAGTTGCAACGCCGTGCACACGCTCATTCACGGTAAGTCTGTTTGGTTGTAGTGCCACTTTAACTACTCCTGTGCTCGGCTACCGTACGTGTGCCGCTGTGTCCCTGTGCGTTTAACAGGCTCAGCGTTACCTTTTCTTTATTATTTTGCTGTGCAGCTCTGTGTCCCATAACAGAGACCGCCTCTTTTGCACTTGGGTGATTTAAAACCCTGTGCACACTACCGCTGTAGTGCACTGCCTCCCTTAGCAGCAGTTTTGCCATCTGCCGCACGGTGGACCCCGAGTGGCAAAGGCACTTAAATTATTTATTTTTTTTTGTGCCTTCCACCACTCATAACATATATGTAGTATGTATGTATGTTGCATGCATGTAGTATGTATGTAGTATGTATGTAGCATGTAGTATGTATGTAGTATGTATTTTTATTTTTTTGTACATTCAACACATTAGCCGGATGATGGGACTACTACTGTCCCATCATTGGCTAATGTGTCAATCACCGTCATGGTAGCAGGCATCGCCCGATGGGACTTGTAGTCCCATCGGACGATCCTGCACAGACCCCCGAAGCCTGCTCAGACCCCCGGACAGTCGGTACAGACCACCGGCAGGCCAGCACAGCCCCCCCGGCAGGCCGGCACAGACCCCCGCAGCCTGCACAGACCACCGGCAGGCCGGCACAGCCCCCCGGCAGGCCGGTACAGACCCCCGCAGCCTGCACAGCCCCCCGGCAGGCCGGTACAGACCCCCGGACAGTCGGTACAGACCACCGGCAGGCCGGCACAGCCCCCCGGCAGGCGGGTACAGACCCCTGGCAGTCGGCACAGACCCCTGGCAGGCCGGTACAGACCCCCGGGCAGTCGGCATAGACCCCCCGGAAGGCCCGAACTGACGTCGCATCATGATGCGCACAGACCGCGCATCATGATGACGTCATTTCGGCAGCCAATCAGAGCCACAGCAGTGGCTCTTTGCATTATGGGAACTTCCGATTCCAATATCCGATATTGAAAAAATATCGGTACTCGGTATCGGAATTCCGATACAGCGAATATCGGCCGATACCTGATATTTGCAGTATCGGAATGCTCAACACTAGTAGTATGTATGTATGTATGTTGCATGCATGTGGTATATATGTAGTATATATGTATATATGTTGTATATATGTAGTATGCATGTTGCATATATGTAGTATGCATGTTGCATGCATGTGGTATATATGTAGTATGTATGTTGCATGCATGTAGTATATACGTAGTATGCATGTTGCATGTAGTATATATGTAGTATATATGTATGTTGCATGCATGTAGTATATATGTATGTTGCATGCATGTAGTATATATGTGGTATATGTAGTATGCATGTTGCATGCATGTAGTATGTATGTTGCATGCATGTAATATATATGTATGTTGCATGCATGTTGTATATATGTATGTTACATGCATGTAGTATATATGTGGTATATATGTAGTATGTATGTTGCATGTAGTATATATGTTGTATATATGCATGTTGCATATATGTTGCATGCATGTAGTATGTATGTAGTATGTATGTAGCATGTAGTATGTATGTAGTATGTATTTTTTTTTTCTTTTTTTTGTACATTCAACACATTAGCCGGATGATGGGACTACTACTGTCCCATCATTGGCTAATGTGTCAATCACCGTCATGGTAGCAGGCATCGCCCGATGGGACTTGTAGTCCCATCGGACGATCCTGCTCAGAACCCCGAAGCCTGCTCAGACCCCCGGACAGTCGGTATAGACCACCGGCAGGCCGGCACAGCCCCCCGGCAGGCCGGTACAGACCCCCGGCAGTCCGCTCAGACCCCCGGACAGTCGGTACAGACCACCGGCAGGCCGGTACAGACCCCCGTAGCCTGCACAGACCACCGGCAGGCCGGCACAGCCCCCCGGCAGGCCGGTACAGACCCCCACAGCCTGCACAGCCCCCCGGCAGGCCGGTACAGACCCCCGGCAGTCCGCTCAGAACCCCGGACAGTCGGTACAGACCACCGGCAGGCCGGCACAGCCCCCTGGCAGTCGGCACAGACCCCCGGGCAGTCGGCACAGACCCCCGGCAGGCCGGTACAGACCCCCGGGCAGTCGGCATAGACCCCCCCGGAAGGCCCGAACTGACGGCGCATCATGATGCGCACAGACCGCGCATCATGATGATGTCATTTCGGCAGCCAATCAGAGCCACATCAGTGGCTCTTTGCATTATGGGAACTTCCGATTCCAATATCCGATATTGAAAAAATATCGGTACTCGGTATCGGAATTCCGATACAGCGAATATCGGCCGATACCTGATATTTGCAGTATCGGAATGCTCAACACTAGTAGTATGTATGTATGTTGCATGCATGTGGTATATATGTAGTATATATGTTGTATATATGTAGTATGCATGTGGTATATATGTAGTATGTATGTTGCATGCATGTAGTATATATGTAGTATGCATGTTGCATGTAGTATATATGTATGTTGCATGCATGTAGTATATATGTATGTTGCATGCATGTAGTATATATGTATGTTGCATGCATGTAGTATATATGTGGTATATATGTAGTATGTATGTTGCATGTAGTATATATGTATGTTGCATGCATGTAGTATATATGTATGTTGCATGCATGTAGTATATATGTATGTTGCATGCATGTAGTATATATGTGGTATATATGTAGTATGCATGTTGCATGCATGTAGTATGTATGTTGCATGCATGTAATATATGTATGTTGCATGTTGTATATATGTATGTTACATGCATGTAGTATGTATGTTGCATGTAGTATATATGTTGTATATATGCATGTTGCATGCATGTAGTATATATGTAGTATGCATGTTGCATGTGATATATATGTAGTATGTATGTAGCATGTATGTAGTATGTATGTAGTATGTATTTTTTTTTGTACATTCGACACATTAGCCAGATGATGGGACTACTACTGTCCCATCATTGGCTAATGTGTCAATCACCGTCATGGTAGCAGGCATCGCCCGATGGGACTTGTAGTCCCATCGGACGATCCTGCACAGACCCCCGGACAGTCGGCACAGCCCTCCGGCAGGCCGGTACAGACCCCCGCAGCCTGCACAGACCCCTTGACTGTCGGTACAGACCACCGGCAGGCCGGCACAGCCCCCCGCAGCCTGCACAGCCCCCCGGACAGTCGGTACAGCCCCCCGGCAGGCCGGTACAGACCCCCGGCAGTCTGCACAGACCCCCGGGCAGTCGGCACAGACCCCCGGAAGGTCCGTACACCCCCCCGAGAGGCTGTACAAGGACAGAAAAGGGTTTCTCTTATTCCGATACCGGAAGTCGCATAGACTTGAATGCGACTTCCGGTATCGGAATCGGCGATACCCGATACTTTTTTCATATCGGGCTGATACCATCCGATCCGATATTTTAGGGTATCGGATGGTATCGCTCAACACTACCTGTAAGGCATATTGTGCCAATTCAGGCCAGGTGTCCAGTTTAGCGGCCCAATAGTCAAATGGGAATGACCTGTGATTGAGAACATCGATATGGGACGAGAAGTAGTTTGTAACCATAGTTGACAAGTGCTGTCTCCTGTCACTTTCAATCGATGCAGTATTAGCAGTCGTGTGAGCGGGACTTGAAAAATCAGTCCACAACATGGTCATGAAAACCCTGTCTCCAACGCCACTTCTGATGTGTGCACCACCAACACCTCTTCCAAGTTGCCCCCGGCCCCTACGGCTCGTGTGAGAACCATCACCGCTGCTGTGTGCTGGGAATGCCTCAACCAACCTGTTTACCAAAGTTGCTTGTTTGTTAGCCAATATTAGGTCATGGTTCTCCTGTGGCATGATGCTTTGGAATTTGCCTTTATAGCGTGGATCCAGGATGCTGGCCAACCAGTAGTCGTCATCGTTCATCATTTTGGCAAAGCGGGGGTCCCTTTTTAGGATCTGCAAGGCATAATCTGACATGTGGGCCAATGTTCCCGGTGTCAATGATGCTCTGCGAGTGCTGGGTGGAGGAGCACTTTCTGGCAAATCCACATCCCTCCAGTCATGCACAAACCCTGTACCAGACCTTGCCACGCCAACATTTTTTCTTGCCCCACGAGAAGCATCCTCCTCCCCTAAATAATCATCCCCATCATCATCCTCCTCCTCCTCTTCATCTTCTTCCTCCACCTCGTCCAGGAGAGGTACCGGAGCAGACAATGGCTGACTGTCATCAAGACTTCCCTCCAACTCTTCCTCCTCATCAACCTCGGCTGCAGACGCCTGCTCCTTAATGTGCGTCAAAGTTTGCATGAGCAGACGCATAAGTGGGATGCTCATGCTTATGATGGCGTCGTCTGCACTAACCAGCCGTGTGCATTCCTCAAAACACTGAAGGACTTTACAGAGGTCTTTCAGCTTCGACCACTGCACACCTGTCAACTCCATGTCTGCCCTCAAAGTGCCTGCCCGTGTATCCTCCCACAAATGCATTACGGCCTGCCTCTGTTCGCACAGCCGCTCAACCGTGTGCAGGGTGGAGTTCCACCTTGTTGCAACGTTGATAATTAGGCGGTGCTTGGGAAGGTGGAGCAATCGCTGCAGCTTCTGCATACGACTGGAGTGTACCGGCGACCGGCGGATGTGCGAGCACAGTCTTCGGACCTTCTGGAGCAGGCCTGTTAACTCCGGATAATTATTGAGGAAGCACTGGTTCAAGGTGTGAGCCAAGCAAGGTATGTGTCTGAGTTTTGAAAGGGCTATCGCTGCCACAAAATTCCGGCCGTTATCACTAACTACCTTGCCTGCCTCAAGATGTAGACTGCCCAGCCATGACTCAGTTTGTCGCTGAAAGTAGTCAGCCAGTACCTCCGCGGTGTGTCTGTCGCCCAAACTCATCATCTTCAACAAAGCCTGCTGCTGATGCTTTCCACTAGCTGATCGATAGGGGGACACCTCGTGTGCAACTCTTGCAGCTGCGGATGGAGTGCTTGTGCGACTGCGCTCTGTGGACGAGCTTTCGCTTCTGGAGGAGGAGGGACGAACGCCTACAGCCAACTGTTTCCTATAACGTGGGCTAGGCAGCACTGTCCCACCACCGCTGTCCCCTGTGGACCCTGCATCCACCACATTAACCCAGTGCACAGTGATGGACACGTAACGGTCCTGGCCATGCCTACTGGACCATGCATCAGTTGTGAGGTGCACCTTTCCACTCACTGATTGCTTGAGTGCATGTACAATGCGGTCTTTGACATGAAGGTGGAGGGCTGTGATGGCTTTGCGAGAAAAGAAGTGGTGACTGGGTAGGTCATAGCGTGGTACTGCGTAGGCCATGAGTTCGCGGAAAGCTGTGCTTTCAACCAACCGATAGGGCAGCATCTCTAATGAGATTAGTTTGGCAATGTGGGTGTTCAAACACAGTGTACGCGGATGAGAGGATGAGTACTTTCTTGTCCTACTCATAGTCTCGGGTAGGGTGAGCTGGACTTGAGAGCTGCATATGGTCGAACTAGCGGTGGACATGGCGGACTGAGAGGGTTGATGATGGTGATGGAGTTGGTGTTCTTTCTGATGGCCTAGATTCAGTCTTTCGTTGCAATAACATTGATTCCCTGACTGATTTTCCCTTGCGCCGACAACTCAACATTTGCTGCTTGGGGTGTGCTAACCGGTGGGCTTACAGTGGGGGAAACAATGTAGTGTTGCTGACTACCTTCTTTGGGAGCAGTTGCACATGTGGTAAGTGAGTTTTGGTAGTCCGTCCACGCTTGCAAGTGCATGGTGGTTAAATGTCTTAGCATGCAACTGGTATTCAAATTTCTCAGATTTTTCCCTCGGCTAAAGGTATTTTCGCACTTCTTACAGATAACCTTTGCCTGATCATTAGGATTTTGTTCAAAAAAGTGCCACACTGCACTCTTCCTACTAGGGAAGACATTTTGAGGCCTTGCACGCTGTGCTATTTTGACTGTCTGGCCAAGCTGTCCTGCAACTCTTATGGTTTTTGTAACCTGTTTTTGGACTGCTCCGGGCCTGCCAGATAACAGCTGCTGCGATGTCGATGCCCCCTGCGGATGCTCCTCCTCCTCTTCTGAGCTATTGGTAGCGGCACCCTCTACCCCCAATGGATGCCAATCTGGATCAACAACTGGGTCATCCATCACCTCCTCTTCAATGTCATGTGCACCTTCCTCTGTGTCACCGTGTATGGTAGCATAGTATGCGGGAAGGGGCACCTGAGTTTCATCAGCGTCAGATTCTGCCTCAGTACACTGCGAGGACAATGTAGTGCTCTGAGTGAATGTACCTGCAGAATCATCTATCAGTGGCTGTGCATCAGTACACTCCATGTCAGATTCATCTTGGCCTGGGTAATTCACGATTTGACTTGATAACCCAGGCATGGTATGTGAAAACAGCTCCATGGAGTAATCTGTAGTGTGGCCTGCCGCATCCTTCAATTTTGTTTGGGGTGAAGGACACAAGGAAAGTTGTGGTTCATGACCATGAGCCTCCAATGACGACTCAGTGCTTTTATTTTTTTTTATTTTTTAAAACTTCAGAAGAGGAGGCGATAGAGCTTGAGGCTGAGTCAGCAATGTAAGCCAAAACTTGTTCTTGAAGCTCCGGCTTTAAAAGCGGTTTACCTACTCCCAGAAAAGGGAGCCTTCGAGGCCTTGTGGAGCCAGGCGATGATGCAGGCTCAACACCTCCTGCATTAGGTGCTATTTTGCTTTTGCCACTACCAGCAGATCCACCACCAACACCAACACCATCATTACCAGCTGCCAACCCCCGCCCACTTCCACGGACTCTTCCACCAGACTTCCTCATTTTTGCAGAAAATGTACCCAAAAAACCAACAACTATATGGTCCTGTACAACAAGGTACAAGGTGTATTATAGTAGTGTGGAGAATTGGAATCTCTCTAGACTTCAGGACACTGTTGGATTCTGTCAGGCCCTGTTTATATCACACCGCTATGTGACAAGCAGATTCTGGATGGTGTAAGAAAGGTATATAGAGGACTGTGGAGAATTGTAATCTCTCTAGACTTCAGGACACAGTTGGATTCTGTCAGGCCCTGTTTATATCACACCGCTATGTGACAAGCAGATTCTGGATGGTGTAAGAAAGGTATATAGAGGACTGTGGAGAATTGGAATCTCTCTAGACTTCAGGACACTGTTGGATTCTGTCAGGCCCTGTTTATATCACACCGCTATGAGACAAGCAGATTCTGGATGGTGTAAGAAAGGTATATAGAGGACTGTGGAGAATTGTAATCTCTCTAGACTTCAGGACACTGTTGGATTCTGTCAGGCCCTGTTTCTATCACACCGCAATGTGACAGGCAGATTCTGGATGGTGTAAGAAAGGTATATAGAGGGCTGTGGAGAATTGTAATCTCTCTAGACTTCAGGACACAGTTGGATTCTGTCAGGCCCTGTTTATATTACACCGCAATGTGACAGGCAGAAATTGCCTAGTGTATGACAAACTACAAGGTGTATATAGAATTGGGCAGAATTGGAATCTCCCTAGAGTGTAGGTCTGTAAGAACGGACAAACTCATGGGCTTTTCCTTACAGAGTCACACACAGATTGTCAAGCTCCGTGTTTTTGTATACGGACTGACACACTGTCTCTCTCTAGTTTTGAATGTAATCAAACAGCAAATATACTAAACTGTTAGAAAAACGGACAAAACTATAAGGTGTAGGTCTGTAAGAACGGACAAACTCCTCGACTTTTCCGTACAGAGTCACACACGTATATAGCTTCAATTTGGCCGTGATAACAGCCATTACACGGTACTGTGTGAGGAGCGTACACCGCTGTACGGTGTGTGAAAAAATGAACGCTCACTACCTCACCAGGACAAAACAATACAATTTGGATTGCTTTTAAAAAAGCAGTTTGAACACCAGTGTGCACACAGCAATGCAGCTAGCCTTAAAAGGCAGGCTAGTCACCACCAGCGCTGCTGCACAAAAGCTAAAATCTTCACCTTTCACTGCACTGTAACTACAGTGAAAAGCGCTAGCAGCAGAAGAAGTATTTTTTTTCTTTTTGCCTTCCTAACGCTCTCCCTACAGAATCAGCAGCAGCTCTCCCTATTCTGAGATCAGCATGAGTAACATGATCGGCGTGCACGCCCTTTTATACCCCCTGTGACGCCCCACAAAGCAAGCCAATCACTTGCATGCCCTTCTCCAAGATGGTGGTGACCGCTGCCTATGTCATCACGTTGCCCACAGTGTCCGTTCTTCCTGATTGGCTGAAAAAGGGCGCTAAAGCATCTTTTGAAATGCGACTTTGGCGCTAAAGTCGCCGACCTCGTGGCCGACCTCACGCTAAGGTCGGGTTTCGTTTCATGAAACCCGACTTTTGAATTTGTTTGACCCGTTTCGCTCAACTCTGTCCCGCAGGGAAGAAAAGTGAGTGATATAAAAACTCATGAGAACGGAAGAGTCTACAGAGTGTATGCTCCAAAATGGCTGAAATCATATTTCCGGTCACATGACCATATGGAAAACCCTCATTAACGCAATCCAACACATGGCTGTGGGGTACTCAGTACCGGCCGGGGTCTCAGAGGGAAGTGTCACAGCAGCGGTGACCCGGTCCGCCTGGGCGCCCATGTAAAAGGGGTTGAGTGATGGAATAAAGTTTGAGTGATTCGTGACGCCTCCTGTGGTGTTCGGCAAGGGAGGTGTTAAGCCGACACTGCAAGCAGATCCTCTGGGCCAGATGGTGTAGTGCAGCAATGATGTTGTAGCCCTCCACAGGTAGGGCTGTTGGTCCCAGGGCAGTGTAGGTAAATGTTTAGGAAGAGGGTGCAGTGTTTGGCACAGAGATGTAGCAGTGCTGAAGATGTTGCAGGAAGGAGGCAAGGACACAACAGGGTGCAGTTTCTTTACCTTTACTTGGCAAATGCAGTCCAGGGTCCCGATCACAGATGGCACAGGAGCAGGCTAACCTGGAAGCAACTCAGGAATCTCTCTATCAGATTCTATCACTAACTATTTTCCCTTCCTGGCCCTCAGAGCGCACTCCTCCCCCAATCCTGGTTCAGAGCTCCCGCTGTTGGCCTGGAGTGGGACCTGTGTTGCATGAAAATGATTAACTGCTAGAGAGACCCTTCCTTTCTTCCAAGCCTGACATCACCCTCCCTGGAGGAAGGCAATGCCACTGTGGCGACCATACTCCTGGGGGCGCCACATTGCCCCTTAGTGCAATTCAGTACTCCTGGACTGATGTAAAACAACATGAAAACATATAAACAATAAACAAATAAACAATTATGAAGGTTTCAAGATTTAAGAAAAAAATGAAAAATACAAAAACCAAAAGCTCCAAAAACAGTCCTGTGATGATAAGTCCAAGCATCAATGTCCATGGTCCATTCCTGGGCAAATGGTGAACTATGTGCAAGGTAGTGACCACACACAGTCCTGTGGTCAAAATGTCCATAAAACAAACGGAAAAAATTCAAAAAGGAAAATTCTTACAGAATATCTGTAGGCACAAAACTTGAACAGTTACATATATACATGTTAACATTTACATTACTTTAACTTCGTTATATACGGAATCTGATGGGTGGTACACCTTAGGTTGTACGAGTAGACCTGCGTAACTCTGGTGTGGGTAGACTGGGTAAACTGGGTAGTCGTTTGTGACCTCTTAGACTCACCATGGGCATGACAGATTCACCACTGTCAGGGCGAGGGTTCTCTGGCTCCACTGCTGGTATGGCATCTACTACCTGAATTTCCTGATTTTCAGAGTTCTCTTGAGTCACGTCTTCTTGTACTACCAGTTGGGGAAATGTCAACACTGGCACCACTATGGCATCATTTACTTTAGTCCAATTTGCAGGGAATTCTCCAAGTATAGTGCTGACCTTTTCTTCTTCTTCTATGGGTTGGATGTTGCTTTGTTCTTCCATTCTTTCTTTTAGCTGGTCAGGGCATAATTTCAAATGATCCCTTGATATTGCTGCTGAGGTTTCTCCTCCATCCTTGCTGATTAGGCACACCTTGGTATTGTCAAAGTTTGAGGGTAGAATGGTGTAAGGTTCAGCTTCCCATTGTTCATCCAATTTATGCAACCTACTTTTCCTCTTTAGGACTTGTTCTCCTGGTGACAAGGGAACTGCAGGTGCATGTTGATTGTACTGTCTTTCTTGTTTTTTGTCTTGCTTGAGCTAGACTCTTTTCCACACACTCTTGTACTCTATGGTACTGTTGTTGTCTCTCTGTATCCCAGTCAGCATCTGGTGATGTTACTTCTGGTGAAAGGACTCCCAAGTCCAAATCAATAGGCAACTTGCCAGGCCTCACTCTCATTAGGTAGGCTAGGGTGCAATTGGTGGAATTCACAGGAATATGTTTAATCTCTTTTTATTAAAGTGACTGGTTAGTACTGTATAGGTTCATTGCTCAGCTCATCTGTTCTTTCCTAGCATTTCGCAGTTTTCACCACTTGTTCCTTCATTTCGATATTTATTTCGTTAAGCGGAAATCTATTTCCAATTGCTATAATTATCTATAGTATCCGCCCAATTTATCATCATTTATCCCTGAAAGCAATTATGATTGCTTATGTTATTACGTCAGAATTAAAGTGAGAGTAAGAAGAAAAGGAAAGAAAAAATGGGAAAGGAAAGGAAGGACAATGCATCCGCTGTCCTCTGAAACCAGCCCAGGAGTACCGAAGAGAAACCCCACTACCGGGAATGTCCTTCCCATTTCTCCATGAGAGCCCTGAAACTCCCAGAGTCCCTGAATACAACCCAGGGTTGCTTGTCCATAAATACCTCGAGTTATCACCCAAAGCCTGTGCAAACAATTCCTCCATATGATGGATATGTGAGAATTCTGTTAGCCATTCAATCATGGATGGGATTTTCGTTGTATGCCAATGTCTAGGCATAACCATGCGGGCTGCCATCAGGCAAAATCTCAGGATGCTATTTTTTTGTTTTGCAATTGGTCCCGGTAACATGGACAGGATGGCCATCTGTGGAGTGGGGTTTATATCATCTCCTGATATTTTATTATAAGTTGAGAATACTTCTCCCCAGAAACTCGCTATCCCTGGACACTGCCACCAAATATGAATCAAGGTTCCTCTTGCGTTCCCACAGCGCCAACACCCATCTGCCACCGAGGGGAATATGGCATGCAACCTCACAGGGTATTGGTACCATCTAGTAAGAATTTTGAAATTCTTCTCTTGGGCATGGCTAGTCGGAGACATCCCATGAGCCCAGCGGTATGCCGATGTGATTTCCCTCTCAGTAAATGTGCACCCCATTTCCGCCTCCCATGCTCTAAAATATCCCGGGATTACTGTTGGAGTATCATCGTTTAGTAATTTGTACACAAGAGAAATTTGGTACAATGGGGGTGTCTGTTGGGCGAACAACCTCTCAAACTGTGTCAGAGAAGGTGGTGATCTCTCTCCACCAGAAATTCTTCTGACAAATGATTTTAATTGTTCATACTCCAACCAAGATAGTGTATGTGTGGGGTAATCGTCTTGTAACTCGTTGAGGGAGGAAAGTCCCCTCTGCGAGATTATTTGATATATTCTTTGATCGGATTCCACCCTCCATCCCAAAAACCTCTCACATTGAATGCCCGGTGGAAAATCAGGATTAGCGAATATAGGAGACAATGGAACAGTTGCGCTCATTAATTTTTTCTTATATTTTAGCTTGTCCCAACTCTTAAGAATCTCGCCAGCCATCATATCCCGACAACCCCCCCTATTTTCTCCCTATCTCTGGTAACTATCCACGGTAGATTTCCTGTTCCAGTCCAAACCATTGTTTGGTCTCCCGTCTGTAATGCCAATCAAAAAGATGGATCAATTGTGAGGCCTGATGGTATGTCTCTAAATCTGGAAGTCCCGCCCCCCCCTTGTGATTTAGGTCTCGTCAATGTTCTGTAACTCAGCCTATATCTGTTCTGACGCCATATAAAATGTATTAGAGCTGATTTAATAGTTGTAAAGAAACTTTGAGGTGGCGTGATCGGTACTGTCTGGAACACATAAAGGAACCGGGGAAGCACATCCATCTTGTATGTATTTATACGGCCAAACCACAAAATCATTTTCTGATCATACTTTTTGAGATCCTTTATAGTTTTATTCAGTAGGGTTTCATAATTTAGTGTGTATAATTTGTTTAGGTCTGAGGGGACCTGTATGCCCAAATATTTAATGGCGCCCGTCTGCCATTTGAATGGGAAATTTTATTTTGCCCTCTCCACATCCCCCCATGGTAAAAGGTTTTGGTGTAGTTTATCTTAAAATTACTGACCTCTCCATACTTTTTGAATTCGGACATTAGTGCAGGTATGGTGATGTGAGGTTGAGAGATGTATAAAAGAAGATCATCTGCATACAATGATGTTTTATAATGCTTCTGACCTATCTTGATACCCCATATGCTAGGGTTATTCCTCACCGCTACCGCTAAATGCTCCATTGCCACCATGTGCAACAAGGGCGAGAGAGGACACCCCTGTCTCGTTCCATTATGAATCTGAAAGGGGTCCGAGAGCAATCCATTAATTTTAATTGTAGCTGACGGGTTCGTGTACAGGGCCGCAATTTTGTATAAAGACCTGTCCCCCAGCCCTATCTGTCGGAGGGCTGATTGAAGGAAGCTCCATCTCACTCGGTCAAACGCCTTTTCGGCGTCCACCGATATCAGTCCCAGGTGCTTCCGGTGGGTCCTGGCATGAGCGATCAAAGATATAGTCTTCAACACTCCATCACGAGCCTCTCTTCCCTGAACGAAACCCACCTGGTCTGAATGTATGATATATGGTAATGGGGGTGCAAGTCTGTTGGCCAGTATCTTCGCGAATAGCTTTACATCTTGTGATAAAACACTCCGGGATCGCCTTTGCTGGGGTCAAAGGCCACGTGCGTTCAACATGAAACTCAGGCGCAGAGCTGGGATTCGGGTGTAACTGACCCTGGGTCAGGTTTATTAACGGTGAAAGCAATGCAAAAAGGAAATAAAACATAAAACTAATCCTTGCCTGTCTGGCACTAACTAAACAATGGACAACCTAACTACCAACTGGCAGGCTTCTCCCATCCAGCCAAACCACAGTTACAGTGGGCACTGCTTCCACTCACGTGTGTCTCTGTGTTCCCAGGCTGAGACACTCACACAACCACCTGGCATCCTTTTATATCCACCTCCCATTATTCACTAGCAAGCAAGTGCGATACTGACCAGACTAGGCCACATAGGAAAGGAATCTGGGTGAAATATATCTGCCCTCATCCACTATTCCCACATGATTCTCACATATCCCCCCTCTCTGCTCAGACCACTCCGGTCGAGCAATGACACCCGCCAAACAGTGCACTCAGGACAGGGCATCTGCATTCCCCATCTGTACCCCTGGGCGGTGTTCCACCGTAAAAGTGTAGGCCTGCAGGGCAAGGAACTACCGGGTAACCCGGCTATTCCGTTCCTTGTTCAAGTGCATCCACTTGAGAGGGGCATGGTCAGTGATCAGCCTGAACTTTCGGCCCACCAGGTAATATTTGAGGGCCACTAGAGCCCACTTAATGGCTAGGCACTCTTTTTCTATGACTGCATACCTTTGCTCGTGTTTATTCAGCTTCCTGCTGAGATAGAGGACTGGGTGTTCCACTCCATCCCTCACTTGTGAGAGTACGGCCCCGATACCGGTATCAGAGGCATCCGTTTGTACCACAAACTCGCTGCGGAAGTCCAGGGTCACCAGTACGGGCTGAGAGCAAAGTGCCCGTTTTAGGCTATGGAAGGCTTCTTCAGCCGCGAGACTCCATTTAATCATGACGGAGTCTTTCCCTTTTGTAAGATCCGTCAGGGGGGTAGCGATGGCTGCAAAATTGGGTATGAACCGGCGATAATAGCCGGCGATCCCCACGAAGGCTTGCACCTGCTTCTTGTTGACAGGTTGTGGCCAGTCCTGAACCGCCTGAATCTTATCAATCTGGGGTTTAACAACACCCCTCCCAATTACATACCCCAAATACCGGGCTTCTTCTAGCCCGATGTGACATTTCTTGGGGTTTGCGGTTAGACCTGCCTCCCACAGGTCGTCAATCACAGCTTGTACTTTCTGGAGATGAGTCTCCCAGTCCAAGCTGTAAATGACAATGTCGTCCAAATAGGCCGAAGCGTACTGCCTATGTGGCCTCAGGACTCAATCCATCAGTCTCTGGAAGGTCGCCGGTGCTCCGTGCAGTCCAAACGGCATCTACACATACTGAAATAGACCTTCCGGGGTAGCAAATGCCGTCTTTTCTCTGGCAGCCTCCGCCAGAGGGATCTGCCAATACTCCTTTGTTAGGTCTAGGGTCGTAATATACCGGGCTTTTCCTAACCGATCTATTAACTTGTCGACCCGGAGCATAGGGTAGGCATCAAATTTTGAGACCGCATTCAGTTTCCTGAAGTCATTGCAGAACCGGATGGTGCCGTCCGGTTTAGGAATTAGCACAATCGGGCTGGACAACGCACTGTGCGATTCCTCAATGACACCTAACTCTAACATTGCCTTCACTTCTCGGGAAACGGCTTCACGGCGCGCCTCCGGGATTCGGTAGGGCTTTACGTGAACTGTGACACCAGGTTCCGTTACGATGTCATGTTTCATTAGCATAGTCTGCCTGGGTTTTTCTGAGAAAAACTTTTGGTTGTGAAGTAGAAACTGCCTGATCTCAGTCTTTTGCCGCTCCGAGAGAGTCTCTGCAACCCGTACCTCCGGTACGGTATGCGAGCAGACGGGACGGGCCAGCTCCGCTGACAAGACAGACCGATCTTTCCAGGGTTTTATCAGATTTACATGATAAATCTGTTCAGGTTTCCATTTACCTGCCTGGTATACTTTGTAGTTTACTTCACCAACTCTTTCCTTAATCTCAAAGGGGCCCTGCCACTTTGCCAGGAACTTACTGTCCACCGTGGGGACCAGGATCAACACCCTATCTCCGGGTGCAAACGTACGGATCTTGGCACCCCTATCATAGATTCTTTTTTGAGCTCCTTGAGCCTGCATCATGTGTTCTTTGACGATAGGCATAATGGCCGCAACACGGTCCTGCATTTGTGTGACGTGATCTATCACCGTTTTAAACGGAGTGACCTGACCCTCCCAGGTTTCTTTTGCAACGTCTAACAGTCCGCGAGGACGTCGGGCGTACAATAACTCGAAAGGCGAGAATCCCGTGGAAGACTGGGGTACTTCCCTGATGGCAAAAAGCAAATACGGAAGTAAATAGTCCCAGTTCTTCCCATCCTTGTCTATCACCTTTCTCAGCATCTGCTTCAGAGTTTTATTGAACCGTTTGACCAACCCGTCTGTTAGAGGGTGATACACGGATGTGCGTAACGGTTCGATTTGTAACAATCGGCAGAGCTCCTTCATTACCCTGGACATAAAGGGGGTCCCCTGGTCGGTGAGTATCTGTTTTGGTATACCGACCCGACTAAACACATGCACCAGTTCCTTGGCAATCGTCTTGGTGGCCGTGTTACGCAAAGGGATGGCCTCCGGGTAACGAGTGGCATAATCCAAGATGACCAGGATATGTTGGTGTCCACGTGCAGACCGTGGAAGGGGCCCAACTAAATCCATCCCAATCCTCTCAAACGGGACTTCAATAGGTAGGGGTACCAAAGGGCTACAGAACCGGGGCTTAGGTGCAGAGGCTTGGCAGTCAGGACAAGACTCACAATATACACAAATATCGTGATGCATGCCTGGCCAAACAAAACAGTGTAATATCCTTTCGGTGGTTTTCTGGACTCCCAGGTGACCTCCCATCACATGTCCGTGGGCCAGGTCCAGCACCTGCCGCCGGTAGGGTTTTGGCACAACTAATAGTTGCACCGTATCTTCCCCCTTTTTCTCTATCTGATAGAGTAAATCATTCTCCAGAACCATGTAAGGATATGCCAGCCTAGAGCCAGGTTCTACGGGTACCCCATTTATCACTTTTACATTTGTCCTAGCCTGAGAAAGGGTAGGATCCTTTATTTGCTCGCTTTGGAAGTCATCTTTCTGAACTTCTAAATCCGGCAAACGGGGAGGTGGATGGCTGTCGGCCTCCTCCTCTTCCCTGGTCTCCTCCGTATCACCCGCCATGACTGAAAACAGGAACTGCAGGTCATTTCCCGCAGACTCTTCCCCCAAGTCTTCCGGGGAGACCTCTTCCAGGGGTTCGGGACCCACACGCGCCCTGGGAGAAGAATCATGTACACTATTACCCGAGGGCATCAACTGATTCTCCCACAATTGCCAGAAGTGGGGAAAATCCCGGCCCAAGATAACATCATGCAATAACGCAGGGACGAGTCCCACTTTATGTTGCACAGACCCATAGGAAGTAGTAATGCATATGACCGTGGTGAGGTACGAACAGGTGTCTCCATGCACACACGTTACCGAAAATTTGTCTGATGGTCCAGTCAGGGCTGACACCAGACTGGCCTTCACCAGAGTCACCACACTTCCCGAGTCTAAGAATGCCACCACATTTTTGCCATCAACAGTTAAATCACACAAGTGTTTTTCCACATCCTTTTGACCGGCATTCACACTCGCTACCCGTGCAACCATAGACATGCAGTTTTTAGAGTCTGTGACGTCGCACTGCATGGGTTCAGTAGTGACCGGACAGTTCGCAGCAATATGTCCCATCTCTTGGCAGCGGAAACACCTAACGGGCCCCTTGCTTAGACCATAGTTTGTTACTCTCGGCCTCGCAGTGCAGACAGTCCCGTTTTCCTCCCCCACTGTCTTAGGGATTTTTCCTTCTCCCCTACTCCCTGGAACAGTCCTACCGGTTCCACGTGGAGATGATGAAGAACGAGGTGGGGTAGCGTCGTCTCGGAGTCCTTCCGCCACGGAGTAACGTTCAACCAGATCCACCAGTTGATCTGCCGTCGTAGGATTTCCATGGCTTACCCACTTTCTCAGGGCTGGCGGTAGAGCTCTCAGGTACTTGTCCATGACGACTCTCTGGATTATCTCTGGTGGTGTCAGCACCTCGGGTTGTAGCCACTTCTTCGTCACGTGGATCAGGTCGAACATCTGTAACCGCCGTGGTTTATCCGGCTGATAAGTCCATTGATGCACTCTCTGTGCACGGACAGCGGTTGTCACTCCCAGCCGGGCCAAGATCTCGGCTTTCAATTTGTCAAAGTCCTGCGCAGCTTCAGGTTCCAAGTCATAATACGCCTTTTGGGCCTCACCGGAAAGAAACGGGGCAATCAGGCCGGCCCATCGTGCCTTCGGCCATTTTTCTCACACCGCCGTCCGTTCAAACGTGGTCAGGTATGCCTCGACGTCATCTTCGGTCGTCATCTTCTGCCAGTACCGACTCACGTGAATCACTCTCGACTCTGCTTCCAGGTTAACCTCAGGTAAGCTTGTCAGGCGCAGCGCCAACTGCTGGAGAAGCGAACGATCGGTAGCTGTCATGTCCACCAACTCCTTCAGCTGGGCCATCATCACCCGATTAGCTTCTTGCTGGACGGCGGTGGACTGTATCAGCGCTTTCACCACGTCCTCCATGCTCATGCTTGCAACGTGATGCCCGCATTCTCCACCACAATGTGATAAATCACTCCGGGATCGCCTTTGCTGGGGTCAAAGGCCACGTGCGTTCAACATGAAACTCAGGCGCAGAGCTGGGATTCGGGTGTAACTGACCCTGGGTCAGGTTTATTAACGGTGAAAGCAATGCAAAAGGAAATAAAACATAAAACAAATCCTTGCCTGTCCGGCACTAACTAAACAATGGACAACCTAACTACCAACTGGCGGGCTTCTCCCGTCCAGCCAAACCACAGTTGCAGTGGGCACTGCTTCCACTCACGTGTGTCTGTCACACAGACAGGCTCTCTGTGTTCCCAGGCTGAGACACTCACACAACCACCTGGCATCCTTTTATATCCACCTCCCATTATTCACTAGCAAGCAGGTGCGATACTGACCAGACTAGGCCACATAGGAAAGGAATCTGGGCGAGATATACCTGCTCTCATCCACTATTACCACATGATTCTCACAATCTATATTTATTAAAGAGATCGGTCTATAGTTAGAGACCACTGTTGGATCTTTTCCCGGTTTTGGCAATACTGTGATATAGGCCGCCAGAAATTGATGCGTAAACCCTGATGATTCAGAAATGGAGTTATAAGTCCTTGTCATATGTGGTGTTAACTGTTCTCTGAATAGTTTATAAAAGTGGGGGGAAAACCCATCTGGGCCAGGGCTCTTCCCGTTCCGTGTATTCCTTATGGCCTCATCCACCTCCTGTGTCGATATATCTGCTTCTAGCTCATCTGTTATCTCTGTGGAAAGTCTAGGAAGTGGCGTGTCTGCTACATATTTATCTATTTTAATCTGTATGTCCCCTGCGTAATTAGTCGACTGCGCCCCTTCCAAGCTATATAGCCTCTGATAGTATTCTCGTATTGTTTCCAGAATCTCCCCTGGGTCGTGAGTCTCCGTTCCCGTACGTTTCTGGATTTTTGGAATATAAGTTGTCTGAGTCCTAGGGTGTAATAATCTTGCTAGGGGGCGGTCGCATTTATTGGCCTTATGGTAAAGGAGACTTTTGAAATTATTTCTGAATTTCAATGATTGTTCGTTTAATACATTTCTAAGGGTCTCCCTATGTTTAATTAATTCCCCTAGTATTACCGGTGACATAGTATTTTTATGTTTTTGCTCCAATACATATATAGTATCCAGCAATTCTTTTGTTTTTTCCGATCTTCGTTTTTTAAGACGGGATCCATGTTTTACCAGGATACCACGAAGCACGCACTTAAGGGTCTCCCAATTCTCCGGGGTCGGGGTGTCGTCGTTTGTGTGATCTGACCAAAACTGATCTATTGTCTTTTTTATCTCGTGCAATTCAAGTCTTTCAGCAAATTTTCATGCAATCTCCAAGTCCAGTGACGGTCTACGATGTCCGGTGGGGAGACATCTAGGAACACCGGGGCGTGATCCGACCACAAGAAGCTATCAATAGAGGGTCGGGAGCGCCAGGACAGGGCATGATGGCTGACAAGAAAAAAGTCAATTCGGCTATAGGAATCATGAGAACTGGAGTAGTACGTATAGTCTCTACCTTCAGGATTTTGCGCTCTCCAAATGTCCAGCAGCTGCATCCCATGGATAGATTGTTTCAGAAGGGACAATTGTCTAGTGATTCCTCTCACATTTCATGTTGTGGTATCTATTCATGGGTCAAGAGTGAGATTGAAGTCCCCCCTATTACCATCACCCCCTCAGCAAATTCCGCTACCCTCTTCAGAAAGCCCCGACCAGCCCTGGCCTGATTTTCATTTGGGGCATACCACCCCGCAATAGAGTAAAGGGTTGTATGAATCCTAAGTTTTAATAGTAAGTACCTGCCCTCTGGATCCGCATGTGTGTCCTCAACCGTGTGCTGGAGGGACTTGTGGATCGCCACAGATACCCCCCTCGATCGGCAGGCGCTATGGAACCACGTCGTAAAGTATCGGTCCCTGATAGTAAGGATATGATTTTTTTCAAAATGAGTCTCCTGAAGTATAAGTATTCGTACCTTAAGCTTGTGCATTCCATATAGGATTTGTGTCCTTTTCTGGGACGTGTTAAGTCCCCTAGCGTTCAGGGATCCCATAGTGATCTTTGGATGCATTGTTGCCTGAGTTGTACCTCCTCCCTCCTGTCTGAGAGGGCCGCGGATGCTAAAGTAGATCTAAGTTATCAAAGAGATATAGATAGTGGATAGAAAAGGTAGATAATTAGACACGTATTCAGTTAATTGCGATATCAGGGTCAATATCTGTCAATACGTAGCACGTCTTTGAAGCCCGAAGTGGTGTGTTCTATGTAGGAAACCTTCTTATATCCTAAGATATACGATGGAGGAATATGTTAACTGCCAATACCGTTCAACGGGTTATGGCTCCTCCGTAAGGTCGTAAGCTATGCTCGATATGGAGTGAGACTCCCCCCTCCGACACAACCATCAGTTGTCTCCCCTCAACTGAGGGGGACAAATGTAAACTTTAACTGTAAATTAACCGAAACCCTTCATATAACGAGGTAGAGCCAGAATATGATTTGCGAACCTTGTTCTAGTGCCACTCACATCTCTAAATTCCCCATCAGGCCCCGAATGAAAGCTACACCAGGCTTAAACAATAACACAGGAGTGCCGGATGTCACAGATGGGTCAATGATTTGTTACAAAATACCATCTACATACTGTAATAATATGTTGCAGAAATCAACTATCTTCCAATACAGTCATGAACTTGTCTTCGGTTTGGACTACCACAGTGGGGCAGAACGATGGCGCGATATTTAGTACCCCTAGTAGAGGAGAAAGAGAAAAAAAAAGGGGGGGGGGGATTTTTAGAGAGGGGAGGAGAAGGAAGAAGGGGAAGTGGGGGAGAAAGGAGGGGGGAAAGGGAGACGAGAATAGGGGGAGAAAGGAGAGGGGGAAGAGGGAGGGAAAGAGGGAGGGAAAGAGGGAGGGAAAGAGGGAGGGGAAGGGGGCATTGTTTTCTTTATTCCCGTTGATTTCCTGTGGAAAGTGTCTGTTTTCTTTTTCCTATGTTCCGTCTATCTTGAAGACCTTGCGGAGTCAATAACGGTTGTTGCTTTGATAAAAATTCCGTTCCACAATACTATTCATATGTTAGTAAACTGGAGTTTAGACACTCATCTGCGCTCCTGTCCCCCATAAGAGTGAAACCAGATATATCCCGCAATCCCCTTCCCCCACCCAAACAGGCAGTCATGGAACCCGTTCTGTCATGGTCCTGACTTCATGGTTCTCTCCCATCTTCGTTGCCTCTGGGATCACGCCCTTCTCTGTCCAGTCTTCATGGTTCTCTCCCTTCTTCTTTGCCTCTGGGATCATGCCCTTCCCTGTCCAGTCTTCTGCCTGCTCTCCTCTGCCTTTGAGGGAGAGGTTGCCTGGGAGGGTCTGCTCCTCTATACTGCAACGGCAGAGAAGGCCAATCTGTGATTTCCACCCCTGGGATGTTAAGCGCCGCCGAAAAAGCAGGGATGCCATTCGGGTGACTCAGCAGGTGAACCCTGCCCTCTTTTTGGACACGTAGACGGAACGGAAACCCCCAAGTGTATGATATATCATTCTGGCGTAGGACGTCCAGTAATGGGCGGAGGGCTCTCCTCCTCTGCAGAGTCCACCGAGATAGATCAGGCAATAGCTTGATCCTGGTATCCTTGTATTTTATAGTGCTCTCTATTCTTGCCTTGGACATCACTTCGTCCTTTATTTGGTATCTATGCACCCGGCATATCACATCACGTGGAGGAGCCTGGTTATGAGGTCTTGGGCCTAACGCCCTATGAGCCCGGTCAAGTTCAAGAGGTGACTCCTGTGGTCGCTGCAGAACGGAGTTAAATACTTGCTGTAGTGTGCTGCTTAAGTCTTTGGGTGCCACTGTTCCTGGTAACCCCCGAACCCTAATATTGTTCTGCCTTCCCCTATTTTCGGCATCATCAAGCATATCTGCCAGCATTTGAATGTGATAGGATTGATCTGCAAGCGTCTCATCCTGAGCATCCAATCTGGCTGTCAGTGGCGTGATAGCTTGGTCATGTACATTAACCTTTTCATTGCACTGTTGTATCTTATCCCTCAAGGTTGATAATTCTGCCTTATAGGACGTCTCTAGGCGGGTCACATATTGTTCCATGTCCTGTCTGGTGGGCATATCACGTAGTCTAGCCTTCAACAGACCCAGATCGAGTCCTGGGGTCAATTGTGTGTTATATCCATAGCCCTGTGAATCATATGCAGGATATCAGTGAGAGGGCATCGTCTGTGGGGCCTGGGTTAGTGTGAGGCAACCCTCCTGAAATGGTTGGCCGCCCCCCACAGTTACTATAACAGGGGCTGTGATGTGCTGTGAGGATTCAGAGAAGCTTCTGGGGTGGGAGGACACAGGGCTCTGAGATGAGCCTTCATTGTAATCCATTTCACAATCTTCCTCTTCTGTCCTATGCTCTTCCCCGTCTTCCTGCATCTCCTCTGTCACTGCCAGCGCTGACCCCAGCTCTCCTCCCCCAGCTCCATCTTGGCGTGCTGCTGGTAGTGATTGATGTCCTCCCTCACACTCCCCAGTGCCAAAAGCAGCATCTCCGCTGTGTCTCACCTCCTGTGTCACTGATCTGTCGGCCCTGCTTCCCGCCCCTGCTTCTGCTGTGTCAGCGTCTGTTGCAGTGTCTGCTGCCTCCTTCTCATCCCCAGCCGCCAGGTTTCTCAGGCCTTCTCCTCTGTCTGGGCCGACCAGGAATTTTGTTATCTGTTGAGTGGCGGGCTCTGCCACCACCAAGGGGGCTCCCCCGTTTCCCTTCTTCTTCCTGGCACCCATGGTGGTGCTGTTGGGGTCCGGAATCGTGCGCTGATATGATTTTTAGTCGATTTTATGGAGAGAGCTCCTCTGCCTGCTTCCTCACTCCACTGCTGCCATGCCACGCCCCCTGAATTCACAGGAATATGATTGTAGAGGTCTACCAGATCTGGCAACTTTTCTGGCCACAGATTCCTCTCTTCCAAGGGCAAAGTCTTCAGTAGATCAATCACCACCTGGTTCATCTTTTCACACATGCCATTGGTCTGTGGATGGTACGGGGTTGTCCTGATCTTCTTGCAAGCGTACAAGTTACAGAATTCTTGGAACACTTCTGCCTCAAAGGCGGGACCTTGATCTGTAAGCACTCGCTTAGGATATCCATGTGGTCTACAGAAGTGCTGTTGGAATGCTCTGGCTGCTGTCCTGACTGTTTGATCTTTGACAGGCACAACTACCAGGAATCTTGAGTAGTGGTCAACGATAGTAAGAGCATAAATGTAGCCTGAACGGCTTGGGACCAGCTTCACATGGTCCAGGGCTATCAACTCGAGTGGCTGCTTGGTTATTATTGGCTATAGAGGAGCTCGCTGGCTGTTACGATCCTTTCTGCGCAGGTTACATTGTCCACACTCCCGGCACCAATTTTCAATGGCTTTCCTCATACCAGCCCAGTAGAATCTCTCCCGCCAATGCTTCCAACTTCTTCCATCCGAAGTATCCAGCTCCATTGTGGTATGCTTCCAAGACCATTGATGCCTCCCTCTTTGGGACTATCACTTGCCAGACCAGCTCATGAGTGCGGGCATTGATACTCCTCCGACACAGCTTTCCTTCATAGATGAACAGCTGGCTTCTTTCCTTCCACAACTGCTGGGTTTCTTCAGGAGCATCCGAGTCTGGGCGTGAGTCAGCTTGTGACAGTAGCTCCTTCACCAGGCGGACTGCGGGGTCGCTATCCTGCGTTTCTGCCCAGTCATGATGGGGCAATGGATTTAGGGTGACCTCTTTCAAGCCAGACCGTCTGTTTCTCACTCCTTTAGCATGTTGGGCCGCAAGTGGCCGGTGGAAGGGAGGTAACTCTATTTCTTCAAGAGCCTCAGGGTCTTCTCCTGGATCTGGCAGATTAGGCATTCTGGACAGCGCATCAGCATTGGCATTCTTGTGCCCTGCTCGGTACTTGATGGTAAATTCATAGTTAGACAGCCGAGCCATCCACCGCTGCTCCAGTGCACCTAGTTTTGCAGTTTCCAAGTGAGTCAACGGGTTGTTGTCCGTGAAAATGGTAAACTTGGCTGAAGCGAGGTAATGCTTGAATCTTTCAGTCACAGCCCACACTATGGCAAGGAACTCCAGTTTGAAGGAACTGTAGTTGTCTGGGTTCCTTTCAGTAGGACGAAGCTTCCTGCTGGCGTAGGAGATCACTCTTTCTTTGCCATTCTGTACCTGTGACAGTACTGCTCCCAGTCCCACGTTGCTGGCATCAGTATACAACACAAATGGTTTGTCATAATCTGTGTAGGCCAGAACTCCATCCCCTGTGAGAGCCATCTTCAGTCGGGTGAAGGATCTCTCCAACTCCTCAGTCCATTCAAATGTGGAACTCTTCTGTTTGGCTTTCTTGGACTGTCCCACCAGAAGATTTTACATAGGGGTGGCTATCTCAGTGAAGCCTTTGATGAATCTTCGGTAGTAGCCTACTAACCCGAGGAATTGGCGTACTTCACAGAGGTTGCTGGGCTTCGGCCAGTCCCGGATGACTGTGACTTTGCCAGGATCTGATGCCACACCTTCTGCACTCACCACATGACTGAGGTATTGTACCTTGGGCTTCAGGAGGTGGCACTTGGAAGGCTTCACTTTCAGGCCAAAATTGAACAGAGCTTCAAACACCTCAGCCAGGTGTTCCAGATGGTCTTCATAAGTCTTGGAGAAAACAATGACATCATCAAGGTACAACAGGACCGTCTTGAAGTTCTTGTGTCCCAGGCAGCACTCCATCAGCCGTTGAAATGTTCCTGGGGCGGTGCAGAGCCCGAATGGCATATTGTTGAACTCACAGAGACCCATTGGGGTGGTAAATGCGGTTTTCTCCTTGTCTGCCTCTGCCACGGGAACCTGCCAATACCCACTAGTGAGATCCAAGGTGGAAAAGTAGTTAGCAGTTTTAAGTGCAGCTAAGGACTCCTCAATTCTAGGTAATGGGTAGGCATCTTTATGTGTAATGCTATTAGTTTTCCTGTGATCAACACACATTCTCATGGTACCATCCTTTTTCTTTACAAAAACTATGGAGCTGCCCATGGGCTACAACTGTCTCTGATAACCCAAGCTTCCTTCATCTCTCTCAACATACCTTTAGCACATTGGTATTGTGTTGGGGGTATAGGCCGGCACCTTTCTTTAATGGGCGGATGATCTCCAGTGGGGATATGGTGCTGAACCCCTTTTGCCTTCCCAAAATCTAGGGGGTGTTTACTGAATACCCGTGGGTCACCCCCGTCCAGGGCTGTGGGGTACTCGGTACCAGGCCAGTGTCAGCGGGGGATGTGCGTGTCACAGCAGCGGTGACCCAGTCCGTGGCCCTGGGCGCCCAATATCAATGGCGGTGATGTTTTTAGAGTTTATATGAGTAGTTCGTGACGCCACCCGTGGTGTTTGGCAAATTTGATGTTAGGCCAACGCTGCATACAGATCCGCTGGGACTGACGGTGTGGTGCAGCAGAGATGGTGTAGCTCCCCACAGGCGGAGCTGTAGTCCCAGGGCAGTGTAGGTGCAATGGATGAGGAGAGGCGCAGGATGGGGTAGATGTTGGTACCCAGGTGTAGAGGTGCTGGAATAACTGGAGGACACAGGGTGTGCGGTTCCAAGGCTTACTCACTGTTTGCAGTTCACACACACGCCTGCCTCCGTACTGTGTTCTCCGAGTCAGGGCTCCAGCCAACCTCCAGGCCAGATAGGGTTCTCCCTTCCACACTCCGCCAATATGTTCCTTCACTGATCGACTCCTCAATACGCCTTAAGGTGCGAAGCACTCCAGTACTTAGTTACCCTGGACTGCCTCTCTCTAGGTGTTCCTAGTCTTTACTTGTATGACAGACAGCTGTAGCCTCCTTTGGGGACTTCCCGCTACGTCCCGGCTCTCTACTCATTTGCTGTTGTGCCCCAAGTCTATGGTGGGAGTAAGGTGTTAGCGGCTCACTACTCCTTCGGTGTCTGTTGCCGGACCTAAAGTTCCAATCAACCTCGGGGACCGGGCCCCGGCCTTTTGCGCTCTCTGGACTGGAAGGGTTCTCTCTCTTTCTCAACCTGCTTCCCACCGTCCTTCTCTTCTTGTTCGTTCCGATCTGTTCTATCTCTCTCTTGGAATCTGTAGTCTCCAGTCTACGTCTCTCTCGCTCTTCTTTCCCCGAGGAGCTCGTTCCACTAAGACCAGTGCTCAGCCTCTCCTGACTGACTGTCTTTCTCCGCCTTGAGCTCCTCTCTGACTGACCTGCTGTCAGCCTGCTCTCTCTCTGGTCTCTCCCAGACAGACCTCCTGTCAGACTGACTTGAAATCCTACACTTTCCCTCTCTTTTATAGCTAACTCCACCCGCCTCCCCAGCACCTCTTGTGTTACGAAGCCAGGGACCACAAAAGGCAACCTATGACCTTTCCAGCCTAAAGCATGGATGGGCCCCTGCTGAACTATCTTGTGTGTGGGGTGCAAGTGTGGAGTGTGGTCAGGAGTTCCCACCTTACCTGGATGGTGGGGCACTACACCTTAGGAGAAGGTGCAGTACCTCTGTGGCGACTGAAGCCTCAGAGGCGCCACATACCCCCCTCGTTAAACACAGCACGTCCGCGGGCTGTAAAACATCAAAAGGTACAATACAGGAACACACAAAAATTTTTAAATGCTGTTCAACATTACTTATCTAAGCTTCCTAATGTAGGAGGTGCATTAAACGTTACAAACAAGCTAACTTCCTATCTTAGCATCAAAATGTTCTCAAGTGCAATTCTCAATTCAAAGTGCTATATTCAACATACTTTCTTTATTACATTTTCTAGCAATTATTCTCTTTTACTTTTTCTCTTTCTCTCTACTGGACGCAAGACACTGCCCATCTACTCTTGGCCTGTCACCTGTCACTTTCAATTCTTTATTCAATTCTCACATTCTATCTAAACATTGTCTAATTCTTTGCATCAAACATTCCAGAAAAGTCATTTAAAACACATTATCGCATTCTTCACAATAAAACAGTGCAAAGATTCTTGTAAGTGCTGAACACTGCTCCCAGCCGGGTTTTCTTCCAGTGTCCCTTGAGGTAGAAGTCCTTCTTCAAAAAGTGTCCATTCAGAAAAACCATCTTCGCAAAGAGTCTCTGTATATAAAACCAAGAAGGGGCACCTAAAGAGGTGCAAACTATTTACAATAAAGTTCTGGATCACTCAGCGTCCATGATCTCCTCTGTTCAAATTGCTGAAACAGACAACAAAAGTGCTACCAGAAAAACAAGATAGCCAAAAATAGAAAAGACACAACGGGTGCAACCAAAAACCCTCCTGGGTAACGAAATTTCTGTGAATTGTTACTACTTAAAGGCTACCAGCCTCAAAGTCGTCGCTGGCAACTCGTAGGTACTCTTCTTCCCAAGGGGCCAGGTCAGTAAACTTCAGCTTGGGCTGCCGGGTAGGTGTCTTAGTAGCCGGTACAGGAACCGAGGTAGAGGTAGGGGCAGTAACCGGTGAACTGGACAGGTACTGGCAGAGGGACTCCTTGGGGATGCGGTGGATGTTCAGGGCATACCACCCCCTTAGTCCTTTATGCCGGGTAAATGTCACATACTCCCCGGGCTGCAGGTCCCTGTCTGGATGTCCTCTCCTCAGATGGGGCTCTACATCCCTCCGGTTGAGGAACAGGTCGCCGATTTGGCCAGGTTCCGCAATAAACCCAAACCCCTTCTCGTGGTTTACGTTCAGCACCTGCCCCCAACTGGCTGCATCCCGGGGACCATGATGCCCAGCACGGGTCCGCTCCTTCTGGGCCATATCCGGGCCCAGCACAGCCTTCTTCCTCTGTTCCCTATCCCGGTGCTCAGCCGCCAGCTGCCGGAAAGTAGCCCTGCAACAGGCCTCGGTCTTCTCCTCCAGGGACCTGCTATCACCCATTGGGGCCCGCGGTACCACCGTTAGGGGTTCAGATGTTTCCCCCCTGGGACTAGCATCCCGGTCCCACATGAGATCCAACACAATCTGTCCCTCCTCCGCTATGGGCGCACACCCCGGGGCCTTCCCATGCGCAGGGGCTGCAGTCCTACCTGGGACCTCCTGGCGGTGCTCCGGTTCCATCTCAGGCCCGAAGCGGTGGGGCCTTGCGGGGACATCTTCCGGAATGGTGGGTCCGGGTACCGGTGGTGGTGGAGCAGGTGACGGCTCCGGGTCCGCGGAAGTTGCAGCGGGGACCTGCACGTCCGCGACAGGTCCAGGCGGGAGCACAGTCTCAGATCCCGGGGCCTCCAATACTCTCTTCGGGCCAGCGGCTCTCAGCTGCACGGACAGCGTGGAGGTGAAGATTACCGCTGCCGGAGGACAGTCCATTGCAGCGGCAGCGACGGTTACCGGTGGAGGGGGTACCGCTGATGTAGGCCGCTTCAGCCTCTCTAGCGCTTCTTTTCTCAGCTGCAGGCGGGTAGTCAGTTCTATAATCTCGTCCTGCAGCTGCTGACAAATCATGTCAGATTCAGGGTTGGAGCCGTCAGCCATGGCGCTGGGGGTTTGCTCTTCCCTGCGGTCCGAAGGCCTCCTTCTCTTACTCTCCAAAATGGCGTTCTGGCGCTCTTCTTTCTGCTCCGCCCTTCTCGCCACTGGCTCTCTCTGTCCCTCCTTCTGACAGTCACCCTGTAAACCCCATTTTTCTGGTATGAAGGTGTTTTGTCCGTTCCCACCTGCAGTTGCTGGCACCACTCCTCCAGCTGCTTGACAGAGCCATTGTCCTCCACCTGGTCGGATGAGGCCAAGGGCTCTGCTGCCTGCATTGCATTGTTACTGACAATGAGCAGCTTAGCAACTGTGGCATACCGAGGTATTGTGGCCTCCTCCTCCCCACAATTCAAGAGGCGTACAGGTACTCTCCCTTTTCGGACATCAGCTACCACTCTGGCTGTCAGGACAGTGGGCCGGCTATCAGAGTACACTGGTTCCACCAATGCCTGGTAATCTTTTCCTCTGAGGCCTATGGCTGCCCGACACCAAATCAACATTTCACATCTGGGGGGTATTGCAATGGGGAAAGAATCACTCACTCTGACACTGCCAATTTCTCCGCCAGAGAGTTCTACCTGCTATCTTTGCATCAGGGCCTTGATCTCCTTCTGCAGGACTCGTTGTTCACTGGAACCAGCAGTCTCAGCCACCTGTTGCAACAAGACAATAACCTCGGAAAGACCATTTTCAATTACATTTGTACCAACAGTCATCATGGGATTACATTCTCGTCGATCAGTATCCACAACTATCAGACCTTGAGATTTTAACTCTACTCTCCCCGCTTTAGCAGTAATTTCTTTACATCCTACTTGTGATAAAGACTGACCATTGCTGGCCACTACTGTCAGTTCATCAGTTGGGCCATGGGTAAGTTCAGAGTCAGCCCAATACCGCTTGTAAAGGATATAGGGCATAGCTGTCACCTGGGAGCCAGTGTCCAGCAAAGCGTTCATGGGGATGCCGTCAATCACCACTGGAAGGATCGGTCTCCCTCCAACATACTTGGCTCGTCAGTTCTTTGGGCCTTGTGGTCTTACTCCTGGGGGTTGGCCCTCTGCCCCAGGGGTTGCTCGTTTAAATAACAAAATCTTGCAAGGTGGCCTGCCTTGTGGCAGTGACGACAGATGGGACGTCTGTCCTAGTCATAACGATCGTTGCTTCTCCCTTGGAGTGGCGGAATCCTCTTCTTCCGGAGCCACGGGACATCCTCTGGACTGGAGGCAAGCTGGATCTTCTCCTTGGAGGACACCTGCAGGGACTACACAGTTTTAATAAGTGCAGCCATACCTTTGGTCAACTCCTGGACCTGAAGACGTAGGTCTGCAGATGGGTCTTTATCCAGAGTCTGTGCATCAGCCTCCACAGGGATGGAAGGGAAAGATGTTGCTTCCTGGTGGTAGGTGATCACTGGGCGCCAAGGGGGCGCTGGACGGTTGACAGTTGGTTCCTGCAGCACCCGGATAGCCCGGTCCTTGAAATCAGCAAAGTCTAGGTCAGGGTTTTGTAGGGCTATGATGCGCAGCTGTGCTCTGTGGGTAGTGGATAGGAGTCCTTCAATAAACTGCTCCTTTAACAGTCCATCTCCATCTGTTACACTGTCTTGATCAATTTGCTTGACGGCTCGCAGCGCCTCCTACAGGTTAAGAGCATAGTCCCTTATACTGTCCTGCGCTTTCTGTTTACATCCAAAGAACCTCATCTTGATTTCAGCTGCAGTGCGGGTGTCAAAGGTACTTCTCAGCTTGGCCAGAATCTTTTTAACAGTCTCTTTGTCAGCGTCCTGCCAGGCTTTTACTTCCCTCTGTGCTGCACCTGTTAGCTGCCCAATAAGGATGTTCACCTTCTGGCTTTCAGATAGAGGATACACCTCAAACAAACTGCACAGTCTCTCTTTAAATTCACTCAGGGTATGTGACTCCCCTGAATACTGCGGTATCCATGCTGCTCCCGGTATGTAGGGCATAGACAGCGGCATTATGGGGACCGCTGCGGTGGGCGCTGTTTCTTGCGGTTCCCTGGAGGCAACACTGGCTGCTGGATTCAGCGGCGCTATTGGAGCCGCAGCCGCGTTGAGCCCTGCATCTTGCGGCGCTAAGGGGTTTGCGAGGGTGTCCGCCGCTGCATCGGCGCTTGCCTCAGACATTCTCTTCTCCCCCCTAGTTAACGTTAGCCAGGGCCTGGGGTTGAGCAGGCTTACCGGCTGCCGCGTTACAGGCTGGATGATCGGGCCGCAGGCCTCCACTTCTCACTTCTCGCGCGCTGTCCTCTCTTCCCGCGCGGGACATCACTGTTCGCGCTCTTCAACAGGCTCTGCCCACGAAGGCCCGCCTCTTTGGTTTCCCGCACGTGCCAAGCAGTGGGATAATGGCGGCAATGGCGCCAACAGTCTTTTGCACAAAACACAGTCACTGGCACACAGGACCCGAGGATACCGGGCTCCGTAATCCTGTTCGTGACGCCAAGATGGGTCGCCCTCCCAGGGTTGTGGGGTACTCGGTACCAGGCCGGGGTCTCAGAGGGAAGCGTCACAGCAGCGGTGACCCGGTCCATGGCCCTGGGTGCCCATGTAAAAGGGGGGTTGAGTTGTTGAATAAAGTTTGTAAGTGATTCGTGACGCCACCTGTGGTGTTCGGCAAGGGAGGTGTTAAGCCGACGCTGCAAGCAGATCCTCTGGGACAGATTGTGTAGTGCAGCAATGATGTTGTAGCCCTCCACAGGTAGGGCTGTTGGTCCCAGGGCAGTGTAGATAAATGTTTAGGAAGAGGGTGCAGTGTTTGGCACAGAGATGTAGCAGTGCTGAAGATGTTTCAGGAAGGAGGCAAGGACACAACAGGGTTCAGTTTCTTTACCTTTACTTGGCAAATGCAGTCCAGGGTCCCGATCACAGATGGCAGAGGAGCAGGCTAGCCTGGAAGCAACTCAGGAATCTCTCTATCAGATGGGTTGTGTAGTCTCCCTCCTAGGGCTGGCTTGAGGTACATGCAGTACAGTGTTACACTGAAGTTCCTCCTTCTTATCTTCTTTTAGAACTACCTCGTATGGCAGACAGCTGTAGCCCTCTATCTCTCTTGATTCACCCGTCTCTGTTGTGCCTCCGAGTCTTAGGTGGGAATAGAGCATTTACAGCTTCCTATTCCTCTGGTTTCTGTTGCAGGACCTTCAGTATCCTTACAACCGTGGAGACCAGGCTCCAGATCATGCGCTATCACTGGGAGGGAGCTCTCTATCCTCTGCTCAACCTCCAGCTTTTCTCTCCACGTCTACACACGTTGCCCTCCTCACACTATTTTCCCTTCCTGGCCCTCAGAGCGTGCTCCTCCCCCAATCCTGGTTCAGAGCTCTCTCTGTTGGCCTGGAGTGGGAACTGTGTTGCATGAAAATGATTAACTGCTAGAGAGACCCTTCCTTGCTTCCAAGTCTGACATCACTCTGCCTGGAGGAAGGCAATGCCACTGTGGCGACCATACTCCTGGGAGCGCCACAGTTTCATTTGGACATTTTGCTTGATTTGCGTCTGGCTGCCTTTGCAATAGACTTCCATGGCAGAAATAACGCTTCTGTTACCCGTGCGTTTGCTGTACCGGACCCGAAAACGCTGCAGGCTGCGTTGGAAGGTGCGTCAAAAAAACGGAATGTTGCAAACGCATGCCAATATTGACATGCGTTACGATGCGTTACACTAATGAAAGTCTATGGGTGTGTTACAATGTCCGTTACATTGCGTTTTGGCTACTTAACCCCTTCACTACCAAGGGTGGTTTGCACGTTAACTCCCGGGCCAATTTTTACAATTCTGACCACTGTACCTTTATGAGGTCATAACTCTGGAACGCTTTCATGGATCCCGGTGATTCTGACATTGTTTTCTCGTGACATATTGTACTTCATGGTAGTGGTAAAATTGCATTCAAATAACTTGCGTTTATTTGTGAAAAAAACGGAAATTTGGCGAAAATTTTGAAAATTTTGCAATTTTCCAACTTTGAATTTTTATGCCATTAAATCACAGCGATACAGCACACAAAAAACTTAATACATAACATTTCCCACATGTTTACTTTACATCAGCACAATTTTGGAACCAAAATTTTTTTTTGTTAGCAAGTTATAAGGGTTAAAAATTGACCAGCGATTTCTCATTTTTGCAACACCATTTTATTTTTAGGGACCACTTCACATTTGAAGCCACTTTGAGGGGTCTATATGATAGAAAATACCCAAAAGTGACACCATTCTAAAAACTGCACCCCTTAAGGTGCTTAAAACCACATTCAAGAAGTTTATTAACCCTTTAGGTGCATCACAGGAATTTTTTGAATATTAAAAAAAAAAATGAACATTTAACTTTTTTTCACAAAAAAAATACTTCAGGTTCAATTTTCTTTATTTTACCAAGGGTAACAGGAGAAATTGGACTGCAAAAGTTATTGTGCAATTTGTCCTGAGTACGCTGATACCTGATATGTGGGGGGGAACCACTGTTTCGGCGCATGGCAGACCTCAGTAGGGAAGGAGCGCTGTTTGACTTTTTCAATGCAAAATTGGCTGGAATTCAGATCGGACGCCATGTCGCGTTTGGAGAGCCCCTGATGTACCTAAACAGTGGAAACCCCCCAAGTGACCCCATTTTGGAAACTAGACCCCCCAAGGAACTTATCTAGATATGTGGTGAGAACTTTGAACCCACAAGGGCTTCACAGAAGTTTATAACGTACAGCGGTACAATTAAAAAATCATATTTTTTCCACAAAAATGATCTTTTCACCCCCAATTTTTATTTTTCCAAGGGTAACAGGACCCTAAAAGTTATTGTGCAATTTGTCCTGAGTACGCTGATACCCCATATGTGGGTGTAAATGACTATTTGGGCGCATAGCACAGCTCGGAAGGGAAGCAGCGCCATTTGACGTTTTTGGCTAGAATTGAGATCGGACACCATGTCGCGATTGGAAACCCCCTGATGTACCAAAACAGTGGAAACCCCCCACAAATGACACCATTTTGGAATCTAGACCCCCCAAGGAACTTATCTAGATGTGTGGTGAGAACTTTGAACCCCCAAGGGCTTCACAGAAGTTTATAACGTACAGCAGTACAATTAAAAAATCATATTTTTTCCACAAAAATGATCTTTTCACCCTCAATTCTTATTTTTCCAAAAGTAACAGGACCCTAAAAGATATTGTGCAATTTATTCTGAGTACGCTGATACCCCACATGTGGGTGTAAACCTCTATTTGGGCGCATGGCAGAGCTCGGAAGGGAAGCAGCGCCATTTGACGTTTTTGGCTGGAATTGAGATCGGACACCATGTCGCGTTAGGAAAGCCCCTGATGTACCAAAACAGTAGAAACCCCCCACAAATGACACCATTTTGGAAACTAGACCCCCCAAGGAACTTATCTAGATGTGTGGTGAGCACTTTGAACCCCCCAGTGCTTCACTGAAGTTTATAACGTCCGGGCGTGAAAATAAAAAAATCTTATTTTTTCCACAAACATGATATTTTAGTCCCCATTTTTTTATTTTCCCAAGGGTAACAGGAGAAATTGGACCCCAAAAGTTGTTGTCCAATTTGTCCTGAGTACGCTGATACCTCATATGTGGGAGAAAACTACTGTATGGGCACACGTCGGGGCTCGGAAGGGAAGTAGTGACGTTTTGGAATGCAGACTTTGATGGATTGGTCTGCGGGTGTCATATGCGTTTGGAGAGCCCCTGATGTACCTAAACAGTGGAAACCCCCCACAAGTGACCCCATTTTGGAAACTAGACCCCCTAATGAACTTATCTAGATGTGTGGTGAGCACTTTGAACCCCCCAGTGCTTCACAGAAGTTTATAACGACCGGGCGTGAAAATAAAAATATCGTATTTTTTCAACAAACATCATCTTTTAGTCCCCATTTTTTTTATTTTCCCAAGGGTAACAGGAGAAATTGGACCCCAAAAGTTGTTATCCAATTTGTCCTGAGTACGCTGATACCTCATATGTGGGAGAAAACTACTGTATGGGCACACGTCGGGGCTCGGAAGGGAAGTAGTGACGTTTTGGAATGCAGACTTTGATGGATTGGTATGCGGGTGTCATGTGCGTTTGGAGAGCCCCTGATGTACCTAAACTATTGAAACTCCCCACAAGTGACCCCATTTTGGAAACTAGACCCCCCACAGAGCTTATCTAGATGTGTGGAGAGCACTTTGAACCCCCAAGTGCTTCACAGAAGTTTATAACGCCTGGGCGTGAAAATAAAAAAAACATTTTTTTCCGCAAAATTATATTTTTGCCCCCAATTTTTTATTTTCCTAAGGGTAACAGGAGAAATTGGACCCCAAAAGTTGTTTTGTAATTTGTCCTGAGTAGGCTGATACCTGATATGTGGGGGGGAACCACTGTTTCGGCGCATGGCAGAGCTTGGAAGGGAAGGAGCACCATTTGACTTTTTCAATGCAGAATTGGCTGGAATTGAGATCAGACGCCATGTTGCTTTGGAGAGCACCTGATGTGCCCAAACAATGGAAACCCCAAATTATAACTCCAACCCTAACCTCAACACACCCCTAACCCTAATCTGAGCCCTAGCCCTAACCCTAGCCGTAACCCTAACCCTAGCCCTAGCCCTAGCCCTAACCCTAGCCCTAACCCTAACCCTAGCGGGAAAATGGAAATAAATACATTTTCTTTTAGTTTTATTATTTTTCCCTAACTAAGGGGGTGATAACGGGGGGTTTGATTTACGATTTATGGCGGTTTTTATGTTTGGCGGCTGTCGCACGCTAAAAGACGCTTTTTATTGTAAAAATAGTTTTTGCATCACCACATATTGTGAGCTATAATTTTTCCGTATTTTGACCCACCGAGTCATGTGAGGTCTTATTTTTTGCGGGACGAGTTGATGTTTTTATTGGTACCATTTTCGGGCACGTGACATTTTTTGATCGCTTTTTATTCCGATTTTTGGGGCGCAGAATGAACAAAAACCAGCGTTTCATGAATTTCTTTTGGGGGGTGCGTTTACACCGTTCCGCGTGCGGTAAAATTGATAAAGCGGTTTTATTCTTCGGGTCAGTACGGTTACAGCGATACCTCATTTAGGTCTTTTTTTATGTTTTGTCGGTTTTTTGCAATGAAAACAATTTTATATAAAAAATAATTATTTTTGTATCGCTTTATTCTGCGAGCTATAACTTTTTTACTTTTTTGCGGATGATGCTGTATGGCAGCTCGTTTTTTGCGGGACAAGATGACGATTTCAGCGGTACCATGCATATTTATATGCGTCTTTTTGATCGCGCGTTATTGCACTTTTTGTTCGGTGGTATGATAATAAATCATTATTTTTTGCTTCGTTTTTTATTTTTATTTTTTAAGGGGTTCGCTAAAGGGGTTAACTAATGGGACAGTTTTATAGGGCAGGTCATTACGGACACGGCGATACCAAATATGTGTACTTTTATTGTTTTTGTTTTTTTATTTTGAAAAAATGGATTTATTGGGGAATATTTTTTTTTTTTTTACTAATTTATTTAGCGATTTTTTTTAAAATTATTTTTAACACTTTTTTTTTTTTTTTTTTTTTTTACTTTATTACCTTGTCCCAGGTGGGACATCACTGTCCTGTGACAGATCGCTGATCTGTCACATCACAGATCACTGTGACAGATCAGCGATCTGACACAGGCACTGCTGCAGACTTCCTCATTCCTGCGCTTTGCAGGCACTGAGGAAGCCAGCTTCCTCAGGCCCCCGAAGGCCCCCGTCGCCATCTTGGATTCGGGGGCCTGGAGGAAAGGAGCCCCCCGCAGCAGCGCTGCACATTGCGCTGCCGTGGGGGGCTCAGGGAAGCACGGAGGGAGCCCCCTCCCTGCCGATGCTTCCCTTTAACCCCCGGTACACCGCGATCGCGTTTGATCGCGGTGTGCAAGGGGTTAACGTGTCGGGGGTGGTCCGTGACCGCCCCTGACACATTGTGCCGGGTGTCAGCTATGATAATTAGCTGACACTCGGCCGCGATCAGCGGCGCTCACCACGTGGGCGTCGCTGATCGCGATGACGTAATATTCCGTCCATGGTAATTAGGTCCATGGTCACATGGACGGAATATTACGTCAATTGTAGGTAAGGCGTTAAAAACGTAATGTAAAAACTGCCCTAGCGCAATGTGAACCCAGCCTTTCTTACAATGCTCCACAGGTTGCACCAGCCGAACATGTCAGCTGTGTTATCGGTGACGTCCGCACTGCTCTCTGAGTAGCTCTCAGTGCCGGAGCCGGGAGTAGTGGTGACGCAATGCTGGGAGGACGCCCTGCTCATGGCTCCTCCCGCAGTTAGTCAGAGAACAGTGCGGGCGTCACATGTTCGGCTGCTGCAGACTGCGGCACACTGTAAGTAACAGAGCGCTCTTGTGTTCACATGACCTTTTCTGTCACTGCTAGGGGAGAGCGGTCTGTATGCACAGTGACTTATGTTCACTGTGCAGACTGTGTCAAACACTGCCGGCTGCTAAAGTGAAATTAATAACCACCCCTCTCCTCTCCATGGGGGCGTGGAGAGCAGTGAATATTCATTTCTCTTCAGCAGCGGGAACAGGCTTTAGCCACAGCAGCCAGCTTCTGCTTCCTGTCACCCGCTGCTGCTCTGCTGGCACCGGGGGCCCTCATATAGCAGCTGCTCACTGGCTGGGGGCCTCTGGAGCAGTGGGGGACCTAGGCAGCAGCTGTCTATGCCTGAGCCCACCGGAGAATCCTCCGGTTCTTCGGTGGGCCAGTCCAACCCTGTCTACAGGCAGGGCTGCCAATAGGAATTTCAGTATAACCACTCTGTGACCTGTCTGTCACCTGTCTCTGACCAGTGTGACCACACTGCAGGGGTCCTCACACATAGATGAGGATTCCTGCAGAGTGGTCACACTGCCAGAGCTCCTCCTGTGCTGGGTCTGCTGAAGAAAGAAGACAGAAGAAAGAAAAAAGAAGAGAGGCTACAACCATAAGCGTTGATCCCTGATCGATCTCTCTTCATCCCCCCAATATCCCCCATCCCCCTCTTCCCCCTTCCCCCCTCTTTTTATCCCCTCCACCCCCCTTTGCGCCGCTTCTGTGCACACATTTAGCAGCCGTTGACAGTTGATTGGTAACACAGTTCATCGATCAACACTCATGCTCGCTTTTTTTCAGCTTCCTTTGCGCCAACTCCGTATGCACATCCCGCAGCTGCCAAACTTTGATAAGTGATGCTGTTCACCTATCAGAGCTTGTGCCTGCTGTTTTCCATTTTTTTCACCCGCCTTTGCGCCACCTGCCCGATCTCTCTCCATTTACCCCAATCCCCCTCTCTTTACCCCCTCCACCCCCTTTGCGCAGCTGCTGAGCGTTGATTGGTGACACAGTTCACCGATCAATACTCGTGCTTGCTTTTTTTCTCAGCCTTCTTTGTGCCAACTCCGTACACACATCCCGCAGCTGCCAAACTTTGATTATCAGAGGTCGTGCCTGCCATTTTCCATTTTTTTTACCCCTCTTTGCGCCACCTGACTACAACCGTAAGTGTTAATCCCTAATCCCTGCCCAATCTCTCTTCATCCACCCCAATCCCCCCTACTTACCCCCTCCACACCCTTTGCGCAGCCATCGAGCGTTGATTGGTGACGCAGTTCACCGATCAACACTCGCGCTCGCTTTTTTTCTCAGGCCAACTCCGTACACACATCCCACAGCCTCCAAACTTTGGTAAGTGACACAGTTCACTTATCAGAGCTAGGGCCTACTGTTTTAGACACTTATTTTCGCCACCCCCGTGTGCACATCTAGCAGTCGCCGAACTTTGATAAGTGACGCAGTTTACTTATCAGAGCTCGTGCCTGCTGTTTTAGACTTTTCTTTTCACAGGCATTTTTTTCTCCCTATTTCCTTTTTTTCTTTTAGCTTTTTCTTTTCAGAATAGTTTGCACCAATTACTACCCCCCCACACATACACATAGTTATAAATAAAGTATACACAAAGCACCATACTCAAAAATGTCCCACCCGTCACGTTCGTCTCAATAGCACTATTCATTGGAGGAGGTATATGCTTTCCTTGCCTCTGACACTGATAGCCAGGAAGAGGATCCCACTTTTCTTTACTTTTCCGATTTTTCATCCTCATCCTTTTCCTCCTCCTCATATTCCCTCTAGGGTCCTGCGGAACTGCCATGCCGACACCCCTGGACAGGAGATGAGGTAGCGCCCACCATTCCCGAAGATGAACCAGTGCACCCCACTGTGGACCCCGTATGGACCTCGCCCCCCCCCCCCCCGAAAATTATGAGCCACTGATTCCTGATTTTGCGGCAGAATCAGGAATCAAGTTTGACACCACTGGCCTCACAGAAATAAACTTTTTCAAAGTCTTTTTCTCTGAGGATTTTGTTAACCTCAAGGTGCAGCAAACGAATTTGTACGCTCGTCAATTTTTTTTTTTTTCAGTAAATATATTTATTGACGTTCTAAACAGTAAAAGCAGTATAAAGAGCCGTTACCATGTCCAGGGCTAAACAATACATCTCTGTAAAAGCAGCAATCTTATAGCCAAACAAGGACTCTGGCATATATAGGATACATGCTTGCTATCTTGAGAAACATCTCCAGATATGAACCTTATAAACAAAGTAAATAACCTGTAAGAAAAGCAATTATTGAGATAGAAGAAGGAAAGCAAGAGAGAAGAGAGAGAGAGAGAAAAAAAAAAAAAAGGGGGGGGGGGGTGGTGGAATAGGAGATTGGGGAGTAGGGAGGGAGAGGGTTAAAGGGGACCCAATAGCATCAGTGTCCACGTATTGAGGGTTGTGAATATGTACGTAGCCAGTTCAGGAACCCCTCGCTCTCCTTGAAGGATTGCCAGAGGAACCAGGTGCGCCCCTGTTCACATGCAACATCACCGTCACCATCGCCACCCACCGCCATTGACTCCAGGCGATGAAGTCTCTCCATTTCAGATATCCATTCCTCCGTGGAGGGAACCTCAGTGGACCTCCAATGCTGAGGAATAACCGCTCTGGCAGCCGTTAAACAGAATCTTAAAATCCCCTTTTTAACTGAAGCTATCAAATTGGGAATCAGGGACAGTAGGGCAATTTGGGGGAAGGGCTCATGGCAGACCCCAGTCATCAGATGAAAGGCATCAAACACCGAGCTCCAGAAGGGTTGCAGGAGACCACGGGACCACCAAACATGAAGCATAGAGCCTGCGGCGGATCCACATCTCCAACAGGCATCCCGGGTCTCCGGGTTAATCCTATGGAGAAGTGTGGGACACCTATACCAGCGCGTCAGCAATTTATAACTCCTCTCCTGCGACTGACTGGACATTGTCATCTTGTGCGCGAGAGTGAAAATTTTTAAACTATCCGCCTCAGAAAAGGTAATCCCCAGGTCCCTCTCCCAAGCCTCCATGAAGCCGAGCGTAGTAGAGGGAAGTGAGTTCAAGACCAGGCCATAGAGCACCGAAACCACATGAGAGGGATCCTCGGTAGGGAGCATCAGGGACTCAAATGGCGTTGGCGCCCCTAATAGTATACTGAGAAGGAAGCTCCGCAATTGCAGAAACTACAGCCAGGACACCGGCGTCGTTTGACCAGGGCCTCGCAACCTCCGCACATCGGAGAGCCCCACAAGTTTATCCCTCACCTGACCCAGTACCACCTCGCCAGGTCGCGACCAACACAAAAACGTAGATCTATTCATTGCTGGGGGAAAGGCCGGATTGTCAAAAAGGGGACTCAATCTGCTCAATCGAGAGGTCAGGCGTAATTTCATGTAGGATCTATCCCAGAACCTCAGAACAACCTCTGTGAGTGGAGCATAACTTGACCCAGGCAGGCGTCCGATCCCCCCCAGCCAAGGTAGCCGATACAAAGAAGAGGGCAATAAAAGTTTCTCCAAGAACACCCACTGTTTATGAGCATCGCCAAACCTCCAATCGACTATCCTAGAGAGCAAGACTGCCTGATAATAACGTTTAAAATCAGGGAGGCCTACCCCCCTTTAGTCTTGGGTCTCACTAGTACCGAGAACCGAGTCCGTGGTTTCCTAGTTCCCCAAATAAAGCTATTGATAGCCGATTGCAGGCGCCTTAAAAAGCAATCCGGGACCTGCACTGGAGCTGTCTGAAAAAGATAGAGGAATCGGGGCAAGATTTCCATCTTGATCACTCCTACCCGTCCGAACCAAGATAGCTGAGGTCTGCTATATCGTTTAAGGTCCAAGATAGTTTTCCGCAGGAGTGGGACATAGTTCAGAGCATATGTTGCGCTAATGTCAGCAGGTATTAAGACTCCTAAATATTTCAAGGTGGCCGTCTTCCACTTAAAAGAAAAGGATGTCTGGAGCTGAGAAACCAGATATCAGGCAAGGAGATACTGAGCGCCTCCATCTTGGAGTAGGTGACTTTAAAATTTGAGACCTCCCCGAACCTACGGAACTCTGAGGAGTACAGGAAAGGCCACAGTCGGGTTGGTAATGTATAGCAGTAAGTCATCCGCATATAGGGATATCTTAAACTTATGTTGACCAATCCGCAAACCCTCAATATCGGGTGTCTTCCGTAATGCCACTGCTAGGTGCTCCATCGCGAGGATATAGAGTAAAGGAGAGAGGGGGCAACCCTGGCGGGTCCCATTCCTTATATTAATGGGCAGGGAGAGGGTGCAATTAACTCTGAGACGGGCAGTAGGTCTATGATACAGAGCAAAAATCCTCTCCATCATGTTAGGACCCACTCCTAGTTGCTTCAGAGAAGCACACAGAAAGGGCCAACCTAGGCGGTCAAACGCCTTCTCAGCGTCAATGGATAATAAGCATGCTGGTACCTTTCCTGTGTGCATGTATGAAGTCAGAAGCAACGTCTTCACCGTGTTATCCCTGGCCTCCCTGTGTGGCACAAAGCCTGCCTGATCATTATGGATGGACCCACGGAGAACAGGGTTCAGTCTACCAGCTAACACTTTCGCGAACACCTTCACATCTACATTACTAAGGGATATGGGCCTATAACTTGCACATAATAGGGGATCTTTACCCAGTTTAGGAATCACGGTGATTGTAGCCATCAGCACTTGGGGGGCAAAGAGACAGCTGGCCGAGATAGAGTTAAACAGTTTGATCATGAAGGGGACCAGGGAGTTCGCAAACAATTTATAAAAGGCAGTAGAAAATCCATCCGGGCCAGGACTTTTACCATTAGCTAAGGATTTTATTGTGTCGAGAACCTCCTGCTCCGAAAGAGGGCTCTCCAGGGTCTCAGACTCCTCCACCGACATAGGCGGGAGCCCAGTATCTCGGATGTAATCATCCACCCGTGCTTGAAACTCGGGGGGGACATATCAGACAACGGGCCTTTTAAATTATAAAGAGAGTCGTAATATGCTCTGAACGAGTCCACAATCTCCCCAGGAAAATGGACCAGTTCACCCGTAGCAGATCTCATGGTAGGAATATAAGTGGTAGGGGCACGGGGATGCAAATACCTCGCCAGGGCCCTCCCAGGTTTATCAGAATATTTGTACAAAAATTTACGGAAGTGGTCCCTCTGTCGTGCTAACGTCGCGTCCAACAAGGTGCTCAACTCACAGCGCGCCCGGAGTAAATCAGTCAGCACACCAGCATCTCTAGTCCGTTTATGGTCCGTCTCCAAAGCTTGGACACGAGTCAACAAACCCATTATATTAGTCTCCCTCTCTCTTTTCAGTCTGGCCCATTGTTGAATAAATACCCCCCGTATGACTCCTTTCAAAGCTTCCCATTGATACGGAATAGCCGTAGGGTCGTGTTTGTGAAAATCTAGAAAGTGTGAGATTGCTGTCCGCACGGCCGCCTGACACGTTAGGTCTCCAAGGAGACCAGGGTTTAAGGACCAAGTCCATTCTTTCGGAACAAAACTCGGCAACTGCAGGGAGAGCAAGACCGGGGCATCATCCGACCATAACATCGTGTCGATGTCGGATCTAGGGTCAAAAGACAGGAGCCCGTGGCTGATCAAAAAATAATCCAATCTACTGTAGGAATTATGTATTGTGGAAAAATAGGTATAATCCCGGGCAGTGGGGTGCAGTAATCTCCAGACATCCACCAACCTTGAGTCCGTCAGGGCCCGACGTAGTCTCTCTATCTGCGAGGGGGACACCGCTGACCTGCCCGAAGAGGAATCCATAGCGCGGTCCAACACCATATTGAAGTCCCCTCCCATGATTACGTAGCCCTCCGCAAAAGCCGATAGGTCCCGCAAGTACTTTCTGCATGCTCGGACCTGGTCTTGATTGGGGAGATAAATGTTAGCTATGGTGAACAGATCATGGGCGATTTTAAGCTTCAGAAACACATATCGACCACCAGAATCCGTCTTAGAGGCGACAACCTGAGCCTGTAGAGACTTATGTAATGCAATGCTGACTCCTTTAGACTTGGAATCAGAATTACTTCCATGGAACCACTGTGTGTAGTATTTATGGCTAAGCGTAGGAATTCTGTCTGATCGGAAATGCGTCTCATGTAGCAAAAGTACGTCAACCCGTTGCTTATGCATACCATATAGAACCTTCGATCACTTTTCGGGGACATTAAACCACCTAACATTAAGTGAGCAGAGTTGTAGGGATGCCATATGAACTATCGGGCCCACAGGTGGCACAATCGGGTCAGGGAGGAGTGGGGGGGGGGTGGGGAGTGGGAAGAGATAGAGATAGTAAAAGTAAAGCACCAAGGAAAGAGAGTAGTTCAGCCGGGGGACAAGGAACCGACCGAAAAGAAAAAAGAAATAAAGGGAAGACCAAGAGGCCACTAGGCCTCTGGTGTAGAGAACAATATCAGAGAAAACTCTGAGATGTAGTGTCACAGACACACCCTAGTGGGGAGGTGATTGGGCAAGAGCAAGCAGCCAACAGCTAAGCCCCTGCAGCAAAAAAAAAAAGGGAAAAAAAGAAATCCAAACTCTACCCCATAGGTCCGTAGACCTGTCAATATAAACATTATTAACAAACACAACAGGACGAGTCATAAACCAGATACATTTGCAGAAGTGAACACAGTCGGAAAGGGTCTCCGAAGGGGCATCTCCGAGTGCTAAATTTAGGAGAGAGAGTAGCGTTAGTCAGCCTAGGATATAATTAGTGGAATTATAAAGTAGTACAACAGGTAAGCACATCATTTGGGGTGCCCATCGGACTAGGAAACTATTCATAAACAGTGTAAAATGGGCTATGCTGGGAGCTCCGTTCAAGAGTCCCAGATAGAGTCAGATGAAAATGAAACCGCTACCAAACATATGGCTCCAGTCCCCCTGCATTAATCAAACTTGAGCAAAGTTATGACCAGACTCCTCTTGGGAGCCCGACAATATGCAGAGGCAATGCAGGCGGAACAAAAGAGATAATAGAAAACATATAATCTAGGATAGATGATCAAGTGTCGTCGGCCTGAGTGACGGATTCATGTCTCCGGTGGGAGCTCCGCTTCCTCTTTCCCATAGTCCCAGCAGGAGGTCCTCCATCGCGGCACAGTCCCCATAAGTCAGACGCAGTGAGGCGAGGCCAGTCCCCCAGCGCAACCATCATGGGTAAGCCCATAGCAGTGGTGAAGTTCCGGAGATCCGATGGGTATCTCAAAGTTGTCAAACCCTTATCACTGCGTACTTGCAATTGGAATGGGTAGCCCCAACTATAGGGATCCTATTTTCCCGCAACATCTCCAAGAGGGGACGTAGAGCCTTCTGTTTGGCCAGGGTGAAACGTGAGAGATCAGACAGAAGAAGAATATCAGATCCATTAAAGTCTATAGCATCGTGGTACCTCGCCTTACGCATGATGTCATCCTTAGTTTGGAAGTAGTGAATCCTGCATATGACGTCCCTCGGCTTAGATGTGTCGGGGTTCCTTGGCCCTAGCGAGCGATGAGCTCGATCAATTTCAATGTGTTCAGTGGATGGTTTCCCTAAGAGCGAATTAAAAATGCCATGAAGGGCCGAGGAAAGGTCACGTGGGGCCACAGACTCAGGGATCCCACGGAGCCTGATATTATTCCTCCGGTTCCTGTTCTCAGAGTCCTCCAGCATATCTAGGACCATATTAAAAGACTCCGAGTGTAGATCCAAAAGTTGTTGCTGGCTCTGTAATTGTGAGGAAAGCGACTCCACTCTCGCCTCCAATGCAGAGACGTTAGTAGTAAGGTGGGACACGTCCTCCTTAAGGGACCCTCTTTCACCCCTGCACACCGCCTCCAGGCGCAGAATATAGCCCTCCATATCGGCCCTGGTGGGGATGGCACTCAGCTCTGAAGCATTTATGGAATCATCAGGGCCCACAGGACTAGAAGGAGCTTGAGCAGGGGGGCCATGAGATGTAGTGGTGGCGGAGACACTGTCCTGGGACACCAGACAGGGAGATGCCCCACTTTCATATCCCCCTGATGGTATTGAAGGGACCGCTTCTGTCATCTGGGTCTGGTAGGGCTGTAATATAGGAGGAGACCTGTCCTCAGCCTGCTCAGCCTGTGCTATGGTCTGACCGGGGGGTGGGGGGCAGGACGCAGCTCTCACCTCTCCCATGCTTTGTGCCAGGCTCCCTCCTGTCTGCATCTGTGGTGAACGGCCGGTCTCAGGAGCGGCAGTCCTCCCTCCCCGATCCAGCGCCTTCCCTGCTGCAGCTCCATTCTTCTGCGTGCTCGTGGTCTCAGGCGAAGGGCGCCCATGTGCGTTCAGCCGCACAGGGGAGGCACCTCCCCCCTCCACCATTGCCGAGGGCGCCGTTCTCTTTTCCGCGCCTCCCTGGGCCGACATGTATCTGGCTATTCCGGCGCCTCCGGGACCCGCAGCAAGCTCTCTGGGTGCCTGGGAACAGAGACCAGTCTTGCCCTTCATAACGACGGGTGAGAGGAGCTAGATATAGCTGATTAATCGCTGCAGGGGCCTCAGGCACGCCGGAGCTCAGCAGAGATGCGGCCTCACAGCTCCATGTCCAAGCCACACCCCCCGCTAGTCAATTTTTGGAACAAACCCCCATTCATCATTTTCTAACTTGTCTCCTGTAGACACAGTTGAAATGATGCAGTTTTGGGGCCTGGTCCTTCACATGGGGATCCTGAAGAAGCCAGAACTTCGGCAATATTGGAGTGTTGATATTTTATATAACACTCCAGTGTTCCGAATGGTCATGGCCCGGAAGCGTTTTGAGACCATCCACAAATTCCTGCATTATAGCAATAATGCAGTGTTCCACACAAGTTGACCCCAACTTTGACCGTCTGTTCATAGTTCGGCCGGTCATCGAACACTTCAACATAAAGTTTGCTGAACTGTACTTGCCCCATAGGGACATCTGCGTGGATGAGTCCTTAGTTTATTTTAAGGGAAGGCGCAGATTCCATTAGTACCTGCCCAGCAAGAGGGCCAGGTACGGAATCAAACTCTAAAACTGTGTGAGAGTATCTCAGGGTACACCCACAGGTTTAGAGTGTATGAAGGAAAGAACACCAGGATTGAACCCCCTGAGTGTCCTCCTGTCCTAGGAGTGTGTGGGAAAATTGTGTGAGATTTGGTGCACCCACTGCTGGATAAAGGTTATCACCTTTACATCGATAACGTTTATACCAGCATCCCACTCTACAAATCCCTCTCTGCATGATGTACCACAGCCTGCGGTACTGTCCACAAAAATCAGAGAGGCCTCCCGAAAACGCTACTTGTGCAGATGCTCAGAAGGGGTGACAGCAGAGCCCTATGTAGTGACCACCTGCTGGTGGTCAAGTACAAGGACAAGAGGGATGTAATTCTCTTGACCACCATACATGGTGATGGCAGCGCCCTCAGCACTGTACGAGGTACCTCTACACACGTCTGCAAACCGGACTGTGTACTGGAGTACAACAAAAACATGGGGGCGTTGATCTGTCCGATCAACTCCTCCAACCGTACTGTGCTTTGAAAAAGGCCAACATGTGGTACAAAAAGATGGCAGTGCACATCGTACAAATGGCAATGCTCAATGCTTTCCTGCTGTCACGATGTGCACGCCATATCGATACCTTGTACCTTCAGTTCCAGGAGGTAGTGGTTAAGGCCCTGATATTCGGCACTCAGGAAGGAGCGGGCCCCAGTACTTCCGGATCTGAAGGTGCTCGTATCGGACCAGGTCAACATTTCCCGGGGGAGGTCCTGCAAACTGGAAAAAAGTTAAGTCGCAAAAAAGGTGCCAAGTGTGTTACAAAAGTGGAATACGCAAGGACACCATTTACTAATGCGACACCTGCCCCGACAAACCTGGACTGTGTTTGAAGGATTGCTTCAAATTGTACCACACCTCCATGCACTACTAAGTTACTTTACAGGAAACAGTAGATTAGTTCCAAAAAGGGGGCACATCTAGGTAAGTTTCTTGGGGGTCTAGTTTCCAGAATGACGTCACTTGTGTTTTTTTTTTTTACTGTTTAGGCACATCAGGGGCTCTGCAAACGGAACATGACACCTGCAGACCATTCCATCAAAGTCTGCATTCCAAAACGTCACTACTTCCCTTCCGAGCCCCGACGTGTGCCCAAACAGTAGTTTTCTCCCACATATGGGGTAACAGCATACTCAGGACAAATTGGACAATAACTTTTGGCATCCAAAATCTCCTGCTACCCTTGGGAAAATAAAAATTTGGGGACTAAACGATCATTTTTGTGGGAAAAAATAGGATTTTTAATTTTCTCACCTGGGCATTATAAACTTGAGTGAAACACTTGGGAGATCAAAGTTCTCACCACGCATCTAGATAAGTTCCTTAGGGGGTCTAGTTTCCAAAATAGGGTCACTTGTGGGGGGTTTCTACTGTTTAGGCACATCAGGGTCTCGCCAAACGCGACATAGCATCTGATCTCAATTCCAGACAATTTTAGTTTGAAAAAGTCAGCGCTCCTTCCCTTCCGAGCCCTGCCGTGCACCTAAACAGTGGTCCCCCCACATATGGGGTATCAGCGTACTCAGGACAAATTGCACAATAACTTTTGGAGTCAATTTTCTCCTTTTACCCTTGGTAAAAAAAAAAAATTGTTGCCAAAAGATCATTTTTATGCGTAGCAGGACGGAACCGCAGGTATGCAGAGCAGGATGGAACTGCAGGTATGCAGAGCTCAGGCAGAACAGAAAACCGCAGGTAGGCGGGGTAAGTGCTGAGCCGCAGGAGTGTGGAGCAAAGACAGAGCAGCAGGAGTGCGGCGAGAAGCTGCAGCAAGAGGTGCTGCAGCAGCAAGAGCAGAGCAAAGCAGAATCACATGGTATGCGGAGAGCAGCTGCATCAAGAGGTTATGCAGCAGCAGGAGCAGAGCAAAGCGGAACAGAGATGAACTACAGTAGCAGCAAGACAGAGGGAGAAAACACAAGGGTATACAGAGCAGGGGAGGACAGGCTGCAGACTGGGATACCACAGACACTGCACAGGACAGAGCCGGCAGCAGACAGAACTCACAGCATGGCCCGGAGTAGTGAGTAAGTTGGTGTGTAAGGCAGGTTGGGGGATGGATGGGAGGCCATGCAGTGATCCTGGCAAGGTTGTTACCGTTACCCCCCTTTATGCCCACTCTTCTTCAAGCCCACCAGCATGACCTACAGAAGAAGAATAGGAGCACACACAGTCAGAGCCATCACAACTTCCCTCAGGTAGAATAAGTAGGTGTGACATCAGGAATCCCAGATTCCCATCTCTTTGTGCCCGGCGAGGTCAGCTCCCAACACTGAAGATACATGGACCTGGACCTCTTCCTCCTGGTTGGTAGAAAGCAGGGATTTGGAAGCTTCTTTTTTTACCTCAATATCAACCGGCCACCTGGAAACTGAAGGCACCCTCACTGGGTCCAACTTCAGCCGGTTATCCCGAGAAAACAGGACCTCCTCGTCTAGATCAGAGGGAAGCCTAGACGAGAAAACTTCCGTTTTGGTATCTTCACCAACCGGCCACATGGAAGCTGAGGGTACCCACATTGGATCCATTTTCTGCCCATTATCCAAAGTAAACTGGACCTCTTCCTTCAGGTTGGTGGAAAACAGAGACACAAAAACTTCTGTTTTAACATCTTCAACCACCTGCAACATAGAATCTGTAGGCATCCTCTCAGGATCCATCTTCTGCCCGTGGTCCAGATGAAAACATTCAAGCGGCATGGAAGTTCCTGGGAACAGATCACTGGTACCACCAATAGAGATGTGTGAAGTGAAGAGAACGCCACTGCTTCCCTTTCTTTAGTGTTGTCAGCACATGACTCATTGACCAGCAGATCAGGTGGATAAGGTGACAACACTGTACACTGACCTTTACGTATTGGAACTAGACACCTCTCGTGACTTGGTAGTTCCAAACGCAGCACCACGCTGGATCTCCGGACCGTAATGGGCAGTAGAGTACCCGGCTCTGGATGACCGTTTGGCACACTGGACAGCACGTGGGAGACAAACTTCTCCGTATATAATGCTCCAAGTTGGATCTGTAGTTGTCTTTGCAGGACTAGACTGCTTGGCTATCATCAGGCAACACCCTCACCAGACTCTGGAGCTGCAAAACAGAGACCATACACCGACTTCGTATGGCTGGCGGCTTATATACACCAAAGCTGCCAGAAGGACCGGAAACAGTCTTTGAGCTTAGCGAAGAGGAGGTACTCTCACCAAGGGCAGCCTCTCCTACTGGACCAATGTTCTGGAGCTTTAGCTCCTTCGGACAGAGACCGTCCGGGTGTTCCACACAACTGCAGCGATACCGTATGCCCTTCTTACGACTGGTTTCAGGCTGCTGCTCTGCCAGCCCACTTTTATCAGCCTTCTTTGGTTTTACTCGGGTAGCTGCCTTAACAGGTAGAGGAACAGGAGAGTCTCGGACGGTCGTGGTCCGACGTGGCGGTTTACTAACAGGTTTTGCCCGTCTGGAGCGCTGTTGTGAGTTCATTTTCCCCTTCACTGTCGATGTCTGATGAACTCCCTCTTCTGGTGAAGGAAGGTAGTGAGGCTGATTACCAAACACCTGATCTCTGTAGATGATGACTGGGTAACAGGAAATTCTGACTGGATATAAGGCAGCCGACGCCCTTCTGAGTCGCCGGTGATTTCTCTGCTGGATTCTTGGAGACCAGTCTGATTCCTGCTTCCCAAAGATAAGTTTTTGCTCTGCTATTGAGCTTATTAGTTTTGTTTTGTTTACCTTGTTTTTTGGAGTTCAGCCATCCCCGGTCGGGGGTGTGCTGAGTTCCATTTTTGTCTCTGATCAGTTTGTCTCTTTGCTCTGTCTTCAGAATTTACCTGAGTGCTGATATAGTCTTTTTGAAGTCCTAGCGACTTCAGGGCCTGTTTTTCCTATCAGACGGTTGGGACATTTTTTGGTAGGGTTTTTTACGGATTGGAGACAGCAGCTTTTCTATCCTGTCCTTTTTAGTTAGCTTGGGCCCCATCGTTTGCTCAACCTATCTTTCTATCTGTGTTAGTGTTTTCATCTTGCTTCACCGTCATTATATGTTGGGGGCTGCCTATTGCTTTGGGGTCTGCTCTGGGGCAGTTTAGATTTCCCCTTTCTTTCTTTAGGCCTATTTAGCTCGCCGGCTGTGATCGAGGGGTCTAGGGCATCGTAGGAACCCCCCACGGCTATTGTAAGTTGTTGTGGATAGGATCAGGGGTCTGCAATCCGATAGCTACCAACCTCTCCGGTTTTCTGGACTTAGCTTGTATTTTTGTTTTTTCCTCCTTCGGTGACTCATTCATAACAGAATCAAAAAAAAAAAAGAAAAAAAAAAAGTTTGTCAGAATTTTTTTTTTTTTTTGCGTATATTTTTTTCTCTATGTCTCTGAGGCCGTAGGGGGAATTTTTTTTTCTTTCTCAATGGAGATGAAGCAATTGTCTGATCGTGTGGAGCAGCTCACTGCTGAAGTACGGGGAATTTCCACCTATCTTGCTCATTCACATGCTGCTGAACCAAAGATCCTCCTGATGTGTTTTTGGGGATCGGTCTAAATTTTTGAATTTTAAAAATAATTGTAAATTATTTTTGCCTTGAAACCTAACTCGTCGGGGAGCTCCGTGCAGCAGGTTAAAATTGTCATCTCTTTGCTGCGCGGCGATCCCCAGGATTGGGCGTTTTCTTTGAAACCTGATGATCCTATTCTTACTAATGTGAACGCATTTTTTCAAGCCTTGGGGTTGTTATATGATGAACCTAATTCTATTGATCAGGCTGAAAAGGCCCTGTTGGCATTGAGCCAGGGTCGGGATTCTGCAGAGTTGTACTGTCAAAAATTCCAAAAGTGGGTGGTCCTTACTACCTGGAATGATGGTGCCTTGGCAGCTCTCTTTCGGAAGGATTTGTCAGAAACCGTAAAAGATAATATGGTGGGATTTCCTGTTCCCTCTGGTCTTGACGATGCTATGTCATTAGCCATTCAGGTTGATCGGCGTTTGCGTGAACGCAAAACCGCACGAGAGGTGTTGCCACCTGTTGAACAAATGTCTGAACCTATGCAATGTGATAGAGTTTTGTCTAGGGCGCAACGTCAGGAGTTCAGAAGGCGTAATAAGCTGTGTTTCTTCTGTGGTGATGCCTCGCATATTATTTCTGTCTGCCCTAAACGAGAGAAACGTTTTGCACACACATTTGCTGTGGATGGTGTTCAACCTAAGTTTCTTCTGGCAATTACTCTGATCTGCTCCCTGTCCACATTTTCCGCTAAGGCTTTTGTGGATTCGGGAGCAGCTCTGAACCTGATGGACTTGGATTTTGCTAAACGTTGTGGATTTCCTATGGCACCTCTGCGGACGCCTATCCCTTTGGGCGGTATTGATGCTACTCCTTTGTCGAAGAATAAACCTCAGTTTTGGACCCAGGTGGTAATGCGGGTCGCCCCAGACCATCAAGAGAATTGCAGATTTTTGGTGTTGCATAATTTGCATGATACCTGTAGTGAAACCTCCACCAGGGGGAGCTGGTGAGGGAAGAGAGGTTATACACTAAGAGCAGCAACCCTGAGCAACAGCACAGGTGCCACAGGTAACGAGAGAGAATAGTCAGACGAACCGAGTCAGAAACTAACCGGAGCAGACGTACCAGAAGGAGCAGCAATACACGTAGTCAAAATACCAAAGCCGAGAGTCAGAAAGCCAGAACATGAGCACGGGGTCCAAAATGTGAGACGAAATACGTGGTCGGGGTACAAGCCAGGGAGTCAGATGCCAGAGAGGGAACATAACAGCAGAGACGAATACCAAGAGACGGGGTCAGAAATCAGTCCGGGTCATACACGTGAATATCAGTCAAAGGCAGGAGGATCACCAGGGTACCAGGGTCAGCGGCTCTAAACTGCAAGCTTGAGCTATCACTAACACTGGTCAGCAGGCTGTGAGGGATTGAAATAGCCCAGCTAGCTCCAGAACGAGGCTGAGGAGATTAACCCCCGCATGACCAGTCCGGAGTGAAGACAGCAGAAGATAAACTCCGGACTGGACCATGACAGTACCCCCCTCTCAATGGGGAGCCACTGGACCCCCAGGCTTCCCTGGATGACGAGCGTGAAAGGCCCGGACCAACTGATCCGCATGGACCGAACGCGCCGGCACCCATGACCGATCCTCAGGACCGTATCCTTTCCAATGGACCAAGTACTGAAGTGAACGACGGAGCATACGAGAATCCACCACCTGTTCCACCTTGTACTCGGTCTGCCCATCTACCATAACAGGCGGCGGGTGCGAGGGAGACTCGTCAGAGGAAGGCACCGATGGCTTCAGAACCGCTTTATGGAACACATTAGGAATCCGTAATGACGGAGGCAACCGCAGGCGAAAGACCACAGGATTAATCACCTCTAAAATCTCATACGGACCAATAAACTTGGGACCCAACTTAGCAGAGGGAATTCTCAGCCTTATGTTTTTGGTGGATAACCATACCTTATCCCCCACCTGATAAGTCGGCCGCACCGAGCATCGTTTATCTGCAAAAAACTTATATTTGCCCTGAACCTCCCCAATGTTTCTCTGAACTTCCCTCCAAACCTCTTCCAACCGCAAAAAGGCTGAATCAGCCCCTGGACATTCCGAATCTAGTCTGGAGAATTCACCAAAATGAGGGTGAAACCCATAGTTGCAGAAGAAAGGAGAAGTACCAGTAGACTGATTGACACGATTATTGAAGGCGAATTCCGCCATAGGTATCATAGAGCACCAATCATCCTGTCTGGATGTGACAAGACACCGCAGGATCTGCTCTAAAGACTGATTGGTCCTTTCAGTCTGACCATTGGTCTCGGGATGGTAGGCCGATGAAAAGGTCAGACTGATGCCCAGCCTTTTACAAAAAGCTCTCCAGAATTTTGACACGAATTGCACCCCTCTATCAGACACCACACTGACAGGCACACCATGCAACCGAATCACATGCTCAATGAATAGCTTAGATAGAGTCTCAGCATTAGGAAGGCCCGTTAAGGGTACAAAATGTGCTTGTTTACTGAACCTATCCACAACTACCCAGATCACGGTTTTGCCATTAGAGGGTGGAAGATCGGTGATAAAATCCATGGACAGGTGAGTCCACGGTCTATCCGGAATTGGCAGTGGCACCAATTCCCCGGCCGGCCGGTTGTGGGAGGCTTTAGCGCGGGCACAAGTTTCACAGGAGGACACAAAACCAGTGACGTCAGAAGTCAACGAGAGCCACTAGAACAGCCTAGTGATGGCTTTACGAGTGGCCGAGATTCCTGGATGCCCACTCAGAACTGAGTCGTGGAACTCCCGAAGCACCCTTAACCGATACTGGACAGGCACAAAGAGCTTATTTTCAGGTATGGATGGGGGAGCAAGAGATTGGGCCTCACGAATCTCCTGCTCCAATCTCTGGGACACCAAGGCCACCACCACCCCGCGCTGAAGAATGGAGGAAGGAGGCGATACCGGATCTAGGCTGCGAGACAAGGCATCCGCCTTCACATTCTTGGAACCTGGTCTGAAAGTGATGGAAAACTGAAATCGGGAAAAAAAAAGTGACCACCTTGCCTGTCTCGGAGTCAGACGTTTGGCGGATTCGATGTAAGACAGATTCTTGTGATCTGTAATGACAGTGATACGATGGACAGCCCCCTCCAAAAAATGCCTCCATTCTTCAAAAGCCAATTTAATGGCCAACAACTCTCGGTTACCCACATCATAATTCCTTTCAGCACAGGAAAATTTTTTAGAAAAGAAGGCACAGGGTCTTAAGTTAGTTAATGTGGTGGGCCCCTGGGACAACACAGCCCCCACTCCCACCTCAGAGGCATCCACTTCTACGATGAATGGTTTAGACAAGTCAGGTTGCACCAGTACCGGAGCAGTCATGAAACATTCTTTTAACAAAGAAAACGCCGCCACAGCTGGAGCTGACCAGTTTTTAAGATAGGCTCCCTTTTGGGTGAGATCAGTGAGGGGTTTGACCACTTGAGAGAACCCCTTGATGAATTTTCTGTAATAATTTGCAAAACCCAGAAATCGCTGAAGATCCTTGAGATCTCTGGGTTGCACCCAATCCACAATGGCCTGTACCTTCCTAGGGTCCATACGAAACCCCTCAGCAGACAGGATGACCCCTAGAAAGGACACTTCTTGAGTAAAAAATGAACACTTCTCCAATTTGGCAAAGAGTGAGGTCTCCCTGAGCCTATGGAGAACCGCATGAAGATGACCCATATGACTTTGTCTATCAGAAGAATATATAAGTATATCGTCAAGATAAACAACTACAAAACGTCCAATAAAATCAGAAAAAACATGGTTGATGAAATTCTGGAATACCGCTGGTGCGGTAGTCAAACCGAAGGGCATAACCAAATTTTCAAACAGACCCTCAGAGGTGAGAAACGCAGTTTTCCATTCATCCTCCTCCCGCATACGGATGAGATTGTTTGCTCCCCTGAGGTCCAACTTAGAGAACCACCTGGCCCCCGACAATTGATTGTACAAATCAGGTATCAGTGGGAGAGGGTAGGCGTTTCTTATGGTTATTTTATTCAGTTCTCGAAAATCGAGGCATGGGCGTAAACCACCATCCTTTTTTTTTTTACAAAAAAGAACCCCGCTGCCATGGGAGAGACAGATGGCCGTATATGCCCTTTACGGAGGCTCTCAGAGATATACTCCTTCATAGCAGCCCGCTCAGGGACGGAGAGATTGTACAGCCGGGCTTTGGGCAATTTGGCACCGGGAACAAGATCCACGGCACAATCGAATGGGCGGTGTGGTGGTAGAACCTCAGCCTCCTTTTCGGAGAACACATCCTTAAAACCCTTTAGGTACTCCGGAATACCCTCCAGGTTGACGGATGACATAAACACAGTAGCAAGACAATTTTCAGAACACCCAGGTCCCCATTTAACAATATCCCGGGACCCCCAGTCAATAACTGGGTTATGCCATTGCAACCAGGGAAACCCTAACACCAGGCCAGCAGGGAGGTTATCCAAAACAAAGCATGACATGCGCTCCTGGTGTAGGGCCCTCACCCTGAGGGTAAATTCTTTAGAACTGAAATGGAGACCATCCTTAGTGAGAGGTGTAGAATCAATAGCCACAATTTTTAAGGGAGTCTCCAACCTAACTGTCCCTAATCTACAGCGAGCCACCAGCTTAGAGTCAATCAGGTTCAGAGATGACCCACAGTCTACAAAAGCCGAAGTATGGAAAAAGCCGTTCTCAACACCAAGTTCCACCTTTAGCAGTACTCTTAAAAAGGAAGAAAAAGGTACCTGAGAGTCTGGGTGACCTCCACGATTATCACCCAGACTCAGCCGCTTGTTAGTCGGAGGACAGGAGGGGCAGTCTTTTTTCCAATGTCCGGGATCTCCGCAGTAAAAACACAATTTTCCATCGCGTCGCCGTCTCCTCTCTTTCTCCTGGGGGTTGGTGGCTCCCACCTCCATAGGTTCAGATGGAAGCAAAACATCAGGGTTAGCAGGGAAAAACGGAACCCCTCGCTGAGTAACACCTCTCTCCCGCAGTCTCCGATCCATACGGATAGCCTGAGTCATAGCCTCCTCCAATGAACTGGGAGGTGGATGGAGAGCCAGAGCGTCCTTCAAGCAATCCGACAGTCCCTTCCTGAACAGACATCTCAGTGCAGAGTCGTCCCAGGACACCTCAGTGGACCATCGACGGAATTCGGAGCTGAACCATTCGGCTGAGTGCTTCCCTTGCCCCAGACCCAAAATAGTGTCCTCTGCCACCCTAACACGGTCCGGTTCGTCATAGATAAGTCCTAGGGCCTCAAAGAACCTATCTACCGACATCCGTTCAGGGGCAGTAGGGGGCAATGAAAAAGCCCAGGATTGGGGACCCTCCCTAAGTAAGGAGATAACAATCCCCACCCGCTGAGTCTCATCCCCAGACGATCGGGGTCTAAGAGAAAACCATAATTTACAACTCTCCTTGAATATGTGAAATTTATCTTTTTCGCCAGAAAATGTGTCAGGAAGTTTAACTGAGGGTTCAGGAGAGTGCAAAATAACATCTACAGAGTCACCTGGTGGACAAACAATATGAGAGGTGTTTCCCTGCATGGTCTTAATAGTCTCAGTCAGTTCTTTCTGTAAGTGGGTCTGAGACATGACAAGGGTCTGATGATTCACAGAAAAGTCCTGCGCCATCTGTGTCAAACTGGACACTTGATCTGCCAAGTTATGCAGCAGATCCATGGCCAGAGAAAAAAAAAAATGCAAAATCCCGTTTAAATGTGAGGTTAGTGATAATGTAGTGAAACCTCCACCAGGGGGAGCTGGTGAGGGAAGAGAGGTTATACACTAAGAGCAGCAACCCTGAGCAACAGCACAGGTGCCACAGGTAACGAGAGAGAATAGTCAGACGAACCAAGTCAGAAACTAACAGGAGCAGACGTACCAGAAGGAGCAGCAATACACGTAGTCAAAATACCAAAGCCGAGAGTCAGAAAGCCAGAACATGAGCACGGGGTCCAAAACGTGAGACGAAATACGTGGTCGGGGTACAAGCCAGGGAGTCAGATGCCAGAGAGGGAACGTAACAGCAGAGACGAATACCAAGAGACGGGGTCAGAAATCAGTCCGGGTCATACATGTGAATATCAGTCAAAGGCAGGAGGATCACCAGGGTACCAGGGTCAGCGGCTCTAAACTGCAAGCTTGAGCTATCACTAACACTGGTCAGCAGGCTGTGAGGGATTGAAATAGCCCAGCTAGCTCCAGAACAAGGCTGAGGAGATTAACCCCCGCATGACCAGTCCGGAGTGAAGACAGCAGAAGATAAACTCCGGACTGGACCATGACAATACCATTGTTCTGGGGTTTCCCTGGTTGCAAATCCATAATCCAGTTTCGGATTGGAAATCTGTGTCTGTGGTGAGTTGGGGTTGTCGGTGTGCCCTTAGTGATGCTCCTGTTTTCTCCACCTCTCCCCAGTCGCATGATGTTCCTGACTATTTGTCTGATTATTATGATGTATTTAGTGAGAATGAGTCTGCGTCTTTGCCTCCTCATAGGAGTTATGACTGTGCAATTGAGCTGAGCCCTGGGTGTAAATTTCCCAAGGGTCGACTTTTCAATTTATCTGTACCCGAACAGGAGGCTATGCGATCCTATATTAAGGAGTCGTTGGAACAAGGGTCATATTAGACCATCCTCTTCACCCTTAGGTGCTGGGTTTTTTTTCGTGGCTAAGAAAGATGGGTCATTAAGGCCTTGTATTGACTATCGTTCCCTCAACAAAATTACTGTTAAATATCAGTATCCGTTACCCCTAATTTCTGATCTATTCTCCAGAGTTAAAGGTGCTTGCTGGTTTACAAAGCTTGACCTCAGGGGGGGGGCGTATAATCTTATTCGCATTAAGCATGGGGATGAATGTAAGACGGCGTTTAATACTCCGGAGGGACATTTTGAGTACCGGGTGATGCCTTTTGGGCTCACTCATGCCCCTTCTGTCTGACAGTGCTTCATGAATGATATTTTCCGAGACTTGGTGGATAAATTTTTGATCATCTATCTGGATGATATTTTGATCTTTTCCAAGGATTGGGACTCTCATGTGGAACATGTTCGGACTGTGTTCCGGATTTTGAGGGAGAATTCCCTGTATGTCAAGGGATCGAAATGCCTTTTTGGTGTAAAGAGGATTTCATTTTTGGGATTTATTTTGTCTCCGTCAACTATTGAAATGGACCCGGCCAAGGTACAGGCCATTTATGATTGGGTTCAGCCCACTTCTTTGAAGGCCCTCCAGAAATTTTTGGGTTTTGCTAATTTTTATCGTAAATTTATAGCTAATTTTTCTGGTATTGCCAAACCATTGACTGATTTGACTAAGAAGGGTGCTGATGTGCTGAATTGGTCTCCGGAGGCTGTTTCTTCCTTTCAGGAGCTGAAGCGAAGGTTCACTTCTGCTCCGGTTTTGCGGCAACCTGATGTCTCACTCCCGTTTCAGGTAGAGGTGGACGCTTCTGAGATTGGTGCAGGAGCTGTTTTGTCCTAAAAAGATCCTGTAACATCTAAAATGAATCCCTGTGCTTTCTTTTCCCGAAAGTTCTCCCCATCCGAACGTAACTATGATGTGGGGAATCGGGAACTGTTAGCCATGAAATGGGCATTTGTGGAGTGGAGACATTGGTTGGAGGGATCTAAACATCAAATCGTGGTCCTTACTGACCACAAGAATTTGATTTACCTGGAGTCGGCCAAACGCTTGAATCCTAGACAGGCTAGGTGGGCCTTGTTTTTCACACGTTTTGATTTTGTGGTCTCTTTTCTTCTGGGCACTAAGAATGTCAAGGCAGACACCCTCTCTAGGAGTTTCTTTGCTGATTCTCCTGTTGTGACCAAGTCTGCTACCATCTTAGGTGAGGGGGTAGTTCTTTCTGCCATCTCGCCCGATTTGAGACATGCTCTGGAAGAGTTTCAGGAGGACAAACCTGAGCGTTGTCCCATTGGAAAATTGTATGTTCCTGACCAGTGGAGGAAGAGAGTGATGTCTGAAGTTCATTGCTCTGCATTGGCTGGTCATCCAGGTATTTTTGGTACTAGAGATTTGGTGAGTCGGTCTTTTTGGTGGCCCGCCTTGTCTCGTGATGTCAGGAATTTTGTGCAGTCCTGTGGGACTTGCTCTCGGTCTAAACCTTGTTCTCGCTCTAGTGGGTTGTTGATGCCTTTGCCAGTGCCCGGGAGGCCATGGACCCATACTTCAATGGATTTTATCTCTGATATGCCTGTCTCTCAGAGAATGACTGTAATTTGGGTGATTTGTGATAGATTCTCTAAGATGGTCCATCTTGTACCACTCCCTAAGTTGCCATCTTTCTCAGAGTTGGTGCCCTTGTTTTTGCAACAAGTGGTTCGCTTGCACGGGATTCCTGAGAACATTGTATCTGGCAGAGGAGTTCAGTTTGTGTCTAGATTTTGGAGGACTTTCTGTTCCAAGCTGGGAATTCAGTTGTCCTTCTCCTCTGCGTTTCACCCTCAGACCAATGGGCAGACGGAGAGAACAAACCAGACTTTGGAGTCGTATTTGAGATGTTTTATTTCTGCTGATCAGGATGATTGGGTTTCATTTTTGCCCTTGGCCAAATTTGCTGTAAATAATAGAGCTAGTTCTGCCACTTTGATGTCACCTTTTTTTTGTAACTTGGGTTTCATCCTCGATTCTCTTCAGGGCAGGTGGAGCCTTCTGCCTGCCCAGGTGTTGACACTGTGGTGGAGAGAATGCACCAGATCTGGGACCAAGTGGTGGATAAGTTGTCTCTCTCCCAGGAAAAGGCCCAGCGGTTTTCCAACCGGCATAGGACCATTGGTCCCCAGTTTAAGGTGGGTGATATGGTTTGGTTGTCATCAAAGAATATCGCTATGAAGGTGGCTTCTCCAAAGTTTAAACCTAGATTTATTGGACCTTAAAAGATTTTGGAGATTCTTAATCCAGTCTCTTTTCGATTGGCTCTTCCTGTTACATTTAAGATCCATAACGTGTTTCATAAGTCTCTGTTAAAGAGGTTTGTTGAGCCAGTAGTTCCTGTGGTGGCGCCTCCTGACCCGGTATTGGTTGAAGGTAATGTGGAATATGAGGTTGAGAAGATACTGGATTCTCCCCTGGCTAGACGGAGACTCCAGTATTTGGTTAAATGGAAGGGTTATGGCCAGGAGGATAATTCTTGGGTCCCTGCATCCAATATTCATGCCGAAAGATTGGTTCGTGCCATTCATCGGGCCCATCCTGATCGCCCTGGTGGCGTGGATGAGGGTTCGGTGACCCCTCCTCAAGGGGGAGGTACTGTTGTGAGTTCATTTTCCCCTTCACCGTCGATGTCTGATGAACTCCCTCTTCTGGTGAAGGAAGGTAGTGAGGCTGATTACCAAACACCTGATCTGGTAGATGATGACTGGGTAACAGGAAATTCTGACTGGATATAAGGCAGCCGACGCCTCTGAGTCGCTGGTGATTTCTCTGCTGGATTCTTGGTGACCAGTCTGATTCCTGCTTCCCAAAGATAAGTTTTTGCTCTGCTATTGAGCTTATTAGTTTTGTTTTGTTTACCTTGTTTTTTGGAGTTCAGCCATCCCCGGTCGGGGGTGTGCTGAGTTCCATTTTTGTCTCTGATCAGTTTGTCTCTTTGCTCTGTCTTCAGAATTTACCTGAGTGCTGATATAGTCTTTTTGAAGTCCTAGCGACTTCAGGGCCTGTTTTTCCTATCAGACGGTTGGGACATTTTTTGGTAGGGTTTTTTACGGATTGCAGACAGCAGCTTTTCTATCCTGTCCTTTTTAGTTAGCTTGGGCCCCATCGTTTGCTCAACCTATCTTTCTATCTGTGTTAGTGTTTTCATCTTGCTTCACCGTCATTATATGTTGGGGGCTGCCTATTGCTTTGGGGTCTGCTCTGGGGCAGTTTAGATTTCCCCTTTCTTTCTTTAGGCCTATTTAGTTCGCTGGCTTTTTGTTTTTTCCTCCTTCGGTGACTCATTCATAACAGAGCGCCTTTGGGATCTAGAAAGGGAAGACTTTGCAGGAGCAGCTGGGCAAGGCATATCGAAGACTCTATGAAAGGCCTCTAGGTCCATGATGATAGGTTTCCTGCTTCCCAGAGGGGGCTGATCCATATTAAAGCATGTCCTTCTAGGTAGGACATTATGTATCCCACCTTGACCCAATTAGAGGGGAAACAGGCTGCATTCCACTCGATGTACTGCAAGTACTGCAATAAAAACCCTTGGCACTCCTTTGGATTCCCATAGAACGTTGGCGGATCTGCTGGGTCAAGCTTCTTGTAAGCCAGTAGTTGATTGAAGATTGCATCGGAGCCTATGATTGGGTCTGGTTTATTGATAATCTGAACTACCCTTGGAGAAAAAAATTCTTCTGGTTGCTAATACAGGCAAGGAAAAAGTTCATCATGCTCAGAAAGCAAAAGTACATGGGACTTAGCGGGGTCCATGGCCTGAACAAACTGTTATGCTCTCGCTCTGACTGGTTGGTGCGAGTGTGGGGGTTGTGGCCCCACTGTGCAACAAACCAGACTACCCTGGAAGGGGAGTGACTAAGCAGCTACCTTGGTGTTCACTGGAGCCTCTGATGGTGAGATCAGGCTTGTGCGGCAGGTAGCTGCCAGGTACCACTCCAGGGTGGTGTCTGGCTGTGGCTGCTGATCCTACTGGAACCAGAATACTATGACAGGTGCGGGCAAGAGTCGATGGGCACAACTGGTACTATGGTGGGCACGGCAGGTATTCTTGGCAGGTGGGCATGGCAGAGACACTGGCAGACAGGCGGGCATGGCTGAGACACTGGCAGACAGGCGGATTAAGACAGAAGGGACAGAAACTGACTTGGGAGACTCAGGAACACGAGCAGGTATGAATGGGACAAGGGAACAGGTAAGAGTAATGTGTGGGAACAGGTAGGGACCTATTCAGACTGGAGGAACTGGAGCTGATTTGGGAACCAGTACAGACTGTGGGACGGAACTGCAGGTATGCGGAGCAGGACGGAACTGCAGGTATGCGGAGCAGGACGGAACTGCAGGTATGCGGAGCAGGACGGAACCGCAGGTATGCGGAGCACAGGCAGAACAGAGAACTGCAGGTAGGCGGAGTAAGTACAGAGCAGCAAGAGTGCAGAGCAAAGACAGAGCCACAGGAGTGCAGAGCAAAGGCAGAGCCGCAGGAGTGCGGAGCAAAGGCAGAGCCGCAGGAGTGCGGAGCAAAGGCAGAGCCGCAGGAGTACAGAGAGAAGCTGCAGCAAGAGGTTCTGCAGGAGCAAGAGCAGAGCAAAGCAGAACCGCAAGGTATACGGAGAGGAGCTGCAGCAAGAGGTTCAGCAGCAGCAGGAGCGGAGCAAAGTGGAACAGAGAGTAACTGCAGTAGCAGCAAGACAGAAGGAGGAACCGACCCGCACCTTACAGCAGGTCCAAGCAGCTCCCCAACAAGTGGCAGCATGATCTATTTGACAAGGATATACAGAGCAGGGGAGGATAGGCCGCAGACTGGGATACCACAGACACAGGTATAGGACAAAGTTCAGACAGGGAAAGGTAGGAGACAAGGTCACTTCAGACCCTATGAAGAAAACAGATGAGGACTTTATGGAATTTTCTTTTTTTATTGAACAAACACAAGATGCAATAAAGTAATGGTATAGAAGCTTATCAGTAAGATTAGGCTCCATTCACATTGGGACAGGATTATATAATGGATGGCACCCCTGACTTCATTGAAATTTCCATTCAGTGAGGCATGAACAGAGCCAAATACTGCACAAGTTTATAAAGTGCAAATAATAAAAAAGAAACCAATAAAGCAAAAAGAAATTATACCAACCAACAATTAAATACAAAACAAAAGAGATTAAGTTCAGTGCAAAGAAATGTCATGTGCAAGACAGAGAAATAAAGACAAATTTATGAAGTCTCAAGTACCGGCCTAATGCCTGTGAAATGTATTATCGCACCACTAGAAAGAATCCAGAGAGGAAACCTTACAAGGGATTGTCACGCCTAAAGGGAGTCTGTTACCCCCAAAAGTGAAATTTAACTTTTTAGCCTCTATCATTTAAGTGCTTTAGTTTTATTAGATTTGAGGCATCTTTGGCTCACCACTGGATGCACCAACACTGCAGGGGAAGAGAGCAAAGACAGTGTCCGCGTATATATTCTTATCTCTACCTCTATATAGTGGCCACCAACTACTTTGTGATCCTGTCTGCAGCGAGTGGCTGTTACACAGAGGAGAAGAGATGAGGACTCACATAAACAGACACTGTGTGCGCTCTCGGTCCCTGCAGTGGTCGTGTGTGTAGGGCTGGGGATTAGATGAAAGTGAGCACGGTCAATCACCATAAAGTGAGGGGTGGAGGATTGTAATCGAGGGAGTGAAATGGTGCACTAAGCCATCATATGTCATATGTAATAAAACCATTTTATGTAAAACTAAATTGCTAAATATTAACAGCACCAGAATGGTTTTATTGGGGCCGGGGCCCAGTCCCTTCTTTGGAGGTCTAAATCGTGCCATTTAAGATTTGAGAGTGACAAGCTCCCTTAAGGGTATGTGCATACTGTTTTTTTTTTGTTTTTTTAATAGTGTTTGGAGCAGAAAAGGAGTGGAAATTCCAAATCCTCTTAGCAAATGTGGAGTTTCCATTCCAAAAACACTCAGTGTGTATACACCCCACGGTGAGTATGTCAAGCAGAAATGGCTTCTGAAAATTTTTCTTACATGTTTGGAGGAGTTATTTTCCTGAAGCATTTTTGCAGTCTTCTACTAGATTCTACCAGGATCCATTTTGAAGACATGACTTACACTTTTGTCTTCTACCACGGGTGGAAAAACAAAAGCCTCAAAATACTCCTCAGAATTTCAGAAAAATGAATAAGAAGATTTCCAATCTTTTAAGTGGTTTTTGAGAAGCAGATACCAAAAAATTCAGTGTGAACATAGCCTAAAGTGGCAATTCCGGTTTATTGAGCAGCATTCATATAGTTTTGTCTTAAGAAAATTTGTGCATAATAAAGTTAGAAAATTACAGACCAGGAGGCAATGATAGATCTCAACTGGGTGAGAAGATCCAGGGTGATCTGCAACCTTGAGATGCAATGGTAATAAATAGAGATCACTTGGCAATCGCCATTATTTACTAGAACTAACTTTCCCTGTAAACGTTAAAAGAATTTCATAAATAACTAAGAAACAACGTCATCATTTATAATTTGGTGCTTGGAGAGAAAACTCCAGGCTCCTGAGTCCCATAACAAAATTTGTTATCAGCGTCCACCTACTTAGCACCATTATTAGTACTGGTGTCTTCTTATGTAGAAGAGAAGCCTTTGGACCCTCTTGGGGCATTAAAACTTGAATTTGACTACTCCAGATCCATCTCCGTAGCTAGACCGCCACTATGCCTACATATACTTACAGTAGCTAATAAAATATTCATAATTACACATTTGAATCATGACACAAACTACTCATATCAAAACCTTATAATATAATATGGTATTTATATATAAATATATTTCCCTTTCAGGGACATTATGTACTATTTTTGCACATCACTGAGGAGCAGCTCTTTTCCCTCCTTTGGATTGAACAAGCCCTGAGTTGAATACATACAAAAGCACCAATGACGTTAAGTAGCAGATTACCCTATAAAGATTTCACATTAGAAGGGGTCACTTCTCAGGGTATATCATTAGCTTTAAACTTTAGAAAAGTCAACAGATAAATGACCTCTTAACCAAGCTATGAATGGGTTTGAGTTGAAGCTCATCTACGATGGTGTGGTACCCCAGGAGTTCGCTTGCCACAGTGACCTTTCCTCCCTCCAGAGGGGAGTGATGTATTGCCTGGAAGCAAAGAAGGGATCCCCTTATCAGGTAGTTCCAGCATACAACAGTTCCTGCTCCAGGCCAACAGGGAGAGCTCTAAACCTGACTTCACGGAGCTGCTCTCTCTGATCAGAAGCAGGAAATTAGTAGGTAGTTAGTGCCTAAGCAGGGTTGAGACAGGACGTGAGGAGAGAAGCTGGGGACAGGAGTTATAGCTGAGCTCACCCCCTGACTTGAGCGCCAGAGACTGGACCCCGGAGTCCGAGGCTGTGTGGGTGCTAAAGCCCAAGCAGCAGAATCCGGAGGACAGAAGACCGCAGATCCTCTGTCCCCCAACTGATACTCAAAGACACAGCAGCACGTGTGATCCAGAGACGCCAAATATGAGCGATCCCTGAAGCAGGCTACAGCTGTCTGTCATGCGAGTAGAGTTCTACCTAAGTAACAGACAGAGAGAAGGACTTGAATAAAGTTCACAGCAGCAAGTACCTCAGAAAATAGCATTAGAAAGGAGGCCTCACAACCAACCTGAATAAGGAGATTCCCAAATTGCTTTCAGGCTGATTGACTCCAGAGCCATCTGTAACCTGAGCCCTGGACTGTACCTGCACAGCTCAGTAAAAGGTAAAGGAAACTGCATTCTGTTGTATCCTCTAATTCAGAGGTGGGGAATCTTTTTTTCTGCCATGGGCCATTTGGATATTTATACCATCCTTTGGGGGCCGTACAAACTCCGCCCACAAATTACATCCTGACTGTGGCACTGGTGTCATCACGCAATCTTTCATTGCATGCCCTTCAGTGTTCATTAGAGCAGAACAGAGCAAGAAGAAATTAATGAGTTTGTGGCAATCAAAATACAGCTCCCTGCCAAAGCACTGCGGTTCCAGAGAATCTGCCCAAGGGCCTGATAAAAGGTCTTCAAGGGCTGTAAATGGCCCTGGGGCCTGAGGTTCCCCATCCCTGCTCTAATTGTTCCTGTGTCACCTATCCAACTCTGCTATCATCAAACGCAACATCTTTACTACAACAACTGCCCTGGGACAAAGCTCTGCCTGTGGAGAGCTATACCAACTCTGCTGCATCATCATCAGTCCCAGAGGATCTGCCCTGCAGCGCTTGTCCCCTCTGACCAGAAACCACAGGTGGTGTCACGAACACTTTATTATAAACTCTTTCATTTCCCCTTTTTCATCATTCCCCTTTTTATTGGATACCCAGGGCCACGGACCGGGTCACTGCTGCCGGGACACTGCCACTTTAAGACGCGGCCCGGTACCGAGTATCCCACTGCCCTGGTGGGCGATCCAACTTGGCATCACAAACAGAATCCGCACCCCGGTATTGCCAGGTACTGTGTGCCATAGACTGTATTGTACTGTGTGATTGCCGCTATTACAGCGCCACGAGGCGCGCAGGAGAAAAAGGGGTGTGCCGTCGTGGGTGGAGCCAGGGAGAGAGCGAAAAGAGAAGTGCTGCACTCGGAGACAGCAGCTGGCAGAGAGCAGGGAGTTGAGGCCTGGAATCCCGGCGTACACCGTTCATCCAGCCAACGGAACAACAGCCTGGTAAGCCAGTGGAAACTCAGAGCCTAGCTAAGATTCCCTAATTCAGGAGAAGATTTAGCAGCAGACGCAGCTACAGCCCCCATGGTGCCACAAGATTCAGTGGCAGATGCAGCTGCAGCCCCCATAGCACAGCAGAATCCAGGGGACGGCGCAGCCACAGCTCCCACAGCGAAACAAGATTTGGCGACCACAGCTGCAGTCCCTATAATGCCGCTATCAATGCCATATATCCCGGTAGCGGCCTGGCTACCGCAATGCTCAGGGGAGTCGCATATTCCGAGGAGAGACTGTGTAGTTTGTTTGACGTGCACCCCCTTTCTGAAAGCCAAAAAGTAAATATTCTCATTGGACAGTTAACTGGTGCAGCTCAAAGAGAAGTAAAGTCCTGGCAGGACACTGATAAAAAGACTGTTAAGCAAGTTCTGGCTAAGCTGAGGAGCACCTTTGACACCCACACTGCAGCAGAAATAAAGATGAGGTTCTTTGGGTGCAAACAAAGGATGCAGGACAGTATACGGGACTATGCTCTTAACCTTCAGGAGGCACTGCTGGCCATAAAGCATCATGGCCCTACAAAACCCTGATCTGAACTTTGCAGAATTTAAAGATAGGGCTATCTGGGTGCTGCATGAACCAAATGTCAGCCGCTCAGCGCCCCCTAGGTGCCCACCAATTACATACCACCAGGAGGCGGCATCATTCCCTCAGACCCCTGTTGAGGCCGACGCACAGACCCTGGATAATGATCCATCTGCAGAACTACGTCTTCAGATCCAGGAGCTGACCAAAAGTATGGCTGCACTAACCAAAACCGTGCAGTCCATGCAAGTGCCCCCAAAGGAGTAGATCCAGTTGGCCTCAAGTCCAGATGACGTCCTGTGCCTACGGCAGAAGAGGATCCCACCGATCAGAGGGAGAGACAACGATCGCTATGACCAGGACGGACTACCCATTTGCCGCCGCTGCAGCAAAGTGAGGCACATTGCAAGATTCTGCCATTTAAACGAGCAACCCATGGAGCAGGGGGCCAACTCCCAGGAGTAGGATGACCAGGCCCACTGAATTGGTGAGCCAAGTACATCGGAGGATGACCGATCCTCCCAGTTGTGATTGATGGCATCCCAGTGAACGCTTTACTGGACACCGGCTCTCAGGTGATGACTATGCCATATATTCTTTACAAACGGTACTGGGCTGACTCGGAAATTGCTCGTGGCCCAGATAATGAGCTGACAGTAGTCGCCAGCAATGGTCAGCCTTTGCCACAAGTGGGATGTAAAGAGGTGACCATTAAGGTGGAGCGAGTAGAATTAAAAGCCCAAGGCCTGATAATTGTAGACATTGATCGACGAGAATGTAACCCAATAATGATCCTAGGTACTAATGTAATAGAAAATTATCTTGCCGAGGTTATTGTTTTGTTGCAACAGGTAGCCAAAACTGCTGGTTCCAGTGAGCAACGGGTCCTGCAAAAGAAGATCAAGGCCCAGATGCAAAGACAGCAGGTAGAGCTATCTAGCGGAGAAGTCGGCAGTGTCCGAGTGAGTGATTCATTCCCCATTGCAATACCCCGAAGGAGTGAAATGTTAATTTGGTGTCGGGCAGCCATAGGCCTCAAGGGAAGAGATTATCAAGCCCTGGTAGAACCAGTGTAGGCCCACTACCCTGACAGTCAGAGGGGTAGTCAATGTCCGTAAGGGGAGGGTGCCAGTAGGCATCTTAAATTGTGGGGAGGAGGAGGCCACACTACCTCGGTATGCCACCGTTAAGCTGTTCACTGTCAATCACAACGCATTTCAGACAGTGGAACCCTTGGTCTCGTCCTACCAGGCAGAGGACAATTGTAATAGCGTGCAGGAGGAGTATATGTCACCACGGAACAGACAGACCAACAGTAAAAGGGGAGGTTTATTTACAGGGAGTAAAACAGGTAAACATATCATATAACAGAGAGTATGCTGTAACAGATAATATCAGAGACTGAAGAAATAACAGAAGTGCACAACAATAGACAGTTATTCTCTTATGAGGTGGCAACTTATCAGTTCCTGGAGAACTTGATTGTAGAAATCACTCTTCTCCCACATAGGCACCCAGGCATAAGGGATGCTTGATGTCATCCGACTCTGGAATCCTAGGTTTAGTCCCACTGACGTATGAGGGGTTAACGTGGAGGCTCAAGGGGTATGACGATGACAGTATCCCCCTGTATGCAAGATCCTTCCTTCTGCTGCAGCAGAGGCGCTCCCTTACCAGGGTCTTGGGCTCTGCCTGTGCCAGTCTCTCTTGGCAGGTCAGTGTCACATTACAGTCTGTCCCTTGGTCACAGGGAAGCGTCTCAGGGTTATGCAGGGTCTCACTGCCGGGGAGCATCTTAAGGCGCGCAGTATGTTGGTGTGACAAAGTCTCTAACAGGAGAGGAGAGTCCAGACCTCCGAGCGGTGCAGTGACAGGCTCCTCGTACTCAGTGCTCACCGCCTGTGTCTGCGGTCTCTCAGTATTCAGTCGCTGCGCCTGTCTGCTGTCCTCTCCTCTGTCAGCGTCCTCTCTCCTCTCGTCCCCGCGCTGCTCTGACCAAAGCCCGCTCTTTTCTCCCGCCCTGTGCTCTGCAGGCTTCCTGTTCCTGGTTCTAGTACAGTCCCCTAAAGCATCCCCCGGGGAACCTAATGACCTGCTCGATGGTTCCGGGCACGGAGCTAGGCAGGCAACTCCCCCTCGGCTCCTTCGGTGTTTCACCCCCTTACACAATGGCTCTGCAAAACAGCTGGATGATTGGTGTCAACAGCTGCACATAGGCACTGACTCCACCCTTCCACACCAAAAGAATGGGGTTTACCGAGTAGTCCAAGAATTTGAACGGGTATTCAGTAAACACCCTTTAGACTTTGGGCAAGTAAAAGGGGTCCAACATCATATCCCCACTAGAAATCATCCGCCCATTAAAGAGAGGTACCGGCCTGTACCCCCAGCTCACTATCAATGTGCCAAGAGTATGTTATGAGAGATGAAGGAGGATGGGGTGATCAGAGACCGTTGTAGCCCTTGGGCAGCTCCGCTAGTCCTCGTTTGAAAGAAAGATGGTACAATGAGGATGTGTGTTGACTACAGGAAAATTAACAGCATTAACCACGAGGACACCTATCCGTTACCTAGGATAGATGAATCACTAGCTGCACTGAGAGCTGCTAACCATTTCTCTACCTTGGATCTCACCAGTGGGTATTGGCAGGTTCCTGTGGCAGAGGCGAACAAAGAGAAGATCGCCTTTGCAACACCAATGGGCCTCTCAGGATTCAACTACATGCCGATCGGGCTTTGCAATGCGCCAGGAATATTCCAGATGTTGATGGAGTGCTACCTCAGACACAAGAACTTTGAGACAGTTCTGTTGTACCTAGATGACGTCATTGTCTTCTCCAAGACCTATGAGCACCTGGCCAAGTGTTTGGAGCAACTGGCCGGGGTGTTCGAAGCCCTGTTCAACTTTGGCCTGAAAGTGAAACCGTCCAAATGCCATCTCCTGAAGCCCAAGGTGCAGTACCTGGGCCACGTAGTGAGCACAGAAGGCATGGCACCAGACCCCAACAAAGTCACTGTTATCCGGGACTGGCAGAGGCCCAGCAACATTCATGAAATACGTCAGTTCCTCAGGTTGGTAGGCTACTACCGAAGGTTCATCAAGGGCTTCACTGAAATAGCCGCACCCCTGAAAAACCTTCTCGTGGGCCAGCCGAAGAAGGCCAGGAAGAAGAGTCCTATGTTTGACTGGAATGATCCTTCACTCGTTTGAAGTTGGCTCTCATGGGGGATGAAGTTCTGGCCTACCTAGACTATGACTAACCATTCATCCTCTATACTGATGCCAGCAACATTGGACTGGGAGCAATACTGGTGCAGGTACAGAAAGACAAAGAAAGGGTAATCTACTACACCAGCAGGAAGCTTCATCCCACTGAAAGGAACCCCGACAACTACAGCTCCTTTAAACTGGAGTTCCTCGCCAGAGTCTGGGCTGTGACTGAGTGATTCAAACACTACCAAGCTGCGGCAAAGTTTACCATCTTCACGGACAACAATCCGCTGGCTCACTTGGAAACCGCAAAACTCGGTGCACTGGAGCAGTGATGAATGGCCCGGCGGTCCAACTACGAGTTTACCAGCAAGTACCGAGTGGGACATAAGAACGCCAATGCTGATGCGCTGTCCAGAATACCCAACTTGCCAGATGTGGGAGAAGATCCGGAGGCACTCGAAGAAATCGAGTTACCTGCCTTTCACCGGCCAGCTTTGGCCCAATGCACCCAAGAGGTGAAAGACAAGCGCTACGTCATAAAAGAGGACACATTAAACCCCATTGCTCCACTATGAGTGGGCAGAGACGCAGGATAGCGACCCAGTAGTCTGCCTGTTAAAAGGAGCTACTGACGCAAGCTGACTCGCTCCCCGGTCCAGATGCTCCACAAGAGACCGAACAGTTGTGGAAGGAAAAGGGCAGGCTATTCATCTACGAGGGAAAGCTGAGTCGGAGGAGTGTCAATGCCCGAACTCACAAACTGGTCTGGCAGGTGGTAGTCCCAAAGCGAGATGCATCAATGATCATGTAAGTGTACCACGATGGAGCAGGACACTTCGGATGGAAGAAGTTGGAAATCCTACTTCGCGAGAGATTCTCCTGGGTTGGTATGAGGAAGGCTATTGAAGATTAGTACCGGGAATGTGGACCATGCAACCTGGGCAGGAAGGACCATCACAGCCAGTGAGCCCTGTTATGAATGGATCACCGAGGAGGATGGCAGGAATAGGTTAAGCCACCAGAAGACCAGAGAAGTTGGTAACTAAGCATTGCAGACCCCTGATCCTATCCGCACAACTAGCAGTAGCCGTGGAGTGCTCCTCCGATGCCCTAGACGCTTTGTCACAGCCGGAGGACTAACTAAGCCTAAAGACAGAAAGATGAAATCTAAACTGCCCCGGAGCAGATCCCCAAAGGTACAGACAGCCCCCAAACATATATTGTCGGTGAGACAAGATGAGACACAAACACAGGCAGAGAATAGACTGAGCAAACGGTGGGGCCCAAGCTGTTTAGACAGGACAGGATAGAAAAAGATACTGTCTGCAATCATGCACAAAACCCTGAAAAAGTCCAACCAGATTAGATGCAAAGGATTAGCGAAAGAATCATTTAGCTGAACATGCAGATCAGGCAGAGGACAAAAGAGCTCAAAATACACACAGGAAAAAATCACCAGCAACCTTCAAGAGCAGCCAGCTCCATTATATGCTCCCAGCCAGCAAACCCAGATTCCCAATTATCATCATCAGGTGGAGAACCTCTATCCACCTGGTCAGCTCCACTACTCTCAGTAACCACCAGAGGGAGCAGATGGAGCTTCGGCTCAGAAATCCGAGCAAGGGAGTTCACAACAGTACCCCCCCTTGAGGAGGGGTCACCGAACTCTCATCCATGCCACCAGGCCGATCAGGATGGGCCCGGTGAAAGGCACGAATCAATCTCTTGGCATGGATGTCAGAAGCCGAGACCCAAGAATTATCCTCCTGGCCATAACCCTTCCACTTGACCAAGTACTGAAGCTTCCGTCGAGCCAGACGAGAATCCAATATCTTCTCTACCTCATACTCCAATTTACCCTTAACCAGTACAGGGTCAGGGGGTGCTGCCAAGGGAACGACTGGCTCCACAAACCTTTTCAACAAAGATTTATGAAAGACGTTATGAATCTTAAACGTCACTGAAAGTCCAAATGAAAAGAAAAGAGGTTATGGATTTCCAAAATCTTATAAGGTCCAATAAACCTTGGCTTGAATTTTGGAGATGCAACCTTCATGGGAATATTTTTTGAGGACAGCCAAACCATATTGGGTCGCCCTCCCAGGGCTGTGGGGTACTCGGTACCGGGCCGGTGTCGAGGCGGGAATGTGTCACAGCAGCGGTGACCCAGTCCGTGGCCCTGGGCACCCAATATCAATGGCAGTGAAGTTGTTAAGAGTTTATATGAGTAGTTCGTGACACCACCCGTGGTGTTTGGCAAATATGATGTTAGGCCAACGCTGCATACAGATCCGCTGGGACTGATGGTGTGGTGCAGCAGAGATGGTGTAGCTCCCCACAGGCGGAGCTGTAGTCCCAGGGCAGTGTAGGTGCAATGGATGAGGAGAGGCGCAGGATGGGGTAGATGTTGGTACCCAGGTGTAGCGGTGCTGGAATAACTGGAGGACACAGGGTGTGCGGTTCCAAGGCTTTACTCACTGTTTGCAGTTCACACACACGCCTGCCTCCGTACTGTGTTCTCCGAGTCAGGGCTCCAGCCAACCTCCAGGCCAGATAGGGTTCTCCCTTCCACACTCCGCCAATATGTTCCTTCACTGAACGACTCCTCAATGCGCCTTAAGGTGCGAAGCACTCCAGTACTTAGTTACCCTGGAATGCCTCTCTCTAGGTGTTCCTAGTCTTTACTTGTATGACAGACAGCTGTAGCCTCCTTCGGGGACTCCTCACTACGTCCCGGCTCTCTACTCGTTTGCTGTTGTGCCCCAAGACTATGGTGGGAGTAAGGCGTTAGCGGCTCACTACTCCTCCGATGTCTGTTGCCGGACCTAAAGTTCCAATCAACCTCGGGGACCGAGCCTCGGCCTTTTGCGCTCACTGGACTGGAAGGGTTCTCTCTCTTTCTCAACCTGCTTCCCACCGTCATTCTCTTCTTCGTTCCGATCTGTTCTCTCTCTCTCTTGGAATCTGTAGTCTCCATTCTACGTCTCTCTCGCTCTCTCTTCTTTCCCCGAGGAGCTCGTTCCACTAAGACCAGTCCTCAGCCTCTCCTGACTGACTGTCTTCCTCCGCCTTGAGCTCCTCTCAGGCTGACCTGCTGTCAGTCTGCTCTCTCTCTGGTCTCTCCCAGACTGATCTGAAATCCTACACTTTCCCTCTCTTTTATAGCTAACTTCACCCGCCTCCCCAACACTTCTTGTGTTACGAAGCCAGGGACCACAAAAGGTAACCTATGACCTTTCCAGCCTAAAGCATGGATGGGCCCCTGCTGAACTATCTTGTGTGTGGGGTGCAAGTGTGGAGTGTGGTCAGTAGTTCCCACCTTACCTGGATGGTGGGGCACTACACCTTAGGAGAAGGTGCAGTACCTCTGTGGTGACTGAAGCCTCAGGGGCGCCACATACCCCCCTCGTTAAACACAGCACGTCCGCGGGCTGTAAAACATTAAAAGGTACAATACAGGAACACACAAACATTTTTAAATGCTGTTCAACATTCCTTATCTAAGCTTCCTAATGTAGGAGGTGCATTTCTTAAACGTTACAAACAAGCTAACTTCCTATCTTAGCATCAAAATGTTCTCAAGTGCAATTCTCAATTCAAAGTGCTATATTCAACATACTTTCTTTATTACATTTTCTAGCAATTATTCTCTTTTACTTTTTCTCTTTCTCTCTACTGGACACAAGACACTGACCATCTACTCCTGGCCTGTCACCTGTCACTTTCAATTCTTTATTCAATTCTCACATTCTATCTAAACATTGTCTAATTCTCTGCATCAAACATTCTATAAAAGTCATTTAAAACACATTATCGCATACTTCACAATAAAACAGTGCAAAGATTCTTGTAAGTGCTGAACACTCCTCCCCCAACCGGGATTTCTTGCAGTGTCCCTTGAGGTAGAAGTCCTTCTTCAAAAAGTGTCCATTCAGAAACACCATCTTTGCAAAGAGTCTCTGTATGTAAAACCAAGAAGGGGCACCTAAAGAGGTGCAAACTATTTACAACAAAGTTCTGGATCATTCAGCGTCCATGATCTCCTCAGTTCAAATTGCAGAAACAGGCAACAAAAGTGCTACCAGAAAAACATGATAGCAAGAAAAAAATAGAAAAGGCACAACGGGTGCAACCAAAAACCCTCCTGGGTAACAAAATTTCTGTGAATTGTTACTACTTAATGGCTATCAGCCTCAAAGTCGTCACTGGCAACTCGTAGGTACTCTTCTTCCCAAGGGGCCAGGTCAGTAAACTTCAACTTGGGCTGCCGGGTAGGTGTCTCAGTAGCCGGTACAGGAACCGAGGTAGAGGTAGGGGCAGTAACCGGTGAACTTGACAGGTACTGGCTGAGGGACTCCTTGGGGATGCGGTGGATGTTCAGGGCTTACCACCCCCTTAGTCCTTTATGCCGGGTAAATGTCACGTACTCCCCGGGCTGCAGGTCCCTGTCTGGATGTCCTCTCCTCAGATGGGGCTCTACATCCCGCCGGTTGAAGAACAGGTCGCCGATTTGGCCGGGTTCCGCAATAAACCCAAACCCCTTCTCGTGGTTTACGTTCAGCACCTGCCCCCAACCGGCTGCATCCCGGGGACCATGATGCCCAGCACGGGCCCGCTCCTTCTGGGCCATATCCGGGCCCAGCACAGCCTTCTTCCTCTGTTCCCTATCCCGGTGCTCAGCCGCCAACTGCCGGAAAGTAGCCCTGCAACAGGCCTCGGTCTTCTCCTCCTCCTCCCGGGACCTGCTATCATCCATTGGGGCCCGCGGTACCACCGTTAGGGGTTCAGATGTTTCACCCCTGGGACTAGCATCCCAGTCCCACACGAGATCCAACACGATCTGTCCCTCCTCCGCTACGGGCGTGCACCCCGGGGCCTTCCCATGCGCAGGGCCTGCAGTCCAACCTGGGACCTCCTGGCGGTGCTCCTGTTCCATCTCAGGCCCGAAGCAGTGGGGCCTTGCGAGGACATCTTCCGGAATGGTGGGTCCGAGTACCGGCGGTGGTAGAGCAGGTGACGGCTCCGGGTCCGCAGAAGTTGCAGCGGGGACCTGCGCGGCCGCGACATGTCCAGGCGGGAGCACTGTCTCAGCTCCCGGGGCCTCCAATACTCTCTTCGGGCCAGCGGCTCTCAGCTGCAGGTGAAGATTACCGCTGCCGTGGGACAGTCCAGTGCAGCGGCAGCGACTGGTACCGGTGGAGGAGGTACCGTTGATGTAGACCCCGCCGGGGCGCGCTGCCGCTTCAGCCTCTCTAGCGCTTCTTTTCTCAGCTGCAGGCGGGTAGTCAGTTCTATAATCTCGACCTGCAGCTGCCGACAAATCATGTCAGATTCAGGGTTGGGGCCGTCAGCCATTGCGCCGGGGGGCATGCTCTTCCCCGCGCCCCGCTGGCCTCCTTCCCTTACTCTCCAAAATGGCGTTCTGGCGCTCTTCTTTCTGCTCCGCCCTTCTTCTCGCCACTGGCTCTCTCTGTCCCTCCTTCTGAGGGCGGCGTCTTCCAGTGCCTCCATACCAAGCCAGTAGACGAACCCCTCGGGGGGTGGGCCATGCATCGGTCACATAGTAATTCAGGCAGGGTCGGCCCAACACTCTTCGCGGTCTTTTCCTAGGGCCTCCCATCTCTTCATGCCCCTTCTCTGCACCAGAGGCCATTTCTAATGTCCATTTTACAGTCTATTAAATTTGGTCTTAACATTTTTCAAAATTTGTAAATCCAAGGCACACAGAACCCGATGGCATCGGGTCTCGTCATCCTGTTCGTGACGCCAAAATTGGGTCGCCCTCCCAGGGCTGTGGGGTACTCGGTAAAGGGCCGGTGTCAGCGGGAGATGTGCGTGTCACAGCAGCGGTGACCCGGTCCGTGGCCCTGGGCGCCCAATATCAATGGCGGTGATGTTGTTAGAGTTTATATGAGTAGTTCATGACGCCACCCGTGGTGTTTGGCAAATATGATGTTAGGCCAACGCTGCATACAGATCTGCTGGGACTGATGGTGCGGTGCAGCAGAGATGGTCTAGCTCCCCACAGGCGGAGCTGTAGTCCCAGGGCAGTGTAGGTGCAATGGATGAGGAGAGGCGCAGGATGGGGTAGATGTTGGTACCCAGGTGTAGCGGTGCTGGAATAACTGGAGGACACAGGGTGTGCAGTTCCAAGGCTTTACTCACTGTTTGCAGTTCACACACACGCCTGCCTCCGCACTGTGTTCTCCGAGTCAGGGCTCCAGCCAACCTCCAGGCCAGATAGGGTTCTCCCTTCCACACTCCGCCAATATGTTCCTTCACTGATCGACTCCTCAATGGGCCTTAAGGTGCGAAGCACTCCAGCACTTAGTTACCCTGGAATGCCTCTCTCTAGGTGTTCCTAGTCTTTACTTGTATGACAGACAGCTGTAGCCTCCTTCGGGGACTCCTCACTACGTCCCGGCTCTCTACTCGTTTGCTGTTGTGCCCCAAGTCTATGGTGGGAGTAAGGCGTTAGCGGCTCACTACTCCTCCGATGTCTGTTGCCGGACCTAAAGTTCCAATCAACCTCGGGACCGGGCCCCGGCCTTTTGCGCTCTCTGGACTGGAAGGGTTCTCTCTCTTTCTCAACCTGCTTCCCACCGTCCTTCTCTTCTCCTTCGTTCCGATCTGTTCTCTCTCTCTCTTGGAATCTGTAGTCTCCAGTCTACGTCTCTCTCTCTCTCTTTCCCCAAGGAGCTCGTTCCACTAAGACCAGTCCTCAGCCTCTCCTGACTGACTGTCTTCCTCCGCCTTGAGCTCCTCTCAGGCTGACCTGCTGTCAGTCTGCTCTCTCTCTGGTCTCTCCCAGACTGATCTAAAATCCTACACTTTCCCTCTCTTTTATAGCTAACTCCACCCGCCTCCCCAACACTTCTTGTGTTACGAAGCCAGGGACCACAAAAGGTAACCTATGCCCTTTCCAGCCTAAAGCATGGATGGGCCCCTGCTGAACTATCTTGTGTGTGGGGTGCAAGTGTGGAGTGTGGTCAGGAGTTCCCACCTTACCTGGATGGTGGGGCACTACACCTTAGGAGAAGGTGCAGTACCTCTGTGGCGACTGAAGCCTCAGGGGTGCCACAATATCACCACTTTAAACCTGGGACCAATGGTCCTATGCTGGTTGGAAAACCGTTGGGCCTTTTCCTGAGAGTGGGACAACTTATCCACTACTTGGTCCCAAATCTGCTGCATTCTCTCTACCACAGAATCCACACCTGGGCAGGCAGAAGCTTCTACCTGCCCCGAAGAAAATCGAGGATGAAACCCAAAGTTACAAAAGAAAGGAGACATCAAAGTGGCGAAAATGAGAATGGGCGACAATGAGACCCAATCATCCTGATTAGCAGATATGAAACATCTCAAATAGGACTCCAAAGTCTGGTTTGTTCTCTCAGTCTGCCCATTGGTCTGAGGATGAAATGCAGAGGAGAAAGACAACTGAATTCCCAGTTTGGAACAAAAAGCCCTCCAAAATCTGGAAACAAACTGGACCACTCTGTCCGACACAATGTTATCAGGGATCTCGTGCAAACGAACCACTTGTTGTAAAAACAAGGGCTCCAACTCAGAAGAAGATGGCAACTTTGGGAGTGGTACAAGATGGACCATCTTAGAAAATCTATCACAGATCACCCTGAGAGACAGGAAGATCAGAGATAAAATCCATTGAGATATGGGTCTATGGCCTCCTGGGCACCGGCAACAAACCATTAGCACGAGAACAGGGCTTAGACCGAGAACAAGTCCCACAGGACAGCACAAAATTCATGACATCACGATCTAAGGCAGGCCACCAAAAAGACAGACTCACCAAATCTCTGGTACCAAAGATACCTGGATGACCAGCCAACACAAAGCAATGAATTTCAGACATTACTCTTTTCCTCTACTGGTCAGGGACATACAATTTTCCCATAGGGCATCTTTCAGGTTTATCCTCCTGAAATTCCTCCAGGGCACGTCTCAAATCAGGAGAGATGGCGGAAAGAACTACACCTTCATTTAGAATGGTCGTAGGCTCGGTCACGTCAAGAGAATCTGCAAAGAAACTCCTAGAAAGGGCGTCCGCATTAACATTCTTAGTGCCCGGAAGAAAGGAGACCACAAAATTAAAACAAGTGAAAAACAAGGCCCACCTAGCCTGTCTAGGATTCAAGCGCTTGGCTGATTCAAGATAAATCAAATTCTTGTGATCGGTGAGGACCACAACTTGATGTCTAGCTCCCTCCAACCAATGTCTCCACTCATCAAATGCCCACTTCATGGCCAATAATTCCAGATTCCCCACATCATAGTTACGTTCAGATGGAGAAAATTTTTGAGAAAAGAAGGCACAGGGATTCATCTTAGAGGTTACCGGATCTCTTTGAGACAAAACGGCTCCTGCACCAATCTCAGAAGCATCTATCTCCACCTGAAAAGGGAGTGAAACATCAGCTTGCCGTAGAACCGGAGCAGAAGTGAATCTCTGCTTAAGCTCCTGAAATGCCAAGATTGCCTCTGGAGACCAATTTACCACATCAGCGCCCTTTTGGGTCAAATACGTCAAAAGTTTAACAATACCAGAAAAATTATTTATAAATTTACGGTAGAAATTAGCAAAACCCAAAAACTTCTGAAGAGCCTTCAGAGAAGTTAGCTGAACCCAGTCATAAATGGACTGTACCTTGGCTGGATCCATTTCAATAGCAGACGGGGACAAAGTGAATCCCAAAAATGAAGTCCTCTGTACACCAAAAAGACATCTCGATCCCTTAACATACAGAGTATTTTCCCTCAAAATCCGGAACACAGTCCATACATGTTCCACATGAGAATCCCAATCACTGGAAAAAAATCAAAATATCATCCAGATAAATGATCAAAAACTTATCCACAAGGTCCCGGAAAATATTGTTCATAAAAGATTGGAAGACGGAAGGGGCATTAGTGAGCCCAAAAGGCATCACCAGGTACTCAAAATGTCCCTCCGGAGTATTAAACGCCGTCTTCCATTCATCCCCATGCTTGATGCGAATAAGATTATACGCCCCCCTGAGGTCAAGTTAGGTAAACTAACAAGCACTTTTAACTCTATAAAATAAATCAGAAAACAGGGGTAACAGGTACTGATATTTAACAGTGATCTTGTTAAGGGAACAATAGTCAATACATAGCCTTAATGAGCCATCTTTTTTGGCCACAAAGAAAAAACCAGCACCCAAAGGCAAAGAGGATGGTCTGATATAACCCTTCTTCAATGATTCCTTGATATAAGATAGCATAGCATCATGTTCAGGTACAGATAAGTTGAAAAGCCAACCCTTGGGAAATTTACAACCGGGCATTAACTCAGTTGCGCAGTCGTAACTCCTATGAGGAGGCAAAGACGCGGACTTACTCTCACTAAATACATCAGAAAAATCAGCCAAATAGTCATTAGCGTCTTGAGACTGGGGAGAGGTGGAGAAAACAGGAGTGTCACTAAGAACACATTGAAAACCCCAACTCACCACAGAGATTTCCAATCTAAAACAGGATTATGGGTTTGCAACCAAGGAAAACCCAATACAATAGTATCATGCAAATTGTGCAACACCAAAAATGTACAATTCTCTTGATGGTTCGGGGCGACCCACATTACCACCTGGGTCCAAAACTGGGGTTTAATCTCCGCCAAAGGGGTAACATCAATCCCCCTCAAGGGAATAGGGGTTCTCAGGGGCACCATGGGGAAACCACAATGCTTGGCAAAGTCAAGATCCATCAGATTCAAAGGTGCTCCTGAATCCACAAAGGCCATAGCAGAAAAAGTAGCTAAGGAGCAGATCAAGGTAACCACCAAAAGGAACTTAGGCTGTACACTGCCCATCGCAAATGCGTGAGCAAAACATTTTCTCGTTTAGGGCAGACAGAAATAACATGAGAGGCGTCCCCACAAAAGAAGCATAACTTATTACGCCTTCTAAACTCTTGACGTTGCGTCCTAGACAGAACCCTATCACATTGCATGGGTTCAGAAGTTTGTTCAAAAGGCAGCAACGCCTCTTGCGTACTTTTACGTTCACGTAAACATCGATCAATTTGAATGGCTAATGACATGGAGTCGTTAAGACCAGAGGGGACAGGAAATCCCACCATAACATTTTACGGTTTCTGCCAGACCTTTCTGAAAGAGCTGCTAGGGCATCATCATTCCATTTAGTAAGGACCGCCCACTTTCGGAACTTCTGACAGTATAACTCCGCAGCATCCTGACCCTGGATCAATGCCAATAAGGTCTTTTCAGCTTGATCAATAGTATTAGGTTCATCATATAACAACCCCAGGGCCTGAAAAAACACATCCACATTAGCCAGAATAGGATCTCCAGGTGTCAGAGAAAAAGCCCAACCCTGGGGATCGCCGCACAGCAGTGAGATGACAATTTTAACCTGCTGCACCAAGCTCCTTGATGAATTAGGCTTCATGGCAAGAAATAGTTTACAGTTATTCTTGAAATTCAAAAATTTAGACCTATCCCCAGAAAACACATCAGGAGTAGGGATCTTTGGTTCTACAGCAGATGATTGAGCGAGACAGGCAGAAATTCCCCGCACTTTAGCAGCGAGCTGCTCAACACGATCGGATAATTGCTTAGTCTCCATTAAAGAAAAAATCCTCCTACGGCCCCACAGAAAAAGAGGAAAAAAAATATAAAAAAAAAATAAAAATTCTGACACTTTTCTTTTAACAATTCCTTCCTTCTTTTGAGTAACCTAGAGTCTGCGGTTAGGCTGGTGATTCTGTTATGAATGGGTCACCGAGGAGGATGGCAGGAACAGGCTAAGCCACCAGAAGACCAGAGAAGATGGTAACTAAGCGGATTGCAGACCCCTGATCCTATCCGAACAACTAGCAGTAGCCGTGGAGCGTTCCTACGATGCCCTAGATGCTTCGTCACAGCCGGAGGACTAACTAAGCCTAATGACAGAAAGATGAAATCTAATCTGCCCCGAGCAGATCCCCAAAGGTATAGACAGCCCCCCAAACATATATTGTTGGTGAGACAAGATGAGACACAAACACAGGCAGAGAACAGACTGAGCAAACGGTGGGACCCAAGCTGTCTAGACAGGACAGGATAGAAAAAGATACTGTCTGAAATCACGCACAAAACCCTGAAAAAGTCCAACACTTCTGATATACAAAAAAACCTGAGATCACACGATCTCACCCCCGCTAGATCAGCACTCTGGTATAAACTGGCAGCAAGCAAAAAGATACTAACATAACAGGGGACTGAACAAGCTGTAACATATGAAGCAGGGCCCAGCGCTTCCCCCAGCAGGGAGCATGCTGAACCCTGGCAGCAAAACAGAAAGCAAAAGAAAGACACAACCAGATTAGATGCAAAGGATTAGCAAAAGAATCACTTAGCTGAACATGCAGATCAGGCAGGGGACAAAAGAGCTCCAAATGCACACAGAGGAAAAAAATCACCAGCAACCAAAAAGAGCAGCCAGGTCCATTATATGCTCCCAGCCAGCAAACCCAGTTTCCCAATTATCATCGTCAGGGGGAGAACCTCCATCCATCTGGTCAGCTCCACTACTCTCAGTAACCACCAGAGGGAGCAGAGGGAGCTTCGGCTTAGAAATCTGAGCAAGGGAGTTCACAACAGAGCCCCATTGCAGCCAATAATCACCAAACAGCCACTTGAGTTGGTAACCTTAGACCGTGTAACGCTGGTCCCAAGCCATTCAGGCTATGTCTACGCCCTCCTCATCGTTGACCATTACTCAAGGTTCCTGGTAGTCGTGCCTGTCAAGGACCAAGCAGCAAATACAGCGGCCAAAGCATTTTAACAACACTTTTGTCGACCGCACAGTTACCCTGAACGAGTGCTTACAGACCAAGGCCCAGCCTTTGAAGCAGACGTTTTCCAGGAGTTCTGTAACCTGTATGGCTGCAAGAAAATCAGAACAACGCCGTACCATCCATAGACAAATGGCATGTGTGAGAAAATGAACCAAGTGGTAATTGACCTATTGAAGACCTTGCCCTTGGAAGAGAGAAACCTGTGGCCAGAGAAGTTGCCAGATCTGGTAGATCTCTACAATCATATCCCTGTAAACTCCACCAACTGTACTCCAGCCTACTTGATGAGAGCAAGACCTGGCAAGTTACCCATTGACTTGAACATGGGAGTCTTAACACCTGAAGTAACATCACCAGATGCAGATTGGGATACAGAGCGGCAGCAGCAGTACCGCAAAGTGAAAGAATGCATAGAGAAGAGTCTAGCCCAAGCAAGATAGAAGCAAGATAGAAACTACAATCAGCACGCACCTGCAGTTCCCTTGTCGCCTGGAGAACAGATACGCAAAAGAAAGACGAGTACACAAACTTGATGATTAGTGGGAAGCTGAACCATATACCATCATGCCTTCAGACTTTGATAACACCAAGGTGTACCTCATCAGCATAGTTGGAGGAGAAAACTCCACAGCAGTGTCAAGGGATCATCTGAAACCATGCCTGAAGGAAAAGATTGGAGATAAGGACATTCTTCAGCCAGTAAAAGAAGAAGTAGAAAAGATCGGCACTGTACTCGGCAAGTTCCCTTCAAATTGGACAAGAGTGAATCAGGCCATAGTAGTGCCCGTTTTGACCTTTCCCCAACTAGTAGTGCCAGAAAGAGAAGCGACTCAAGACCAACCTGAAAATCAACAGGCTCAAAACAGCAGATGCCACACCAGCAATGGAGCAAGAGAATCCTCACACTGCCAATGGGGAATCTGCCGTGCCCACAGTGAGCAGAAGTAGTCCTAGAAAATCAGGTATACCCGTGCTACGTAGAGTCACGTGTAGCGTAGCCAGTAGAGAGCGCACTACACCAGTGGTAGTTAGAACAGTGAATCCAAAAAGGTCACCACTCACCACCAACACCAGTGCTACGTAGGTCTATCCGTACTACCAAAGGCCTACCCACTATGAGGTTCCGCATATAAGTAGACTGTGTACATAGAAAATGTAAATAAGTTAAAAATGTTTACAACTGCAACCATTAAGCATATGTGCCTACAGAGACTACTGTAAGAACTTTTGAGCATTCTTATGGATGATAGGGTCACTGGACTCGTATTGACCAGGACAATGCTTGTCAATAGTTAGCACTAATGACCACAGAACAAAAACCGTCTGGCGTGGCCGAAGATGTGGCCCAAAAGGTAGACCAGCCATGCCTTGTAGCCTGCCCAGGGCCTACGTTGAAGGTTTTAGATGGGTTCTCTCATATTGTACTTTTTAGGGCGAAAAGGACACTCCGTTTCAGGAGTTCGACGAATTTATGTATCTGTTGTTAAAATCCTGTAAAAAGTTATGTTTTATTTCTCAGTCCGGGAGTACTGTATTGTACTAGAGGGGAATGCGGCACCCCAGGACTCCGGTTGCCACAGTGGCCTTGCCTCCCTCCAGAGGTGAGTGATGTCATGCCTGGAAGCAAACAAGGGATCCCCTTTTAGGTAGTTCCAGCATACAACGCAGTTCCTGCTCCAGGCCAGCAGGAGGAGCTCTAAACCCGTCTTCAGGGGAGCTGCTCTCTCTGGTCAGAAGAAGGAGATTATTTAGTTAGTGCCTGAGCAGGGTTGAGACAGGATGTGCGGAGAGAAGCTGGGGACAGGAGTTATAGCTGAGCTCACCCCCAGACTTGAGCGCTAGAGAGCGGACCCCGGAGTCCGCGGCTGTGTGGGTACTAAAGCCCCAGCAACAGAATCTAGAAGACAGAAGACTGCAGATCCTCTGTCCCCAACTGTTACTTGATGACACAGCAGCACATGTGAGCCGGAGACGCCAAATAGGAGCAATCCCTGAAGCAGGCTACAGCTGCCTGTCATGTGAATGGAGAGTTACCTAAGTAGCAGACAGCGAGAGGGACTTGTATAAAGTTCACAGCAGCAAGTACCTCAGAAAATAGCGTTAGAAAGGAGGCCTCACAACCCACCTGAATAAGGAGATTCCCAAATTGCTTTCAGGCTGATCGACCCCAGAACCATCTGTAACCTGAGCCCTGGACTGTACCTGCACAGCTCAGTAAAAGGTAAAGGAAACTGCACTCTGTTGTGTTCTCTAATTATTCCTTTGTCACCTATCCAACTCTGCTACATCTATCATCATCAAGCAAAACATCTTTACTACAACGACTGCCCTGAAACAAAGCTCTGCCTGTGGAGAGCTATACCAACTCTGCTACATCACCATCAGTCCCAGAGGATCTGCCCTGCAGCGCCGGTCCCCTCTGACCAGAAACCACAGGTGGCGTTACAAACACTTTATTATAAACTCTTTAATTTCCTCTTTTTCATCATTCCCCTTTTTATTGGACTCCCAGGGCCACTGAACGGGTCACTTCTGTCGTGACACTGCCCCTTTAAGACGCGGCCCAGTACCGAGTATCCCACTGCCTGGCGGGCGATCGAATGGCACACACAAGAGGAAATCGTACATCCTATGACTAGCTGCAACTTAACAGCAGTCAGTTTTCAAAATCTACTCTACGGTTCTTTATATCTACAGAATCTTATACTAATGTCTGTAATTTCTAATAAAACATGAAGTTAGTGAAACTATGACCACATAAAGAGACAAGAGGGTGGACAGTTCATATAACACTATTAAACCGGAAAACTGGAACAGTGGCTTATTGGATGACATCAAAGTTTTAGCCACTCTTCATACCTAAAACTTGCAGTACATTGACCAAATAGCTTTCATAAGACAGGTCCTGTTATAACGAAAGATGTTTAAAAATACTAAAGAAGCCCTAAGATTAAAAAATACTTTGAGCTTAACCTCTATCTAGGATCAGTGACCAAAGTTGGAAGTTCCAGTGACGTTCCAGTTTCAGTCGGTCACATCACAAAGCACTTGACTTCCATGAAGTTCTTTGAAATTTGGTGATTTCAAGCAAAAGTTACCATGATCTTGGTCTTTACAGAAACATTCTTTATGGTCTAAAGGAATTTGATATTCTTGATCACAAAAGTAACCTAAAAAAATCATCCAGGTACAAAAGAAATCTTCTGCAGCACTTCCTTGTGTTATGAAAGAAAGTAGATGAGGAAAGGTAGAAGATCTCATCTCAGCCATTAACCAAAATATACAGTACTTTGATGGGATGACTTCCTCTAAATATGGGAAATTAATGAAGATTAAATATGCTTGGGTGATGTGTTTCAGGCTGATGATCAAAGCTGGTTCTCAGATGCTCCAGTTTCAGCAGAACATGTAAACAAAAATGTTAATGCACTTGACTTTTACGTAGTGCTTTGAATTAGTGGTCCTTACTATAATTCCAGCCAAGCTCTTCCATGGACTTTAAAGACATTCTCCATGGTACAATGGAAATATTTAATGCTCTTGACCACAAAATTAAACTCCAACCAAAATCCTAAATAAATGATCGAGGAATCGAACAAGTGTTCTGTGCAAAGAAAAAAGGAAGATGAGAGCAGATCTGTCCCCAAACATGAGCTGTAAAATAAAAGAGAAATAAAAGTGTATGTCAGAAACAGAAAAAAACAAGCCCCCCAAAATAATGTATGTTTAAACATGTACTGTACACGTGAATACATATGTGTTACATAAAATATAGGTACAATGGACACATTCTATTGTTTGAGTTCAGAGCTGATGTCATTGCGGCCTAATCAGAAATCAGGTATGCTGGTAGATAGGTTTGCAAAGCTCTGGTACAATTATTAAGGACTACTAATGTGGCTTCTGAATCAGGTTCCTGCGAACCAGGTTTTATTCAACTCTACCGTGGATACAAACCAACCTTCTAACCAAACAAAGCCCATGTATAGACAGCTTTTTTGGAGGTAAAAGCAAAGCAAGGTATTGGTTAGCTGGGTGAGAGGCGTTTCATGTGGGTCTTTCAAGTAGCCACAAGCCCAAGTTGGTCAAGACCAGTCAGGTTTGGCTGAAATAAAAAATAAAAAAAATAAGAAAAAAGTTTGGTTTGGGTACCAGAATTCCATTCAAATGAATGCGGGTCCTGAACCTTCGGCATTTCCCACGCTGTCATCTGTATAACAAATTGAGAAACACAGGCGCTGATCTGCGGTAAGTTAGGTACCGCCGTTGAAAGTGCTGCGGTTCTCATGCTGCCACACACAGATGACAGCGTGTGAGGCAGCAGCTGTGACCAGTGGTAAAAAGTTTACCACCAGTCACAAGCGTCGGCTAATGACAATACTGCTCATCATTGTACACCTAATTTTGCTGATAGCAATAAATAGAAGAAAGAAAAAATGTCATGGGTTCCCCTCTATTCTTGATAAGCAGCGCAGGTAAAGCTGACAGCTGTGGGCTGCAGCCTTCATCTTTATCTTTGCTATCAAAGTAGAGGGGTCCACATGTCATTTTTTTAAAAATATTTACATAAATTTAAAAAACGGCATGGGGTCCCCCTATTTTTGCTAACCAGCCAAACTAAAGCAGACATCTGGGGACTGGTATTCTCAGACTGGGAAGTAGCCCTTCCAGGGTAAAAATAGCAGCTCGCAGCCACCTCTAGCGCTATGCCTGGCACTTCCCACTTGCCCAGATGCTGTGACAAGTAGGGTAATATTTGTGGGGTTGATGTCAGCTTTTAATGTCAGCTGACATTAAGCCCAGGGGTTAGTAATGGAGAGGTGTCGATCATTACTAATCCTGTAAGTTTAAGTTAAAAAAAAACACACAGAAATTATTTTTTTTTTAATTTGGAATAAAAAAAAAAACTTCTCAACCCTCTTTTACCTATTTATTCTTTTCCAAACAAAAATACACAGTATTACTCACCTGTGTTCTGATAATCCATATGTCTCACAACGTGCTCCAACTCATCTCCATACATCTGGATGAATTGCTGAGTGGTGCATGATGCGACCACTCAGTCCTGCATCCAGGAGACATGGAGCAGAGCTTGAGAATGCAGCTTCAGTGCCGAGCGGTTACGTCAATAAGGTGACAGGAGTTTATTGGTTATGAACTCTGCTCACCTTATTGACGTCATCGCAGGGCTGAGCTGTCACATCATGCCACTGCTCAGCAATGCACCCAGATGTAGCAGAGTTCATGGGACATATGGATTATCAGCAGACATATGAGGAATACTGTATTTTTAATTTTTATTTAGAAAATAGTAAATGGGTAAAAGAGGGCTGGGGAGTTTTTATTTCAAATAAAGGACTTTACTATGTTTTTTAACTTAAACTTCCGGGGTTAGTAATGGGGGCGTGTGATACATGCATCTCCATTACTAACACCTGGGCTTTATGTCAGCTGACAAACACCACAAATATTACTGCACTTGCAACCGCACAAGTGCAAGTGGGAAGAGCCAGGAAAAGTGCTAGAATTGGCTCATCTATTAGATGCACCTTTTCTAGGACGGCTGTGGGATGCTATTTTTAAGCTGGGGAGGGTCAATAATCCATGGCCCCTTCCCAGCCTGAGAATACCAGCCTCCAGCCATCTGCTTTAGCTTGGCTGGTTATCAAAAATGTTGGGGACCCCACGCAGGTTTGAAAAAATATATATTTAAATAATTAAAAAGAAAAAGCATGAGGAACCCTCTATTTTTGATGACCAGCAAAGATAAAGCTCACAGCTGTGGGATGCAGCTCTCAACTGTCTGCATTAGCTTGGCTGATTATCAAAATGTGGGGGGAACCCACATCATTTTTTAAAAATTATTTATTTAAGTACACTGGAGCTGCAGCAACTGCAGGGTGTCAAGCTGCGCTCTGCGAGGCCCAGCTGCTGGCAGCTGAGGTGACATCAGTAACATTATCTCAGTTCACAGTGTCCGATTCTCATGAGGGCCGATGTGAATTGAGAAAACTGAACTGTAAGGCCAGCTGACTACATAGGAGCTGGCTCTCATGCAGCTCAGTGCCAGTGCCGCACTGACGAACGACCGTGAGTCTGGCACTGGAGCTATCTTGAGAGCTGGTGGCTGTGAACTCCAGTAGCATTAAAGGTTATTAGAGTTCACAGCCACCATGTCTCCCGGCAGCTGCGAGGCCCGGAACCCTCATGGTAAACTTACAAGATTACTGTCATGGTCACTGTGTGTCTGGGCGCAGGTGTTACCGCAAGGCGAACCCATAACACACGTGACCCTGGATACAGCGCCTCCAGTGGGGCGAATTTAAATAATAATACGTGCAGGTGGATACGCCGCCTCCACCTGGCGAATTTAGGTATTACACGTTATACATACAATAATCAAATGATAAAGGGGGAACCTGGGAAACTTTAACAATGGTGGGCCCTGCAATAGGGAAAAGGGAATTGGAGACCTCCTGAGCTCCCCTGAGCCAGTGTCCCTGCACTCCTAACGTTCCCTATGCCGGTTTCGCACCGGGCGCCGCACGCGTACCTCAACGCCCTAGCTCGCCCTGACCCTAAACCCTCACTAGGGAATAGGTCGGTGCGGAAACTAATCCCACCACTGCACTAATAACACACATGAGGAAAGAGACAATACAGGGGAAACACCACTTAGCTTTGCTCTGTTGCGTGCGCTCCTAGCAACAGAGCCCACCACCTGTGTGCATCTTCTCCTCCACCCTGATCCATCACATAACTGGATCCGTCACCATCGTGAAGCCTGGGAGCAGAGTCCATCACCACTTGCAGCAGTCCAGTACACAGAGTCCCAAGATGAGTCCAGCCTCTGCCAAGAATCTAAGCATGCTCGAGTCCAGTTCTCAGCAACCAAGTCGAACATGCTGAGTGCAACTCTCTTCCTAGTCGCCACTCCTCTAAGCCATGCCCGCACTTCCCGCCGACACCACAAACTGCGACTCCACCAAGCCATGCCAGTCCTTCCTGCAGACACCATTAGCTGGCACTCATCCTCTCTGGCTGACTGCGCAGGACTCCTATCCCGCTCCATCCTTCCACCAGGCTCTCCAACAACTCAGAAATAAATATCACCAGCGGTGAGTGAACCCCCTAAGCACACCTTTATAGGGAGTCACACCTGATCCCTAATTAAGTGAACATTAACCTAAACCTATGGTGCGATACCGCTAACCACCAGCGGGGACAGTCAAAACACCTTTGAACTCAACCAAAGTAAAAAAAGTTCACTTTGTGCTTTTAATACCGCCAGATCCAACACTGGATCATGACAATTACTTGTGTTTCCAACTGCTGAGACACCTGAAGGATGTGAGCCAAGATTACCTTGTGTGTGTATTTTACTGTACTGGTTAATAAATAAAAAAATACGTGAAAAATACAGCATGTTTCATAACCAGCTGAGGGAAAGCCAACAGCTGGAGCTGATGTTAATATTCTGGGAAGGAGCCAATAGCCATAAAGATTCCCAGGCTAATATCAGCTCACAGCTGTTTGCTTATACTTTACTGGTTATTATACAGAAGACTCCCCAAAAAAATTATGTGGGATCCCCCCATTATTAGTCTAGGATGGGGCAATGTATATTGGCCCCCTCCCAGACTAAGAACATCAGCTCTCAGCCACCCCAGAAGTGGTGCATCCATAAGGTGCTTAGCCTCACTCCTCCCACTTGCCTTGATGCGGCGGCACGTGGGGTAATAGTATTGGGGTTGATGTCGGCTTTGTAATGTCAGTTGTTATCAAGCTCAGGGGTTAGTAATGGAGGTGTCTATAAGTCAAATATAAAAGACACAGAGTGTTTTTTTATTGAAATAAATACTCTGGCCCCTTTTTACGCATTTATTCAATAAAAATGCAAAGTTATATTCACCTTTCCGCTGATAATCCATTAATGGCCATGTCCAACGACGATCTGGATGATTTGGAGATCAATCACATCAGTGATGCGACCTCTCATCACGCTAACCTGAATACACTGAGCAGAGCATGAGAACGCGGCTGCATGTGACCGATGACGTCATTAAAGTTACCGCCGATCACAAGCACTGCAATGTGTTCCAGCTGGCGTGGAGAGCGGTCGCATCACTGATGTGTGACTGCTCTGCAAACAATCCGGATCTTCGTGGGGCAAAGGTATTAATGGATTATCAGCAGAAAGGTGAGTATAACTTTGTTGTTTTTTTTTGTATTTTTGTTGAATAAATGAGTAAAAGAGGGTAAGGGAGTTTTCATTACAAATAAAGGACTGTATTTATTGAAATTAAAGGACTTTACTCTGTTTATGACCTCTATTACATTTGTATATGTGGTTAGTAATGGGGGTGTCTGATAGACGCTTCTCCATTACTAACCCCTGGGCTTGATGTCAGTAAACAAAATTCAGCTGACATCAACCTCACAACTATTACCACACTTGCCATTGCACCAGGTCAAGTGGGAATAGAAAGGTAAAGCATCAGAATTGGCATATCTAATGAATTGGCCTTCTCTAGGGCAGCTGTGGGCTGTTATTTTTAGGCTGGGGAGGGTCAATATTTATGGCCCCTTCGCAGTGTGAGAATATCAGCCCCCAACTGTCAATTTTAGCTAGGATGATTGACAAAAATAGAGGAAATCTCATGCCGTTATTTTTTATAAATGTTTATTTTTTAATTTAAACGGTGTGGGGACCCCTCTGTTTTTTATAACAAGCCAAGATAAAGCTGACAGCTGGGTGCTGTAACCCGCAGCTGTCGATTTTGCCTGTGCTGGCAATCAAAAATAGACAAGACCTCACTTTTTTTTTTATCAGTGTGCACCAGCCAATCACAGGCATGCCAATACTTGATATGGCTGTGACTAAGCCGGAAGTGGTCACACAGTAAAGCATGTGGATAGGCTGCGCTGCAGCCTTTCAACAAGCTTTGTTCGGGCTGCCAAACCCGAACAGTAACACAGACTTCTGGTAGAAGTCAGTGTTTGGGGCCGTGTACAGACACTAGGTGTCTGGTACAAACCCCCAACTTTACCGTTTGGGTTCACTCATCTCTAGTCAAGATCGACCAAATAAAAGTACTTTTGGGTGAGCTGGTAACTAGTCGACTTGGCACTATAACTTCAAGACCGCTGACTGTTATGGTTCTAACTTCTTGTTTTTAGAATAGAAAAAGCTAATTGAGCTGATATTTCACACATTGCGTTCAGCAATTTACCTCCTCGTCTGCCTCGTTAGTCTTCACACTAAGTAAAAAGATGAGAAAAGTGATCTTAGACTAGTTTCACACTAGCGTTTTTTAGCACTGCGCTTCGTGCGCAATAGAATCGCATGCAAAAAACGCATCATGCGTTTTGTATGCATTTGCTTTTTTTAGGCGCATGCGTTTTAACCAGTTTCTAGCCATGTTAACTCTTAAAACGTGATTTTAAACGCAGGCGTGCGCATTTCCATGCGCACTCCTGCGTTCCCATAGACTGTAATGTGAATTTTTTGCGCATTCTGTGCACAAGCGTTTTTTTGAGACAGGTCGGACAGACCAAAAATGCAACAGGTTGCGTCCGGCGTGCCTAGGCGCACACTACAATAAAACGCATGGGCACGAAAATGCATATGAACGCGTGCATACGCTAGACCATGCGCCCCCATGTTAAAGATAGGGCGCAGGACGCATGCGCATGGACGCGCACGAAGCGCAGCGCTAAAAAACGCTAGTGTGAAACCAGCCTTAGAGTGATGAAGTAATTGTGTAAATCACATGTAGAATCAAAAAGGGAAAATTATACATTTCTAAACGTACTTGTCACTCCGTTCTGTTTGTATCTGCTTGTCGGCGTGACAATGCATGTTTATGCTTTAACCCTTTGCTCCATTCCCCATAATTGAGCTGGGATACTGTTAGCTGTTACCTGTATGGAGCCTGCTCAGTACCCTGCTCTGCTGCGTAGCCGTACATGTGTTGTTACGTCTTTGCTCTGCTGCATGACCATTCGCATGTGCGGTCCCTGGTTGCCGCTGTGTAAAGTTGTCCTCGGGTTGCGAGGTCATTTGCAGCTGGAGAATGACTTTCCACGTGTGTCTGGGAGTGCAGAAACTGCAAGGTGCCCTGAGCCTCAGTTCCTGCAGTGATTGTGCTGTAATGGTTTCTGTTTGTGCTTAGGGCGTGCACGGCCACACCTCCCCTGCTTTTATCAGGGATAGTGTGTCTACTAGAAATGTTGTCCCCAGCCAATGGCTGAGGGGCAGCTCCTATATAAATTTCCCCTTCACTGCTGGGCATTGCCAGAGCTACTCACAAAGCTACTGAACTTTGCCATGTGTGTTTTGTGTCTGTGTCCCTGGACCTCTCCTGTCTATGTTTTGCTTCCAAAGTCCCTGCCTTGATTCCTGCTTTGTCCTGTTCCAGAACCCTGCCCTGGAGGCGGTATATCCAGGCCTGAATTCTTGATCCTGTACCTGTCCTGTACCTAACCCTTTCTGAACTGTGTCTGTTGTGTTATGTTTCTGGAATCCCTCTGTGTCTGGAACCTCGTACCCAGTGACTATGAGTCTCTTGTAATCAGTGTTTCTGCTGAGCTTCTACTACCCTGCGCTCTGACTACCATGCAGTGCTAGCTCCATGCAGGCCCAGCAATCCTGCGGTTTTAGCACCATCACGCTTGAGTTCCTTCCTAGGTCCGATGCCCGGAGCCTGACAACCACTGTCTGGAACATGATGACCGCTGCCTGGAGCCTGGAGCTTGATGACTGCAGTGGTGCCTGTAGGTCGTGTTGGATGTCCGGAACTGAACGACTCCTGTTTGATGTCTGCCGGTGACTGATGTCCTGATGCCCAATCTGTGTCCTGATGTCCAGCCTGTGTCCAGATGTCTTGATGTCCAGCCTGTGTCCTGGTGTCCTGATGTCCAGCCTGTGTCCTGATGTCCAGCCTGTGTCCTGATGTCCAGCCTGTGTCCTGATATCCTTATGTACCCTTATGTCCTGCCTATGTGTGCCTCGGTGATCTGTTGGTGCCTTGGGGTCCACTGGGTGGTACCCTTCTGGGAGGTGTGGAATCGGGAGCCTGTCATAGCCCTGTTTCGTCTATGCACTGTGTGACTTTACTTTTGTAAACTTTATATTCTTTATACCTGAAGTTGTGTGGTGTTATCAAGTCCTACGTGTCTTCTCCTTGTCCACATGCTCAGCTGCCACAGAATCCCGGTCGCTGCCCTTCCCTAGTTCGGGTAGGCTTGGGTCCCCCTCTGAGATATAGGGTGTCGATATTGAGTCCCCGGGGGACACCTGCCCCTCGCCGTCGTGGTCGGTTGGCATGGGGGCGTTTTTGGGCTGGGCTGCGTCTGCAGTTTCTTTGACATTACTTTTTCCGAGAGAGATTGAGATGAATGGAGACTCTTGAGAATCTAAAATAAGAACAGAAGAACATTGGTTTTATTGAATCAGCAGGAATTGAACATTTTTAGGCTTGTGCCCATCCACAACCCAATGACCCTATCATTGATGAGAACTAGGGAGACACATCAAGAACCTCTGAGGATCAGAGAAGCTCATTATCACTTGAGATGCAGAATATACGGACAGAAATTGGAGTAAGATTCACCATCCGGGACTCATCCTCAATATAAGGCAGGTTCCCCTGCTTGCTATAACTTTCCTGTCAATGTTCATATGCACCATTTCACAATGATTTCAGTTCAGACTCTATGAATCCACCTCCCATGTGCTGGTAAACTGTCAGATTGCCCAACGTTGATTAGCCCCAATAAATGGGGAACTTTTCTCTTGGATCTACACTAGTGCAATTTACAAGTTTGGGGCATATCCAAGACAGACATCAAAGAGTTAGCTCCAGGTTTTTGCCATGGAACATTCATGTTGTGTATATACTAGCCTGCCTATGAGGAGCATCTCTCTTTCCTCACAGGTCATTGATATTTATTTATTAGGGTGCCAAGGAAATGCATGGTAAAAATTAAGTAGCAAGTTTTTGAAGGTCTTACCTCCTAATTTTGTTCCTTTTTGGTCATAGATATTTTATAATTTTCTTTTTTTAAGATTAGTTATCATTTACTGGTTGCTCAATGGCACATCATATTGCAGTTTTAAAAGTTTGTTTAGTATTTATCGTCATGCATATCCCGCATTATGTATGGTATGTTATGCCGTTTACCGATCAGATTAATTGACTATATATTTTGATAGATCGGGAGTTTCTGAACGCGGCAATATCAAATGTGTGTGTATATATATTATATATATATATATATATATATATATATATATATATATATAATATATACTTGAGCAAGTGGTAAATCTAAATTTAATGTCAACATATTTTACATGGTGAATCCTAATGCCAAAAGGAACAAATTTGAGGGGTAAGGGGTACGTCACACTAAGCGATTTTGTGACGCATCAGCGATCTCGCTGTGTGTGGCATGCATCAGCGACCGGTCCCCCCGCCGGGTATCGCTGATCGTGCAGGAATGTCCTGGGCCATTTTTTGATCGTTGGTCTCCCGCTGGTCAGCATGCATCGCTGAGTGTGGCAGCGGCAGACCAGACCAACGATCAGCGAGCTCCCAGCGCTGTAAGCAGACGCTGGGAGCTGGTATCCAAGGTAAATAGAGGGTAACTAAGCGCACGCGTCCCTTAGTTACCCGCTGTTTACCTTGGATACCAGCTCCTGGCGTGAGCACGCTGGTATCCAGGGTACACAGCGGGTAACTAAGGGACGTGCGCACTTAGTTACCCGCTATTTACCCTGGTTACCAGCGTCCTCACTGGCCCTGATCGCTGGTGAGTCTGCCTGTTTGAAAGCTCACCAGCGATCATGTAGCGATGCACCAGCGAACCTGACCAGGTCATATCGTTGTCGGGATCGCTGGTGCGTCGTTTAGTGTAACAGGACCCTAAGACTTACCAATTTGCAAAGTTAAGTTTTCCTTGGCACCCTACTATTTATTGATGTCCTTCCTCGAAACAATGTGTCTTTTTAGTCTTCTGGTCTCGGCATCTCATCATGTTTTTTCATGAATCTTGAGAAGATTAGACCACAAATATAATAAGGGATTTCATTTATTTGCTCATACCTGTACCACCCAATTTCCACTGGTCAAAGATAAACATTTTATGAGGGAGGATCCTCCAACAATGTTGTAGGTCACTCAATCAATTTGGCCACAAAATAAGATTGTACCAGCTGATCCTCGAATGGAGGAGGATCTTTTTTTTTCTTTACATACCATCACCATTGGTGTCCTTTCACTAAACTATGGTTCACGTTTGGATCGAATCTTCTTAACAGTAATGCTACAATAATGATGCTCCCTTCCATACCACTGACTAAACCATGTACTGCATACCTTCCCATCTTTCCACAGGTCAAAGAGGGGCCTTTCATGATGGAGGATTCTACAACTGTCTTCTAGATCACTCAACCAGATTGTTACAGAAGAATGTCACCCAGTTACCAGTGGCGCCCCTGAGGCTTCAGTCGCCACAGAGGTACTGCACCTCCTCCTGAGGTGTGGTACCCCACCATCCAGGTAAGGTGGGAACTCCTAACCACGCTCCAACACCTGCACCCCTCACCACAAAGTAGTGTAGCAAAGCCACATTGCGGCTCCCTGCTTAGAGTGTAGCAGAGCACCTTTGGTGGTTCCCTGCTTGGAAACACGAAACGTGCTGGGAGGTGGGTGGAGTTAGAATATATAAAAGAGTGGGAAGGTTTAGGATTTGAGGTCAGTCGGACAGTCGGTCAGTGAGTGAGGAGGAGAAGGAGAAGATCCCTGAGAGAGGGATGGAGGAAGGAGGTGCTGCAGCAGATCTCAGTGATCTGGGTCTGCTGGCACGGGAAGGGAAAGAAGGAGACAGACATTGAACAGAAACTTGACCTTCTATAAGAAGGAAAGACTAGTACGGAACGTGAGGAGTAAAGAGAACAGAAGACGTGGGTAGAGAACCCTGCCTAGAAGTTCTAAGCGCAAGGCCGGGGCCCGGTCCCCGAGGTTGTATGGATGCTAATAATCCTGCAGCAGACACCGGTGGAGTAGTGGGCTGTAAATGCACTACTCCCATCTAAGACTTGGGGGCACAACAGCAACTTGGATAGTGAGCCGGGACTCAGGAGTAAGGAGTCCCCGAAACAGGCTACAGCTGTCTGCCGTACAAGTAGAGTTCATAGGAACATCTGTCAGGAGGAACTCCAGTGTAACTCAGTACTGGGAGTACTTCACTTAAAGGCACTATAGCGGAGACGTTCAGAAAGGCACATGTTGGCGGAGTGTTGGAAGGGAGCATCCTATCTTGCCTGGAGGTTGACTGAGCCCCTGACCGGGAGGACACAGCATGGAGGCAGGCACCTGTGTGAACTGCAGACTGTGAGTAAAGCTTTGGAACTACTTGCCCCGGTGTCCTCCAGTTCTTCCCGCACCAACACACTCTGCACTGCTACATCTGGGTACCAGCTTCTACCCTGCCTGCATCTCCCCTCCATCACTACATCCACACTGCCCTGGGGCTACAGCTCCACCTGTGGGGAGCTTCACCATCTTGGCTGCAACACACCACCAGTCCCAGAGGATCTGCATGCAGTGTCGGCTTAACATCTCACTTTCCGAACACCACAGGTGGCGTCACGAACTATTCATAAACTCTATTTAATTGGTCATTCATTCCCCCTTTTTGCCATGGAGCCCCAGGGCCACGGGCCGGGTCACAGCTCCCGTGACAACTCCCATTGAGATCAACGGGCCCGGTACCGAGTACCCCCGCTAGCCCTGGCGGGCGCTCCATACCTAGTTCTTCAAACATTGAATTCCTAGTTTTGGCCTTCATGATTTTCTCCACCTCACTGATACCATTGACTTACCTGAATCTTGAACAGGAGATGTCAAATTCTTATTGCCATCTTCACCTGTGAATAACAAAATACATTTACCTATGTTATAGTAAAGGCAGCAATTATATAAGGAATCCTAAATACAGCACTGGAGTATAAAATAGGTTAGAACTCCGATATAAAGGCAAACCCTTGAAAAAATTGTAGTTCAAAGGGTACACACACTTGTTTTTGGAAAGAGGGCTATAATAATATAATAATCTGAGGTAGCTAGACTTTAATAAAGATTTTTTTTTTTTTTTTACATATTTGCTCCAGAAGTGCAGTTCTAAAAGATGGGTAATAAGTGAGAAAGAGAAAAAATAAACTGTAGATCTGGAATTATCCAGGCACTTGTTTCTGAGGACTGCGTTGTTTAAAGGGGACCTGTCACCAACTCAAAATTGGCTATTTTTTCCTTTATTATATTCCTGTTGTTCCTCTGAGTAGTTGGCTTTTTTTCCTATAACCCACCATACGGATCACAGAGATATGGGGATATATTCAGTGCTAACTTTCATGATCTTTAGCAAGGAGGCGTTGCTCAAAGGATCCTCTGGGGTGTTTGTTTTGGTTGTTCTGCATAATTACCCTGTGAGCACTAAATAAAAAGTCTTATGTCTCTGGAACTGTATGGCAGATTTAAAAAAAAAAAAGAAGAAAAGCTGAATACTTAGAGGAGGAGCAAGAATAAAAAAATACAAGCGGCTTGTTTGACCCAGTGACAGGTCCCCACTTTAAATTCACCAATATCTCATCCAGACATCTATATGTAGTCATACCTTGTCCAGTTGTCTTTGCTGTCTTCCACATCGCTCCGACTACTGCTGCCACAAATACGGAAGAGACAATGCAATATAGATGTCCTCGCGTCTTCCCCTCTTTTATAACTATCAAAACAAGACAATAGATTTCATCCCACTAAATTATAATAAAATGAACTTGTCAGCGGGATATTACCCCCCTATTTATGTAAAGACTATTTAATGCTTCCTAAACCCATACCTAGCCTATAATATTTTGTTTGGAAATTGTGGAGAAATCCAGCCTTGAAGTTGTAATTGCAGTATGGGGGCTGATGCTTCCTGCTTCCAGGCTTTAACTGACAGGCGACACTCTGCTTAATGACCTGTCTCCACTGCCTCATTCTGCACAGGTGCCGTCATTGCCAGGGGGTCTTCTCACTAGAGGAAGCAGTACATGTGGAGACTGACAGTTCGGATCACACAATGTCAAATGCTTAATGCGCATGCACCCCCCTGATGAGACAACCCTAAGGAAATGACAAGCACCTGCACAGAATCTGAGACATTTTTTGTGAAATTCAAAGTTCAATTGATCTCATAGCAATTTGCTCATCTCCAGAAAAACAATTCTCTCCTTAGTCCCACCTAGCAAAGGAAGTCCTTTAACCCCTTAACGACCAGGGGTATTTTTGGTTTTGCATTTTCATTTTTTGCTCCCCTCCTTCCCAGAGCCAAAACTTTTTTATTTTTTCATCAATATGGCCATGTGAGGGCTTATTTTTTGCGAGACGAGTTGTACTTTTGAATGGCACCATTGGATTTACTATGGCGTGTAACAGCAAACAGGAAAAAAATCCCAAGTGCGGTGAAATTGCAAAAAAAGTGCAATCTCACACTTGTTTTTCTTTGACTTTTTTGCTAGGTTCCCTAAATGCTAAAACTGACTTGCCATGATGATTCTCCAGTTCATTACGAGCTCATAGACCCCAAACATTTCTCTTTTATCTAAGTGGTGTAAAAAAAATCCAAAGTTTGTAAAGAAAAAAATTGAAAAAATTGCACCATTTTCCAAGACCCGTAGCGTCTCTATTTTTCGTGATCTCAGGTTGGGTGAGGGCTTATTATTTGGGTGCTGAGCTGACGTTTTTAATGATATCATTTTTGTGCAGATACGTTCTTTTGATCGCACATTACTGCATTTTATTGAAATGTTGCAGTGATCAAAAAAACGTAATTCTGGCGTTTCTATTTTTTTCTCGCTACGCCATTTACTGATTTGATTTTTTTTTATATTGAACTATCCTGCAAAAAGAAATTAAGAAACTCTACCGACAAAATAAATCTTTATTAAATATAGCAGCACATAATAACATACACATTAAAAGTGGTACATGATTAGTCAAAATGTGGTACGTCCTACTAAAAATGTGATATCAATAATACAGATTTTTTCAGGACACAATTATCCTCTTATAAAGTCGTCCTTATTTTATATATATTTTGACCTCTGAAAATTAATTATCCACATTAATTTATTAGTAGAAGGAAAAACTATATGCATTTTACAGATCTCTATAATCAATTACATAGTTTTATTTAAAAATTGCATCATACAATCTTGTATATATTCTTTATTGTCATACTGCTACCTAATAGTACAAAAAATGAAGTAGCCTTTCAAAAATTCATAAGTACCTATCTTCATTTATAATCCTTCCTACTGTTCCTCATATATGAATTGAAGAGAGTGCCGAGCACTATTTAATTACATAAAAATAAAAAAATCAATAAAGCGCATAAAGCAAAAATAGTTTGTAGAAAAGTGCATGCAAACGCTTATTATAAATAGTACCAGGCAGTCTTCATAGCACAAACATTCATGAGCCTCAGAACGACATACCACAGGTTAAATGCTGAAGGACCATGTGTAGGAATCCCCGTAATGCGCGTTTCGCGTAATTGCTTCTTCCGAAGGTGTGTTATTATCGGATAGTTATTCTTTTTTTAAATTGATAGATTGGGCGATTTTGAAAGCGGCGATACCAAATATGTGTATAAATGATTTTCGGGGTGATTTAAACTTTTATATTTTTTTGTTTTTTTAATATTTTTAAAAACGGGAGACTTGAAGCTGCACTACTCTGATCGGCACTGCTACATAGAGCAGGGCTGCAGTCCTGCTCTATGTAGCAGAAATGCTCACTTGCTATGAGTGCCGACCACTAGGTAGCGCTCATAGCAATGGAGCAATGACAACCACAGGGGTTTTCTCTTGATCCCAGGTTGTCATGCCAACCCGCCAGCAACCCGTGGTCATATGACACGGGCGCCAAAGGGAGGAAGGAATGACGCTCTTCCTGCGCGTCCTTGTTAAATGCCGCTGTCAGAGTTTGACAGCTGCATTTAACATGTTAACAGTCGCAGGTGAATCGCAATTTCACCCGCGGCTGTTGCGGGCACATGACAGCTGTACAGATCAGCTGTCATGTCCCGGAAAAGGTGCGGGCTCATCGCTGGAGCCCGCACCAAAGAGGGGGAGGCGTCCAATTATGGACTGTGTCCGTCATTGGACGTTAAGGGGTTAATAAATGTTGACTCACTGTTTAAGAGTTCTATTTCATCATCAATTTACAGTAGGGTAAAAGGCTTTTGTCAGAGGTCTAAAGGACACAATTTCTCCGTGTCGAGACTATCCAACTAATATAGTGAGACTTTAAGGAAGACAAAATTGAACTTTCCTCCAAAAGGACAAAAAGCGGACTCTAGTGCCACCTATTGGAAGCGCAAGCACTAAGACTGCATGCAAGCACTAAGACTGCGTGCAAGTACAATGCTTGTACCTATAACCAGGAAAGATATGAACAGGCACGACAAAAAGACTGTATGGTGCATGCACAAGATTTTCTACATGTAGACAAGAAGTAACTAACAACCAGAGTAGGACGGCATTAAAGTATGCGAGGAATACATCTGGAGGCCAAGACACTGGAAGTGCATCATCTCTAATGCCATTCCACCATAATTAACGCACATCTTCAAAACACTTTTTTATTTGGGGCTGGCTGAAAAACTATTAGTTGTGTTATATTTTAAAGATCTACCCAGCCATAGTGTAACTAGCAAGCCTGCAGCGAACTGTATCCATCAAGTGTGCTGCGCCTCTACGATCTGAAGATTAGACTTTTCTGACCCGAGACCCCATCCGTCAATAAGTTTCTTAGAAATCAGAGACCGAAAAACAATTTCAGCTTTGAGCGTATGATGACAAACCCCTAGTAATTACTTTTTTTTTTAGTCTTATTTGTAAATCCTTACCCACACAGTGTTTTATCTGGACAGAGTCATTCTTCTGGTCAGCCGGGTTTCGGACTAGACATACAAATTCAATATCCTGGTCTAGTGGAAAGGTTTCTTCAATTTCATTTCCAGCATTACTTATAGTCTGAAACTCAGAGCTTCCATTTCTGTATTTCCAGGTTAAAGAAAAACTTGGTGTTTTTGATGTGACAAAACAATTGAGCTTTACAGAACATTGATCCACAATTCTCCTCACATTTGGTATGATCTTTGGAGGCGGGACGGGATCTGTAACCAGAAAGAAACATTATTAATTTGCAGTATAAATCTTGTTAATTTTTCATCTTCTGCATTTGGCATCATTTTCTTTTGTTAAATTATAAAATACAATGTTTGAAGAATGGTTTCCTTCCTTCATAAACCACAAGACCAGAAGTTTCCATATGAGGTCGACCACAATTTGGCCCACACTAAAAGAAAAAGCTGGGACTTGTATCACAAGCAAACATGGTGATAAGAATACGAATGACTAATACAGATACAGTCATTAGTGAAAAATATAATACCGGAGGCAGTGGGAGGCAGCAATATACCAGAGACAGCGGGGGCGGGGGGCAGCGCTATACTGCAGACAGCGGGGGACAGCAATATACCGGAGACAGCGGGAGACAGAAATATACCGGAGACAGCGGGGGACAGCAATACACAAGAGTCAGCGGGGGTCAGGGGTATAACAGAGACAATGGTATAACAGAGACAGCGGGGGGCAGAAATATATCGGACACGGGGGGGGGCAGCGGTATACCGGAGACAGCGGGGGGCAGCGGTTTACCGGAGACAGCGGGGGGCAGCGGACTGGAGAGAGCAGGGGAAGAGCAGCACAATGACTTTTTACAGGTTTTGTGTGAAAGGATAGATTAAAGTATAGCTCCGATGAATGTCTTTATTCATTAAATGTGCGTGTATGTATTATCAGTGTATTAATATACTCCGCTACCGCTGCTCTCTCCAGTGCTGTTCTGCTCTGCCTCTCAGTGACGTCACCACAATTGCTCCCCTCTATCACTCTGCATGAGCCACAAGCCTATTCTACAATGTAAGCCTATGGGGCTTCGTTCTGACGCTCCATAGACTTACATTGTAACAGTCGCTTTTGGGTCATGCAGAGCCAGGAGGAGTCTATGGAGTAGAGACGTCACTGAGAAGAGGAGCAGAACGGTGCTGCATCCCACAGGGAGCAGCAGTAGGTCTGTACATTAATACTCACACTACATTACATGGATATACACATATTTATTGAAGATAAACATTAATGGGAATGCTTCTCTTAGTATGCTCCAATTATCTTAATATATGTGAACACCTACCATGAATAGTAAGGTAAAACATCTTTGTTTCTATTCTATCATCAGCCATCGTAGCCTCAGCGGTGTAGCATCCATTATCACGCTTCATCACATTACGGATGTACAAGTCTCTCCCATTATCACCCAGTGAGTATCGGTCATGCAGTCTGTCAGTCATGGAGTGATTCTGAATCTTGGCAATCTGCAATTCAGCTTCTGTTGTCTTAAGTTTCCATATAATGTCTTTAGGAGATTGGTCAAAATGTGTTAGAAGATGAATGGAGGAATTTGTAATCGCATGTATTTCCTTTCCACATGAAGCGAGAGCTACAACAGAACACACAAAAAGGGGACATTTTCACTAGAGCAAATTAACCTTCAAAACCTCCCATTGTCTCATGTCCCCCAGCTTAGTAATTTATCATAGATAAACCCGACACTTTATAGTGACTTTGCAGTGATTTTCTTATCTCTCCAATGACCTGAGAAGGTTCCCAACAGCTTTTGAGAACCGTTGATGCTTGGGCAAATAGATGAGGTTGAGTAATGAACTAGTCGGACAGTACAATTTCATATAAAGCATTTTTTGTTTAGGGTCAAGATCCTATCCAAGGACTTAGGCGTGCCGATGCGTGATTATATGCATAACATTAGTTAATGGGGAACTAGATAAAAAATAAAAGGTACTAGCAGGCACGGTCCTAAATAAGGAACATGCCTCTGACTGCGGAGCCCCCATAAGGAAAAACTACAGGAAAATACAGTTCAGTACCCATTTCCCCCCCTTCCACCACTCCCTAAGTGATGCAATAATTGGGATGCCCAACTGACCAATGGTATTAAAGGGGAAGGGGCGTCCGGCAACTCCTACATGGGTTAAATTCAGATGCTCAGGGTCATTGTCTTTCTCTTTCCCCTCGGCTGACCCCTGGAAGCTGTTATTCCCATCCTCCCTCCCCTATATATTCAACTCTGTTTTTTTTTTTGAAACATCATTTTTATTGATTTTGTAATGAAGTTGCATATTACAAGTTATAAAACGTTGCATTGAATTGTTACAAAGAACATATTTAAACATGCTTATCACCTAAGCCTGAATAGAAGCAAAAATAAACTTAACAAATATAAAATTATCAAACCCCCTTACGTCCACATTTTCATAGATCACATTGACTGAAATCAGACACCTTATCTCCAGCTCCACCTTATCCTCCATATAGCTCATATAACACATTTCAGTTTACCCAGATTACCACTCAAATCCTCTAATAGATACCAATCCGAATCCACAAAGGCGCTCATTAAGTCTTGAATTTCTCTGGTGGTTGTAAGAGAATGGTCAGCCATAATATACTGAACGGCCATGTTGAGCGAGGCAGCTATCTTGTCGAAAGTTAGAGAAGATTCAACTTTTACAAAAGAGCTAATAAAATGTACTAAATGGAGGATGGAAAATGAGATCATGTCTCCTACCAACCTCAGTAGATGTGCATAGAGGAAAATTAGATCAATAGGGGAATAAGGTTACCAAATATATGGTCAATATGTGTATACGTGATAGTTTTGGAAGAAAGAACAGAGTCATTAAAATGTCAAATGCATGAATTTATGGATCAAGTCTGAAAGCAGTGATAATATTAAGGACAGTAGCCATAGATACCAATGACTTATGGGTTTTCGTGTTGCTTGGAGAAACGTTAATTAATGTCTTCATATTATGTCATTATATTCTCTGTTTTAAACCACGTTTCTGTAGATTACCATGAAAACGCCTTAGAATTATAATCTAAACGCCCTCTGCGGCAAGATGCAGCTTTCTTTGTTCTCATAATGTATAAGAAGCCCCTGTTACTGTTGCTTGTTGCCATTCCACCGCCATCATGCCACTGTGCCATACCATGGCCAGGGCACAGGGCCTCATCACCGCCAAACTTCCTAGGGAATCTCTGCCCGTCTGAATTCCTGTTTTTACCCGCATATTCCAACTCCTCTGTTTTTCTGTATCTGTTTTGCCGTGTATCTCCGAATAAACTTCAACCTCAGCTTCAAGAAGAATTGTCTGCAGTTTTGTCTGGCTCTTCCAGCTCTCTAAGTAAGAACTTTCTCTTACAGTGGTCAGTGACATTTCTATAAACACTCTCCATTTTTAAAAAAAAAAAATTTCGTCATTTTATCTTTATTTCTTTCTTTTTCTCTTTTTTCCAAAAATAAGACCGATGTTAAATCTTCCTTGATCTCTTTTACCCCTGGGAGTGTTTTAGCTAGCCAGTGTTGCAGAATTAGACATTTTGTCACCCTTGCAATGGTGTGAAACCAGTCATGTAGCCGTCCCCCTCTTGCTTTACCCGTCGTAAAGTGAAGCAACCAACACAATGGATCTACTTCTACCCATATCCCACATATCTTCAGATACATATCCTGGACTTTTAACCAGAGTTCTTGTGTCCTGGGACATGACCACAATCCATGTTCTGTGTCTGTTTTGGGCATTGTACATTTTGGGCAGCTTGTCTGCCTATCAGGATTCTGCGGAGTTGGAGGTATATTGAAGCCACATATTGTTTTATGCATTATTCTGAACTGACTATCTCTCCATTGTTCATTGATGATATGCTTTCTTACCAATTCCCAGCCCTGCAGAATCTTATGCTCAAGTTCTTCATCATGTATATGTTTTTCCCATTTGTGAAATATTTTGCCCTTCCCTGAAGGGCGTAATATGTCCCTCAGCATCCCATATATTGAGGTGATAGATATTTCTCTAATGTCTTTGGTAACCAAGTCCTCCCATATTTCTGAATCGATTTCCTTCCTCAATCCTGAAGGAGGTCTAATACATAATGTTTTAATTGACTATATAACATCAAATGAAATCTCGGTAGCTCAAATTTGTCTATTACTTCCAAACCCGTCAGCCAGCGGCCTTCTTGTAGATGTAGTAAGTCCCCTAACGTCTGTATACCTTTCCCCAACCACTCTGTGTATAATTTATTTTCTCTTCCTAATCTAAAGGCAGTCAAAATCAAAGAGGCCGCACAGTCATGAGGTCAAATAGCAAATAAGATCAATAAACAGGCAAGAAATAGAAGGAAAAAGAACACTCCAGCAATGTATAATAAATCAATGACATAGAAAAAAATATAACTTAATGAATTGACAATGTGTTCCTTTAAGGTTGGATGGCAGACCATCCGGTATCAATAAAGAAAGAAGAACTAACACGTGATGTATACGAACCACAAATTAATGAATATGTGTATATGAGGAACTTAATGAAAACCAAAGAAAATATTACAAAAATAATGTTTATTATTATAAATTCTGGCACAATATACAACAACAATGGATAAAAAAACATATAGAAATGTTATATTATATGGCAGAAAGAACCCCTCAATGTATTAATAATCTAGTTACATACTATGTTAATTTCACCACTGTACAAAAAAGTTTTTTTGCAATATAAATCAAGCATATATAATAATCCCCGAATAAAGCAGCAAAAAAATAATAATATGAGTGCATCAAAATTAGTGAAGTGATAAAAAATTGATAGAATACAATAATAAAATTGTCAAATATAAATCGCTATACCAAAATTTGTAATAAAGTTTGCAAAAAATGTGTGACACTAATATGTGTAAAAAACAAATATGTATGTTAGAAAATAACACAGAAGTGAAAAAACACAAAGTTGTGAAAAAATAGCTGCTGGGATAATGGGGTAAAGAGTACTGAACTCACATAGGGAGTGCTAAAATATGCAATTATGGAAGCGCTTATATAGACAAATTTCTAGCACTATGTAAAGCGCTATACAATGAGCAAAATATCCAACGCTTCTACAATACAAAAAGCATATGACCCAATATAATGAGATAAACTGCCATGTAGCGCTATTAGGTAAGAATGAGCCAGCACAGGAAAATAGTATGTAGCACTGTGCAATGAACAAAATGTCTAGCGCTGGATATCTTGCTCATTGTATAGCGCTATACATGGTGCGCTAGACAATTTTCTATATAAGCGCTCCTATCATTGTAGATTGTATTTTTGTGCTGACCCATTTCTGCTATATAGCGCTACATGGTAATTTATTTCATTACATTAGGTTACATCCTTTGCCATTGAGCGCTAGACATTGTCTATATAAGCACTCCCATAATTGCATATTTTAGCACTCCCTATGTGAGTTCAGTACTCTTTACCCCATTATCCCAGCAGCTATTTTTTCACAACTTTGTGTTTTTTCACTTCTGTGTTATTTTCTAACATACATATTTGTTTTTTACACATATTAGTGTCACACATTTTTTGCAAACTTTATTACAAATTTTGGTATAGCGATTTATATTTGACAATTTTATTATTGTATTCTATCAATTTTTTATCACTTCACTAATTTTGATGCACTCATATTATTATTTTTTTGCTGCTTTATTCGGGGATTATTATATATGCTTGATTTATATTGCAAAAAAACTTTTTTGTACAGTGGTGAAATTAACATAGTATGTAACTAGATTATTAATACATTGAGGGGTTCTTTCTGCCATATAATATAACATTTCTATATGTTTTTTTATCCGTTGTTGTTGTATATTGTGCCAGAATTTATAATAATAAACATTAATTTTGTAATATTTTCTTTGGTTTTCATTAAGTTCCTCATATACACATATTCATTAATTTGTGGTTCGTATACATCACGTGTTAGTTCTTCTTTCTTTATTGAGGCAAGAAATAGGGCTAGAAGATGGAACATGATTATTCCAACCACATACAGGAGGCCCAGGATGAGTCTGTCAGAAGGCAAATATACATAGACATCGTACTGGTATAAACATATCACATAGCTCCTCTAAAAGTGCACAGTAGCAACAGGTACAAGACACATAAGTCAGGCATATATGCCAGGGACCAGGCATAAGCCACATCCACAACCAAGATAATAGCGCAATATGATATTGAAAATACACTCACTGGCCACTTTATTAGGTACACCTGTCCAACTGTGTGTTAAGACTTAATTTCTAATCAGCCAATCACATGGCGGCAACTCAGTGCATTTAGGCATGTAGACATGGTCAAGACAATCTCCTGCAGTTCAAACCGAGCATCAGTATGGGGAAGAAAGGTGATTTGAGTGCCTTTGAACGTGGCATGATTGTTGGTGCCAGAAGGGCTGGTCTGAGTATTTCAGAAACTGCTGATCTCCTGGGATTTTCACGCACAACCATCTCTAGGGTTTACAGAGAATGGTCCGAAAAAGAAAAAAAATCCAGTGAGCGGCAGTTCTGTGGCCGGAAATGCCTTGTTGATGCCAGAGGTCAGAGGAGAATGGGCAGACTGGTTCGAGCTGATAGAAAGGCAACAGTGACTCAAATTGCCACCCGTTACAACCAAGGTAGGCAGAAGAGCATCTCTGAACGCACAGTGCGTCGAACTTTGAGGCAGATGGGCTACAGCAGCAGAAGACCACACCGGGTACCACTCCTCTCAGCTAAGAACAGGAAACTGAGGCTACAATTTGCACAAGCTCATCGAAATTGGACAGTAGAAGATTGGAAAAACGTTGCCTGGTCTGATGAGTCTCGATTTCTGCTGCGACATTCGGATGGTAGGGTCAGAATTTGGCGTAAACAACATGAAAGCATGGATCCATCCTGCCTTGTATCAACGGTTCAGGCTGGTGGTGGTGGTGTCATGGTGTGGGGAATTTTTTCTTGGCACTCTTTGGGCCCCTTGGTACCAATTGAGCATCGTTGCAACGCCACAGCCTACCTGAGTATTGTTGCTGACCATGTCCATCCCTTTATGACCACAATGTACCCAACATCTGATGGCTACTTTCAGCAGGATAATGCGCCATGTCATAAAGCTCGAATCATCTCAGATTGGTTTATTGAACATGACAATGAGTTCACTGTACTCAAATGGCCTCCTCAGTCACCAGATCTCAATCCAATAGAGCATCTTTGGGATGTGGTGGAACGGGAGATTCGCATCAGGGATGTGCAGCCGACAAATCTGCGCCAACTGTGTGATGCCATCATGTCAATATGGTCCAAAATCTCTGAGGAATGCTTCCAGCACCTTGTTGAATCTCTGCCACGAAGAATTGAGGCAGTTCTGAAGGCAAAAGGGGGTCCAACCCGTTACTAGCATGGTGTACCTAATAAAGTGGCCAGTGAGTGTATATACAAGTACCTTGTAAGGAGCAGAGCACCTTCCCAGACAGTCCTATCCGGGATAGGTGTCTTGTACCTTTTGCCACTGTGCACTTGCAGAGGAGCTATGTGATATGTTTATACCAGTACGATGTCTATGTATATTTGCCTTCTGACAGACTTATCCTGGGATTCATGTATGTGGTTGGAATAATCATGTTCCATCTTCTAGCCCTATTTCTTGCCTGTTTGTCTATATACTTTTTATATTAATAAAATTGATCTTATTTGCTATTTGACCTCATGACTGTGCTGCCTCTTTGATTGTGATTGTATCACTACAGTTGGTCATATACTATCCCTATCTATGGTGGTTTTGTGGGATTTTGTCTCTATCTTAATATTACACAATTTTGGCTAATTTTTCCACCAATTATGTTCATTGGATTTGTCTTATATACTAATCTAAAGGCAGGAAATGCCCAAGGATTCAGGTGTTTCGACACTCTCCAAGACATTTTGTTTTTTTCTTACTGCCTTCGATGTGGCAATGGTATCTTTACATATTACCGAATATTTAATGTTTGGCGTATGTAGCAGCGCCGTCAGGTCCCACAAACCACAAAATTCCGTTTCCAATTTGTAGTCAGTATACCACCCCGTTTTTTTAATCCAGTCTATTACATTCCTCATTAAACACAATAAATTATATCCCCTAATATTTGGCAATCCCACTCCCCCTCCCTCCTTTGCGTGCATTAGAGTTCTTATAGCCAATCTCACTCTTTTACCCCTCCAGATGAATTTAGAAAAGGCCCTGTTTAATCTGAGAACATCTGCGTGACAAATTAACATTGGGATAGTTTGCATTGGGTAAAGTAATCTCGCAAAGCTTGTCATCTTGATTAGGTGGCAGCGACCCAGCAGCGAGGGGGTAGATTTCCCCACCTCTCCAACTCCTTCTCTATTTTGTCTATGATGGCTTATAATTGAGATCATAAATCTGTTTCGGCATTCTGCCCAAATAAACTCCCAAGTACTTTATAGATGTTGTCGCTTTCGGGATACCCATTATATTACTCTCCTGGCCACGTTTTACCTCACTCCTCATGAACAGAATCTCACATTTAGACTTATTTAAACGAAAGCCTGAGAATTTTCCAAACTTTTCAATTTCAAGTAGCAGCATAGGGAGATCTTCCTCTGGGTTGTTCATGAACAGAATCATCTGCAAATAGGGCATTTTTGACTGTCTCATTTCCCACCTTTATCCCTTTATAGGAACTGCAATCACTTAGATATCTCGACATAGGTTCTATCGCCAAATTAAACAGTAAGGGGGACAGCAGGCACCCCTGCCTCGTTCCCTTTTTCAGCTCGAAGGCATCTGAGAGAAACCCCGGCGTGTATACCCTTTCTTTGGGATTCTGATATAGTACCACCAAAAATTGTCTAAATGGACCTACCAGATTTATTTTATCCAACACTTGACCCAGCCATGGCCACCTCACATTATCGAACGCTTTTTCTGCGTCCAGTGTGACCATAGCTGGATCCTCTCCCTTATCCAAATGCTTCCCTCTAATTTTGTCTAGCAATAGCATGGCTTTCCGTATATTAATAACGGCTTATCTTCCCTTCACAAAACCTGTTTGTTGCTTTGATATCAATATAGGCAGTATCCTAGCCAGCCTGTCTGCCATTATCTTTGAGAGATGTTTAACATCTTGATTTATTAATGATATCGGTCTATATCCCGAAGGGTCTTCCAAATCCTTCCCTCCCTTCGGGAGAAGCTGTTATGATTGGGTCACCAAGGAGGAAAGCAAGACCAAGCTGAGCCACAGAAAACCAGAGAGGTTGGTAACTAAGCAGATTGCAGACCCCTGATCCTATCCACACAACTAGTAGTAGCCGTGGAGCGTACCTACGATGATCCTAGACGCCTTTACACAGCCGGAGAACTAAATAAGCCTAAAACAAGAAAGGGGAAATCTAACCTGCCCCAGAGCAGACCCCCAAAGGAATAGATAGCCCCCAAACATATATTGTCGGTGAGACAAGATGAAAACACAAACGTAGGTAGGAAAATAGACTGAGCAAACTATGGGGCCCACACTAACTAGACAGGACAGGAAAGGAAAGACTCTGTCTGCAATCACGCAAAAAACCCTGTAAAAAATGCCCAACACGTCTGATAAAAAAATACTGAAGTCACTAGACTTCGCCCACTATATCAGCACTCTGGTATATTCTGAAAGCAGAGCAAAAAGAGGCCAATCTAATAAGGGACAAAAACAAACTGGCACAAACAGTAACATAAGGGTGGAAATTCAGCACAGCCCCAGCCGGGGCTGGCTGACCACACAAAACTGAAATAGACAAAACCAAATCAAATGTGAACAATAGCAAAAGAACACTTAGCTTGAGCATGCAGGGACTGAGCTGGAAACTAAGACCTCAGGAGGCAGGAAAAAATCACCAGCAGGGATAGAGGGAGTCCCATGTCTTAAATCCAGTCAGAAACTCCAGATATCCAGTCATCCTCCTCATTATCAGGTGGCAGGCCTCTGTTAATTAAATCAGCTCCATTACCTCGAGTAACCACCAGAGGGAGCCCGGGAAGAGATCTCACGACCCCTCTATCAATATAACCAGCTCCACTACCTTCACTAGTAACCAGAGGTAGGCCAGAAAGCGAATTCACAACAGAAGCTTTATGTAGGCCGTATTCATCCCTTCTGAGATAGCTTCCCCTTGCAAAATGTGATTATATAAATCTTTAAGCGTGGGAACTATTTTCTCACTCAGCACCTTATAAAATGAACCATTAAATCCATCGGGCCCTGGAGCCTTATTGGCCCCAGTTCTTTTATTGCAATACTAATTTCTTCCTCCATGATGCAACCATTTAAATCCTGTAATTCCTCCTCCGTCAGTTTAGGGATATCAACTCTACCCAGCCATGTCTCCCCCACTACATCTTGATGATCCTCATCCTTGTATAACCTAGCATAGAATTTGCCCAGCACTCTGTTTATATCTTTGGGATTAGTCAGTCGTTGTCCTTTTTTATCTCTAATTGCCATTATAGATGTACCCACATATCTTTCCCTAGCCAAATTAGCCAGTATTCTCCATGCTTTGTCCCCATACCTATTTAATTCTACATCCCAGTGATTTCTATATAATTGCTCTCTCTTTTTTTTTTGGCCCGCATCCATTTATCTTTATCCTCATCCAGTAGTGAGTTCTTATATTTTGTATAGGTGCTCCTAACTTCACTGCTTGCTGCTAAGTACTGCTCTTTTATTTATTTTTTTATTCTCTGCATGTAAGCCATGTGGTTTCCCCTTATCACCACCTTCGCTGTTTCCCAATATAATCTAGGGTTAGATTTGTGCTCCTCATTATACATTGCAAACTCTGTCCACCATTCCCCCATCCGTTTCACAAAATCTTGCTCTTTTGTCATGTTTCCTGGAAATCGCCATAAATAGTCCGTCCCTTTCTGATGTGCGTCAGCTAAGTCTAGAGATATAGGACTATGATCAGCTATCACCATGTCCTCAATATTGACATCACACATTTTGTGTAGTATCTTATCTGACACAAAGAACATGTCTTGTGTGCATGAGAGTAATGTGAAAATTCTCGATCCATAGGGTGTGATGTTCTCCACGCATGTTTCAGCTGCCAATTCGATATCATATCTTCCAAATAACCTTTTTTCCCCCTATATCTTCAACTCTGTTTTATATTGCCACAATAAATGCAAAAACAAACTTGACGATATTAAGTCACAACGGAAGTTGTAGAGAGGAGCAAACCGCTCATAGGCCTGCTCACTTGTTGGTCGCACACAGGGCCTTCAGCGATGAGCCCGATGCGAAATTTAACTGCCTTTTTCTGCTTTTGTAATTAATAAACTGTGACAGACCTTTTTCAACCCATCAAGGCCTGTCTGTGTTTTCGTTACAGGACTGATGGGAGGGGAGAAGGCACTGTTTGAGACACGCGGGTCTCTGCAGTCTAACCTAGCGTGTAAATAAACAAGAGTCAATACACAAGTAACAGAACCTCGTCAGGGATAGGATGGGTGTTCCTGGCCATTTCTGATGGTCTGCACCTCAATAGAAGTTTAGCTTTAAGAAAAGGGATTTGAGACTCAAAAGAGCAAAGCTTCATAACGTGAGGGAACCAGCTTGTGCCAGGAAAAAAAAATTGGAAAAGTCATGTTGACCAGGTGTATGCTAAGTTTTCTTAGTTCCCAAAGCAAGGTTTTCTAAATAAAGTCTTCAGTACAGGCCTGGAGGCCACCCTCAGAACACAGACACAGTGTTATATAATGGTGAAGCCGGGAGCAGTCTGACCCCCTACTCCATCATTCTTTCTGGTTAGAGGCTGAAGGACCTGAAGGTACCTTCTGATTAAATAGCATTCTCAGTTCATGTGATTGCATTTGAGCTGGTCTCTGCTGCCCAGAGAACACACAGTCAAGTGAGATGCTCGCATGAGTACCACTGTGGGCTATCATTGTACCGTGTGTGGAGGGAATGTACTATGGGGACATCATACCGTGTGTGGAGGGAATGTACTGTAGGAACATCATACCGTGTGTGGAGGGAATGTACTGTGGGGACATCATACCATGTGTGGGGGGACTGTACTGTGGAGACATCATACAGTGTGTGGAGGGAATGTACTGTGGAGACATCATATCGTGTGTGGCGGGAATGTACTGTGGGTCCATTATATTGTATGTGAGAAAAATATATAAAGTGCTCTCAGTGAGAGGAAGAAAATAGGAATCTTGTGGGTGTGATACCTTTTAATGGTTGACAAAATATAGTGAATGATGTTACAAGGCAAGCTTTCGAGACAGCTTATGTCTCTTCATCAGGCTGATATAACAAAATATTTGAAGAAACCTAATTATATACAGTAAAAAGCACAGGCATGGTGTGATATGGGTCGCCCTCCCAGGGGTCCCGGCTCTCTATTAAGATTGCTGTTGTGTCCCAAGTCTATGATGGGAGTAAGGCGTTAGCGGCTCACTACTCCACCGGTGTCTGCTGCAGAACCATCAGTGTTCATACAACCTCGGGGACCGGGCCCCGGCCTTTGCGCTCTGGACTGGAAGGGTTATCTATCTTTCTTCAACCTGCTTCCCACCGTCCTTCTGTCTCCTTCGTTCCAAACTGTTCTATCTTTCTTATGGAAGGTTAGGTTATCAGTCTTGTCAGTCTCCTTCTCTGCCTTCCCCGTGCCAACAGCCCAGATCACTGGGACCTGCTGCAGCACGTCCTTCAAACATCCATCCTTCTCCTTCTCCACTCTCTAACCAACTACCCACTAACTCTCACTCTTCCCACTCTTGGTGTAATCTGACTCCACCCGCCTCCCAGCACATATCGTGTTACGAAGTCTGGGACCACGAAAGGTGCTCTGCTACCTTCCCAGCATAAAGCATGGATGGGTGTTATGATTGAGTCACCGTAGGAGGCAAAAACAGAAATGCTAGCTAAGTCCTGAAAACCAGAGAAGTTGGCAACTATCAGATTGCAGACCCCTGAACCTATCAACACAACTAGCAGTAGCCGTGGGGGGTTCCTACGATGACCTAGACCCCTCTATCACAGCCGGAGAGATACATAGGCCTAAAGAAGGAAAGGGGAAATCTAACTGCCCCAGAGCAGACCCCAAAGCAATAGGCAGCCCCCCACATATAATGACGGTGAAGCAATATGAAAACACTTACACAGACAGAAAGACAGGCTGAGCAAAGACGGGGCCCAAAAACTACCTAGATAGGAACGGATAGGAAGGCTGCTGTCTGCAATCTGCCAAAACCCTATCAGAGACAAAAGCCAACAAGCTGATATAAAAATGGCCCTGAAGCAACTAAGCTTCAAAAACTAAATCAGCACTCAGGTACATTCAGAAGACAGAGCTCAAGGAACACTGCACACTCCAGCAGGGAGTGGCAGAATCCAAAAAGCAAGAAAAACAAAAACAAATCTTAGATGCAAAAAGGCAAAACAGAAAACTTAGCTTTAGGAGAGCAGGAATCAGACTGGTGTCCAAGAGTCCACAGAGAAATCACCCGCAGGGCAGAAAGGGCGTAGGCTACCTTAAAACCAGTCAGTGACTCCACTCAGCCAATCATCTTCATCAGTCCCAGGTGCCTGATAATCAGGCTCACTACCTTCCTTCACTAGAATAGGGAGTTCACCAGGCCTTAGTGACGGAGGGGAAAATGAACTCACAACAGTACCCCCCCTTGAGGAGGGGTCACCGAACCCTCAACAACGCTACCAGGGCGATCAGGGTGAGCCCGATGAAAGGCACGCACCAATCTTTTGGCATGAATATCAGAGGCAGAGACCCAGGAATTATCCTCCTGACCATAACCCTTCCACTTAACCAAATACTGGAGTCTCCGTCTAGCCAGACGGGAATCCAGAATTTTCTCTACCTCATATTCCAAGTTACCTTCAACCAATACAGGGTCCGGAGATGCCACCTCAGGCACAACTGGCTCAACAAACCTCTTCAACAAGGACTTATGGAACACATTATGGATCTTAAATGTGACAGGAAGAGCCAAACGAAAAGAGACCAGATTAATAATCTCCAAAATCTTGTAAGGTCCAATAAATCTAGGCTTAAACTTAGGAGAAGCCACCTTCATAGCAATATTTTTTGATGATAACCACACCATATCACCAATCTTAAACTGGGGACCAATGGTCCTATGTCGATTGGAAAACCGCTGGGCCTTTTCCTGGGAGAGAGATAACTTATCCACCACTTGGACCCAGATCTGGTGCATTCTCTCCACCACAGTGTCAACACCTGGGCAGGCAGAAGGCTCCACCTGCCCTGAAGAAAATCGAGGGTGAAAACCAAAGTTACAAAAAAAAGGTGACATCAAAGTGGCAGAACTAGCTCTATTATTTAAAGCAAATTCAGCCAAGGGCAAAAATGAAACCCAATCGTCCTGATCAGCGGAAATAAAACATCTCAAATACGACTCCAAGGTCTGGTTTGTTCTCTCTGTCTGCCCATTGGTCTGAGGGTGAAAAGCAGAGGAGAAGGACAACTGAATTCCCAACTTGGAACAGAACGTCCTCCAAAATTTAGACACAAATTGAACTCCTCTGTCAGATACAATGTTCTCAGGAATCCCGTGCAAGCGAACCACCTGTTGCAAAAACAGAGGCACCAACTCAGAGGAAGATGGCAACTTAGGGAGTGGTACAAGATGAACCATCTTAGAGAACCTATCACAAATCACCCAAATAACAGTCATTCTTTGAGAGACCGGCATATCAGAGATGAAATCCATTGAAATATGGGTCCATGGCCTCCTGGGGACCGGCAAAGGCATCAACAACCCACTAGAGCGAGAACAAGATTTAGACCGGGAGCAAGTCCCACAGGACTGCACAAAATTCCTGACATCATGAGACAAGGTGGGCCACCAAAAAGAGCGACTCACCAGATCTCTAGTACCAAAAATACCTGGATGACCAGCCAATGCAGAGCAATGAACTTCAGACATCACTCTCTTCTTCCACTGGTCAGGAACATACAACTTTCCACTGGGGCAACGCTCAGGTTTGTCCTCCTGGAACTCTTGCAGAGCAAGTCTCAAATCGGGCGAGATGGCAGAAAGAACTACCCCTTCGCCTAAGATGGTGGCAGGCTTGGTCACCACAGGAGAATCAGCAAAGAAACTCCTAGAGAGGGCGTCTGCCTTGACATTCTTAGTTCCAGGAAGGAAAGAGACCACAAAATCAAAACGTGTAAAAAACAAGGCCCACCTAGCCTGTCTAGGGTTCAAGCGTTTAGCTGACTCTAGGTAAATCAAATTTTTGTGGTCAGTGAGGACCACAACTTGATGTTTGGCTCCCTCCAACCAATGTCTCCACTCCTTAAATGCCCATTTCATGGCCAACAGTTCCCGATTCCCCACATCATAGTTACGTTCAGATGGAGAGAACTTACGGGAAAAGAAAGCACAGGGATTCATTTTAGATGTTACAGGATCCTTTTGGGACAAAACAGCTCCTGCACCAATCTCAGAAGCATCCACCTCTACCTGGAACGGGAGTGAGACATCAGGTTGCCGCAGAACCGGGGCGGAGGTAAATCTACGCTTCAGCTCCTGAAAGGAAGCAACCGCCTCTGGAGACCAATTCAACACATCCGCACCTTTCCTGGTCAGGTCAGTCAATGGTTTGGCAATACTAGAAAATTTTGCTATAAATTTCCGATAAAAATTAGCAAAACCCAAAAACTTCTGGAGGGCCTTCAAAGAAGTGGGCTGAACCCAATCATAAATGGCCTGTACCTTGGCTGGGTCCATTTCAATAGTTGACGGAGACAAAATAAATCCCAAAAAAGAAATTCTCTGTACTCCAAAAAGGCATTTTGATCCTTTGACATACAGAGAATTCTCTCTCAAGATCCGGAACACAGTCCGAATATGTTCCACATGAGAATCCCAATCCTTGGAGAAGATCAAAATATCATCCAGATAGATAATCAAAAATTTATTGACAAAGTCTCGGAAAATATCGTTCATGAAGCACTGGAAGACAGAAGGGGCATTAGTGAGCCCAAAAGGCATCACCAGGTACTCAAAATGTCCCTCCGGAGTATTAAACGCCGTCTTCCATTCATCCCCCTGCTTAATGCGGATAAGATTATACGCCCCCCTGAGGTCAAGCTTGGTAAACCAGCAAGCACCTCTGACTCTAGAGAATAGATCCGAAATCAGGGGTAACGGATACTGATATTTAATAGTAATTTTATTGAGGGCACGATAATCAATACAAGGCCTTAAAGAACCATCCTTCTTGGCCACAAAAAAAAACCCGGCACCTAAGGGTGAAGAGGATGGTCTAATATGACCCTTCTCCAACGCCTCCTTAATATAGGACCGCATAGCCTCGTGCTCGGGTACAGATAAATTGAAGAGCCGACCCTTAGGAAATTTACACCCCGGGTTTAGTTCAATTGCACAGTCATAACTCCTATGAGGAGGCAAGGACGCAGACTCATTCTCACTAAATACATCATAGTAGTCCGCCAAATAGTCAGGAACCTCATGCGACTGAGGAGAGGTGGAAAAAACCGGAGCCTCACTAAAGGTACACCGGCAACCCCAACTCACCACAGACACAGACTTCCAATCCAAAACTGGATTATGAATCTGCAACCAGGGAAACCCCAGAACAACGGCATCATGCAGACCATGCAACACCAAAAATCTGCAATTTTCTTGGTGGTCTGGGGCGACCCGCATGACCAACTGGGTTCAACACTGAGGTTTATTTTTAGCCAGAGGGGTAGCATCAATCCCCCTCAAAGGGATAGGTGTCTGCAGAGGTGTCAACGGAAATCCACAACGTTTAGCAAAATCCAAGTCCATTAGGTTTAGCGCTGCTCCCGAATCCACAAAAGCCTTGGCGGAAAATGTGGACAGGGAACAGATCAGAGTAATCGCCAAAAGAAACTTAGGCTGAACCCCACCAACAGAAAACGTGTGTGCAAAGCGTTTCTCACGTTTAGGACAAACAGAAATAACATGTGAGGCATCTCCACAGAAAAAACACAGCTTATTACGCCTTCTGAATTCCTGACGTTGCGCCTTAGACAAAACTCTATCACATTGCATAGGTTCAGACGTCTGTTCAACCGGTGGCCACACCTCTCGTGTAATCCTGCGTTCACGTAAACGCCGATCAACCTGAATGGCTAAAGACATAGAATCGTCCAGACCAGAGGGAACAGGAAATCCCACCATAGTATCTTTTACGGCTTCTGACAAACCCTTCTGAAAGAGAGCAGCCAAGGCACTATCATTCCAGGTAGTAAGGACCGCCCACTTTCGGAACTTTTGACAGTACAACTCTGCAGATTCTCGACCCTGGTTCATTGCTAACAGGGTCTTTTCAGCCTGATCAATAGCATTAGGTTCGTCGTACAGCAACCCCAAGGCTTGAAAAAATGCGTTCACATTAGTCAGAATAGGGTCATCTGGTTTCAAGGAAAACGCCCAATCCTGGGGATCGCTGCACAGCAAAGAGATGACAATTTTAACCTGCTGCGCGGGGCTCCCTGACGAGTTAGGCTTCAAAGCAAAAAATCATTTACAATTATTTTTGAAACTCAAAAATTTAGATCGATCCCCAAAAAATACATTAGGTGTGGGGATCTTTGGTTCAACAGCATGAGAACGAGCAAGATAGGCGGAAATTCCTCGCACTTCAGCAGCGAGCTGCTCCACACGATCAGACACTTGCTTTATCTCCATTGAGAGAAAAAAAAAAAAAAAAAATTCCCCCTACGGCCTCAGAGATATAGAGGAAAGAATATACACACACCCTTTTTTTTTTTTTTAAACACAATTCTTTCCTGCTATTGAGTACCCCAGGATCTGCAGTTGGGCGGGTGATTCTGTTATGATTGAGTCACCGTAGGAGGCAAAAACAGAAATGCTAGCTAAGTCCTGAAAACCAGAGAAGTTGGCAACTATCAGATTGCAGACCCCTGAACCTATCAACACAACTAGCAGTAGCCGTGGGGGGTTCCTACGATGACCTAGACCCCTCGATCACAGCCGGAGAGATACATAGGCCTAAAGAAGGAAAGGGGAAATCTAACTGCCCCAGAGCAGACCCCAAAGCAATAGGCAGCCCCCCACATATAATGACGGTGAAGCAATATGAAAACACTTACACAGACAGAAAGACAGGCTGAGCAAAGACGCGGCCCAAAAACTACCTAGATAGGAACGGATAGGAAGGCTGCTGTCTGCAATCTGCCAAAACCCTATCAGAGACAAAAGCCAACAAGCTGATATAAAAATGGCCCTGAAGCAACTAAGCTTCAAAAACTAAATCAGCACTCAGGTACATTCAGAAGACAGAGCTCAAGGAACACTGCACACTCCAGCAGGGAGTGGCAGAATCCAAAAAGCAAGAAAAACAAAAACAAATCTTAGATGCAAAAAGGCAAAACAGAAAACTTAGCTTTAGGAGAGCAGGAATCAGACTGGTGTCCAAGAGTCCACAGAGAAATCACCCGCAGGGCAGAAAGGGCATAGGCTGCCTTAAATCCAGTCAGTGACTCCACTCAGCCAATCGTCTTCATCAGTCCCAGGTGCCTGATAATCAGGCTCACTACCTTCCTTCACTAGAATAGGGAGTTCACCAGGCCTCAGTGACGGAGGGGAAAATGAACTCACAACAGATGGGACCCTGCTGAACATCCTGTGTGTGGGGTGCAGGTGTGGAGTGTGGTCAGGAGTTCCCCACCTTACCCGGATGGTGGGGTACCACACCTTAGGAGAAGGTGCAGTACCTCTGTGGCGACTGAAGCCTCAGGGGCGCCACAGATACATGGACATTTCAATAAACAAACACTGAGCTTAAAGAGAGAATCTTTAATTAGGTAAGATTAGAAAAGTGGTGTGAAAGTTTTATGGACCCCCATATGCATGTGAGTTTGAAGGGCTGGTGGTGCTGTGATACCTATGTGATATGTATGGTGTGTGCATGAAGAAGATAGGTGTCCAGATTCCAGATTAGGTGATCACGGGTCTTATTCCTTTTTGCATTTAATTCAGCACAGTTTTAGATGGCTGAAGTGGTTGACCGCTACATGACCTGATAAAAGCATGTGGGTTTTGGTGAAAAAACAATTATACAGCGCCTGCGTGACATGAGCTGATTACAAGCTCAAGAATTAACCACGCAGGCGCCAAGCAGATAGCTGAAAGGGTTGACCACTACATGACCTGATAAGAGTATGGAGGTTTTGGTGTAAAACAATTATACGGTGCCTGTATGACATGAGCTGATTACGCACCCAAGAATTAATCATGCAGGCGTCAAACGTAAACATGTTATATGAGTATTACTTACAAAAAGTGTAATGCGCATGACTGAACTGATATCTGATCGTAAACAGCATATAACAAAGGGGGTTCTCACTGATGAGCAGGGACATTCCAGGAGATTTTATGGACGCATAACTTCTGTGATGATGTGCTGCTGGATATTTCTCCTCCTCACCAGTCGAGTCCCCCGATAGAGGAGTGATGCTGCAATATCTGGTAATATATATATTGATGCATACTTTCTCTATGTTATAGATGATGATGATGATTGTGTAATGTTAGACTAGCACTGCTATAATTCATGTGCCTATAATACATATATTGGACTATTATATTAATAAACTATAAATTGTTTTACCGATATAAAGACCTAGTAGTCTTCTTGCCTAATTAGGATATTAGTGAGCGCTGCGTAAGTAAGGGGCTTGCCCCTCTTAAGGTGAAAACTCGGTAAGACATAAATTGGCGTAGTCGGCAGGATATTTCTTTTTTTTTTTCCACCCCTAAAATGTTTAAGAAACGAAAGGAAAAGCAGGAGGATGTTGTGGATGTGCCCGGTTGGACTGAGGCACCGTATAATATATTAACATGAATTGAGCAGTTCTGAACTAGCAGAACAGTGGTCTAGTAAGCTTAAAGGTAGTGAACCCACTGATGTTGTTAAAGTACTCAGGGGTGATGTAGAGTCTTTAGGACGGCGTATGTGGATTTGTTTTCCCTGCAAAGGCAGGTGATGCAGTTAACCCATGATGTTGTTGGTTTACTCATGGGGATCCCTGCAAAGGCAGGTGATGCAGATAACCCCTCGATGTTGTTTAGTTACTCGAGGTTTTCCCTGCAAAGGCAGGTGATGCAGTCAACCCAGGATGTTGTTAATGTACTCAGGGGTGTCCCCGCCAAGGCGGGTGATGTTGTGTCGCTTGGGCGACGAACTTGGATTCTGCTCAGAGCATATCGCGCGATGCATGAGCGGAATCAACAAATGCAGAGGAAGTGCTCTCAATTGGAACAAAAAGTTGCAGAGCTAGGAGGGCAGAAAGTGGTGCTGGATTGCAATACCCGTCTGCTCAAAGATAAGTTGGAACATTACCAGAGTGTAGCAGAGAAAGCTGCTATCATAGTTGCTCAAAATAAATATCGCAAGAGAAGAGGAAAAATTAATAAAGAAAAAGTATTCCCACAAAATTCAAAGGTCCAAAAATTAAAATTGCCGGACTAGGAGGACAGGTAATCACCGGAGTACAAACACAAGTTGCTTTGAAAATAGGAAATCTACCGATAAGAAATTACCGTGTTTTAGTAGTACCCATTCCGGAATATATATTGGGAATTGATGTTTTAAAAGGAATGACTTTAAATTTATCGGCTGGCAAATTCTCCTTTGGAGTAAAAAGGGCAGAAATACAAATGAGACCTGTAACGGTAGGAAAAGTAAAAATGCCCCCTGTACATATCCCTCCTGCTACCAAAATGGTGGCAATGAAACAGTATCGAATACCAGGGGGACACAAAGAGATTACTGAAACAATTAAAAATCTGGTGGACGCAGGAGTCATGCGTACCACTACTACTGCATGGAATAATCCAGTCTGGCCAGTTAAAAAGAGTGATGGCTCCTGGCGTATGACAGTGGATTACAGGGAACTGAACAAATGTACCCCTCCATTAACAGCTGCAGTGCCAGATACTATCACTATAATAGAAAATATACAGAGTCATAATGGAATTTGGTATGCAGTGATTGGTTTGGCTAATGCCTTCTTTACAATTCCAATAGAGGAAAAGGCGGAGGATCAATTTGCTTTTACCTGGTTAGGTCGACAGTATACAATGACCAGATTGCCTCAAGGATGGCTTCATAGCCCTACTATTTGTCACCGGACGGTGGCAGAACATCTAGATCAGTTCTCCTTGCCCTCAGATAGGCAAATTTCACATTATATTGATGATATAATGATACAAGGAAATGAGGAGCAGGCAGTGAAATCACAATTGGAAAAACTTTTGGTGCATATGAGGAGCAAAGGAAGGGAAATAAATGAAGCAAAGGTCCAAGGACCGGCTCAAGTTGTAAAATTTCTTGGAATACAATGGAATAAAGGACATAGGGAAATTTTACCAAAAGTAAAACAGAAGATTATTAATTTCCCTACTCCCAAGTCTAAGCAAGAGACTCAATCTTATATTGGGCTATTTGGATTTTGGAGACAGCATATACCTCATTTAGGACAGATGCTGTCCCCTTTGTATAAAGTTACGAGGAAGAAATATGAATTTCATTGGGGGGAAGAACAACAAACCGCCTTTGAAATGGTAAAAGAGGCCATACAGCAAGCTGTAGAGTTATGGCCAATGACAGCGGGGAGTGTAGAATTGCATGTATCAGTACAAAATATGTATGCAAATTGGTCATTATGGCAAAAACAAGGGGGAAAAAGAGTCCCCTTAGGATTTTGGAATCGAAAACTCCCTGATGCTGGAGAAAAGTATACTCCATTTGAACAACAATTGCTAGCTTGTTATTGGGCATTGGTAGAAACAGAACAGCTAACTTTAGGACATGAAGTCTTATTAAGACCAGCAATACCTATAATGCAATGGGTATTGTCTAACCCTAAAACCAATAGGGTAGGACATGCACAGGAACAAAGTATCATAAAATGGAAATGGTACATTTCTGAAAGAGCAAAGAAAGGAGAAGGCGGGATCGCCTCCCTCCATGAGAAAATAGCTGAAATAGGGGAAGAAATCAAATCCCCTGTGAAACCAACTGTCCTGGAAGAGTCCCCTGTAAAATGGGGAAAATCTTATGAAGATTTAACAGAACAACAACAGCAACATGCTTGGTTCACTGATGGGTCAGCTCGATATGTCAATGGAAAGCGACACTGGAAGAGTGTGGCTTATAACCAGAAACTGGAAAAACATTTGGTTATGGAAGGTCACGGTAAAAGTAGCCAATATGCAGAATTATATGCTATCTTTCTGGCATTGAGTTTTGAACAAGGGAAGGAGTGTCACCTTTTCACAGACTCATGGTCTGTGGCTAATGGTTGCAACTTGGATGATGGGATGGAAGAAATATGGTTGGCTAATCCATGGTAAGGAAGTGTGGGGTAAGGAGGTGTGGGAATTTATAGAAGAAATGGTTCAAGTCACCCCCTACTACTGTTTTTCATGTTGATGCACATATGCCTGCTGACTCACTTGACCGTTTGTTCAATTCTGAAGCAGATAAAGCCGCCGCCATTAGACAGACTTCTGAAGTTGATCAAGAAAAAGAAAAATGGCTGCAAGGTACAGCCGTTTGGGCGCACAACAAGAGTGGACACCTTGGAGAAAGAGCCACTTACAGGTGGGCCCAAGAAAGAGGTGTTCCACTAACTATGGACATAATAAAACAAGTCATTGCACAATGTCCAGTATGCCAGCATTCACAAAAAAGGGAAGTTCCACACACAGTAATGGGACACATAGCTCGAGGACAATTACCAGCTCAAATTTGGCAGATGGATTTCATTGGTCCACTCACTGAGAGTAGGGGATGTAAATATGTCTGCACAGCAGTAGATACCTACTCAGGACTTATGATAGGATTCCCTTGCAAAGCAGCCACACAATGGAGCACATTACCTACATTAGAGATTATCACACAATACTATGGTGTTCCACTGCAGATACAGACTGACAATGGGTCACACTTCACTGGTCAACAGATAAAGGATTATGCTAATGAGCATAATGTCCAATGGGTATATCATATGCCCTACTATCCCCAAGCTGCAGGGTTGTTGGAAAGGATGAATGGACTCTTGAATGGACTCCTCTCACCTTCCTCTTACTGTTGGGGTTCCTCAAGGATCGGTTCTAGGCCCCCTCCTCTTCTCCTTGTACACTGCCCCTATTGGTCAAACAATCAGTAGATTTGGTTTCCAGTACCATCTCTATGCTGATGACACCCAATTATACGCTTCTTCTCCTGACATCACGCCAGCCTTTCTAGAAAACACTGGCGATTGTCTAAACGCTGTGTCTAATATCATGTCCTCACTATATCTGAAACTGAACCTATCAAAGACTGAACTCCTTGTATTTCCTCCCGCTACTAATGTACCTACACCCGACATTGCCATTTCCGTCTGTGGTTCCACTATTACTCCCCAGCAACATGCCCGCTGTCTTGGGGTCATACTTGATTCCGAGCTTTCCTTTGCCCCCCACATTCGATCACTGGCTCGCTCTTGTCATCTGCACCTCAAAAACATTTCTAGAATTCGACCTTTTCTTACTTTTGACTCTGCAAAAACTCTTACTGTTTCTCTTATTCATTCTCGTCTCGACTATTGTAACTCTCTTCTAATCGGTCTCCCTCTTACAAAACTCTCCCCTCTCCAATCTGTCTTGAATGCTGCAGCCAGGATCATATTCCTCACCAATCGTTACACCGATGCCTCTACCTTGTGCCAGTCATTACACTGGCTACCCATCCACTCCAGAATTCAGTATAAACTTATTACCCTCACCCACAAAGCCCTCCATGGCTCAGCACCACCCTACATCTCCTCCCTTGTTTCAGTATACCACCCTACCCGCGCCCTCCGTTCTGCTGATGACCTGAGGTTAGTATCCTCAATAGTCAGAACCTCCCACTCCCGTCTCCAAGACTTTACACGTGCCGCGCCAATTCTTTGGAATGCACTTCCCAGGTCAATACGATTAGTCCCCAATCCCCACAATTTTAAGCGTGTCCTGAAAACGCATTTATTCAGACTGGCCTATCGCCTCAACACATTAACCTAACCTATCCCTGTGTGGCAGAGCCAAAAATTTTACCATAACCAGGTTCCCAGCATCATGTTCCCACATGCTTTATGCATCCATTAGCCCTCTGTGTCTGTACTGTTACACACTTAACATTATGGCTGGTCCATACAATCAGGGCAACTGTTACCACCCACCTTTCGTGTCTACCTCTTTCCTCATAGACTGTAAGCTTGCGAGCAGGGCCCTCACTCCTCTTGGTATTTGTTATAATCTACTGTATGTGATTATTGTTATGCTGTAATGTCTATTGTCTGTACAAATCCCCTCTGAAATGTAAAGTGCTGCGGAATATGTCGGCGCTATAAAAATAAAATTTATTATTATTATTATTATTATTGAAGTCCACTCTGAAAAAGATACACAATAAGGAAGGAGAATATGGCCAGTGGAGAGACAATTTGAGTGAGGCTTTACAAATTATCAACAATAGGCCAATTACTGATTCCATGACACCATTGATGAGAATGCAGACACCCAACCTTACCATACACGAAACTCATATTGTACATACAATTACTTGGTGGAAGATGAATCAAGAGGCTAAAATTCCTGAAAGAGCAACTTCCCTATCTGCGGGATTGGATCTCAGTGCAATAGAAGTGACTATTGTACCTCCAGGTAAGACTGTTCCTATACTAACAGGATTGGGATGTCAAATGCCTAAAGGACATTATGGTCAGTTGGCAACTCGGTCTAGTTTTGCTTTAAGAAGGGCCATAGTGGTGGGAGGAGTAATTGATGCTGATTATCAAGGAGAAATTAAAGTTATTATGTCCAATCTAGGACAAGAGCCGCTAGTTATCTCTAAAGGACAGAAGATGGCTCAAATGTTGGTAATACCTATTAGTTTAGATCAAGCCATCGAAGGACAAGCTCCACTAGAACTCTCCTTACGGGGGGATAAAGCATTCGGGTCATCAGATGTGACCAATGTAGGAGCTAGAATTTGGGTACAGAGTCCTCAAGGACCGCCATCGGCGGCTGAAGTCATTGCTGTGGGCAAGGATCGTACTTTGCTAATCATGAGACCAGGAGTGGAGAAATGGGAATATGTTCCCCAGGAAAAATGTTATTTGCGTGAATAAAATCATGCTTTGTTTTTTTTTTTTCCCTAACAGATATTTCTGGGAACATGTGGAATTATTGAAATCCTTGGAAGCGAGTGTTTGGTGAAAGTTGAAGGATGAACACCGGGTACTCAAATCCAAAGTCAAAACACCAGTCGGATAAGGTGGTTGTGGAAGGAAAGCGCAAAAGAACGAAAACAAGATGACTATTTGCCCAGAAGGACAGAGCTGTAACATAGCTAATGTAACAGTGGAAGGATATGTATGGATAGGCCCCCGTGGGGCCACCTTATTTCAAGTAGCATATATGTTACACAATATGCACGGAACTGCGAATATTACCGCTAAGGTGAATTTAACATGTTGTAACGCCGGTGAGGGTTTTGAGTCTTTGTCTCCAACTCAACAAATATGGATCTATAAGAATTGCACCCCCACCATTGGAAGTGGAACAGAATTAGTATTCAATATTAATGTCCTACAGACTTTACTTTGTCATAATGCTACTAGTATAACAAATAGAAGTACTTGGGCACAAAGTATAACGTTTGTTAATATGAATTCGTCAAAAACGGATCCGGGACATATGAAGAGGATCCCCTCGTCCTGTGTAAAGACTGGAACTCAATCACAAAAGACTGTAGTAACAGCTATAGTGATATTTCCGTCTAACGTTCTCTGCCCTATAAGACAAAAAAGGGCAAGGTATGATACGTTGCTGGGGGGAGTGGGAACTGTTACTGGGACTTTGAATTCTTTTGATATTGAAACTCTAGCAAATCGCATGAGTAAAGCATGTGCAGGAATACAAGATGTTTTAACTTTACAAGGTAAATGGATGCCTACAATATGGCACCCACTGATACAAGCTTGGCAAGCAGATAAATTTTTACTAGATATGCAGAATATTTCAAATTCTTTTGTATTCAAGGAAGGATCAAATATTAGTGCGATTCTTAATTGGACTATGTGTACAATGCAGGCTATTTATCAAATGCAGCAGAAGGCAACAATGCAGACTCGTCTTATGACAGGAAATGAATGGGTATGGAGGACTATGTTTAATAACACAATCCCTGGAGTTTCATGGCTTAAAATTGAAGCTCCCAAAATGGTTTGCAATGACACAGTATGTCAAGGGATATTGAATATATATAATGTAACCAACCAGCAAGTAATGTGTAGATATGTAGTTTTACCACTATTATTGGGACCCCTAGGGGATCAATGGTTGTGGATGCCTAAAATGAATGGTCTATATATTGATAATAATAATCGTACACATGATTTAAGTTTATGTGAAAACACTTTAGAAGGTAAAATTTGTAGATTGCATTCTGCTATATATGAACCGTGCTTATTACAAGGAACTGTGAATGTTTGTGAATTTACCATTCTCCCACCATCATATAAAATGTTGGTGGAAATTGGTCCACAGGAAGTTTGTGTAATAACGGATGTTCCTGTGGTCCCAGGTATGAAAGTTCCTTATGTTGGATGACTGCAAAATGTTTCAGCTTTAGAGTGGGAAAATCAAACTTTTCTTCTTACTCCTGATCGAGTGGTGCGGAAAACCATACAATGGCAACCTGCCGTGCTGCAGATAAACAACTGGGAGCTGAATATGACCAAACTTCGGGATATCATAGAAAAATCTAAAGAAGGTTCTGAAATGATTAAAATACTAAATAGGACTATACAACAGCATATAATTAGTACCACTATAGTAGCGGGCAAAATTGTTAAAATAGGTTCTGTAATTGCTGATGCCACTTCTCATCATTGGTATGATATTTTCATGGGTCATTCCCCTTCAGCTCAAAAGATGTTAAATTGGATCATTCACCCTGTGTTGGTGCTTGTCATTGTAGTAATGATTCTATCCATATGGAATTGCTACATGGCATACAAAGTCTTCTGTAGGAAACCAAAAGTGCTAATGGTGACCTATAGAAGTGGAAAATAATTCCCGTGATCAAGGACCGATTGTGATACCTATGTGATATGTATGGTGTGTGCATGAAGAAGATAGGTGTCCAGATTCCAGATTAGGTGATCACGGGTCTTATTCCTTTTTGCATTTAATTCAGCACAGTTTAAGATGGCTGAAGTGGTTGACCGCTACATGACCTGATAAAAGCATGGGGGTTTTGGTGAAAAAACAATTATACAGCGCCTGCGTGACATGAGCTGATTACAAGCTCAAGAATTAACCACGCAGGCGCCAAGCAGATAGCTGAAAGGGTTGACCGCTACATGACCTGATAAGAGTATGGAGGTTTTGGTGTAAAACAATTATACGGTGCCTGTATGACATGAGCTGATTACGCACCCAAGAATTAATCATGCAGGCGTCAAACGTAAACATGTTATATGAGTATTACTTACAAAAAGTGTACTGCGCATGACTGAACTGATATCTGATCGTAAACAGCATATAACAAAGGGGGTTCTCACTGATGAGCAGGGACATTCCAGGAGATTTTATGGACGCATAACTTCTGTGATGATGTGCTGCTGGATATTTCTCCTCCTCACCAGTCGAGTCCCCCGATAGAGGAGTGATGCTGCAATATCTGGTAATATATATATTGATGCTTACTTTCTCTATGTTATAGATGATGATGATGATTGTGTAATGTTAGACTAGCACTGCTATAATTCATGTGCCTATAATACATATATTGGACTATTATATTAATAAACTATAAATTGTTTTACCGATATAAAGACCTAGTAGTCTTCTTGCCTAATTAGGATATTAGTGAGCGCTACGTACGTAAGGGGCTTGCCCCTCTTAATGTGAAAACTCGGTAAGACAGGTGCCTTCATTGTTTTTGGAGGAAATAGCTCAGATTTGGTAATGGGCCATAAATCCTCCGGACAAATTGAGTCCTATGTGAACAGAATCAAATATTGTAATGAATTTGTATTCCCACACCCTGCGATGTTTCTGTGATTTGAAATTGCCTTTTAAAAGGACAACTTTCATATTGTCTATGTTGTGTCCTGGACCACAGAAATGTTTGGCCACAGGTAAATGGGTTTTTTTGTCTGTAATTGTATGATGATGAGACCTCATCCTTGCTCTCAGTCTCTGTCCTGTTTCTCCAACATAGAGGCTACCCACAGGACATATGTGACACCCCAGAGTCCGGTTGTCACAGTGACATAACCTCCCTCTAATGGGTAAAGTCATGCTTGGAGGCAGAAGGGGGGCCCCCATGCCAGGTAAGATAGATTAAATCACAATTCCTGCTGCAGGTCAGAAAAGGGAGCTGCCTTATAAATTCTGGCCAGCAGATGGGGTTGGTGAGTCAGCGAGAACTCAGCTGAGGGAGTTGTCATGGAAACGAGAGCAGCTGTGAGCAAATGACAAGACAGTTAAAACCTGAGGTAAAAAGATCTTTCTGGAAGATCCAGTCAGTTCGTGAGGGAGAGCCGATCTGACAGGAGGGGAAGGACGATAGCAGAGACAAGAGGCTTTGGGGAAGCTAAAACTGCGTGTAGCAGACCCCAGAGCGAAGCGCTAATAGAGAAAAAAGGGACGCTAGAATCCATGGTGGTCAGGAGCTGTAAGTATCCCCGAATCTGAAGGTACAGGGGACTGTAAGTTCCTATGCGACATTGAACACCTGAGGGCACAGCAGCAGATAAGGAGCCCTGGGCTGACGGTGAAAAGGACGGTACCCGTGGAATAGGCTCACGCTGACAACCGTACAGGTTAGAGAAACCATCACGAATAGAGGGTCACAGCTTAGTTACAAACAGCAAAGACCCACACACAAAGCGCAGAAGGAAGGTCCTAAATCCCCACCTGGCAGGGTGGATTCCCTGAATGCCTCCAGGCGAGCCGGACTCAATCCATCACCTGTATGTGGTACTCCGGATTGCAACCAATTGCCAGTAAAAGGTAAAGAAACTGCACCTCTCTGTGTCCTTCTCTCATTTCTCTGTACCCCAACGTTCACCACCATCTTAACTATTAATCAAGCATCTTTGCCCTGGGACTATTGCTCTACCTGTGGAGAGCTATTTTCACCTCAGCTACGACACACCAAAAGTCTCAGGGGAACCACACTGCAGCGCTGGTCAACTCTGACCAGAATACCACAAGTGGCGTCACGTATTCATCTATAAACTTTTTCTTCATTTTTTCCACACTTCAAGATCACACAACTATCCCCCCATTTAATTACTGGATGCCCCAGGGCCACGGACAGGGTCACCTCCGCCGTGACACCGTCCCCCTTTGAAGTCGACGGGCCCGGTACCGAGTACCCCACAGCCCTCCGTGGGGTGCTCCAACTGGCGTCACGAACAGGATTTAGCGAGCCTAGCAAAGTTGGGTACAAGGAGCCTGGCAAAGCTGGGTAATGTGCGCCATAGATTTTATTAAATTGAGTGCTAAAGACTTTACTGAGCTTTCAAATAACTGCCATAACTGCGTCATACAGTGCGTGCCAGCAGAGAGGGGCGTGCCAGTGAAGCTGGAGCTGCGCTCTATTGTGAGCAAGTGAAAAAACAGCAAGAAAATGCCCAACGCGGGTGAAGATTCAGCGTTGGTCGCAGCCGCAGCCTCCATAAAGCCGCTATCAATGCCATATATACCAGGAGCGGCCTGCCACAGTACTCAGGGGAGTCGCACACCCTGAGCGATTTTAAAGAAAGACTATGTAGTTTGTTCAAAGTCTTACTATAGGTTACGAATAACATAATATTATAGGTAGATGGTTGACCCAGCTTAGGAGTCGGGAAGGAATTTTTTTTCCCTATGGAGAAAATTGGCTTCTACTCTGTGGGTTTTTTGCCTTCCCCAGGATCAACAATGCAGAATAGCTGCACTAAAAATAGGCTGAACTAGATGGACATAAGGTCTTCCTTCAGCCTTTAAAACTATGTTACTATGTTACCCCCTGTCTCAGAGTCAAAAAGTCAGTATCCTCATTGGTCAGTTAACTGGTGCGGCTCAGAGGGAAGCAAAGTCATGGCCGGACACTGATAAAGGAACTGTCAAACAAATCTTGGCCAGACTGAAAGACACCTTTGATACACGCACTGCAACATAAATAAAAATGAGATTCTTTGGGTGCAAACAGAGAGTGCAGGACAGTATACGGGACTATGCCCTTAATCTTCAGGAAGTACTATGGGCTGTAAAGCAGGCTGACACTGAGAGCATGCAAGATGAAGATAGATTACTAACGGAGCAGTTCATAGAGGGACTCCAGTCTAACAACCAAAGGACACAGCTGCGTATAATGGCCCTACAAAATCCTGAAATGGACTTTGCACACTTTAAGGATAGAGCCATCCGGGTGCTGCGTGAACCAAATCCTAGCAGCACAGAGCCCTCTAAGCATCCAGCAATTACATACCAGCAGGAGGCAGCATCCTTTCCAAAGACCTCTATTGAGACTGACAAGCCGTCCCAAGATGATGATTCTGCTGCAGACTTGCATCTCCAAGTCAAGGAACTAACCAAAAGTGTGGCTGCACTCAAAAACTGTGCAGTCCCTGCAAGTGACTCCAAAGAAGAAGATCCAGCTGGCCTCCTGTCCATATGACGTCCTGTGGGGACAGCAGAAGAGGATCCCACCGACCAGAGGGAGAGACAGCGATCGTTATGACGAGGACGAACAGCCCATCTGTCGCCACTGTAACAAGGCGGGACATCTAGCAAGATTCTGTCATTTAAACAAGCAACCCCTGGGGCAAAGGGCCAACCCTCAGGAGTAAGACGACCAGGCCCACCAAATTGGCGAGACAGGTATGTAGGAGGACGGCCAGCCCTGCCCGTCGTGACTGACGACTTCCCGATGAATGCTTTACTGGACACCGGTTCCCAGGTGACAACAATACCATATGTTCTTTTTAAGCAGTACTGGGCTGATTCAGACATTACTCATAGCCCAGAAAAAGGTATTGCCATTTTTGCCAGCAATGGTCAGCCCTTGCCTCAGATGGGATATAAAGAGGTGACCATCAAGATTGGCCGAATAGAATTGCAATCGCAAAGTTTGATTATAGTAGATATTGACAAACGAAAACGCCATCCTATGATCACTTTAGGCACTAATGTAATTGAAAATTGTCTTGGAGAAATTATTGTTTTGTTACAATATGTAGCCGAGACCGCCAGCTCCAGTCAGCAACGGGTCCTGCAAAAGGAGATCAGAGCCCTGATGCAGAGACAACAGGTAAAGCTGCCTGGTGGAGAAGTCGGCAGTGTCAAAGTAAGTGATCCTTTCCCCATTGCAGTATCTCCCAGAAGTCAAATGTTAGTTTGGTGTCGGGCAGCGATAGGACCTAAGGGGTCAAGATTACCAAGCCATGGTAGAACCCATGTACTCTGATAGTAGGCCCACTATCCTGACAGCCAGAGGGGTAGTTGATGTCCACAAGGGGAGAGTACCAATACGCATCTTAAATTGAGGGGAAAGAGAGGTCCAATTACCCTAGTATGCCACCCTTGCTAAGCTGTTCACTGTCAGTAACAATGCAATAGAAGCACTAGAACCCTTGCTTCCGTCTGACAAGGTGGAAGAGAATGGCTCTGAAGGGCAGCAGGAGGATTGGTGTCAGCAGCTACATGTAGGCACTGAATCCACCCCTTCGCACCAAAAGCATGGGGCTTACCGGGTGGCTCGAGAATTTGAACGGGTCTTCAGCAAGCATCCTCTAGACTATGGGCAGGCAAAAGGGGTCCAACACCATATCCCCACCGGAGATCATCCACCCATTAAAGAGGTACCTGCCTGTACCCCCAGCATGCTATCAATCTGCCAAGAGTATGTTACGGGAGATGAAGGAGGCTGGGATAATCAGAGATAGTTGTAGCCCCTGAGCAGCTCCATTAGTCCTCGTTAAGAAGAAAGATGGTACTATGAGAATGTATGAGAATGTGTGTAGACTACAGGCGGATTAACAGCATTATACATAAAGACGCTTACCCATTGCCTAGAATTGCGGAATCACTAGCTGCACTGAGAACCGCTAACTATTTCTCTACCTTAGATCTCACCAGTGGGTATTGGCAGGTTCCTGTGGCAGAGGCAGATAAAGAGAAGACAGCGTTTACAACACCAATGGGCCTCTGCGAGTTTAACTACATGCTGTTCGGGCTCAGCAATGCGCCAGGAACATTTCAGCAGTTAATGGAATGCTGCCTTGGACATAAAAACTTTGAAACCGTTCTGCTGTACCTGGATGACATCATCGTCTTCTCCAAAACCTACTACGAAGACCATTTGAAGCACCTAGCCGAGGTATTCAAAGCCCTGTCAAACTTTGGCCTGAAAGTAAAGCCATCCAAATGTCACCTTTTGAAACCCAAGATGCAGTACCTAGGCCATATGGTGAGCGCGGAAGGTGTGGCACCAGACCCTGACAAAGTCACCATTATTCGGGACTGGCAAAGACCCAGCACTATTCATGAAGTGAGGCAATTTCTTGGTTTAGTAGGCTACTACCGAAGATCTATCAAGGACTTCACCAAAATAGCTGCACCCCTGCAAGATCTTCTAGTGGGCCAAGCCAAGAAGGCTAAGAACAAGAGTCTTCCGTTCGAGTGGAACAAAAGGATAGAAGAGTCCTTAATCAAGTTGAAACTGGCCCTTAATCAAGTTGAAACTGGCCCTCACAGGAGATGAGGTCCTGGCCTACCCTGACTATGACCAACCATTTGTACTTTACACTGATGCCAGCAACGTGGGATTAGGAGCAGTGCTGTCACAAGTGCAGAAAGGCAGAGAGAGAGTGATTGCCTACGCCAGCAGGAAACTTCGTCCCACTGAGAGGAACCCTGAAAACTACAGTTCCTTTAAACTGGAGTTCCTCGCCATAGTCTGGGCGGTAACATAGTGCTTCAAGCACTACTTGGCTTCAGCCAAGTTCACCATCTACACGGATAATAATCCGCTAACCCACCTTGAAACGGCAAAGCTTGGGGCACTTGGGCAGCGATGGATGGCCCGGCTGTCCAACTTCGAGTTCACCATCAAGTACAAAGGAGGACATAAGAACGCTAATGCGGATGCGCTGTCCAGGATGCCCAATTCACCTGACGGGGGAGAAGATCCAGAAGAACTTGAAGGAATTGAGTTACCAGCCTTCCACCATCCAATTGCAGCCCAGCGCTCCCAAGGGGTGAAGAATAAGCCCTTTGTTGTACAAGAGGTAACGTTGAACCCATTACCCCATCATGAGTGCGCAGAGACACAAGATAGTGACCCAGCTGTTCGCCTAGTAAAGGAGTGGCTGGCACAAGCTGATTCACACCCGGGTCCAGATGACCCACAGGAAGCACAGCAGTTATGGAAGGAGAGAGGCAAGCTGTTCATCTACGAGGGTAAACTGTGTCGGAGGAACATCAACTCATGCACACACGAACTGGTCTGGCAGGTGGTAGTCCCGAAGAGGGATGTGCCAATGGTCTTGGAGGCGTACCACAATGGAGCAGGACACTTCGGTTGGAAGAAGTTGGAGGTCCTACTTCGTGAAAGATTCTACTGGGTTGGCATGAGGACAGCCATTGAGAAGTGGTGCCAAGAATGTGGCCCATGCAACCTGCGCAGAAAAGACCGTAACAGCCAGCGAGCCCCATTACAGCCGATCATCACAAAACAGCCGCTTGAACTGGTAGCCTTGGATTACATGAAGTTAACTCCGAGTAGGAATGGCTACACCTATGCTTTGACCATTGTGGACCATTACTCAAGGTTCTTGGTAGTTGAGCCTGTTAAAGACCAAACAACGAAGACAGCAGCCAAGGGTCCAAGGCATTTCAGCAACACTTTTGTCGACCGCACGGATACCCTGAACAAGTGCTCACCGACCAAGGTCCAGCCTTTGAGGCAGAAGTGTTCCAGGAGTTCTGTAACATGTACGGTTGCAAGGAAATCAGAACGACGCCGTACCATCCACAGACAAATGGCATGTGTGAGAAGATGGACTAGGTGGTCATTGACTTATTGAAGACCTTACCTCTGGAAGAACGAAACCAGTGGCCAGAGAAGTTGCCAGATCTGATAGATCTATATAATCATATACCGGTAAACTCTACAAATTGCACTCTGGCCTACTTGATGAGAGCAAGACCTGGCAAGCTATCCACTGATTTAGACATGGGAGTCTTAACACCTGAGACCACATCACCAGATGCAGACTGGGATACAGAGCGGCAGCAACAATACCGCAAAGTGCAAGAATGTGTGGAGAAAAGTTTGTCCCAAGCAAGACAGAGGCAGGAAAGGAATTACAATCAACACGACCCTGCAGTTCCCTTGACACCAGGAGAACAAGTACTCAACAGAAAGAGACGTGTTCACAAACTAGATGACCAGTGGGAGGCAGAGCCATACACCATTATACCTTCAGACTTTAATAACACCAAGGTATGCCTCATCAGCAAGGATGGAGGAGAAACCTTAGAAGCAGTCTCAAGAGATCATCTAAAGGTGTGCCCTGATCAATTGAAGGACAAGAAAGAAGTCCAAGACACTCCACAGCCCATAGTAGAGGTGGAAGAAAAGATCCAAACTATCCTTGGAGAATTTCCTCAGAAGTGGACACAAGTAAATCAGGCTATCGTAGTACCAGTCCTAACCTTTCATCAGCCTACTGCACCAGAAGAAGCAGAGACTCATAATGAAATGACTCCAGTAACAGATACCACATCTGCAGTGGAATGCGGAAATCTGTCCCCTGCTAACAGCGAATCTGTCAATCTCATGGTGAGTCTAGTAGTCAAGAGAAGGCAGTCTAGAATACCAATATTACACAAGTCTACGTCTAGCGTAGTGACTAGTGCAGTAGACATGAAAGAACAGGTCAGGTCATCAGAAATACCTATACTGCGTAGGTCCACTCGTAGTAGTAGAGGTCAGATCCATGCCCGTTATAGAGATTACATAATGTAAATAAAGTAATAAGAATGTATAGTTGTAACCATTAAGCATGAGAGCCTACAGAGACTTACTGTATGAATTTTTTTAAAGTATTCGTAATAACCAGTTAAAGGACAATTGGGCCACAGGACTATGTGTGGTCAGAACTGTATTTGTAAATAGTTACTCCAACTTGGCCTTGAAAATAAGCCGCCGGCGTGGCCGAAAAACAGGCCCATCTCCAGAGTGCCCTGTAGCCACGCCCAGGGACGACACACAAAGTGGGCTAAGGCGGTTCCCACCAACCAAACTCCAGAAACAAGGACAAAGACAATTCCTGGATAGCAGTGTAAAGATTGGTCGTTGCAGTAACTGTACTATTGTTTCTTTTTCTTGTCTGGTTTTTGATAATTTTTACATTTTTAAGACTTTGTAGATTTTCATTAAATGTTGTTGTTAACAATTCTTGTTATGTTTCCTCAGTCCGGGAGTACTGAACTTAACTGGGGGGGAATGTGACACCCCAGAGTCCGGTTGTCACAGTGACATAACCTACCTCTAATGGGTAAAGTCATGCTTGGAGTCAGAAAGGGGGCCCCCATGCCAGGTAAGATAGATTAAATCACAATTCCTGCTGCAGGTCAGAAAAGGGAGCTGCCTTATAAATTCTGACCAGCAGATGGGGTTGGTAAGTCAGCTAGAACTCAGCTGAGGGAGTTGTCATGGAAACGAGAGAAGCTGTGAGCAAATGACAAGACAGTTAAAACCTGAGGTAAAAAGATCTTTCTGGAAGATCCAGTCAGTTCGTGAGGGAGAGCCGATCTGACAGGAGGGGAAGGATGATAGCAGAGACAAGAGGCTTTGGGGAAGCTAAAACTGCATGTAGCAGACTCCAGAGCGAAGCGCTAATAGAGAGAAAAGGGACATCAGAGTCCTTGGTGGTCAGGAGCTGTAAGTATCCCCGAATCTGAAAGTACAGGGGACTGTAAGTTCCTATGCGACATTGAACACCTGAGGGCACGGCAGCAGATAGGGAACCCGGGGCTGACGGCTGACAGTGAAAAGGACGGTACCCGTGGAATAGGCTCAAGCTGACAGCCGTACAGGTTAGAGAAACCATCATGAATAGAGGGTCACAGCTTAGTTACAAACAGCAGAGACCCACACACAAAGCGCAGAAGGAAGGTCCTAAATCCCCACCTGGCAGGGTGGATCCCCTGAATGCCTCCAGGCGAGCCGGACTCAATCCATCACCTGTATGTGGTACTCCGGATTGCAACCAATTGCCAGTAAAAGGTAAAGAAACTGCACCTCTCTGTGTCCTTCTCTCATTTCTCTGAACCCCAACGTTCACTGCCATTTTAACTATTAATCAAACATCTTTGCCCTGGGACTATAGCCCTACCCGTGGAGAGCTATTTTCACCTCAGCTGCGACACACCAACAGTCTCAGGGGAACCACACTGCAGCGCTGGTCACCTCTGACCAGAAAACCACAGGTGGCATCACGTATTCATCTATAAACTTTATCTTCATTTTTATCACACTTCAACATCACACAACTATCCCCCCATTTAATTACTGGACGCCCCAGGGCCACGGACCGGGACACCGTCCCCCATTGAAGTCGACGGGCCCGGTACCGAGTACCCCACGGCCCTGCATGGGCCGCACCACATACATTGCATAGAATTAAATACACCACATTGGAAGAAGAACATGTGAATGTCCCGGGGATCTTATAGTCCTGCTGTGTGTTGAGGATTTGGATCTTGTCGTTAGTCTCTATATGAATGCAGGTTTCGCATCTTCTCCCACTGCAAGGATATGTCTCTCTTGGTGAATCTGAGGGCACTGAATTTCGGATAATGAAAATGTGCAAGTTGACTTGCACTATAGGACTCAGGAAAATAAACAATAATTAAATAATAAAATGATGAAAACAAGCCAAAATAGCAACTCTGAGAAATAATGAACCAGATACTAGACCCTAGATAATTAAAAGGAATGATAATGAAAAATGTATATTTGAATACATAGGATGCATAGATAAAATAAATATATATATATATAAAATATTAACATATATGTATAACGTGTCACTCACCAATAGGAGGCAGATGGATAAACGTAATACAAATTGGCTGCCAGTGACTGCTTATCTTGGAAGGTGATAAGAAGACACTCAGCAAGTGTCTCTCTGCAAGGAGTTAAATGAGCCAGATGTGCTCCTTATCCGTACAAATGACAGCTTGTAAAAGCTGAAAAGGGTGAGCACCACTAGCAGTGGCCTGGCCTGAAGCCTGAAGCGCTCCAAGGCAATGAGGCTGTAATGAGACCCAGCACAGGGAGCGAACTGCCGAGAGACGCTGGCTAGCACAGAGTAGAAGGGGAAGGGAGATTGAAAAGTGTGCGGTAAGAACAGGGAAAACTCCGGCCGAAAGCGTCCCTGGATACCCGCTTGGAAACAGCCGCCCAAGAATACCTGAGCGTGTGACGTCACAGTCCGTACAGGGCAACACAAGGATCAAAAAGCTGACCAACGCGTTTCAAAGGCCAAATCTGCCTTCTTCATCAGGGTCTTGGAGTGATTCAGCGATTTTTTATCTATGCATCCTATGTATTTAAATATACATTTTTCATTACCATTCCTTTTAATTATCTAGGGTCTAGTATCTGGTTCACTATTTCTCAGACTGGGCTGCTATTTTGGCTTGTTTTCATCATTTTATTATTTAATTATTGTTTATTTTCCTGAGTCCTATAGCACAGGTCAATCTGCACATTTTCGTAATTTCATTTTAGTTTGGGCTGGCACCGACCCTTATTTGATCTTAGCAGCTGAGGACGTAGCTCTTTATTGTCAGGTAAGCGCTTGTCTGATTTTTTGTTTTTTTTAAATTTCGGATAATGATGTTTCTTAGATTAGGAGGTTGTCTGTAACATAGCAAGGTGGGGGGGGGGGTCTTTGAATAATATTTTTAACCGGTCATCCTTGTGTAGGATATGGTGACGTTTCGTAGCCGATTTTCTCAGTATTTCAAGCTGTGAGTTGTAGGTCACTACCAGACGTACACGATGATTTTCCTCTTTTTATCTGTATTGAAGTACTTGACTCCTAGGGATCCTTGTGGCCCTAATGATCTGATCATCAATGGAGGTGGAATGGTAACCTTGATTTAAAAATGACATTTTAAGCTGGGTTAGGTGTCCATGCCAGCTAAGGACAGCTATGCGATTCCACAGCAGTAAAATCCGCAGCATGGGCACAGCAACTGCGGAATCCCATAGGATTGCATGAGGATGCGTTTTATTAGCAGTTTTTAAGCGTTTCCACTGCGGCAAAAACGCAACGTTGGCACACAGCCTAAAAGGGATGGGGAGGATTGCTATAAGGAAGCATTAGTCTGTACAGTCCCCCCCGGTTATTATCTGTCTGCTATAATTAAAGATACAATATGGCATAATGAATTTATAGATATCCTGTTCTTACTGCCAGCATCCAAAGATTTTAGAAGGCTGAATAAGGATTAGGATAGGTGTAGACCGATAGCCAGGACATTTAATAATTGCCTGCTGCATTCTGTATTTATGCCAGTGTTACTGGGGAGAAGTTCCCCAGCAAAAGCTCCAGGCTATATCTTTCCTGTATCAACATGTAGAATAGTGTTATAAAATTTGGTAGTTTGAGTTGGTATTTCTATGACAAGAATGTTAGTCAGAAGCTAGCTATGTACCCATCCATGAAATGGAGTGTTTAAGTTGTAGGTCTGTGGCTTAATCTAATGCTTTCAGGTAAGCCATCTACATTCAGCATCAGGTACCAACTCAAACCACCTTTAGAAAAGGTACATGCTTTGCTTTCAGTGAGACAGTCTAATTCCTGCAAGTACAAACAGGAATGCTCCTTTTGTGGAGGATCGCACCCGATGGCCAGGTGGTTTTTTAAAAAAAGACAAACCTGGCAGGACAGCCCTTAACAAGGGAGTATTTTAATAAGGTCCCTTTCACACATCAGAGTCTCCATTACGTGTGGTAACAGTTTTCACACATCCCGGAGACAGACACATGTAGACCCGTTCAAATAAATGGGTCTGTGCACATACCTGTGTTTTCTCACGGACCATGGGTCTGTGTGCTCCACACGTTGACATGTCCATTTTTTGTGCATCTGCACAGATCCCACGGACCCATACAAGTCAATGGGTCCGTGTAAACACGTACTGCACACAAATGGGGTCCATGTTCCGTCCGTGTGCGTTTTTAAAGTCATAGGGTTAAAATTTAAACAAATTATTTCAATACACAGACACCGACAGCACACGGATGGTACACACGGATGGCAAACGGATGTGATAAATGGACACACGGACATCTCCGGTACCGGAAATATCAGGACGTGTGAAACCGGCCTAAAGGGATTGAGTCCGGTAGAGTGGAGAAAATGCAACCAAATGGTTAGAGCATTACTAGAAGGTTGTGTTTGGGTTAATAATTTAAAATTGGCCGAGTTGCACCCGGAGTTGGTAGAGAGGAAATTGGTGAAAGAAATTATAGTTGGTAGGTGGCGAATCCATTTACAGTCCCACTTTAAAAAAAAATAAAATATATATATATATATATATATATACATAAATTCCTCTCATCACCTTTGGGGTGGTTTCAGAACAGGAGAAAATTGCATTTTGTTTCATTTGTCTTATCAATACGGTTCATCCCTTAATGATAGTGTTGATAATAATCTAATCTAATTTCTATTACGTATACCTCTTTTGTTAAAGCTGTTGATATTGTTAGAAATTTTGGGCATATGGCTTTAATGGTCAAAGCCAATGTTGAATCAGCATTTAGATTATTGCTCATTCATTCCAGTCTTCATTTCACCATTTGAACCAATGGCTGAGTGGTTAAGTGCCTGGATTATGGTATAGAAAGCTTGAGTTCAGCCCAGTGAAAGTAAACTTTGTTTTATGGGTTACAGCAATTGAAGCCTGAGTGGGGCAGACCTTTCCCTATTGCCGAAGGGAAGGAGGAGTGAGACAAGGCTTCCTGCTGACAGTAGGGGGCAGGGAGAGCCAGAAAAGGGCACGCAGCAGCAGAGAGATGAAAGGAGAAAGTGTGCGAAGGATAGTAGTTTGGCGCCAGGGCAGAGCAGCGTGCAGAGTGGTAAGTGGCGTGTTCTGCCTTCCCTTCCCTCAGAGAGTACCGGTGCTGTAGCAGGCACCACAGAGAGTGCCCCATCGCCTAAAGAGCCAAGCGTGTACAGTAGCACGTCAGAGACCGCTGCGGAGCTGTGCAAAGCGGAGCAGAGCAGGGCTGTATACCCCAGGCAGAACCGTGCAGGACTGAGTCGTGTACATAGAGCCCCCTCCCATCTTTTGAAGTCCACTCTGTCCGCATCTACTCTCCCTCCAACCTCCAAGTGGCCGTCATATACTGACCTCCAGACCCAACCACTGCCTTCATTGATCAATTCTCTACCTGGCTTCTTCATTTTCTTTCAACTGACATCCCCACTGTCATCATGGGTGACTTCAACATCCCCACTGATACCCTTCAGTCAGCAGCCTCCAAACTCCTGTCCCTTACTTCATCCCTTGGACTTAAGGCCCCGTCACACTAAGCGACTTACCAGCGATCCTGACACCGATATCAAGGTGTCAGGATCGCTAGTAAGTCACTATGTGATCGCTGGTGAGCTGTCACACAGACAGCTTCACCAGCGATCAGCACAGCGATGCCGAGCGTGCGGCATCGCTGGCCATCACTATAAAAAATAGAATCAAAATAAAAAATATAGTTATTCTCACCTTCCGACGTCGCGTTCAGCCATCCTGCCTCTCTCCACGCTCCGGTCCCAGTGATCCTTTGCGAGAATGACCGCGAGATGTCACGGTCTCGAGGGATAACAAAGTCTCGCGGTCATTCGTGCAAAGGATCACTGGGACCGGAGCGTGGAGAGAGGCGGGATGGCTGAACAGGATGTCGGAAGGTGAGAATAACTTTATTTTTTATTTTTTTAATTATTTTTTACACCTGATCGCTGGTCTCCCGCCTTTCACACACAGCGATGCGTGCTGGCCAGCGGGAGACCAGCGACCAAAGAAATGTCCAGAGGTTTCTTCCAGCGATCAGCGATACCGGCAGGGGGGGCCGCTCGCTGATCGCTGTCACACACAGCGATCTCGCTGGTGAGATCGCTGTTACGTAACAAAAGTTGTGACTCAGCAGCGATCTCGCAATGTGTCCACGTATTTTTAATTCATGCATATTAGACATGATAGATTTTGGTCCTTAGAATCCCCTTTTGGGTTATGATATTTAAGTAGCAAGTCAATCAATAATGTTAGGGATGCGATATTCAGACACTGCGGTTTTGTATTAATATACAGCAACTGTTGGCTACTAAAGTCTATTCTGACCTACAGATGTATAGTTCTTTTTGCACATTACAACTACTGATGCTAAATACTATTTAGATGTCTTCTTTATTTACGGTCCTATATAAATCAAATTACATAATTCTATTGATTATAATTGGTATGGTTATGTGTAACACATGACAGATTTCTCTCTGTGGAGAGAAATACATATCTGACATTATGACCTAGTTGTGGCCTTTGGTTTAGTCCTGTAGGATTGAAGTTACCATACTGTGGCGGTTCCGCTTATTATGTAGGTATGTGCGATGTGGCGTCATTTGTGATTTTCATCTGCTTGTTGCAGTGACCATTAAGTATGTATGTATGTTTTCCGCACTCCTGTCTAAACAGAGATATCGTTCGAAGTGCCACGCCCTCTAGATTATGATTGGCCCATTTTTTGTTTTAAGGGCTATGATTGGCCGTTTGGTATGACACCAGCTATAGGTGCAATGGTGTACAAACTGTGGCTTTTGGAAGCGCCACACCTCCTGGATGCTGATTGGCCCAATTTCTGTTTTAAGGGCCATGATTGGCTGCCTGTTACACGATGTCAGCTATCACATAAACTGTGATTCGTGCAGTTTTCTTATGACCTATCGGTTTGGCAGTTTTTATATTATCAACTAATATCGTAATGCTAGATGTGGCAGTCTCATTGAATTTAGTTTGTGTGCAATATACGCATACATTTTAATAACAATTGAAGCACCACGCCTCTTCGACCACGATTGGTTTAAAGTTTGTTTAATGAGTTATGATTGGTTGTTTGGTACATAAATACCTATTGGTTTTTGCCAGTATCCACCCCCTGACGAAGGCAACTGGCCGAAACGCGCGTTGGGGAAGGGCAGCTACCTTTGGCGTGTAGGAGCATTTACTAATCCACAGGTATAACTATTTAAGAGTATAGTCTGGTTGTTGGCAGCAACCATTCCGTTTTCTGATTATTCTATTATTATCTGTGGTGGTCTTCTATCTCCGAATTGCGCCTCTACATGCTCTTATTTTTTAAGAGGTATACATTTATGTCCATAAGACCATTATTTCTGTGTAGCAACCCCTGCTGGACATTTTTGCACTTTGCACTTTATTGTTCACTAATCACATAATGTGTTCCTTTGGTTGCACATATGTTGTACTTTATTTTATTGGTATGTTATTGTGGTAACATATGTTTGTAATCACATATTTTCACGGCACTACTATAGACAATGTTATACAACACTATTACATTATGAGTTTTTTATGATTTTGGTACACTGCTTTTAGTGGTCACATTATATATAATTTTTTCCATAAATTTGCCATGATATGGGACCCTACACATATATGTAACCTCTTTTCAGGATTATGGTTAGCTGACCCTTTAATTTCCATCTATATGATTATATGATTATGTATACTTGATGCTTTGTATTTTAAACCTTCTATTTATGGTATTACTTAATAAACATTTTTGATAGGACTTTGGTCATGTGTTGTTGTTTCAATCCGAGATCACTTAGTGTGACGGGGCCTTTACTCAGTGGTCCTCCTCAGCCACCCACACAGACGGACACACATTAGACCTGGTCTTCACCCGCCTCTGCTCTCTTTCTAACTTCACCACCTCCCCTCTCCCTCTGTCTGACCACCATCTACTCACTTTCTCATCCCTGTCCTCCTCACCTGTCACCCATATCCAGCAACATGCACACCCCCGCAGAAACCTTGCACACCTAGACACCCACACGCTCTCTAACTCTATTCTACCACTGACATCCATATCCTCACTCCACGACACAGACACTGCCACTGCTTTCTACAATACCACTCTCGCATCAACTATTGACGCGATGGCCCCTCTCGTTAATGGCAGTATGCGACATATCAGCAGACAACCTTGGCACAATAACACCACTAAAAAGCTCCGGCAAGTGTCCAGTATTGCAGAGCGGCGCTGGAAGAAAGCAAATTCACAAGACGACTTCACACAGGAAACACTAGCTTTCGAATCTGCCCTCACCTCTGCTAAACAGGCCTACTTCACAACCCTCGTATCTTCCCTATCTTACAACCCCAAACAGTTATTCAGAACTTTTAACTCCCTCCTCCGCCCACCACTGCCCCCTCCAACCTTCCTCATCTCTTCCGAGAACTTTGCCACACACTTCAAAAATAAGATTGACCAAACGAGGCAAGTCTTCATCGTTCAACCACCACAACCACTTTGTATACCAGACCAATGCCCAAACCTCACTCTCCAACATCACTGAAGGAGAGTTTAATTGTCTCTTCTCCAAATCGCACCTCACAACCTGTGCACTTGACACCATTCCATCCTACCTCCTCCCCAACCTCACCACCACACTTATCCCATCCCTAACCCACCTCTTCAACCTATTGCTAATGTCCGGTACCTTCCCTTCTGCTTTCAAACATGCCACAATCACGCCTATCCTTAAAAAGCCAACCCTCGACCCAACCGCTATGTCCAGCTATCGCCCAATATCGTTGCTCACATTCGCTTCCAAACTCCTGGAGCAGCACGTCCACGCTGAACTTTCCTCCCACCTATCATCTAACTTGCTCTTTGACAATCTACAATCTGGATTCCGCCCCCATCACTCCACTGAGACAGCCCTGACCAAAATTACTAACGACCTACTTACAGCCAAATCAAATGGACAATACTCTATACTCCTGCTTCTAGACCTGTCCTCTGCATTTGGCACAGTTGACCACTGCCTCCTACTACAGATCCTCTCCTCCTTCGGCATCAAAGACCTCGCCCTATCCTGGATCTCCTCATACCTTTCCAACCGCATATTCAGCGTCTCCCACTCCCACACCACCTTCTCATTCCACCCTCTCTCTGTTGGAGTCCCCCAAGGCTCTGTTTTAAGACCCCTACTCTTCTCAATCTATACACTTGGTCTGGGGCAACTCATAAAGTCCCACGGATTCCAGTACCACCTTTATGCTGATGACACTCAGATCTACCTCTCTGGCCCAGATGTCAACTCTCTGCTGTCCAGAATCCCAGAGTGTCTATCAGCCATATCCTCCTTCTCCTCTCGCTTCCTCATGCTCAATGTGGACAAATCTGAACTCATCATTTTTCCTCCATCTCACAGAGCATCCTTGCCCGACCAAGCTATAGCACTTAATGACATCACGCTTTCCCCAGTATCGGAAGTCCGCTGCCTCGGAGTAACCTTTGACTCTGCCCTATCCTTCAAACCGCAAATCCAAGCTCTTTCTATCTCCTGTCGCCTCCAGCTCAAAAATATTTCCAGAATACATTCTTTCCTCAACCCTCAATCTACCAAAATGCTTGTGCATGCCCTCATCATCTCCCGCCTTGACTACTGCAACATCCTTTTCTGTGGTCTCCCTGCTAACACCCTCGCCCCTCTCCAGTCCATCCTTAACTCTGCTGCCCGACTAATTAATCTCTCTCCTCGCTACTCCTCCGCTTCTCCCTTCTGCAAATCTCTTCACTGGCTCCCATTCCCTCAGCATATCCAGTTAAAATTACTAATACTGATCTACAAGGCCATCTATAACCTGTCTCCCCCATATGTCTCTGAACTAATCTCCCGATACCTTCCCTCACGTATTCTCCGGTCCTCCCAAGACCTCCTTCTCTCCTCCACACTTATTCGCTCCTCATCCAACCGCCTCCAAGACTTCTCCCGAATTGCCCCTGTCCTCTGGAATTCTTTGCCCCAACAAGTCCGACTATCAACCACATTTGGATCCTTCAGATGGAACTTGAAAACCCACCTCTTCAAGAAAGCCTACAGCCTGCAATGACCCCGCTACCTCCTTCTCTCTCACCACTACTGGAGATATCACCTCAAACAACACCGGAACTGCTGCAACCCACCTACTGTTTTCTTCGCGACCATCCTGTAGCATGTAAGCCCGAAAGGGCAGGGTCCTCTCCCCTTTAGACAGTACCGTGGGACGTACTCTTTTAGGCAACTGCAGTATATGGACTAGGGGTAGTGGAAGGTACCGGAGAAAGACCACTGTTATCAGAAGATGGAGGATTGTCATCTACCTGACCCCACTAGAGAGGACACTGCGCCTGCTTTTGCCAGCGCCATTGAGCTCGCAGCACTAGCTGCAGTTATAGGACTTCCTGAAACTATTGCTACTGAACTGCCGTTAACTTTACTGTTGTATTTCACCTTGAAAAATCTGTTGTCATTCATTTTGTCTAATCTTTTACCTCCCTGCATGGAGAAATTTACCCTGTAAATAAACCTTTCAACTCTTCCTCTGCCTGCATCCCGTCACTGCATCCCACGTTCCTGCTTGATACTTTGCACTTTACCTAGGTGATTTTGTATTCACAGGTCCTAAGGATTCAACAGTCTGTAGAGAAGTTCTCCATACTTTCCAGATTATTTGCAGTAACTTTGGTATACCTTTTGCTTTTAATAAAACAGTGGCTCCTGTTAATTGCATAGAGTTTTTAGATATCACCATAGACATGGTCAAAGGTCCGCATCGTCTGCCAATAGCTAACATTGAGAAATGCAAGCAGACATTACAGTCCTTGGTTGGTAAGGGTGGAGTTTCGTTTCATGAAACCCGACTTTTCCAAAAGTCGGGTCGAGCAAAATCGGCCGACTATAGGGAAAAGTCGGGGGTCCGACTCAAACACGAAACCCAATGTAAGTCAATGGGGAATTAAAATCGGCAGTGAGAGGAGGACAGGAAACACACCTACAGTGCCCATTTGAATGCCAAAAGCATCAATTCTTATTACTTAAGCTTGTCAACCTTAATTTACTTCATAATACTAGTTACGCACTGAAAAATGGGGGTTATTTGGCTACAGTTGTGGGGGGGTAGGGCTGGCTCCAGGTTTTCGTGGGCCCAGGGCGAAAGAGCGCCCCTTTAACACATACCACAACTCATGATGCTCCGATACGGCAGAGAAATAGCAGTATAGTACAATGAAAAATACTTCACTTCTTACATCTCATGACTGATATCCATTTTAAATTCTCCAATACCTCCAAAAATGGACAGTATATAACTCCATACAGTATAATGGCCAGCGCTTAGTGCTCTATACAGAGTAATGAGGCCCATATATTTCTCCATATGGAATCATTGATCCCATGTAATGTTTCAAACCGTATATGATGAGCTCCACATAATGCTATAGTATATGTTGGTCCCAATGGATGAAGCTCCACTGTCTTATGGGCCCAAATAATGCTCCATATATAATGGGCCCCATTTCTACTGCTCTAGGGTATAATGGGCCCTGTAAATGCTGCTCCAGTGTCTGATGTCCACCTTTGGAATGCTCCAGTGTATGGTGGGCCCCATATATCATTCACCAGAGTATAGTGCTCCCCAAAAATTGCTGTCCCAACATTGAAAACAATTACATAAGTCTCCTTGCTAGGGAATCCCTGCACTACTCTGAACTCCTTGTCGTCCCCATCTTCCATCTCACTGCACTTGGCTGTTTAGGCCCTCCCACCAGCAGAGACACTTTTGCGTACTATGTGGTGCCCTGTGCCAGTGCCATCGCCCATGAGTATGCCACCCCCACCTGCTCAAGGAACCTGCACTTTCATCTGCACCTTCCTCTTTGTCACCGTGTAAGGTGGTATAGTATGTGGGAAGGGGAACCTGAGTTTCCTCTGGGTCAGATTCTGGCAGTGTAGAGTGCGAGGGGAATGTAGTGGTCTGGGTCAATGTACCAGCAGCATCATCCAGCAGTGGCTGGGCCTCAGTGCACTTGTGGCGTCCCCAAGAGTACGGTCGCCACTGTGGCATTACCTTCCTCCTAGGGAGTGTGTTGTCAAGCTTGGGAGCAACGAAGGATCTCTCTAGCAGTGAAAGCAACACACAACAGATTTCCCACTCCAGGCTAGCAGGGAGACCTCTGAACCTGACTGCTGAGGAGCTGCTCTCTGTGGTCGGGAGGAGGTAAGTTAGGGCACTCTGTGCAGGGAGGGGGAAGTGTGTGGACGTGAGAAGGGGAGCTGGATGAGCAGAGTTAAGGCTCACTCCTAGCTGGAGCGCATGGTCCCGATTCCGGTCTCCGAGTTTGTAGGGACACTGACGTTCCTGCAGCAGAAACCGGGGGAAGTAGCAGCTATAAATGCTCTGTACCCAACTAAGGCTCGGAGGCCCCAGCATCGACGTGTGGGAGCCAGAAGGAAAAGGCTACAGCTGTCTGCCATACAAGTAAAGTCTGAGAAACATCTGTTAGACAGGAGGCGCTTCAGTGAACCACGGTCCTGTGAGTGCTTCCCCCACAAGCGCTAGAAAGGAGACGTTCAGGAAGGTACATGTTGGCGGAGTGTTGGAAGGGAGCTTTCCATTTTGGTCCCGGAGGTTGGCTGAGGTCCTGACCCGGAGGACACAGCACGGAGGCAGGCATCTGTGTAACCTGCAGACTGTGAGTAAAGCTTTGGAACTGCACGCTCTGGTGTCCTACAGTTATTCCAGCACCGCTACATCTGGGTACCAGCACCTACACCGCCTGTGCCTTTCCCCCATCACCACATCTACACTTCCCTGGGACTCCAGCTCCACCTGTGGGGAGCTTCACCATCTTTGCTGCACAACACCATCAGTCCCAGAGGATCTGCATGCAGCGTCGGCCTAACATCTATGTTGCCAAACACCACAGGTTGCGTCAAACTATCTATATAAACTCTTTACCATTATACCATGCCATTTACATGGGCGCCCAGGGCCACCGTCCGGGTCACCGCTGCTGTTACACATCCCACTGACACCGGCCCGGTACCGAGTACCCCACAGCCCTGGGAGGGCGACCCATATGCCGACTGCTGATCGGGCGGCGCTATTCCCACGAACCTCCAAACAGCGTCCATGAAAGCAAAGTTTTTGGTTTCCGGGGGCAGTATGATTGCAAAGCTGAACCTTAAAGGAATGTCTAAAAGGGCACCACAGGAGCGGAGCCTGTGGCTTAATTGGACTCCACCCGGGAAACCACAACCATGCCACCTAAAGAAAAGATGCACACTTTGAAAGCTTTGTTGATTCTGTGTGTGGTGTGGTATGTGTGTTTGTAGTTGTGCTAGCGATTTCTCAGCTTTATTCCGTTAACAACCGAGACTCCGGCATGCCCCCCGCAGTACGCGTCAAGCTTACTAGAGGGATAAGCGAGGCTCTGGCACGTGAGATCGAGCAATAACAGGTCTAGCATTCCCGTACATGTCCAGGCCTGCATGCACGCTACACTGAAAGGACCAGCTTTTGTCGCTTACAGGTGCAGATAACCTGCTGAACTCCGTTAGTGATGGGGATCTGGGATTCAGATTATTCCCCGCGAACGATGATTTCCCAGTAAGTTCAGGTCAACCGCAATTCCAGAGTTAGGCCTAACTGTCATTCCTGAAAAAATTACGTGTCCAAACCACAGGTGCTGTAGCTTGCTTAACAGCTCGGCAGCCGTTCTCAGGCCCAGTATGGATTTAACAACATTGTAGAAAGTTGATAAAGGGTACAGTTTCACCGGATAACACGTATATAAGTAGCCTAGTTTACACATTAAAAATATATGTCTATAGATCAGGAGGCAGACTCCGATGTTCTCAGGCCCAGTATGGATTTGACCAGATTGTACAAAGTTGAGAAAGGGTACTTTATCACTGGATAGCAGGTATATATAGCATAGTTTAAACATGTAAAATCTCCGTGTTCTCAGTATGGATTACACAGCAATCTAAAAAGTGGAAAAAAGGAAATGCATGTGAGGTGTACACAACTATATACTTTTGGTGTTATTTTTAAATCTTCATATATATTTCTGTCTCAGTAATACAGTCCAGCCTCTCCGCAATAGGAAATGAGATGCATACAATTACTGACATAAAGGCTTTTTTGTGAATAAAGTCTTGCTGTATCGCACTTCCGTTGATTCCATCACTGTTACTCATCTCAATCAAATTTTTATCACAGGGAGCGATGTAAACATGGTGCTCACTGGCTATCATGATCTGTCACGTAACTTTGGAGTGCAAAAGACAGAAGCCACAGGCTGTAGGCGATTCTATTTGATTGGCATGAGAGGGCACATTTTAAAATGTGCACCGGAATGTCACACGTTTGTGAGTAGGAAAACTGTGAAAGCTGATGATAAACCTCCACTGCATGTCATTGTGAGTCGACGTCCATAAGAAATGGAAGCCATTGATCATCTGGAGCTAGAGCCCGGCCAGCAGGACAGGGCATAGCTACATTTTAACCATCATCTTTCAGTTCAATCAATTTGTAGTGACACTCCCAGTGAAGGATTTGACAGCCCAGACTACACAGCGGAGGAGCAGGGAGAGGTAAACATTGCAAATGCTGGGGCCCTGCCCAAGCAAGGGGGGCACACTCGTGGGCGTCGGTACTGGCATCGGGCCCCTCATAGTACGGCGGTGTGTCTGACGGCGGGTGTGCACCACCACCGTCAGAGACACTTGATTGCACTATGAGAGGACCCTGTGCCAGTGCCCGCGCCCAAGAGTCGGCCTACCCACCTGTCCAGGGCAACGGCACTCGCACTGTTTCGTGTGCTAGGTGGTGACCCCGGCCATGGGGGGGGCAGCCCAGTTAGGGCGGTTTACAAAGTGGTATATGTTGATGTGGGACATTCAGCTGCTGCCAAAGGCGAAATAGGTCAAGTTTGCGGAATAGGAGGAGGACCAAAGCAAGCCATTTTTCTGGCAACATATGTGTCATCAAGGGAAGGTGGGACAAAATCCTTGGAAACCCATGCATGTTTCATTTTAATGAAGGTTAGATCATCCACATTTTGGGTTGACAGACGGGTCCTTTTTTCTGTCAGGATTGATCCAGCTGCACTGAAGACTCTTTCCGATAACACACTTGCAGCTGGGCAAGCGAGCTCCTGTAAGGCATATTGGGCCAATTCAGGCCAGGTGTCCAGTTTAGCGGCCCAATAGTCAAAAGGGGAATGACCTGTGCGGGAGAACATCGATATGGGAGGAAAAGTAGTTTGTAACCATAGTTGACAACTGCTGTCTCCTGTCACTTTCCATCGATGCAGTATTACCAGTTGTGTGCGCGGTACTTGAAAAATCAGTCCACAACATTGTCATGAAACCCCTGTCTCCAACGCCACTTCTGATGTGTGCACCACGAACACCTCTGCCAAGCTGCCCCCGGCCCGTACGGCTCGTGTGAGAACCATCACCGCTGCTGTGTGCTGGGAATGCCTCAACCAACCGGTTTACCAGAGTTGCTTGTTTATTAGCCAATATTAGGTCAAGGTTCTCGTGTGGCATGATGTTTTGTAATTTGCCTTTATAGCGTGGATCCAGGATGCTGGCCAACCAGTAGTCGTCATCGTTCATCATTTTGGCAATGCGGGGGTCCCTTTTTAGAATCTGCAAGGCATAATCTGACATGTGGGCCAATGTTCCCGGTTTTAATGATGCACTGCGAGTGCTGGTTGGAAGAGCACTTTCTGACAAATCCACATCCCTCCAGTCACGCACAAACCCTGTACCAGACCTTGCCATGCCAACATTTTCACTTGCCCCATGAGATGCATCCTCCTCCCCTAAGTAATCATCCCCATCATCATCCTCCTCCTCCTCTTCTTCCTCCACCTCGTCCAGGAGAGGTCCCTGAGCAGACAATGGCTGAATATCATCAAGGATTCCCTCCTCCTCTTCCTACTCATCAACATTGGCTGCAGACGCCTGCTCCTTAAGGTGCATCAAAGTTTGCATGAGCAGACGTATAAGTGGGATGCTCATGCTTAGGATGGCGTCGTCTGCGCTTACCAGCCGTGTGCATTCCTCAAAACACTGAAAGACTTTACAGAGGTCTTTCAGCTTCGACCACTGCAAAGGAGTTCCACCTTGTTGCGATGTCGATAATGAGGCGGTGGTTGGGAAGGTGGAGCAATCGCTGCAGCTTCTGCATACGAATGGGGTGTACAGGTGACCGGCGGATGTGCGCGCACAGTCATCGCACCTTCTGGAGCAGGGCTGTTAACTCCGAATAATTGTTGTTGAGGAAGCACTGCACCACCAGGTTCAAGGTGTGATCCAAGCAAGGTATGTGGCTGAGTTTTGAAAGGGCTATGGCTGCCACAAAATTACGGCCGTTATCACTAACTACCTTGCCTGCCTCAAGATGTATACTGCCCAGCCATGACTCAGTTTGTCGCTGAAAGTACTCGGCCAGCACCTCCGCGGTGTGTCAGTCGCCCAAACACATCATCTGCAACACAGCCTGCTGATGCTTTCCACTAGCTGCTCGATAGGGGGACACCTCGTGTGCAACAGTGGCAGCTGCAGATGGAGTGCTTGTACGACTGCGCTCTGTGGACGAGCTTTCGCTTCTGGAGGAGGAGGAGGAAGGTCGAACGCCTACAGCCAACTGTTTCCTATACCGTGGGCTAGGCAGCACTGTCCCACCACCGCTGTCCTCTGTGGACCCTGCATCCACCACATTAACCCAGTGCGCAGTGATGGACACGTAACGGCCCTGGCCATGCCGACTGGACCATGCATCTGTTGTGAGGTGCACCTTTCCACTCACTGACTGCTTGAGTGCATGGACAATGCGGTCTTTCACATGATGGTGGAGGGCTGGGATGGCTTTGCGAGAGAAGTGGCGACTGGGTAGGTCATAGCGTGGTACTGCATAGGCCATGAGTTCGCGGAAAGCTGCGCTTTCCACCAACCGTTAGGGCATCATCTCTAACGAGATTAGTTTGGCAATGTGGGCGTTCAAACCCAGTGTACGCGGATGAGAGACTGAGTACTTTCTTGACCTACTCATAGTCTCTGGGAGGGTGAGCTGGACTTGAGAGCTGCATATGGTGGAACTAGCGGTGGACAGGGCGGACTGAGAGAGGGTTGATGATGGTGATGGAGTTGGTGTTCTTTCTGATGGCCTAGATTCAGTCTTTTGTTGATATAACAGTGGAATTCCCTGACTGATTTGGCCTTGCAACGACACCTCAACATTTGCTGCTGTGCTAACCGGTGGGCTTACAGTGGGGGAAACAATGTAGCGTTGCTGACTACCTTCTTTGTGATCAATTGCACATGTGGTATTTGAGGTTTGGTGTTGTGTCCACGCTTGCAAGTGCATGCTGGTTAAATGTCTAAGCATGCAACTGGTATTCAAATTTTTCAGATTTTTCCCTCGGCTAAAGGTCTTTGCGCACTTCTTACAGATAACCTTGGCCTGATCATGAGGATTTTGTTCAAAAAAGTGCCACACTGCACGCTTCCTACTTTGGAAGACATTTTGCGGCCTAGCACGCTGTGCTATTTTGACCGTCTGGACAAGCTGTCCAGCAACTCTTTTGATTTTTGGAACCTGTCTTTGGAGTGCTCCGGGCCTGCCAGATAACAGCTGTTGCTATGTCAATGTCTGCTGTGGATGCTCCTCCTCCTCATCTGAGCTATTGGAAGCAGCACCCTCTTCCCCCAATGGATGCCAATCTGGGTCAACAACTGGGTCATCCATCACCTCCTCTTCAATGTCATGTGCACCTTCCTCTGTGTCACCGTGTATGGTGGTATAGTATGCGGGAAGGGGCACCTGAGTCTCATCAGGGTCAGAATCTGGCTAATTACACTGCGAGGACAATGTAGTGCTCTGAGTGAATGTACCAGCAGAATCATCTATCAGTGGCTGTGTATCAGTGCACTCCATGTCAGATTCATCTTGGCCTGGGTAATTCACCATTTCACTTGATAACCCAGGCATGGTATGTGAAAACAGCTCCATGGAGTAATCAGTTGTATGGCCTGCATCATCCTTCAATCTTGGTTGGGGTGAAGGACACAAGGAAAGGTGTGGTTCATGAAGAGGAGGCGATAGAGCTGGAGGATGAGTCAGCAATGTAAGCCAAAACTATTTCCTGAAGTTCTGGCTTTAAAAGCGGTTTGCCAACTCCTAGAAAACTAAGCCTTCGAGGCCTTGTGTAGCCAGACGATGACGCAGGCTCAACACCTCCTGCATTCGGTCCTATTTTGCTTTTGCCACTACCATCAGATCCACCACCAACACCATCATTACCAGCTGGCAACCCCTGCCCAATTCCACGGCCTCTTCCCCCAGCCTTCCTCATTTTTGGTAAAAATGTACACAAAAACCCACAAACTATATAGTAATGTATAACAAGGTACAAGGTGTATATAGGACAGGGGAGATGTAGAATTTCTGAACACACTTGTGGACACTGTTGGATTGTGTGAGGCCCAGTGAATATCACACCGCTATGTCACAAGCTCAATGTCGCAGGTGTGAAAAATGTCACTATAGGACAGGGGAGATGTAGAATTTCTGAACACACTTGTGGACACTGTTGGATTGTGTGAGGCCCAGTGAATATCACACCGCTATGTCACAGTCTCAATGTCGCAGGTGTGAAAAATGTCACTATAGGACAGGGGAGATGTAGAATTTCTGAACACATTTGTGGACACCGTTGGATTGTGTGAGGCCCAGTGAATATCACACCGCTATGTCACAGGCTCAATGTTGCAGGTGTGAAAAATGTCACAATAGGACAGGGGAGATGTAGAATTTCTGAACACACTTGTGGACACTGTTGGATTGTGTGAGGCCCAGTGAATATCACACCGCTATGTCACAGGCTCAATGTCGCAGGTGTGAAAAATGTCACTATAGGACAGGGGAGATGTAGAATTTCTGAACACACTTGTGGACACTGTTGGATTGTGTGAGGCCCAGTGAATATCACACTGCTATGTCACAGTCTCAATGTCGCAGGTGTGAAAAATGTCACTATAGGACAGGGGAGATGTAGAATTTCTGAACACACTTGTGGACACTGTTGGATTGTGTGAGGCCCAGTGAATATCACACCGCTATGTCACAGGCTCAATGTCGCAGGTGTGAAAAATGTCACTATAGGACAGGGGAGATGAAGAATTTCTGAACACACTTATGGACACTGTTGGATTGTGTGAGGCCCAGTGAATATCACACCGCCATGTCACAGGCTCAATGTGGCAGGTGTGACAAATGTCACTATAAGACAGGGGAGATGTAGAATTTCTGAACACACTTGTGGACACTGTTGGATTGTGTGAGGCCCAGTGAATATCACAAATATCACACCGCTATGTCACAGGCTCAATGTCACAGATGTGAAAAATGTCACTATAGGACAGGGGAGATGTAGAATTTCTGAACACACTTGTGGACACTGTTGGATTGTGTGAGGCCCAGTGAATATCACATCGCCATGTCACAGGCTCAATGTCGCAGGTGTGAAAAATGTCACTATAGGACAGGGGAGATGTAGAATTTCTGAACACACTTGTGGACACTGTTGGATTGTGTGAGGCCCAGTGAATATCACACCGCTATGTCACAGGCTCAATGTCGCAGGTGTGAAAAATGTCACTATAGGACAGGGGAGATGTAGAATTTCTGAACACACTTGTGGACACTGTTGGATTGTGTGAGGCCCAGTGAATATCACATCGCCATGTCACAGGCTCAATGTCGCAGGTGTGAAAAATGTCACTATAGGACAGGGGAGATGTAGAATTTCTGAACACACTTGTGGACACTGTTGGATTGTGTGAGGCCCAGTGAATATCACACCGCTATGTCACAGGCTCAATGTCGCAGGTGTGAAAAATGTCACTATAGGACAGGGGAGATGTAGAATTTCTGAACACACTTGTGGACACTGTTGGATTGTGTGAGGCCCAGTGAATATCACACCGCTATGTCACAGGCTCAATGTCGCAGGTGTGAAAAATGTCACTATAGGACAGGGGAGATGAAGAATTTCTGAACACACTTATGGACACTGTTGGATTGTGTGAGGCCCAGTGAATATCACACCGCCATGTCACATGCTCAATGTCGCAGGTGTGAAAAATGTCACTATAAGACAGGGGAGATGTAGAATTTCTGAACACACTTGTGGACACTGTTGGATTGTGTGAGGCCCAGTGAATATCACGAATATCACACCGCCATGTAACAGGCTCAATGTCACAGGTGTGAAAAATGTCACTATAGGACAGGGGAGATGTAGAATTTCTGAACACACTTGTGGACACTGTTGGATTGTGTGAGGCCCAGTGAATATCACATCGCCATGTCACAGGCTCAATGTCGCAGGTGTGAAAAATGTCACTATAGGACAGGGGAGATGTAGAATTTCTGAACACACTTGTGGACACTGTTGGATTGTATGAGGCCCAGTGAATATCACGAATATCACACCGCTATGTCACAGGCTCAATGTCACAGGTGTGAAAAATGTCACTATAGGACAGGGGAGATGTAGAATTTCTGATCACACTTGTGGACACTGTTGGATTGTGTGAGGCCCGGTGAATATCACACCGCTATGTCACAGGCTCAATGTCGCAGGTGTGAAAAATGTCACTATAGGACAGGGGAGATGTAGAATTTCTGAACACACTTGTGGACACTGTTGGATTGTGTGAGGCCCAGTGAACATCACACCGCTATGTCACAGTCTCAATGTCACAGGTGTGAAAAATGTCACTATAGGACAGGGGAGATGTAGAATTTCTGAACGCACTTGTGGACACTGTTGGATTGCGTGAGGCCCAGTGAATATCACACCTCTATGTCACAGGCTCAATGTCGCAGGTGTGAAAAATGTCACTATAGGACAGGGGAGATGTAGAATTTCTGAACACACTTGTGGACACTGTTGGATTGTGTGAGGCCCAGTGAATATCACACCGCTATGTCACAGGCTCAATGTCGCAGGTGTGAAAAATGTCACTATAGGACAGGGGAGATGTAGAATTTCTGAACACACTTGTGGACACTGTTGGATTGTGTGAGGCCCAGTGAATATCACACCGCTATGTCACAGGCTCAATGTCGCAGGTGTGAAAACGCTATGTCACAGGCTCAATGTCGCAGGTGTGAAAAATGTCACTATAGGACAGGGGAGATGTAGAACTTCTGAACACACTTGTGGACACTGTTGGATTGTGTGAGGCCCAGTGAATATCACACTGCTATGTCACAGGCTCAATGTCGCAGGTGTGAAAAATGTCACTATAGGACAGGGGAGATGTAGAATTTCTGAACACACTTGTGGACACTGTTGGATTGTGTGAGGCCCAGTGAATATCACACCGCCATGTCACAGGCTCAATGTCGCAGGTGTGAAAAATGTCACTATAGGACAGGGGAGATGTAGAATTTCTGAACACACTTGTGGACACTGTTGGATTGTGTGAGGCCCACTGAATATCACACCGCTATGTCACAGGCTCAATGTCGCAGGTGTGAAAAATGTCACTATAGGACAGGGGAGATGTAGAATTTCTGAACACACTTGTGGACACTGTTGGATTTGTGTGAGGCCCAGTGAATATCACACCGCTATGTCACAGGCTCAATGTCGCAGGTGTGGAAAAAGTTACTATAGGACAGGGGAGATGTAGAATTTCTGAACACACTTGTGGACACTGTTGGATTGTGTGAGGCCCAGTGAATATCACACCGCTATGTCACAGGCTCAATGTCGCAGGTGTGAAAAATGTCACTATAGGACAGGGGAGATGAAGAATTTCTGAACACACTTATGGACACTGTTGGATTGTGTGAGGCCCAGTGAATATCACACCGCCATGTCACAGGCTCAATGTCGCAGGTGTGAAAAATGTCACTATAGGACAGGGGAGATGTAGAATTTCTGAACACACTTGTGGACACTGTTGGATTGTGTGAGGCCCAGTGAATATCACGAATATCACACCGCTATGTCACAGGCTCAATCTCGCAGGTGTGAAAAATGACACGATAGGACAGGAGAGATGTAGAACTTCTGAACACACTTGTGGACACTGTTGGATTGTGTGAGGCCCAGTGAATATCACACCGCTATGTCACAGGCTCAATGTCGCAGGTGTGAAAAATGTCACTTTAGGACAGGGGAGATGTAGAATTTCTGAACACACTTGTGGACACTGTTGGATTGTGTGAGGCCCTGTGAATATCACACCGCTATGTCACAGGCTCAATGTCGCAGGTGTGAAAAATGTCACTATAGGACAGGGGAGATGTAGAATTTCTGAACACACTTGTGGACACTGTTGGATTGTGTGAGGCCCAGTGAATATCACACCGCTATGTCACAGTCTCAATGTCGCAGGTGTGAAAAATGTCACTATAGGACAGGGGAGATGTAGAATTTCTGAACACACTTGTGGACACTGTTGGATTGTGTGAGGCCCAGTGAATATCACACCGCTATGTCACAGGCTCAATGTCGAAGGTGTGAAAGTGTATGACAAACTACAAGGTGTATATAGAATTGGGCAGAATAGGAATCTCCCTAGAGTGTAGGTCTGTAAGAACGGAACATGTCCTCGACTTATTCTTACAGAGTCACACACAGCTACACTGTGGCCGTGATAACAGCCGTTACACGATACTGAGAGAGGAGCGTGCACGTACACCGCTGTCCGGTGGCCGTAAAATTGTCAAGCTCCGTGTTTTTTAAGTATACGGACTGACACACGCTGTCTCTCTATAGTTTTGAATGTGATCAAACAGCAAATATACTTAACTATTTGAAAAACAGACAAAACTAGAAGGTGGAGGGCTGTAAGAACGGAACATGTCCTCGACTTATTCTTACAGAGTCACACACAGATAGCTTCACTGTGGCCGTGATAACAGCCATTACACGGTACTGTGTGAGGAGCGTACACCGCTGTATGGTGTGAAAAAATGCACGCTCAGTACCTCACCAGGACAAAAAAAAAAATTTGGATTGCTTTTAAAAAAGCAGTTTGCAGAGCAGTGGGAAAACAGCAATGCAGCTATCAGGAAGCCTTATAAGGCAGCCTAACAACCAACGCAGCTGATCCAGCAAAATATAGCCTCCACTTGCACTGCACACACAGTGACTGGTGTGTTGAACAGGCAAAATCGCTAGCAGCAGAAGCAGTTTTTGTTGTCTTCTTCCCTGCCTAACGCTCTCCCTACAGAATCAGCAGCAGCAGCAGCTCTCCCTATTCTGAGATCAGCATGAGTAATATGGCGGTCGGTGTGCACGCCCTTTTATACCCCCTGTGACGCCCCCCAAAGCAAGCCAATCACTTGCATGCCCTTCTCAAAGATGGTGGTGACCCCTGCCTATGTCATCACGTTGCCCACAGTGTCCGTGGATCCTGATTGGCTGAAAAAGGGTGGAAAACAAACTTTTGAAACGCGACTTTGGCGCTAAAGTCGCCAAGCTCGTGGCCGACCTCACCCTAGGGTCGGGTTTCGTTTCATGAAACCCGACTTTACCAAAAGTCGTCGACTTTTGAAATTTTTCGACCCGTTTCGCTCAACTCTAATAGCGGGTATTAGAAACCCATGTTTTCATGTTAGAATTTCCAAGGAAATTAAAGAAGATTTAATAGTGTGGATAAGTGGCTTGAGTGTCTCACTGCCCTGATGACACAGGCTTGTTAACTGCAGTTCATTCTCAGAATGTTTTAATGGTCGGTCTATGTGGCGAGGATTGCCCGGAGACTCTATGGGGGTTAATCTGGTAATCGTAATGGAGCTGCTACAGCAGTCTGTTGCCAGTTTGACTAAAGGGCCCGTTACACACCGTGATCTCACTGGCGAGATCGCTGATTTTGTAACACATCAGTGATCTCTCCAGCGAGATCGCTGTGTGTGACATTCAGCAGCGATCGGCCCCCCCGCAGGGTATAGCTGATCATGCTGGATCGTCCTGGCCCGTTTTTTCATCGCTGGTCTCCCGCTGGCCAGCGCGCATCGCTGTGTGTGGCAGCGGGAGCCAGCGATGAGCGACGCTGCACGCTGGTTACCAACGTAAAAATCAGGTTTCTAAGGGCCGCGGGGCCCTTAGAAACCCGATATTTACCCTAGATATCAGTGTGCACTGCAGGCAGGGCAGGAGGTGGAGGCAGAGCGGCGCACAGACCGAAGTAGCTCTGCTATCTGCTACTCCAGTCTGTCAGACCAGAGTAGCAAATAGCAGAGCTATGCCGGTCTGTCTGCCCTTAGAAACCCGATGTTTACGTTGGTAACCAGCGTGCTCCCTGGTCCTGATCGCTTGAGGGGCTGTCTATGTGACATCTCACCAGCGATCAGCTAACAATGTCCCAGCGTTCCCATCCACGTCGGATCATTGGTGGGATCGCTGGGACATCGTTATGTGTAATGGTACCCTTAGAAAGGTTGTGGCGCCCCTGAGGCTTCAGTCGCCACAGAGGTACTGCACCTTCTCCTAAGGTGTAGTGCCCCACCATCCAGGTAAGGTGGGAACTCCTGACCAGGCTCCACACCTGCATTCCACACACAGGATAGTTCAGTGGGGCCACCTAACAGCTTCAAGCTGGGGGTTAGCAGAGCACCCCTCGTGGAACCCTGCTTCGTAACACGAGATGTGCTGGGAGGCGGGTGGAGTTAGATATAAAAGAGAGGGAAGGTGTAGGATTTCAGATCAGTCTGACGGAGGGTCAGAGAAAGAGAGAGCAGGCTGACAGCAGGTCAGCCTGAGAGGAGTTCAAGGTGGAGGAAGGCAGTCAGTCAGGAGAGGCTGAGGACTGGTCTTAGTGGAACGAGCCCCCTAGGGAAGGAAGAGAAGGAGAAAGAGACGTAGACTGTAGACTACAGATTCCATGAGAGAGATAGAACAGATCGGAACGAAGGAGAATAGAAGGACGGCGGGATGCAGGTTGAGAAAGAGAGAGAACCCTTCCAGTCCAGAGAGCGCAAAGGCTGGGGCCCGGTCCCCGAGGTTGATTGGATCTTTATGTCCGGCAACAGACACCGGAGGAGTAGTGAGCCGCTAACGCCTTGCTCCCCTCATAGACTTGGAACACAACAGGAACTGAATAGAGAGCAGGGACGCAGCGAGGAGTCCCCGAAGCAGGCTACAGCTGTCTGTCATACAAGTAAAGACTAGGAACACCTAGAGAGAGGCATTCCAGGGTAACTAAGTACTGGAGTGCTTTGCACCTAAAGGCGCATTGGAGGAGTCGTTCAGTGAAGGTACATATTGGCGGAGTGTGGAAGGGAGAACCCTATCTGGCCTGGAGGTTGGCTGGAGCCCTGACCTGGAGAACACAGTACGGAGGCAGGCGTGTGTGTGTGAACTGCAAACTGTGAGTAAAGCCTTGGAACCGCACACCCTGGTGTCCACCAGTTATTCCAGCACCGCTACACCTGGGTAACAACATCTATACCATTCTGCGCCTCTCCTCATCCGTTGCACCTACACTGCCTGGGACTACAGCTCCACCTGTGGGAGCTACACCATCTTTGCTGCACCACACCATCAGTCCCAGCGGATCTGCATGCAGCGTTGGCTCAACATCTTACTTGCAAAACACCACGGGTGGCGTCACAAACTATTCTAATAAACTTTAACACCATTAACATCACCGCCATCGATATTGGGCGCCCAGGGCCACGGACCGGGTCACCGCTGCTGTGACACATTCCTGCCTTGACACTGGCCCGGTACCGAGTAACCCCGCTGCCCTGGGCGAGCGTGGGCGACCCAATTTTGGCGTCACGAACAGGATGACGAGACCCAATGCCATCGGGTTCTGTGTGCCTTGGATTTACAATTTTTGGAAATGTGCAGAAGACCAAATTTAATAGACTGTAAAATGGACATTAGAAATGGCCGCTGTCGCGGAGAAGAAGGGCGTGAAGAGATGGGATGTCCTAAGAAAAGACAGCGAAGAGTCTTGGGCCTTCCCTGCCTGAATTGCTATGTGACAGATGCATGGCCCACGCCCCGAGGGGTTCGCATACTGGCTTGGTATGGAGGCGCTGGAAGAAGATGCCGCCCCGGAAGGCGGGGCAGAGAAATCCAGTGGCGAGCAGAAGGGCGGAGCAAGAAGAAGAACGCCAGAATGCCATTTTGGAGAGTGAGGGAAGGAGGCCTGCGGAACACGGGGAAGTGCAAACCCCCGGCACCATGGCTGACGGCTCCAACCCGATCTCCGGAATGAACCGCCAGCAATTAGAAGATGAAATCGCTGAACTGACTACCCATCTGTAGCTACGAAGAGAAGCACTGGAGAAGCTGAGACGGCGGAGCGCCCCGGCGGGCCCTACACCAGCGGTACTACCCTATCTGTCGGTACCCGCTGCTACCGCATTGGCCTGTCCCCGGGCGGCGCTGACCTACACCTCTACTTTGACCGTTGAGCACCACCGGCCTGGAGAAGTTACCGGAAGACCCGGGAGTGGAAGCAGAGCTCCCGCCTGGACCTGGCGCGGCTGCACCGGTCCCCACAGAGACCCACGTGGATCCAGAACCCGCAACTACTCCATCATCTGCACCGGAGCCGAGGCCGCACCGCCAGGAGACCTCAGGTATGTCCAGTGCCCCTTCACCCGAGAAGACCCGAGGTTTCCCCACCGTTGCAACGGCCGGCCAGGTTGTGTTAGACCTGGTCTGGGATCGGGAAGCCAGTCCCCGGGGGGAGATACTGGAACCCCCAACGGTGGCACCGCAGGCCTCAGTAGGCCAAAGCAGGTCCCGGGAGGAGCAGAATGAGGCCTATTGCCAAGCCACCATTAAAAAGCTGGCAGACGAGTACCGGGAGAGGAAGCAGAGGAGAATGGCTGTACTGGGCCCGGATTTGAGCAGGAAAGAGAGGGCCCGTGCTGGGCATTACGGTTCCCAGGATGCAGCCGGTTGGGGGCAGGTGCTGAATGTGAACAAGGAGAAGGGTTTTGGATTCATCGCAGACCCTAAGCGCATTCGTGACCTGTTCTTCAACCGGCGGGATGTGGAGTCCCATCTGAGGAGAGGACATCCAGATAGAGACCTGCAGCCTGGGGAATATGTGACCTTTACCCGTCATGAAGGACTCAGGGGATGGTACGCCCTGAATGTACGACGTATCCCTGCAGAGTTCATCGAGAGGTACCTGCCATCAAAATCAGTCAATACTCCATCCACCGGTACCACACAGACTGCTCAGGTACCTGTGGCCAAGAACCAGGCTGCTATTGCATCACCTCCAGTTCGGCAGCCCAAACCAAAGATCTCTGGCTTGACACCGTGGCAAGAGGAGTACCTGCGGATTGCTAATGACTGCTTGGAATCTGGTAGCTGTTAAAAATAATTTACTAAATCTCGTTACCCAGGAGGGTTTTGTTTGCACCAGTTGTGCCTTGTTTGCTATCATGTTTTTACGATAGCACCTTTGTTGCCTGCTTCTGATTGGCAGTGTTTTTCTACCAAATGGAACTGTGGAGATCATGAACGCTGTATGGTCCAAAAACTTTTATTGTAAATAGTTTGCACCTCTTTAGGTGCCCTTTCTTGGTTTTACATATAAAGACTCTTTGCGAAGATGATGTTTTTGAATGGACACTTTTCGAAGAATGATGTCTACCTCAAGGGACACTGCAAGAAATCCCGGCTGGGAGCAGTGTTCAGCACCTTACAAGAATTTTTAATGTTTTATGAAAAAGTATTTGATAATGTTGTGTCTTATGAAAAGTAAATGTCTTTTATAGAATGTTTGATACAGAGAATTAGAAAAGCTTTGAGACGGAATGTGAGAACTGAATAAAGACTGAAGAATTGAAAGTGACAGGTGACAGGCCAAGTGTAGATGGTCAGTGTCTTGCGTCCAGTAGAGAGAGAAAAAGAAAAAGAGAATAATTGATAGAAAATGTAATAAAGAAAATGTGTTGAGTATAGCACTTTGAATTAAGAATTGCACTTAAGTAAATTTTTGGTACTAAGATAGGAAGTTAGCCTGTTTGTAATGTTTAAGAAATGTGCCTCCCACATTAGGAAGATTAGATAAGTATTGTTAAACAGCATTTAAAATTTTTTGTGTGTTCCTGTATTGTACCTTTTGTTGTCTTGCAGCCCGCGGACGTGCTGTGTTTAATGGGGGGTATGTGGCGCCCCTGAAGCTTCAGTCGCCACAGAGGTACTGCACCTTCTCCTAAGGTGTAGTGCCCCACCATCCAGGTAAGGTGGGAACTCCTGACCACGCTCCACACCTGCATTCCACACACAGGATAGTTCAGTGGGGCCACCTAACAGCTTCAGGCTGGGGGTTAGCAGAGCACCCCTCGTGGAACCCTGCTTCGTAACACGAGATGTGTTGGGAAGCGGGTGGAGTTAGATATAAAAGAGAGGGAAGGTGTAGGATTTCAGATCAGTCTGACGGAGGGTCAGAGAAAGAGAGAGCAGGCTGACAGTAGGTCAGCCTGAGAGGAGCTCAAGGCGGAGGAAGGCAGTCAGTCAGGAGAGGCTGAGGACAGGTCTTAGTGGAATGAGCTCCCTAGGGAAGGAAGAGGAGAAAGAGACATAGACTGTAGACTACAGATTCCATGAGAGAAATAGAACAGATTGGAACGAAGGAGAATAGAAGGACGGTGGGAAGCAGGTTGAGAAAGAGAGAACCCTTCCAGTCCAGAGCACAAAGGCCGGGGCCCGGTCCCCGAGGTTGATTGGATCTTTATGTCCGGCAACAGACACCGGAGGAGTAGTGAGCCGCTAACGCCTTGCTCCCCTCATAGACTTGGGACACAACAGCAAATGAATAGAGATTCGGGACGCAGTGAGGAGTCCCCGAAGCAGGCTACAGCTGTCTGTCATACAAGTAAAGACTAGGAACACCTAGAGAGAGGCATTCCAGGGTAACTAAGTACTGGAGTGCTTTGCACCTAAAGGCGCATTGGAGGAGTCGTTCAGTGAAGGTACATATTGGCGGAGTGTGGAAGGGAGAACCCTATCTGGCCTGGAGGTTGGCTGGAGCCCTGACCTGGAGAACACAGTACGGAGGCAGGCGTGTGTGTGAACTGCAAACAATGAGTAAAGCCTTGGAACCGCACACCCTGGTGTCCTCCAGTTATTCGAGCACCGCTACACGTGGGTAACAACATCTATACCATTCTGCGCCTCTCCTCATCCATTGCACTAAAACTGCCCTGAGACTACAGCTCCACCTGTGGGAGCTACACCATCTTTGCTGCACCACACAATCAGTCCCAGCGGATCTGCATGCAGCGTTGGCTCAACATCTTACTTGCCAAACACCACGGGTGGCGTCACAAACTATTCTAATAAACTTTAACACCATTAACATGACCGCCATCGATATTGGGCGCCCAGGGCCACGGACCGGGTCACCGCTGCTGTGACACATTCCCACCTTGACACCGGCCCGGTACAGAGTAACCCCGCTGCCCTGGGTGAGCGTGGGCGACCCAAGGTTATTTAGCAGCTTGGAATGTTTGGTCCAAATTTTGTTTTAAAGGAAGGCTAGATGTGGGAGCAAGTTCAGAGCCGGCTGCCCTAATGTTTCTGTTATTTTCTTTGATAGGGGCTTTGCTTATTCCACAGTTGTTAATTAAGAGTATAGCACAGTGGTAAAGTGTGCAAACTTATAAACAGAGAGCTTTGTGTTCAAACCCCAGCAATGGAACTTAATTTTCAGTACTTAGACGGTATTTCCTTTTATGAAATTCTAGACCAAGAGGCTTTGAATTCTTATTTTATTGTTAAGTAGGTTTTCAAGGGATACAGAAGGATCACTTTTCTGGAGATGGGATGCGATTCACTTGTCATTAATATAGGCAGATCCAAACTAACAAGAAAGGGAAGGGCAATAGTTTAAATTTGATGCGTTTTTCAGAGAAGTCGTTTTGTCCAGACAATGTATTGGTGGGCACCCTGCTGGTATGGATAAGTTCCTCATCATCTTACTGGCAAGCCCATTACGCAGTTCTAGTTCAGGAGTATTTTCAAAAGTGTTTATTAATATGGGTCTAGTTGACATATACTATTCCACCCATTCCTCCAAAAAGTTTTGGATCTGCGACAAAGATCTGCGACAGAGGTGGCCAGGACTGGCTTCAGTGAGGCCATGATTTAAAACTGGGAAGATGGAGTTCAAAATGTTATAAGTTATACATTCAAAAATATGGTATTAACTTTTGTTTGTAGTTTTTTTGTAGGTGTCACAAAGCATGGATCCTGGGCCATTCTTTTGATCGCTGGACAGAATGGAGATCTCATCAACGCTGCTATGGTTTGATCTTATTTATGTCTTTTGATTTAAAGGGAAGGTGACATAAAAAAAATTTTTTTTTCAGCAATTAAAAAAAGGAAAGAATTAATGTTTACATTTTCTTAAAAAATATTATCATTTGTTTATAATTTAGTAAAATATGAAAAATAATTATAAAAGATTTGGCATTTCCACTTGTTAACACTAGGGGGAGCAGCTGCTGAAATTTGACACAAAAACCTAGTGTACAACTAGCTCACATTACTGCCCTGCAGTAATTATGGGCGGAATCTGCTGACATGGGTGTGGTGTCACTCCTCTCCTCCCCTTCTGGCTGTTTGCTAAGGGAAAAGAGAGGATGACATTTAGGAGCCATTTTGTTGATGACAAGTTATACTGACAAGTAGACAGTCACCTAGGATGGCAGGCAGCAAGGATTCTGGGAGATATATGGTGGAGGGAGCAGGGAGACAGCAGCACAGAGTATTTCAGGAGAGCAGTGTGCTGGTCTATGTGGGGCACAGAGGGAGATATATGGGGGAGGACCAGGGTGACAGCAGCACAGAGTATTTCAGGAGAGCAGTGTGCTGGTCTATGGGGGTTCACAGAGGGGAGATATTTGGGGGAAGGAGCAGGGTGACAGCAGCATTCTTTGCCATCCTGACATGGCGATGTATGAAAGCGAGGTGACGGGCGCAAGCCAGAGTGATGCTGGGAAGCAGGCTGGGGGAAATGTAGCCATATAGTAGCGATAAAAATGAGACCCCTCTCTTCAGCTGCCTCACTCACCCTCCCCTGACTGCCCCTAACTGGAGGTCAGGCTGCCCCCTCTATTACCCCAGACCCATGTGCAGGTGTTCAGCCAGAACCACCCTAGAATGGGTCCCCTTTCTGCAGATAATACTTCCATAGTGTTCTCACATAAGACTGCCATATGGATAACACATAATACTGTCATAGTGTTCTCACATGATACCGCCATGTATCTAATCCTATTAAAATTAGTGTTGAGCGATACCACTCGATACTGAAAAATATCGGATCGGAATGTATCGGCCGATCTAAAAAAAGTATCGGGTATCGCCGATTCCGATCCCAGAAGTCCCATTAAAGTCAATGGAACTGAAATATCGGAATTAAAAAAAACCCCTTTCTTTCCCTGTAGGTTAATTCTACATGAAGAAACACAACTAATAATAATGTAGAATGTATTGTGGGAGGTGTAGGAGACATTAAAGCCATAGAGTTTTAGCCCAATCAAATGGAATAGCAGGAATTAAATTTTTTATTTAAAGACGTTTGGAGTTACAAAGATATTTACTATGTTAACCTCTTTTATATTTTGTCAGATATGTATGTTGCACTACTTCCATGCTCTTCACCTTCTTTTTTACTTCTCCCACACTTTCTCCTTCATCATCCTCAGCAGCATCTTTTTCATCAACTTCTTCTTCACCTTATTCATCTTCTTCACCTTCTTCCTATCTAATTTTTATTTTACATTCTTCATATTCTTCTTATTCAACTATTATTCTTCTTCATATTCAACTTCTTCAGCTTCTTCCTATTCTTCTTCATCATATTCTTATTTGTGTCAGGCATTCCTGTAGTTGTTATCTATAAAAGTTTGAAGATTACACCTTCCGTTCAGCCTGTCACAAAAGATTTACAACAGGATTTGTCCGCGTTCAGTTTGGCCTGCAGTAGCAGGCCTTTTCCAGGGGCACCACGAGGAAGAACGGACTCACCCCCATACACTGGTTAGTCTTCTTCTGCTTATAAATTAGATAATATCATTTGCTCTGATTTTTAGTCTTATGCTTAATGTTCTTCTGCTTTTGGTTTTTATGCTTCTTGGTCTTCTGTCTCTTGTTGTTCTGCATCTTGGTGGTTGTCTTCCTGTTCTTTGTCCTCTTAGTCATCTTCTTCAGTGTCATCTTTTAGGTATTCTTCTGTGTGGTCTTCAGGGTCGTCGTCTTCAGGGTCATTGTCAGGGAGATCCAGAGTGAGAATCAAAAACCATTTCCACAAGCTTGAACTTGGAAAAGTAGCAGAAGGTACAAGAAGGCTGAGGAACTGCCGAGAACCAGCTGACGGTACTGGAACCCGGAGGGGCAGCAGAATGAACAAGAGCCAATGGCACAACCGTGGACCAGCTGACGGTGCTGGAACACGGTTACTAAGCAGGAGGTACCTGTGCTCCAAAGCAGTAGCAATGACCAGCAGACGTTGCTGGAACTCAGATACCAAGGAGGCACCTAGGCCAAAGGCACTGCCGAGAACCAGCTGACAGTGATGGAACACGGAGGGGCAGCAGAAGGAGCAAGAGCCAATGGCACAACCATGGACCAGCTGACGGTGCCGGAACACAGTTACTAAGCAGGAGGTACCTGTGCTCCAAAGCACTACCAAGGACCAGCAGACGTTGCTGGAACTCGGATACCAAGAAGGAGGCACCTAGGCCAAAGGCACTGCCGAGAACCAGCTGACGGTGCTGGAACCCGGAAGGGTAGCAGAAGCTGGAAGAGCAAATGACACTAGCGAGGACCAGCTGATGGTGCTGGAACCCGGAGGGGCAGCAGAAGGAATAAGAGCCAATGGGACAACCGTGGACCAGCTGACGGTGCTGGAACATTGTTTCTAAGCAGGAGGTACCTGTGCTCCAAAGCACTAACAAGGACCAGCAGACGTTGCTGGAACTCGGATACCAAGAAGGAGGCACCTAGGCCAAAGGCACTGCCGAGAACCAGCTGACGGTGCTGGAACCCGGAAGGGTAGCAGAAGCTGGAAGAGCAAATGACACTAGCGAGGACCAGCTGACGGTGCTGGAACCCGGAGGGGCAGCAGAAGGAATAAGAGCCAATGGGACAACCGTGGACCAGCTGACGGTGCTGGAACACGGTTTCTAAGCAGGAGGTACCTGTGCTAAAAAGCACTACCAAGGACCAGCAGATGTTGCTGGAACTCGGATTCCGAGAAGGAGGCACCTAGGCCAAAGACTCTGCCGAGAACCAGCTGACGGTGCTGGAACCCGGATGGGTAGCAGAAGCTACAATACTCTATGGCACTACCGAGAACCAGCTGACGGTGCTGGAACCCAGAGTGGCAGCAGAAGGAACAAGAGCCAATGGCACAACCGTGGACCAGCTGACGGTGCTGGAACACGGTTTCTAAGCAGAAGGTACCTGTGCTAAAAAGCACTACCAAGGACCAGTAGACGTTGCTGGAACTCGGATACCGAGTAGGAGGCACCTAGGCCAAAGGCTCTGCCGAGAGCCAGCTGACGGTGCTGGAACCCGGATGGGTAGCAGAAGCTACAATACTCTATGGCACTACCGAGAACCAGCTGACGGTGCTGGAACCCAGAGTGGCACCAGAAGGAACAAGAGCCAATGGCACAACCGTGGACCAGCTGACGGTGCTGGAACACGGTTTCTAAGCAGGAGGTACCTGTGCTAAAAAGCACTACCAAGGACCAGCAGACGTTGCTGGAACTCGAATACCGAGAAGGAGGCACCTTGGCCAAAGGCTCTGCCGAGAACCAGCTGACGGTGCTCGTACCCGGATGGGTAGCAGAAGGTACCCATGATCAACAAAGTTGCAAGGCCGCGAGCAGGACGCAGTTTCCGAAACCCACAGTCCAACAGGGGGTGCTTGTCCTATTGGCATTACAGAACCAGCCTTTATTACCAGAACCCGCAGCCCACATAGGAAGCACCAAAACTGCAGGCACCATAGACTCGGCTAACCTGACCGCAACACGACAGGACAACGTATCGGTGGCAAAGTGATGTTGACACTTCCCGGAAACAGCAGGCGGGCTGGAACCAGGCTGGGCAGGAGGGAGTACCCGTGCCAAAGACTGCTGAGAACCAGCTGACGGTGCTGGAACCCGGATGGGTAGCAGAAGCTACAATACTCTATGGCACTACCGAGAACCAGCTGACGGTGCTGGAACCCAGAGTGGCAGCAGAAGGAACAAGAGCCAATGGCACAACCGTGGACCAGCTGACGGTGCTGGAACATGGTTTCTAAGCAGGAGGTACCTGTGCTAAAAAGCACTACCAAGGACCAGCAGACGTTGCTGGAACTCGGATACCGAGAAGGAGGCACCTAGACCAAAGGCTCTGCCGAGAACCAGCTGATGGTGCTGGAACCCGGATGGGTAGCAAAAGGTACCCATGATCAACAAAGTTGCAAGGCCGCGAGCAGGACGCAGTTTCCGAAACCCACAGTCCAACAGGGGGTGCTTGTCCTATTGGCACTACGGAACCAGCCTTTATTACCAGAACCCGCAGCCCACATAAGAAGCACCAAAACTGCAGGCACCATAGACTCGGCTAACCCGACCGCAACATGACAGGACAAAGTATTGGTGGCGAAGTGACGTTGACACTACCCGGAAACAGTAGGCGGGCTGGAACCAGGCTGGGCAGGAGGGAGTACCCGTGCCAAAGACACTTCTGAGCTGCAACTGGCGATGTTGGAGCCCAGGGGTCAATCATGCAGCAGGCTGAGGCCTACTTGGAGCGAGTTTTATATTGGTTGTACACAACTACTGATTTTAACCGGGCTCCACTTAGGCCTCTGGCTCTACTGTCTCTAGTATTTCCCCTGGCCTCCAACCCTGCCAGTCGCTACTCTGAAGTGGCGTGTGCACAATCCACACTTGTTCCTGTGTGACTGGGGCTCATTTACGTCAGTTGATCCACTGATGTGTGTCCGGCAAGGTCTCCTGCTCTGTCCACATTCCCACTTCTAGTAATGGGAATGGGGACAGAGCGGGAGACATTGCCGGACACACATCAGTGGATCAACTGACATGCCTGAGCCACAGTAACACAGGAACAAGTGTGGATTGTGCAGATGCCACTTCAGAGCAGCGACTGACGGGGTTGGAGGCCAGGGGAAATACTAGAGACAGTAGAGCCAGTGGCCTAAGTGGAGCATGGTTAAAAATCAGTAGTAGTGTGACTGTGTAGGCAGCAGGAGACTTTGCCATCCACACAGCAGGGGAACAGCTGGCGTAACTGAACCCCACAGACACAGGAGCGAGTGTTTCAATCTGTGCGGATGGCACTTCCAGGCTACAACTGGATGTGTTGTAGCCCTGGATCAATGCTCCAAGCAGGCTGAGGCCAACTTGGAGCAAGGAGAAAATACGATGTAGTGTGAGTTTGGAGGCAGCAGGAGACTTTGCCATCCACACGGCAGGGGAACAGCTGGCGTTACTGAACCCCACAGACACAGGAGCGAGTGTTTCAATCTGTGCGGACGGCACTTCCAGGCTACAACTGGCTGTGTTGTAGCCCAGGATCAATGTTCCGAGCAGGCTGAGGCCTACTTGGAGCAAGGAGAAAATACGATGTAGTGTGAGTTTGGAGGCAGCAGGAGACTTTGCCATCCACACAGCAGGGGAACAGCTGGCATTACTGAACCCCACAGACACAGGAGCGAGTGTTTCAATCTGTGCGGACGGCACTTCCAGGCTACAACTGGCTGTGTTGTAACCCAGGATGAAGCATGCAGCAGGCGGAGGCCAACTTGCAGCTGGTTTTATAGAGGTTGTAGACTACTACTGATTGTAACCGTGCTCCACTATGGCCTCCGGCTCCACTGTCTCTAGTATTTCCCCTAGCCTCCAACCCCGCCAGTTCCTGCTCTGAAATGGCGTCTGCACAATCCACACTTGTTCCTGTGTAACTGTGGCTCAGTCTCGTCAGTTGATCCCCTGATGTGAGTCCGGCAAGGTCTCCTGCTCTGTCCTCATTCACACTACTAGTAATGGGAATGTGGACAGAGCAGGAGACCTTGCCGGACACACATCAGGGAATCAACTGACGTGACTGAGCCACAGTAACTCAGGAACAAGTGTGGATTGTGCAGTCGCCACTTCAGAGCAGGAACTGGCGGGGTTGGAGGCCAGGGGAAAAACTAGAGACAGTGGAGCCAGAGGCCTAAGTGGAGCACAGTTACAAATCTGTAGTAGTTTGCATGTGGATGGAGCAGGAGACTTTGCCATCTACACAGCAGGGGAACAGCTGGCATTACTGAACCCCCCAGACACAGTAGCGAGTGTGTTTTTCTCTGTGAAGATGGCACTTCTGAACACCAACTGGCGTTGTTGGAGCCCAGGATGAGGCATGGAGCACGCTGAGGCCTGATGTTGTTGGAATGTGGAGGCAGCACTAGACTTTGCCGTCTACACCGCAGAGGAACAGCTGGCATTACTGAACCCCACTAACACAGGAGCTAGTGTGTGTTTCTCTGCGAAGACGGCACTTCTGAACACCAACTGGCGTTGTTGGAGCCCAGGATGAGGCATGGAGCAGGCTGAGGCCTGATGGTGTTGGCATGTGGAGGCAGCAGGAGACTTTGCCGTCTACACAGCAGGGGAACAGCTGCATTACTGAACCCCACTAACACAGGAGCTAGTGTGTGTTTCTCTGCGAAGACGGCACTTCTGAACACCAACTGGCGTTGTTGGAGCCCAGGATGAGGCATGGAGCAGGCTGAGGCCAACTTGCAGCATGTTTTAAAGAGGTTGTAGACTACTACTGATTGTAGCCATGCTCCACTTAGGCCTCTGGCTCCACTGTCTCTAGTATTTCCCCTGGCCTCCAACCCCGCCAGTGACAGCTCTGAAGTGGTGTCAGCACAATCCACACTTGTTCCTGTGTTACTTGGGCTCAGTCCCGTCAGTTGATCCCTTGATGTGTGTCCGGCAAGGTCTCCTGCTCTGTCCTCATTCACACTACTAGTAATGGGAATGTGGACAGAGCAGGAGACCTTGCCGGACACACATAAGGGGATCAACTGACGGGACTGAGGCCAAGTAACACAGGAACAAGTGTGGATTGTGTAGACGCCACTTCAGAGCTGTCACTGGCGGGGTTGGAGGCCAGGGGAAATACTAGAGACAGTGGAGCCAGAGGCCTAAGTGGAGCAGGGTTAAAAATCAGTAGTAGTTTGAATGTGGATGGAGCCGGACACTTTGCCGTTCACACAGCAGGGGAGCAGCTGGTGTTACTGAACCCCACTAACACAGGAGCTAGTGTTTTTCTCTGTGCAGACAACACATCTGAGCGACAACTGGCTGTGTTGAAGCCCAGGGATTATAGTTCAGGTGGTAGAAACATGAACACAACAGGAGACCTCGATACAGTTGCCAACCAATTATTTAGTCTGGAAGAGGACTGGCAAATTCTGGAGAGATCCAGGCCATGTTCATTTTCAGAAAAGTAAGCCGGTCGACGTTATCGGAAGATAGTCGCGTGCGACGGTCTGTTAGTACACCACCTGCGGCACTAAAGCCGCGTTCCGATAATACACTGGCAGCAGGGCAAGCCAGCACCTCCAATGCATACTGGCTAAGCTCTGGCCATGTATCCAGCTTAGAGACCCAAAACTTGAAGGGGGAAGAGCCATCTGGGAGTACAGTCACAGGGCAAGACATGTAGTCTGTCACCATCTGACAGAAACGTTGCCTCCTGCTGACTGGAGCCGTCTGTGATGGTGTAGACAATTGTGGCGGACACACAATACTTTGCCACATTTTGGCCATAGTGGTCTTGCCTTGTGCTGAGGCGCTGCCTCTGCTCCCTCTTTGTGCCGAGTTTCCTCCACTGGCTGGACGCACAGAGGTGCTTTGTAATGCACTAGCACCACTGCTGTCGGGTGGAATGGAAAACACGATTGTCATGATCTGACAGTTTTAAATTGCACTGGGTGAACTTTTTTTACTTTGGTTAAGTTCAAAGGTGTTTTGACTGTCCCCGGTGGTGGTTGTGGTATTGCACTTTAGGTTTTTGTGCACTTAATTTGGATCAGGTGTGTCACCCTATAAAGGTGTGCTCAGGGTGTTCACTCACTGCCTGTGATATTGCTTTCACTTTGAAGTGGAGAGCCTGGAGGAAGGATGGAGCTGGTGAGGAGTCCTGCGCAGCTTAGCCAGGGGGGACGTGTTGCAGCTATGGTGTCTGGACGAAGGGCTGGCATGGCATGGTGGGGTCGCAGTGATGGAGTCAGCGGGAAGTGTCTGCATGGTCTGGTGGAGTGGCTACTATGGAGAGTGGCACTCACCATGTGGGACTTGACCGCTGAGCTGGACTCAAGCATGCTTGACTTCGTGGCAGAAGCTGAACACTTCCTTGGGACTCTGGTACTAAGCAGCTGCAACTGGTGTTGGACTCTGCTCCAAGGCTGCACTAAGGTGAAGGGTCCTGTTATGGTGATGGATCCGGGTGGAGGAGAAGACGCACGCAGGTGGTGGGCTCTGTTGCTGGGAGTGCACGCAACAGAGCAAAGCTAAGTGGTGTTTCCCCTGTATTGTCTCTTTCCTCATGTGTGTTATTAGTGCAGTGGTGGGATTAGTCTCCGCACCGACCCATTCCCTAGTGAGGGTTTAGGGTCAGGGTGAGCAAGGGCGTTAAGGTACGCGTGCGGCGACAGGTGCGGAGCCTGTTTAGGGAACGTAAGGAGTGCAGGGACACTGGCTCAGGGGAGCTTAGGAGGTCTCCACGTCCTCCATTCCCTATCGCAGGGCCCACCATTGTTAAAGTTTCCCAGGTTCCCCCTTTATTATTTGATTATTGTATGTATAACGTGTAATACATAAATTCGCCAGGTGGAGGCGGCGTATCCACCTGCACGTTTTATTATTTAAATGCGCCCCACTGGAGGCGGTGTATCCAGGGTCACGTGTGTTATGGGTTCGCCTTGCGGCATCATCTGCGTCCTGGCACACGTGATCATGACATTATCACAGGCCATAGTTTTTTTTTCTGGTGAGCTTTGGCCATGTGGAGACCTATGGTAGTTGCTGCCGGGCCTCACTGAGGTGAGTGGGGAGCGGCAAGGTGTGTTAGAGCCACTGCAGCAGCAGTTATCAGGGTCTGGGGCTTCTGCTCAGCTAACCAGGAAATCAAAATGGCGGCTGCGGTCTGGCTAAAGCCCCCTAGAGTCGCTGCTGGGGAGCAGGACTGGTTCATGCATGCGGGCGCACCCAGGCAGGTGGGAGGAATGGTGCCCCACGGAGCTGCCTGGTATTCCCCGAGGTGAAGGGGTACGCCCCTGTGGTGAGCTGACTGGTGTGATAGTCCGCGGGGTTTACGCCATATCTTCTATTCCATCGAAGAAGCCGCCCTCCTGGTTGTGTGGAGGCGACCAGCGAGTGTATATTTCCTCCATTTTCCGTCCCCTTCTCCTCCTGGTGTGTGCAGCAGGTGTGCTGCGGGGGAGTAGGGACAAATCTCTACCCTCGCCATTAACCAACCCTAGGAGGCGAAGTCCTCATGGTGAAAGGGTTGGAGGGTGGTGTCCCTTGGTGAATAGTGGGGGTGTGAGTGTGGTGATGCAGGGGGACGCCTCTGCTGTCTAGTTCAGAATGAGTTCACCAATTTTTTGACAAACGATTGTGTGTAATAAACGTTCAGGTCCGGACCTGTGTGTGAACGAGCATGTATGTGTGCCACCAAAAAACATCTTGTGGAAGTGTGTTGTGGAGCCTGATCAGCTCATAACAAACAAACATACACATACATAAACTCGTTCCCCAGGTCGGCGCTGTGGAGATGAGTGGTGCCTCCAAAATGAACATATGTTGCCAATACCAGCGGTGCGTTTGTCATAAACCTGAGGTGTCAGGTAGTGGTGGGGTGAACTCAGGATCTGGGCGTCCCCGCTGTAGGTGTTTCCCTAATGAGGGGTGGTCTTGAGGGTCCAGAGGCCCCTCATTAAGGAGGGGGTACTGTCATGATCTGACAGTTTTAAATTGCACTGGGTGAACTTTTTTTACTTTGGTTAAGTTCAAAGGTGTTTTGACTGTCCCCAGTGGTGGTTGTGGTATTGCACTTTAGGTTTTTGTGCACTTAATTTGGATCAGGTGTGTCACCCTATAAAGGTGTGCTCAGGGTGTTCACTCACTGCCTGTGATATTGCTTTCACTTTGAAGTGGAGAGCCTGGAGGAAGGATGGAGCTGGTGAGGAGTCCTGCGCAGCTTAGCCAGGGGGGACGTGTTGCAGCTATGGTGTCTGGACGAAGGGCTGGCATGGCGTGGTGGGGTCGCAGTGATGGAGTCAGCGGGAAGTGTCTGCATGGTCTGGTGGAGTGGCTACTATGGAGAGTGGCACTCACCATGTGGGACTTGACCGCTGAGCTGGACTCAAGCATGCTTGACTTCGTGGCAGAAGCTGAACACTTCCTTGGGACTCTGGTACTAAGCAGCTGCAACTGGTGTTGGACTCTGCTCCAAGGCTGCACTAAGGTGAAGGGTCCTGTTATGGTGATGGATCCGGGTGGAGGAGAAGACGCACGCAGGTGGTGGGCTCTGTTGCTGGGAGCGCACGCAACAGAGCAAAGCTAAGTGGTGTTTCCCCTGTATTGTCTCTTTCCTCATGTGTGTTATTAGTGCAGTGGTGGGATTAGTCTCCGCACCGACCCATTCCCTAGTGAGGGTTTAGGGTCAGGGTGAGCAAGGGCGTTAAGGTACGCGTGCGGCGACAGGTGCGGAGCCTATTTAGGGAACGTAAGGAGTGCAGGGACACTGGCTCAGGGGAGCTTAGGAGGTCTCCACGTCCTCCATTCCCTATCGCAGGGCCCACCATTGTTAAAGTTTCCCAGGTTCCCCCTTTATTATTTGATTATTGTATGTATAACGTGTAATACATAAATTCGCCAGGTGGAGGCGGCGTATCCACCTGCACGTTTTATTATTTAAATGCGCCCCACTGGAGGCGGTGTATCCAGGGTCACGTGTGTTATGGGTTCGCCTTGCGGCATCATCTGCGTCCTGACACACGTGATCATGACAACGATGGACTGCACCAGTGTTTCTTGGTACTCCTGCAGTTTACGCTCCCAGTTCAATGTTGGTATGAGGCTTTGCAAGTTGTCCCGGTAGCGAGGATCTAGGAGGGTGTACACCCAATAATCAGCCGTGTAGAGAATGTGGGCGATGCGGAGGTCGTTTCTCAGGCACTGCAGCATGAAGTCAACCATGTGCTGCAGACTCCCAACTGCCAAAGAACCGCTGTCCCCTGCTTGAGGCGTGATCTCTGCCTGCTCTGCATCACCCCACCCTCGCTGTACATACTGACTACTGCTTTGTGTACCTCCCTCCTCTGGAGAGATGTCTTCCTCCTCCATCGACTCCTCCTCATCCTCCTCACAAAGTGTCCCCTACCTAGGCCTTTGTGAGGAACCACGTAGCGCAGACTGTCCAGAAGCAGATGGCATTTGGGACTCATCGTCCTCCACCTCTTCCAAAACCTCCTCCTTTAGTGCTTGCAGTGATTTTTGAAGCAGGCAGATAAGGGGGACAGTCATGCTGACTAGTGCATCATCTGCACTCGCCATCCGCGTGGAATCATCGAAGGCACACAAAACGAGGCAGATGTCCTTCATAGAGGCCCACTCAGTGGTGCTGAAGTGTGACCGGCGCACAGTGCGACTTGTTTGCGCCTGATGCAGCTGGTACTCCATGACTGCTGCCTGCTGCTCACACAACCGCTCCAACATATGTAACGTAGAATTCCACCTGGTGGGTAGGATACATATGATGCGATGTTCCGGAAGGCGTAATCGGCGCTGCAGAGCAGCAAGGCGCGATCTTGCCGTGCTGGAACGACGCAAGTGAGCGCACTCTATGCGGACCTTGTGCAGCAGTGCATCAAGATCCGGATAGTCCCTCAGAAAGCTCTGCACGACCAAGTTGAGCACATGTGCCAGACATGGGATGTGAGTGAGGTTGCCTAGGCCAAGAGCTGCCACCAGATTTCGGCCATTGTCACACACTACCAAGCCCGGCTGGAGATTCGCTGGCCCAAACCACACGTCGCTCTCCTGCTTGATGGCATTCCAGAGCTCCTGCGCTGTGTGGCTTCGATTCCCCAAAGAAATTAGTTTCAGTACGGCCTGTTGATGTTTGGCCATGGCTGTGCTCATATCGGTCATAACAGGTTCCTGCTGCGCTGTTTCAGAGGAACTTGAGTAGGAGGAGGAGTCAATTTGTAGACTGGATTCCTGCAATCCGTGAAGTTGGCAGAACACGTACAGCGCCACTCTCCAGATCTTTACCCGGCTCCACAACATTGACCCAATGGGCAGTGAGGGAAAGGTATCGTCCCTGTCCATGGTTACTGGTCCACGCATTGGTGGTCAGGTGGACCTTGCTACTGACGGCGTTTAGTAGCGCATGTTTTATTTTTGCCTCAACATGTTTCTGCGAGCCGCCTGCTGAAATAAAAGCGGCTGGGCACGGTGTATTGTGAGACTGCCAATGCCATGAAGTCCCGGAAGGTGTCAGTCTTCACCAGCCTGAATGAGAGCATTTCAAGTGCCAGTAGTTTGGCAATGCCAGCATTCAGAGCCTGTGCTCGGGGATGGTTTGCCGAGTATGGCCACCTTTTCTCCCTTGCCTCTGCTACCGATGGCTGTCGAGTGGCCTGGGAGGGTGGGGATGACTGGAAACGTGGTGCTGTGGGTGGAATGTCACAGGGTCTCCGGACAACAGTGCCAGAGGTTCTTCCTTGGTGTTCCTGTGAGGAAGCCGAACCAGCTGTGTGTGAGCTGGAGGAAGAGGCCCCAACACGAGCTGAAGAGGTGGTAGGTGGTGCTGTACGTTGGCATACGTCTTCAGTGTGTCTGTGTAACTCCACCTCGTGCTTGGTCCGCACATGTTTCCACATATTAGTGGTATTGAGGTTGCAGACATTTTTCCCTCTTTTGACTCTCTGATGACACAGCTTGCATTTGACAAAGCAAATGTCATCTGCAACTGTGTCAAAAAAGGCCCACGCACTGCAAGTCTTGGGAGCGCCCGTTTTGCCTTTTGAAAGAGGAATGCTCCTAACGGGTGCCGAAGTGGAGGCTACAGGCAACCAAGTCTGCCCCCTCCCTCTCCCTCCGGTTTTGGCCGTTCGGGGAATCTCTTCCTCAGAGCTGCTCCCACCACCTTCCTGTTCCTCACGCCATAATGGGTCAAGCACCTCATCATCTACACTCCCCTCTTCAAACACCTGCTTCTCCTGGGTTGTCTCGCTAGCACTGAACGCACCAGAAAGTGGCACCTGTGTCTCGTCATCATCTGATGCGTACTGAGGTGTGCTGACCATAGGCACTGGCCCACCCGCCTCTTCAGATTCAGAGGGACAAAGAAGTTGCGCATCACTGCATACTCCCTCTTCTTCACATTCTGGAATGCTGCTTGGCTGGCCCCCTCTTTCCAAGCCAACAGATTCCGAGACCAGAAGTAGAGACTGTGATGGCTCCTGTCCAGGGCTATCTAACTGCCTGGGCACTTTGGCAGGTGGTGAAGAGACAGATGGTTGCTCTTCGGTGCTCTGGCCCTGAGAGGATGTGGAAGTAATTGAAGTCGATGCATTAGCTGCCATCCATCCCACAACGGCTTCAATTTGTTCCTCCCGCAGCAGTGGGGTATGGTGAGGTCCTACAAAGCTGCGCATAAAGGACTGTTGCCTGCTAAAACTGGGGGATGCTGACTCACTGGTGCCAACAGCAGGCACAGAACCCCCACGTCCTCTCCCTGCAGAATCCCCACGTCCTCTCCCTACAGAATGCCTACGTCCTCTCCCTGCTGAAACTCCACGGCCACTTGCCTTACTCCCTGCCTTCTTCATCTTGCTAGACTGAGAAAGATAGGCAGAAAAGTGCAAAGGGGGGCCTTAGTGTGCTTATTCCTGAACAGCTGGTTACAGGTATAAGAAACACTAATTTTATGAAGTGTGTGTGTCGACTACACTTTAATGGGAGCTAATGTGGCCTACACAACTTTCAAATGTAGTGTTTGGTGAACTTTGTTTTTTTTTTTTTGGGAAAAAAAACTAAAAGGATGTGACCAAAGATTTGAAAGTGAGAGTATCACCAACTTTCTGGAGCTATTACAATGCAGGCAGGTAACCTACAATGTAAAAGATGAGGCTCCAAAAAAATTGGGTAATCTGGCTGCAGCTGAAGGGCACAAGCCAGAAAAAAGGCTCCTCTATCTACTCCTATATAGTGTTTGCAACCAACCAATGTAGATGGATATGGATGGATGCACACTAATAGGAGAAGAAAAAATGAGCTGCAATTAAAGAAAAATATGTGTGAGGCAGTGACGCATGCTGAGCGGCCTACAACCAGACGTAGCTGCAGGACACACTACTCAGCGTGAGCTGCACTCACACACAGTCAGAGACCTCTCAGACAGCCGTGAACAGTGCAGCTAAGTGGGCACTAGCACTGAAAGGCTGCAGAAAGGCTCCGCTGTCTACTACTAGTGTTTGCAACCAACGTATATGGATACGGATGGAAGCACACTAGATAGCATTTAAGAAAAATAAGCAGCTCAAAAATAAAAATATGTATGAGGCAGCAGTGATGCACGCTGGGCGTCCTACAACCAGACGTGGCTGAAGGACCCACTCCACAGCGTGAGCTGCACTCACACAGCCCTTGCAGACAGCTGTGAACACTGCTGCTAGGGAAAAGCAAGCTACATTGGTGGTTTATGTAGCCTGGGTTAAGCACTATATGTTTTGTGGTATCGATATTTCTAACTGTCCCTCACAGTCTTCAACAGCAGCCTGTCCCTAACTTAATTCACAGCAGAGTGACCAGAAATGGCGACGGCTTTTATAGTGCATCATGACATCATTTCAGCAGCCAATCACAGCCATGCCAATAGTTAACATGCCTACATGCCTAACAGGATGTGCCCACACTTCTGAGGATTCCCATTGGCTGAATCAAAGCGAGCGGGCTGATAGCATTATGGGAACTTCCGATTCCGGTATCCGATATGAAAAAAGTATCGGAAGTCAGTATCGGAATTCCGATACAGCTAACCCGCGGTATCGGAATGCTCAACACTAATTATAATACAATAGGTTTAGATACAAGGCTCATCAGACAGTATCACACCCTCTCCAATCCGGTTTCCGCTCTTTACATTCTACTGAAACTGCCCTCACTAAAGTCTCTAATGATCTACTAACAGCTAAATCAAATGGTCATTACTCCATGCTAATTCTCTTTGATCTCTCTGCAGCATTTGACACTGTGGATCATCAGCTCCTCCGCACTATGCTCCGTTCCATTGGTCTCAAGGACACCGTTCTCTCCTGGTTCTCCTCCTATCTCTCTGACCGCTCCTTTACTGTATCTTTTGTTGGCTCCTCCTCCTCCTCCTCTCATCTTCCCCTTACTGTTGGGTTTCCTCAAGGATCGGTTCTAGGCCCTCTCCTCTTTTCCTTGTACACTGCCCCTATTGGTCAAACAATCAGTAGATGTACCATCTCTATGCTGATGACACCCAATTATACGCTTCTTCTCCTGACATCACGCCAGCCTTTCTAGAAAACACCAGCAATTGTCTAAACGCTGTGTCCTCCCTCTACAAATGTACCTATACCCAACATTGCCATTTCTGTGTGTGGTTCCACTATTACTCCCCAGCAACATGCCCGCTGTTTTTGGGTCATACTTGACTCCGAGCTTTCCTTCGCCCCCCACATTCGATCACTGGCTCGCTCTTGTCATCTGCACCTCAAAAACATCTCTAGAATTCGACCTTTTCTTACTTTTGACTCTGCAAAAACTCTTACTGTCTCTCTTATTCATTCTTGTCTGGACTAATGTAGCTGTCTTCTAATCGGTCTCCCTCTTACCACTCTCGGAGACTGATTAGAAGAGAGTTACAATAGTCGAGATGAGAATGAATAAGAGTAACAGTAAGAGTTTTTGCGGAGTCAAAAGTAAGAAAAGGTCGAATTCTAGAAATGTTTTTGAGGTGCAGGTAACAAGAGCGAGCCAGTGTCAGATGTGGGGGACAAAGGAAAGCTTGGCGTCAAGTATGACCCCAAGACAGTGGGCATGTTGCTGGGGAGTAATAGTGGAACCACACACAGAAATGGCAATGTCGGGTATAGGTACATTAGTAGCGGGAGGAAACACAAGGAGTTCAGTCTTTGACAGGTTCAGTTTCAGACATAGTGAGGACATGATGTTAGACACAGCATTTAGACAATCGCCGGTGTTTTCTAGAAAGGCTGGCGTGATGTCAGGAGAAGCGTATAATTGGGTGTCATCAGTAGAGTTGAGCGAAACGGGTCGAAAAAATTCAAAAGTCGCCGACTTTTGGCAAAGTCGGGTTTCATGAAACGAAACCCGACCCTAGGATGAGGTCGGCCACGAGGTCGGCGACTTACGTGCCAAAGTCACGTTTCAAAAGTTTGTTTTGTGCTCTTTTTCAGCCAATCAGGATCCACGGACACTGTGGGCAACGTGATGACATAGGCACGGGTCACCACCATCTTTCAGAAGGGCATGCAAGTGATTGGCTTGCTTTGGTGGGCGTCACAGGGGGTATAAAAGGGCGTGCACGCCGACCGCCATCTTACTTCTGCCGATCTTAGTATAGGGAGAGGTTGCTGCTGATTCTGTAGGGAGAGCGTTAGGCAGGGAAGAAGACAAAAAAAACTGCTTCTGCTGCTAGCGATTTGGCCTGCACAACACACCAGTCACTGTGTGTGCAGTGCAAGGGGAGGCTATATAGTGGTGTATCAGTGGTGTTGGTTGTTGGGCTGCCTTTTAAGGCTTCCTGACAGGCTGGCATTGCTGTTTACCCACTGCTCCGCAAACTGCTTTTTTAAAAGCAATCCCAATTTTTTTTTTTTTGTCCTGCTGAGAAGAAAAAAAAACTGCTTCTGCTGCTAGCAATTTGGCCTGCACAACACACCAGTCACTGTGTGTGCAGTGCAAGGGGAGGCTATATAGTGGTGTATCAGTGGTGTTGGTTGTTGGGCTGCCTTCTAAGGCTTCCTGACAGGCTGGCATTGCTGTTTACCCACTGCTCCACAAACTGCTTTTTTAAAAGCAATCCAATCTCCCTTATCCTCTAGTCACTTTTGTCACAGCTGTGCCATCGAGCCTGTCACATAGCGCTCAGATATTCATTGGGCCTCACACAATCCAAAAGTGTCCAGTGTCCAAAAGTGTGTGCAGAGATTCAAAATCTCCCTTATCCTCTAGTCACTTTTGTCACAGCTGTGCCATCGAGCCTGTCACATAGCGCTCAGATATCAGTGGGGCTCACACAATCCAAAAGTGTCCACTGTCCACAAGTGTGTGCAGAAATTCAAAATCTCCCTTATCCTCTAGTCACTTTTGTCACAGCTGTGCCATCGAGCCTGTCACATAGCGCTCAGATATCAGTGGGCCTCACACAATCCAAAAGTGTCCACTGTCCACAAGTGTGTGCAGAAATTCAAAATCTCCCTTATCCTCTAGTCACTTTTGTCACAGCTGTGCCATCGAGCCTGTCACATAGCGCTCAGATATCAGTGGGCCTCACACAATCCAAAAGTGTCCACTGTCCACAAGTGTGTGCAGAAATTCAAAATCTCCCTTATCCTCTAGTCACTTTTGTCACAGCTGTGCCATCGAGCCTGTCACATAGCGCTCAGATATCAGTGGGCCTCACACAATCCAAAAGTGTCCACTGTCCACAAGTGTGTGCAGAAATTCAAAATCTCCCTTATCCTCTAGTCACTTTTGTCACAGCAGTGCCATCGAGCCTGTCACATAGCGCTCAGATATCAGTGGGCCTCACACAATCCAAAAGTGTCCAGTGTCCAAAAGTGTGTGCAGATATTCAAAATCTCCCTTATCCTCTAGTCACTTTTGTCACAGCAGTGCCATCGAGCCTGTCACATAGCGCTCAGATATCAGTGGGCTTCACACAATCCAAAAGTGTCCACTGTCCACAAGTGTGTGCAGAAATTCAAAATCTCCCCTGTCCTATAGACACCTTGTACCTTGTTTTACATTACTATATAGTTTGTTGGATTTTGTCTACATTTCTACCAAAAATGAGGAAGACTGGTGGAAGAGGCCGTGGAATTGGGCGGGGGTTGGCAGCTGGTAATGATGGTGTTGGTGGTGGATCTGATGGTAGTGGCAAGAGCAAAATAGGACCGAATGCAGGAGGTGCTGACCCTGCGTCATCGTCTGGCTACATAAGGCCTCGAACGCTTAGTTTTCTAGGAGTTGGCAAACCGCTTTTAAAGCCAGAGCATCAGGAAAAAGTTTTGTCTTACATTGCTGACTCAGCCTCCAGCTCTATCGTCTCCTCTTCTTCAGTTGTAAAAAGTAAAAGCACTGAGTCGTCATTGGAGGCTCATGTTCATGAACCACACCTTTCCTTGTGTCCTTCACCCCAACCAAGATTGAAGGATGACGCAGGCCATACTACTGATTACTCCATGGAGCTGTTTTCACATACCATGCCTGGATTATCAAGTGAAATGGTGAATTACCCAGGCCAAGATGAATCTGACATGGAGTGCACTGATGCACAGCCGCTGATGGATGATTCTGCTGGTACATTTACTCAGAGCACTACATTGTCCTCGCAGTGTACAGAGCCAGATTCTGACCCTGATGAGACTCAGGTGCCCCTTCCCGCACACTATACCACCATACACGGTGACACAGAGGAAGGTGCACATGACATAGAAGAGGAGGTGATGGATGACCCAGTTGTTGACCCAGATTGGCATCCATTGGGGGAAGAGGGTGCTGCTTCCAATAGCTCAGATGAGGAGCATCCACAGCAGACATCGACATCGCAACAGCTGTTATCTGGCAGGCCCGGAGCACTCCAAAGACAGGTTCCAAACATCAAAAGAGTTGCTGGACAGCTTGTCCAGAGGGTCAAAAGATCACAGCGTGCTAGGCCGCAAAATGTCTGCCAAAGTAGGAAGAGTGCAGTGTGGCACTTTTTTGAACAAAATCCTCATGATCAGGCCAAGGTTATCTGTAAGAAGTGCGCAAAAACCTTTAGCCGAGGGAAAAATCTGAAAAATTTGAATGCCAGTTGCATGCTTAGACATTTAACCAGCATGCACTTGCAAGCGTGGACACAACACCAAACCTCAAGTGCCACATGTGCAACTGATCACAACGAAGGTAGTCAGCAACGCTACATTGTTTCCCCCACTGTAAGCCCACCGGTTAGCACAGCAGCAAATGTTGAGGTGTCGTTGCAAGACCACAGCAGTCAGGGAATCCCACTGTTATATCAACGAAAGACTGATTCTAGGCCATCAGAAAGAACACCAACTCCATCACCATCATCAACCCTCTCTCAGTCCGCCCTGTCCACCGCTACTTCCACCATATGCAGCTCTCAAGTCCAGCTCACCCTCCCAGACACTATGAGTAGGTCAAGAAAGTACTCAGTCTCTCATCCGCGTACACTGGGTTTGAACGCCCACATTGCCAAACTAATCTCGTTTGAGATGATGCCCTTTCGGTTGGTGGAAAGCACAGCTTTCCTCGAAGTCATGGCCTATGCAGTACCACGCTATGACCTACCCAGTCGCCACTTCTTCTCTCGCAAAGCCATCCCAGCCCTCCACCATCATGTGAAAGACCGCATTGTCCATGCACTCAAGCAGTCAGTGAGCGGAAAGGTGCACCTCACAACTGATGCATGGTCCAGTCGGCATGGCCAGGGCCATTACGTGTCCATCACTGCGCACTGGGTTAATGTGGTGGATGCAGGGTCCACAGGGGACAGCGGTGGTGGGACAGTGCTGCCTAGCCCATGGTATAGGAAACAGTTGGCTGTAGGCGTTCGACCCTCCTCCTCCTCCACCTCCTCCAGAAGCGAAAGCTCGTCCACAGAGCGCAGTCGTACGAGGACTCCATCTGCAGCTGCCACTGTTGCACACGATGTGTCCCCCTATCGAGCAGCTAGTGGAAAGCGTCAGCAGGCTGTGTTGCAGATGATGTGTTTGGGCGACAGACACACCGCCGAGGTGCTGGCCGAGTACTTGAAGCGACAAACTGAGTCATGGCTGGGCAGTGTACATCTTGAGGCAGGCAAGGTAGTTAGTGATAACGGCCGTAATTTTGTGGTAGCCATAGCCCTTTCAAAACTCAGCCACATACCTTGCTTGGCTCACACCTTGAACCTGGTGGTGCAGTGCTTCCTCAAAAATTATCCGGAGTTAACAGTCCTGCTCCAGAAGGTGCGAAGACTGTGCGCGCACATCCGCCGGTCGCCTGTACACTCCGTTCGTATGCAGAAGCTGCAGCGATTGCTCCACCTTCCCAACCACCGCCTCATTATCGACATTGCAACAAGGTGGAACTCCACCCTGCACATGGTGGAGCGGCTGTGCGAGCAGAGGCAGGCCATAATGCATTTGTGGGAGGATACACGGCCAGGCACTTTGAGAGCAGACATGGAGTTGACAGGTGTGCAGTGGTCGAAGCTGAAAGACCTTTGTAAAGTCCTTCAGTGTTTTGAGGAATGCACACGGCTGGTAAGCGCAGACGACGCCATCCTAAGCATGAGCATCCCACTTATGCGTCTGCTCATGCAAACTTTGACGCACCTTAAGGAGCAGGCGTCTGCAGCCAATGTTGATGAGGAGGAAGAGGAGGAGGGAATCCTTGATGACATTCAGCCATTGTCTGCTCAGGGACCTCTCCTGGACGAGGTGGAGGAAGAAGAGGAGGAGGAGGAGGATGATGGGGATGATTACTTAGGGGAGGAGGATGCATCTCGTGGGGCGAGTGAAAATGTTGGCGTGGCAAGGTCTGGTACAGGGTTTGTGCGTGACTGGAGGGATGTGGATTTGCCAGAAAGTGCTCCTCCACCCAGCACTCGCAGTGCATCATTGACACCGGGAACATTGGCCCACATGTCAGATTATGCCTTGCGGATCATAAAAAGGGACCCCCGCATTGCCAAAATGATGAACGATGACGACTACTGGTTGGCCAGCATCCTGGATCCACGCTATAAAGGCAAATTACAAAACATCATGCCACAGGAGAACCTTGACCTAATATTGGCTAATAAACAAGCAACTCTGGTAAATCGGTTGCTTGAGGCATTCCCAGCACACAGCAGCGGTGATGGTTCTCACACGAGCCGTACGGGCCGGGGGCAGCTTGGCAGAGGTGTTCGTGGTGCACACAGCAGAAGTGGCGTTGGAGACAGGGGTTTCATGACAATGTTGTGGACTGATTTTTCAAATACCGCTCACACAACTGGTAATACTGCATCGATGGAAAGTGACAGGAGACAGCAGTTGTCAACTATGGTAACAAACTAGTTTTCCTCCCATATCGATGTTCTCAAACACAGGTCATTCCCCTTTGACTATTGGGCCGCTAAACTGGACACCTGGCCTGAGTTGGCCCAATATGCCTTACAGGAGCTCGCTTGCCCAACTGCAAGTGTGCTATCGGAAAGAGTCTTCAGTGCAGCTGGATCAATCCTGACAGAAAAAAGGACCCGTCTGTCAACCCAAAATGTGGATGATCTAACCTTCATTAAAATGAACCACGCATGGGTTTCCAAGGATTTTGTCCCACCTTCCCCTGATGACACATAGGGTGACAGAAAAATGGCTTGCTTTGGTCCACCTCTTCCTGGTACTTCACCTATTTCGCCTTTTGCATCAGCTGAATGTCCAACATCAACATATGCCACTTTCTAAAACTCCCTAACTGTGCTGCCTCCCCCCCATGGCCGGGGTCACCACCTACCGCACGACACCGTGCGAGTGCCGTTGCCCTGGACAGGTGGGTAGGCCGACTCTTGGGCGCGGGCACTGGCACAGGGTCCCTCATAGTGCAATCAAGTGTCTCTGACGGTGGTGGTGCACACCCGCCGTCAGACACACCGCTGTACTATGAGGGGCCCAGTGCCAGTACCAACGCCCACGAGTGGGCCCCCCTTGCTTGGGCAGGGCCCCAGCATTTGCAATCTTTACCTCTCCCTGCTCCTCCGCTGTGTAATCTGGGCCGTCAAATCCATACTGTGCCTGACACCGTCTGAGCCTGCCTCCTGAGACATATATTTTGAATGTGTACGCTATCCATACATGTTATCCAGGGATACGGTACCCTTTCTAACCTTTGTGCAATCACGTGCAATCCATACTGGGCCTAACACCGTCTGAGCCTGCCTCATGCTGTATAGACATATATTTTGAATGTGTACGCTATCCATACATGTTATCCGGGGATACGGTACCCTTTCTAACCTTTGTGCAATCACGTGCAATCCATACTGGGCCTAACACCGTCTGAGCCTGCCTCCTGAGACATATATTTTGAATGTGTACGCTATCCATACATGTTATCCAGGGATATGGTACCCTTTCTAACCTTTGTGCAATCACGTGCAATCCATACTGGGCCTAACACCGTCTGAGCCTGCCTCATGCTGTATAGACATATATTTTGAATGTGTACGCTATCCATACATGTTATCCAGGGATACGGTACCCTTTCTAACCTTTGTGCAACCACGTGCAATCCATACTGGGCCTAACACCGTCTGAGCCTGCCTCCTGAGACATATATTTTGAATGTGTACGCTATCCATACATGTTATCCAGGGATACAGTACCCTTTCCAACCTTTGTGCAATCACGTGCAATCCATACTGGGCCTAACACCATCTGAGCCTGCCTCATGCTGTATAGACATATATTTTGAATGTGTACGCTATCCATACATGTTATCCAGGGATACGGTACCCTTTCTAACCTTTGTGCAATCACGTGCAATCCATACTGGGCCTAACACCGTCTGAGCCTGCCTCCTGAGACATATATTTTGAATGTGTACGCTATCCATACATGTTATCCAGGGATACGGTACCCTTTCTAACCTTTGTGCAATCACGTGCAATCCATACTGGGCCTAACACCGTCTGAGCCTGCCTCATGCTGTATAGACATATATTTTGAATGTGTACGCTATCCATACATGTTATCCGGGGATACGGTACCCTTTCTAACCTTTGTGCAATCACGTGCAATCCATACTGGGCCTAACACCGTCTGAGCCTGCCCCCTGAGACATATATTTTGAATGTGTACGCTATCCATACATGTTATCCAGGGATACGGTACCCTTTCTAACCTTTGTGCAATCACGTGCAATCCATACTGGGCCTAACACCGTCTGAGCCTGCCTCATGCTGTATAGACATATATTTTGAATGTGTACTCTATCCATACATGTTATCCAGGGATACGGTACCCTTTCTAACCTTTGTGCAATCACGTGCAATCCATACTGGGCCTAACACCGTCTGAGCCTGCCTCCTGAGACATATATTTTGAATGTGTACGCTATCCATACATGTTATCCAGGGATACGGTACCCTTTCTAACCTTTGTGCAATCACGTGCAATCCATACTGGGCCTAACACCGTCTGAGCCTGCCTCATGCTGTATAGACATATATTTTGAATGTGTACGCTATCCATACATGTTATCCGGGGATACGGTACCCTTTCTAACCTTTGTGCAATCACGTGCAATCCATACTGGGCCTAACACCGTCTGAGCCTGCCTCCTGAGAGATATATTTTGAATGTGTACGCTATCCATACATGTTATCCAGGGATACGGTACCCTTTCTAACCTTTGTGCAATCACGTGCAATCCATACTGGGCCTAACACCGTCTGAGCCTGCCTCATGCTGTATAGACATATATTTTGAATGTGTACGCTATCCATACATGTTATCCAGGGATACGGTACCCTTTCTAACCTTTGTGCAATCACGTGCAATCCATACTGGGCCTAACACCGTCTGAGCCTGCCTCATGCTGTATAGACATATATTTTGAATGTGTACGCTATCCATACATGTTATCCAGGGATACGGTACCCTTTCTAACCTTTGTGCAATCACGTGCAATCCATACTGGGCCTAACACCGTCTGAGCCTGCCTCATGCTGTATAGACATATATTTTGAATGTGTACGCTATCCATACATGTTGTCCGGGGATACGGTACCCTTTCTAACCTTTGTGCAATCACGTGCAATCCATACTGGGCCTAACACCGTCTGAGCCTGCCTCCTGAGACATATATTTTGAATGTGTACGCTATCCATACATGTTATCCAGGGATACGGTACCCTTTCTAACCTTTGTGCAATCACGTGCAATCCATACTGGGCCTAACACCGTCTGAGCCTGCCTCATGCTGTATAGACATATATTTTGAATGTGTACGCTATCCATACATGTTATCCAGGGATACGGTACCCTTTCTAACCTTTGTGCAATCACGTGCAATCCATACTGGGCCTAACACCGTCTGAGCCTGCCTCCTGAGACATATATTTTGAATGTGTACGCTATCCATACATGTTATCCAGGGATACGGTACCCTTTCTAACCTTTGTGCAATCACGTGCAATCCATACTGGGCCTAACACCGTCTGAGCCTGCCTCATGCTGTATAGACATATATTTTGAATGTGTACGCTATCCATACATGTTATCCGGGGATACGGTACCCTTTCTAACCTTTGTTCAATCACGTGCAATCCATACTGGGCCTAACACCATCTGAGCCTGCCTCCTGAGACATATATTTTGAATGTGTACGCTATCCATACATGCTATCCAGGGATACGGTACCCTTTCTAACCTTTGTGCAATCACATGCAATCCATACTGGGCCTAACACCGTCTGAGCCTGCCTCATGCTGTATAGACATAAATTTTGAATGTGTACGCTATCCATACATGTTATCCAGGGATACGGTACCCTTTCTAACCTTTGTGCAATCACGTGCAATCCATACTGGGCCTAACACCATCTAAGCCTGCCTCATGCTGTATAGACATATATTTTGAATGTGTACGCTATCTATACATGTTATCCGGGGATACGGTACCCTTTCTAACCTTTGTGCAATCACGTGCAATCCATACTGGGCCTAACACCGTCTGAGCCTGCCTCCTGAGACATATATTTTGAATGTGTACGCTATCCATACATGTTATCCAGGGATACGGTACCCTTTCTAACCTTTGTGCAATCACGTGCAATCCATACTGGGCCTAACACCGTCTGAGCCTGCCTCATGCTGTATAGACATATATTTTGAATGTGTACGCTATCCATACATGTTATCCAGGGATACGGTACCCTTTCTAACCTTTGTGCAATCACGTGCAATCCATACTGGGCCTAACACCGTCTGAGCCTGACTCATGCTGTATAGACACATATTTTGAATGTGTACGCTATCCATACATGTTATCCAGGGATACGGTACCCTTTCTAACCTTTGTGCAATCACGTGCAATCTATACTGGGCCTAACACCGTCTGAGCCTGCCTCATGCTGTATAGACATATATTTTGAATGTGTACGCTATCCATACATGTTATCCGGGGATACGGTACCCTTTCTAACCTTTGTGCAATCACGTGCAATCCATACTGGGCCTAACACCGTCTGAGCCTGCCTCCTGAGACATATATTTTGAATGTGTACTCTATCCATACATGTTATCTGGGGATACGGTACCCTTTCTCACCTTTGTGCAATCACGTGTAATCCATACTGGGCGTGAGAACGGCTGGCGAGCTGTTAAGCAAGCTACAGCACCTGTCCAGACAAGTACAGGGATTCCCTAGCGAGGAGACTTATTTGATTGTTTTCAATGTTGGGACAGCAATTTTTGGGGAGCACTATACTCTGGAGAATGATAGATGGGGCCCACCATACACTGGAACATTCCAAAGGTGGACATCAGACACTGGAGCAGCATTTACAGGGCCCATTATACACTAGAGCATTAGAAATGGGGCCCATTATGTTTGGAGCATTATTTGGGCCCATAAGACAGTGGAGCTTCATCCATGGGGACCAACATATACTGTAGCATTATGTGGAGCTCATCATATACTGTTTCAAACATTATATGGGACCAATGATTCTGTTTGGAGAAATAGATGGGCCTCGTCATGAGATGTAAAAAGTGAGGTATTTTTCATTGTACTATACGCTATTTCTCTGCCGTATCGGAGCATGATGAGTTGTGGTATGTGTTAAAGGGGCGCTCTTTCGCCCAGGGCACATGAAAACCTGGAGCCAGCCCTCCCCCCCCCCAGTTTGTAGCCAAATAACCCCCATTTTTCAGTGCGTAACTTGTATTATGAAGTTAATTAAGGTTGACAAGCTTAAGAAAGAAGAATTGATGCTTTTGGCATTCAAATGGGCACTGTAGGTGTGTTTCCTGTCCTCCTCTCACTGCCGACTTTTATTCCCCATTGACTTACATTGGGTTTCGTGTTTCGGGACGACCCCGACTTTTCCCTATAATCGGACGATCTTGCTCGACCCGACTTTTGGAAAAGTCGGGTTTCACGAAACGAAACGCGACCCTAAAAAACCAAAAGTCGCTCAACTCTAGTCATCAGCATAGAGATGGTACTGGAAACCAAATCTACTGTACTGATTGTTTGACCAATAGGGGCAGTGTACAAAGAGAAGAGGAGGGGGCCTAGGACTGATCCTTGAGGAACCCCAACAGCAAGGGGAAGATAAGAGGAGGATGAGCCAGCAAAAGATACAGTAAAGGAGCGGTCAGAGAGATAGGAGGAGAACCAGGAGAGAACGGTGTCCTTGAGGCCAATGGAACGGAGAAGAGTGAGGAGGAGCTGATGATCCAGTGTCGAATGCTGCAGAGAGATCCAAGAGAAATAGCATGGAGTAATGACCATTTGATTTAGCTGTTAGTAGATCATTAGAGACTTTAGTGAGGGCAGTTTCAGTAGAGTATAAAGAGCGGAAACCAGATTGGAGAGGGTTGAGAAGAGAGTTATCAGAGAGATAGCGGATAAGACGGGAGTGGACCAGGCACTCCAGGAGTTTAGAGATGAAGGGAAGATTAGAGACAGGTCTATAGTTAGCGGCACAGTTTTGGTCAAGGGATGGTTTTTTAAATAGTGGATGTATGATGGCATGCTTAAATGAGGAGGGAAAGATACCAAAAGAGAGAGAGAGGTTAAATATTTTAGTTAGGTGAGGGGTGACAGCAGGGCAAAGGGACTGGAGTAGATGTGATGGAAATGGGTCACTAGTGCAAGTGGTTGGGCGAGAGGATGCAAGGAGCCTGCTTACTTCTTCTTCTGTGACTGGTTCAAAATCAGAGAGTGAACTACATGCAGTGGGGGAGGGAGGACAGTGCATGGTATGAGGTGATTGGGAGATAATTTCCTGTCGGATCTGGTCAATTTTTTCTTTGAAATAATTGGCCAGATCGTGCACATGCTGCTTTTTTTCTGCAACATGTCAATTCTTTGTGCGGATCTGCAGCGTTTGACTTGCATTAAGTCAGGCACATCTGCAGCAAAACCGGAGGTGTAAAAACATCTGCGGTTTTGCTGCGGATGTGGATGTGAGAAATGCTGCGGACCGGGAGGAGGTAAGTGTGTGGGTGGTGACTATGTGCGTGTATAGTATATGTGTGTGTGCGCCGGTGTCGGCGTGAATCTGTGTGCGCGGTGTCCGTGGGGCTGTGTGCGGTGTCCAAGGGGGTCTATGGGGCTGTGTGTGTGGGCATCGTCCAATGGGACTACTAGTCCCATCCGGCTATGCCTGCTACAGTCACACCATTAGCCAATGGTGGGACAGTAGTAGTCACATCAACCGGCTAATGTGTTGAATGTAAAAAAAAAAAATACATATACACACATATATAATCCATACTCACCATATACACCTAATCCCCGAAGCCCTCGCTCACCTGACAAAAAAATTAAAATAAACAACCAATATACTCCCTGTGTCCGACGTAGTCCATATAATAAAGATTGTCCCACGACAATCTCCCGTGGAGAGCTGTCACATCAGCAGATGCAACCACTCTCCATGGGCTCCGGTGATACAATGACAGAGATAATCCTCTGCATTGTATCACTCCGCCGCCAACAGGTCACCTGAGTTCACCTGTCACTTTGCGGCACTACAGCGTGAGAATTCTCACATTGTAGTGCTGTAAAGCGAGAGGCTTAACTCCGATGACACACTGCGGGAGGGTTACCTCCGGTCAGTGTGTCATCGGAGGCCTTTAGAGCGGTCATATCTGCTGATGGGACTGATCTATAGGGGAGATCGTCGTGGGACACTCGTTGTTAAAGAGGGACTGCATCGGATCAGGGAGTATACTACTGGTTTGTTTTTTTAATTTTTTTGCAGGTGATCGATTGCTTCAAATGGATTTAGGCGTACTATAAAAATTATGAAAAACTGTGTCATGTTTTATTACATTAAAATATTTTATTCTTATGTGTGTGTTTTTTTAACCCTTTATTACTATAATATTAATAATGGAGAGGCATCTTATTGACGCCTCTCCATTATTAACCGGGCTTACAATGACATTAACCTCTTATTACCCCATATGCCACCGCTACAAGGGAAGAGAGCGGCTAAGTGCCCAAATTGGCGCGTCGTACAGATGCGCCATTTCTGGGGTGGTTGCAGGCTGGTGTTTGTAGCCGGGGGGGGGCCAATATCCATGGCCCCTTCCTAGGCTATGAATATCAGCCCGCAGCTGTCTGCATAGCCTTTCTGGCTATAAAATACAGGGGGACCCCACGTCTTTTTTTGGGGGTCCCTATATTTTAATAGCCAGTAAAGGCTGTGCAGACTGCTGCGGGCTGATATTCAAAGCTTGGTAAGATCCATGGGTATTACCCCCTTCCCAGGCTACAAATATTGGCCCCGGCTATCGGCTTTCCCTCTCTGGCGCAGAAAATTGCGCGGGAGCCCACGCCATTTTTTAAAAAATTAAACAGATATTGCGTTTAAGGCCAGGGTTACACTTTACGAGAAACTCGCAAGAGTCTCGCACCTCAATACCCAGCACTGCCACCGGCACTCGGGACTGGAGTGTGCGGCTGCATGTATTTCGGTCCACATAACATGGCGATGTTTAAGCTCATACCGAGCCTTTCTCAAGCAATGTGTCTCACTCACAGACGAGTTTAAATACAAACTACTTAACAATCCATCATTATAATATAAAGTGCAAAATGTACGTAATATCATTTTATACATTATATAACAACCCCATGTTGTATCAGACTATTAAAAAATGTATTAAAAAGTAAACGTTGCCATGCTATGTGGACCTGAATAAATTCCACTTTTTTCCACCTTAGAATATTGGAGTGCTGTTCTCCGTTTTGTTTTGTCTGGATTGGGCAAGTATTTGACATTGCTGAGGAGGCCAGGGCACCCGCCATATGGTATTGTGCTGTTCCATTTTTCTATTGTATGTATATCCGGAAATTCTTGCACATGAAAAATTGTACGCATTTTTTCATATTTTTCCCATTTTTTCTAAATTTACTTAACAATTCTATGGGTAATATTTTTGTACGGACCATGGATGAAAACAATATTTTAAACATCCTAACATTACTAAGGAGGAATATGTGGCATTACAAGAACTTGTCATGGACAAGGATAAATATATCCTAGAAATTAATAGACAACTTGGTGATGGAGAAGTGTACTTGAAATTAAATGGGGACCCTAAATTTGAAATTATGAGAGAGATCAAGGAATGTTTACAAATGGCATTAGACCAACATGTTATTGATCAGGATTTATATGATTTTTTGTTATTAGAAAATCCAAGAACCCCAGTATTGTATATTATCCCCAAAGTTCACAAATCCCTTGATAATCCGCCAGGTTGTCCAATTGTGTCGGGGTTGGATTCTATTTTTAGTATAATGGGGATGTTTTTGGATAAGATTCTGAATCCACTTACTAAAAATATGAAATAATATATTCAAGATACCACTGACTTTTTTACTAAGTTGGAAACAGTTTGTTTGGAGGGGGAGGTGCTTTTAGCATCTTTTGGTGTAACTTCCCTTTATACATCAATAGACCATACATGTGGATTATAAGCAGTGGAAAAAAAAATCAGATCTGGGGATTTGTCAAGGGAAGGGAGAGATTTTGTTTTGAAAATGTTATTTTGAAGAAGAATGATTTTTTATTTGGGGATAATTACTATCAGCAACTACGTGGTACAGCTATGGGGGCCAATATGGCCCCTTCGTATGCTAATATAGTTATGGTTACCTTGGAGGAGGACCTTGTCTATGTGTCCCTCCACGTCTGATTCGCATTGGCTTGGTGGAGATACATAGATTATGTCTTCCTCCTTTGGTCAGGAACTCAGGATGAGTTAAATCAATTCAATGATTACTTAAATACGATTGATCGAACAATCAAATTTACATTAGTATCATCTCTTAAAAGGGTACAATTTTTGGATGTTTTGGCAGAACAGAAAAATGGTAAATTGGATACTACCTTGTTTGTTAGACAGGAATAATTTATTAATATTTAATAGTCACCATCCATGCAGTATGGTTAAATCGATTCCTTTGAGTCAAGTCTTAAGGGTATGTTGGATAGTTAAAGAGCTGGAAAAAGTGAAAGTGGTTTTGAATAGTCAGGTTGAAAAATTTAAACAAAAAGAGGATACCCGGTGAGATTTTTGGAACAGACAAAGAATAGGGTTTTGAAACAAGATAGTGTCTCATTATTACAGGTTAAACCAAAAAGGAAAGAATTAAAAAGTATTCCATTTGTAACAACGTATACAGAGGAAAGTAGAGAGGTAGCTAATATTGTGAACAATATTAGTGGGGGTATGTTAGCGAAATGTATCTCCAATATGGAAATATTTAAGAGCCTCTCCTTTCATATAAAAGAAACAAAAATATTAGGGACTATCTAAGTCAGATATAGGCTCCTTTAAGAAATCTTGTCAAATGTCATTAACTGGGAAAGAAAGAAGAGGATGTTTTCCGTGTCTAACACGTATAAATTGTCCTTTGATGATCAAGGGGGAGACTTGATCATCCCCACACATGAAAAAGATATTGGATAAGGCATTTTTTTTTTTCAAGTTTTGTTTTCAAATATTTTTATTAGGTATTTTAACAAAATTTACAAACATGCTCTTTGTTTATGTAATAGTTCACCTTGATAAGTAGGGAAAGGGGGGGAAGGAAAGGGATAGGAGTAGGGAAGGGAGAGAAAGGAGTTTTGATAGTAACATAGACAGAGCTGAACATATTTGTATATCTACTACAAAAAAATGTATCTGTCTTAGTGAGATAATCTTCTTTGAATTTCCATGTTCAAACCATGTACATCGAAAATAGCTGGGAAGCTACCTTTAGCTTAAGGGTAAGAAAAAAAAACTTATTAACAAGAAAGTCTTAACTAAACTAAACTAAATCTTGGTATTTAGTGTTCCATATGCTCCATTTATTGTCATATTTATGTAAGCATCCATTTGCTATTGAGAATTTTAGGTCCAAGGAATTATGTGTCTTTAGTCTATCCACAATGTCAGAGAATCTTGGTATGTCAGTTCTTCTCCAGAAGGAGGCTATCATATTTTTAGTTATCAGTAAAAGGTGTATTATAACTTTTTTAGTTGAGTAATGTACCTCTTCCAAGTCCAAGGAAAAAAGAGCTGTTTGAGGGGAAAGTGTAAAGTTCTTGTCAAGAAGTTCACCAATGTATATGGAAATCTTATTCCATAATTCTGTGAGAGCTGGGCAGGACCAGAAAATATGTTTCAAATCTCCCTTGAGCCCGCACCCCCTCCAGCACAATGGGGATGAATCTGTTTTGAAATGTGATATTCTAGAGGGAGTTAGGTACCATCTCGTTAAAATTTTGTAGAATGATTCGTGAAGTAGTATTGATATGTTGGAAGAGTACGAGTCCCTTATTGCCCTTTCCCATTGACCCTTTGTTGCGCAAAACTGGAAGTCTTTCTCCCACTTGAACATATATTTGTTTTTTGTGAAGTCGCCATCCTTATTGAAAGAGCTACAAAGGAATTTAGTGCTCCAGAAAATCTTATGGTTTGGACTGTTTAGAAGAAGATGAACCACCTCTGTTTTCAAAGGGACCAAGCTGACAAATTTTTGTATATACTCCTTGATTATGCAATATTGCATAAAGTCTGAGAAGGGTAGGTTGAATTTGTTTCTAATCTCGGAAAAACTGAGTAATTTATCCATTACGAGAACGTCTCCCAACTTTCGAATGCCATTTTTTGACCATATTTCAGGCACAGTAAATCCGTAAATAGACGCGATCAGGGATATTGGGAAATTTTCTTTTAATTTTGGCTTCTCAGCTCTGTTCGGTGAGGCCAAATGATCCCAAGCCTGGGTAATTGCCAGAAAAATAGGGTGATTTAGTCTATATCTTTTTAGATGGAATATATGATTGAGGAGAAGATTTTTAAGTGGGTTTGGGGAACTATGGTCTCTTTCCAGCATCATCCAAGAAGGTTCTGCATTCTCACCCATCCAACATTGGCTTTGTTTGATAAGAATGGCGTAGTAGTAAGTTAGAATGTTCGGAATCCCCATTCCTCCGTTATATTTATGTTTATAGAGAATTGTTCTGTCTACTCTAGCTCTCTTCTCTCCCCAAACAAAGGAGAAGATTTTTTTGTTGCAGCTATTAAAGAATGTTATTGGAAAGGAAAGAGGGAGAGCCCTAAAAATGTATAAAAGTTTCGGGAGTATCACTGTTTTTATTGCTAGCACTCTGCCCACCCACGACAGGCCTATGTTTTTCCAGGGTTGGAGATCATTTGTGATAGTGGCTAGGAAGGTCTCGCAATTTGCTTTAACTGTATTGCGTAATGTTTTTTTGAACACAATACCCAGGTGTGATATTTGATCCTCCTCCCAACCAAACTCTGATATATTTTTAATAGAGTTTATTGTAGTATCTGAAAGGTAGAATTGCAAGATTTTTGATTTACTATTATTAATTTTAAAGTTTGATAATTGTGAAAATTCCTCTATTATCTCGAGCAGTGTTGCAATGGATTGTGTCGGGTTTGTGAGTGAGAGCAGCATATCGTCTGCAAACAGACTTATTTTGAATTGTTTAGATGGAGTGTTGATCCCTGTGATTTTTTTCGTTTATGCGAATTGCTTCGGCTAAAGGTTCTATCGCCAAGGCAAACAGCAGTGGCGAGAGGGGGCACCCTTGTCTTGTCCCATTATTTATATAAAAAGATTTGGATAAGGTGTTATTTATGTAAATTTTGGCCCTTGGTTGGGAGTATAGGGTGAATACCGTTTCTATCCATTTGTTGTTGAAACCAAAATTTAGGAGAACAGTTTTTAGGTATGACCAATTGACCCTGTCGAACGCCTTTTCGGCATCTAGTGTTAGGAGTATTGAAGGAGTTCGAGTAGAGTTAATTCTGTTAATAATGTTGACAAGTCTCCTAGTGCTATCAGAAGTTTGTCTGCCTTCAATGAAGCCTGATTGATCATCATTTATTAGTTTTGGTAGTATTCCCTTTAATCTTGTAGCCAGTATTTTGGAAAAAATTTTTATACCTGAATTTATCAGGGAAATTGGGCGAAAATTTTTCACCTCTTCTAGATTATTTAATGACTTGGGTATCACAATGAGAATTGCCTCCAACATCTCTCCCGGAAAAGAACCACCCTCCGAAGCTTGATTGAAAATTTTAGCCATATAAGGGATGAGTATATCTGCAAAATTTTTGAAGTATTCATTTGTTAGTCCGTCTGGGCCTGGTGATTTTTGTAGTTTTAAAGAGTTTACCGTTTCAATAATTTCTGAAATTGGTATAGGTGAATTAAGTTGTCCAAAATGGCGCCGATATGTGGAAAATGTGCATGAACAGAAGAATGTCATGTATTAGGTTCTGTGCCATATTCAAGATGGCGTTGAACTATCCGGAATGAAGAAGTGCGCATGTGGATTGCCCCCTGTTGACGGCAGGGTAGGGCCGTGGGGTACTCGGTACCGGGCCCGTCGAGCTCGATGGAAGATGTCATGGTAGCGGTGACCCGGTCCGTGGCCCTGGGCGCCCATTGCAAAAGGGGAATGGTTGAACATGTGGATGATGATTAAAGTTTATAAGTGAATGATTCGCGACGCCACCTGTGGTGTTCGGCAATGAAGATGTTAAGCAGACGCTGCAGACAGATCCTCTGGGACAGATGGTGTGGTGCAGCAATGATGTTGTGGCCCTCCACAGGTAGGGCTGTAGTCCCAGGGAAGTGTAGATGGAGAGATAGTGAAGAGACGTAGATGGTGCAGTGTTTGGCACAGAGATGTAGCAGTGCTGAGTGTGTGTCGGCGCAGGAATAAGTGAAGGACACCAGGGCATGTAGTTCCAAAGCTTTACTCACAGTCTGTTGTGCGTACAGGTGCCCGCATCCATGCCGTGTCCTCCAGGTCAGGAGCTCAGCCAATTTCCAGGCAAGATGAAGTACTCCGTTCCAACACTCCGCCAACATGTGCCTTTTCTGAGCGTCTCCTTTCTAGCGCCTATTTGAAGTACTCACAGTACTGAGTTACACTGGAGTTCCTCCTTTCTGATGTTCCTTAGAACTCTACTTGTACAGCAGACAGCTGTAGCCTGCTTCAGGTACTCCTTGCTACTAAGTCCCGGCTCACTCACGTTGCTGTTGTGCCCCCAAGTCTTGTGTGGGAATAAAGTGGTGACAACTTCTATTCCTCCGGGGTCTGCTGCAGGACCATTAGTATCCATACAACCTCGGGGACCAGACCCGGCCATGCGCCTAGAACTTGAGGAAGGGCTGTACTCTAACCCTTGTCCTTAGTTCTCTTCTTCTCCTTACTTTCCGTACAAAACTATCTTTCTTATGGAGAATTAGGCTTTCTGAATATCTCTTTCCTGTGCCAGCAGACCCAGGTCACTGAGGTCTGCTGCAGCACTTCCTTCATCCATCCCACTCAGGGGATCTTCTCTCCTCCTCTCCCTCTGTCAGACTCACTGACTGACTCCTAAACTCCTCCTGCTCTTTTGAGTGCAAACTAAACTCCACCCGCCTCCCAGCACGCTTCTGTGGTGCCCTCAGGAGTATGGTCACCACACTGGCTTTGCCTTCCTCCAGGGGAGGGTAATGCCATGCTTGGAGGCAACGAAGGGCCTCTCCAGCAGTTTACCAATACATGCAACACAGTTCCACTCCAGGCCAGCAGGGGGAACTCTGAACCAGAGTGGGAGGGAGGAGTGTTATGAATGGGTCACCGAGGAGGAACAACAAAAAAGCTAAGTCCCAGAAAAACAGAGAGGTTGGTAACTATGCAGATTGCAGATCCCTCATCTTAACCACACAACTAACAGTAGCAGTGGAGCATTCCTACGATGTTCCTAGAAGCCTCGTCACCGCCGGAGGACTACATAAACCTAAAGCAAGAAAAGGGAAAACTAACTGCCCCAGAGCAGACCCCAAAGGAATAGATAGCCCCCACACATGTATTGACGGTGAAGCAAGATGAAAACACAAACACAGGCAGGAAAATAGGCTGAGCAAACGATGGGGCCCGACTAACTGGAAAGTAAGGAAAGGAAAGCCACTGTCTGCAATCTGCCAAAAAACCCTACAAAATAATGTCCAACACGTCTGATAGCAGAATTAACCCTGAAGTCACTAGACTTCTCCCACTATATCAGCACTCTGAAATATTCTGAAACAGAGCAAAAAGAGGCCAATCTAATAAGGGACAAAAAGGCAAATTGGCAAATACAGATAAATAGGAGTGGAAGTTCAGCATAGCCCCAGGAGGGGCAAGCTAACCACACAAGAAACTGAATTGACCAACACACGCAAGTGTGAATATTAGCAAAAAACAAACTTAACTTGAGAAGACTGGAAGAGAGCTGAAGTCCAAGACCTGAGAAGCAGACTGAATCACCAGCACTAGGATAGGGCGTCGGCTGTCTTATATCCAGTCTGATACTCCAGAGATCCAATCATTATCCTCCTCATCAGGTGGTAGATCACTACCACTTAAACCAACCTCCCTACCTCCTGTCACCACCAGAGGGAGAACGGAAGGAGAACTCTCAACTGGGGGAGCAGAAAAGGAGCTCATAACAGAGGAGTGCTCCCTGAGGACCAAGTGAGGAGAGTGGTCAGTTAGTCTGGGTGTGGAGGGTGAAGTGTGCAGACGTGGAGAGAGAAGCGTGGAGGTTGAGCAGAAGGAAGAGAGCTCCCTCACGGCTAGAGCGCAAGAACTGGAGCCTGGTCTCCACGGTGGTACGGATACTAACGGTCCTGCCACAGATACCAGAGGAGTAGGAGGCCATAAATGCACTGCTCCCAGCCAAGACTTGAGAGCACAACAGTAGCTTGGATAGAGAGCCGGGACTCAGGAGTCCCCGAATAGGCTACAGCTGTCTGCCATGCAAGTTAGGTTCTTAGGAACAGTTGACAGGAGGAACTTCAGAGTAACTTAGGACTGGAGTACTTCACACTTAAAGGCACTAGGAAAGGAGACTGCACAGCCCGTCTGCAGAGAGAGAACCCTGAGTTGCTTCTAGGCTAGCCTGCTCCGTTACCATCTGTAATCAGGACCCTGGACTGCAGTTATCAAGTAAAAGTACAGAAATTGCACCCGCTGTGTCTTGTCTGCTTCCTACCCCACCGGCACTGCTACATCCCGGTGCCAACTACATCTACACTGCCCTGGGACTATAGCTTCACCTGTTGGAAGCTTTTACAACTCTGCTTCACCATACCATCAGTCCCAGCGGATCTGCATGCAGCGCCGGCTTAACACCTCCCTTGCCGAACACCACAGGTGGCGTCACGAACTATACCAATAACCACCATTAACCATTCCCCGTTACTTGAGTGCCCAGGGCCATGGACCGGGTCACTGCTGCTGTGACACATCCCCCTGACACCGACCCGGTACCGAGTACCCCACAGCCCTGGGAGGGCGACCCAATTTTGGCGTCACGAACAGGATTACGGAGCCCGGTATCCCCGGGTCCTGTGTACCATAGACTGTGTTTGTGAAAATACTGTGTGTGAAATTGGCGCCAACCGCCGCCATTGTTGCGCTGCTTGGCGCGCGCGGGAAGAAGAAGGGGCAGGCCTTCATGGGCGGAGCTAGCCACAGAGCGTGAAGAAGTGAAGTGTCGCGCGGGCAGAGAGGACAGCGTACGAGAAGGGGAGGAGCTGAGGCCTACAGCCCGAAGCAGCGGGCCTGTGAAGCGGCCGCCGGAGAGCTCACGCAATGCTTTCACGAGGATGTCCGCACTGGACGGCAATGCAGCGGCGGACGCCGCCAGCCCCGGAGCACCCGCCGCAGCGGTCCCAATCATGCCGCTGTCTATGCCCTACATCCCGGGAGCTCATGGAGATCAACATCCACACTGCGGAGACACCATCACGAGTTTCTCAACGCAGTGATTCTAGAGCACTGCCCCCATCCCTTATGGGAAATATGCAAAACATGCAAAACAGAAGCCGCGGAGACACCATCACATGTTTCTCAACGCAAGCAATGACCAGCCAGGTCTTTCCCCGGGAAGGAACAACCACGGGAAGGGCAGTCTCCAATGAAGGAAACCACCTATGCCAAAACATGGTATCCATCCACAGACAGCTGTTTCGGGGTATTTCTCCTCTTCAGTGTGGAGTAGGAAACTGGCTGGTAGGAGCAATGCCTAGTAAAAGACTGTGATAATGAGGATGAATGAACTCATGGAGATCAACATCCACACTGCGGAGACACCATCACGTGTTTCTCAACGCAGTGATTCTAGGGCACTGCCCCCATCCCTTATGGGAAATATGCAAAACATGCAAAACAGAAGCCGCGGAGACACCATCACATGTTTCTCAACACAAGCAATGACCAGCCAGGTCTTTCCCCGGGAAGGAACAACCACGGGAAGGGCAGTCTCCAATGAAGGAAACCACCTATGCCAAAACATGGTATCCATCCACAGACAGCTGTTTCGGGGTATTTCCCCTCTTCAGTGTGGAGTAGGAAACTGGCTGGTAGGAGCAATGCCTAGTAAAAGACTGTGATAATGAGGATGAATGAACTCATGGAGATCAACATCCACACTGCGGAGACACCATCACGTGTTTCTCAACGCAGTGATTCTAGAGCACTGCCCCCATCCCTTATGGGAAATATGCAAAACATGCAAAACAGAAGCCACGGAGACACCATCACATGTTTCTCAACGCAAGCAATGACCAGCCAGGTCTTTCCCTGGGAAGGAACAACCACGGGAAGGGCAGTCTCCAATGAAGGAAACCACCTATGCCAAAACATGGTATCCATCCACAGACAGCTGTTTCGGGGTATTTCCCCTCTTCAGTGTGGAGTAGGAAACTGGCTGGTAGGAGCAATGCCTAGTAAAAGACTGTGATAATGAGGATGAATGAATGCTCTTACCAGCCAGTTGGCATGTGATGGTGTCTCCGCGGCTTCTGTTTTGCATGTTTTGCATATTTCCCATAAGGGATGGGGGCAGTGCTCTAGAATCACTGCGTTGAGAAACACGTGATGGTGTCTCCGCAGTGTGGATGTTGATCTCCATGAGTTCATTCATCCTCATTATCACAGTCTTTTACTAGGCATTGCTCCTACCAGCCAGTTTCCTACTCCACACTGAAGAGGGGAAATACCCCAAAACAGCTGTCTGTGGATGGATACCATGTTTTGGCATAGGTGGTTTCCTTCATTGGAGACTGCCCTTCCCGTGGTTGTTCCTTCCCGGGGAAAGACCTGGCTGGTCATTGCTTGCGTTGAGAAACATGTGATGGTGTCTCCGCGGCTTCTGTTTTGCATGTGCTACATCCCGGGAGCGGCCTGGCTACCATAGTACTCGGGTGAGTCGCATACCCTGAGTGACTTTAAAGAGAGACTGAGCAGTTTGTTTAAAGTGTACCCTCTGACTGAAAGCCAGAAAGTGAATATCCTGATTGGACAGCTAACGGGTGCAGCACAGAGGGAAGTGAAAGCCTGGCAGGACACTGATAAAGAGACTGTTGCTAAGATCCTGGCCAAGCTGAGAAGCACTTTGATACCCGCACTGCAGCTGAACTCAAGATGAGGTTCTTTGGCTGTAAACAGAAGGCACAGGACAGTATCAGGGACTATGCCTTCAATCTGCAGGAGGCGCTGCGAGCAGTTAAGCAAGTTGATCCTGACAGTGTAAAAGAAGAAGATAAACTGTTAAAGGAGCAGTTCATTGAAGGACTCCTGTCTAGTACCCACAGAGGACAGTTACGCATCCTAACCCTGCAAGTCCCTGATTTGGACTTTGCTGATTTTAAGGACAGGGCTATTAGGGTACTGCAGAAGTGCACTGACAGCCATTCAGCGCCCTCTAGGTGCCCAGCGATCACCTACCATCAGGAAACCACATCCTTTCCTTACATCCCAGTGGAGGCGGATGCACAGACCCTGGATAAAGACCCCACTGAGGAGCTGCGACTTCAGGTCCAGGAGTTGACCAAAGGGATGGCTGCGCTCACCAAAACTGTGAAGTCCCTGCAGGTGTCCTCCAAAGAAAATTTCCAGCTTGTTTCCAGTCCAGAGGATGTCCCATGGCTCCGGAGGAGGACCCCGCCACTTCGAGGAAGGAACAACGATCGCTATGACCAGGATGGACGTCCCATCTGTCGTCGCTGTTTCAAGGCAGGACATTTTTCAAGACATTGTCCTTTAAACGGGCAACCCCTGGGGCAGAGGGCCAACCCCCAGGAATAGGATCACCAGGCCCAAGGAACTGGAGAGCCAAGTATGTGGGAGGGAGACCAATCCTTCCTGTGGTCATTGATGGTATTCCCATGAACACTTTGCTGGACACTGGCTCCCAGGTGACCACTATGCCCTATATCCTTTACAAGAGGTATTGGGCAGATTCTGAACTCACCCGTGGCCCAACTGATGCGCTAACAGCAGTTGCCAGTAATGGCCAGACTTTTCCGCAGATAGGATGCAAAGAAATTACTGTTAAAGTGGGGAGGGTGGAGTTGAAGTCCCAAGGTCTGATAATTGTTGATATTGACCGACGTGAATGTAATCCCATGATGACTCTTGGTACAAATGTAATTGAAAACTGTCTTTCCGAGGTTATTGCCATGTTGCACCAGGTGGCTGAGACTGCTGGTTCCAGCAAACAACGCGTCCTGCAAAAGGAGATCCGAGCCCTGATGCAAAGGCAACAGGTAGAACTCGCTGGCAGAGAAATTGGTAGTGTCAGAGTGAGTGATGCTTTTCCCGTTGCAATACCCCCCAGATGTGAAATGTTGATTTGGTGTCGGGCAGCTATAGGTCTCAGAGGGAGAGATTACCAGGCATTGGTAGAACCAGTATACTCAGATAGCAGGCCCACTGTCCTGACAGCCAGAGGGGTAGTTGATGTACGTAAAGGGAGAGTACCTGTACGCCTTTTGAATTGTGGGGAGGAGGAGGCCACAATACCTCGGTACGCCACAGTTGCTAAGCTGCTCACTGTCAATAACAACTCATTGCAGGCAGCAGCACCCTTGGCCTCATCCGACCCGGTGGAGGACAATGGTCCTGTAAAGCAACTAGAAGAGTGGTGCCAGCAACTGCAGGTCGGGACTGACTCTACGCCTTCCTACAAGAGAAATGGGGTTTACAGGGTGACACAAGAGTATGAGCGAGTATTCAGCAAACACCCACTGGATTTTGGGCAGGCAAAAGGGGTCGAACATCATATGCCCACAGGAGACCATCCACCCATAAAGGAGAGGTACAGACCTATACCCCCAACACAATACCAATGTGATAAGAGTATGTTGAAAGAGATGAAGGAAGCAGGGGTCATTAGGGACAGTTGTAGCTCATGGGCAGCTCCAATAGTGTTTGTAAAGAAAAAGGATGGTACCATGAGAATGTGTGTTGATTACAGGAAAATAAACAGCATTACACATAAAGATGCCTACACATTACCTAGGATTGAGGAATTCTTAGCTGCGCTTAAAACTGCTAATTACTTTTCCATGTTGGAAAAGTGGCGGAGGCAGACAAGGAGAAGACAGCATTTACCACTCCAATGGGTCTCTGTGAGTTCAATTATATGCCATTTGGGCTCTGCACTGCTCCAGGAACCTTTCAACGGCTGATGGAGTGCTGCCTGGGACACATGAACTTTGAACAGTCCTGCTGTACCTGGATGATGTCATTGTTTTCTCCAAGACCTATGAGGATCACCTGGAACACCTGGCTGAGGTGTTTGAAGCTCTGTCCAATTTTGGCCTGAAGGTGAAGCCCTCTAGGTGCCACCTCCTGAAGCCCAAGGTACAGTACCTCGGTCATGTGGTGAAGTACATCGGTCATGTGGTGAGTGCGGAAGGTGTGGCACCAGATCCTGACAAGGTCACAGTCATCCAGGACTGGCCGAAGCCCAGCAACCTCCATGAAGTACGCCAATTCCTTGGACTGGTAGGCTACTACAGAAGATTCAAAGGCTTTACTGAAATCGCCACCCCTATGCAAAACCTCTTGGTGGGGCAGTCCAAGAAGGCCAAACAGAAGAATTCCACATTTGAATGGACTGAGGAGTTGGAAAAGTCCTTCACCAGATTGAAAATGGCTCTCACCGGTGATGAAGTTTTGGCCTACCCAGATTATGACAAACCCTTTGTGCTATACATGGATGCCAGCAACGTGGAACTGGGAGCAGTACTGTCGCAGATACAAGATGGAAAAGAAAGAGTTATCTCCTACGCCAGCAAGACGTTGCGTCCCACTGAAAGGAACCCTGACAATTACAGTTCTTTCAAGCTGGAGTTCCTTGCCATAGTCTGGGCAGTGCCTGAGAGGTTCCGGCATTGCCTGGCTTCAGCCAAGTTTACAATCTTCACGGACAAAGATCCGTTGACCCACTTGGACACTGCAAAGTTGGGTGCACTGGAGCAGCGATGGATGGCCCGGCTGTCCAACTATGAGTTTACTATCAAGTACCGGGCAGGGCACAAGAATGCCAATGCGGATGCGCTGTCCAGAATGCCTAATCTGCCAGATGCAGGAGAAGACCCTGAGGCTCTTGAAGAAATAGAGCTACCTCCCTTCCACCGGTCCCTTGCGGCCCAGCGTGCTCAGGGAATGAGAAACAGGCGGCCTGGCCTGAAGGAAGTCACCTTTAACCCATTGTCCCATCATGACTGGGCAGAAGCGCAAGATAATGACCCTGCAGTCCGCCTGGTGAAGGAGCTACTGTGCCAACCAGACTCACACCCTGAGTCAAATGCTCCTGAATAAACCCAGCAGCTGTGGAAGGAGAGAGGTCGGCTGTTCATTTACAAAGGGAAGCTGTGTCGGAGGAGTATCAATGCCCGTACACATGACCTGGGCTGGCAGGTGGTGGTCCCGAGGAGAGAGGCACCAATGGTCCTGGAAGCATACCACAATGGAGCTGGACACTTCGGATGGAAGAAGTTGGAAGTATTTCTCTGGGAGAGGTTCTACTGGGCTGGTATGAGGAAAGCCATTGAGTGATGGTGTTGGGAGTGTGGACAATGTAACCTGCGCAGAAAAGATCGACGAAAGCCAGAAGGCTCGCCTGCAGCCAATCACCAAGCAGCCGCTTGAGTTGGTTGCCCTGGATCATGTGAAGCTGGTTCCAAGCAGGTTAGGCTACCTTTATGCCCTTACCATTGTGGACCACTATTCAAGATTCCTGGTAGTTGTGCCTGTCAAAGATCTAACAGCCAGGACTGCAGCCAGAGAATTCCAACGGCACTTTTGTAGGCCACATGGTTATCCTGAGAAAGTACTTACTGATCAAGGTCTGGCTTTCGAGGCAGAAGTGTTCCATGAGTTCTGCAAATTGTATGGTTGTAAGAAGATCCGAACAACACCATACCACCCACAGAACAAAGGCATGTGCGAGAAGATGAACCAGGTGGTGATTGACCTGTTGAAGACATTGCCCTTGGAGGAGAGAAATCTGTGGCCGGAGAAGTTACCAGACCTGGTGGACCTCTACAACCATATTCCAGTGAACTCTACCAACTGTAACCCAGCATACCTCATGAGAGCAAGACCTGGTAAGCTGCAGATGGATTTGGACATGGGAGTCCTAACGCCTGAAGTAACGTTGCCAGATGCTGACTGGGACAAAGAGAGGCAGCTACAGTACAAGAGGGTACAAGAGTGTGTGGAGAAGAGTCTGGCCCAGGCAAGACAGAAGCAGGAGAAGCTTTACAATCAAAATGCACCTGCTGTCCCCTTTTCACCGGGAGAACAAGTTCTCAAGAGGAAAAGAAGATTGCATAAGCTGGATGATCAATGGGAAGCCGAACCCTACACTATTCTTCCCTCGAACTTTGATAATGCAAAGGTATGCCTTGTTAGTAAAGATGGTGTGGAGACCTCAGCAGCAGTGTCCAGGGACCATTTGAAATTGTGTCCTGACCAGTTGAAACGGTGGAAGAGCAAGATGACATCCAACCCGTGGAGAAAGAAGAGAAGGTCAGCACAGTGCTTGGAGAGTTCCCTGCGAACTGGACTAAAGTGAATGATGCTGTGGTGGTGCCAGTGTTGATATTTCCCCAAGTGGTAGCACAGGAAGACGTGACTCAAGAAAATCAAGAAAATCCGGTAGCAGAAGCCACACCCGCAGTGGAGCCAGAGAATCCTCGCCCTGCCAGTGGTGAACCTGTTGTACCCATGGTGAGTCCATGAGTGCCTAGACAGTCTAGCATCCCTGTGTTACTTAGAACCCTCAGTAGTGTATCCAGTGCATTACACACCCCAGCAGAACTCCATAGGTCTACCCACACCACACAAGGAACACTACCCATTAGATATCGTATTTAGTATAGAATAGTGAATGTAAATGTTGAAACTGAATGTAAATAAGTAACCGTTTTGCAAGTTTTGTGCCTACAGGTAACCTGTAAGAGTTTCCTTTGGAGTTTTACCTTGTTTATGGACACTGAACCACAGGACTTGTGTGTGGTCAAAAACTTTATTTGTGCATAGTTAACCATTTGCCAGGGATGGACCATGGACATTGATGCAGGACTTATCATCATAGGACCATTTTTGGAAAACTTGGTTTTTGCATATTTTTCCCTTTTTCAATCTTGTACAATTATTACTGTTGTATGTTTGTATTGCATTTATGTGTTTCATATTTTGTTCAGCCCAGGAGTGCTGACTTGCACTAGGGGGGAATGTGGCGCCCCCAGGAGTATGGTCACCACACTAGCTTTGCCTTCCTCCAGGGGAGGGTAATGCCAGGCTTGGAGGCAACAAATGGTCTCTCCAGCAGTTTACCAATACATGCAACACAGTTCCACTCCAGGCAAGCAGGGGAACACTGAACCAGAGTAGGAGGGAGGAGTGCTCCCTGAGGGCCAAGTGAGGAGAGTGGTCAGTTAGTCTGCGGAGGGTGAAGTGTGCAGACGTGGAGAGAGAAGCGTGGTGGTTGACCTGAAGGAAGAGAGCTCCCTCACGGCTAGAGCGCAAGAACTGGAGCCTGGTCTCCATGGTGGTACGGATACTAACTGTCCTGCCACAGATACCAGAGGAGTAGGAGGCCATAAATGCACTGCTCCCAGCCAAGACTTGAGGGCACAACAGCAGCTTGGATAGAGAGCCGGGACTCAGGAGTCCCCGAATAGGCTACAGCTGTCTGCCGTGCAAGTAAGGTTCTTAGGAACAGTTGACAGGAGGAACTTCAGAGTAACTTAGCACTGGACTACTTCACACTTAAAGGCGCTAGGAAAGGAGACTGCACAGCCTGTCTGCTGAGGGAGAACCCTGAGTTGCTTCCAGGCTAGCCTGCTCCGGTACCATGTGTAATCAGGACCCTGGACTGCAGTTATCAAGTAAAGGTACGGAAATTGCACCCGCTGTGTCTTGTCTGCTTCCTACCCCACCGGCACTGCTACATCCCGGTGCCAACTACATCTACACTGCCCTGGGACTATAGCTTCACCTGTTGGAAGCTTTTACAACTCTGCTTCACCATACCATCAGTCCCAGCGGATCTGCATGCAGCGTCGGCTTAACACCTCCCTTGCCGAACACCACAGGTGGCGTCACGAACTATGCCACTAACCACCATTAACCATTCCCCGTTACTTGGGCGCCCAGGGCCACGGACCGGGTCACAGATGCTGTGACACATCCCCCTGACACCGACCCGGTACCGAGTACCCCACAGCCCCGGGAGGGCGACCCACTTCGTGTTCCAAGCAGGGAGCCACCAAAGGGTGCTTTGCTACACTACTGTGTTGTGTGGGATGCAGGTGTTGGAGCGTGGTCAGGTAGACATCTTACATGGATGGTGGGGTACCACACCTCAGGAGGAGGTGCAGTACCTCTGTGGCGACTGAACCCTCAGGCACGCCACACATGCACGAAGAAGATTATGCCACACGTTCTTTAGTATTGGCCGTCAGCCTCTTGTATGTGTAATGAGGTGCTTGTACATGCACAGTTGGTATTGTGGAACGCCGAACGTTCATGGTGTACTCCATGTGCTGGATCATATCCTTATTTGGGTGAGCTTATTATTATTATTATTATTATTATTTATTATTATTATTTATTGTTATAGCGCCATTTATTCCATGGCGCTTTACATGTGAGGGGGGTATACATAAAAACAAGTACAATAATCTTAAACAATACAAGTCATAACTGGTACAGGAGGAGAGAGGACCCTGCCCGCGAGGGCTCACAATCTTCAAGGGATGGGTGATAATACAGTAGGCGAGGGTAGAGCTGGTCGTGCAGCGGTTTGGTCGATCGGTGGTTACTGCAGGTTATAGGCTTGTCGGAAGAGGTGGGTCTTCAGGCTCTTTTTGAAGGTTTCGATGGTAGGTGAGAGTCTGATATGTTGTGGTAGAGAGTTCCAGAGTAGGGGTGATGCGCGAGAGAAATCTTGTATGCGATTGTGGGAAGAGGAGATAAGAGGGGAGTAGAGAAGGAGATCTTGTGAGGATCGGAGGTTGCGTGCAGGAAAGTACCGGGAGACGAGGTCACAGATGTATGGAGGAGACAAGTTGTGGATGGCTTTGTATGTCATGGTTAGGGTTTTGTAATGGAGTCTCTGGGCAATTGGGAGCCAGTGAAGGGATTGACAGAGGGGAGAAGCTGGGGAATAGCGGGGGGACAGGTGGATTAGTCGGGCAGCAGAGTTTAGAATAGATTGGAGGGGTGCGAGAGTGTTTGAGGGGAGGCCGCAGAGCATGAGGTTGCAGTAGTCAAGGCAAGAGATGATGAGGGCATGGACTAGGGTTTTTGCAGATTCTTGGGTGAGGAATGAACGGATGCGTGAAATATTTTTGAGTTGAAGTCGGCAGGAAGTGGAAAGGGTTTGGATATGTGGTTTGAAGGAGAGATCAGCATCAAGGATTACTCCGAGGCAGCGAGCTTGTGGGACTGGGGAGAGTGGGCAGTCATTTACTGTAATTGATAGGTTCGTAGGCGGGGTCACGTGAGATGGGGGAAAGATGATGAATTCTGTTTTGTCCATGTTGAGTTTCAGATATCTAGTGGAGAAGAAGGATGAAATAGTGGACAGACATTGAGGGATTCTGGTTAGTAGGGAGGTGATATCTGGTCCAGAGATGTAGATCTGTGTGTCATCAGCATAAAGATGATACTGAAAGCCATGAGATTCTATGAGCTGTCCCAGGCCAAGGGTGTAAATAGAGAACAGCAGGGGCCCTAGGACCGAACCTTGTGGGACTCCGACAGATAGGGGGCGAGGTGAGGAGGTGGTGTGTGAGTGGGAGACGCTGAATGTCCGGTCTGTTAGGTATGATGAGATCCAGGAGAGGGCCAAGTCTGTGATGCCGAGGGATGAGAGGGTCTGTAATAATAGGGAATGGTCCACTGTGTCAAAGGCAGCCGACAGGTCCAGGAGGAGGAGGACAGAGTAGTGCCGCTTGCTCTTGGCAGTTAAGAGGTCATTGGTGACCTTAGTAAGGGCAGTTTCAGTGGAGTGGTGTGACCGGAAGCCAGATTGTAAGCGGTCGAAGAGGGAGCAAGAAGAGAGATGGGAGGACAGTTCAAGGTAGACGTGTTGTTCCAGTAGCTTGGAGGCGTATGGGAGAAGTGATATAGGGCGATAGCTAGATGCAGAGGATGGGTCAAGAGAGGGCTTTTTGAGGATAGGTGTGATGGAGGCATGTTTAAAGCTTGAGGGGAAAACACCAGTTGTTAGTGATAGGTTGAAGAGATGGGTTAGGGTTGGGATGAAGACTGTGGTGAGGTTTGGGATGAAGTGGGATGGGATCGGGTCGAGTGCACAGGTGGTGAGATGTGATCTTGAGAGTAGAGTGGAGAGTCGATCTTCTGTAATGGTGGAGAAGTTGGTTTTGAAGGTGGAGGGCTGGGAAGTCGGGAGGAAGGGCTCTGGGGGTTGTTGACCAAAACTGTCCCTGATGTTATCAATTTTCTGCTTGAAAAATGAGGCAAAGTCTTCAGCTGAGATGAGTGGGGAGGGAGGAGGTGCTGGGGGGCGGAGGAGAGAATTGAAGGTGTTGAATAACTGTTTAGGGTTGTGAGACAGGGAGGATATGAGAGATGAGAAGTAGGTTTGTTTAGCTGTGGCGAGTGTGGTCTTGAAAGTAGTGAGGGACTGTTTGAATGCGATGAAATGCTCGTTGGAGTGGGATCTCTTCCATCTGCGCTCAGCAGCCCTGGAAGCTCGCCTCAGCTCTTTGGTCAGGCTGGTGTGCCAGGGCTGTCTGTTGATTTTGCGAGTTTTGGTATGTGTAAGTGGGGCAGCGGATTCCAAAGCTACAGCTATTGTGGTGTTATATAGAGCGGCAGCGTCATCCGCATTGTGTAAGGAACTTATATCTGTAAAAGGGAGGAGGGATTCGGAGAATGAGTGTAGGTCAAGGTGTTTAAGATTCCTGCGAGGGTGTGAAAGTTTGTGGGGTGGGGATTGTAGACATGGAGTGAAGAGGGAAGAGAATGTGAGCAGGTTGTGGTCAGAGAGAGGAAGAGGTGAGTTAGAGAGGTTAGATAGGGAGCAGAGGCGGGTGAAGATGAGGTCCAGTGTGTGACCATCTTTGTGGGTGGCTGTAGAAGACCATTGAGTGAGGCCGAAGGAGGAAGTGAGAGATAGAAGTTTAGTGGCAGCTGAGAGGGAAGTGTCAATGGGGATGTTGAAGTCGCCCATGATGATAGTAGGGATGTCCGCGGAAAGGAAATGAAGTAACCAGGTGGTGAAGTGGTCAAAGAAGGTGGTGGCTGGCCCTGGGGGGCGGTAGATGACAGCCAGTTGGAGGTTGGAGGGGGAGTAGATGCGCACAGAGTGCACCTCAAAGGAAGGGAGGGTAACAGAGGGTGGCAGTGGGATTGGGGTGAAGGAGCAGGTATCTGACAGGAGAAAACCAACTCCTCCACCATGTTTGCTGCTGGGGCGGGGGGTGTGAGAAAGGTGGAAGCCGCCATACGAAAGTGCAGCAGGAGAGGCTGTGTCAGAAGGGGTGAGCCAGGTTTCGGTGATGGCGAGGAAGGAGAGTTTGGTAGTAACAAAAAGATCATGGATGTAGGAAAGCTTGTTGCAGACAGAGCGAGCGTTCCACAGAGCTCCTGTTAGTGGGACTGGGGAAGCGGGGGCTGGGTGAATGGGTATAAGGTTGGAGAGGTTACGGAAGGTTGTGATAGAGCGTGGATGGGAGGTAGAAATGACTGTGGGAATGTGGTGAGGAGGACCAGGATTTGGAGAGATATCACCAGCAGTGAGAAGGAGCAGAGAAAGTGTTAGCAGGTGGGAGCAGGAGAGGGCATGAGGGGGCTGTCTGTGTTTGGAGACAGAGGATTGTATGTTAAGGAACAGTTTTTTAGAGTTATTAGAGAACAGTTATTAGAGAAATATATAAGCACACAGCTGCACTAATTTGATTAATAACTATTTATATATGATATATGAATAATTTTTTGCATATGTATGGCACTTGCTGCACAAGAGCACTTTTTAATACGTTTAATAGTCTGATACAACATGGGGTTGTTATATAATGTATAAAATGATGATATTATGTACATTTTGCACTTTATATTGGGTCGCCCTCCCAGGGCTGTGGGGTACTAGGTGCCGGGGCGGTATCAGGGGGATGTGTCACAGCAGCGGTGACCTGCACCTTGGCCCTGGGCGCCCAAGTAATAGGAAGATATGAATGGTGGAATGTAGTTAGATGAATAGTTTGTGACGCCACTCACAGTCTGCAGTTCACACAGATGCCTGCCTCCGTGCTGTGTCCTCTGGGTCCTGGGCCCAGTCAAACTCCAGGCAGGATGGGATGCTCTCTTCCTACACTCCGCCAACATGTACCTTTCTGAACGTCTCCTCTATAGCGCCTTTAAGTGAAGTACTCCTAGTACTGAGTTACACTGGAGTGCCTCCTGACAGATGTTCCCAAGAACTCTACTTGTACAGCAGACAGCTGTAGCCTGCTTCAGGGACTCCTTACTCCTGAGTCCCGGCTCACTATCCAAGTTACTGTTGTGCCCCCAAGTCTTAGATGGGAGTAGTGCATTTACAGCCCACTACTCCACCGGTGTCTGCTGCAGAACCATTAGTGTCCATACAACCTCGGGGATCGGGCCCCAGCCTTGCGCTTAGAACTTCTAGGCAGGGTTCTTCCTCTAACCCACGTCCTCTGTGTTCCCTTTTATTCCTACGTTCCGTACTTGTCTTTCTTTATTATGGAAGCTCAGGCTTCAGTTCAATGTCTTTCTCCTTCTTTCCTTTCCTGTACCAGCAGACCTAGGTCACTGAGATTTGCTGCAGCACCTCCTTCCTCCATCCCTCTCTCAGGGATCTTCTTTCCTCACTCCTCTCTGAGTGACCCTCCTGACTGAACTGAACTCACTCCTAAAACTGTCCCGCTCTTTTATGTGTTCTAACTCCACCCGCCTCCCAGCACGTTTCGTGTTTCCAAGCAGGGAACCACCAAAGGTGCTCTGCTACTCTCTAAGCAAAGAGCCGCAATGTGGCTTTGCTACACTACTTTGTGGTGAGGGGTGCAGATGTTGGAGCGTGGTTAGGAGTTCCCACCCTACCTGGATGGTGGGGTACCACACCTCAGGAGGAGGTGCAGTACTTCTGTGGCAACTGAAGCTTCAGGGGCGCCACAATATTATAACTAGATAGAGGCCTGATGCTATTGCATCGGGAGGGCTGTGACATCCCGATGGGGGCATGCTTTGCAGCAGAGAATCTCTCCTCCCTAAGCACTCACCCACCTATCTACTCTCTCTTTCCACCATGTGCTGAGTTCTCCTGTCCGTGCTCTCTCCTCTGACCTGTCTACCCCCTGTACACTGTCTCTCTCCCCCTGTGTGCTGTCTCTCATGTTCTCTCCTCTTTGACCTGTCTACCCCATGTGCTCTCCCCCTTGTCTGCTCTCTCTCTCCTCCTACTGGGCTGTCTTCTTTCATCATGTGTTCTCTCATTTGAGCAGTCTACCCCCTGTGTATTCTCTTTCCCATGTGCACTAGCCCCTCTTCCTGTGGTAAAATGAAAACAAAGTAGGTAAAAAATAACTTTTTGTTAACATGGAAAAATTTAACACAAAGGTGCTTTAATTTACATTGTATCAACGTAAGCACAACACACATATTGTTCTATAATGTGTGTCTATCTATCTATCTATCTATCTATCTATCTATCTATCTATCTATCTATCTATCTATCTACCTATGTATCTCATATGCTGAGATAGTGTTTAGCCATTATACCTGTACTATATCAGGACACACCAATACTCAGCTGGAAACCAGACAAAAAAGGAAAAATTATTTTATCCCTCATTTAGACAATATAAGGCGTTTCAGCACAGGTTGCTGTTTTTATTGGCACTATTGCACGGGCACTTTTTTGCACTATTTGGCACTTTACAGTTTTAACATTTGAATAAAAGTTAAGTTTTATTTTTATCTATACCAATTTGCTACCTACGCTTTTGATATTGGTACAATAGACCCCTGCTTTTCTATACCATTGTCTACTCCCCAGAAAAGAGCACAGAGCACATGACAGAACTGAATCCCCCCTCCCGTGGATCAATGGTATGCAAGTTAGGGCAAATCCACTCAGCATTTTGGTACTGACCCCAGGCCTTTCTTAAAGGGATCTCCGGTAAGAAAGGCAGGGAAAATCCATCCAGTGCTCTGATTCTGACCCCAGGGTTCTATTAAAGGGATCATTGGTATGCAAGTCAGGGAAAATCCATCCAGTGCTCTGGTTCTGATCCCAGGCTCTCTTAAAGGGATCCCCGGTTTGGAAACGAGGGCAAATCCAATCTGCACTTTGGAACAGACCCCAGTCCTCTCTTAAAGGGATCCCCGGTATGGAAGTCAGAGCAATTGCCTTCAAATGCTCTGGTACTGACCCCAGGCTCTCTTAAAGGGATCTCCTGTGTCGAAGTTAGGGCAAATCCCTCAGCGCTCCGATTCTGACCCCAGGATTTCTTTTATTAAAGGATTATTGGTATGCAAGTCAGGGCAAATCCACTCAGCGCTCTGGTTCTGATCCCAGGCTTTCTTAAAGGGATCTCCGGTATGGAAGTTAGGGTAAATTCCTAAGCGCTCTGATTCTCACCCCAGGCTTCTATAAAAGGGATCATTGGTATGGAAGTCAGGGCAAATCCACTCAGCGCTCTGGTTCTGACCCTAGGCTGACGGGATGATGTGGGATATTATGGGGAGAGTAGTCCAGTAGCTCTGGCTGACGGGATGATGTGGGATATTAGGGGTAGAAGTCCGGTGGCTCTGGCTGACGGGATAATGCGTGATATTAGTGGGAGTAGTCCGGTGGCTCTGGCTGACAGGATGATGTGGGATATTAGGGGTAGTAGTCCGGTGGCTCTGGCTGACAGGATGATGTGGGATATTAGGGGTAGTAGTCCGGTAGCTCTGGCTGACGGGATGATGTGGGATATTAGGGGTAGAAGTCCGGTGGCTCTGGCTGACGGGATAATGCGTGATATTAGTGGGAGTAGTCCGGTGGCTCTGGCTGACAGGATGATGTGGGATATTAGGGGTAGTAGTCCGGTAGCTCTGGCTGACGGGATGATGTGGGATATTAGGGGTAGTAGTCCAGTGGCTCTGGCTGATGGGATGATGTGCAATATTAGGGACAGTAGTCCGGTGGCTCAGGCTGAAGGGATGATGTGGGATATTAGGGGTAGTAGTCCGGTGGCTCTGGCTGACAGGATGATGTGGGATATTAGTGGTAGTAGTCTGGTGGCTCTGGCTGACGGGATGATGTGGGATATTAGGGGTAGCATTCCGGTGGCTCTGGCTGACAGGATGATGTGGGATATTAGAGGTAGTAGTCCGGTAGCTCTGGCTGACGGGATGATGTGGGATATTAGAGGTAGTAGTCCAGTGGCTCTGGCTGATGGGATGATGTGCAATATTAGGGACAGTAGTCCGGTGGCTCAGGCTGAAGGGATGATGTGGGATATTAGGGGTAGTAGTCCGGTAGCTCTGGCTGACGGGATGATGTGGGATATTAGGAGTAGTAGTCCGGTAGCTCTGGCTGACGGGATGATGTGGGATATTAGGGGTAGTAGTCCTGTAGCTCTGGCTGACGGGATGATGTGGGATATTAGGGGGAGTAGTCCAGTGGCTCTGGCTGACGGGATGATGTGGGATATTAGGGGTAGTAGTCCAGTGACTCTGACGGGATGATGTGGGATATTAGGGGTAGTAGTCCGGTAGCTCTGGCTGACGGGATGATGTGGGATATTATAGTGAATGTGGCTATGCGGAGTGGGCGGGGCTCTACACTCAGCTTTATATATATATAGATATAATCATTATAATTTGTTATAACTAACCGTAGTTAGTTACTATGCCCGAGCAGCGCTGGGCTCTTCAGCTAGTCTATATATAAAACTGAATGTATGTATGTGTGTATCACCAACCAATCACAAAGCATCTTTCATTTCACCAGAGCTGTTCAAAAGATGCTGAGCTGTGATTGGCTGCTATGAGCAACAGTTTTCCTTGCAACCAATCACTAAACATCTCTCATTTCACCAGAGCTGGTTAAAAGAAGCTGAGCTATGATTGGTCGCTATGAGCACGTTTTCCCACTTGACAACACCTCAGCAGACACTGACATGGTGGGAGAAATCTAGCATCCCTTGGAACATAAGCTCCCAGCCATTGTCTGCCCCACAGAAAGGAGCAGCGAGCACATGACAGAAATGAATCCCCCCTCCCGTGCCCATATCCCCATCACACATCCTCCATCCCATAGGCACATCTTCCCTCTTAAAAGGATCATTTGTATGGAAGTCAGAGCAAATCCATCCAGGACTTTGGTTTTGACCCCAGGGCTCTCTTAAAGAGATCCCTGGTATGGAAGTTAGGACCGTTCCATTCAGCTCTATGGTTCTGACCCCAGGGTCTCTTAAAGGGATCATTGGTATGGAAGTTAGGGCAAATCCACTCTGCGCTTTGGTACTGACCCTAGGCCTTTCTTAAAGAGAACTCTGGTATGGAAGTCAGGGCAAATCCATCCAGCACTTTGGTTCTGATGCAAGGGTTCTATTAAAGGGATCATTGGTATGCAAGTCAGGGCAAATCCACTCAGCGCTCTGGTTCTGACCCAAGGCCTCTCTTAAGGGGATCCCCGGTATGGAAGTCAGGGCAATTGCCTTCAAATGCTCTGGTACTGACCCCAGGCTCTCTTAAAGGAATCCCCAGTATGGAAGTTGGGGCAAATCAACTCAGCGCTCTGTTTCTGACCCAAGGCCCCTCTTAAAGGGATCCCCGGTATGGAAGTGAGGGCAAATCTACTCTGTGCTTTGGTACTGACCCCAGGTTTCTCTTAAAGGAATCCCCGGTATGGAAGTGAGGGCAAATCCACTCTGCGCTCTGGTTCTGACCCCAGACTGACGGGATGATGTGGGATATTAGGGGTAGTAGTCCGGTGGCTCTGGCTGATGGGATGATGTGGGATATTAGGGGTAGTAGTCCGGTGGCTATGATGGGATAATGTGGTATATTAGGGAAAGTAGTCCGGTGGCTCTGGCTGACGGGATGATATGGGATATTAGGGGTAGTAGTCCGGTGGTTCTGGCTGACGGGATAATGTGGGATATTAGTGATAGTAGTCCGGTGGTTCCGGCGGACGGGATGATGTGGGATATTAGGGGTAGTAGTCCGGCAGCTGTGACGGGATGATGTGGGATATTAGTGGTATTTGTCCGGTGGCTCTGGCTGATGGGATGATGTGGGATATTAGGGGTAGTAGTCCGGTGGCTTTGACAGGATGATGTGGGATATTAGGGGTAGTAGTGCGTTGGCACTGGCTGACGGGATGATGTGGGATATTAGGGGTAGTAGTCCGGTGGCTCTGGCTGACGGGATGATGTGGGGTAGTAGTCCGGTAGCTCTTGCTGACGAGATGATGTGGGATATTATAGTGAATGTGGCTATGCGGAGTGGGTGGGGCTCTACACTCAGCTATATATATATATATATTCATTATAATTTGTTATAACTAACCGTAGTTAGTTACTATGCCCGGGCAGCGCCGGGCTCTTCAGCTAGTACTGTATATAGGAGGCTATATGGGGCACCTATTGTATATAGAAAGAGCTGTGTGGGGGCTCTCCCTGTCGTACGTCTTTTACATTTACTGGTGTATGGAATAGTTCAGTCTACTACACTATTCCATACTTTTATTCGTAATATACTACCAGATGACAGACATATAATGTAATATAACATATACACTCACTGGCCACTTTATTAGGTACACCTGTCCAACTGTGTGTTAAGACTTAATTTCTAATCAGCCAATCACATGGCGGCAACTCAGTGCATTTAGGCAAATAGACATGGTCAAGACAATCTCCTGCAGTTCAAACCGAGCATCAGTATGGGGAAGAAAGGTGATTTGAGTGCCTTTGAACGTGGCATGATTGTTGGTGCCAGAAGGGCTGGTCTGAGTATTTCAGAAACTGCTGATCTCCTGGGATTTTCACGCACAACCATCTCTAGGGTTTACAGAGAATGGTCCGAAAAAGAAAAAAAATCCAGTGAGCGGCAGTTCTGTGGCCGGAAATGCCTTGTTGATGCCAGAGGTCAGAGGAGAATGGGCAGACTGGTTCGAGCTGATAGAAAGGCAACAGTGACTCAAATTGCCACCCGTTACAACCAAGGTAGGCAGAAGAGCATCTCTGAACGCACAGTGCGTCGAACTTTGAGGCAGATGGGCTACAGCAGCAGAAGACCACACCGGGTACCACTCCTCTCAGCTAAGAACAGGAAACTGAGGCTACAATTTGCACAAGCTCATCGAAATTGGACAGTAGAAGATTGGAAAAACGTTGCCTGGTCTGATGAGTCTCGATTTCTGCTGCGACATTCGGATGGTAGGGTCAGAATTTGGCGTAAACAACATGAAAGCATGGATCCATCCTGCCTTGTATCAACGGTTCAGGCTGGTGGTGGTGGTGTCATGGTGTGGGGAATTTTTTCTTGGCACTCTTTGGGCCCCTTGGTACCAATTGAGCATCGTTGCAACGCCACAGCCTACCTGAGTATTGTTGCTGACCATGTCCATCCCTTTATGACCACAATGTACCCAACATCTGATGGCTACTTTCAGCAGGATAATGCGCCATGTCATAAAGCTCGAATCATCTCAGATTGGTTTCTTGAACATGACAATGAGTTCACTGTACTCAAATGGCCTCCTCAGTCACCAGATCTCAATCCAATAGAGCATATTTGGGATGTGGTGGAACGGGAGATTCGCATCAGGGATGTGCAGCCGACAAATCTGCGCCAACTGTGTGATGCCATCATGTCAATATGGTCCAAAATCTCTGAGGAATGCTTCCAGCACCTTGTTGAATCTCTGCCACGAAGAATTGAGGCAGTTCTGAAGGCAAAAGGGGGTCCAACCCGTTACTAGCATGGTGTACCTAATAAAGTGGCCAGTGAGTGTATATGGTTGGTCTTTGCTAGTTCCAGCAGTTATCATGTAACCACAAGGATGCGCTTTACACATTTGCTGGCATGTGCCAACTAGAGAGTCTGCCATGTCTGCAATGTTCTTCTATTCATTGACATAGCTGACTTGCGAGTTGTCACCTGACTGCAAGTATGGCTGTGCTGGAACCAACAGAATCGAAATAGAACTTTTGCTATGGGGTCCTGTGATTGCTATGCACACCCCTGCTTGCAGGGCAGTAATAATGAGGGCAGTCTTGCTTGTTGCTCAAAGCCTGAGGCTCTGGGATCCGTAGCCAGATTGCCCTCATCATGAGCAGCGTGCCAGTCAAGGAGCGGGGCCCAGACATATTTCTTGCACAGGGGCCCAAAGCTGTCAGTGTCCGCCTCTGAGTCTCACATTGGCGCTACACCCGGGTAGCGGTCTCACATGGGTGCTACAGCAGGATAGCTGCCTCTCATGGGCGCTACACCAGGATAGCGGTCTCACATGGGCGCTACACCAGGATAGTGGTCTAACATGGGTGCTACACCAGGATAGCAGTCTCACATGGGCGCTACACCAGGATAGCGGTCTCATATGGGCGCTATACAGCGGCGCATATGGGTTGCCCTCCCAGGGCGGTGGGGTACTCGGTCCCGGGCCGGTGTCAGGGGGATGTGTCACAGCAGCGGTGACCCGGTCTGTGGCCCTGGGTGCCCAAGTAACGGGGAAATGGAAATGGTGGTTTGTAGTTAATGTAATAGTACGTGACGCCACCTGCGGTGTTTGGCAAATGAGGTGTTAAGCCGACACTGCATGCAGATCCGCTGGGACTGATGGTATGGTGCAGCAAAGATGTAAAAGCTTCCCACAGGTGAAGCTGTAGTCCCAGGGCAGTGTAGATGTAGTTGGCACGGGGATGTAGCAGTGCCGGAAGGGTAGGAAGCAGACAAGACACAGCAGGGTGCAATTTCTGTACCTTTACTTGATAACTGCAGTCCAGTGTCCTGATTACAGATGGTACCGGAGCAGGCTAGCCTGGAAGCAACTCAGGGATTCTCTCCCAGCAGACGGGCTGTACAGTCTCCTTTCCTAGCGCTTATTGGAATAGTACTCCCAGTACTGAGTTACACTGGGGTTCCTCCTGACAAATGTTCTCAAGAACCTTACTTGCACGGCAGACAGCTGTAGCCTATCTCGGGGACTCCTCTCTTCTGAGTCCCGGCTCTCTATCCAAGCTGCTGTTGTGCCCTCAAGTCTTAGATGGGAGTAGGGCATTCACGGCCTCCTACTCCTCTGGTATCTGTTGCAGGACCGTTAGTATCCGTACAACCGTGGAGACCAGGCTCCAGTTCTTGCGCTCTAGCCGTGAGGGAGCTCTCTTCCTTCAGCTCAACCACCACGCTTCTCTCTACACGTCTGCACACTTCACCCTCCACAGACTAACTGACCACTCCTCCCTGTTGGCCCTCAGAGAGCACTCCTCCCTTCAATTCTGGTTCAGAATTCCCCCTGCTGGCCTGGAGTGGAACTGTGTTGCATGTATAGGTAAACTGCTGGAGAAACCCTTCATTGCCTCCAAGCCTGGCATTACCCTCCCCTTGAGGAAGGCAAAGCCAGTGTGGCGACCATACTCCTGGGGGCGCCACACATACTTCATACATGCATGGACTGCAGCGGCAGACTGGAATAATAGTGGTCAGTGCAGCCTTCATTCCCAGGGCAGGTATTAAGCTCTGACGCCATCCTCTAGGATTGTGGACTACATAGTACTCCTAAATTATCTTCAACACCATGCAGCGCGATTACTCACCAATGTAAATCTCCATTACATGTAGTGCAGCATCACTCCCATCATCTGCTTAATCACCATCATGCACAATCCCATAGGATTTTCTCTGCAGCTTGCACAACTGAATTCAGCATTGGGATCAGGGTAAACTAACATCCACTTTCCATGAGGGATAAGGAAGGAGGCATCTCTGACTACACAGCATCAGTTCTCTGCCTCCTCTGCTCTATTGATCTCACCTGACTGCTCTGCTCTCCTCCAAGCTCCACGCTGTTGCTGGATCTTATATAAACTTTTATCCCCCCAACCTTCTAGATCCTTCTACACAGCCGATTGGGGAGGTTAACTCTGTAGTGTGTGATGAGCTAAAACTCCCTCCTAAAACAATGTTCATACGTATGCATTTTTGGGGTGTTTATTTTCAGCATTTTTTCATGCTAATTTTAGTTGTGTTCTACAGTACCAGCAAAGTCTATAAGATTTCAGAAATCTCATGCACATATCGTTACACAGGTATCAGGTTTTGCTGTGTTTTTTGTGCCATAACCTGATGAATTTTAATCAGATTTTTTTTGCTAATAAACTTTATCAGCATGCACAAGAGATAAGTGTACCCGACAAAAACGCAGGAAAAAAAGCCACAAAAACACAACAAAAACCAAGCAAGACCAGCTTTTTGCAGCAAGTTTTTTATGGACAAGATACATTTTTCTGCAGAAAAAAATCTGCAGAAAAACACATTGTGTGAACATAGCCTTCAAGCAAAACATACAATAACACTGGTCTACAAAAAAAAAAAAAGAAATTCTGGCATGGACTTTAAGAACAGTTTTAGACTAATTTGAGGGTGCTGAATTCAAATCTGATCTTATAATTTCTCTATCACATCACGTTTTTGCGCTATAGGTATTCAGCCCATTTTCATGAATTTCATGAAAAATATAAGTAGTGTATGAAAAGTGCCGATAAATGTGAGAATATCTTTGTTTTCTTTGAACATGCATAATTCCCATTTGTTATTTTGTTATGATAATAAAGTAAACAAACAGTTTTCAACGTACACAACAGTCGTGTGCAGGTACTGCTTTAACTATATATGTTCAACTTTTCCTGGTCTTAGTGAAGAGAAGAAAAAGGCTGGAATATTTTGTGGACCTCAAATAAGAGCACTTATGAGAGACCCAAATTTTATCACATCAATGAATGAGACAGAAGAAAGAGCTTGGAATGCATTTTGTAATGTGGTGCAGAATTTTCTAGGAAATAAGAAAGCAGACAACTATGAAGAGATTGTGGAAGAGCTACTAATGAGTCTGCGAAATCTTGGATGTAGAATGAGTATCAAGATTCACTACTTACACAGCCATTTGGACTTTTTTCCAGAGAACCTGGGGATGTGAGCGAGGAACAAGGGGAGCGTTTTCAGCAGGACATTAAAACAATGGAAGAACGGTATCAAGGCCGGTGGGACTCACATATGATGGCTGACTATTGCTGGAGCTTGATGAGAGACAACCCAGAAGCTGTACATCACAGATCGGCCAAGAAAAGAAGGTTCAAATAACTGCCATTTGCCATTCATCTGTGCGCCATATATATGTGATTTTGTAGTTTAATTCTGTAAGTAGATTTGATTTGCTGTACATAGACTTTGTAATCTTTGTTATTCCTTGATTAAAAATATACAAAATGTAGTACCGAAAATCATGTGTTTTATCATAAAAAAACCTGCGATAGGAGTAATTTTCATCAAAAATTGAAACTATCTCGAAATCCTGATGTGATAGCCAAAAACGGAGCTCATATTCGCAATCAGCAGCCAAAATTGACTTAAAATACGTTTTAAAACCTTTAGCCAGAAAAATTGCGTTGACCTAATACATGGTATTTGGGGCATTACACCAATATACTGGAGAGAGCAGGGGTCAGCGATATACTGGAGAGAGCAGGGGGCAGTGATATACTCGAGAGAGCAGGGGGCGGTGACATACTGGAGAGAGAAGGCGCAGTCATATACTGTTGACAGCAGGGGGCAGCGATATACTCGAGAGAGCAAGGCACAGCGATATACTGGAGAGAGCAGGGGGCAGCGACATACTGGAGAGAGCGGGGGGCAGCAACATACCGGAGAGCGGGGGCGGCGACATACTGGAGAGAGCGGAGGGCAGTGACATACTGGAGAGAGTGGGGGGGCAGCAACATACTGGAGAGAGGAAGGCACAGCAATATATTATAGAGAGGAAGGCACAGCGATAAACTAGAGAGAACAGGGGGCAGCGACATACTGGAGAGAGAAGGGGCAGTCATATACCGTAGACAGCTATATACTGGAGAGAGCAGGGGGCAGTGATATACTGGAGAGAGCAAGGCACAGCGATATACTGGAGAGAGCAGGGGGCAGTGATATACTGGAGAGAGCAAGGCACAGCGATATACTGGAGAGAGCATGGGGCAGTGATATACTGGAGAAAGCAGGGGGAAGCGATTACTGGATATGTGGTGCCCCAGGAGTATGGTCGCCACACTGGCTTTACCTTCCTCCAGGGGAGGGTAATGCCAGGCTTGGAGGCAGTGATGGGTCTCTCCAGCAGTTTACCTATTCATGCAACACAGTTCCACTCCAGGCCAGCAGGGGGAACTCTGAACTGGAATTGAAGGGAGGAGTGTCCTCTGAGGGCCAAGAGGAAGGAGTGGTCAGTTAGAGCGAGGAGGGCCACGTGTGCAGACGTGGGGAAGAAGCGGGAGATTGAACAGGGAGGAAAGGTTCATCTCCAGTGAGAGCGCATGAACTGGAGCCTGGTCTCCACGGTTGTACGGATACTAAAGGTCCTGCAACAGAAACCAAGGGTGTAGGAGGCTGTAAATGCCCTACTCCCATCTAAGACTTGAGGGCAGAACAGCAGCTTGGATAGAGAGCTGGGACTCAGAAGAGAGGAGTCCCTGAGAGAGGCTACAGCTGTCTGCCGTGCAAGTGAGGTTCTTGGGAACATCTGACAGGAGGAACTTCAGTGTAACTCAGTACTGGAGATCCCACAAGTAAGCGCTAGGAAGGAGACTGCACAGCCCATCTGCTGAGAGAGAATCCTGATCTGCTTCCAGGCTAGCCTGCTCCAATACCATCTGTGATCAGGACCCTGGACTGCATTTATCAAGTAAAGGTACAGAAATTGCATCCCGCTGTGTCTTGTCTGCTTCCTACCTTTCCGGCACCACTATATCCCCATGCCAACTACATCTACACTACCCTGGGACTACAGCTTCACCTGTGGGGAGCTTTTACATCTTTGCTGCACCATACCATCAGTCCCAGCGGATCTGCACGCAGCGTCGGCTTAACATCCCACTTGCCGAACACCACAGGTGGCGTCACAAACTATTCCTTTAACCACAAACCACCATTCAACACCCCCATTACTTAGGTGTCCAGGGCCACGGACCGGGTCACTGCTGCTGTGACACATCCCCCTGACACCGGCCCGGTACCGAGTACCCCACAGCCCTGGGAGGGCGACCCAGATAGAGCAGGGGGTAGCGATATACTGGATAGAGCAGGGGGCAGTGATATACTGGTGAGAGCAGGGGGCAGCAATATATACTGGAGAGAGCAAGGAACAGAGATATACTGGAGAGCATGGGGCAGCGACATACTGGAGAGAGCAGGGGGAAGCGATTACTGGAGAGAGCAGGGGGCAGCGATATTTTGGTGAGAGCAGGGGGCAGCGATATACTGGTGAGAGCAAGGCACAGTAATATACTGGAGAGAGCAGGGGGCAGCGATATACTGGATAGAGCAGGGGGCAGCGATATTTTGGTGAGAGCAGGGGGCAGCGATATACTGGTGAGAGCAAGGCACAGTAATATACTGGAGAGAGCAGGGGAAGCGATTACTGGAGAGAGCAGGGGGCAGTGATATACTGGAGAGAGCAGGGGGCAGCGATATACTGGAGACAGCATGGGGCAGTGATATACTGGAGAGAGCAGAGGGCAGCGACATACTGGAGAGAGCAGGGGGAAGCGATTACTGGATAGAGCAGGGGGCAGCGACATACTGGAGACAGAGGTGGGCAGCGACATACTGGAGACAGCGGGGGCGGCGACACACTGGAGAGAGCGGGGGGCAGCGACATACTGGAGAGAGCGGGGGGTGGCGACATACTGGAGAGAGAGGGGGCGGCGACATACTGGAGAGAGCAGGGGGCAGCGACATACTGGAGAGAGCAGGGGGAAGCGATTACTGGAGAGAGCAGGGGGCAGCGACATACTGGAGAGAGCAGGGGGAAGCGATTACTGGATAGAGCAGGGGGAAGCGACATACTGGAGACAGCGGGGGGCAGCGACATACTGGAGAGAGCGGGGGGCAGCGACATACTGGAGAGAGCAGGGGGAAGCGATTACTGGAGAGAGCAGGGGGCAGCGACATACTGGAGAGAGCAGGGGGCAGCGATATACTGATGAGAGCAGGGGGCAGCGACATACTGGAGAGAGCAGGGGGAAGCGATTACTGGATAGAGCAGGGGGCAGCGACATACTGGAGACAGCGGGGGGCAGCGACATACTGGAGACAGCGGGGGCGGCGACATACTGGAGAGAGGGGGCGGCGACATACTGGAGAGAGCAGGGGGCGGCGACATACTGGAGAGAGCAGGGGGAAGCGATTACTGGAGAGAGCAGGGGGCAGCGACATACTGGAGAGAGCAGGGGGCAGCGACATACTGGAGAGAGCAGGGGGCAGCGACATACTGGAGAGAGCAGGGGGAAGCGATTACTGGATAGAGCTGGGGGCAGCGACATACTGGAGAGAGCAGGGGGAAGCGATTACTGGAGAGAGCAGGGGGCAGCGACATACTGGAGAGAGCAGGGGGCAGCGATATACTGGTGAGAGCAGGGGGCAGCGACATACTGGAGAGAGCAGGGGGAAGCGATTACTGGATAGAGCTGGGGGCAGCGACATACTGGAGAGAGCAGGGGGAAGCGATTACTGGAGAGAGCAGGGGGCAGCGACATACTGGAGAGAGCAGGGGGCAGCGATATACTGGTGAGAGCAGGGGGCAGCGACATACTGGAGACAGCGGGGGGCAGCGACATACTGGAGACAGCGGGGGCGGTGACATACTGGAGAGAGCGGGGGGCAGCGACATACTGGAGAGAGCAGGGGGCGGCAACATACTGGAGAGAGAGGGGACGGCGACATACTGGAGAGAGCAGGGTCAGCGACATACTGGAGAGAGCAGGGGGAAGTGATTACTGGAGAGAGCAGGGGGCAGCGACATACTGGAGACAGTGGGGGGCGGCGACATACTGGAGAGAGAGGGGGCGGCGACATACTGGAGAGAGCGGGGGGCAGTGACATACTGGAGAGAGCAGGGGGCAGCGACATACTGGAGAGAGCAGGGGGAAGCGATTACTGGAGAGAGCAGGGGGCAGCGACATACTGGAGAGAGCAGGGGGCGGCGACATACTGGAGACAGTGGGGGGCGGCGACATACTGGAGAGAGAGGGGGCGGCGACATACTGGAGAGAGAGGGGGCGGCGACATACTGGAAAGAGAGGGGGCGGCGACATACTGGAGACAGTGGGGGGCGGCGACATACTGGAGACAGTGGGGGGCGGCGACATACTGGAGAGAGAGGGGGCGGCGACATACTGGAGAGAGAGGGGGCGGCGACATACTGGAGACAGTGGGGGGCGGCGACATACTGGAGACAGTGGGGGGCGGCGACATACTGGAGAGAGGGGGCGGCGACATACTGGAGAGAGCGGGGGGCGGTGACATACTGGAGAGAGCAGGGGGAAGCGATTACTGGAGAGAGCAGGGGGCAGTGACATACTGGAGAGAGCAGGGGGCAGCGACATACTGGAGAGAGCAGGGGGAAGCGATTACTGGATAGAGCTGGGGGCAGCGACATACTGGAGAGAGCAGGGGGAAGCGATTACTGGAGAGAGCAGGGGGCAGCGACATACTGGAGAGAGCAGGGGGCAGCGATATACTGGTGAGAGCAGGGGGCAGCGACATACTGGAGAGAGCAGGGGGAAGCGATTACTGGAGAGAGCAGGGGGCAGCGACATACTGGAGAGAGCAGGGGGCAGCGACATACTGGAGAGAGCAGGGGGAAGCGATTACTGGATAGAGCTGGGGGCAGCGACATACTGGAGAGAGCAGGGGGAAGCGATTACTGGAGAGAGCAGGGGGCAGCGACATACTGGAGAGAGCAGGGGGCAGCGATATACTGGTGAGAGCAGGGGGCAGCGACATACTGGAGAGAGCAGGGGGAAGCGATTACTGGATAGAGCTGGGGGCAGCGACATACTGGAGAGAGCAGGGGGAAGCGATTACTGGAGAGAGCAGGGGGCAGCGACATACTGGAGAGAGCAGGGGGCAGCGACATACTGGAGAGAGCAGGGGGCAGCGACATACTGGAGAGAGCAGGGGGAAGTGATTACTGGATAGAGCTGGGGGCAGCGACATACTGGAGACAGCGGGGGGCAGCGACATACTGGAGACAGCGGGGGCGGCGACATACTGGAGAGAGCGGGGGGCAGCGACATACTGGAGAGAGCAGGGGGCGGCGACATACTGGAGAGAGCAGGGTCAGCGACATACTGGAGAGAGCAGGGGGAAGTGATTACTGGAGAGAGCAGGGGGCAGCGACATACTGGAGAGAGCAGGGGGAAGCGATTACTGGAGAGAGCAGGGGGCAGCGACATACTGGAGACAGTGGGGGGCGGCGACATACTGGAGAGAGAGGGGGCGGCGACATACTGGAGAGAGCGGGGGGCAGTGACATACTGGAGAGAGCAGGGGGCAGCGACATACTGGAGAGAGCAGGGGGAAGCGATTACTGGAGAGAGCAGGGGGCAGCGACATACTGGAGACAGCGGGGGGCGGCGACATACTGGAGAGAGAGGGGGTGGCGACATACTGGAGAGAGCGGGGGGCAGTGACATACTGGAGAGAGCAGGGGGCAGCGACATCCTGGAGAGAGCAGGGGGAAGCGATTACTGGAGAGAGCAGGGGGCAGCGACATACTGGAGACAGTGGGGGGCGGCGACATACTGGAGAGAGAGGGGGCGGCGACATACTGGAGAGAGTGGGGGGCAGTGACATACTGGAGAGAGCGGGGGAGCAGTGATATACCATAGACAGCAGGGGGCAGCGATATATTGTATAGATAACACGAGGAACGCTTTTTAGTGTAGGATAAGAGTTAAAATCCACTTTTGAGGCTGACTGTATAAACATTGTGAGACACCGCCGCCTGATACAATGGTTACTGGTTACGTTTGCTGATGTAGTACCACTAGTCCCAGCATTTGCTTGTAGAATTTTCACTTCTCTGCTATCTATAGTACATTACATTTTCCCCTATAAGATTTTGATTAGTCTTTATTCCTATGACTGGTTTCCTCGTCAAAATGTTTATTGACGTGGTACTACAAGTCCCAGCACTTGAGTTTACTGTTTCCATTTAAACATTGAATGTTTCTATCATGAATTACGAGGTTTGGTGTTTTGTCCATTTCCCTCTGTCTCATCTGTTTATATGCACTGACCCTTGACCCCATGATGTCATCGTATGACCCTTGTTCCTGCCTATGTATGCTCGGCTTATTGTCCTGCATACATGCATGCTCGGCCTGCCTGTCTCACATGTGCAGAAGCTTCAGGTTATGGAAATTTTGCAACAAATCTGCTGCAAATTATTCTGTAGAGAGGAGCGAGTCCAGGAGGAAGGAGGGGGAAGGAGGAGGAAGGTGGAGAGCTGAACTGATCAGATGTCAGAAAGAAGTTTGGAAGAACACAGGAAGCAGGGATAAGGACTTTGTACAGATAATGGAGGCACAGGTCACATAACACAAGCAGTACTCACCAACACCAAGACGCCACATACCGAGCACCAGTAACATTTCGGTCTTCATGATGTGAGTGCACTCACGGGAGAAGAGTGGGCCGGAGTGAGTGTCAGTGTGCTCAGAAGGATGACGCAACTTTCTGGGAGTTCTGCCTCGTGGTTTGCACTTCCGTAATAAAACACACAAAGTGAGAGCTGGAGAGCAAATGACAACAAACCCCCGATACCGCAGGGACTGAAGACTGGAGATGAGGCTGAGCAAGCGTCCTCGTCACTACTCATCACTCGCTCGAGCATCAGTGTGCTTGGGATGCTCGTCACTTGGCGAGTATTTTTTAATGCTCGAGTACACACCCCAAATGTTTGGCTCTTTGTAGACAGCCAATGAACATGTGGGGATTCCCTGCCAGTCACTGTAATGCCATAGCCATCTTGATTGTGGCATTACTGTGATTGGCTGGCCGCATAGCGTCATCAGGTCTAATAAGACCAATGACGCCATGCTCGACTGTCAGAAGTGAAACCTAGTAGTGATGGGCAGTCCGGCTCTTTTTGGTGATCTGGCTCACTCGGCTCCACTCACCAAAAAGAGTCGTCTCTTTTTGGCTCAAAAAACGTCTCTTCTTGCAAAAAGTGCTCCTTTCCCCACTTTTATCACTCCAGTCTCTTCACTATAAAGCCTGGGCCTCATTATACAGCTGTACAGGGGTCTAGTGAAGGCTTTTTAGCCATTTTCTCAGAGTGTAAATGTGGCGCCCCCAGGAGTATGGCTGCCACAGTGGCTTTGCCTTCCTCCAGGGAGGGTAATGCCAGGCTTGGAGGCAGTGAAGGGTTTCTCCAGCAGTTCACCTATGCATGCAACACAGTTCCACTCCAGGCCAGCAGGGGGAACGCTTAACCGGAATTAAGGGGAGGAGTGCTCTCTGAGGGCCAAGAGGAAGGAGTGGTCAGTTAGTGTGAGGAGGGTCACGTGTGCAGACGTCGAAGAGAAGCGCGGAGATTGAGCAGAGAGGAAAGGCTCATCTCCAGTGAGAGCGCATGAACTGGAGCCTGGTCTCCACGGTTGTACGCATACTAACAGTCCTGCAACAACGAAGCTGAAGTTGGTTTCTTATTCGTTCATTTTCATATTCAGCTATTTTTTATTTTCTGTTTTTTTCAAGTTTTTCAATAAAAATAAATCATTCTAAGTATATAATAATATGCAATCATGTGTCCTTTTGTGAATACACTTCAAAACAGATAAAAAATAGAAGGCTGGCGCAAAAATGGGCATCAAAGTGGGCACTGAGGTATGGTATTGAAGGGGTTAAATGGCTTTGTGCCACTGATCTGACACCTCATTTACATACATTGTGATGCCCCATATCAAGTTCATGTCAATCCAGCCTGGCACAAATGGGTTATGGGCATCAAAACTGGTGGGCAGAAAATCAATTTTCACACATGTGAATAAGTAACAGCTAATTTTAAGGTGTTAAATGCCTTTGTGCCACTGATCTAACACCTGATATACATACTTAGTGATGCTCCACATGCAATCCATGTCTCTCCAGCCTGGCACAAATGGGTTCTGGGCATCAGAACTGGCTTCAAAGTGGTCAAATCACCCATTTTCACAGATTTGAATAAGTAACAGCTATTTTTAAGGTGTTAAATGCCTTTGGGCCACTGATGTAACACCTGATTTACATACCTACTGATGCCCCACATGAAATCCATGTCTCTCCAGCCTGGCGCAAATGGGTTATCGGCATCAAAACTGGCATCAAAGTGGGCAAATCACACATTTTCACAGTTTTGAATAAGTAACAGCTATTTTTAAGGGGTTAAATGCCTTTGGGCCACTGATCTAACACCTGATTTACATACCTACTGATGCCCCACATGAAATTCATGTCTCTCCAGCCTGGCACAAATGGGTTCTGGGCATCAGAACTGGCATCAAAGTGGTCAAATCACTCATTTTCACAGATTTGAAGTAACAGCTATATTTAAGGGGTTAAATGCCTTTGGGCCACTGATCTAACACCTGATTTACATACCTTGTGATGCCACACATCAAGTTCATGTCAATCCAGCCTGGCACAAATGGGTTATGGGCATCAAACTGGCATCAAAGTGGGCAGAGAACCAATTTTCACACATGTGAATAAGTAACAGCTAAATTTAAGGGGTTAAATGGCTTTAGGCCACTGATCTAACACCTGATTTTCATACCAACTGATGCCCCACATGCAATCCATGTCTCTCCAGCCTGGTACAAATGGGTTATCGGCATCAGAACTGGCATCAAAGTGGGTAAATCACCCATTTTCACAGATTTGAATAAGTAACAGCTATTTTTAAGGGGTTAATGGCTTTGTGCCACTGATCTAACACCTGATTTACATACCTACTGATGCCCCACATGAAATCCATGTCTCTCCAGCCTGGCACAAATGGGTTCTGGGCATCAGAACTGACATCAAAGTGGTCAAATCACCCATTTTCACAGATTTGAATAAGTAACAGCTATTTTTAAGGGGTTAAATGCCTTTGGGCCACTGATCTAACACCTAATTTAAATACCTACTGATGCCCCACATGAAATCCATTTCACAGCAGCCTGGCACAAATGGGTTCTGGGCATCAGAACTGGCATCAAAGTGGTCAAATCACCCATTTTCACAGATTTGAAGAAGTAACAGCTATTTTTAAGGGGTTAAATGCCTTTGGGCCACTGATCTAACACCTGATTTACATACCTACTGATGCCCCACATGAAATCCATGTCACTCCAGCCTGGCACAAATGGGTTCTGGGCATCAGAACTGGCATCAAAGTGGTCAAATCACACATTTTCACAGATTTGAATAAGTAACAACTATTTTTAAGGGGTTAAATGCCTTTGGGCCACTGATCTAACACCTGATTTACATACCTACTGATGCCCCACATGAAATCCATGTCACTCCAGCCTGGCACAAATGGGTTCTGGGCATCAGAACTGGCATCAAAGTGGTCAAATCACACATTTTCACAGATTTGAATAAGTAACAGCTATTTTTAAGGGGTTAAATGGCTTTGTGCCACTGATCTAACACCTGATTTACATACCTACTGATGCCCCACATGCAATCCATGTCTCTCCAGCCCGGCACAAATGGGTTCTGGGCATCAGAACTGGCATCAAAGTGGTCAAATCACCCATTTTCACAGATTTGAATAAGTAACAGCTATTTTTAAGGGGTTAAATGCCTTTGGGCCACTGATCTAACACCTAATTTACATACCTACTGATGCCCCACATGAAATCCATTTCACAGCAGCCTGGCAAAAATGGGTTCTGGGCATCAGAACTGGCATCAAAGTGGTCAATTCACCCATTTTCACAGATTTGAAGAAGTAACAGCTATTTTTAAGGGGTTAAATGCCTTTGGGCCACTGATCTAACACCTGATTTACATACCTACTGATGCCCCACATGAAATCCATGTCACTCCAGCCTGGCACAAATGGGTTCTGGACATCAGAACTGGCATCAATTTGGTCAAATCACCCATTTTCACAGATTTGAATAAGTAACAACTATTTTTAAGGGGTTAAATGCTTTTGGGTCACTGATCTAACACCTGATTTACATACCTACTGATGCCCCACATGAAATCCATGTCACTCCAGCCTGGCACAAATGGGTTCTGGGCATCAGAACTGGCATCAAAGTGGTCAAATCACACATTTTCACAGATTTGAATAAGTAACAGCTATTTTTAAGGGGTTAAATGCCTTTGGGCCACTGATCTAACACCTGATTTACATACCTACTGATGCCCCACATGAAATACATGTCAATCCAGCCTGGCGCAAATGGGTTATCGGCATCAAAACTGGCATCAAAGTGGGCAAATCACACATTTTCACTGATTTGAATGAGTAACAGCTATTTTTAAGGGGTTAAATAGCTTTGGCCCACTGATCTAACACCTGATTTACATACCTACTGATGCCCCATATGAAATCCATGTCTCTCCAGCCTGGCACAAATTGGTTCTGGGCATCAGAACTGGCATCAAAGTGGTCAAATCACCCATTTTCACAGATTTGAAGTAACAGCTATTTTTAAGGGGTTAAATGCCTTTGGGCCACTGATCTAACACCTGATTTACATACCTTGTGATGCCACACATCAAGTTCATGTCAATCCAGCCTGGCAAAAATGGGTTATGGGCATCAAAACTGGCATCAAAGTGGGCAGAGAACCAATTTTCACACATGTGAATAAGTAACAGCTAAATTTAAGGGGTTAAATGGCTTTGGGCCACTGATCTAACACCTGATTTTCATACCTACTGATGCCCCACATGCAATCCATGTCTCTCCAGCCTGGCACAAATGGGTTCTGGGCATCAGAACTGGCATCAAAGTGGTCAAATCACCCATTTTCACAGATTTGAATAAGTAACAGCTATTTTTAAGGGGTTACATTGCTTTGTGCCACTGATCTAACACCTATTTTACATACCTACTGATGCCCCACATGAAATCCATTTCACAACAGCCTGGCACAAATGGGTTCTGGGCATCAGAACTGGCATCAAAGTGGTCAAATCACCCATTTTCACAGATTTGAAGAAGTAACAGCTATTTTTAAGGGGTTAAATGCCTTTGGGCCACTGATCTAACACCTGATATACATACCTACTGATGCCCCACATGAAATCCATGTCACTCCAGCCTGGCACAAATGGGTTCTGGGCATCAGAACTGGCATCAAAGTGGTCAAATCACCCATTTTCACAGATTTGAATAAGTAACAGCTATTTTTCAGGGGTTAAATGCCTTTGGGCCACTGATCTAACAACTGATTTACATACCTACTGATGCCCCACATGAAATCCATGTCACTCCAGCCTGGCACAAATGGGTTCTGGGCATCAAAACTGGCATCAAAGTGGGCAAATCACCCATTTTCACAGATTTGAATAAGTAACAGCTATTTTTAAGGGGTTAAATGCCTTTGGGCCACTGATCTAACACCTGATTTACATACCTACTGATGCCCCACATGAAATCCATGTCACTCCAGCCTGGCACAAATGGGTTCTGGGCATCAGAACTGGCATCAAAGTGGGCAAATCGCACATTTTCACAGATTTGAATAAGTAACAGCTATTTTTAAGGGGTTAAATGCCTTTGGGCCACTGATCTAACACCTGATTTACATACGTACTGATGCCCCACATGAAATACATGTCAATCCAGCCTGGCGCAAATGGGTTATCGGCATCAAAACTGGCATCAAAGTGGGCAAATCACACATTTTCACTGATTTGAATAAGTAACAGCTATTTTTAAGGGGTTAAATGGCTTTGAGCCACTGATCTAACACCTGATTTACATACCTACTGATGCCCCACATGAAATCCATGTCTCTCCAGCCTGGCACAAATGGGTTCTGGGCATCAGAACTGGCATCAAAGTGGTCAAATCACCCATTTTTACAGATTTGAAGTAACAGCTATTTTTAAGGGGTTAAATGCCTTTGGGCCACTGATCTAACACCTGATTTACATACGTACTGATGCCCCACATGAAATACATGTCAATCCAGCCTGGTGCAAATGGGTTATCGGCATCAAAACTGGCATCAAAGTGGGCAAATCACACATTTTCACTGATTTGAATGAGTAACAGCTATTTTTAAGGGGTTAAATAGCTTTGGCCCACTGATCTAACACCTGATTTACATACCTACTGATGCCCCATATGAAATCCATGTCTCTCCAGCCTGGCACAAATGGGTTCTGGGCATCAGAACTGGCATCAAAGTGGTCAAATCACCCATTTTCACAGATTTGAAGTAACAGCTATTTTTAAGGGGTTAAATGCCTTTGGGCCACTGATCTAACACCTGATTTACATACCTTGTGATGCCACACATCAAGTTCATGTCAATCCAGCCTGGCAAAAATGGGTTATGGGCATCAAAACTGGCATCAAAGTGGGCAGAGAACCAATTTTCACACATGTGAATAAGTAACAGCTAAATTTAAGGGGTTAAATGGCTTTGGGCCACTGATCTAACACCTGATTTTCATACCTACTGATGCTCCACATGCAATCCATGTCTCTCCAGCCTGGCACAAATGGGTTCTGGGCATCAGAACTGGCATCAAAGTGGTCAAATCACCCATTTTCACAGATTTGAATAAGTAACAGCTATTTTTAAGGGGTTAAATGGCTTTGTGACACTGATCTAACACCTATTTTACATACCTACTGATGCCCCACATGAAATCCATTTCACAGCAGCCTGGCACAAATGGGTTCTGGGCATCAGAACTGGCATCAAAGTGGTCAAATCACCCATTTTCACAGATTTGAAGAAGTAACAGCTATTTTTAAGGGGTTAAATGCCTTTGGGCCACTGATCTAACACCTGATATACATACCTACTGATGCCCCACATGAAATCCATGTCACTCCAGCCTGGCACAAATGGGTTCTGGGCATCAGAACTGGCATCAAAGTGGTCAAATCACCCATTTTCACAGATTTGAATAAGTAACAGCTATTTTTAAGGGGTTAAATGCCTTTGGGCCACTGATCTAACACCTGATTTACATACCTACTGATGCCCCACATGAAATCCATGTCACTCCAGCCTGGCACAAATGGGTTCTGGGCATCAAAACTGGCATCAAAGTGGGCAAATCACCCATTTTCACAGATTTGAATAAGTAACAGCTATTTTTAAGGGGTTAAATGCCTTTGGGCCACTGATCTAACACCTGATTTACATACCTACTGATGCCCCACATGAAATCCATGTCACTCCAGCCTGGCACAAATGGGTTCTGGGCATCAGAACTGGCATCAAAGTGGGCAAATCGCACATTTTCACAGATTTGAATAAGTAACAGCTATTTTTAAGGGGTTAAATGCCTTTGGGCCACTGATCTAACACCTGATTTACATACGTACTGATGCCCCACATGAAATACATGTCAATCCAGCCTGGCGCAAATGGGTTATCGGCATCAAAACTGGCATCAAAGTGGGCCAATCACACATTTTCAATGATTTGAATAAGTAACAGCTATTTTTAAGGGGTTAAATGGCTTTGAGCCACTGATCTAACACCTGATTTAAATACCTACTGATGCCCCACATGAAATCCATGTCTCTCCAGCATGGCACAAATGGGTTCTGGGCATCAGAACTGGTATCAAAGTGGTCAAATCACCCATTTTTACAGATTTGAAGTAACAGCTATTTTTAAGGGGTTAAATGCCTTTGGGCCACTGATCTAACACCTGATTTACATACCTACTGATGCCCCACATGAAATCCATGTCAATCCAGCCTGGCGCAAATGGGTTATCGGCATCAAAACTGGCATCAAAGTGGGCAAATCGCACATTTTCACTGATTTGAATAAGTAACAGCTATTTTTAAGGGGTTAAATGCCTTTGGGCCACTGATGTAACACCTGATTTACATACCTACTGATGCCCCACATGCAATCCATGTCTCTCCAGCCTGGTACAAATGGATTCTGGGCATCAGAACTGGCATCAAAGTGGTCAAATCACCCATTTTCACAGATTTGAATAAGTAACAGCTATTTTTAAGGCGTTAAATGCCTTTGGGCCACTGATCTAACACCTGATTTACATACCTACTGATGCCCCACATGAAATCCATGTCACTCCAGCCTGGCACAAATGGGTTCTGGGCATCAGAACTGGCATCAAAGTGGTCAAATCACCCATTTTCACAGATTTGAATAAGTAACAGCTATTTTTAAGGGGTTAAATGCCTTTGGGCCACTGATCTAACACCTAGTTTACATACCTACTGATGCCCCACATGAAATCCATTTCACAGCAGCCTGGCACAAATGGGTTCTGGGCATCAGAACTGGCATCAAAGTGGTCAAATCACCCATTTTCACAGATTTGAAGAAGTAACAGCTATTTTTAAGGGGTTAAATGCCTTTGGGCCACTGATCTAACACCTGATTTACATAACTACTGATGCCCCACATGAAATCCATGTCACTCCAGCCTGGCAAAAATGGGTTCTGGGCATCAGAACTGGCATCAAAATGGTCAAATCACCCATTTTCACAGATTTGAATAAGTAACAACTATTTTAAAGGGGTTAAATGCCTTTGGGCCACTGATCTAACACCTGATTTACATACCTACTGATGCCCCATATGAAATCCATGTCACTCCATCCTGGCACAAATGGGTTCTGGGCATCAGAACTGGCATCAAAGTGGTCAAATCACACATTTTCACAGATTTGAATAAGTAACAGCTATTTTTAAGGGGTTAAATGCCTTTGGGCCACTGATCTAACACCTGATTTACATACCTACTGATGCCCCACATGAAATACATGTCAATCCAGCCTGGCGCAAATGGGTTATCGGCATCAAAACTGGCATCAAAGTGGGCAAATCACACATTTTCACTGATTTGAATAAGTAACAGCTATTTTTAAGGGGTTAAATGGCTTTGGGCCACTGATCTAACACCTGATTTACATACCTTGTGATACCACACATCAAGATCATGTCAATCCAGCCTGGCACAAATGGGTTATGGGCATCAAAACTGGCATCAAAGTGGGCAGAGAACCAATTTTCACACATGTGAATAAGTAACAGCTAAATTTAAGGGGTTAAATGGCTTTGGGCCACAGATCTAACAACTGATTTTCATACCTACTGATGCCCCACATGCAATCCATGTCTCTCCAGCCTGGCACAAATGGGTTCTGGGCATCAGAACTGGCATCAAAGTGGTCAAATCACCCATTTTCACAGATTTGAATAAGTAACAGCTATTTTTAAGGGGTTAAATGGCTTTGTGCCACTGATCTAACACCTGATTTACATACCTACTGATGCCCCACATGAAATCTATTTCACAGCAGCCTGGCACAAATGGGTTCTGGGCATCAGAACTGGCATCAAATTGGTCAAATCACCCATTTTCACAGATTTGAAGAAGTAACAGCTATTTTAAGGCGTTAAATGCCTTTGGGCCACTGATCTAACACCTGATTTACATACCAACTGATGCCACACATGAAATCCATGTCACTCCAGCCTGGCACAAATTGGTTATCGGCATCAGAACTGGCATCAAAGTGGTCAAATCACCCATTTTTACAAATTTGAAGTAACAGCTATTTTTAAGGCGTTAAATGTCTTTGGGCCACTGATCTAACACCTGATTTACATAACTTGTGATGTCACACATCAAGTTCATGTCAATCCAGCCTGGCACAAATGGGTTATGGGCATGAAAACTGGCATCAAAGTGGGCAGAGAACCAATTTTCACACATGTGAATAAGTAACAGCTAAATTTAAGGGGTTAAATGGCTTTGGGCCACAGATCTAACACCTGATATACATACCTAGTGATGCCCCACATGAAATTCATGTCACTCCAGCCTGGCACAAATGGGTTCTGGGCATCAGAACTGGCATCAAAGTGGTCAAATCACCCATTTTCACAGATTTGAATAAGTAACAGCTATTTTTAAGGGGTTAAATGCCTTTGGGCCACTGGTCTAACACCTGGTTTACATACCTACTGATGCCCCACATGAATTCCATGTCAATCCAGCCTGGCACAAATGGGTTCTGGGCATCAGAACTGGCATCAAAGTGGTCAAATGACCCATTTTCACAGATTTGAATAAGAAACAGCTATTTTTAAGGGGTTAAATGCCTTTGGGCCACTGATCTAACACCTGATTTGCATACCTACTGATGCCCCACATGAAATCCATGTCAATCCAGCCTTGCATAAATGGTTTCTGGGCATCAGAACTGGCATCAAAGTGGTGAAATCACCCATTTTCACAGATTTGAATAAGTAACAGCTATTTTTAAGGGGTTAAATGCCTTTTGCCCACTGATCTAACACCTGATTTACATACCTACTGACGCCCCACATGCAATCCATGTCTCTCCAGCCTGGTACAAATGGATTCTGGGCATCAGAACTGGCATCAAAGTGGTCAAATCACCCATTTTCACAGATTTGAATAAGTAACAGCTATTTTTAAGGTGTTAAATGCCTTTGGGCCACTGATCTAACACCTGATTTACATACCTACTGATGCCCCACATGAAATCCATGTCAATCCAGCCTGGCGCAAATGGGTTATCGGCATCAAAACTGGCATCAAAGTTGGCAAATCACACATTTTCACAGATTTGAATAAGTAACAGCTATTTTTAAGGGGTTAAATGCCTTTGGGCCACTGATCTAACACCTGATTTACATACCTACTGATGCCCCACATGAAATACATGTCATTCCAGCCTGGCGCAAATGGGTTATCGGCATCAAAACTGGCATCAAAGTGGGCAAATCACACATTTTCACTGATTTGAATAACAGCTATTTTTAAGGGGTTAAATGCCTTTGGGCCACTGACCTAACACCTGATTTACATACCTACTGATACCCCACATGAAATCCATGTCTCTCCAGCCTGGCACAAATGGGTTCTGGGCATCAGAACTGGCATCAAAGTGGTCAAATCATCCATTTTCACAGATTTGAAGTAACAGCTATTTTTAAGGGGTTAAATGCCTTTGGGCCACTGATCTAACACCTGATTTACATACCTTGTGATGCCACACATCAAGTTCATGTCAATCCAGCCTGGCGCAAATGGGTTATCGGAATCAAAACTGGCATCAAAGTGGGCAAATCACTCATTTTCACTGATTTGAATAAGTAACAGCTATTTTTAAGGGGTTAAATGGCTTTAAGCCACTGATCTAACACCTGATTTACATACCTACTGATGCCCCACATGAAATCCATGTCTCTCCAGCCTGGTACAAATGGGTTCTGGGCATCAGAACTGGCATCAAAATGTTGAAATCACCCATTTTCACAGAATTGAATAAGTAATAGCTATTTTTAAGGCGTTAAATGCCTTTGGGCAACAGATCTAACACCTGATTTACATACCTACTGATGCCCCACATGAAATCCATGTCAATCCAGCCTGGCACAAATGGGTTCTGGGCATCAGAACTGACATCAAAGTGGTCAAATCACCCATTTTCACAGATTTGAATAAGTAACAGCTATTTTTAAGGGGTTAAATGCCTTTGGGCCACTGATCTAACACGTAATTTAAATACCTACTGATGCCCCACATGAAATCCATTTCACAGCAGCCTGGCACAAATGGGTTCTGGGCATCAGAACTGGCATCAAAGTGGTCAAATCACCCATTTTCACAGATTTGAAGAAGTAACAGCTATTTTTAAGGGGTTAAATGCCTTTGGGCCACTGATCTAACACCTGATTTACATACCTACTGATGCCCCACATGAAATCCATGTCACTCCAGCCTGGCACAAATGGGTTCTGGGCATCAGAACTGGCATCAAAGTGGTCAAATCACACATTTTCACAGATTTGAATAAGTAATAACTATTTTTAAGGGGTTAAATGCCTTTGGGCCACTGATCTAACACCTGATTTACATACCTACTGATGCCCCACATGAAATCCATGTCACTCCAGCCTGGCACAAATGGGTTCTGGGCATCAGAACTGGCATCAAAGTGGTCAAATCACACATTTTCACAGATTTGAATAAGTAACAGCTATTTTTAAGGGGTTAAATGGCTTTGTGCCACTGATCTAACACCTGATTTACATACCTACTGATGCCCCACATGCAATCCATGTCTCTCCAGCCCGGCACAAATGGGTTCTGGGCATCAGAACTGGCATCAAAGTGGTCAAATCACCCATTTTCACAGATTTGAATAAGTAACAGCTATTTTTAAGGGGTTAAATGCCTTTGGGCCACTGATCTAACACCTAATTTACATACCTACTGATGCCCCACATGAAATCCACTTCACAGCAGCCTGGCAAAAATGGGTTCTGGGCATCAGAACTGGCATCAAAGTGGTCAATTCACCCATTTTCACAGATTTGAAGAAGTAACAGCTATTTTTAAGGGGTTAAATGCCTTTGGGCCACTGATCTAACACCTGATTTACATACCTACTGATGCCCCACATGAAATCCATGTCACTCCAGCCTGGCACAAATGGGTTCTGGACATCAGAACTGGCATCAATTTGGTCAAATCACCCATTTTCACAGATTTGAATAAGTAACAACTATTTTTAAGGGGTTAAATGCTTTTGGGTCACTGATCTAACACCTGATTTACATACCTACTGATGCCCCACATGAAATCCATGTCACTCCAGCCTGGCACAAATGGGTTCTGGGCATCAGAACTGGCATCAAAGTGGTCAAATCACACATTTTCACAGATTTGAATAAGTAACAGCTATTTTTAAGGGGTTAAATGCCTTTGGGCCACTGATCTAACACCTGATTTACATACCTACTGATGCCCCACATGAAATACATGTCAATCCAGCCTGGCGCAAATGGGTTATCGGCATCAAAACTGGCATCAAAGTGGGCAAATCACACATTTTCACTGATTTGAATGAGTAACAGCTATTTTTAAGGGGTTAAATAGCTTTGGGCCACTGATCTAACACCTGATTTACATACCTACTGATGCCCCATATGAAATCCATGTCTCTCCAGCCTGGCACAAATTGGTTCTGGGCATCAGAACTGGCATCAAAGTGGTCAAATCACCCATTTTCACAGATTTGAAGTAACAGCTATTTTTAAGGGGTTAAATGCCTTTGGGCCACTGATCTAACACCTGATTTACATACCTTGTGATGCCACACATCAAGTTCATGTCAATCCAGCCTGGCAAAAATGGGTTATGGGCATCAAAACTGGCATCAAAGTGGGCAGAGAACCAATTTTCACACATGTGAATAAGTAATAGCTAAATTTAAGGGGTTAAATGGCTTTGGGCCACTGATCTAACACCTGATTTTCATACCTACTGACGCCCCACATGCAATCCATGTCTCTCCAGCCTGGCACAAATGGGTTCTGGGCATCAGAACTGGCATCAAAGTGGTCAAATCACCCATTTTCACAGATTTGAATAAGTAACAGCTATTTTTAAGGGGTTAAATTGCTTTGTGCCACTGATCTAACACCTATTTTACATACCTACTGATGCCCCACATGAAATCCATTTCACAGCAGCCTGGCACAAATGGGTTCTGGGCATCAGAACTGGCATCAAAGTGGTCAAATCACCCATTTTCACAGATTTGAAGAAGTAACAGCTATTTTTAAGGGGTTAAATGCCTTTGGGCCACTGATCTAACACCTGATATACATACCTACTGATGCCCCACATGAAATCCATGTCACTCCAGCCTGGCACAAATGGGTTCTGGGCATCAGAACTGGCATCAAAGTGGTCAAATCACCCATTTTCACAGATTTGAATAAGTAACAGCTATTTTTCAGGGGTTAAATGCCTTTGGGCCACTGATCTAACAACTGATTTACATACCTACTGATGCCCCACATGAAATCCATGTCACTCCAGCCTGGCACAAATGGGTTCTGGGCATCAAAACTGGCATCAAAGTGGGCAAATCACCCATTTTCACAGATTTGAATAAGTAACAGCTATTTTTAAGGGGTTAAATGCCTTTGGGCCACTGATCTAACACCTGATTTACATACCTACTGATGCCCCACATGAAATCCATGTCACTCCAGCCTGGCACAAATGGGTTCTGGGCATCAGAACTGGCATCAAAGTGGGCAAATCGCACATTTTCACAGATTTGAATAAGTAACAGCTATTTTTAAGGGGTTAAATGCCTTTGGGCCACTGATCTAACACCTGATTTACATACGTACTGATGCCCCACATGAAATACATGTCAATCCAGCCTGGCGCAAATGGGTTATCGGCATCAAAACTGGCATCAAAGTGGGCAAATCACACATTTTCACTGATTTGAATAAGTAACAGCTATTTTTAAGGGGTTAAATGGCTTTGAGCCACTGATCTAACACCTGATTTACATACCTACTGATGCCCCACATGAAATCCATGTCTCTCCAGCCTGGCACAAATGGGTTCTGGGCATCAGAACTGGCATCAAAGTGGTCAAATCACCCATTTTTACAGATTTGAAGTAACAGCTATTTTTAAGGGGTTAAATGCCTTTGGGCCACTGATCTAACACCTGATTTACATACGTACTGATGCCCCACATGAAATACATGTCAATCCAGCCTGGCGCAAATGGGTTATCGGCATCAAAACTGGCATCAAAGTGGGCAAATCACACATTTTCACTGATTTGAATGAGTAACAGCTATTTTTAAGGGGTTAAATAGCTTTGGCCCACTGATCTAACACCTGATTTACATACCTACTGATGCCCCATATGAAATCCATGTCTCTCCAGCCTGGCACAAATGGGTTCTGGGCATCAGAACTGGCATCAAAGTGGTCAAATCACCCATTTTCACAGATTTGAAGTAACAGCTATTTTTAAGGGGTTAAATGCCTTTGGGCCACTGATCTAACACCTGATTTACATACCTTGTGATGCCACACATCAAGTTCATGTCAATCCAGCCTGGCAAAAATGGGTTATGGGCATCAAAACTGGCATCAAAGTGGGCAGAGAACCAATTTTCACACATGTGAATAAGTAACAGCTAAATTTAAGGGGTTAAATGGCTTTGGGCCACTGATCTAACACCTGATTTTCATACCTACTGATGCTCCACATGCAATCCATGTCTCTCCAGCCTGGCACAAATGGGTTCTGGGCATCAGAACTGGCATCAAAGTGGACAAATCACCCATTTTCACAGATTTGAATAAGTAACAGCTATTTTTAAGGGGTTAAATGGCTTTGTGACACTGATCTAACACCTATTTTACATACCTACTGATGCCCCACATGAAATCCATTTCACAGCAGCCTGGCACAAATGGGTTCTGGGCATCAGAACTGGCATCAAAGTGGTCAAATCACCCATTTTCACAGATTTGAAGAAGTAACAGCTATTTTTAAGGGGTTAAATGCCTTTGGGCCACTGATCTAACACCTGATATACATACCTACTGATGCCCCACATGAAATCCATGTCACTCCAGCCTGGCACAAATGGGTTCTGGGCATCAGAACTGGCATCAAAGTGGTCAAATCACCCATTTTCACAGATTTGAATAAGTAACAGCTATTTTTCAGGGGTTAAATGCCTTTGGGCCACTGATCTAACAACTGATTTACATACCTACTGATGCCCCACATGAAATCCATGTCACTCCAGCCTGGCACAAATGGGTTCTGGGCATCAAAACTGGCATCAAAGTGGGCAAATCACCCATTTTCACAGATTTGAATAAGTAACAGCTATTTTTAAGGGGTTAAATGCCTTTGGGCCACTGATCTAACACCTGATTTACATACCTACTGATGCCCCACATGAAATCCATGTCACTCCAGCCTGGCACAAATGGGTTCTGGGCATCAGAACTGGCATCAAAGTGGGCAAATCGCACATTTTCACAGATTTGAATAAGTAACAGCTATTTTTAAGGGGTTAAATGCCTTTGGGCCACTGATCTAACACCTGATTTACATACGTACTGATGCCCCACATGAAATACATGTCAATCCAGCCTGGCGCAAATGGGTTATCGGCATCAAAACTGGCATCAAAGTGGGCAAATCACACATTTTCACTGATTTGAATAAGTAACAGCTATTTTTAAGGGGTTAAATGGCTTTGAGCCACTGATCTAACACCTGATTTACATACCTACTGATGCCCCACATGAAATCCATGTCTCTCCAGCCTGGCACAAATGGGTTCTGGGCATCAGAACTGGCATCAAAGTGGTCAAATCACCCATTTTTACAGATTTGAAGTAACAGCTATTTTTAAGGGGTTAAATGCCTTTGGGCCACTGATCTAACACCTGATTTACATACGTACTGATGCCCCACATGAAATACATGTCAATCCAGCCTGGCGCAAATGGGTTATCGGCATCAAAACTGGCATCAAAGTGGGCAAATCACACATTTTCACTGATTTGAATGAGTAACAGCTATTTTTAAGGGGTTAAATAGCTTTGGCCCACTGATCTAACACCTGATTTACATACCTACTGATGCCCCATATGAAATCCATGTCTCTCCAGCCTGGCACAAATGGGTTCTGGGCATCAGAACTGGCATCAAAGTGGTCAAATCACCCATTTTCACAGATTTGAAGTAACAGCTATTTTTAAGGGGTTAAATGCCTTTGGGCCACTGATCTAACACCTGATTTACATACCTTGTGATGCCACACATCAAGTTCATGTCAATCCAGCCTGGCAAAAATGGGTTATGGGCATCAAAACTGGCATCAAAGTGGGCAGAGAACCAATTTTCACACATGTGAATAAGTAACAGCTAAATTTAAGGGGTTAAATGGCTTTGGGCCACAGATCTAACACCTGATATACATACCTAGTGATGCCCCACATGAAATTCATGTCACTCCAGCCTGGCACAAATGGGTTCTGGGCATCAGAACTGGCATCAAAGTGGTCAAATCACCCATTTTCACAGATTTGAATAAGTAACAGCTATTTTTAAGGGGTTAAATGCCTTTGGGCCACTGGTCTAACACCTGGTTTACATACCTACTGATGCCCCACATGAATTCCATGTCAATCCAGCCTGGCACAAATGGGTTCTGGGCATCAGAACTGGCATCAAAGTGGTCAAATGACCCATTTTCACAGATTTGAATAAGAAACAGCTATTTTTAAGGGGTTAAATGCCTTTGGGCCACTGATCTAACACCTGATTTGCATACCTACTGATGCCCCACATGAAATCCATGTCAATCCAGCCTGGTACAAATGGGTTCTGGGCATCAGAACTGGCATCAAAGTGGGCAAATCACACATTTTCACAGATTTGAATAAGAAACAGCTATTTTTAAGGGGTTAAATGCCTTTGGGCCACTGATCTAACACCTGATTTACATACCTACTGATGCCCCACATGAAATCCATGTCAATCCAGCCTGGCACAAATGGGTTATCGGCATCAAAACTGGCATCAAAGTGGGCAAATCGCACATTTTCACTGATTTGAATAAGTAACAACTATTTTTAAGGGGTTGAATGCCTTTGGGCCACTGATGTAACACCTGATTTACATACCTACTGACGCCCCACATGCAATCCATGTCTCTCCAGCCTGGTACAAATGGATTCTGGGCATCAGAACTGGCATCAAAGTGGTCAAATCACCCATTTTCACAGATTTGAATAAGTAACAGCTATTTTTAAGGTGTTAAATGCCTTTGGGCCACTGATCTAACACCTGATTTACATACCTACTGATGCCCCACATGAAATCCATGTCAATCCAGCCTGGCGCAAATGGGTTATCGGCATCAAAACTGGCATCAAAGTTGGCAAATCACACATTTTCACAGATTTGAATAAGTAACAGCTATTTTTAAGGGGTTAAATGCCTTTGGGCCACTGATCTAACACCTGATTTACATACCTACTGATGCCCCACATGAAATACATGTCATTCCAGCCTGGCGCAAATGGGTTATCGGCATCAAAACTGGCATCAAAGTGGGCAAATCACACATTTTCACTGATTTGAATAACAGCTATTTTTAAGGGGTTAAATGCCTTTGGGCCACTGACCTAACACCTGATTTACATACCTACTGATACCCCACATGAAATCCATGTCTCTCCAGCCTGGCACAAATGGGTTCTGGGCATCAGAACTGGCATCAAAGTGGTCAAATCATCCATTTTCACAGATTTGAAGTAACAGCTATTTTTAAGGGGTTAAATGCCTTTGGGCCACTGATCTAACACCTGATTTACATACCTTGTGATGCCACACATCAAGTTCATGTCAATCCAGCCTGGCGCAAATGGGTTATCGGCATCAAAACTGGCATCAAAGTGGGCAAATCACTCATTTTCACTGATTTGAATAAGTAACAGCTATTTTTAAGGGGTTAAATGGCTTTGAGCCACTGATCTAACACCTGATTTACATACCTACTGATGCCCCACATGAAATCCATGTCTCTCCAGCCTGGTACAAATGGGTTCTGGGCATCAGAACTGGCATCAAAATGTTGAAATCACCCATTTTCACAGAATTGAATAAGTAATAGCTATTTTTAAGGCGTTAAATGCCTTTGGGCAACAGATCTAACACCTGATTTACATACCTACTGATGCCCCACATGAAATCCATGTCAATCCAGCCTGGCACAAATGGGTTCTGGGCATCAGAACTGACATCAAAGTGGTCAAATCACCCATTTTCACAGATTTGAAGAAGTAACAGCTATTTTTAAGGGGTTAAATGCCTTTGGGCCACTGATCTAACACCTGATTTACATACCTACTGATGCCCCACATGAAATCCATTTCACAGCAGCCTGGCACAAATGGGTTCTGGGCATCAGAACTGGCATCAAAGTGGTCAAATCACCCATTTTCACAGATTTGAAGAAGTAACAGCTATTTTTAAGGGGTTAAATGCCTTTGGGCCACTGATCTAACACCTGATTTACATACCTACTGATGCCCCACATGAAATCCATGTCACTCCAGCCTGGCACAAATGGGTTCTGGGCATCAGAACTGGCATCAAAGTGGTCAAATCACACATTTTCACAGATTTGAATAAGTAACAACTATTTTTAAGGGGTTAAATGCCTTTGGGCCACTGATCTAACACCTGATTTACATACCTACTGATGCCCCACATGAAATCCATGTCACTCCAGCCTGGCACAAATGGGTTCTGGGCATTAGAACTGGCATCAAAGTGGTCAAATCACACATTTTCACAGATTTGAATAAGTAACAGCTATTTTTAAGGGGTTAAATGGCTTTGTGCCACTGATCTAACACCTGATTTACATACCTACTGATGCCCCACATGCAATCCATGTGTCTCCAGCCCGGCACAAATGGGTTCTGGGCATCAGAACTGGCATCAAAGTGGTCAAATCACCCATTTTCACAGATTTGAATAAGTAACAGCTATTTTTAAGGGGTTAAATGCCTTTGGGCCACTGATCTAACACCTAATTTACATACCTACTGATGCCCCACATGAAATCCATTTCACAGCAGCCTGGCAAAAATGGGTTCTGGGCATCAGAACTGGCATCAAAGTGGTCAATTCACCCATTTTCACAGATTTGAAGAAGTAACAGCTATTTTTAAGGGGTTAAATGCCTTTGGGCCACTGATCTAACACCTGATTTACATACCTACTGATGCCCCACATGAAATCCATGTCACTCCAGCCTGGCACAAATGGGTTCTGGACATCAGAACTGGCATCAATTTGGTCAAATCACCCATTTTCACAGATTTGAATAAGTAACAACTATTTTTAAGGGGTTAAATGCTTTTGGGTCACTGATCTAACACCTGATTTACATACCTACTGATGCCCCACATGAAATCCATGTCACTCCAGCCTGGCACAAATGGGTTCTGGGCATCAGAACTGGCATCAAAGTGGTCAAATCACACATTTTCACAGATTTGAATAAGTAACAGCTATTTTTAAGGGGTTAAATGCCTTTGGGCCACTGATCTAACACCTGATTTACATACCTACTGATGCCCCACATGAAATACATGTCAATCCAGCCTGGCGCAAATGGGTTATCGGCATCAAAACTGGCATCAAAGTGGGCAAATCACACATTTTCACTGATTTGAATGAGTAACAGCTATTTTTAAGGGGTTAAATAGCTTTGGGCCACTGATCTAACACCTGATTTACATACCTACTGATGCCCCATATGAAATCCATGTCTCTCCAGCCTGGCACAAATTGGTTCTGGGCATCAGAACTGGCATCAAAGTGGTCAAATCACCCATTTTCACAGATTTGAAGTAACAGCTATTTTTAAGGGGTTAAATGCCTTTGGGCCACTGATCTAACACCTGATTTACATACCTTGTGATGCCACACATCAAGTTCATGTCAATCCAGCCTGGCAAAAATGGGTTATGGGCATCAAAACTGGCATCAAAGTGGGCAGAGAACCAATTTTCACACATGTGAATAAGTAACAGCTAAATTTAAGGGGTTAAATGGCTTTGGGCCACTGATCTAACACCTGATTTTCATACCTACTGATGCCCCACATGCAATCCATGTCTCTCCAGCCTGGCACAAATGGGTTCTGGGCATCAGAACTGGCATCAAAGTGGTCAAATCACCCGTTTTCACAGATTTGAATAAGTAACAGCTATTTTTAAGGGGTTAAATTGCTTTGTGACACTGATCTAACACCTATTTTACATACCTACTGATGCCCCACATGAAATCCATTTCACAGCAGCCTGGCACAAATGGGTTCTGGGCATCAGAACTGGCATCAAAGTGGTCAAATCACCCATTTTCACAGATTTGAAGAAGTAACAGCTATTTTTAAGGGGTTAAATGCCTTTGGGCCACTGATCTAACACCTGATATACATACCTACTGATGCCCCACATGAAATCCATGTCACTCCAGCCTGGCACAAATGGGTTATGGGCATCAGAACTGGCATCAAAGTGGTCAAATCACCCATTTTCACAGATTTGAATAAGTAACAGCTATTTTTCAGGGGTTAAATGCCTTTGGGACACTGATCTAACAACTGATTTACATACCTACTGATGCCCCACATGAAATCCATGTCACTCCAGCCTGGCACAAATGGGTTCTGGGCATCAAAACTGGCATCAAAGTGGGCAAATCACCCATTTTCACAGATTTGAATAAGTAACAGCTATTTTTAAGGGGTTAAATGCCTTTGGGCCACTGATCTAACACCTGATTTACATACCTACTGATGCCCCACATGAAATCCATGTCACTCCAGCCTGGCACAAATGGGTTCTGGGCATCAGAACTGGCATCAAAGTGGGCAAATCGCACATTTTCACAGATTTGAATAAGTAACAGCTATTTTTAAGGGGTTAAATGCCTTTGGGCCACTGATCTAACACCTGATTTACATACGTACTGATGCCCCACATGAAATACATGTCAATCCAGCCTGGCGCAAATGGGTTATCGGCATCAAAACTGGCATCAAAGTGGGCAAATCACACATTTTCACTGATTTGAATAAGTAACAGCTATTTTTAAGGGGTTAAATGGCTTTGAGCCACTGATCTAATACCTGATTTACATACCTACTGATGCCCCACATGAAATCCATGTCTCTCCAGCCTGGCACAAATGGGTTCTGGGCATCAGAACTGGCATCAAAGTGGTCAAATCACCCATTTTTACAGATTTGAAGTAACAGCTATTTTTAAGGGGTTAAATGCCTTTGGGCCACTGATCTAACACCTGATTTACATACGTACTGATGCCCCACATGAAATACATGTCAATCCAGCCTGGCGCAAATGGGTTATCGGCATCAAAACTGGCATCAAAGTGGGCAAATCACACATTTTCACTGATTTGAATGAGTAACAGCTATTTTTAAGGGGTTAAATAGCTTTGGCCCACTGATCTAACACCTGATTTACATACCTACTGATGCCCCATATGAAATCCATGTCTCTCCAGCCTGGCACAAATGGGTTCTGGGCATCAGAACTGGCATCAAAGTGGTCAAATCACCCATTTTCACAGATTTGAAGTAACAGCTATTTTTAAGGGGTTAAATGCCTTTGGGCCACTGATCTAACACCTGATTTACATACCTTGTGATGCCACACATCAAGTTCATGTCAATCCAGCCTGGCAAAAATGGGTTATGGGCATCAAAACTGGCATCAAAGTGGGCAGAGAACCAATTTTCACACATGTGAATAAGTAACAGCTAAATTTAAGGGGTTAAATGGCTTTGGGCCACTGATCTAACACCTGATTTTCATACCTACTGATGCTCCACATGCAATCCATGTCTCTCCAGCCTGGCACAAATGGGTTCTGGGCATCAGAACTGGCATCAAAGTGGTCAAATCACCCATTTTCACAGATTTGAATAAGTAACAGCTATTTTTAAGGGGTTAAATGGCTTTGTGACACTGATCTAACACCTATTTTACATACCTACTGATGCCCCACATGAAATCCATTTCACAGCAGCCTGGCACAAATGGGTTCTGGGCATCAGAACTGGCATCAAAGTGGTCAAATCACCCATTTTCACAGATTTGAAGAAGTAACAGCTATTTTTAAGGGGTTAAATGCCTTTGGGCCACTGATCTAACACCTGATTTACATACCTACTGATGCCCCACCTGAAATCCATGTCTCTCCAGCCTGGCAGATATGGGTTCTGGGCATCAGAACTGGCATCAAAGTGGTCAAATCACCCATTTTCACAGATTTGAAGTAACAGCTATTTTTAAGGAGTTAAATGCCTTTGGGCCACTGATCTAACACCTGATTTACATACCTTGTGATGCCACACATCAAGTTCATGTCAATCCAGCCTGGCACAAATGGGTTATGGGCATCAAAACTGGCATCAAAGTGGGCAGAGAACGAATTTTCACACATGTGAATAAGTAACAGCTAAATTTAAGGGGTTAATGGCTTTGTGCCACTGATCTAACATCTGATTTACATACCTACTGATGCCCCACATGCAATCCATGTCTCTCCAGCCTGGCACAAATGGGTTCTGGGCATCAGAACTGGCATCAAAGTGGGCAAATCACCCATTTTCACAGATTTGAATAAGTAAAAGCTATTTTTAAGGGGTTAAATGCCTTTGGGCCACTGATCTAACACCTGATTTACATACCTACTGATGCCCCACATGAAATCCATGTCAATCCAGCCTGGCACAAATGGGTTCTGGGCATCAGAACTGGCATCAAAGTGGTCAAATGACCCATTTTCACAGATTTGAATAAGAAACAGCTATTTTTAAGGGGTTAAATGCCTTTGGGCCACTGATCTAACACCAGATTTGCATACCTACTGATGCCCCACATGAAATCCATGTCAATCCAGCCTGGCATAAATGGTTTCTGGGCATCAGAACTGGCATCAAAGTGGTGAAATCACCCATTTTCACAGATTTGAATAAGTAACAGCTATTTTTAAGGTGTTAAATGCCTTTGGGCCACTGATCTAACACCTGATTTACATACCTACTGATGCCCCACATGAAATACATGTCACTCCAGCCTGGCACAAATGGGTTCTGGGCATCAGAACTGGCATCAAAGTGGTCAAATCACCCATTTTCACAGATTTGAATAAGAAACAGCTATTTTTAAGGGGTTAAATGCCTTTGGGCCACTGATCTAACACCTGATTTACATACCTACTAATGCCTCACATGAAATCCATGTCAATCCAGCCAGGCGCAAATGGGTTATCGGCATCAAAACTGGCATCAAAGTGGGCAAATCGCACAATTTCACTGATTTGAATAAGTAACAGCTATTTTTAAGGGGTTAAATGCCTTTGGGACACTGATCTAACACCTGATTTACATACCTACTGATACCCCACATGCAATCCATGTCTCTCCAGCATGGTACAAATGGATTCTGGGCATCAGAACTGGCATCAAAGTAGTCAAATCACCCATTTTCACAGATTTGAATAAGTAACAGCTATTTTTAAGGGGTTAAATGGCTTTGGGCCACTGATCTAACACCTGATTTACATACCTACTGATGCCACACATGAAAACCATGTCTCTCCAGCCTGGCACAAATGAGTTCTGGGCATCAGAACTGGCATCAAAGTGGTCAAATCACCCATTTTCACAGATTTGAAGTAACAGCTATTTTTAAGGGGTTAAATTCCTTTGGGCCATTGATCTAACACCTGATTTACATACCTTGTGATGCCACACATCAAGTTCATGTCAATCCAGCCAGGCACAAATGGGTTATGGGCATCAAAACTGGCATCAAAGTGGGCAGAGAACCAATTTTCACACATGTGAATAAGTAACAGCTAAATTTAAGGGGTTAAATGGTTTTGGGCCACTGATCTAACACCTGATTTACATACCTACTGATGCCCCACATGCAATCCATGTCTCTCCAGCCCGACACAAATGGGTTCTGGGCATCAGAACTGGCATCAAAGTGGTCAAATCACCCATTTTCACAGATTTGAATAAGTAACAGCTATTTTTGAAGGGTTAAATGCCTTTGGGCCACTGATCTAACACCTGATTTACATACCTACTGATGCCCCACATGAAATCCATGTCACTCCAGCCTGGCACAAATGGGTTCTGGGCATCAGAACTGGCATCAAAGTGGGCAAATCGCACATTTTCACAGATTTGAAGAAGTAACAGCTATTTTTAAGGGGTTAAATGCCTTTGGGCCACTGATCTAACACCTGATTTACATACCTACTGATGCCCCACATGAAATACATGTCATTCCAGCCTGGCGCAAATGGGTTATCGGCATCAAAACTGGCATCAAAGTGGGCAAATCACACATTTTCACTGATTTGAATAACAGCTATTTTTAAGGGGTTAAATGCCTTTGGGCCACTGACCTAACACCTGATTTACATACCTACTGATACCCCACATGAAATCCATGTCTCTCCAGCCTGGCACAAATGGGTTCTGGGCATCAGAACTGGCATCAAAGTGGTCAAATCATCCATTTTCACAGATTTGAAGTAACAGCTATTTTTAAGGGGTTAAATGCCTTTGGGCCACTGATCTAACACCTGATTTACATACCTTGTGATGCCACACATCAAGTTCATGTCAATCCAGCCTGGCGCAAATGGGTTATCGGCATCAAAACTGGCATCAAAGTGAGCAAATCACTCATTTTCACTGATTTGAATAAGTAACAGCTATTTTTAAGGGGTTAAATGGCTTTGAGCCACTGATCTAACACCTGATTTACATACCTACTGATGCCCCACATGAAATCCATGTCTCTCCAGCCTGGTACAAATGGGTTCTGGGCATCAGAACTGGCATCAAAATGTTGAAATCACCCATTTTCACAGAATTGAATAAGTAATAGCTATTTTTAAGGCGTTAAATGCCTTTGGGCAACAGATCTAACACCTGATTTACATACCTACTGATGCCCCACATGAAATCCATGTCAATCCAGCCTGGCACAAATGGGTTCTGGGCATCAGAACTGACATCAAAGTGGTCAAATCACCCATTTTCACAGATTTGAATAAGTAACAGCTATTTTTAAGGGGTTAAATGCCTTTGGGCCACTGATCTAACACCTGATTTACATACCTACTGATGCCCCACATGAAATACATGTCAATCCAGCCTGGCGCAAATGGGTTATCGGCATCAAAACTGGCATCAAAGTGGGCAAATCACACATTTTCACTGATTTGAATAAGTAACAGCTATTTTTAAGGCGTTAAGTGGCTTTGAGCCACTGATCTAACACCTGATTTACATACCTACTGATGCCCCACATGAAATCCATGTCTCTCCAGCCTGGCACAAATGGGTTCTGGGCATCAGAACTGGCATCAAAGTGGTCAAATCACCCATTTTCACAGATTTGAAGTAACAGCTATTTTTAAGGGGTTAAATGCCTTTAGGCCACTGATCTAACTCCTGATTTACATACCTTGTGATGCCACACATCAAGTTCATGTCAATCCAGCCTGGCACAAATGGGTTCTGGGCATCAGAACTGGCATCAAAGTGGTCAAATCACCCATTTTCACAGATTTGAATAAGAAACAGCTATTTTTAAGGGGTTAAATGCCTTTGGGCCACTGATCTAACACCTGATTTACATACCTACTAATGCCCCACATGAAATCCATGTCAATCCAGCCTGGCGCAAATGGGTTATCGGCATCAAAACTGGCATCAAAGTGGGCAAATCGCACAATTTCACTGATTTGAATAAGTAACAGCTATTTTTAAGGGGTTAAATGCCTTTGGGACACTGATCTAACACCTGATTTACATACCTACTGATATCCCACATGCAATCCATGTCTCTCCAGCATGGTACAAATGGATTCTGGGCATCAGAACTGGCATCAAAGTAGTCAAATCACCCATTTTCACAGATTTGAATAAGTAACAGCTATTTTTAAGGGGTTAAATGGCTTTGGGCCACTGATCTAACACCTGATTTACATACCTACTGATGCCACACATGAAAACCATGTCTCTCCAGCCTGGCACAAATGAGTTCTGGGCATCAGAACTGGCATCAAAGTGGTCAAATCACCCATTTTCACAGATTTGAAGTAACAGCTATTTTTAAGGGGTTAAATTCCTTTGGGCCATTGATCTAACACCTGATTTACATACCTTGTGATGCCACACATCAAGTTCATGTCAATCCAGCCAGGCACAAATGGGTTATGGGCATCAAAACTGGCATCAAAGTGGGCAGAGAACCAATTTTCACACATGTGAATAAGTAACAGCTAAATTTAAGGGGTTAAATGGTTTTGGGCCACTGATCTAACACCTGATTTACATACCTACTGATGCCCCACATGCAATCCATGTCTCTCCAGCCCGACACAAATGGGTTCTGGGCATCAGAACTGGCATCAAAGTGGTCAAATCACCCATTTTCACAGATTTGAATAAGTAACAGCTATTTTTGAAGGGTTAAATGCCTTTGGGCCACTGATCTAACACCTGATTTACATACCTACTGATGCCCCACATGAAATCCATGTCACTCCAGCCTGGCACAAATGGGTTCTGGGCATCAGAACTGGCATCAAAGTGGGCAAATCGCACATTTTCACAGATTTGAAGAAGTAACAGCTATTTTTAAGGGGTTAAATGCCTTTGGGCCACTGATCTAACACCTGATTTACATACCTACTGATGCCCCACATGAAATACATGTCATTCCAGCCTGGCGCAAATGGGTTATCGGCATCAAAACTGGCATCAAAGTGGGCAAATCACACATTTTCACTGATTTGAATAACAGCTATTTTTAAGGGGTTAAATGCCTTTGGGCCACTGACCTAACACCTGATTTACATACCTACTGATACCCCACATGAAATCCATGTCTCTCCAGCCTGGCACAAATGGGTTCTGGGCATCAGAACTGGCATCAAAGTGGTCAAATCATCCATTTTCACAGATTTGAAGTAACAGCTATTTTTAAGGGGTTAAATGCCTTTGGGCCACTGATCTAACACCTGATTTACATACCTTGTGATGCCACACATCAAGTTCATGTTAATCCAGCCAGGCACAAATGGGTTATGGGCATCAAAACTGGCATCAAAGTGGGCAGAGAACCAATTTTCACACATGTGAATAAGTAACAGCTAAATTTAAGGGGTTAAATGGTTTTGGGCCACTGATCTAACACCTGATTTACATACCTACTGATGCCCCACATGCAATCCATGTCTCTCCAGCCCGACACAAATGGGTTCTGGGCATCAGAACTGGCATCAAAGTGGTCAAATCACCCATTTTCACAGATTTGAATAAGTAACAGCTATTTTTGAAGGGTTAAATGCCTTTGGGCCACTGATCTAACACCTGATTTACATACCTACTGATGCCCCACATGAAATCCATGTCACTCCAGCCTGGCACAAATGGGTTCTGGGCATCAGAACTGGCATCAAAGTGGGCAAATCGCACATTTTCACAGATTTGAAGAAGTAACAGCTATTTTTAAGGGGTTAAATGCCTTTGGGCCACTGATCTAACACCTGATTTACATACCTACTGATGCCCCACATGAAATACATGTCATTCCAGCCTGGCGCAAATGGGTTATCGGCATCAAAACTGGCATCAAAGTGGGCAAATCACACATTTTCACTGATTTGAATAACAGCTATTTTTAAGGGGTTAAATGCCTTTGGGCCACTGACCTAACACCTGATTTACATACCTACTGATACCCCACATGAAATCCATGTCTCTCCAGCCTGGCACAAATGGGTTCTGGGCATCAGAACTGGCATCAAAGTGGTCAAATCATCCATTTTCACAGATTTGAAGTAACAGCTATTTTTAAGGGGTTAAATGCCTTTGGGCCACTGATCTAACACCTGATTTACATACCTTGTGATGCCACACATCAAGTTCATGTCAATCCAGCCTGGCGCAAATGGGTTATCGGCATCAAAACTGGCATCAAAGTGAGCAAATCACTCATTTTCACTGATTTGAATAAGTAACAGCTATTTTTAAGGGGTTAAATGGCTTTGAGCCACTGATCTAACACCTGATTTACATACCTACTGATGCCCCACATGAAATCCATGTCTCTCCAGCCTGGTACAAATGGGTTCTGGGCATCAGAACTGGCATCAAAATGTTGAAATCACCCATTTTCACAGAATTGAATAAGTAATAGCTATTTTTAAGGCGTTAAATGCCTTTGGGCAACAGATCTAACACCTGATTTACATACCTACTGATGCCCCACATGAAATCCATGTCAATCCAGCCTGGCACAAATGGGTTCTGGGCATCAGAACTGACATCAAAGTGGTCAAATCACCCATTTTCACAGATTTGAATAAGTAACAGCTATTTTTAAGGGGTTAAATGCCTTTGGGCCACTGATCTAACACCTGATTTACATACCTACTGATGCCCCACATGAAATACATGTCAATCCAGCCTGGCGCAAATGGGTTATCGGCATCAAAACTGGCATCAAAGTGGGCAAATCACACATTTTCACTGATTTGAATAAGTAACAGCTATTTTTAAGGCGTTAAGTGGCTTTGAGCCACTGATCTAACACCTGATTTACATACCTACTGATGCCCCACATGAAATCCATGTCTCTCCAGCCTGGCACAAATGGGTTCTGGGCATCAGAACTGGCATCAAAGTGGTCAAATCACCCATTTTCACAGATTTGAAGTAACAGCTATTTTTAAGGGGTTAAATGCCTTTAGGCCACTGATCTAACTCCTGATTTACATACCTTGTGATGCCACACATCAAGTTCATGTCAATCCAGCCTGGCACAAATGGGTTCTGGGCATCAGAACTGGCATCAAAGTGGTCAAATCACCCATTTTCACAGATTTGAATAAGAAACAGCTATTTTTAAGGGGTTAAATGCCTTTGGGCCACTGATCTAACACCTGATTTACATACCTACTAATGCCCCACATGAAATCCATGTCAATCCAGCCTGGCGCAAATGGGTTATCGGCATCAAAACTGGCATCAAAGTGGGCAAATCGCACAATTTCACTGATTTGAATAAGTAACAGCTATTTTTAAGGGGTTAAATGCCTTTGGGACACTGATCTAACACCTGATTTACATACCTACTGATATCCCACATGCAATCCATGTCTCTCCAGCATGGTACAAATGGATTCTGGGCATCAGAACTGGCATCAAAGTAGTCAAATCACCCATTTTCACAGATTTGAATAAGTAACAGCTATTTTTAAGGGGTTAAATGGCTTTGGGCCACTGATCTAACACCTGATTTACATACCTACTGATGCCACACATGAAAACCATGTCTCTCCAGCCTGGCACAAATGAGTTCTGGGCATCAGAACTGGCATCAAAGTGGTCAAATCACCCATTTTCACAGATTTGAAGTAACAGCTATTTTTAAGGGGTTAAATTCCTTTGGGCCATTGATCTAACACCTGATTTACATACCTTGTGATGCCACACATCAAGTTCATGTCAATCCAGCCAGGCACAAATGGGTTATGGGCATCAAAACTGGCATCAAAGTGGGCAGAGAACCAATTTTCACACATGTGAATAAGTAACAGCTAAATTTAAGGGGTTAAATGGTTTTGGGCCACTGATCTAACACCTGATTTACATACCTACTGATGCCCCACATGCAATCCATGTCTCTCCAGCCCGACACAAATGGGTTCTGGGCATCAGAACTGGCATCAAAGTGGTCAAATCACCCATTTTCACAGATTTGAATAAGTAACAGCTATTTTTGAAGGGTTAAATGCCTTTGGGCCACTGATCTAACACCTGATTTACATACCTACTGATGCCCCACATGAAATCCATGTCACTCCAGCCTGGCACAAATGGGTTCTGGGCATCAGAACTGGCATCAAAGTGGGCAAATCGCACATTTTCACAGATTTGAAGAAGTAACAGCTATTTTTAAGGGGTTAAATGCCTTTGGGCCACTGATCTAACACCTGATTTACATACCTACTGATGCCCCACATGAAATACATGTCATTCCAGCCTGGCGCAAATGGGTTATCGGCATCAAAACTGGCATCAAAGTGGGCAAATCACACATTTTCACTGATTTGAATAACAGCTATTTTTAAGGGGTTAAATGCCTTTGGGCCACTGACCTAACACCTGATTTACATACCTACTGAAACCCCACATGAAATCCATGTCTCTCCAGCCTGGCACAAATGGGTTCTGGGCATCAGAACTGGCATCAAAGTGGTCAAATCATCCATTTTCACAGATTTGAAGTAACAGCTATTTTTAAGGGGTTAAATGCCTTTGGGCCACTGATCTAACACCTGATTTACATACCTTGTGATGCCACACATCAAGTTCATGTCAATCCAGCCTGGCGCAAATGGGTTATCGGCATCAAAACTGGCATCAAAGTGGGCAAATCACTCATTTTCACTGATTTGAATAAGTAACAGCTATTTTTAAGGGGTTAAATGGCTTTGAGCCACTGATCTAACACCTGATTTACATACCTACTGATGCCCCACATGAAATCCATGTCTCTCCAGCCTGTTACAAATGGGTTCTGGGCATCAGAACTGGCATCAAAATGTTGAAATCACCCATTTTCACAGAATTGAATAAGTAATAGCTATTTTTAAGGCGTTAAATGCCTTTGGGCAACAGATCTAACACCTGATTTACATACCTACTGATGCCCCACATGCAATCCATGTCAATCCAGCCTGGCACAAATGGGTTCTGGGCATCAGAACTGACATCAAAGTGGTCAAATCACCCATTTTCACAGATTTGAATAAGTAACAGCTATTTTTAAGGGGTTAAATGCCTTTGGGCCACTGATCTAACACCTGATTTACATACCTACTGATGCCCCACATGAAATACATGTCAATCCAGCCTGGCGCAAATGGGTTATCGGCATCAAAACTGGCATCAAAGTGGGCAAATCACACATTTTCACTGATTTGAATAAGTAACAGCTATTTTTAAGGCGTTAAGTGGCTTTGAGCCACTGATCTAACACCTGATTTACATACCTACTGATGCCCCACATGAAATCCATGTCTCTCCAGCCTGGCACAAATGGGTTCTGGGCATCAGAACTGGCATCAAAGTGGTCAAATCACCCATTTTCACAGATTTGAAGTAACAGCTATTTTTAAGGGGTTAAATGCCTTTAGGCCACTGATCTAACTCCTGATTTACATACCTTGTGATGCCACACATCAAGTTCATGTCAATCCAGCCTGGCACAAATGGGTTATGGGCATCAAAACTGGCATCAAAGTGGGCAGAGAACCAATTTTCACACATGTGAATAAGTAACAGCTAAATTTAAGGGGTTAAATGGCTTTGGGCCACAGATCTAACACCTGATATACATACCTAGTGATGCCCCACATGAAATTCATGTCACTCCAGCCTGGCACAAATGGGTTCTGGGCATCAGAACTGGCATCAAAATGGTCAAATCACCCATTTTCACAGATTTGAATAAGTAACAGCTATTTTTAAGGGGTTAAATGCCTTTGGGCCAATGACCTAACACCTGATTTACATACCTACTGATGCCCCACATGAAATCCATGTCAATCCAGCCTGGCGCAAATGGGTTATCGGCATCAAAACTGGCATCAAAATGGGCAAATCGCACATTTTCACTGATTTGAATAAGTAACAGCCATTTTTAAGGGGTTAAATGCCTTTGGGCCACTGATGTAACACCTGATTTACATACCTACTGATGCCCCACATGAAATCCATGTCTCTCCAGCCTGGAACAAATGGATTCTGGGCATCAGAACTGGCATCAAAGTGGTCAAATCACCCATTTTCACAGATTTGAATAAGTAACAGCTATTTTTAAGGGGTTAAATGCCTTTGGGCCACTGATCTAACACCTGATTTACATACCTACTGATGCCCCACATGAAATCCATGTCTCTCCAGCCTGGTACAAATGGATTCTGGGCATCAGAACTGGCATCAAAGTGGTCAAATCACCCATTTTCACAGATTTGAATAAGTAACAGCTATTTTTAAGGCGTTAAATGCCTTTGGGCCTCTGATCTAACACCTGATTTACATACCTACTGATGCCCCACATGAAATCCATGTCAATCCAGCCTGGTACAAATGGGTTATCGGCATCAAAACTGGCATCAAAGTGGGCAAATCACACATTTTCACAGATTTGAATAAGTAACAGCTATTTTTAAGGGGTTAAATGCCTTTGGGCCACTGATCTAACACCTGATTTACATACCTACTGATGCCCCACATGAAATACATGTCAATCCAGCCTGGTACAAATGGGTTATCGGCATCAAAACTGGCATCAAAGTGGGCAAATCACACATTTTTACAGATTTGAATAAGTAACAGCTATTTTTAAGGGGATAAATGCCTTTGGGCCACTGATCTAACACCTGATTTACATACCTACTGATGCCCCACATGAAATACATGTCAATCCAGCCTGGCGCAAATGGGTTATCGGCATCAAAACTGGCATCAAAGTGGGCAAATCACACATTTTCACTGATTTGAATAAGTAACAGCTATTTTTAAGGGGTTAAATGGCTTTGGGCCACTGATCTAACACCTGATTTACATACCTACTGATGCCCCACCTGAAATCCATGTCTCTCCAGCCTGGCAGATATGGGTTCTGGGCATCAGAACTGGCATCAAAGTGGTCAAATCACCCATTTTCACAGATTTGAAGTAACAGCTATTTTTAAGGGGTTAAATGCCTTTGGGCCACTGATCTAACACCTGATTTACATACCTTGTGATGCCACACATCAAGTTCATGTCAATCCAGCCTGGCACAAATGGGTTATGGGCATCAAAACTGGCATCAAAGTGGGCAGAGAACGAATTTTCACACATGTGAATAAGTAACAGCTAAATTTAAGGGGTTAATGGCTTTGTGCCACTGATCTAACATCTGATTTACATACCTACTGATGCCCCACATGCAATCCATGTCTCTCCAGCCTGGCACAAATGGGTTCTGGGCATCAGAACTGGCATCAAAGTGGGCAAATCACCCATTTTCACAGATTTGAATAAGTAAAAGCTATTTTTAAGGGGTTAAATGCCTTTGGGCCACTGATCTAACACCTGATTTACATACCTACTGATGCCCCACATGAAATCCATGTCAATCCAGCCTGGCACAAATGGGTTCTGGGCATCAGAACTGGCATCAAAGTGGTCAAATGACCCATTTTCACAGATTTGAATAAGAAACAGCTATTTTTAAGGGGTTAAATGCCTTTGGGCCACTGATCTAACACCAGATTTGCATACCTACTGATGCCCCACATGAAATCCATGTCAATCCAGCCTGGCATAAATGGTTTCTGGGCATCAGAACTGGCATCAAAGTGGTGAAATCACCCATTTTCACAGATTTGAATAAGTAACAGCTATTTTTAAGGTGTTAAATGCCTTTGGGCCACTGATCTAACACCTGATTTACATACCTACTGATGCCCCACATGAAATACATGTCACTCCAGCCTGGCACAAATGGGTTCTGGGCATCAGAACTGGCATCAAAGTGGTCAAATCACCCATTTTCACAGATTTGAATAAGAAACAGCTATTTTTAAGGGGTTAAATGCCTTTGGGCCACTGATCTAACACCTGATTTACATACCTACTAATGCCCCACATGAAATCCATGTCAATCCAGCCTGGCGCAAATGGGTTATCGGCATCAAAACTGGCATCAAAGTGGGCAAATCGCACAATTTCACTGATTTGAATAAGTAACAGCTATTTTTAAGGGGTTAAATGCCTTTGGGACACTGATCTAACACCTGATTTACATACCTACTGATACCCCACATGCAATCCATGTCTCTCCAGCATGGTACAAATGGATTCTGGGCATCAGAACTGGCATCAACGTAGTCAAATCACCCATTTTCACAGATTTGAATAAGTAACAGCTATTTTTAAGGGGTTAAATGGCTTTGGGCCACTGATCTAACACCTGATTTACATACCTACTGATGCCACACATGAAAACCATGTCTCTCCAGCCTGGCACAAATGAGTTCTGGGCATCAGAACTGGCATCAAAGTGGTCAAATCACCCATTTTCACAGATTTGAAGTAACAGCTATTTTTAAGGGGTTAAATTCCTTTGGGCCATTGATCTAACACCTGATTTACATACCTTGTGATGCCACACATCAAGTTCATGTCAATCCAGCCAGGCACAAATGGGTTATGGGCATCAAAACTGGCATCAAAGTGGGCAGAGAACCAATTTTCACACATGTGAATAAGTAACAGCTAAATTTAAGGGGTTAAATGGTTTTGGGCCACTGATCTAACACCTGATTTACATACCTACTGATGCCCCACATGCAATCCATGTCTCTCCAGCCCGACACAAATGGGTTCTGGGCATCAGAACTGGCATCAAAGTGGTCAAATCACCCATTTTCACAGATTTGAATAAGTAACAGCTATTTTTGAAGGGTTAAATGCCTTTGGGCCACTGATCTAACACCTGATTTACATACCTACTGATGCCCCACATGAAATCCATGTCACTCCAGCCTGGCACAAATGGGTTCTGGGCATCAGAACTGGCATCAAAGTGGGCAAATCGCACATTTTCACAGATTTGAAGAAGTAACAGCTATTTTTAAGGGGTTAAATGCCTTTGGGCCACTGATCTAACACCTGATTTACATACCTACTGATGCCCCACATGAAATCCATGTCAATCCAGCCTGGCGCAAATGGGTTATCGGCATCAAAACTGGCATCAAAGTGGGCAAATCACACATTTTCACAGATTTGAATAAGTAACAGCTATTTTTAAGGGGTTAAATGCCTTTGGGCCACTGATCTAACACCTGATTTACATACCTACTGATGCCCCACATGAAATACATGTCAATCCAGCCTGGCGCAAATGGGTTATCGGCATCAAAACTGGCATCAAAGTGGGCAAATCACACATTTTCACTGATTTGAATAAGTAACAGCTATTTTTAAGGCGTTAAATGGCTGTGAGCCACTGATCTAACACCTGATTTACATACCTACTGATGCCCCACATGAAATCCATGTCTCTCCAGCCTGGCACAAATGGGTTCTGGGCATCAGAACTGGCATCAAAATGGTCAAATCACCCATTTTCACAGATTTGAATAAGTAACAGCTATTTTTAAGGGGTTAAATGCCTTTGGGCCACTGATATAACACCTGATTTACATACCTACTGATGCCCCACATGAAATCCATGTCAATCCAGCCTGGCGCAAATGGGTTATCGGCATCAAAACTGGCATCAAAGTGGGCAAATCGCACATTTTCACTGATTTGAATAAGTAACAGCTATTTTTAAGGGGTTAAATGCCTTTGGGCCATTGATGTAACACCTGATTTACATACCTACTGATGCCCCACATGCAATCCATGTCTCTCCAGCCTGGTACAAATGGATTCTGGGCATCAGAACTGGCATCAAAGTGGTCAAATCACCCATTTTCACAGATTTGAATAAGTAACAGCTATTTTTAAGGCGTTAAATGCCTTTGGGCCACTGATCTAACACCTGATTTACATACCTACTGATGCCCCACATGAAATCCATGTCAATCCAACCTGGCGCAAATGGGTTATCGGCATCAAAACTGGCATCAAAGTGGCAAATCACACATTTTCACAGATTTGAATAAGTAACAGCTATTTTTAAGGGGTTAAATGCCTTTGGGCCACTGATCTAACACCTGATTTACATACCTACTGATGCCCCACATGAAATACATGTCAATCCAGCCTGGCGCAAATGGGTTATCGGCATCAAAACTGGCATCAAAGTGGGCAAATCACACATTTTCACTGATTTGAATAAGTAACAGCTATTTTTAAGGGGTTAAATGCCTTTGGGCCACTGATCTAACACCTGATTTACATACCTACTGATGCCCCACATGAAATACATGTCAATCCAGCCTGGCGCAAATGGGTTATCGGCATCAAAACTGGCATCAAATTGGGCAAATCACACATTTTCACTGATTTGAATAAGTAACAGCTATTTTTAAGGGGTTAAATGGCTTTGGGCCACTGATCTAACACCTGATTAACATACCTACTGATGCCCCACATGAAATCCATGTCTCTCCAGCCTGGCACAAATGGGTTCTGGGCATCAGAACTGGCATCAAAGTGGTCAAATCACCCATTTTCACAGATTTGAAGTAACAGCTATTTTTAAGGGGTTAAATGCCTTTGGGTCACTGATCTAACACCTGATTTACATACCTTGTGATGCCACACATCAAGTTCATGTCAATCCAGCCTGGCACAAATGGGTTATGGGCATCAAAACTGGCATCAAAGTGGGCAGAGAACCAATTTTCACACATGTGAATAAGTAACAGCTAAATTTAAGGGGTTAAATGCCTTTGGGCCACTGATCTAACACCTGATTTGCATACCTACTGATGCCCCACATGAAATCCATGTCAATCCAGCCTGGCATAAATGGTTTCTGGGCATCAGAACTGGCATCAAAGTGGTGAAATCACCCATTTTCACAGATTTGAATAAGTAACAGCTATTTTTAAGGGGTTAAATGCCTTTGGGCCACTGATCTAACACCTGATTTACATACCTACTGATGACCCAGATGAAATCCATGTCAATCCAGCCTGGCGCAAATGGGTTATCGGCATCAAAACTGGCATCAAAGTGGGCAAATCGCACATTTTCACTGATTTGAATAAGTAACAGCTATTTTTAAGGGGTTAAATTCCTTTGGGCCACTGATGTAACACCTGATTTACATACCTACTGATGCCCCACATGAAATCCATGTCTCTCCAGCCTGGTACAAATGGATTCTGGGCATCAGAACTGGCATCAAAGTGGTCAAATCACCCATTTTCACAGATTTGAATAAGTAACAGCTATTTTTAAGGCGTTAAATGCCTTTGGGCCACTGATCTAACACCTGATTTACATACCTACTGATGACCCACATGAAATCCATGTCAATCCAGCCTGGCGCAATTGGGTTATCGGCATCAAAACTGGCATCAACGTGGGCAAATCACACATTTTCACAGATTTGAATAAGTGACAGCTTTTTTTAAGTGGTTAAATGCCTTTGCGCCACTGATCTAACATCTGATTTACATACCTACTGATGCCCCACATGAAATCCATGTCCCTCCAGCCTGGCACTAATGGGTTCTGGGCATCAGAACTGGCATCAAAGTGGTCAAATCACCCATTTTCACAGATTTGAAGTAACAGCTATTTTTAAGGGGTTAAATGCCTTTAGGCCACTGATCTAACTCCTGATTTACATACCTTGTGATGCCACACATCAAGTTCATGTCAATCCAGCCTGGCACAAATGGGTTATGGGCATCAAAACTTGCATCAAAGTGGGCAGAGAACCAATTTTCACACATGTGAATAAGTAACAGCTAAATTTAAGGGGTTAAATGGCTTTGGGCCACAGATCTAACACCTGATATACATACCTAGTGATGCCCCACATGAAATTCATGTCACTCCAGCCTGGCACAAATGGGTTCTGGGCATCAGAACTGGCATCAAAATGGTCAAATCACCCATTTTCACAGATTTGAATAAGTAACAGCTATTTTTAAGGGGTTAAATGCCTTTGGGCCAATGACCTAACACCTGATTTACATACCTACTGATGCCCCACATGAAATCCATGTCAAGCCAGCCTGGCACAAATGGGTTCTGGGCATCAGAACTGGCATCAAAGTGGTCAAATGACCCATTTTCACAGATTTGAATAAGTAACAGCTATTTTTAAGGCGTTAAATGCCTTTGGGCCACTGATCTAACACCTGATTTACATACCTACTTATGCCCCACATGAAATCCATGTCACTCCAGCCTGGCACAAATGGGTTCTGGGCATCAGAACTGGCATCAAAGTGGTCAAATCACCCATTTTCACAGATTTGAATAAGAAACAGCTATTTTTAAGGGGTTAAATGCCTTTGGGCCACTGATCTAACACCTGATTTACATACCTACTGATGCCCCACATGAAATCCATGTCAATCCAGCCTGGCGCAAATGGGTTATCGGCATCAAAACTGGCATCAAAATGGGCAAATCGCACATTTTCACTGATTTGAATAAGTAACAGCTATTTTTAAAAGGTTAAATGCCTTTGGGCCACTGATGTAACACCTGATTTACATACCTACTGATGCCCCACATGCAATCCATGTCTCTCCAGCCTGGTACAAATGGATTCTGGGCATCAGAACTGGCATCAAAGTGGTCAAATCACCCATTTTCACAGATTTGAATAAGTAACAGCTATTTTTAAGGCGTTAAATGCCTTTGGGCCTCTGATCTAACACCTGATTTACATACCTACTGATGCCCCACATGAAATCCATGTCAATCCAGCCTGGCGCAAATGGGTTATCGGCATCAAAACTGGCATCAAAGTGGGCAAATCACACATTTTCACAGATTTGAATAAGTAACAGCTATTTTTAAAGGGTTAAATGCCTTTGGGCCACTGATCTAACACCTGATTTACATACCTACTTATGCCCCACATGAAATCCATGTCACTCCAGCCTGGCACAAATGGGTTCTGGGCATCAGAACTGGCATCAAAGTGGTCAAATCACCCATTTTCACAGATTTGAATATGAAACAGCTATTTTTAAGGGGTTAAATGCCTTTGGGCCACTGATCTAACACCTGATTTACATACCTACTGATGCCCCACATGAAATCCATGTCAATCCAGCCTGGCGCAAATGGGTTATTGGCATCAAAACTGGCATCATAATGGGCAAATCGCACATTTTCACTGATTTGAATAAGTAACAGCTATTTTTAAAAGGTTAAATGCCTTTGGGCCACTGATGTAACACCTGATTTACATACCTACTGATGCCCCACATGCAATCCATGTCTCTCCAGCCTGGTACAAATGGATTCTGGGCATCAGAACTGGCATCAAAGTGGTCAAATCACCCATTTTCACAGATTTGAATAAGTAACAGCTATTTTTAAGGCGTTAAATGCCTTTGGGCCTCTGATCTAACACCTGATTTACATACCTACTGATGCCCCACATGAAATCCATGTCAATCCAGCCTGGCGCAAATGGGTTATCGGCATCAAAACTGGCATCAAAGTGGGCAAATCACACATTTTCACAGATTTGAATAAGTAACAGCTATTTTTAAGGGGTTAAATGCCTTTGGGCCACTGATCTAACACCTGATTTACATACCTACTGATGCCCCACATGAAATACATGTCAATCCAGCCTGGCGCAAATGGGTTATCGGCATCAAAACTGGCATCAAAGTGGGCAAATCACACATTTTCACAGATTTGAATAAGTAACAGCTATTTTTAAGGGGATAAATGCCTTTGGGCCACTGATCTAACACCTGATTTACATACCTACTGATGCCCCACATGAAATCGATGTCAATCCAGCCTGGCGCAAATGGGTTATCGGCATCAAAACTGGCATCAAAGTGGGCAAATCGCACATTTTCACTGATTTGAATAAGTAACAGCTATTTTTAAGGGGTTAAATGCCTTTGGGCCACTGATGTAACACCTGATTTACATACCTACTGATGCCCCACATGAAATTCATGTCTCTCCAGCCTGGTACAAATGGATTCTGGGCATCAGAACTGGCATCAAAGTGGTCAAATCACCCATTTTCACAGATTTGAATAAGTAACAGCTATTTTTAAGGCGTTAAATGCCTTTGGGCCACTGATCTAACACCTGATTTACATACCTACTGATGACCCACATGAAATCGATGTCAATCCAGCCTGGCGCAAGTGGGTTATCGGCATCAAAACTGGCATCAAATTGGGCAAATCACACATTTTCACAGATTTGAATAAGTAACAGCTATTTTTAAGGGGTTAAATGCCTTTGGGCCACTGATCTAACATCTGATTTACATACCTACTGATGCCCCACATGAAATTCATGTCTCTACAGCCTGGCACAAATGGGTTCTGGGCATCAGAGCTGGCATCAAAGTGGTCAAATCACCCATTTTCACAGATTTGAAGTAACAGCTATTTTTAAGGGGTTAAATGCCTTTGGGCCACTGATCTAACACCTGATTTACATACCTTGTGATTCCACACATCAAGTTCATGTCAATCCAGCCTGGCACAAATGGGTTATGGGCATCAAAACTGGCATCAAAGAGGGCAGAGAACCAATTTTCACACATGTGAATAAGTAACAGCTAAATTTAAGGGGTTAAATGGCTTTGGGCCACTGATCTAACACCTGATTTTCATACCTACTGATGCCCCACATGCAATCCATGTCTCTCCAGCCTGGCACAAATGGGTTCTGGGCATCAGAACTGGCATCAAAGTGGTCAAATCACCCATTTTCACAGATTTGAATAAGTAACAGCTATTTTTAAGGGGTTAAATGGCTTTGTGCCACGGACCTAACACCTGATTTACATACCTACTGATGCCCCACATGCAATCCATGTCTCTCCAGCCTGGCACACATGGGTTCTGGGCATCAGAACTGGCATCAAAGTGGTCAAATCACCCATTTTCACAGATTTGAAGAAGTAACAGCTATTTTTAAGGGGTTAAATGCCTTTAGGCCACTGATATAACACCTGATTTACATACCTACTGATGCCCCACATGAAATCCATGTCACTCCAGCCTGGCACAAATGGGTTCTGGGCATCAAAACTGGCATCAAATTGGGCAAATCACCCATTTTCACGGATTTGAATAAGTAACAACTATTTTTAAGGGGTTAAATGCCTTTGGGCCACTGATCTAACACCTGATTTACATACATACTGATGCCCCACATGAAATCCATGTCTCTCCAGCCTGGCACAAATGGGTTCTGGGCATCAGAACTGGCATCAAAGTGGTCAAATCACCCATTTTTACAGATTTGAAGTAACAGCTATTTTTAAGGGGTTAAATGCCTTTGGGCCACTGATCTAACACCTGATTTACATACCTACTGATGCCCCACATGAAATCCATGTCACTCCAGCCTGGCACAAATGGGTTCTGGGCATCAGAACTGGCATCAAAGTGGTCAAATCACCCATTTTCACAGATTTGAATAAGAAACAGCTATTTTTAAGGGGTTAAATGCCTTTGGGCCACTGATCTAACACCTGATTTACATACCTACTGATGCCCCACATGCAATCCATGTCTCTCCAGCCTGGTACAAATGGATTCTGGGCATCAGAACTGGCATCAAAGTGGTCAAATCACCCATTTTCACAGATTTGAATAAGTAACAGCTATTTTTAAGGCGTTAAATGGCTTTGTGCCACTGATCTAACACCTGATTTACATACCTACTGATGCCCCACATGAAATCCATGTCAATCCAGCCTGGCGCAAATGGGTTATCGGCATCAAAACTGGCATCAAAGTGGGCAAATCACACATTTTCACAGATTTGAATAAGTAACAGCTATTTTTAAGGGGTTAAATGCCTTTGGGCCACTGATGTAACACCTGATTTACATACTTACTGATGCCCCACATGAAATACATGTCAATCCCGTTTGGCGCAAATAGGTTATCGGCATCAAAACTGGCATCAAATTGGGCAAATCACACATTTTCACAGATTTGAATAAGTTACAGCTATTTTTAAGGGGTTAAATGCCTTTGGGCCACTGATCTAACACCTGATTTACATACCTACTGATGCCCCACATGAAATACATGTCAATCCAGCCTGGCACAAATGGGTTATCGGCATCAAAACTGGCATCAAAGTGGGCAAATCACACATTTTCACTGATTTGAATAAGTAACAGCTATTTTTAAGGGGTTAAATGGCTTTTGGCCACTGATCTAACACCTGATTAACATACCTACTGATGCCCCACATGAAATCCATGTCTTTCCAGCCTGGCACAAATGGGTTCTGGGCATCAGAACTGGCATCAAAGTGGTCAAATCACCCATTTTCACAGATTTGAAGTAACAGCTATTTTTAAGGGGTTAAATGCCTTTGGGCCACTGATCTAACACCTGATTTACATACCTTGTGATGCCACACATCAAGTTCATGTCAATCCAGCAAGGCACAAATGGGTTATGGGCATCAAAACTGGCATCAAAGTGGGCAGAGAACCAATTTTCACACATGTGAATAAGTAACAGCTAAATTTAAGGGGTTAAATGCCTTTGGGCCACTGATCTAACATCTGATTTACATACCTACTGATGCCCCACATGAAATACATGTCAATCCAGCCTGGTACAAATGGATTCTGGGCATCAGAACTGGCATCAAAGTGGTCAAATCACCCATTTTCACAGATTTGAATAAGTAACAGCTATTTTTAAGGGGTTAAATGCCTTTGGGCCACTGATCTAACACCTGGTTTACATACCTACTGATGCCCCACATGAAATCCATGTCTCTCCAGCCTGGCACAAATGGATTCTGGGCATCAGAACTGGCATCAAATTGGTCAAATCACCCATTTTAACAGATTTGAAGTAACAGCTATTTTTAAGGGGTTAAATGCCTTTGGGCCACTGATCTAACACCTGATTTACATACCTACTGATGCCACACATCAAGTTCATGTCAATCCAGCCTGGCACAAATGGGTTATGGGCATCAAAACTGGCATCAAAGTTGGCAGAGAACCAATTTTCACACATGTGAATAAGTAACAGCTAAATTTAAGGGGTTAAATGGCTTTGGGCCACTGATCTAACACCTGATTTTCATACCTACTGATGCCCCACATGCAATCGATGTCTCTCCAGCCTGGCACAAATGGGTTCTGGGCATCAGAACTGGCATCAAAGTGGTCAAATCACCCATTTTCACAGATTTGAATAAGTAACAGCTATTTTTAAGGGGTTAAATGGCTTTGTGCCACTGATCTAACACCTGATTTACATACCTACTGATGCCCCACATGCAATCCATGTCTCTCCAGCCCGGCACAAATGGGTTCTGGGCATCAGAACTGGCATCAAAGTGGTCAAATCACCCATTTTCACAGATGTGAATAGTAACAGCTATTTTTAAGGGGTTAAATGCCTTTGGACCACTGATCTAACACCTATTTTACATACCTACTGATGCCCCACATGAAATCCATTTCACAGCAGCCTGGCACAAATGGGTTCTGGGCATCAGAACTGGCATCAAAGTGGTCAAATCACCCATTTTCACAGATTTGAAGAAGTAACAGCTATTTTTAAGGGGTTAAATGCCTTTGGGCCACTGATCTAACACCTGATTTACATACCTACTGATGCCCCACATGAAATCCATGTCACTCCAGCCTGGCACAAATGGGTTCTGGGCATCAAAACTGGCATCAAATTGGGCAAATCACCCATTTTCACAGATTTGAATAAGTAACAACTATTTTTAAGGGGTTAAATGCCTTTGGGCCACTGATCTAACACCTGATTTACATACCTACTGATGCCCCACATGAAATCCATGTCACTCCAGCCTGGCACAAATGGGTTCTGGGCATCAGAACTGGCATCAAAGTGGGCAAATCGCCCATTTTCACAGATTTGAATAACTAACAGCTATTTTTAAGGGGTTAAATGCCTTTGGGCCACTGATCTAACACCTGATTTACATACCTACTGATGCCCCACATGAAATCCATGTCAATCCAGCCTGGCGCAAATGGGTTATCGGCATCAAAACTGGCATAAAAGTGGGCAAATCACACATTTTCACAGATTTGAATAAGTAACAGCTATTTTTAAGGGGTTAAATGACTTTGGGCCACTGATCTAACACCTGATTTACATACCTACTGATGCCCCACATGAAATACATGTCAATCCAGCCTGGCTCAAATGGGTTATCGGCATCAAAACTGGCATCAAAGCGGGCAAATCACACATTTTCACTGATTTGAATAAGTAACAGCTATTTTTAAGGGGTTAAATGGCTTTGAGTCACTGATATAACACATGATTTACATACCTACTGATGCCCCACATGAAATCCATGTCTCTCCAGCCTGGCTCAAATGGGTTCTGGGCATCAGAACTGGCATCAAAATGGTCAAATCACCCATTTTTACAGATTTGAAGTAACAGCTATTTTTAAGGGGTTAAATGCCTTTGGGCCACTGATCTAACACCTGATTTACATACCTACTGATGCCCCACATGAAATCCATGTCTCTCCAGCCTGGTACAAATGGATTCTGGGCATCAGAACTGGCATCAAAGTGGTCAAATCACCCATTTTCACAGATTTGAATAAGTAACAGCTATTTTTAAGGCGTTAAATGCCTTTGGGCCACTGATCTAACACCTGATTTACATACCTACTGATGCCGCACATGAAATCCATGTCAATCCAGCCTGGTACAAATGGGTTCTGGGCATCAGAACTGGCATCAAAGTGTTGAAATCACCCATTTTCACAGATTTGAATAAGTAACAGCTATTTTTAAGGCATTAAATGCCTTTGGGCCACTGATCTAACACCTGATTTACATACCTACTGATGCCCCACATGAAATCCATGTCAATCCAGCCTGGTACAAATTGGTTCTGGGCATCAGAACTGGCATCAAAGTGTTGAAATCACCCATTTTCACAGATTTGAATAAGTAACAGCTATTTTTAAGGTGTTAAATGCCTTTGGGCCACTGATCTAAAACCTGATTTACATACCTTGTGATGCCACACATCAAGTTCATGTCAATGCAGCCTGTCACAAATGGGTTATGGGCATCAAAACTGGCATCAAAATGGGCAGAGAACCAATTTTCACACATGTGAATAAGTAACAGCTAAATTTAAGGGGTTAAATGGCTTTGGGCCACAGATCTAACACCTGATATACATACCTAGTGATGCCCCACATGAAATTCATGTCACTCCAGCCTGGCACAAATGGGTTCTGGGCATCAGAACTGGCATCAAAGTGGTCAAATCACCCATTTTCACAGATTTGAATAAGTAGCAGCTATTTTTAAGGGGTTAATGGCTTTGTGCCACTGATCTAACATCTGATTTACATACCTACTCATGCCCCACATGCAATCCATGTCTCTCCAGCCTGGCACAAATGGGTTCTGGGCATCAGAACTGGCATCAAAGTGGGCAAATCACCCATTTTTACAGATTTGAATAAGTAAAAGCTATTTTTAAGGGGTTAAAAGCCTTTGGGCCACTGATCTAACACCTGATTTACATACCTACTGATGCCCCACATGAAATCCATGTCAATCCAGCCTGGTACAAATGGATTCTGGGCATCAGAACTGGCATCAAATTGGTCAAATCACCCATTTTCACGGATTTGAATAAGTAACAGCTATTTTTAAGGGGTTAAATGCCTTTGGGCCACTGATCTAACACCTGGTTTACATACCTACTGATGCCCCACATGAAATCCATGTCAATCCAGCCTGGCACAAATGGGTTCTGGGCATCAGAACTGGCATCAAAGTGGTCAAATGACCCATTTTCACAGATTTGAATAAGAAACAGCTATTTTTAAGGGGTTAAATGCCTTTGGGCCACTGATCTAACACCTGATTTGCATACCTACTGATGCCCCACATGAAATCCATGTCAATCCAGCCTGGCACAAATAGTTTCTGGGCATCAGAACTGGCATCAAAGTGGTGAAATCACCCATTTTCACAGATTTGAATAAGTAACAGCTATTTTTAAGGGGTTAAATGCCTTTGGGCCACTGATCTAACACCTGATTTACATACCTACTGATGCCCCACATGAAATCCATGTCACTCCAGCCTGGCACAAATGGGTTCTGGGCATCAGAACTGGCATTAAAGTGGTCAAATCTCCCATTTTCACAGATTTGAATAAGAAACAGCTATTTTTAAGGGGTTAAATGCCTTTGGGCCACTGATCTAACACCTGATTTACATACCTACTGATGCCCCACATGAAATCCATGTCAATCCAGCCTGGCACAAATGGTTTCTGGGCATCAGAACTGGCATCAAAGTGGTGAAATCACCCATTTTCACAGATTTGAATAAGTAACAGCTATTTTTAAGGGGTTAAATGCCTTTGGGCCACTGATCTAACACCTGATTTACATACCTACTGATGCCCCACATGAAATCCATGTCACTCCAGCCTGGCACAAATGGGTTCTGGGCATCAGAACTGGCATCAAAGTGGTCAAATCTCCCATTTTCACAGATTTGAATAAGAAACAGCTATTTTTAAGGGGTTAAATGCCTTTGGGCCACTGATCTAACACCTGATTTACATACCTACTGATGCCCCACATGAAATCCATGTCAATCCAGCCTGGCGCAAATGGGTTATCGGCATCAAAACTGGCATCAAAGTGGGCAAATCGCACATTTTCACTGATTTGAATAAGTAACAGCTATTTTTAAGGGGTTAAATGCCTTTGTGCCACTGATGTAACACCTGATTTACATACCTACTGATGCCCCACATGCAATCCATGTCTCTCCAGCCTGGTACAAATGGATTCTGGGCATCAGAACTGGCATCAAAGTGGTCAAATCACCCATTTTCACAGATTTGAATAAGTAACAGCTTTTTTTAAGGCGTTAAATGCCTTTGGGCCACTGATCTAACACCTGATTTACATACCTACTGATGCCCCACATGAAATCCATGTCTCTCCAGCCTGGCGCAAATGGGTTATCGGCATCAAAACTGGCATCAAAGTAGGCAAATCACCCATTTTCACAGATTTGAATAAGTAACAGCTATTTTTAAGGGGTTAAATGCCTTTGGGCCACTGATCTAACACCTGATTTACATACCTACTGATGCCCCACATGAAATCCATGTCAATCCAGCCTGGCGCAAATGGGTTATCGGCATCAAAACTGGCATCAAATTGGGCAAATCACACATTTTCACAGATTTGAATAAGCAACAGCTATTTTTAAGGGGTTAAATGCCTTTGGGCCACTGATCTAACACCTGATTTACATACCTACTGATGCCCCACATGAAATACATGTCAATCCAGCCTGGCGCAAATGGGTTATCGGCATCAAAACTTGCATCAAAGTGGGCAAATCACACATTTTCACTGATTTGAATAAGTAACAGCTATTTTTAAGGGGTTAAATGGCTTTGGGCCACTGATCTAACACCTGATTTACATACCTACTGATGACCCACATGAAATCCATGTCTCTCCAGCCTGGCACAAATGGGTTCTGGGCATCAGAACTGGCATCAAAGTGGTCAAATCACCCATTTTCACAGATTTGAAGTAACAGCTATTTTTAAGGGGTTAAATGCCTTTGGGCCACTGATCTAACACCTGATTTACATACCTTGTGATGCCACACATCAAGTTCATGTCAATCTAGCCTGGCACAAATGGGTTATGGGCATCAAAACTGGCATCAAAGTGGGCAGAGAACCAATTTTCACACATGTGAATAAGTAACAGCTAAATTTAAGGGGTTAAATGCCTTTGGGCCACTGATCTAACACCTGATTTTCATACCTACTGATGCCCCACATGCAATCCATGTCTCTCCAGCCTGGCACAAATGGGTTCTGGGCATCAGAACTGGCATCAAAGTGGTCAAATCACCCATTTTCACAGATTTGAATAAGTAACAGCTATTTTTAAGGGGTTAAATGGCTTTGTGCCACTGACCTAACACCTGATTTACATACCTACTGATACCCCACATGCAATCCATGTCTCTCCAGCCTGGCACAAATGGGTTCTGGGCATCAGAACTGGCATCAAAGTGGTCAAATCACCCATTTTCACAGATTTGAAGAAGTAACAGCTATTTTTAAGGGGTTAAATGCCTTTAGGCCACTGATATAACACCTGATTTACATACCTACTGATGCCCCACATGAAATCCATGTCACTCCAGCCTGGCACAAATGAGTTCTGGGCATCAAAACTGGCATCAAATTGGGCAAATCACCCATTTTCACAGATTTGAATAAGTAACAACTATTTTTAAGGGGTTAAATGCCTTTGGGCCACTGATCTAACACCTGATTTACATACCTACTGATGCCCCACATGAAATCCATGTCTCTCCAGCCTGGCACAAATGGGTTCTGGGCATCAGAACTGGCATCAAAGTGGTCAAATCACCCATTTTTACAGATTTGAAGTAACAGCTATTTTTAAGGGGTTAAATGCCTTTGGGCCACTGATCTAACACCTGATTTACATACCTACTGATGCCCCACATGCAATCCATGTCTCTCCAGCCTGGCACAAATGGGTTCTGGGCATCAGAACTGGCATCAAAGTGGTCAAATCACCCATTTTCACAGATTTGAATAAGAAACAGCTATTTTTAAGGGGTTAAATGCCTTTGGGCCACTGATCTAACACCTGATTTACATACCTACTGATGCCCCACATGAAATCCATGTCAATCCAGCCTGGCGCAAATGGGTTATCGGCATCAAAACTGGCATCAAAGTGGGCAAATCACACATTTTCACAGATTTGAATAAGTAACAGCTATTTTTAAGGGGTTAAATGCCTTTGGGCCACTGATCTAACACCTGATTTACATACTTACTGATGCCCCACATGAAATACATGTCAATCCAGTTTGGCGCAAATAGGTTATCGGCATCAAAACTGGCATCAAATTGGGCAAATCACACATTTTCACAGATTTGAATAAGTTACAGCTATTTTTAAGGGGTTAAATGCCTTTGGGCCACTGATCTAACACCTGATTTACATACCTACTGATGCCCCACATGAAATACATGTCAATCCAGCCTGGCACAAATGGGTTCTGGGCATCAGAACTGGCATCAAAGTGGTCAAATCACCCATTTTCACAGATTTGAAGTAACAGCTATTTTTAAGGGGTTAAATGCCTTTGGGCCACTGATCTAACACCTGATTTACATACCTTGTGATGCCACACATCAAGTTCATGTCAATCCTGCCTGGCACAAATGGGTTATGGGCATCAAAACTGGCATCAAAGTGGGCAGAGAGCCAATTTTCACACATGTGAATAAGTAACAGCTAAATTTAAGGGGTTAAATGCCTTTGGGCCACTGATCTAACACCTGATTTACATACCTACTGATGCCCCACATGAAATACATGTCAATCCAGCCTGGTACAAATGGATTCTGGGCATCAGAAGTGGCATCAAAGTGGTCAAATCATCCATTTTCACAGATTTGAATAAGTAACAGCTATTTTTAAGGGGTTAAATGCCTTTGGGCCACTGATCTAACACCTGGTTTACATACCTACTGATGCCCCACATGAAATCCATGTCAATCCAGCCTGGCACAAATGGGTTCTGGGCATCAGAACTGGCATTAAAGTGGTCAAATGACCCATTTTCACAGATTTGAATAAGATACAGCTATTTTTAAGGCGTTAAATGCCTTTGGGCCACTGATCTAACACCTGATTTGCATACCTACTGATGCCCCACATGAAATCCATGTCAATCCAGCCTGGCATAAATGGTTTCTGGGCATCAGAACTGGCATCAAAGTGGTGAAATCACCCATTTTCACAGATTTGAATAAGTAACAGCTATTTTTAAAGGGTTAAATGCCTTTGGGCCACTGATCTAACACCTGATTTACATACCTACTGATGCCCCACATGAAATCCATGTCAATCCAGCCTGGCGCAAATGGGTTATCGGCATCAAAACTGGCATCAAAGTGGGCAAATCGCACATTTTCACTGATTTGAATAAGTAACAGCTATTTTTAAGGGGTTAAATGCCTTTGGGCCACTGATGTAACACCTGATTTACATACGTACTGATGCCCCACATGCAATCCATGTCTCTCCAGCCTGGTACAAATGGATTCTGGGCATCAGAACTGGCATCAAAGTGGTCAAATCACCCATTTTCACAGATTTGAATAAGTAACAGCTATTTTTAAGGCGTTAAATGCCTTTGGGCCACTGATCTAACACCTGATTTACATACCTACTGATGCCACACATCAAGTTCATGTCAATCCAGCCTGGCACAAATGGGTAATGGGCATCAAAACTGGCATCAAAGTTGGCAGAGAACCAATTTTCACACATGTGAATAAGTAACAGCTAAATTTAAGGGGTTAAATGGCTTTGGGCCACTGATCTAACACCTGATTTTCATACCTACTGATGCCCCACATGCAATCCATGTCTCTCCAGCCTGGCACAAATGGGTTCTGGGCATCAGAACTGGCATCAAAGTGGTCAAATCACCCATTTTCACAGATTTGAATAAGTAACAGCTATTTTTAAGGGGTTAAATGGCTTTGTGCCACTGATCTAACACCTGATTTACATACCTACTGATGCCCCACATGCAATCCATGTCTCTCCAGCCCGGAACAAATGGGTTCTGGGCATCAGAACTGGCATCAAAGTGGTCAAATCACCCATTTTCACAGATGTGAATAGTAACAGCTATTTTTAAGGGGTTAAATGCCTTTGGACCACTGATCTAACACCTATTTTACATACCTACTGATGCCCCACATGAAATCCATTTCACAGCAGCCTGGCACAAATGGGTTCTGGGCATCAGAACTGGCATCAAAGTGGTCAAATCACCCATTTTCACAGATTTGAAGAAGTAACAGCTATTTTTAAGGGGTTAAATGCCTTTGGGCCACTGATCTAACACCTGATTTACATACCTACTGATGCCCCACATGAAATCCATGTCACTCCAGCCTGGCACAAATGGGTTCTGGGCATCAAAACTGGCATCAAATTGGGCAAATCACCCATTTTCACAGATTTGAATAAGTAACAACTATTTTTAAGGGGTTAAATGCCTTTGGGCCACTGATCTAACACCTGATTTACATACCTACTGATGCCCCACATGAAATCCATGTCACTCCAGCCTGGCACAAATGGGTTCTGGGCATCAGAACTGGCATCAAATTGGGCAAATCGCCCATTTTCACAGATTTGAATAACTAACAGCTATTTTTAAGGGGTTAAATGCCTTTGGGCCACTGATCTAACACCTGATTTACATACCTACTGATGCCCCACATGAAATCCATGTCAATCCAGCCTGGCGCAAATGGGTTATCGGCATCAAAACTGGCATCAAAGTGGGCAAATCACACATTTTCACAGATTTGAATAAGTAACAGCTATTTTTAAGGGGTTAAATGACTTTGGGCCACTGATCTAACACCTGATTTACATACCTACTGATGCCCCACATGAAATACATGTCAATCCAGCCTGGCTCAAATGGGTTATCGGCATCAAAACTGGCATCAAAGTGGGCAAATCACACATTTTCACTGATTTGAATAAGTAACAGCTATTTTTAAGGGGTTAAATGGCTTTGAGCCACTGATATAACACCTGATTTACATACCTACTGATGCCCCACATGAAATCCATGTCTCTCCAGCCTGGCTCAAATGGGTTCTGGGCATCAGAACTGGCATCAAAATGGTCAAATCACCCATTTTTACAGATTTGAAGTAACAGCTATTTTTAAGGGGTTAAATGCCTTTGGGCCACTGATCTAACACCTGATTTACATACCTACTGATGCCCCACATGAAATCCATGTCTCTCCAGCCTGGTACAAATGGATTCTGGGCATCAGAACTGGCATCAAAGTGGCCAAATCACCCATTTTCACAGATTTGAATAAGTATCAGCTATTTTTAAGGCGTTAAATGCCTTTGGGCCACTGATCTAACACCTGATTTACATACCTACTGATGCCCCACATGAAATCCATGTCAATCCAGCCTGGTACAAAAGGGTTCTGGGCATCAGAACTGGCATCAAAGTGTTGAAATCACCCATTTTCACAGATTTGAATAAGTAACAGCTATTTTTAAGGCGTTAAATGCCTTTGGGCCACTGATCTAAAACTTGATTTACATACCTTGTGATGCCACACATCAAGTTCATGTCAATCCAGCCTGGCACAAATGGGTTATGGGCATCAAAACTGGCATCAAAATGGGCAGAGAACCAATTTCCACACATGTGAATAAGTAGCAGCTAAATTTAAGGGGTTAAATGGCTTTGGGCCACAGATCTAACACCTGATATTGTGACGGGAGTGTTCTCCAGAGCAAGGAGGGACAACAGGCCTGGGAACGATCCAACAGATTTATTGACCAGAACACAGGAACAACACGAAGGTAATTTGCAGAGTCCCAAAATAAGTCCACAGGAAACTGATTCGGGGGCACCTCCCGACAATCCTTGTGCCAGATCACAAAACCATAGTCCTTTTAGAGTCCCAGAAATCCGCCACGATCACACTAAGGCCGAGGCTTCCTCAGACAGCCTCGCCCTTCTCTTTCAGCATCCAACTCACATCTGACTGAGTTGCACAGGGATCTAGTGTCTCTGCTCCTGGATCAGCCCATGTGTGTAGTGGAGGAGGGTTCCACTCCTCCTATGCAATGGTTTGGCCCACAGCAAGGCACCGCTGTGTCTAGGAGAATGTGCATTGTGAGTCCTCCCCCTGCTGAGGAGAACAATGGTGATTCCCCTAGCTGTGTTGACCCAAGCCTGAATTCAATTATGGTCTAGATACACAAGTCTTGTGGAAAGGAGACAGGTTACTTACATAATTACATTATAGTCCCAGAGACACAGGCAATGGGGGAAGGAAACATATTGTTACAGGTACACACAAGACATTGCAAAGTATTGGGGAAAAATACATATCATGACAGATATACATACCTAGTGATGCCCCACATGAAATTCATGTCACTCCAGCCTGGCACAAATGGGTTCTGGGCATCAGAACTGGCATCAAAGTGGTCAAATCACCCATTTTCACAGATTTGAATAAGTAACAGCTATTTTTAAGGGGTTAATGGCTTTGTGCCACTGATCTAACATCTGATTTACATACCTACTCATGCCCCACATGCAATCCATGTCTCTCCAGCCTGGCACAAATGGGTTCTGGGCATCAGAACTGGCATCAAAGTGGGCAAATCACCCATTTTTACAGATTTGAATAAGTAAAAGCTATTTTTAAGGGGTTAAATGCCTTTGGGCCACTGATCTAACACCTGATTTACATACCTACTGATGCCCCACATGAAATCCATGTCAATCCAGCCTGGTACAAATGGATTCTGGGCATCAGAACTGGCATCAAATTGGTCAAATCACCCATTTTCACGGATTTGAATAAGTAACAGCTATTTTTAAGGGGTTAAATGCCTTTGGGCCACTGATCTAACACCTGGTTTACATACCTACTGATGCCCCACATGCAATCCATGTCTCTCCAGCCTGGTACAAATGGATTCTGGGCATCAGAACTGGCATCAAAATGGTCAAATCACCCATTTTCACAGATTTGAATAAGTAACAGCTATTTTTAAGGCGTTAAATGCCTTTGGGCCACTGATCTAACACCTGATTTACATACCTACTGATGCCCCACATGAAATCCATGTCTCTCCAGCCTGGCGCAAATGGGTTATCGGCATCAAAACTGGCATCAAAGTAGGCAAATCACCCATTTTCACAGATTTGAATAAGTAACAGCTATTTTTAAGGGGTTAAATGCCTTTGGGCCACTGATCTAACACCTGATTTACATACCTACTGATGCCCCACATGAAATCCATGTCAATCCAGCCTGGCGCAAATGGGTTATCGGCATCAAAACTGGCATCAAAGTGGGCAAATCACACATTTTCACAGATTTGAATAAGTAACAGCTATTTTTAAGGGGTTAAATGCCTTTGGGCCACTGATCTAACACCTGATTTACATACCTACTGATGCCCCACATGAAATACATGTCAATCCAGCCTGGCACAAATGGGTTATCGGCATCAAAACTGGCATCAAAGTGGGCAAATCACACATTTTCACTGATTTGAATAAGTAACAGCTATTTTTAAGGGGTTAAATGGCTTTGGGCCACTGATCTAACACCTGATTTACATACCTACTGATGCCCCACATGAAATCCATGTCTCTCCAGCCTGGCACAAATGGGTTCTGGGCATCAGAACTGGCATCAAAGTGGTCAAATCACCTATTTTCACAGATTTGAAGTAACAGCTATTTTTAAGGGGTTAAATGCCTTTGGGCCACTGATCTAACACCTGATTTACATACCTTGTGATGCCACACATCAAGTTCATGTCAATCTAGCCTGGCACAAATGGGTTATGGGCATCAAAACTGGCATCAAAGTGGGCAGAGAACCAATTTTCACACATGTGAATAAGTAACAGCTAAATTTAAGGGGTTAAATGCCTTTGGGCCACTGATCTAACACCTGATTTTCATACCTACTGATGCCCCACATGCAATCCATGTCTCTCCAGCCTGGCACAAATGGGTTCTGGGCATCAGAACTGGCATCAAAGTGGTCAAATCACCCATTTTCACAGATTTGAATAAGTAACAGCTATTTTTAAGGGGTTAAATGGCTTGGTGCCACTGATCTAACACCTGATTTACATACCTACTGATGCCCCACATGCAATCCATGTCTCTCCAGCCCGGCACAAATGGGTTCTGGGCATCAGAACTGGCATCAAAGTGGTCAAATCACCCATTTTCACAGATTTGAATAAGTAACAGCTATTTTTAAGGGGTTAAATGCCTTTGGGCCACTGATCTAACACCTGATTTGCATACCTACTGATGCCCCACATGAAATCCATGTCTCTCCAGCCTGGCACAAATGGGTTATCGGCATCAAAACTGGCATCAAAGTGGGCAAATCACCCATTTTCACAGATTTGAATAAGTAACAGCTATTTTTAAGGGGTTAAATGCCTTTGTGCCACTGATCTAACACCTGATTTACATACCTACTGATGCCCCACATGAAATCCATGTCTCTCCAGCCTGGCGCAAATGGGTTATCGGCATCAAAACTGGCATCAAAGTAGGCAAATCTCCCATTTTCACAGATTTGAATAAGTAACAGCTATTTTTAAGGGGTTAAATGCCTTTGTGCCACTGATCTAACACCTGATTTACATACCTACTGATGCTCCACATGAAATCCATGTCAATCCAGCCTGGCGCAAATGGGTTATCGGCATCAAAACTGGCATCAAAGTGGTCAAATCACCTATTTTCACTGATTTGAATAAGTAACAGCTATTTTTCAGGGGTTAAATGGCTTTGGGCCACTGATCTATCACCTGATTTACATACCTACTGATGCCCCACATGAAATCCATGTCTTTCCAGCCTGGCACAAATGGGTTCTGGGCATCAGAACTGGCATCAAATTAGGCAAATCACCCATTTTCACAGATTTGAATAAGTAAGAGCTATTTTTAAGGGGTTAAATGCCTTTGGGCCACTGATATTACACCTGATTTACATACCTACTGATGCCCCATATGAAATACATGTCACTCCAGCCTGGCACAAATGGGTTCTGGGCATCAGAACTGGCATCAAAGTGGTCAAATCACCCATTTTCACAGATTTGAATAAGTAACAGCTATTTTTAAGGGGTTAAATGGCTTTGAGCCACTGATCTAACACCTGATTTACATACCTACTGATGCCCCACATGAAATCCATGTCTCCCCAGCCTGGCACAAATGGGTTATCGGCATCAAAACTGGCATCAAAGTGGGCAAATCACCCATTTTCACAGATTTGAATAAGTAACAGCTGTTTTTAAGGGGTTAAATGCCTTTGTGCCACTGATCTAACACCTGATTTACATACCTACTGATGCCCGACATGAAATCCATGTCTCTCCAGCCTGGCGCAAATGGGTTATCGGCATCAAAACTGGCATCAAAGTAGGCAAATCTCCCATTTTCACAGATTTGAATAAGTAACAGCTATTTTTAAGGGGTTAAATGCCTTTGTGCCACTGATCTAACACCTGATTTACATACCTACTGATGCCCCACATGAAATCCATGTCTCTCCAGCCTGGCGCAAATGGGTTATCGGCATCAAAACTGGCATCAAAGTAGGCAAATCTCCCATTTTCACAGATTTGAATAAGTAACAGCTATTTTTAAGGGGTTAAATGCCTTTGTGCCACTGATCTAACACCTGATTTACATACCTACTGATGCTCCACATGAAATCCATGTCAATCCAGCCTGGCGCAAATGGGTTATCGGCATCAAAACTGGCATCAAAGTGGTCAAATCACCTATTTTCACTGATTTGAATAAGTAACAGCTATTTTTCAGGGGTTAAATGGCTTTGGGCCACTGATCTATCACCTGATTTACATACCTACTGATGCCCCACATGAAATCCATGTCTTTCCAGCCTGGCACAAATGGGTTCTGGGCATCAGAACTGGCATCAAATTAGGCAAATCACCCATTTTCACATATTTGAATAAGTAAGAGCTATTTTTAAGGGGTTAAATGCCTTTGGGCCACTGATCTTACACCTGATTTACATACCTACTGATGCCCCACATGAAATCCATTTCACAGCAGCCTGGCACAAATGGGTTCTGGGCATCAGAATTGGCATCAAAGTGGGCAAATCGCACATTTTCACAGATTTGAATAAGTAACAGCTATTTTTAAGGGGTTAAATTTGCCTACTTTGATGCCAGTTCTGATGCCCAGAACCCATTTGTGCCAGGCTGGAGAGACATGGATTGCATGTGGGGCATCAGTAGGTATGTAAATCAGGTGTTAGATCAGTGGCCCAAAGGCATTTAACCCCTTAAATTTATCTGTTACTTATTCACATGTGTGAAAATTGGTTCTCTGCCCACTTTGATGCCAGTTTTGATGCCCATAACCCATTTGTGCCAGGCTGGATTGACATGAACGTGATGTGTGGCATCACAAGGTATGTAAATCTGGTGTCAGATCAGTGGCACAAAGTCATTTAACCCCTTCAATACCATACCTCAGTGCCCACTTTTGTGCCAGCCTTCTATTTTTTTTATGTTTTTAAGTGTATTCACAAAAGGACACATGATTGCATATTATTATTTAGAATGTTTTATTTTTATTGAAAAACCTGAAAAAAAACAGAAAATAAAAAATAGCCGAATAAGAAACCAACTTCAGCATCGTCTCTTGGTGGGTATACTCTGATCATGCAACATTCGAGGGGGAGGACTAAAGGCAGCAATAGCTACAGAAATCAAGTACTAAACTGGTAGTCATGCCCAGATTATAAGTACAGCCGGGAAAATAACCTGGAGACACAGGATGTCTATACCCAGCATGATCCGTATATAGCAGAGTGAGGAGTGATATCATGTATATAGACCTGTGGTACAGGTTAAGTATACAGCACAGGAATAGAGCCTTTACACATATACCACATATATAGTGAGTAACCTGGTTACACGGGATCTGCACACCTAGCATCAAAGTATGTAACAGAGATGAGGTCACATACAGATCATCAGACTCCATAACTGGGAAGGGGGGTAATCCGCACACAGCAGGGTCAGTATACAGTGCACTAACATGAAGTGCAGCCTCTCATCATCATACATATACCATCCCCCGACTGCCCCTCTCACCAGTGTCTCTAATACATGTGACTGCCCCGCTCCACCATAGTAATGGCAGACACTGCATGTGTCCCTGCTCTGTCCTATCATACATAAACCCAGAACTCATGAAGACTCTGTATAATACAGCAGTAATGTGGTATATCAGAAATGTCCGCAGGGAGGTCACACAAACGCTGCCTCTGCAATAAGTGAGGGAACATGGCAGCTAAATGAATTACTGAGGTAATCTTGATCCCAGATATGATGTAGGAGCTGATACTACCCTAGTACACACTACACAATGTCTGAGGTGAATGCAGAGTAGTATATGAAACATGTCTGCAGGGAGGTCACACAGAAGCTCACAGTCTGTGAGGAAAAATGCAGCATGCACATGAGGGACATGGCAGCTGCATGAATTGCTGAGGTAATATTAATCCCATACATAATGTAGGAGCTGATACTACACTAGTACATGATGTCTGAGGTGAATGCAGAGTAGTATATGAAACATGTCTGCAGGGAGGTCACACAGAAGTTGTCTCACAGTCTGTGAGGAAAATGTAGCATGCACATGAGGGACATGGCAGCTACATGAATTGCTGAGGTAATATTGATCCCATACATAATGTAGGTGCTGATACTACACTGGTACAGGATGTCTGAGGTGAATGTGCTCCTATCATCTGTCGTGTGAGGTGATAACCCCAATATTATACTCCCTGAAACTGCAGACATGCTTCCTCCTGTTCATCCTGTGTAAGAAAGAGGAAGAGACACAGATTTCCTGCTCTATATAAGCCCCACCCTCCTCACAGTAACCCCCCAGGCACAGACATACTGGGCTTATTACTCTGAAAGCAACATCCCTCGTGCTTAAAAATCTACACCACTATACGAAAAAAAGCTGCAGGAGTAAGGCTAAGTGCACACGTACCGGAACTCTCGCGGAAATTACCGCGAGAATTCCGGAATTCCAGTCCGCGGGAAAATCGCATTTTAAATTCCCGCGATTTTCCCGCGGAAAAACTAGCATTTTGCAAGCGTAATTAGCTTGCAGAATGCTATCGTTTTCCAAGCGATCTGTAGCATCGCTTGGAGAACTGATTGACAGGTTGGTCACACTCGTCAAACATAGTGTTTGACGAGTGTGACCAACTTTTTACTACTGAGGCCGCCTTTGCAGCATCAGTAGTAAAAGATAGAATGTAAAAAATAATAATAAAAAAAATATATATTGTTATTCTCACCTTCTGACGTCCCGCGCAGCCTTCCCGCCTCTCTCCACGCTCCCGGTCCCAGTAATCCTTTGCGACAATTACCGCGATGATGTCCGTTCTCGCGGGATCGAGACGTCTCGCAGTCATTCGCGATGACGTCGCGCGAATGACCGCGAGACATCGCGATCCCGCGAGAACGGACGTCATCGCTCGCAAAGGCTTACTGGGACCAGGAGCGTGGAGAGAGGCGGAAAGGCTGCGCGGGACGTCGGAAGGTGAGAATAACAATATTTTTGTTATTCCGCGGTAATTTCCGTGAGAGTTCCGCTACGTGTGAACCCTGCCTTACACCTGAACACACTAGTCCCTACTACTGTTCCATCATCGGCTCATGCTGTCACTGTAGCAGGTATAGCCAGATGGGACTAGTAGTCCCATCAGATGATGCCTGCCTACACACAGACACACACACACAGCCCCGCAGACCCCCGCACATGCGGACACATACACCGCACACAGACCCGCCCACACACAGTCTTCCCACATACTCTTCCTCCTCCTGATATGCAGCATTTTTAGCACCCACATCTGCAGCAAAACCGCAGATCTTTTTTAAACTTGCGGTTTTGATGCAGATGTGCCTGACTCAATGGTAGTCAATGGGTGCAGAAACGCTACAGATCCACAAAAAGAATTGACATGCTACAGAAAAAAAACACTGCAAATCCGTGCGTATTTTTCTGCAGCATGTGCACAACAAATCTCTATTTCCCATAGATTAACATTGGTAGTGCACTACACCGGATTTGATGCAGTTCCTCACGTCCACAAACGCTACGGAAATGCGTCTAAATCTGCAACATGTGCACATAGCCTAAGAATTTGGCATCTTAGCAAAGGACAATTGCAGAAGTCAACAGCAGCCTCCAGTGGTAATGAATTAAATTGCAGCATAATTATTAAGGTGAACAATAACAGCCACTAGTGGTCAAACTGTAGAATGACAACATGAATCCTGACTCCTCTACACCAGGGAGCATGCCTGAGATGTTAACTTCACAACTACACATGACCTTAGACCATGCCTGCAATGTTCACCTCTCTACATCAAGGACCTTGCGTAAGGTGTTTACCTCTCCATACCTAGGACCATGCCTGACATCTTGACCCCTCAAAAACTGGGACCATGCCTGAGATGTTCACCCCTCCACACCATAACCCATTCATGCAATGTTCACCCCTCCACAAAAGGGACCATGCCTGACATGTTCACCCTTTCACAATTGAGGCCATGCCTGAAAAGCTGACTTCTCCACACAATGGATCCTGCCTAAAATGTGATCACCCACAACACTATGGATCATGCTTGAGATGTTCACATCTCTATATTGGGGCCCATGCCTGATATATTCACCCCTGCACACCACACCAGGGACCATGCCTGAGATGTTCACCCCTCCCCACCTGCGATCATGCCTGAGATGTCCATGCTCAGGTCCGCTATCCGTTGGACCCCCTAGAAGAGCGGGTACTGTCATATTTCCACCCCTCAGTGTATCTGGGATGCAGTTACTGACAACTCAGCCATCCAATCAGGCACAGAGGTGAACTGAAGCTGTCAGTACTTTAATTAACAGCTCTGTCATTTAGTCTGGTGCTAGGGCATGCTGAGCTGTCGGTGGGTTGATTGGGAGGCACTGGCCATCTTCAGCTGTTCATTATCTCTAGTGATTGCCATGCTGCTTAACTGAGCTGTTAATTCCAGACCTCTGCCAAATCTACATTCAGCGTCTGTGTGGTTTGTCTCTGTATGCCTAGTGTTCTGTGTTTTGATCTTTCATTGCCTGACCTTGGACCTCGTTCTGACCATCCGTTTAACCCCTTCTGCTCTGATTCGCTATCTCCTCATATTCTGACCTTGGAACATTATCTGACTACACCTTTGTCTCTGTCTTCTCTTTATGACGTACCCTCCTGGCTTCTGACCTCGGACTCCTTCACTATCCCATTTCACGGCTTGTCTGCAAAAAGTGACTCAGCGTCACACCATGCCTGAAATGTTCACCCTTCCACACCAGAGAGCATGCCTGACATGTGTTCACCCCTCCACACCTGGAACCATGCCTGAGATGTCCACCCCTTAACTCTAGGGACCATGCATAAAATGCTCACCCTGCATAATTGGGACCATTTCTGCAATGTTGACCTCCACACCAGAGATCATGCCTAAGGTGTTCATCCCTCCACACTTGAGACCTTGCCTGCAATGTTGACTTCTCCACACCAGGGATTATGACTGAGGTGTTCAGCCCTACACACTTAGGACTATGCCCGAGATGTTCACCTCTCCACACCAGGGACCATGCCTGAGAGATTCACCACTCCATGCCAGGGAGCACCATGCTTGAGATGTTAAATCTTTCGTAACACATACCAGGGACCATACCTGATGTTATAGTCGGGGAATAAGAGGCGGAGATATTATTTTCAATTCCATAAAAAAAAACTTGATCTGCTCATTACCTACTTTGTACCAACAACCCATGATATGTTAATGGACCCCAGAGCTGTCCTACCATATTCCCTGCTGAAAATCATATAAAGGAAAGCACCATAAAGAACCAAGTAATAAAATATGAAACTTCATTGAAAACAGCATTGTAAAAACAATACAGTATAGCTTACAGTAAATGAGGATATGACAGTGGTAAGCAAAAAAGGGTGGAACCACAGTAGAGGTCAGGTAAACCAGCAGGTGTGCAGATAAATAAAATACAATAAACAATTTTGCTCAAAAGTGCAAGTGCATTTGTGCAGTAGCCTGTACCCAATGGTAAAATCTGGATGATAAGTATATCCAGACCAGAGGGTATACAAAGAAGCAGAACGTGTCCAGGAAGGCTGTCTACCAAATCTAGGACCAAAAGTGCTGAGCAAAAAAGGGTGTGGGCAAATAATACAAAAGTACGGTACCCTTTTTGGCTTACCACTGTCATATCATTATTTACTCCAAGCTACGGTATATGTTTTTAGAATACTGTTTTCAATGAACTTTCACATTTTCGTTATTTTGCTCTTTATGGTGCTTTCCTTTATATGATTTTCATGACTTTTGCACTGAACTTTTGCTTTACCTATCTTTACACCATTCACACTAACCGGTTGATCAGGTTTTCATTGTGGGTGTCAGCCTGATTATAGGCTTTATATTCCCTGCTCTTAGGGGAGACTTACCAATACTAGACATGCTAATGTACTATGATGGAGATACATTTCGGTACAGTGTAGCTGAAATAATAAAATCTAAATCCCCTGTTGTGATAAAATAAAGTAAAAAACTTTAAATAACCATTTAAAAAGAAAATTTACCAATGCATTTTTTAAAAATTAATACTTTATTAAATATAAAGTCCCACAACATTGACTTGGTTTTGTCATGTCCGTAACAACTTGTCCAAAAATGTCGATACATAGCAAAATATGAAAATGAAAATAAAAAAGCACCTGAATAGATTATTTTTCATGTATTTTCTGCCCCCCCCCAAATAAAAGTAAAATAAATTAATCACTAAGGTACATGACCTCTACATAGAGTACAAAAAATAAATGTAATTATAACAAATAAAATATATTTACATTATTGCTATTAGAACGCAAAAAAAATATAAATAAAAACATAAATACATTTGAGGTTTTTTTTTGGATGGTCTTTAAATCCAGGAGTTATGCTCCGCCCCTAGGACTTGTACGAGACATAAAACAGTATACTAGTTTTGCCTTTAGTTTTGCTTTAAGAATCATTTTTACAGGAGAAGTACCGACTAGAGTCACTCCAGGTTTTTTCTGCACCCAATGGTAGAGGTGGGATTTTAATATAACCACCTACTACACAGATGGATTCAGTTCCTAGGGGACATACTGTAATATCTGTTTTAATTTATTTTTTTCACATGGGTTGGCTGACAACTGCGCTATATACAGTTTCTTTGCTGTGTTCTTCATTTTTAGGTCTGGCTCTCTGCTATAAGGAAAAACAAAAAAAAAGTAATATTTTTATAAGAATTATTAGAGTTGCATACAGCTACCACTAGAGGGAGCTTGGGAGCTTACTGCACACAGATACAGCTGAGAATACAGAAAGCTCCCCCTAGTGGTGACTGCAGGTAGCCAGAATTTTATCATTCAATTCAAAAGTCACTGCAGGGAAAGTGGACCTGTGTTGTAGAAAAAAAAACTGCTTTTTGGGGGTTTGAAATATTTTGAATTAGGTTAAGGATCAGTCCAAAATAATATCCATAGATATTGGATGCTGATTGCTGACCAATGAGTCAGGTTTGTGATTTAGCAGCATTCAATTGGGGGTGTGATGTGAAATGTTTGGGTCGGAAATATTTTTTGGATGCGTAGTCTTACCCGTTCACAACTTTTGGTTCCCAGAGCAAGATCGGCGTAATGGAGTTCTGACATTTCCTTAGACTCTACTGAAAGAAAAAGTCAGTAAAAGCATGAAAGAACTGGTATATTTCCCATAATATGCCACAATTAAAAAAATATTTCTAGAATGGGAGTCTCCCTTGATTTAATATCCTATAGTGAAGTTGGAAGGAAAAATGGTCAGAATTTTGGTGATCTTTTTACAAGGTTAAATTGCTGTAATTATGTAGATCATGGACCATAAAAAAAATCCCAACACAAACAATAATTGTATTTCAACAAGACATGTTATAACTATGTGATCAGTGGGGATCTACTTCTCCAGGAAACGATGGACTCAGGTTTGCACAATAATCTATCAGGCGTTTATGGCATCTTGTACTGGGAAAACTCCTCTAATTGGGTATTCTGGGCTCCATAAATTATCACTTGTCCATTAGATAGGTGATAATTTTTAGACTTAGCTATCACATCACTAGATTTGTTTCCCCAACACAAAACGAGGCTAGAAGGAATTGAACGGAGCGGCAAGTGGCGCATGTGATCTTCTGCTCCATTCTAAGTAGAAATGGGTGGATTGATGAGCAGCAATTCGGTCCATCAAGAAGGTTGTTAGTCTGGTTGGGAGGTTCGTGAAACGCTTACCTTCTGGGATTCCCATTACGGCTTTTGATTAGTCGGGCTGACATACAGTTGTGGCCAAAAGTATTGACACCCCTGCAATTTTGTCAGATAATACTCAGTTTCTTCCTGAAAATTATTGCAAACACAAATTCTTTGGTATTATTATCTTCATTTAATTTGTCTTAAATGAAAAAACACAAAAAAGAATGAAGCAAAAACCAAAAATTGATCATTTCACACAAAACTCCAAAAATGGGTCAGACAAAAGTATTGGCACCCTCAGCCTAATACTTGGTTGCACAACCTTTAGCCAAAATAACTGCGACCAACCGCTTCCGGTAACCATCAATGAGTTTCTTACAATGCTCTGCTGGAATTTTAGACCATTCTTCTTTGGCAAACTGCTCCAGGTCCCTGATATTAGAAGGATGCCTTCTCCAAACTGCCATTTTTAGATCTCTCCACAGATGTTCTATGGGATTCAGGTCTGGACTCATTGCTGGCCACCTTAGAAGTCTCCAGTGCTTTCTCTCAAACCATTTTCTAGTGCTTTTTGAAGTGTGTTTTGGGTCATTGTCCTGCTGGAAGACCCATGACCTCTGAGGGAGACCCAGCTTTCTCACACTGGGCCCTACGTTATGCTGCAAAATTTGTTGGTAGTCTTCAGACTTCATAATGCCATGCACACGGTCAAGCAGTCCAGTGCCAGAGGCAGCAAAGCAACCCCAAAACATCAGGGAACCTCCGCCATGTTTGACTGTAGGGACCGTGTTTTTTTCTTTGAATGCCTCTTTTTTTCTCCTGTAAACTCTATGTTGATGCCTTTGCCCAAAAAGTTCTACTTTTGTCTCATCTGATGAGAGAACATTCTTACAAAACGTTTTAGGCTTTTTCAGGTAAGTTTTGGCAAACTCCAGCCTGGCTTTTTTATGTCTCGGGGTAAGAAGTGGGGTCTTCCTGGGTCTCCTACCATACAGTCCCTTTTCATTCAGATGCTGACGGATAGTACGGGTTGACACTGTTGTACCCTCGGACTGCAGGGCAGCTTGAACTTGTTTGGATGTTAGTCGAGGTTCCAACATCCGCACAATCTTGCGTTGAAATCTATTGTCAATTTTTTTTCCTTCCAAATCTAGGGAGGTTAGCCACAGTGCCATGGGCTTTAAACTTCTTGATGACACTGCGCACGGTAGATACAGGAACATTCTGGTCTTTGGAGATGGACTTGTAGCCTTGAGATTGCTCATGCTTCCTCACAATTTGGTTTCTCAAGTCCTCAGACAGTTCTTTGGTCTTCTTTCTTTTCTCCATGCTCAATGTGGTACACACAAGGACACAGGACAGAGGTTGAGTCAACTTTAATCCATGTCAACTGGCTGCAAGTGTGATTTAGTTATTGCCAACACCTGTAAGGGTATGTGCACACGTAGTTTTTAGTCTCTGCGGATTTTGTAGAGAAAACCGCAGGAAATCCGCAGGACAAAGTGCTGCGGTTTTTCTGCGGTTTATCTGCGGATTATCTGCGGTTTTGCCCTGCGGTTTTACACCTCATAATGGATGAGGTGTAAAACCGCAGCGTTTCTGCACCAAACAATTGACATGCTGCGGATTGTAAACCGCAGCAAAACCGCGCGGAAAAAAGCGCAGCATGTGCACTGCTTTTTTTTATTTCCATAGGAAATAAAGGTACTGTACAACGCAGCAAAATCTGCTGCGTTTCTGCAGAGCCAAAAACGCTGCGGAAACGCAGCAGAATCCGCAGCGTGTGCACATACCCTTAGGTGCCACAGGTAAGTTACAGGTGCTGTTAATTACACAAATTAGAGAAGCATCACATGATTTTTCGAACAGTGCCAATACTTTTGTCCACCCTCTTTTTTATGTTTGGTGTGGAATTATATCCAATTTGGCTTTAGGACAATTCTTTTTGTGTTTTTTTTAATTTAAGACAAATTAAATGAAGATAATAATAACAAAGAATTTGTGTTTGCAATCATTTTCAGGAAGAAACTGAGTATTATCTAACAAAATTGCAGGGGTGTCAATACTTTTGGCCACAACTGTAATTCACAGATGTGTTGGGCAGCCAAGGCTAAACAGAAGCCGTGCCGAGGATTCCAGAAGGTTAGAGGTTCCCAGAGCTCCCATCCTGCATCCCAAAAATCGATCCATCCATTTCTAAACATATCTCAAAGGCCCAAAAAAGAGAGCACTTCCCCTATCTTAAGCACTATTAACACTGAACTGTGTTTGAATCCCCATAGATAAGTGTTGGCGGAGTTCTCTCTTCTCTCCCAACTCTCCCATACCCCACGACTACTCGTTTATGCTCCTGTGCTTGGAGACCCAATGGAGGCAGCTTATCTCGAGGGAGAACAAAACCATCTGACGTGCAACAGCCCCGATCGGTCTCTACTCCAAAGTCTCAGTAGGCCCCCATACACATTAGACTTTTGTCAGAGCCCACCGATATTGAAGGGTTCTGCCAATATTAGCCCAATCTAGTGGCCTTGAGAGTGGAGCAACCCTGGTACATGCGAAACCTTACACACCAGTCAACTCCTCCAGGCCCCTACATATCATTATAGTTATATTATGATAATAAAATAGAGATAAATAATAGTTGACAGAACCTAGATTACCGCTTCTATAGGCAAGTAAAAAATGGCACCCGCCTAAGGTGTAGTGCCAGATTGCCAGTGGGATATGTTATCTTAAACATTACAAGTAATTACACTCCCGCAGGGGCAGGTAATGGTGTGCATTGGGTGTGTGTATTCTCTGCTTTAAAAATATGAAAGGAGAAGGGTGTGAACAGTTAGCAATTATACTCTTCACATCCCCGATTTAGAGCGGAGTACAGTGAGTATATAATTCTAGGTACAAAATATATATATATATATATATATATACACAAGGCAGATAAATGCAATAAGCAAAGTGTATGGATTTAAGATGTCACATGCTAGACTAGAGACTGTACTGCTAATAACATTTAATTTTTATGTATATTCATAGAAAAGAGTAGAATAAACAAATTTGCATTCAGTTACATTCATAAATTAAAAATGGCGGGTACATATAAAATCAGTGAAGAGATACCCAGGATAATAGGTCAGGACACAAATAGAATAATAATATCAGTAAAAGCCAAGGAAAAGTACTTGTGATATATATATGGATATAAAGGGCAGTTACCCATTGTGTCTGTCCTGCCTGCACCTCGTTCAAGATACGCGTTGCGTGTAATATTGCTTCCTCAGGGGGAAAACGCGCGTTGGGGATCTTGGACGAGGTGCAGGCAGGACAGACACAATGTGTAACTACCTTTTATACCTATACTCATATCAAAAGTACTTTGCCTTGGCTTTTACTGTTTATAAAAATGATGGATACCATTCATAAAACTTAGGATTCCAGTGTCATACTTTATGTTGTCAACTTTAAAGGCAACATTTATACCCTGGTCTTAGCGTCATATGTGCTTGTATATGAATTGGTATCCTTTGTTCTATATAGCCACACTACAGGATATGAATCTAATGTTCTTTTGATATTATTAATCTAATTGTGCCCTGATCTGACCCTCTACCAATTATCCGGGGTGTCTCTTCACTGATTTTATATGTACCCCCATTTTCAAATATGAATGTAACTGAATAGAAATTTGCTTATTCTACTCTTTTCTATGAATATAAATAAAACTTAAATGTTATTCATAGTACAGACTCTATTCCTCCTTATTGGCAGATTATGTTGAGTCGCTAAATATATGGGTACGTTATAACAAGATGCTGAACTGGTATTTGTTTAAAATTCTTATTCCTAAATATCTAGTTTTGCCTTGTCTTAGGATGGGGGATAACTTGCCTATCACTGGTGTCCGAATGTCGGAATTCCCAACATTTCTGAGGACGGAACTCTGCGGAACACCATCTTGAATGAATCAGAGATGTGCATCCTCAGCCTCTGCTCTGTTCATTGCTCATGGGTCTGTAAGAAATGGTGAATAGCGGTACTCAGCTTTCTCCAGCAGTCACCTAGACAACGAATGCATGGTGGTCTTAAGAGTGCATGGTTGAGCGTGCACATCTTTGATCCTTTCGAGGTGGTGTTCTACATAACTGTCATGTCGGACGCTATTCACACCACAGCGTCCGGCAGGCAGCGGTAGTTCCATCTCCGTCCACTATAGCCTCAGTGGCGCCGGCTTGATTTTACTCAGGTTATCTGGGGTTAATCTAGCTGGAAATCAGGTGGGATGTTTGGTCACGCCCACGGTCTTTAAATAGTCGTGCTGGCCTGTGGGCGTCGCCGATTATAGCTTGTGTTTTATGCCAAGTGGTTCCGGTCTGGAGAGGAGGTGTTGGAGAGAGAAATTCATATCTGGTGTCGTATGATCCGTTGTTACCTTTTCGCCTTCCTATATTTGTGCTTTGTTTTGCCCTGTTCACATTACGGTATTATCCTGTGTGTTTGCGGCGCGGTGTGGTTTAAGTTCTCCCTGTCTGTCATTACTGTGTGGGCTTTGGTGGTTTGACAACTCACTGGGTGGAGGGTGGAGGGTTCAGCTTAGGGCTGAGCAGGAGATAAGGAAAGGCTGGAAGCTCAGGCATTTGCACCATTAGCAAAAACCCTGGGTTGAGGGTCAGACAGGGTTTTCCCTAGTTTGAGGGACTCTGCAGGGGCCCCGGGTATGTCAGCCTCCTTTGACCTAAGCCCCGCATAACAATAGCCCTATTCTCAGGGTTTAGAATTCCTTTTTTTGGGGTCAATTGGGCTTCTGCAGTTGGATTCCATTGATGAACAAGTTATCTCCAGAGGATGGGACTTGTTTTTTATTTTTTTGATGAGGAATAACTCTTTAATGTAATCTGTATGGGAAGTATGTATTAGTAAGCTGCCAAACAGGCAGATCTCTTCAGCGACGCAGCAACGATCCAGCGATCCATATAATGACCTCGGCGGTCGTTGGTACCTTGTAACACAGCAGCTATTCTGAACGATTCCAGCCTGCGTCCCTGAGTTCTGCGTCGCCAACGAAGTCACTCGTCGGTGTCAAACACAGCGATGCATGCTGGTCAGCGGCACGCCGACGATCAAAAAATGGTCCAGAACATTCCGGCACGATCAGCGATATCCAGCGGGGGGACCGGTCGCCGCTACGTGTCACAAGTAGCGAGATCGTAGGCGAGATCGCTGTTGCGTCACAAAATCGGTGATGCTTTAGTGATCTCGCTAGCGATCTTGCTATGTGAGACGGGGGCTTAAGTCATGTAGCAAGGCACGTTTAAGTGTCACATATTAATGGGTCTTTCTGGTTTCTGAAAAAACCATATCCCCTGGCTGTAATGGTTCTTTAAAAAAAAAAACCCTGTGTTTTTCTCACCCTTCATGAATCCACCACTGAGTATCCACCACTACGTCCGTTATTATCTGCAGCGCTGATGACACGTTGAAAATGTTGCAGCCAATCAGCAATCTTAGCAGCTCTGATTGGCTCGTATCATCAACTTGGGCACAGCTGCTGAGCTCAACGATTGGTTGTAGAGCTGTTGAACTGCAATAACAGACACCAGGAGCAGCACTGGACCTGAGGAGCATGAGGAATATACTGTTTATTTTTCTTTAAAAACTGCACCTAAAAGTGGAAAACCAGGAGAAGGCTTTACTTCCCTCCTTTCGGGGATAGTTGCAATGGGTATTTGGAGCAGCTACCTGGTAGAGCCTGCAACCTGTAAGTGGGTAGATGGCACTTTTTAATTGATGTGTTGCCCCAGGTTATGGAGTGGGGGAGACATTTTGCCCCAGTGACTTCTGGATGGAGTAAGCGATTCCCAAAGAGTGAGGGTATTGGAGCTTAATGAGGGTGCCACCAACATTAAAGAGGAACTGTTTTTTCTGACACGAAGGGCAGCTCCACCGCACGTCTAGTTATTTATCTGGACACGACCACTGGGACAGTTCCTAGGGACAAACTGTTTCATAATCTCAACCATGTCTGACTATTCCATATACAGTTAGGTCCATATATATTTGGACAGAGAACATTTTTCTAATTTTGGTTCTAGACATTACCACAATGAATTTTAAACAAACAATTCAGATGCAGTTTAAGTTCAGACTTTCAGCTTTCATTTGAGGGTATCCACATTAAAATTGGATGAAGGGTTTAGGAGTTTCAGCTCCTTAACATGTGCCACCCTGATTTTAAAGGGACCAAAAGTAATTGGACAATTGACTCCAAGGCTATTTCATGGACAGGTGTGGGCAATCCCTTCGTTATGTCATTCTCAATTAAGCAGATAAAAGGCCTGGAGTTGATTTGAGGTGTGGTGCTTGCATTTGGAAGGTTTTGCTGTGAAGGAAACACACGGTCAAAGGAGCTCTCCATGCAGGTGAAACAAGCCATTCTTAAGCTGCAAAAACAGAAAAAAAACCATCCGAGAAATTGCTACAACATTAGGAGTGGCAAAATCTACAGTTTGGTACATCTTGAGAAAGAAAGAAAGCACTGGTGAACTCATCAATGCAAAAAGACCTGGGCGCCGACGGAAGACAACAGTGGTGGATGATCGCAGAATAATCTCCATGGTGAAGAGAAACCCCTTCACAACAGCCAACCAAGTGAAAAACACTCTTCTGGAGGTAGGCATATCAATATCCAAATCTACCATAAAGAGAGGACTGCATGAAAGTAAATACAGAGGGTTCACTACACAGTGCAAGCCACTCATAAGCCTCAAGAATCAAAAGGCTAAACTGGACTTTGCTAAAATAACATCTAAAAAAGCCAGCACAGTTCTGGAAGAACATTCTTTGGACAGATGAAACCAAGATCAACCTCTACCAGAATGATGGAAAGAGAAAGGTATGGCGAAGGCGTGGTACAGCTCATGATCCAAAGCATACCACATCATCTGTAAAACACGGCGGAGGCAATGTGATGGCTTGGGCATGCATGGCTGCCAGTGGCACTGGGTCACTAGTATTTATTGATGATGTGACACAGGACAGAAGCAGCCAAATGAATTCTGAGGTATTCAGAGCCATACTGTGTGCTCAGATCCAGCCAAATGCAGCCAAACTGATTGGTCGTCGTTTCATACTACAGATGGACAATGACCCAAAACATAAAGCCAAAGCAACCCAGGAGTTTATTAAAGCAAAGAAGTGGAGTATTCTTGAATGGCCAAGTCAGTCACCTGATCTCAACCCAATTGAGCATGCATTTCACTTGTTAAAGACTAAACTTCAGGCAGAAAGGCCCACAAACAAACAGCAACTGAAAACCACCGCAGTGAAGGCCTGGCAGAGCATCAGAAAGGAGGAAACACAGCGTCTGGTGATGTCCATGAGTTCAAGACTTCAGGCAGTCATTGCCAACAAAGGGTTTTCAACCAAGTACTAGAAATGAACATTTTTTTTTCAATTATTTAATCTGTCCAATTACTTTTGGTCCCTTTAAAAACAGGGTGGCACATGTTAAGGAGCTGAAACTCCTAAACCCTTCATCCAATTTTAATGTGGATACCCTCAAATGAAAGCTGAAAGTCTGAACTTCAACAGCATCTGAATTGTTTTGTTTAAAATTCATTGTGGTCATGTCTACAACCAAAATTAGAAAAATGTCTCTGTCCAAATATATATGGACCTAACTGTAAATATGTCATGTCCATATTGAACGATAAGGGACCCCCGGTGGGTACAAATACTTTCAAATGCAAGCCATGAGCCATTAGAATAAGTAGAACAGACCCAAACATATCGTTACCGATCATCATCATTGTTCTACTTCAGATAAAATTACCTTTCCACCTTTTCTTCTCTTTTTCCCTTTTTTTATAGAGCATTAAAAGAAACAGTCCAGAAATCACCACCAAAGCCAAGGCAATTAAAAGTAGGATGTAATAGTGACGTCTGTCATCTGTAAAGAGAAAGGAAAGGTAAGTAACTATGTACAGCTGAAACCAGAAGTTTCCATCCACTATATAAAAAGACACATCTTTATGTTTTTCTCAATATCTGACATGAAATCAGAATAAACCTTTCCCGTTTTAGGTCTATTAGGATTACCATAATCTATATACTGTATAAAGCTGAGTGTGTGTGTGTGTGTATCCAGCCACGCCTACTCCAAAAAGCCCCGCCCACTCTGCATAGCCACACTCATTCCACACACAAAAATCCATCCACACGGTCCACGTTGTTAGCGCATTCACCTAAAAAAACACCCTGCAAAACTCACTGGCTGTGACGTCCCAGCCTCTGCGAGCTACAAACAGGGCTGCTGCCTTCAGAGTATGAGAGCGCGGCAGGCACAGGCCACATCTAGCTCCGTCATGTCTAGAATGGAGTTGCTCCTGTGAGGCATGATGTCATGGGAAGTTACTGTGCACGTGTGAGGGGAAGAGAAGAGTGAGGTGAAAATGAGAGGAGTGAGGGGAAAATAGTGGAGTGAGGGGAAAATAGTGGAGTGAGTGGAAAATGAGAGGAGTGAGGGGAAATAAGTGGAGTGATCTGAAAATGAGAGGTGTGAGGTGAAAATGTGAGGAGTGAGGGGAAAATGAAGTACAAATACTGACCAAATAATGTGTGAACTAGGTCTAAAGGAGAAAAGTGTGGTTCTGCAGAATAAGAAGGCTGTGTATATGATATGCTATATTGCAATCAGTGCAATTTCTCTCAGGATCAAGTGTTTCCAATTGTATATGGAAGAAGAGTGTGAGGTGCTGCCTGAGGAGGCGACTATAATGGACAAAAGCTGTGCTGCAGAAAAATGCTATGTATAAAGGAGGAGCGTGTGGTGCAGGAGGAGGCTGTATAAAAAGGAGCATCAGGTGCAGAAGGAATAAGGCCCCTTAACTGCCACCGATAAAAGTCGTATTGACAGTCGTTAAGGGGTTATTATTGCGTTAAAAAAAAAAATTTGCTTCAACAAAATGGCGTTGGTTGTGTTCCATGTACCAGTGCGGGAGCGTTGCTATGTACAACAGCAACAATGTATGCAATATAATCATTTTAATTTGTTATAACTAACCACAGTTGGTTACTATGCCCAGGCAATGCCGGGCTCTTCAGTTAGTTATTAATATTTGCCAAATTCCAGAATAATGAGAGAGAAAGAATGTTTTAAGGCATTTTTATTACTTACTGCAAAGTCAATAGTTTTTATACACTAAGATTACTGTGCCTTTAAACAATTCTGGACTGCCCATATGATGATGTCATGTGTTTGGAAGCTTATGTTTTTTTTTGGCGATATCTAAGTTAATTAGAGACTCACCTGTGGATGTATTTTAATGCACACCTGAAACACACTGCTTCTTTGTGTAGCATGATGGGAAAGTCTAAAGAAATCAGCCAAGTTATCAGGAAGAGAATTGTGGACTTGCACAAGTCTGGCTCATCCTTGGGTTCGATTTCAAGATACCTGAAGGTGCCTCATTCATCTTGTACAAACAATTATATGCAAGTACAAACAAAATGGGAATGTGCAGCCATCATATTGCTCAGAAAGGAGACGGGTTCTGTGTCCCAGAGATAAACGTGCTTTCGTCTGACATGTGCATATCAACCCATGGACAAAAGCAAAAGACCTTGTGAAGATGATGGAGGAAGCTGGTAAGATTTTGTTAATATGCACAGTGAATTGAGTACTGGATCAACATGAGCTGAAGGCCATTCTGCCAGGAAGAAGCCATTACTCCAAAAGAAACATAAAAAAGCCAGATTAAAGTTTGCAAATGCACACAGGAACAAAGACTTTAAGTTTTGGAGACATGTCCTGTGGTCTGAGGAAACTAAAATTGAACTTTTTGGGCATAATGACCATCATTACGTTTTGAGGAAAAAGGGAGAAGCTTGGAAGCCTAACATCATCCCAACTGTGAAACATGATGGTGGCAACATCATGCTGTGGGGTTGTTTTGCTGCAGGAGCGACTGGTGCACTTCACAAAATAGATGGCATCATGAGAAAAAAATATTATGTGGCAATACTGAAGCAAGATCTCAAGACATCAGCCAGGCGGTTAAAGCTTGGGCGGAAAATGGACAATGACCCGACGCATACTGCCAAAATGGTAACAAAGTGGCTTAAGAATAACAAAGTCAATGTTTTGGAGCGGCCATCACAAAGCCTGATCTCAATCCTACTGAAAATTTATGGGCAAAGCTGAAAAGGTCGGTGCGAGCAAGGCGACCTACAAACCTGGATCAGTTACACCAGTTTTGTCAGGAGGAATGGGGCCAAATTCAGACCAACTATTGTGAGAAGCTTGAGGAAGGAGATCCCAAACATCTGACCCAAGTCATTCAGTTTAAGGGCAATGGTACCAAATACTAATGAAATGGATGGAAACTTTTGACTTCGCAGTAAGTAATAAAAATGCCTTAAAACATTCTCGGTCTCTCATTATTCTGGCATTTGGCAAATATTAATAATTATGGTAATCCTAAATGACCTAAAATGGGAAAGGTTTTTTCTGATTTCATGTCGGATATTGAAAAAAACATGAATGAGTCTTTTTATATACTGGATGGAAACTTCTGGCTTCAACTGTATTACAATACTCTGTATACAATACTGTATAAATGACGGTAGTACTTGTACATCAAGTCATGGCAGCAATTGTTAGTCCATGGCTACCATAGTGAAGTATGTGCACCCCTCAATCCTCAAACAGAATGTATAGGTGACAAGGAGGGGGCTGATATTTGTGTACCCCCTAAGACGCTATAGCCAATAATGATTCTAAAGCCCCCGTTACACACTGCGATATCGCTGTAAAGTCACCGGTTTTGTGACGTTGCAGCGATATTGCTAGCGATATCGCTGCATGTGATACTTACCTCCGACCGGCTCCCCCGCTGGCTATCACGCGAGATCGGCCTGGTCCATTTCTCGTCAGTCACTTCCTGAGGCGCTTCCTGTGGCGCCGACGAGCGACGCGTGGAGCCGGGCGGGAGGACGTCAGGATCGCCTCGTCTGACAGGTAAGTAGCGACCCCCGACCCCTGCGATGTCGCTGGTGAGATCTTCCTGTGTGGCAGCTCACTAGCGACCACTTAGCGATGCACCAGCGATCCTGACCGCGTCATATCGCTGGTCGGGATCGCTGGTGCATCGCTAGGTGTAACGGTACCCTAACACCTAAGGGGTTTAACAGTTATTATTGAAAGAATCTCTGAGTCTGATCCCAACCATACAGTGTACGGTCAGCTGTCACATTTGCTATGTTCAACCACAGCCATACTATTCCCGGTCTTTACATGCATGATAGGGTTTTGGGTTAAAGATATAATCATTATGGTTTTCAGATCCTTGGGTATTGCAGAAATATAAATCACCTCTTTCTTACCACTTTTACTTTGCTTTAAAATTACACAGTGAGGGCAGATGTGTCGTACATCAATGGAGACGTTTTTCTGGTCGGCCAGGTTCTGGACAATACATAAGAACTCTGTGTAAAGTTGGTCCGGGGGTACTGATATCTGGATGGTGCTTCCATTACTATACAGCTGATATGTAGAGTCCTGGTGTCTGGATTTCCAGGTGTAGGAGACATCTGATGAGTTCGATAGGATAGAACAATGGAGGGTGATGTTACACTGATCTGTAGTATTTATATGGCATTTCTCTTTTATAGCAGGTGATGGAACAGGGTCTGTATTAAGAAAATAGAAAATTACATGTTACATTTTTTAGGGTATTAAAGGGAATCTGTCAGCAGTTTTTTGCTATGTAATCTGAGAAAAGTATGATGTAGGGGCAGAGACCCTGATTCCAGTGATGTATCACTTACTGCTCTCCATCCTTGGTGTCATTTTGATACAATCACATTTTTCTTTTCTACAAATCTAGCAATGCCCTGAATGCTGAGCTCTTCATAACCCCACCCACATCACTGATTGGCAGCTTTCTTTGTAGACTGTGCATAGGCAGAAAGCCGAAAATCAGTGGTAGGGAAAGGATAAACACAGCAGGAGAACTAAGTAGCAGGAGACGACTAGTTCTGTAGTGATAAAACGATGATTTTATTGAAAGAACAACAAGTAGGTTGGTAAGTGAAACATGACACTAATCAGGGTCTCTGTCTCTACATCATGCTGCGCTCAGATTACATATCACAACCCAGTGGAGAGACTCGACTTAATAAAATAAAATCACCAAGAACAACAGAAATACTATAAATATATGTATGGAGAATTACTGCTCATATATATGTACGTCTATATAGTGTGTGTGTATATATATATATATATACACAGTACAGACCAAATGTTTGGACACACCCCTTCTCATTCAAAGAGTTTTCTTTCTTTTCATGACTGTATATATATATATATGTGTATATATATATATATATATATATACAAAAATTAATACATACACTGGTGCTTAGGTGAGGACAAAGTGGTGACCACTCAACATATAGGAACTAGCAAAAACATCTGAACAATTGGATATGCCAAGGAAAACGAGACAGATTATAATTAATTAATTAATTTTATTAAATGAATCAGTGGCAAGAAATAATAGTATATCACAAAAACTTTGTGCACTTATACAGGGCAAAGTTATATAAAAAACAAATATGGTTGACCCATAAAGGATAAAAATCTAAATAACCTCATATACTGGTATATGTGAGAAGTGATTTGTGAGAATAATTCCTGTTGTAATTAGTCTCCAGAATCATTGGATCGTTGTGTGTAATAAATAGTGCTTTTTTAATAAATCTGTACATGCGCACTATACTGACCATCGACTTGTGATTGCGCACAATACAGGAGGAACGCATTTGCGTTTGACGCTCATTCAGAGAGCCAGAAAGAATGCCTTCATGCCCGTGGTCACATAATCTGCTCATGCACAATACATCTGGAGAGCATTTACTTTCTAGTTTCACACTAGCGTATGGAGGAGCTGCGGAGGGATGCAGACTTCTGCAGCGTTCTGTAATGCTGTAGATAAGCCCCCGATGTAACCTGAAAGATAAGAAAAATGAATTATATTATACCCACCTAGGGGCGGTCTGGGTCCGGAGGGTGTCGCGGTTCAGTTCGGCGCCACCCAGCTTCTAATGGTGACGTCCTCTTCTTTCCTTCCCGTCACGGCTCCTGCACAGGCGCGCTTCTCTGCCCTGTTGAGGGCAGAGCAAAGTCCTGCAGTGCGCAGGCGCCGGGAGAGGTCTGGCACCTACGCACTGCAGTATTCTGCTCTGCCCTTGTAGGGTTCAGCAGGTTCGCAGGATGCAGTGACGAGACACGAGACTGGGTGTGGTTTGTGGAAATAACTTTTATAAACTGTAGCCGCTGGGGCTATATTGAGCAAACAAAAAGTATTAACAACAACCAGTCCACGCAGGGACTCAACAAACCTAACAACACTTTCTTTTGGTAAATGCGACTAACCCGGTTGGTCCGGGAGCTATAGGTCATGTATGACCAAACTGGGGGTCCTTATCTCCTATAGTACATTATCTTTCCAGGGGTCTGTCAGGATCACAGGCGTGGCCACGTAGAGGTCGCTGATGTGGCTGCCTTGACGCCTCGATATTCCGGGATGAAACTGGACTCGACAGGCCCTTGAAGAAACGATGACGGTGGGGCGCAACAGGCCCTGAAGAAACGATGCCGGTGGGGTGCAACAGGTCCTGAAGAAATGATGTCGGTGGGGTGCAACAGGTCCTGAAGAAACAATGACGGTGGGGCGCAACAGGCCCTGAAGAAACTGTGCCGGTGGGGCACAACAGGCCCTGAAGAAACGGTGCCGATTGGCGCAACAGGCCTCTCCTTGCGGCTCTCGTCTCACCACGGAGTTATGACGCAATCTCTAAATATAACCGTTCACCAACCTCTGCTCAGGGTCCCTTAGCAAACCGGACGGGGGTCTCTACGGTCGCCTGTAGTGAGGTGACGTCCCCAGGGGCCAGTGATGACAGGGCCGCAACTGGGGGAGAAGGCAGGGGGGCAGTATCCTGACCGCTGTAACGGAATGGTCTGTAGTCGCAGCAGTCACTGGGGGAATTGTCACAGCCGGGAGGGAAACAGCGGGGGCGGCTGTATGCGTCTGTATGAAGGGAGCGGCCGCCGGTGAAAGTCTCTCACGTGTCACTTGTCGGTGAGTGCGCAGCTTTCCTTTCACAGACCCCTGTCGCTCTCTCCAGAACACACCGTCCGCTCCCTCGGTCCTCTCTGTCTCACACGGCTTCCTGCCTGTGATACCTATGTGATATGTATGGTGTGTGCATGAAGAAGATAGGTGTCCAGATTCCAGATTAGGTGATCACGGGTCTTATTATTCCTTTTTGCATTTAATTCAGCACAGTTTAAGATGGCTGAAGTGGTTGACCGCTACATGACCTGATAAAAGCATAGGGGTTTCGGTGAAAAAAAAACAATTATACAGCACCTGCGTGACATGAGCTGATTACAAGCTCAAGAATTAACCACGCAGGCGCCAAGCAGATAGCTGAAAGGGTTGACCGCTACATGGCCTGATAAGAGCATGGAGGTTTCGGTGGGAGACAACTATACAGTGCCTGTATGACATGAGCTGATTATGAACTCAAGAATTAATCATGCAGGCGTCAAACGTAAACATGTTATATGAGTATTACTTACAAAAAGTGTACTGCGCATGACTGAACTGATATCTGATCGTAAACAGCATATAACAAAGGGGGTTCTCACTGGTGAGCAGGGACAATCCAGGAGATTTTATGGACGCATAACTTCTGTGATGATGTGCTGCTGGATATTTCCTCCTCACTAGTCAAGTCCCCCAATGGAGGAGTGATGCTGCAATATCTGGTAATATATATTGATGCTTACTTTCTCTATGTTATAGATGATGACTTTCTCTATGTTATAGATGATGATGATGATGATGATCATGTGATGTTAGACTAGTGCTGCTATAATTCATGTGCCTATAATACATATATATTGGACTATTATATTAATAAACTATAAATTGTTTTACCGATATAAAGACCTAGTAGTCTTCTTGCCTAATTAGGATATTAGTGAGCGCTACGTACGTAAGGGGCTTGCCCCTCTTAAGGTGAAAACTCGGTAAGACACTGCCTGTTGTCTGGCTCTCTGTCAACTGACACCAGAGCGCGCCCCCTGCTCCTTTTATCCTAGCCCCGCCCCCTGTTGCTCTGACACCCTTACTCGTGTCTCTCCCTTTGTCATCCCCCTGGTGTGATTCCTTCAGGAACCCTGATGGCGGTCCCCCTTGGTTCTGGCCCAATCACTATATGGGGGTCCTCCTCCCCACACCCTCAACAGGGCAGAGCAGTGCACCTGGAAGGAAAGAAGAGGATGCCACCGTTAGAAGGCAGCAAAGAAGAAGACGTCACCATTAGAAGAAGGGAGGCGCCGGACCGGACCATGACATCCATCGGACCAAAACCGGACCCGGACCGCCCCTGGGTGAGTATAATATAACTCATTTTTCTTATCTTTTGGGTTATATCAGGGGCTTATCTACAGGATTACAGAATGCTGTAAAGTAGATAAGCCCCTGATGTCGGTGCCGGCAGCTGATAGGCGAAAAATAGGGTGACAGATTGCCTTTAACACTTGTTGGTCATTAATAGTATATTAGCTATGCATCGTATGTAAATGATTACATTGTCGTTCCCTCATGATACATTGCAAGGTTATGGGTGCCAAGAAGAATTTTCCTGACCTCCCTCTTTGTGCTTTACCCTCTGTCTGATATTTGCACTATGGTCTATAAAGATCTCCCCATGATAAACCTACCATACACAGTCAGGATAAAGGAGGCAGAATCTCGATTCCTGTCCGTATATTGCACAGTTACGTGGTAAATGCCGCTATCCTCCTGCCTCAGGTTATTAATCCTGAGTATGGAGCCATTTTCCAGTATTTCCAGTCTATTATCAAACTTCGGGTTTTTTATATCCACTTGATTATTATGGAAATGAGCCAGAATGAAGTATTGGAAATTCCAGTAGATTTCTTTCACGGCACCTGTCCCATTTATTTGCAGTATCAGATCCACAGATCGGTCTGTTATTTCATGGACCGTGAGAGGGACGTCGGGTTTTCCTGGAAACATAATACAGAGTAGTGAGTGTCTGATGTACAAACCATTATCTTACCAGTTCCCCTTCCTCCCACATTACGCTGTCTGGATAACTATGGAATACTAGACTGCCAATCCATTGTGCTGCCAGTTAACCTTAGGCTAGTTTCACATTTGCGCTTTTGAGCGCAGCGACGGCTTGCGCACGGCCGCCACTAAGCCCCGCCCCTGCCACGCCTCCGCCGGTAGCTCCTCTTTATCACTGGGGGCGCAGGCCGTGCGCAGTATGCATTTGACGGTGCATGCGTCCTTTTCACGGTGTGCCGACCAGCGCCAAACGCAACCTGCTGCAGTTTGGTTGCGCTAGGCGCACCGTGAAAAGGACGCATGCGCCGCCAAACGCATACTGCGCACGGCCTGCGCCCCCAGTGATAAAGATAGGGGACGCAGGACGCATGCAGCGTCATGCGCCGGTAGGCGGAGCTACCGGCGGAGGCGTGGCAGGGGGCGGGGCTCAAAAGCGCAAATGTGAAACTAGCCTTACACCTGGCTTTCTCTGCCAGTCCCTGTAGTACCTGCCCCTTGCCCAGCAAATACTGTACAGTCAACTACTTGCCCGCTCCATATAGAAATGCCCAAATCCCCAACACATAATCTCTAGTTTTAGTAGGAGCTTCTGTAAATGATAATGATCTCTTCTGTACAACCATGAGGTTTCAGAGCATAATGCCCTTGTTCCTCTTCTCTACAATCCTCGGTTTGTGAAATCACTCAGGAAATCCTTGTGGTGACAGAAGATTGTCACAACGAAACACGCACATAATGCAACTACAGATTACTGGAAATGCAACCCTGAAGTGAACACCAGCCATGGGAGCCATTGGTGTGGTCTTTTTTGCATTATGTCTAGAAGTCAATTAGAAGTAATATTTCTTTTCATGGAGGACTGTCTACTCCATGCTCACCGATAGAGATGTTGAAAAGATACAGACTTTATTGATGTATCGAAAGTTATAGGGGAGCAAAGAGAGCAGACACATCCAAAACTACAAATCTGTAAGGGAAGTCAGATACATATGTCACATAATGGCCTGATGGAAGTTGAGAAAACTGTTAGTCATTTCGCATTAGGGCAGGGTTAGTATCAGAATCATGGAGGTCACTGGCCAGATAAACTGAGAAGAACTATCCCAACCTTACCTGGACTTACCTACAGCAAAGGGTGTAGAAAATGTTTAGCAGATCCTCAAATCAGCACTTGCATCCTATAATCCAACTTGCAATGGTACCCATGAACTACAAGACCCATCTCTACTAGACCTAGTACTAGACATTTCGGCTCCTGACTGACCACCACACGTGAATGTTACAAGGCTAAATGCAGGACTCGACTTCAGGAACAAGAAAAGATGTGTTGCTACATGTTCCAAATGAGGCAATGACTTGTTCCTGGCTCGGGTCAGATAATGGTGAATCTCCTTGAAGTTTAGTACAGGAGAAATTCTTAACATTCCCTCTACCCCTGCTCCGACGAGCAGTACACAATGGTACTCTACTAGTTTGTTCAAAGCCACAAGGCTAGGTGACAGTAAGCTGGAGACAGTAAGGGTATGCTCCCACGGTCAGGAATTGCTCAGAATTTGCTCCGGATTTGACACAGGTAAAATCTGCACCAAATCTGCATCTGAGGTCACTGGCAGATCGTATCGTATCGTATCGTATCGTTTTTCATTGCATGCTTTTTTTGTCATTTGAAATAAAGCTAATTGAAAGTTGTCTTCTGGGAAGGAAAAAAACGTGATTTCTTGTTTGCAGATATATTGAGGTATGTTCCCACGGTCAGTAAACGCTGCAAGTTGGACGTTGTGTACATCCGCAAAGTCCAACCTGCAGCATCCAGCTGTTACAGCATAGTAGATGGCATTTCAAGAAATCCCATGCCCACTATGTGTGCACCAATGCCGTGGATGGCCTGCGGAGACGGACATGCTGCGCATTTTTCCAGACTACAGCATGTCTGTTTATGTAGTGGAGATGCTCCGTCTCCGCTGCATAAATTACCCATACACTTTCATTAGATGTGGTAAAACCGCATTTTCTTCCTAGTCACATGTGTGACGCCCCTGAGGCTTCAGTCGCCACAGAGGTACTGCACCTTCTCTTAAGGTGTAGTGCCCTACCATCCAGGTAAGGTGGGAACTCCTGACCATGCTCCACACCTGCATTCCACACACAAGATAGTTCAGTGGGGCCACCTAACAGCTTCATGCTGGGGGTTAGCAGAGCACCCCTCGTGGAACCCTGCTTCGTAACACGAGATGTGCTGGGAGGCGGGTGGAGTGTGATGATACAAAAGAGAGGGAAAGTGTAGGATTGGAGGTCAGTCTGACAGGAGGTCAGTCAGTCTGGGGTGAGTCCCAGAGAAGGAAGTCAGACGTGGGTCTGAGAGAGAGCAGGCTGACAGCAGGTCAGCCTGAGAGGAGCTCAAGGCGGACGAAGGCAGTCGGTCAGGAGAGGCTGAGGACTGGTCTTAGTGGATCGAGCTCCTCAGGGAAGGAAGAGAAGGAGAAAGAGACGTAGACTGAAGACTACAGATTCCATCAGAGAGATAGAACAGATCGGAACGAAGGAGAATAGAAGGACGGTGGGAAGCAGGTTGAGAAAGAGAGAGAACCCTTCCAGTCCAGAAAGCGCAAAGGCCGGGGCCCGGTCCCTGAGGTTGATTGGATCTTTATGTCCGGCAACAGACACCGGAGGAGTAGTGAGCCGCTAATGCCTTGCTCCCACCATAGACTTGGGACACAACAGCAACTGAATAGTGAGCCGGGACTCTGGAGCTAGAGTTCCTCGAAGCAGGCTACAGCTGTCTGTCATACAAGTAAAGACTAGGAACACCTAGAGAGAGGCATTCCAGGGTAACAAAGTACTGGTGTGCTTCGCACCTAAAGGCGCATTGGAGGAATCGTTCAGTAAGGTACATGTTGGTGGAGTGTGGAAGGGAGAATCCTATCCTGCCTGGAGAACACAGTACGGAGGCAGGCAGTTGTGTGAACTGCAAACAGTGAGTAAAGCTTTGGAACCGCATACTCTGGTGTCCTCCAGTTATTCCCGCACCGCTACACCTGGGTACCAGCATTCATACCATTCTGCACCTCTCCTCATCCATTGCACCTACACTGCCCTGGGACTACAGCTCCACCTGTGGTGAGCTACACCATCTTTGCTGCACCACACCATCAGTCCCAGCGGATCTGCATGCAGCGTTGGCCTAACACCATACTTGCCAAATACCACGGGTGGCGTCACAAACTATTCTAATAAACTCTAACACCATTAACATCACCGCCATGGATATTGGGCGCCCAGGGCCACGGACCGGGTCGCCGCTGCTGTGACACCTCCCCGCCTCGACACCGGCCCTGTACCGGGTAACCCCTGCTGCCCTGGGAGAGCCAGAGTGGGGAGCCCCACATGCATATTAAGTGCCGTTATGCAGCTAACTACGCATGTGTACTAATTTACATAATGGTGAATCTTGTGACATGGCCGGAAGTACATGACACAGAAAGTGGAGGAAAGCACAGTGAAAAGTCCCCTCCTTTTTAATAAATAAACAATATTTAAAATAAAGGCATGGAGTCCCCCTGTATTTGTTAAACCAGCCAGAGTAAAGCAGAGTACTAGGACTGGTATTTCAGGCTGGTGAGGATCCTATCTCCATGAACCTTACCAGCCTGATAATACCATGCTGCAGCAGTCTGCTGACCTTGGATGGTTAGCAAAAATAATGGGATCCCCTCCAAAAGACAGCATGGGGTTCCCCTATTTTTGTTAACCAGCCAAGAAAAAAGCAGACAGCTGTGGCCTGGTATTCTCAGGCTGGCGAGGGATATGGATTTTGTCCCTCACCAGCTTAAAAATAGCAGCCCGCAGCCATCCCACAATTGGCGCATCCAAAGATGCACAAATTGTAGTACTTTACCTGACTCTTCCCACTTGCCCTGTAACGATGGATAGTGGGGTAATATTTGTGGGGTTGATGTCACCTTGGTATTGTCAGGTGACATCAAGCGTCTATAAGACACCTATCCATTACTAATCCTATAGTTACATGGTAAATAAAGCCACAGCCAAAATATTTTAATTGAAATAATGACACAGACTCCTTTAACTTCTTAACGACTGCCGATACGCCTTTTAATGCCAGCAGTTAAGGGTACTTAATTCTCCGTGCCGCTTTTTAACGGCACTGAGAAATAAGTGTATAGCGTCCCCCAGTGTCGGAATTTCTCTGGGGTTTTGGCTACCAGGGGTAGCTGAGACCACAGAAAACATGATTCGGGTCGATTTTTACAGACCCCACTGTTGCGATCTCTGTTATTCACTGAATAACAGCGACCACAAAAAAAGTCAGATTTCCCATTTCTTCCTCTCTCCTCTGATGTGATCTAGCACATCCTGATGAAGGAACCTACCGAAACGCGCATCGGGGCGTGCATCCGCACCTTCCTGGGACTATCACCCTTATTAGGTAATTTTTCCATGCTGTATACAATTTGGCACTTACTGTTGTTGCCTCTTTTTTCACTTCATGTTTTAAAGCCATACTTACTGTGTTTTAATTTTGAGATTGAGCATTAGCAATTATTTATTCATATATATTTTTTGGCTTTTACTTTTGTACTTTATCACAATTTTTCACCAGTTTAGTATATTAATTGTTATATTTTAATTATCATTATATGCTCTATTTTTTAATCACATGGCTCATCGGTATTTATTAGAAAGAAATATTTTTATAATAGCATGAACTTTATCTAATGGTATTTAAGTATTTTCATCCAAGGTCAAATAAGGAATTTATTTAGTTAATAATTATTTAGATAATAATTTATATGTTTTTACCTTGAATTAATTATTCCAATATTGTCCCGGATATATTTTATATTTTTTGATTATTTATTGTTATTTTTTGTGTATATTGTTGTTTATTTGTGCGGTGCACCTTTTTTTAGCACTTGTTGTTGACAACAATCTTAATAAAAGCATTATTTTATATTAATTTATTTTCCCTGTCTTGGTATTTATATATTAATTCATTTATTTTTAAACAGAGATTTATATTCTTCCTGGTGTCTTTAAACCATCTCCTAGTTTTTAGGTTTACTATTATTTTTATGGTGTTCACTCAAGGGGTTAACTAGTGGGACAGTTTTAAAGAGCGGGTCATTACTGACGTGGCGATACAAAATATGTGAACCTTTATTGTTTTTTTTTTGTTTACATGAATAAAATTATTTATTGGCAAAATATTTCTTTTTTTTCTTCATTTGGGGATTTAAAAAAAATTTTTTTTTACACGTTGCTTCTCTATGCCGCTGTCACTACTGACAGCAACAACAGAGGGGTTAAATGCCCGCGATCGGTGCTAGCACTGATCGTAGGCATTGCTGCAAGGTTTCAGCTGTCAGTCACAGCAGACACCTGCACTGGATCACCACAGCGCTCAGCATGAGGCCGTGACGATAGCGGCGCTGTCCTAATACTGCTCCGGGCACAATCGCAGCTCCCGCAGAGCAGTACTAGAAAGGCGCATGTCAAGAAGGGGTTAATATTCTCAATTAAATCATTCTTACCGCATCGCCTAATTTCACTGAAGCCCTCAATCTCCTTTAAGAGAAATAAAATAAAAAAGCAACAGTATACCACACCTGTCCACCGAGAAGATATACAGTACATCCTGTCCCATGACAAGTCCAGCTCTGCTACATCTGGATGCCTTTGGCTGAACAGTGGCATTATGCCACCACTCAGCCTGACATCCAGACACAGCGGAGTTTGTAGATGACCACCGGAGATAACTCGATCTCCGGCGGTCAGATGAACTGCAGTTCTCACGGTCAGCTGACCAAGAGAACTTGCCTAGTGACCGGTCATAACCACGGTGGTCATGTGCATGGCAGTTTTCACGGTCAGCTCAGCTCATCGCGAGAACTGCAGTGTATGTGAACTTCCGGCTGTGACACAAGGTAAGACATTATTTAAATTAGTACACATGCATAGTAAGCTGCATTCCAGCTCTTAATACGCATGTGATTATAAAGATAATGCAGTTTTAACGCACCTAATGATAGTCTATGGGAAATGTATGCTGCAGAGACTGAGCGTCTACGAAAAAATATAAATAGACATGCTGTGGTCTGTAAAGACGCGCCACATGTCCATTTACGCAGGGAAGCCGCAGACGTCTCTGAACGCATAGTGGACATGGGATTTCATGAAATCCCAACCACTATGCTGTAACATCTGGCCGCGGCGGGTTTGACGGATGTGTGCAGCTTACAACCTGCAGCATTTACTGACCGTGGGAACATACCCTAGGGGTATGCACAACAAAATATATGGTCCATTTTGCCCTGTTACCCTTGCAAAAGTAAAAAGTTAGGTCTGAAGGAAAATTTTTGTGAAACAAAAGTAAATGTTTATTTTTTCCTTACACATTCCAAAAAATTTCCTGTTAAGCACCTGAAGGGTTAATAAACTTCTTGAATGTGATTTTGAGCACCTTGAGGGGTGCAGTTTTTAGAATGGTGTCACTTTTATGTATTTTCTTTCATATAGACCCCTCAAAGTGACTTCAAATATGAGGTGATCCCTAAAAAAATGGTTTTGCAAAATTTGTTGAAAAAAATGAGAAATCGCTGGTCAACTTTTATAACTTCCTAACAAAAAAAATTTGGGATCCAAAATTGTGCTGATGAAAAGTAGACATGTTGGGAAATGTTATTTATTAACTAGTTTGTGCGATATGACTCTCTAATTTAAGGGCATAAAAATTAAAAGTTTGAAAATTGCAAAATTTTAAACATTTTCACAAAATTTTCTTTTTTTTCACAAATAAATGCAAGTCATAGCAGCTAAATTTTACCGCTATCATAAAGTACAATATGTCATGGGAGAACAGTCTCAGAATCACCGGGATCTGTTTCGGTAGGTTCCTTCCTTTCCCCTGACGAAGGAACCTACCGAAATGCGTGTCAGGGCGTGCATCCACACCTTCCTGTGACTATCACCCTTATTAGTAATTTTTCTATGCTGTATACAATTTGGCACTTTTACCATTGTTGCCTCTTTTTTCACTTCATGTTTTAAAGCCGTACCCACTGTGTTTTAATTTTGAGATTGAGCATTTGCAATTATTTATTCATATATATTTTTTGGCATTTACTTTTGTACTTTATCACAATATTTTATGTACTATTTTTTAATCACATGGCTCATCGGTATTTATTAGAAAGAAATATTTTAATAATAGCATGAACTTTATCTAACTTTATTTAAGTATTTTCATCCAAGGTCAACTAAGGAATTTATTTATTAAATAATTATTTAGATAATAATTCATATGTTTTTACCTTGGATTAATTATTTCAATATTGTCCCGGATATATTTTATGTTTTTTGATTATTTATTGTTATTTTTTGTGTATATTGTTTTATTTGTGCAGTGCACTTTTTTTAAGCACTTGTTGTTGCCAAAAATCCTAATAAAGGCATTATTTTACATTAATTTATTTTCCCTGTCTTTGGAATTATATATTAATTCATTTATTTTTAAACAGAGATTTATATTCTTCCTGGTGTCTTTAAACCATCTCCTAGTTTTTAGGTTTACTAATTTTCGAGTAGTATCCACTAGAGTTGAGCGACTTTTGGTTTTTTAGGGTCGCGTTTCGTTTCGTGAAACCCGACTTTTCCAAAAGTCGGGTCGAGCAAGATCGTCCGATTATAGGGAAAAGTCGGGGTCGTCCCGAAACACGAAACCCAATGTAAGTCAATGGGGAATAAAAGTCGGCAGTGAGAGGAGGACAGGAAACACACCTACAGTGCCCATTTGAATGCCAAAAGCATCAATTCTTCTTACTTAAGCTTGTCAACCTTAATTAACTTCATAATACAAGTTACGCACTGAAAAATGGGGGTTATTTGGCTAAAGTTGTGGGGGGGGGCTGGCTCCAGGTTTTCATGTGCCCTGGGCGAAAGAACGCCCCTTTAACACATACCACAACTCATCATGCTCCGATACGGCAGAGAAATAGCGGTATAGTACAATGAAAAATACTTCACTTTTTACATCTCATGACAAGGCCCATCTATTTCTCCATACAGAATCATTGGTCCCATATAATGTTTGAAACAGTATATGATGAGCTCCACATAATGCTACAGTATATGTTGGTCCCCATGGATGAAGCTCCACTGTCTTATGGGCCCAAATAATGCTCCAAACATAATGGGCCCCATTTCTAATGCTCTAGTGTATAATGGGCCCTGTAAATGCTGCTCCAGTGTCTGATGTCCACCTTTGGAATGTTCCAGTGTATGGTGGGCCCCATCTATCATTCTCCAGAGTATAGTGCTCCCCAAAAATTGCTGTCCCAACATTGAAAACAATCAAATAAGTCTCCTCGCTAGGGAATCCCTGTACTAGTCTGGACTCCTCGTCGTCCCCATCTTCCATCTCACTGCACAGTATTTCAACCTTGCAAGTGCTGTGATCCTGAGAAAGCAGGGGGGGCACACTCGTTGGCGACGGCACTGGCACAGGGCCTCTGATAGTACGGTGGTGTGTCTGATGGCGGGTGGGCCGAACCTGCACTTTCATCTGCAGCTTCCTCTTTGTCACCGTGTGAGATGGAACTGTATATGGGAAGGGTAACCTGAGTTTCATCAGGGTCAGATTCAGGCCGTGTAGCGTGCGAGGGGAATGTAGTGGTCTGGGTCAATGTACCAGCAGATTCATCGAGCAGTGGCTGGGCATCAGTGCACTTGTGTCGCCCCCAGGAGTACGGTCGCCACAGTGGCATTACCTTCTTCCTAGGGAGTGTGATGTCATGCTTGGGAGCAACGAACGATCTCTCTAGCAGGTTAACTGATTGGGCGGCGTTATTCCCACGAGTCATGACCCTCCAAACAGCGTTCATGAAGGCAAAGTGTTTGTTTTACGTGGGCAGTATGGTTGCAAAGCTGAACCTTAAAGGAATGTCCAGAAGGGCACCACCAGGAGTGGAGCCTACGGTTAAATTCGACTCCACCTGGGAAACCTCAACCATGCCAGCTACAGAACAGATGCACACATTGCAAGCTTAATTCCGTTAACGAACGAGACTCCGTCATGCCCCGCGGTCCGAGTCCGGCTTACTAGAGGGACACGTGAGGCTCTGGAACATGAGATTGGCCAATAACTGGTGTGTCATGCCCTTACATGTCCGTGGCTGCATGTGCGCTACACTGAAAAGGCCAGCGTTTGTCGCTTACAGGTGCAGATAACCCGCTGAACAACGTTAGTGATGGGGATCACTGATTACAATTATTACCCGCGAACAATGATTTCCCAGTAAGTGCAGGTCAACTGCAGTTCCGGAATTAGGCCTAACCGTCATTCCTGAAAAAATGAAAAACTTACGTGTGCAAACCACAGGTGCTGTAGCTTGCTTAACAGCTCGCCAGCCGTTCTCACGCCCAGTATGGATTACACGTGATTGCACAAAGGTTAGAAAGGGTACCGTATCCCCAGATAACATGTATGGATAGCGTACACATTCAAAATATATGTCTCAGGAGGCAGGCTCAGACGGTGTTAGGCCCAGTATGGATTGCACGTGATGGCACAAAGGTTAGAAAGGGTACCGTATCCCCGGATAACATGTATGGATAGCGTACACATTCAAAATATATGTCTCAGGAGGCAGGCTCAGACGGTGTTAGGCCCAGTATGGATTGCACGTGATTGCACAAAGGTTAGAAAGGGTACCGTATCCCCGGATAACATGTATGGATAGCGTACACATTCAAAATATATGTCTCAGGAGGCAGGCTCAGACGGTGTTAGGCCCAGTATGGATTGCACGTGATTGCACAAAGGTTAGAAAGGGTACCGTATCCCCGGATAACATGTATGGATAGCGTACACATTCAAAATATATGTCTCAGGAGGCAGGCTCAGACGGTGTTAGGCCCAGTATGGATTGCACGTGATTGCACAAAGGTTAGAAAGGGTACCGTATCCCCGGATAACATGTATGGATAGCGTACACATTCAAAATATATGTCTCAGGAGGCAGGCTCAGACGGTGTTAGGCCCAGTATGGATTGCACGTGATTGCACAAAGGTTAGAAAGGGTACCATATCCCCGGATAACATGTATGGATAGCGTACACATTCAAAATATATGTCTCAGGAGGCAGGCTCAGACGGTGTTAGGCCCAGTATGGATTGCACGTGATTGCACAAAGGTTAGAAAGGGTACCGTATCCCCGGATAACATGTATGGATAGCGTACACATTCAAAATATATGTCTCAGGAGGCAGGCTCAGACGGTGTCAGGCACAGTATGGATTTGACGGCCCAGATTACACAGCGGAGGAGCAGGGAGAGGTAAAGATTGCAAATGCTGGGGCCCTGCCCAAGCAAGGGGGGCCCACTCGTGGGCGTCGGTACTGGCACTGGGCCCCTCATAGTACAGCGGTGTGTCTGACGGCGGGTGTGCACCACCACCGTCAGAGACACTTGATTGCACTATGAGGGACCCTGTGCCAGTACCCGCGCCCAAGAGTCGGCCTACCCACCTTTCCAGGGCAACGGCACTCGCACGGTGTCGTGCGCTAGGTGGTGACCCCGGCCATGGGGGGGGAGGCAGCACAGTTAGGGAGTTTTAGAAAGTGGCATATGTTGATGTTGGACATTCAGCTGATGCAAAAGGCGAAATAGGTCAAGTCCCAGGAAGAGGTGGACCAAAGCAAGCCATTTTTCTGTCACCCTATGTGTCATCAGGGGAAGGTGGGACAAAATCCTTGGAAACCCATGCATGGTTCATTTTAATGAAGGTTAGATCATCCACATTTTGGGTTGACAGACGGGTCCTTTTTTCTGTCAGGATTGATCCAGCTGCACTGAAGATTCTTTCCGATAGCACACTTGCAGCTGGGCAAGCGAGCTCCTGTAAGGCATATTGTGCCAATTCAGGCCAGGTGTCCAGTTTAGCGGCCCAATAGTCAAAGGGGAATGACCTGTGTGGGAGAACATCGATATGGGAGGAAAAGTAGTTTGTAACCATGGTTGACAACTGCTGTCTCCTGTCACTTTCCATCGATGCAGTATTACCAGTTGTGTGAGCGGTATTTGAAAAATCAGTCCACAACATTGTCATGAAACCCCTGTCTCCAACGCCACTTCTGCTGTGTGCACCACGAACACCTCTGCCAAGCTGCCCCCGGCCCGTACGGCTCGTGTGAGAACCATCACCGCTGCTGTGTGCTGGGAATGCCTCAAGCAACCGATTTACCAGAGTTGCTTGTTTATTAGCCAATATTAGGTCAAGGTTCTCCTGTGGCATGATGTTTTGTAATTTGCCTTTATAGCGTGGATCCAGGATGCTGGCCAACCAGTAGTCGTCATCGTTCATTATTTTGGCAATGCGGGGGTCCCTTTTTAGGATCCGCAAGGCATAATCTGACATGTGGGCCAATGTTCCCGGTGTCAATGATGCACTGCGAGTGCTGGTTGGAGGTGCACTTTCTGGCAAATCCACATCCCTCCAGTCACGCACAAACCCTGTACCAGACCTTGCCACGCCAACATTTTCACTTGCCCCACGAGATGCATCCTCCTCCCCTAAGTAATCATCCCCATCATCATCCTCCTCCTCCTCTTCTTCCTTCACCTCGTCCAGTAGAGGTCCCTGAGCAGACAATGGCTGAATGTCATCAAGGATTCCCTCCTCCTCTTCCTCCTCATCAACATTGGCTGCAGACGCCTGCTCCTTAAGGTGCGTCAAAGTTTGCATGAGCAGACGCATAAGTGGGATGCTCATGCTTAGGATGGCGTCGTCTGCGCTTACCAGCCGTGTGCATTCCTCAAAACACTGAAGGACTTTACAGAGGTCTTTCAGCTTCGACCACTGCACACCTGTCAACTCCATGTCTGCTCTCAAAGTGCCTGGCCGTGTATCCTCCCACAAATGCATTATGGCCTGCCTCTGCTCGCACAGCCGCTCCACCATGTGCAGGGTGGAGTTCCACCTTGTTGCAATGTCGATAATGAGGCGGTGGTTGGGAAGGTGGAGCAATCGCTGCAGCTTCTGCATACGAACGGAGTGTACAGGCGACCGGCGGATGTGCGCGCACAGTCTTTGCACCTTCTGGAGCAGGGCTGTTAACTCCGGATAATTTTTGAGGAAGCACTGCACCACCAGGTTCAAGGTGTGAGCCAAGCAAGGTATGTGGCTGAGTTTTGAAAGGGCTATGGCTGCCAAAAAATTACGGCCGTTATCACTAACTACCTTGCCTGCCTCAAGATGTACACTGCCCAGCCATGACTCAGTTTGTCGCTTCAAGTACTCGGCCAGCACCTCGGCGGTATGTCTGTCGCCCAAACACATCATCTGCAACACAGCCTGCTGACGCTTTCCACTAGCTGCTCGATAGGGGGACACATCGTGTGCAACAGTGGCAGCTGCAGATGGAGTGCTCGTACGACTGCGCTCTGTGGACGAGCTTTCGCTTCTGGAGGAGGAGGAGGAGGAGGAGGGTGGAACGCCTACAGCCAACTGTTTCCTATACCGTGGGCTAGGCAGCACTGTCCCACCACCGCTGTCCCCTGTGGACCCTGCATCCACCACATTAACCCAGTGCGCAGTGATGGACACGTAACGGCCCTGGCCATGCCGACTGGACCATGCATCAGTTGTGAGGTGCACCTTTCCGCTCACTGACTGCTTGAGTGCATGGACAATGCGGTCTTTCACATGATGGTGGAGGGCTGGGATGGCTTTGCGAGAGAAGAAGTGGCGACTGGGTAGGTCATAGCGTGGTACTGCATAGGCCATGAGTTCGCGGAAAGCTGCGCTTTCCACCAACCGAAAGGGCATCATCTCAAACGAGATTAGTTTGGCAATGTGGGCGTTCAAACCCAGTGTACGCGGATGAGAGACTGAGTACTTTCTTGACCTACTCATAGTGTCTGGGAGGGTGAGCTGGACTTGAGAGCTGCATATGGTGGAAGTAGCGGTGGACAGGGCGGACTGAGAGAGGGTTGATGATGGTGATGGAGTTGGTGTTCTTTCTGATGGCCTAGAATCAGTCTTTCGTTGATATAACAGTGGGATTCCCTGACTGCTGTGGCCTTGCAACGACACCTCAACATTTGCTGCTGTGCTGACCGGTGGGCTTACAGTGGGGGAAACAATGTAGCGTTGATGACTACCTTCGTTGCGATCAGTTGCACATGTGGCACTTGAGGTTTGGTGTTGTGTCCACGCTTGCAAGTGCATGCTGGTTAAATGTCTAAGCATGCAACTGGTATTCAAATTTTTCAGATTTTTCCCTCGGCTAAAGGTCTTTGCGCACTTCTTACAGATAACCTTGGCCTGATCATGAGGATTTTGTTCAAAAAAGTGCCACACTGCACTCTTCCTACTTTGGCAGACATTTTGCGGCCTAGCACGCTGTGATCTTTTGACCCTCTGGACAAGCTGTCCAGCAACTCTTTTGATGTTTGGAACCTGTCTTTGGAGTGCTCCGGGCCTGCCAGATAACAGCTGTTGCGATGTCGATGTCTGCTGTGGATGCTCCTCATCTGAGCTATTTGAAGCAGCACCCTCTTCCCCCAATGGATGCCAATCTGGGTCAACAACTGGGTCATCCATCACCTCCTCTTCTATGTCATGTGCACCTTCCTCTGTGTCACCGTGTATGGTGGTATAGTGTGCGGGAAGGGGCACCTGAGTCTCATCAGGGTCAGAATCTGGCTCTGTACACTGCGAGGACAATGTAGTGCTCTGAGTGAATGTACCAGCAGAATCATCCATCAGCGGCTGTGCATCAGTGCACTCCATGTCAGATTCATCTTGGCCTGGGTAATTCACCATTTCACTTGATAATCCAGGCATGGAATGTGAAAACAGCTCCATGGAGTAATCAGTAGTATGGCCTGCGTCATCCTTCAATCTTGGTTGGGGTGAAGGACACAAGGAAAGGTGTGGTTCATGAACATGAGCCTCCAATGACGACTCAGTGCTTTTACTTTTTACAACTGAAGAAGAGGAGGCGATAGAGCTGGAGGCTGAGTCAGCAATGTAAGACAAAACTTTTTCCTGATGCTCTGGCTTTAAAAGCGGTTTGCCAACTCCTAGAAAACTAAGCGCTCGAGGCCTTATGTAGCCAGACGATGACGCAGGCTCAACACCTCCTGCATTCGGTCCTATTTTGCTCTTGCCACTACCATCAGATCCACCACCAACACCATCATTACCAGCTGCCAACCCCCGCCCAATTCCACGGCCTCTTCCACCAGCCTTCCTCATTTTTGGTAGAAATGTAGACAAAATCCAACAAACTATATAGTAATGTAAAACAAGGTACAAGGTGTCTATAGGACAGGGGAGATTTTGAATTTCTGCACACACTTTTGGACACTGGACACTTTTGGATTGTGTGAGGCCCACTGATATCTGAGCGCTATGTGACAGGCTCGATGGCACAGCTGTGACCTAAGTGACTAGAGGATAAGTGAGATTTTGAATCTCTGCACACACTTTTGGACACTGGACACTTTTGGATTGTGTGAGGCCCAATGAATATCTGAGCGCTATGTGACAGGCTTGATGGCACAGCTGTGACCTAAGTGACTAGAGGATAAGTGAGATTTTGAATCTCTGCACATACTTTTGGACACTGGACACTTTTGGATTGTGTGAGGCCCAATGAATATCTGAGCGCTATGTGACAGGCTCGATGGCACAGCTGTGACCTAAGTGACTAGAGGATAAGTGAGATTTTGAATCTCTGCACACACTTTTGGACACTGGACACTTTTGGATTGTGTGAGGACCACTGATATCTGAGCGCTATGTGACAGGCTCGATGGCACAGCTGTGACCTAAGTGACTAGAGGATAAGTGAGATTTTGAATCTCTGCACACACTTTTGGACACTGGACACTTTTGGATTGTGTGAGGCCCACTGATATCTGAGCGCTATGTGACAGGCTTGATGGCACAGCTGTGACCTAAGTGACTAGAGGATAAGGGAGATTGGATTGCTTTTAAAAAAGCAGTTTGCGGAGCAGTGGGTAAACAGCAATGCCAGCCTGTCAGGAAGCCTTAAAAGGCAGCCCAACAACCAACACCACTGAGACACCACAATATAGCCTCCCCTTGCACTGCACACACAGTGACTGGTGTGTTGTGCAGGCCAAATTGCTATCAGCAGCAGAAGCAGTTTTTTTTTCTTCTCAGCAGGACAAAATAAAAAAATTGGGATTGCTTTTAAAAAAGCAGTTTGAGGCCCAATGAATATCTGAGCGCTATGTGACAGGCTCGATGGCACAGCTGTGACCAAAGTGACTAGAGGATAAGGGAGATTGGATTGCTTTTAAAAAAGCAGTTTGCGGAGCAGTGGGTAAACAGCAATGCCAGCCTGTCAGGAAGCCTTAGAAGGCAGCCCAACAACCAACACCACTGATACACCACTATATAGCCTCCCCTTGCACTGCACACACAGTGACTGGTGTGTTGTGCAGGCCAAATCGCTAGCAGCAGAAGCAGTTTTTTGGTCTTCTTCCCTGCCTAACGCTCTCCCTACAGAATCAGCAGCAACCTCTCCCTATACTGAGATCGGCAGAAGTAAGATGGCGGTCGGCGTGCACGCCCTTTTATACCCCCTGTGACGCCCACCAAAGCAAGCCAATCACTTGCATGCCCTTCTGAAAGATGGTGGTGACCCGTGCCTATGTCATCACGTTGCCCACAGTGTCCGTTGATCCTGATTGGCTGAAAAAGAGCGCAAAACAAACTTTTGAAACGCGACTTTGGCGCGTAAGTCGCCGACCTCGTGGCCGACCTCATCCTAGGGTCTGGTTTCGTTTCATGAAACCCGACTTTGCTAAAAGTCGGCGACTTTTGAATTTTTTTGACCCGTTTCGCTCAACTCTAGTATCCACTTTTTTCTTTCTTTTTGGTTGGGCACATAAATCTCTTCTTATATTCAACTCTATTTGTGTGTATATATATATATATATTTTTTTTTTTGTGTGTGTTTGTATATATATATATATATATATATATATATATACACACACACATACATTTAACTCTCATTGCATTGAATCTCAGGATATTTATTTATATAATTTTTAGTATATTTTCATTTTTGCATCTTTCCTATTTGGTTGTCTACCGTAAAAAAAATAAAAAAGGAGGCAAAAAACAATGCCCTATCATCATACCGCAAAATAAAAAGTGCAATAAAACGCGATCAAAAAGACGGATATAAATAAAAATTGGACCGCTGAAAATGTCATGTTGCCCTACAAAAATCAAGCCGCCATACAGCTCCATCAGCAAAAAAAAAAAAAAAAAAGATATAGCTCTCAGAATAAAGCGATGCAAACTATTATTTTTTCTATAAAATAGTTTTTATTATGTAAAAGCAACAACAAAATAAAGATATAAACGAGGTATCGCTGTAATCGTACTGACCCAAAGAATAAAGCTGTCTTACCAATTTTATTATACACAGAACGATATTAAAAAAAAAAACAAAAATAATTCCTGAATTGCTTGTTTTTGTTCATTCTGTCTCCCAAAAATCGGATTAGAGAGTAATCAAAAAATGTCATGTGCCTGAAAATGGTACCAATAAAAACGTCTGCTCGGCCCACAAACATCAAGCCCCCACGTGACTCTGTTTGCCGAAATATGGAAAAATTATAGCTCACAAAATATGGTGATGCAAAAACTAGTTTTTGCAATAATAAGCGTTTTTTAGTGTGTGACAGCAGCCAAACATAAAAACTCGATATAAATCTGGTATCGCTGTAGTTGCACCGACCCGAAGAATAAAGTCGCTCAATCACTTATACCACATGAGGAACGGCATAAAAATTAAATAAAACCAATTATTCACATGCTGTTGATTGTTTCATTCTGCCTCCCAAAGATCACAGTAATTCTCGGCGGACATTTATCCTGCGCTCTGAGCTGAGTGCTTATACTGGGGTTTCCATGTAAATCTCTGAAATACATGATTCAGACAGAAACCCCAGGGGAAAATTCCCTATGTTGAGGCAGGTGGAGGCACTGTGGATGCCATAGGACCTGTAATCTGTGGTTGTCCGTCTTTTTAGGATTGTATAAAAGTGCCTTCGGCCACAGTTTTGTGCACTTCTGAAAAGGGCACCGCTGAACAGAGGCCAGACTGAGTCCAGAGTAACACTGCTGCCTCATTATAGTGAATGGATCCCTCAGGGGTTTCATCTGAATCAAGTCACTCAGAGATTTAGATGGAAACACCAAAGTAAGTGCTCAGCAAAGAGTGCTGGATAACTGTGATCCAAACCGTTATGTAAAATGTGTAAGAGGGTGAACTGTGATTACGCCAGGAGAGCACTAGGACCCTGTGGTGTATGCCTGCTGCAGCTAAGAGCAGGTGCTGCGAGTGCCCAGGAATCTGTGTGTGCTGGGGGGTGGGGCCCAGTGTCGGCTGTCTAGAGTTGTAAGTCAAGCTTCCAGAAGAGAAGAGAGACTGCCCTGAGAGACACTGTGTGTGTAGCAGCTTGTGAGAAGCAAAGAGATTGAATGCTGTAAGAGACTGTGTACTTCAACCCTTCATCTTGGGAGCCTGAGACATTGCTGTGGAACAAAGACTGAGCATTACTGAGAGCTGTGTGACTGTGGAGCTCTGTGGAGTCCCTGTTGTGATGAGCTGAGAAGCAATATTGGACAGACATTTTATACAGAAACAGGCGTATTGCTTCTAGGAGGATTTGTGAGGACTACAGGAGGAGAGACAGAATCTTGAGGCTACAGAACTATAATTCCCGGCATTTGGGGTCGGCACCTGCTGACAAGATGAGGAACCTTGTGTTGCTGCAACTGATTGGCGCTGAAAATTTGGGACTGGCTGCATCCTATGCAATCTATATGCCTGAGAGAAGACTCACCTCGGGTTAAAGGTACCATAGTTATAGATACCCATGCATCCCTAGTAAAACGCTTAAGGACCTTTGTATTATATTTATATGTATTGTTATTGTAGGTGTTAGGAATGGCGGAACTCACTAAATAAAAATATAAATTAAGTGCGTTCGCCGCTCGGGGTCCACCGTGCAGTAGGTGAAATAACCTCTGCTAAGTGGTGGCAGGAGCAATATGGCGGAACTGCACACAGGGTTAACCTCCACCCAGGTGTGCAGAGCAATCTCAGTTAAACTCACGGAGATGCCAAAAGTACAAACACAAATAACTGAGCCTGTTGTAGTCACAGTACTAAGTAAAAAACGCACACAAGGTATACGGTCACAGGAGTAGCCCAAGACGGCGGCACTACGTCCGTCTAGACCTACCGTGTGCACGGCGTTGCAACTGCAAATGCAAAGGAGGCTGCTACTGCAGCGCGTCGTGGACACTGCTGCCAAACAAAGGCAAGGCGCAGGCGTAATGTCGGACGCTAGCAGCTGTGCAAGTTGAAGCAGAGGAGCGCTGGCGCTGATACTAACTCAGTCCCTATTCACATGCGTAATATCAGAGGGAAGGGGTTTCAAATGAGTCAGTCACCAGAATCATGCATCCGCCCTCATGCACACAGCAGCAAGTATGAACAGCCATGCGCGCCTTTTATAGCAGCCGGGACCTTCTGCACCCTTCCAGATCTCGGAGATGAACCAATGAGAACTGGAGCGGGACCTGAGCACATGACTCCCGATCTCCAATGGGAGATCGTCCCATGAGCATACTCAGTAAGAGGACAGAAGAACCTAGCCTCAGGAGAGATTTGCTGCAAGGCAATCTCCTCTGCAATCTCCTCTGCAGTGGAAAAATAGGAGGAGAGTGCAGAATGTGAGGATCTGGATCCCTGCTGAGTAAACACAGAAATCCGACTCCTAAAGGCCCCTTTACATTTAGAGATGCACCAGCAATCCCGACCACGATACGACCTGGTCAGGATCGCTGGTAGATCGCTAAATGGTCGCTAGTGAGCTGCCACACAGGCAGATCTCACAGCGATGCAGCATCGATACAGTGGTCGTTACTTACCTTTCACACGCAGCGATCCTGGCGTCCTCCCGTCCGCGTCCACGCGTCGCTCGTCAGCGCCAGCAGGAAGCCCAGCAGGAAGCGCCCGAAGAGAAATGGAGCTGCGCGATCTCGCTCAATCAGCGACAGACATCGGGGGAGCCGGTCGGAGGTAAGTATCACACATACCGATATCGCTAGCAATATCGCTGCTGCGTCACCAAATCGGTGATGCTTTAGCGACATTGCTAGCGATATCGCTATGTGTAAAACCCCCTTTACAGTAGGTTTGTATAGGTTATACTCAGTGTGCCATTCCAGGGGGTCCCTTGATATCACTACATTCGATTTACACCTGCTCTCTGAGTACCTGAAATGACTTTTCTGATAGGTAAATTTATTTCAAATCCCTGTGTAATACACTCTTCAGGGAACCTTGGATTGGCATAGTGATTTCAGCTGCGGCTGAGAGAGTGTACTGTACAGTTGTGGCCAAAAGTATTGACACCCCTGCAATTCTGTCAGATAATACTCAGTTTCTTCCTGAAAATGATTACAAACACAAATTCTTTGGTATTATTATCTTCATTTAATTTGTCTTAAATGAAAAAAACACAAAAGAGAATGAAGCAAAAAGCAAAACATTGATCATTTCACACAAAACTCCAAAAATGGCCCAGACAAAAGCATTGGCACCCTCAGCCTAATACTTGGTTGCACAACCTTTTGCCAAAATAACTACCACCAACCTTCTTCCGGTAACCATCAATGAGTTTCTTACAATGCTCTGCTGGAATTTTAGACCATTCTTCATTGGCAAACTCTCCAGGCCCCTGATATTTGAAGGGTGCCTTCTCCAAACTGCCATTTTTAGATCTCTCCACAGGTGTTCTATGGGATTCAGGTCTGGACTCATTGCTGGCCACATTAGAAGTCTCCAGTGCTTTCTCTCAAACCTTTTTCTAGTGCTTTTTGAAGTGTGTTTTGGGTCATTGTCCTGTTGGAAGAACCATGACCTCTGAGGGAGACCCAGCTTTCTCACACTGGGCCCTACATTATGCTGCAAAATTTGTTGGTAGTCTTCAGACTTCCTATTGCCATGCACACGGTCAAGCAGTCCAGGGCTAGAGGCAGAAAAGCAACCCCAAAACATCAGGGAACCTCCGCCATGTTTGACTGTAGGGACCGTGTTCTTTTCTTTGAATACCTCTTTTTTTCTCCTGTAAACTCTATGTTGATGCCTTTGCCCAAAAAGCTCTACTTTTGTCTCATCTGACCAGAGAACATTGTTCCAAAATGTTTTAGACTTTTTCAGGTAAGTTTTGGCAAACTCCAGCCTGGCTTTTTTATGTCTCGGGGTAAGAAGTGGGGTCTTCCTGGGTCTCCTACCATACAGTCCCTTTTCATTCAGACACCGACGGATAGTGCGGGTTGACACTGTTGTAACCTCGGACTGCAGGGCAGCTTGAACTTGTTTGGATGTTAGTCGAGGTTCTTTATCCAACATCTGCACAATCTTGCGTTGAAATCTCTTGTCAATTTTTCTTTTCCGTCCACATCTAGGGAGGTTAGCCACAGTGCCATGGGCTTTAAACTTCATGATGACACTGCGCACGGTAGACACAGGAACATTCTGGTCTTTGGAGATGGACTTGTAGCCTTGAGATTGCTCATGCTTCCTCATAATTTGGTTTCTCAAGTCCTCAGACAGTTCTTTGGTCTTCTTTCTTTTCTCCATGCTCAATGTGGTACACACAAGGACACAGGACAGAGGTTGAGTCAACTTTAATCCATGTCAACTGGCTGCAAGTGTGATTTAGTTATTGCCAACACCTGTTAGGTGCCACAGGTAAGTTATAGGTGCTGTTAATTACACAACTTAGAGAAGCATCACATGATTTTTCGAACAGTGCCAATACTTTTGTCCACCCTCTTTTTTATGTTTGGTGTGGAATTATATCCAATTTGGCTTTAGGACAATTCTTTTTGTGTTTTTTCATTTAAGACAAATTAAATGAAGATAATAATACCAAAGAATTTGTGTTTGCAATCATTTTCAGGAAGAAACTGAGTATTATCTGACAGAATTGCAGGGGTGTCAATACTTTTGGCCACAACTGTATAAGGGTATTCAATCTGTTTCTTCCATATACTAAGTTCTACTTTATCTGCTGTTTGAGTAAAGACTCTTTTGGGATTTCTGCCTCAGTCTCGGTGTGTGACCCACTGGATCTTATTTGGACCTCTGGTCATTAAATTTTTGGTGTAGTCGGCAGGAACCAGTGTTTGTCATGGACGGAGGTGAGGAAAGAAATGACCCCGCTGTAACCTGCATCCCCCTCAGGAGTTGAGGGTCCCCTGGCAGCCGCGGCAACTCCGGGAGGGTATGTGCCTGTAGGAGCTTTACTTCAGCACATGCCGAAATATGATGGGCGCAACATAGCGCTGCAGGATTGAGCCAAGAGCGTCTGGAGTATTCTGCATTTGTGTAATCTGCCCCCCAAGCTGGCATTAAATGCACTAGAGGGTGATACCAGGCTGATGGTGATGGTGTACCCAGAATCAGAGAGGGATACATTAGAGAAGATTTTGGAACTGTTAGAGGGGAGTTTGGGAGCCAGAGGTCATGTGACCCAGCTTTGGTCCCTATTCTTTAATCGCCCCCAAAGGGAATGTGAGTCTCTGATGCAGTACTCTAATATCTTGCATGAGACATTGAATGAGATGCAGCAACTGGGGGCATTCCGGGATCAATTCATCACCGGGTTGGCCAATAGATTTCTCCGAGACAAACTGATGGAGATGGCCCGGACTGCACCGTAATTATCTTTCTGGCAGATTTATCAAGCCATGGTGGAAAGGGAGGAGGAGTCTGCCCTGGTGCCTGAGGGGTCAGTGAACAGTGACCAGCTGGAGGGAAGCTGGTCGTCAGTGTCAGGAGGAGAAGGGCTGGTAAGCGTGGAATAAGCTCTGCGTGCCGAGTTGAAGGAGCTGAAACTGGAAGTGTCTAAACTTAGAGCAGGGCCCGCGTCAACCCCCGCAGGGGGACCATCTGACATACTTCCTGGTACGGTGGTCACACAGATGGCCAGGTTGCCCTCCCAGAATGAGTCAAGTCCTTGTTCGCGAGAAGCAGTCATCTGCTGGAAGTGTGGATGCCGGGGACACATCACTCGTTACTGCCAGATGCCTGTAGCCCCAGAGGCCCCGTCACCAGCTTTAGTCTCCCAGCTGCTGCCATGAGAGGGTAAGCAGCAGTGGCCTCACACCCACAAAGCCCTCAATGGGATGAGCAAGATTTGTTTGCATGCAGTCCAGTGATGGAATCAGAGATTGAAGGGTGGAAGATGAGGTGTTTAGACGACACAGGATCCGAATGTACTATAATGCCTTTAGAAGTGTATGAGAGATACTTCAGTCAACTAGTGGTTCCAGAAGATGGCCGAGTGATACGACTTACCTCCACAAATAATGACCATCTGTTGGTTAAGGGGATCATGTGGATGCAGCTAAAATGTTTGGTCAATAGCTGGGACTGAAAGGGATTGTGCTGGTGGATCACCCCCCCCAGAAGAGGGATGGAAGTGACGCTCGGAATGAGCGTGCTGCGAGATTTGAACCACCAGATGTATGCCAGTGAGGGACCCATGCTACAAGCCACCGACCCACACAGAGAATGTTACACCATTTAGTGCTGAGCTGCGACTTGCTGAAAAGTGCAATCTCAGGGGACCGGGTGGGCCTGGTCTGAGTGCCATCACGTACCCCGATCCTGCTGGCACCCAGACAAGGGAAACTCTTAATACTGCCGGTGGGAGCTGCACAGAGATTGAATGGGCTTGAAGTGCTACTCGAGCCAGCCCAAGAGAAGTCCTCATTTGTCAAGGTACATGTGGCCCGGTCTCTGGCGATTGTGAAGAATGGACGGGTGCGGGTCCGATGCATCAGTGTTTTAGATAAGGCTGTTATAATTACCACTGGGACCATTCTGGCTGAACTGTTTGTGCCGGCGGAAAAGGTGCCTGACAAGGCAGGATTCGAACTGTGCCCAGACCAACAGTCATCCTGGACACTGGCGGTTGAGGTAGGCCAGACTGAACCCCCTACCGAATTATGAAATGGTTGTGTGATCATGGAACAGATGGGCGTGGATCTGGAGAACCTGACCTCTGTGCAGTTGGAGCAGTTGGAGAGTGTTTTGTGGAGCATCAAGAGACCTTTTTGCGACATGGGGAGGACTTCGGATGTGCCCGGACGATTGAGCATGAGATCCCCATTGGGGATACTCCACCCATTAGGGAAAGATATCGTCAAATCCCTCCGGCGCTCTATCAAAAGGTGAAGGGCATGGTTGCCAGTATGCTGGACAATCAAGTGATCCGAGAGAGCCGGAGTCCCTGGGCGGCTCCAGAAGTCTTGGTCCGGAAGAAGGATGGGATCCGTCGATTTTGTGTGGACTATCGAAAATTGAATTCCCACACGGTCAGGGACACATATCCTTTACCCCGTATTGAAGAATTCCTGTCAGCACTGGGTCAGGCCAAGTATTTCTCAATGTTGGATTTGGCAAGGTACGAATGGCCGAAAAAGTTCGGGCCAAGACAGCATTTGTCTTGCCAATGAGGCTCTATGAGTTCAACCGGTTGCCCTTCGGACTCGCTACCGCCCAGGGAACCTTTCCAACATCTGATGGAACATTGCTTAGGCGATCTGAATTTTGAATCAGTCCTGATATATCTAGACGACATCGTGGTGTTTGGGACCTCATTTGAAGATCATCTTGAAAAGCTGTGTCAAATTCTCCAGCGACTCAGTAGCTACGGCCTGAAAATAAAGCCAAAGAATGTCAACTGTGCCAGAGTCAGATTGAGTATTTGGGGCACCTGGTGACCCCGTACGGGTTGCTACCTGTGGCCAGTAAGGCTAAGGCGGTACAAGAGTGGCCACCTCCTCGCGACCTGCGAGAAGTGTGGGCCTTCCTGGGCCTAGCAGGATACTATCGGCGGTTTGTGCCTAAATTCTCACAACTGGTGGGTCCCCTAAATGAACTTTTAAGTGGGAAAGCGCTGGGTCCTTGAAGCCGCCCCATTCAATGGGGGCTCCAGCAGGAAAAGGCGTTTGATGAAGTGAAAACCGCCCTAATGAGTGCCCTGTTGTTTGGCATATGCCCGGTTTGACAGCCCTTTTTTGCTGTACGCAGATGGTAGTCTTCATGGATTAGGGGCAATACTAGCACAGGTGCAGGAAGGTCGAGAGTGAGTGATTGCCTATGGCAGCAGGTCTTTAAGAGACTCCAAGCGAAATCCTGCTAACTACAGCTCATTCTGGCTGGAATTGCTGGCTCTGGTGTGGGTGATGACAGAACACTTTGCCGAGTATCTAACAGCAGCTGAGGTGCTAGTCATGACAGATAACATCTCGCTGGATCACTTAGAGAATGCAAAACTGGGAGCGTTGGAGCAGCGGTGAGTCGCCCGCCTTGCCAAGTTCAATGATCGCATTAAATTCCGCTCTGGCCGAGAAAACGGAAATGCAAATGCATTGTCATGGGTACCCTGGGATCCTCGGGGGAAGATGTTGATGACCAACTTGAGGACACTGAAACTTTGGTCTTGGGGCAGATACCTATCTTTCGAAGTATGGTACACTCAAGTGGTGTGTTCACCCTGTGTCCTGGTAAAACTCCCTCAGATTGAACAAAGGTCCAGGATGAGTGCCCGGACATTGCACTTGTGCACCGTTGAGCATAAAACAAGGTCTGGCCCAGTGCAGAGGACAAGGCTCAACTGTCCACGGAAGGAATTAAACTATTTCGACAATGGGACAAGGTTCCACACACTTCTTGTCCCATTGTCGAAATAGTTTAATTCCTTCCGTGGACAGTTGAGCCTTGTCCTCTGCACTTTTGTATCGTAAGGTGTACCTATTATCTGAGCTGCAGCACCGGTACCAACTGATAATCCCTGTGTGGATGGGTCTGGTGGTTGGTCGTGAGGGGCATGAGAAGGGGGCTAACTTTGGAAGTGAAATGGAGTGGTTGCAGCGAGTCCTCTATTGCCCTGAGTTGGTAGGGATGGTGGCAGACGCGTGTTGGCCGTGTCGGGTATGTGGGCTCAGCAAAAGCAATGAGCAGCGGGCTCCCAGGCAGTCTATTAAGACTTTCGCTCCACTAGAGCTACTCATGATTGACTACGTTTTGATAGGGTACTCCTATTGCCTGGTAATGACAGATCACTTTACCAAGTATGCTGTAGCTGTGCCGACAAGAGACCAGACGACAAAGTTGGCAGCTGAGGCCGTGTGTCGACATTTCTTCCAAGTATTTGGGTGTCCGCAGAGAATACATTCGGATCAAGGGGCATGCTTCCAGGGGACGCTGATGAGGGAGCTGCACCAGCTGTATGGTATTGAACAGTTGAGAACAACGCTTTATCACCCCAGGATAATGGGGCATGTGAGCGTTTAAATCGTACCCTGTTGCAAATGTTGAGGACATTAGAGGGTCAACAGCAGGCACGCTGGCCTGAGTATCTCCCCGAATTGATGTAGGCCTACATAATAGAGTACACAACACTACTAGCTATTCACCGCACATGTTGATGTTTGGGAGACACGGCCGGTACATTGAGGGTTTGAACATGCCGGATCCCTCCTCCAATCCCCCTCGGACTGCATCCGAATGGGTATGAGAACATCGGCGGCGGTTGAGGGTAGTGCATCAGGTGGTGGGTGATCGCCTTCGGCAGGTGGCCCATAGGGACATGCGACTTGTGAAATCAGAGCTGTTTTCTCCGGGAGATAGTGTTGGTGATGGTCAGGAAAGCTGAGTGACCGATGGGAGGCGACTCCGTATCTCATAAAAAAAAACTGGTGAATCCTGAAATTCCAGTGTGTGAGGTTGAACCGGTGGGGACAGGGGGGGCCAGCCCATAATTTGCACCGTAACACGCTACAGCGGTGCTCGTTTGAAGATTCGGCTCCCATTCCCATGGAGCCAGAGGCCGTGTCCCCAGGGATGGGTACTCTTAATGATCTTACTTGCCCCTTTCACCAATCTGTCCCCGTGTGACGAGAGTGTTGAGAATGTGGTGGATCCTGCTGAGGAGAGAGCATCAGGTCAGCTGCTTGGTCGAGACGCTGTGTCACAGGACGCCGTGCCGCAGGAGGAGACAACCTCACTTGCGCCCTCTGGCAACTCCACAGAAGAGCCTTCCACTCCCTCTGGGGCAGCGCCTGTTGGAATAGGCCTTAGGAGAACTACCCGATCTATGGCAGGAATACCACCCCAGCGATATGCTCTGACAACTTTGAGTGGGAGGTATGTCGGGGACGCCAACCTCTAGTGGAGTGGCATGTAAGAGGGTGAACTGTGATTACACCAGGAGAGCACTAGGACCCTGTGGTGTTTGCCAGGTGCTGCGAGTGCCTAGGAATATGTGTGTGCTGGGGGGTGGGGCCCAGTGTCGGCTGTCTAGAGTTGTAAGGAAAGCTTCCAGAAGAGAAGAGAGACTGCCCTGAGACACACTGTCTGTGTGGAGCAGCTTGTGAGAAGCAAAGAGATTGAACGCTGTAAGAGACTGTACTGCAACCCTTCTTCTTGGGAGCCTGAAACCTTGCTGTGGAACAAAGACTGAGCGTTCCTGAGAGCTGTGTGACTGTTGGGCTCTGTGGAGTCCCTGTTGTGATGAGCTGAGAAGCAATATTGCACAGACATTTTATACAAAAACAGCCGTATTGCTTCTAGGAGGATTTGTGAGGACTACAGGAAGAGAGATGGCATCTTGATGCTACAGAACTATAAGTACCCGGTGTTTGGGCTCGGAACCGGCCGACAAGACGAGGAACCTTGTGTTGCTGCAACTGATTGGCGCCGAAGATTTGGGACTGGCTGCAGCCTATGCAATCTATGTGCCTGAGGGGAGACTCACCTCGGGTTAAAGGTACCATAGTTATGGATACTAGGGTATCCCTAGTTGAAGCTCTTAAGAACCTATGTATTATATTTATATGTAGTTATTGTAGGTTTGCATAGGTTATGCTCAGTGTGCCATTCTAGGGGGTTTCTTGATATCACTACATTCGATTTACACCTGCTCTCTGAGTACCTGAAATTACCTTTCTGATAGGTAAATTTATTTCAAATCCCTGTGTAATAAACTCTTCAGGGAACCTTTGATTGGTATAGTGATTTCAGCTCCGGCTGAGTGAGTGTACTGGATAAGGGTACTCAATCTGTTTCTTCCATATAAGTACTAAGATCTACTTAAGGCTAGGTTCACACTTGCGGTTCAGTCTGCAGCGTATCGTCCGCAACCGCAAACGCATGCAAAAACACATGCAAACGCATGCTAATGCATTTGCAGTTGCGTTCAATAGGCCAATGCTATTTCCAGTCAATTTTTTTTACACAAGCCACACTCAATGGGCGTGGATTATGTAAATTCTGGTGTACGTAAAGCGTACGCATGTCGTTGCTTATGCTTATGTTCCCATAGATAGTAATGCGTTTTTTTACGGACTTCATCTGCAGTTATCTGCATGCAGATGACTGTGGATATTTGACGCCGCAAAAAATGCAACATGATGCGTTTGCCACGCACTGCCGCACACCGCGAAATGACGCACCCGTACGCAAACGCAGGCAAATGCATGCAAACGCATGTCCATGCGTACACCATGTTAAAGATAGGTACGCGTGACGTATGCGGATGTATGTGGATGAAATGCTGCAGACACAACCGCAAATGTGAAACTGGCCTTATCTGCTGTTTGAGTAAAGACTCTTTTGGGATTTCTGCCTCATTCTCAGTTTGTGATCCACTGGATCTTATTCGGACCTCCGGTCATTACAAATGTTCCAAATAAAAGCTTCCACTAAATCCACAAAAAAACAAGTCCCCACTTAGGTCTGTCATCTGTTAATGGAAATATAGGGACTTCAATGTTACTGGTAGCACAAAGGCTCTGGAAAAGCGAAATGGCTCCTCACCCGCCAAAACAAATTCAGCAAATTCTCTGCTTCCAAATCCAAATGCCTCGCTCCCTTCTGAGCCCCAGGGTGCCTAAAGAACATTTAGCTCCCACATGTTTCGCATTTCTGTAGTGATGATAGCCTGACTAATTTACAGGTGCCTGTCTCCAGAAGTACGGGCTAAGCATAATGTACTGGTCCCTACAACGTACAGGTCACTACAACGGCAGTTTGCAATTTTCACTCAGCAACATCCACTGCTGCCTGTTTCTGGAAAACACTGATGGAGTCAAAATAGTCACTACATCTGTAGATAAATTCCCAAAGGGCTGTAATTTCCAAAATGGGGTCACTTGATGGGGATTCTGCTTTTCTAGCACTTAAGGGCTCTTTATATGGAATCCACAAACTAGTCTAGGAAAATCTGCGCTTTAGTAGGCAAATAGCGCTCAGTCCCTCCCAAGTCACTCCGTATGGCAAAGTAGTACTGTACAGCCACATATGAGGTATTTCAACATTCAGCAGAAATTGTGGGACAAATTCTGATGCCATTTTTACCCATTTCCCAGTGTGAAAATGTAAAACTTGGGGCTAACACACAATATTGGTGTTAAAAATGTAAATTATTTTTTCTTCACTACCCAATGGTATAAAAGTCTGTAACACACCTGTGGTGTCAATATAGTCACTGCACCCCTAGATGAATTCATTGAGAGGTTTAATTGGTAAAATGGGGTCACTTATGGGGGGTTCTGCTGCTCTGGCACCTCAGGGGCCCTGCCAGTGTAACATGGCACCTTCAAACAAGTCACTAAGCAGCAAAAAGAGGACTTAAACACCCTTCAAAAAATTGAAAAACCAGCAGAAAAAAGGCAGAGATGTTTACCTGCCCAGGCCTCCAAACAAATGCTCTAACAGGATGCAGTGGACCCATTTAACACAGGTGCAAAAATGCCGATGAGACAACCACTCACAGCCTGCCAATCCATGGAGGGGGTGGTTGTTTGGCATATTAATGCACAAAAAGTCTGTATGTGGCTCTGTTCACGCACAGGTGATGCAGAGAATCTGGCTTACAGCCTATTGGTGACGCCCATACTATTAGGTTAGGCGGGCTGACCAGTGCTATCCAAAATTCATCCCATGTGAACAGATACCACAGCTTACAGAGCCAAATGGGCCCAACTGCACCCTGAAAAATAAAGTGCAAAAAACACATACAAAAATATGTGTGGTGGGGATATAAAAATGTATTCGAAAATTATCGCAGACAGATTGAATAACATTCTTCCTCGTATTATTGTCAATGACCAGATAGGTTTTATGGAGGGACGCCGAGCTCCGGATGGCACCAGGAGATTTTTTAATATATTAAACATGATCAAAACAAAGGGTACTCCCTCAGTTTTTCTAACTCTCGATGCGGAGAAGGCGTTTGATAGGCTTAATTGGCAATATTTGAGAGACATCCTGACCAAATTTGGTTTCAATCAAAAAACACTCTCCTTAATCTTCGCCTTACATTCAAGTCCTAGCGCAAAAATTTATGCCAACAACAACCTATCTGAATCCTTTCCCATATCAAACGGTACCAGACAAGGTTGCCCTCTCACTTCACTCTTGTTCGCACTGGCCACTGAACCTCTGGCCGATAAGATCAGAAATAGCCCATCTGTCTCTGGCTTTAAAACTGACTCGAGAGAATTCAAAATCAGCCTATTCGCTATGATATTTTCTTAACACTGACGGATCCTATCAAATCAATTGAGGCTTAATTATCTACTTTGGATTTCTTTTCGACAATTTCTTATTTCAAGATCAATTATCAGAAATCCAAAGGTTTATACTTCTTCATTAATAACCAAACCATCAATCATCTTACCAAGACTGCAAATTTTGAATGGGTGGAGAGAGAGGTCACCTATCTTGAGATAACTATTTCCAAGAATTAGGATCTAACTATATCTTCCAATATGGCATCTATTTTAAAAATTATTGTTAACAATCTAAAACATTTCGGAAAATTTGTTCTCTCTTGACTGGGAAAGATATTAGTTATAAAAACTTTCATCCTTCCGAAAGTCTTATATATCTTTAGGACCTTACCCCTAGCTGTTCCTGCACATTTTTTAGACAGAATCCAAGCAACTGTTATTTCATTTGTTTGGAATGGGAAGAAAGCTAGGGTGGCGTCAGACATTTTATTTAAATCAAAAAATAATGGTGGCATTGCGCTTCCCAACATTAAAGCCTATTATTTATCTAGTTTGGTTAAACATAGTGCATACTGGTTTAACAAAAATAACTCTCCCGCATGGACCCATCTAGAAGATTTGATTAATAACCACTGCCCCCTACAGGACATAATTATTAATCACCTTTTTAGACCACACCTACCTAATCCTAAATCTCCTATCTTCCAGGCGTTGACTAGCACTTGGACTATATTAGTTAAACCTAACAAGAGAAGAAACAAACTAGAATTAACAACACACTTCCCAATTTCCTTGCTCTCTACCATCTATAAAATCGATCTTCCGGAAAATTGGAAGCAATTGGGAATCAAAAAAGTAAGAGACTTGCATAATGGGCTGAATTTTATAACCTTTAAAGAAGTCAAAGAAAAATTTAATCTAACCTCCCAAGACTTTATGTTCTTTTTAATTTTAAAAGATAGCATTCGTAAATTTATAAGCAACAAAAATCCGAAGGCAGAAATTATTGCTATATTCTTAGAAAATCCTAATAATACATTTTTAAAGAGGATCAAAAATCTTTATAGCTATTTAAAAACTCGTGTATGGTAAAGTGGGAATCAGAACTAAATTTTTCTATTAACCACGAACAAACGAACAATGGGAAAACGCTATCAGAAACTTATATTCGTCCAACATTTCTATGATCCTTCACGAGGCTTACTATAAAACCCTCGTTAGATGGTATTACACCCCTTCTCGCCTAGCTCATATTGACCAAAAGAACTCACCCTTATGTTGGAGGAATTGCGGACTACACGGTAATCTCCATATTTTTTGGAGTTGCCCTAAAGTTAAAAGTCTGTGGAAACAGGTATTGATATATGTTGACTTCCTTCTCAAGAGGCATTACCCGTTAACTCCAAAGGCCGCTCTTCTCTCTATTGACCTTGAAGAGTTTGACCCTTCGATAAGGTTTGTTATAATACATATTTTCCTGGTGGTTAGGAATTCCCTGGCATTGTACTGGAAAAGAGTGGATGTGCCAAAGTTTTCAGACATTTTTGGAGAAAATCTCTTCGCACTACTCTTTGGAACTACGCTTCGCTATTATTAATAATAACTTAAAGAAACACGCAAAGAAATGGGACAAATGGAAATCAATTCCTGTTACAGCTTAAACCAAAGATAAACTTTATTGTTCAAATAATAAACGACACCTGCGAGACAGTACGGCAAATGGAATACTCCCACAGATCTGGTCAACACACAACCCTTTATTTTTTTTTTTTACTATACTGGTCATTAAGTGCCTACAGTTTTTTTATGATATAAACTTAAGTTAGATACAGTTTATACAGTTTACATCTGCATTAATTTCATATGCAAAGCTATGTGTCACGGTCACGCATGGCTGGACACAGCGCCTCCAGCAGGGCGGATTTAGATGACATGCGTGACCCTGGATACACCGCCTCCAGTTGGGCGAATTCAAATAATAAAACGTGCAGCTGGATACGCCGCCTCCAACAGGCAAACTTAGGTAATACACATAAAATGTAAATCTGGAAACCCTGCCTCCAGTAAGGCAAATTTAAACAATAAGGGGAAAACCTGGGTAACAATAACAATGGTGGCCCTGCGATAGGGAATGGGGATGTGGAGACCTCCTGCACTCCCATGAATCAGTGTCTCTACACTCCTAACGTTCCCTAGGCCGGTTCCGCAGAGACCAGCAAATGAGTCCAGCTTTTCTGCTAATGAGTCCAGCATTTTGAGTCCAGCTTTCCAGCAACTAAGTCCAGCATCATGAGTGCAGGTCTACACCATAGCTGCCACTCCACCAAGCCATGCAGGCACTCCTTGCTGACACCATAGCTGCAACTCCACCAATCCATGCCAGTCCTCCTTGCAGACACCATAGCTGCCACTCCAGGATTCTCTCTGAACTGCCCGGGACTCTCCTTCAGCTCCATCCTTCACCCAGGCTTGCTTGTAACTGAGGAACTATCACCAACAGTGATTAACACACCTGATACTCTTTTATAGAGCAATCACACCTGTTACATAATCACGTGCACAAACTAAGGCAACCAGAGTGCAATGACCCTAATGGCCACTAGGGGGAAAACTACCTGAAATCACCACAGTGCAATGACCCTAATGGCCACCGGGGGGCAAAACCACCTTTGGCACACAGCCAAAGGAAAAAAAAGGTTACCTTGTGCATTTAATCTGTCAGATCCAACCAGGATCATGACAGTACCCTCCCCTTAATGAGGGGCCTCTGGACCCTCAAGACCACTCCTCTTCAGGGCACCACCTACAGCGGAGATGCCTAGATCCAGAGTTCACCCCAACCACTACCTGCACTTCAGATTTATGACAAGCGCACCGCTGGTATTGGAAAAGTATGTTCTGGAGGCACCACTCATCTCCAAAGCGCCGACCTGGGGAACGAGTTATGTATGTGTATGTTCGGTATGAGCTGGTAAGACTCCACAACACACTTCTACAGGACGTTTTTTGGTGGCCACCCATACATGCTCATTCACACACTGGTCCGGACCTGAACATTTATTACCACACATTCGTTTGTAATAATTAAGTGAACTCATTCTGGGATCGACAACAGAGGCGTCCCCCTGTGTCACCACACTCACACCCCCGCTATTCACCAAGGGAAAACCACCCTCCAACCCTTTACACCACGAGGTCTGCGCCTCCCATGGTTGGCTAATGGCGAGGGTTGAGATTTGCCCCTACTCCCCTGCAGCACACCTGCTGCTCACACTGGAGAGGGAGGCGCCTGGGATATGGAGGAAAAATACACTCCCTGGTCGCCTTCCTCCGAACGACCAGGAGGGGCGGCTGCTTCGGTGGTATGGAAGATTTGGCATAAACCCTCCGGACTATAACACCAGTCTGCTCACTACAGGGACGCACCCCTTCACCTCGGGGAACCCCAGACAGCACCATGGGGACCAACTCCACCCACCTGTCTGGGTACGTCCGCCTGTATGAACAAGTCCTGCTCCCCAGCATCAACTCTAGGGGGCTTCTTTGCTGGAGCCGCAATTTTGATTTTCTGGTTGAGCCAGAGGGAAGGCCCCAGACCCAGATTACTGCTGCTGGAACTGCTTCTACACCATGCAGGTCCTCACTCACCTCAGTGAGGCCCAGCGGCAATTGCTCACAGGTCTCCACATGGCCAAGGCTCACCAGAAAAAAAATGTAAGGTTGGTGATAATGTCACGGTCACGCATGGCTGGACACAGCGCCTCCAGCAGGACGGATTTAGATGACACGCGTGACCCTGGATACACCTCCTCCAGTTGGGAGAATTCAAATAATAAAGCGTGCAACTGGATATGCCACCTCCAACAGGCGAATTTAGGTAATACACATAACACGTAAATCTGGAAACCCCGCCTCCAGTAAGGCGCATGTAAACAATAAGGGGTAACCTGGGTAACAATAACAATGGTGGCCCTGCGATAGGGAATGGGGACATGGAGACCTCCTGCACTCCCCTGAGTCAGTGTCTCTACACTCCTAATGTTCCCTAGGCAGGTTCTGCACCAGGCACCACTCAGGATACCTTTAAACCCTAGCTCGCCCTGCACCTAAGCCCTCACCAGGGAAATGGTCGGTGCGGAAACTAATCCCACCACTGCACTAAACACACATAAGGAAAAGTGACAAAACAGGGGAAACACCACTTAGCTTTGCTCTGTTGCTTACGCTCCTAGCAACAGAGCCCACCACCTGCGTGCATCTTTTCCTCCGACCGGATCCAACACCATAGTGCAGCCTTGGAGCAACCAGAGTCCACCACCTCCATGCAGCTTTCCAGAGACAGAATCCAGCAAATGAGTCCAGCTTTTCTGCTAATGAGTCCAGCATTTTGAGTCCAGCTTTCCAGCAACCAAGTCCAGCATCATGAATGCAGCTCTACAGCATAGCTGCCACTCCACCAATCCATGCAGGCACTCCTTGCTGACACCATAGCTGCAACTCCACCAATCCATGCCAGCCCTCCTTGCAGAAACCATAGCTGCCACTCCAGGACTCTCTCTGAGCTGCCCGGGTCTCTCCTTCAGCTCCATCCTTCACCCAGGCTTGCTTGTAACTGAGGAACTATCACCAACAGTGATTAACACATCTGATACTCTTTTATAGAGTAATCACACCTGTTACATAATCACGTGCACAAACTAAGGTAACCAGAGAGCAATGACTCTAATGGCCACCGGAGGGAAAACTAACTGAAATCACCACAGTGCAATGACCCTAATGGCCACTGGGGGGCAAAACCACCTTTGGCACACAGCCAAAGGAAAAAAAAAATTGTTACCTTGTGCATTTAATCTGTCAGATCCAACCTGGATCATGACACTATGGAAATGTATATTTGGAGTTTTCTAGTTTTTATTGTCACCCCGTTTCCCTTCCCCTCCCTTTCCTCCCCCTCTCCTAATTGTACCTCCTCCCCCTTTTCCTAAAACCTTACATTTCCCTCCTCACTCTTCCCCTTATTAAAACTTCAAAATCAATACAAACAGTTAAATACAAAAATATGTGTTGTGTCTGTTTACATGGGATGAAATTTGGATAGCACTGGGCAGCCCACCTAATCTAATAGTATGGGGTCACCAATAGGCTGTAAGCCAGATGCTCTGCATCGCCTGTGTGTGAACAGCACCGCATACATACTTTTTTTGTGCATTAATATGCCAAACATCTGCCCCCTCCATGGATTGGCAGGCTGTAAATGGTTGTCTCATCGGCATTTTTGCACCTGGGTTAAATGGGTCTACTGCATCCTGTTAGTGCATTTGTTTGGAGGCCTGGGCAGGTAAACATCTCTGCCTTTTTTCTCCTGGTTTTTCACCCTCAAACAAGTGCAGCAAAAACTGCACTGTAATATGATGCTATTTTCCTTCTGAGCTTTGCATTGTGCTTCAAAACCAGATATTGACCACATATGAGGTATCGGTGAACTCAGGAGAAATTGCACAACAAACTTTGGGGTCCATTTTCTCCTTTTGCCCTTGTGAAAATACAAAATTTGTAGCTAAAATAGGTTTTTGTGGGAAAAATTTGATTTTTTTTTTTTACTTTCATGGCTTAACGTTATAAATTTCCATGAAGCACTTGTGGGTTCAATGTGCTCAATACACATTTAGATAAGTTCCATAAGGGGTCTAGTTTCCAAAATGGTGTCACTTCCAAGCCCTGCCGTGCACCCAAACAGTAGTATTCCCTCACATATGGGTTATCGGCATACTCAGGAGAAATTGCACAACAAAATGTATGGAGCAATTTCTCCTGTTACCCTTTTTAAAATGCAAAATATAGAGCTAAAAAAGATTTATTTGGGAAAAATGTGATTTTTTTTTTTATTTCCACTGCTCTACGCTTTAAACTTCTGTGAAGCACCTGTGGGTTCAAGGTGCTCAATACACATCTAGATAAGATCCATAAGGCATCTAGTTTCCAAAATGGTGTGACTTTTGAGGGTTTCCACTGTTTACGCACATCAGGGGCTCTTCAAATGTGACATGGCGTCTGCTAATTATTCCATCAATTTTTGCATTCTAAAAGTCAAATAGCGCTCCTTCACTTCCAAGCCCTGCCGTGCGCCCAAACAGTTGTTTTCCTCCATATATTGGGAATGGCGTACTCAGGAGAAATTGCATAACAAAATACATTTGCTGCATTCAACCTGCAGCAGCTTCCAGATGTTACAGCATAGTGGATGAGATTTCAAGAAATCCCATGTCCATTATGCGTGCACCAACGCCTGGGGCTCACCCATGGAGATGGACATGTGGCACATCTTTTCAGACTGCAGCATATCTATTTATCTTGCGGAGATGCTCAGTCTCTACAAGATAAATTTCACCGGTGCAATGGTTCAGTGAACACATGTGGGACGCCCTCACACACAGGGCCGTGCGGTACTCGGTACCGGGCTCGATGAACCTCAATGGGAGATGTCACAGCAGCTGGGACCCGGCCCGTGGCCCTGGGCTCCCATTGCTTAAGGGGGAAAATGTTCAGTGTGCTTATGATGATTAGGCCGGGGTCACACTGGCGATTAAAACGGACGAATGCAATGCGATAAAAAATCGCATTGCATTCGTCCCAATGTTATTCTATGGGGCAGCTCACATCATGCGATTTTTGATCGGATCCGATCCTCGGACCGAGACAATCGCAGCATGTTGCTATTGTCACTGATTTTCGGATCGGATTCGACAATGCAAGTCTATGGGGGCGTGAAAAAATTGGATTGCAAACGGACCCGATGTGTGAGTTGCGATAAAATCGCACCAAAAACCGGCATTTTTGTTTCCAAAATCCAGTAAAATCACAGTGTCCGGTTAAATAAAGAAACGAATTAATAGATCTTGACTCATTAAATAAATATATATATATATATATATATATATACGTATATATTTCATACATGTCATAGAGACAAATTTATATATATATTTCTAATTCATACAGTTCTTCATTGCAGAATAGCCGCAGAAACATTAGCCGGTTTTTGTATAACATTCTCCTGCCCGACATGAAATGACACATGGTTTACATATAGTTAACCATTTCATTTCATGTTTTTTTTTTTTTTATGTCTATCACTATTATTTATATGAGGGCTTGTGGGTAAAATTTTGGAGTTGTAGGGGTTCATTTAAGGGGTTAATTCGTTGTATTAAATTGCGGGGACTCCCGCTGACGTCACTGAGGCTGCAACTTCTATTCCTCCGGTGTCTGCTGCAGGACCAATAGTATCCATAGAACCTCGGGGACCGGACCCCGGTCATGTGCTGTGAACTTGAGAAGGGTTCTGCTCTAACCCTAATTCTTAGTCCTCCTCTCCTTACGTTCCGTACTAATCCTTCTTTCTTATGGAGAGAGTCAGGCTTCCCTTCAATGTCTCTTTCCTGTGCCAGCGGACCCAGGTCACTGAGGTCGGCTGCAGCACTTCCTTCATCCATCCCACTCAGGGGATCTTCACTCTTCCACTGACTCTGTCAGACTGCCCAAATCCTAAACTCTTCCCGCTCTTTTGATGCAAAACCTAACCTCCACCCGCCTCCCAGCACGCTTCGTGTTCCAAGCAGGGAGCCACCAAAGGGTGCTTTGCTACACTACTATGTTGTGTGGGATGCAGGTGTTGGAGTGTGGTCAGGGGTCTCCACCTTACCTGGATGGTGTGGTACCACACCTCAGGAGGAGGTGCAGTACCTCTGTGGCGACTGAACCCTCAGGGGCGCCACACATGCGGATTCACCTGTGTTCAAAAGCCGGTACCGTTTTGGACGCAGTGGACATGTGCTGCATCCAAAGCACTGCCGATTACTGACTGTGGCGATGTAGCCTAATAGTCAGCTGTGATCGCACACTTAGTTTCCCACAGACAGCAGCATGTAATGTTAAACGTAAGTTGCAGTGATGATTATGCTGCATAATCATCTGATGAAGGAAAATTCGGTGTTTCTGAAATGCGTAAGGGAGAAGTATGGCACCACTAGACACCCTTATTTCAGAGACCGTGTTCTGGCATGCGGGGTTTTCAAGTTTCAGGTGAATCCCCGGCTGACACTCCTTAAATACTTCAGCACACATCCACCACCGAGGTCTCCAGCATGGGCAAATCCAAAGGTTTCTGCCTATACAGGACCGTTCTTCTAAGCAGTTAGTTTTGTCATGGACTATTGCCTTGAAAGTACTTGTGTGTTTAGCATATGTTCTGCCCTTGTCCAAAAGCATTAGGGTTTAATGCCTGCCTAATTATTGGTGTTTGTCTGTAATGTGACCATTGTATTGATGTTCACTTGTGATATTACTATTACGCATACCAAACAGGAGACTTTATTACAACACTTTTTTTTATAAGGCAATAATTATCACTTATTATGGATTAATCGTATGTATCCTGGTTGGTTTATCTCTGTTTGTTTTTGGCAATGTTTTTACAGACTGTTTTTTTCATGTTTATGTTGCAACGTATGTCAAACAGTTTACGCTGCTGTCTGTGGGAAACTAAGTGAGCGATCACAGCTGATTATTGCAAGCTCACGTTATATATTTTCTGGTGTCAATTTTTTCGTTTGCTCTGGTATTCACTTGAGCAATCCTCGAGGGGGTGTTTATGTTAATTATTATTAGTTATTTTCATTTTCTCACGGTCCACTGACTAAATATACCAAAAAACAGGGGTGTTTGTTCCACTTTCAGCTTTAAGGTTTCTCAATCCCTTTATTTTGAGTGAGTGCAGGTACAATGGTACTATGCAAACTATTTTTTGTTTTTCACCTTTTTTCTTTTCCGAAAATAAAATGTTTACATTGCTTTTAACTTAGTCTTACACAGGACAGGAGGAAGCACACATGTCATGTCTCTCCTGTCCCTGCAGCCTTTCGCCTCCCCAGTGTCCTCCTCTCTCCTCCTTCCATTTGGTTAGGTCAGGAGAGGCGGCATTGTAACAAGCTGTATCTTAGCTTGGATCACAGTTACAGGAGCAATATGGTTATCCTTCTAAAAACCGAGACCAATCATGTCACAAGTTGGCAATATCAAGTATAGTGCAAGCTGTTACACATCCTACAGCTCTCACTTTAACCCCTGATATCTCAGTTTGGGACGCAAGGACATCGACTCAATTTTAGGGCTCATACTCACTTGCGAGAGACTTGCACGATTCTCGTGCAAGTCTCTCGCATGAAAACCTGGCACTGCCGCCGGCACTCGGACCGGAGCGTGCGGCTACATGCATTGCTATGCAACCGCACGCGTCGGTCCCAGTGCTGGCGGCAGTGCCAGGTTATCATGCGAGAGACTCGCACGAGAATCGTGCGAGTCTCTCATAGAGAGTATGAGCCCTTAAAATGATCCTTTGATTGCTGCTGTAGCTCAGATATTGCCATTAGTAGCTAAGAAGTATCCAATGATGCTGCCCTATATGCACGTATGAGATATGTCTTTGGCAGGAAAAGAATTAGTTCTACCTCTTGGGCTACAACATACTTTTCCATTATACACTGGCTTGAAATAGCGCGTGAAGTATTCAAAGTCACTTGACCAACCAGTTGGTAGGTATGAATTTCTTTTAAGACTCGAAGCTCATGGCTGGAAATTTTTGGCACATCAATGCTGAAATAAGTATTGAAAAATCCCACTCTATCTTTTACTCAAAAAGACACTTGATGCTTGGTTTCTAAAGAGTAGGACGAGAAAGGGGTACAAAAAAAAGAAGTAAAAATTAGTCTACTCCTAAGAGTTTATTGCATTTTGTTACACGCTTTTCCAAAATCACAAGAAAACATGAAGCTTAATGGGGAGAATTCATCAAGCAGCTTTTTATCACTTTCTTGGTGTCAAAAAGTCAAATACAATTATATAAATTGTTGTTGAATAAAATTTTTTTTTGGTGATTTTTCACCGTTCTCATCACTTTCAAAATTGTTGGTAATCTGGACTTGGCTAGATATGAAAACATTATTTAAAAAGTCACAGTAAAAATAGCCAAGTGCTGAATGACATAACAATGTGCAAATTGATATATTTTTACCCTCCTCCTCTACCATAAAAAAAAAATAACGCGTCCCCTCACCAGGAAAAAAAAGACTTAAGGCCTCGTCACACACAGAGATCGCTGATTTTGTGACGCCACAGCGATCTCGCCAACAATATCGCTGTGCGGCGTGACATGAATCAGCGACCGGCCCCCCTGCCGGGTATTGCTAATTGCGCTCGAACGTCCTGGGCCGTTTTTTGATCGTTGGTCTCCCACTGGCCAGCACTCATCACGCGGCTCTTAGTTATCCGCTGTTTGCCTTGGAAACCAGCTTGCTCGCTGGTCCTGATTGCTGGAGGGGTTGTCAATGTGACAGCTCACCAGCGATAAGCTAACTATGTCCCAGCGATCCCATCCACGAAGGATCGCTGGTGGGATCGCTGGGACATTGATACGTGTAGCGGGGCCCTTAGGTTGGAGACATGCTAGAGATTTTCAAATCAGTCCGATTTTGATGCAGAAGAGTCGGGCGAGTGTAATGCAATTGTCATGCGAGTGTCATTTGTTTTTTATGCGAGTACAATCCGATTTACATCAGAATGCAGTGCGACTGCTATCTGATTGTAATGTGATTTTAACATGAGCATTTACATATAGCAATTGTACAGTGTCCATTTTAGGACATGATCATATATCAAAATCAAACATCAGAAATACTCTGTCTGATACCTGATTCTCATACCTGATAAGTGATAACTGATACCTGATAACTGATAACTGATACCTGATGTCTGATACCTGATACCTGATACCTGATAACTGATACCTGATAACTGATACCTGATAATTGATACCTGATGACTGATACCTGATGACTGATAACTGATACCTGATAACTGATACCTGATAACTGATACCTGATACCTGATAACTGATACCTGATACCTGATGACTGATAACTGATACCTGATACCTGATACCTGATAACTGATACCTGATAACTGATACCTGATACCTGATGACTGATAACTGATAACTGATAACTGATACCTGATGTCTGATACCTGATACCTGATACCTGATAACTGATAACTGATACCTGATAACTGATACCTGATACCTGATGACTGATAACTGATACATGATAACTGATACCTGATAACTGATACCTGATAACTGATAACTGATACCTGATGTCTGATACCTGATACCTGATACCTGATAACTGATACCTGATAACTGATACTTGATACCTGATACCTGATACCTGATAACTGATACCTGATAACTGATACCTGATAACTGATACCTGATAACTGATACCTGATGTCTGATACCTGATACCTGATAACTGATACCTGATAACTGATACTTGATACCTGATACCTGATAACTGATACCTGATACCTGATAACTGATACCTGATAACTGATACCTGATAACTGATACCTGATAACTGATACCTGATAACTGATAACTGATACCTGATGTCTGATACCTGATACCTGATACCTGATAACTGATACCTGATACCTGATACCTGATAACTGATACCTGATACCTGATACCTGATGACTGATAACTGATACCTGATAACTGATACCTGATACCTGATACCTGATAACTGATAACTGATACCTGATACCTGATACCTGATAACTGATACCTGATAACTGATAACTGATACCTGATACCTGATGACTGATAACTGATACCTGATAACTGATACCTGATAACTGATACCTGATACCTGATAACTGATACCTGATACCTGATACCTGATAACTGATAACTGATACCTGATACCTGATGACTGATAACTGATAACTGATAACTGATAACTGATACCTGATAACTGATACCTGATACCTGATAACTGATACCTGATACCTGATAACTGATACCTGATAACTGATAACTGATACCTGATACCTGATGACTGATAACTGATACCTGATAACTGATATCTGATAACTGATACCTGATAACTGATACCTGATACCTGATACCTGATAACTGATACCTGATAACTGATACCTGATAACTGATACCTGATACCTGATACCTGATACCTGATGACTGATAACTGATACCTGATAACTGATACATGATAACTGATACCTGATACCTGATACCTGATACCTGATAACTGATACCTGATAACTGATACCTGATACCTGATGACTGATACCTGATACCTGATAACTGATACCTGATAACTGATACCTGATACCTGATGACTGATAACTGATACCTGATAACTGATACATGATAACTGATACCTGATACCTGATACCTGATACCTGATAACTGATACCTGATACCTGATACCTGATGACTGATACCTGATAACTGATACCTGATAACTGATACATGATAACTGATAACTGATACCTGATAACTGATACCTGATACCTGATACCTGATAACTGATACCTGATAACTGATAACTGATACCTGATACCTGATGACTGATAACTGATACCTGATAACTGATACCTGATAACTGATACCTGATAACTGATACCTGATACCTGATGTCTGATACCTGATACCTGATACCTGATACCTGATGTCTGATACCTGATACCTGATACCTGATAACTGATACCTGATAACTGATACCTGATACCTGATACCTGATGACTGATAACTGATACCTGATAACTGATACCTGATACCTGATACCTGATAACTGATACCTGATAACTGATACCTGATACCTGATACCTGATACCTGATGACTGATAACTGATACCTGATAACTGATACATGATAACTGATACCTGATACCTGATACCTGATACCTGATAACTGATACCTGATACCTGATACCTGATGACTGATAACTGATAACTGATACCTGATAACTGATACATGATAACTGATAACTGATACCTGATAACTGATACCTGATAACTGATACCTGATACCTGATGACTGATAACTGATAACTGATACCTGATAACTGATACATGATAACTGATAACTGATAACTGATACCTGATAACTGATACCTGATAACTGATACCTGATAACTGATACCTGATACCTGATGACTGATAACTGATACCTGATAACTGATACATGATAACTGATAACTGATAACTGATACCTGATAACTGATACCTGATAACTGATACCTGATACCTGATACCTGATAACTGATACCTGATAACTGATACATGATAACTGATACCTGATACCTGATAACTGATAACTGATACCTGATAACTGATACATGATAACTGATACCTGATAACTGATACCTGATACCTGATACCTGATACCTGATGACTGATAACTGATAACTGATACCTGATAACTGATACATGATAACTGATAACTGATAACTGATACCTGATAACTGATACCTGATAACTGATACCTGATAACTGATACCTGATACCTGATACCTGATACCTGATACCTGATGACTGATAACTGATACCTGATAACTGATACATGATAACTGATACATGATAACTGATAACTGATAACTGATACCTGATAACTGATACCTGATAACTGATACCTGATACCTGATACCTGATACCTGATGACTGATAACTGATACCTGATAACTGATACATGATAACTGATACCTGATACCTGATACCTGATAACTGATACCTGATACCTGATACCTGATGACTGATAACTGATACCTGATAACTGATACATGATAACTGATACCTGATACCTGATACCTGATAACTGATACCTGATACCTGATACCTGATACCTGATGACTGATAACTGATACCTGATAACTGATACCTGATAACTGATACATGATAACTGATAACTGATAACTGATAACTGATACCTGATAACTGATACCTGATAACTGATACCTGATAACTGATACCTGATACCTGATGACTGATAACTGATACCTGATAACTGATACATGATAACTGATACCTGATACCTGATACCTGATAACTGATACCTGATACCTGATACCTGATACCTGATGACTGATAACTGATACCTGATAACTGATACATGATAACTGATACCTGATACCTGATACCTGATAACTGATACCTGATACCTGATACCTGATACCTGATGACTGATAACTGATAACTGATACCTGATACATGATAACTGATAACTGATACCTGATAACTGATACCTGATAACTGATACCTGATACCTGATACCTGATACCTGATGACTGATAACTGATAACTGATACCTGATACCTGATAACTGATACATGATAACTGATAACTGATACCTGATAACTGATACCTGATAACTGATACCTGATACCTGATACCTGATACCTGATGACTGATAACTGATACCTGATAACTGATACATGATAACTGATACCTGATAACTGATACCTGATACCTGATAACTGATACCTGATACCTGATACCTGATGACTGATAACTGATACCTGATAACTGATACATGATAACTGATACCTGATAACTGATACCTGATACCTGATAACTGATACCTGATACCTGATACCTGATGACTGATAACTGATAACTGATACCTGATAACTGATAACTGATACCTGATAACTGATACCTGATAACTGATACCTGATAACTGATAACTGATACCTGATGACTGATAACTGATAACTGATACCTGATAACTGATACATGATAACTGATAACTGATAACTGATACCTGATAACTGATACCTGATAACTGATAACTGATACCTGATAACTGATACCTGATACCTGATAACTGATAACTGATAACTGATAACTGATAACTGATACCTGATAACTGATAACTGATACCTGATACCTGATACCTGATACCTGATGACTGATAACTGATGACTGATAACTGATACCTGATAACTGATACATGATAACTGATAACTGATAACTGATACCTGATAACTGATAACTGATACCTGATACCTGATACCTGATGACTGATAACTGAAAACTGATACCTGATAACTGATAACTGATACATGATAACTGATAACTGATAACTGATACCTGATAACTGATAACTGATACCTGATACCTGATGACTGATGACTGATAACTGATACCTGATAACTGATACATGATAACTGATACCTGATAACTGATACCTGATAACTGATACATGATAACTGATACCTGATAACTGATACCTGATAACTGATACCTGATAACTGATACATGATAACTGATAACTGATACCTGATAACTGATACCTGATACCTGATGTCTGATACCTGATACCTGATAACTGATACATGATAACTGATAACTGATAACTGATACCTGATAACTGATAACTGATACCTGATACCTGATACCTGATGACTGATAACTGATACCTGATAACTGATACATGATACCTGATACCTGATACCTGATACCTGATGACTGATGACTGATAACTGATACCTGATAACTGATACATGATAACTGATACCTGATAACTGATACCTGATAACTGATACCTGATAACTGATACCTGATACCTGATGTCTGATACCTGATACCTGATAACTGATACCTGATAACTGATAACTGATACCTGATACCTGATACCTGATGTCTGAGACTTGATTGCTATCAAAAATCAAGCATCAAAATGCTTTTCAGATACAGTACTTGAGTGGATCATTTCATAAGGGAAGAAAAAGGATTCTTAAGCAGGCTGGTGAGCTGTTGGCTGACTGGTTAAGCAACTCGTTCATGGAATATGAAATTTGTGGGTTCTAATCCCACATCAGATTTTTAATTATTTACATATATATATAGTATAGTAATTATTTACATATATATATATAGTAAGCATGTCAGATATTAAAAGTGAAGCACGATAGGATTTTGTGTGGTAATCTGCTAGTTAAAAATATATATATATTATTTATATATATATATTTTTAACTAGCAGATTACCACACAAAATCCTATCGTGCTTCACTTTTAATATCTGACATTCTTACTATCTTCCTCTCTTGTAATAAAATAATCTATAGTCTAAGGGTGAACCATCTGCATTCCACTTTTAATATCTGACATTCCTGTTATCCTCCTGATTTCTAGTTAAATAATCTTCTATAGCCTAAGGGTGAAGTATCTGGATGAAAAATAGTTTTGGTGTAAAATAATAAGAAAAATTATAAAAATGAAAAATTAAGTTCCACTGCTAGAATTGTTTCACAACCCCTTGTTTATAATCCTATACACTGTACATTACCACTACACTATAGTGGCAACTGCAAACTTGTTCAGGATGAGTCTGATACTTGACTTAATTGTTTCAAATCTCAAACATCGAAATATTTTCGTCTGATACCTGATACTTGATACTTTATCAAACATCAAACATCAGAATGTTTTTGTCTGAGACCTGACACTTGACCAGTCAAAGATCAAAATCAAAATGTTTTTCAAATACACCTCACTATAGTACTTGCATGGTTCATCTCATAAGGGAAGAAATAGCATTCTATCACAACCTGTTAAGCTGGTGGCTGAGTGGTTAAGCAACTGATTTTTGGAATGGGAAACAAGGGTTCGAATCCCACATTTTGTTTTTTTGTTTTTATACAGCAGATTACCACATAAAATCCAATCGTGCTTCACTTTTAACTTTTTACCACACAAAATCCTATCTTGCTTCACTTTTAATATCTGACATTCTTACTATCTTCCTCTCTTGTATATTATATAATATATATATATATATTAGATAGATAGATAGATAGATAGATAGATAGAAAGAAGAAAAGCCGGTAATGCAGCAGTCACGGCAGAGTGACATCACAGCAGGAGCCGCCAGGATAGAAGAGATGGATTACATACAGTAAATACACACAGGATAGGCAGATGTATGGATGTATGTGACATATACAATTAGTACAGCGTGTGTGCAGCTTACTGTACTTGTTTTTAATTAATAAAAGATTATTTTCCTAGCAAAAGTGGCGTGAGCTCCCGTGCAATTTTTGCAACCAGCAGAAGGAAAGCTGATGACTGAGGGCTGTTTTTTATAGCCTGTCAGTGATCTGACATTACATAGTGATGTCCCATACTGGGACAATGTAAAAAAATTAAAAAAAATTACAAACCATAAAATTTTTTTTTTACAAATCCTTAAGGCTATGTGCCCACGTAGGGTTTTTCATGCGATTTTTTTCCTGATCAGAAATGCATGCCCTTGCCAGGGAAAATACATACGCTTTTTGACACGCGTTTTTGACGCGATTGTCAAGTGTTTTGACATGCGTTTTCCCATGCGTTCTTGCCCATATAATTGATGGTATGCGGAATCGCTGGTGATTCCGCAAAATTAATGAACATGCTACGTTTTTTACCGCTAAGCGATTCCGCAGCGGTAAAAAACGCACCATTGGAACAACATGTGCGTTTTCTATTACAAATGCATGTAATGCTTTTTTAAGCATTTCCGCGGCAGAATCGCACGTTTAAAAACGCAGCGGAAACGCTTAAAAATCGCATCATGGACTCACAGCCTAAATAAAGAAAAAAAGTTTCCAATAAATACATTTATTTATGTAAATAATAAAAAGTAAATAAAAGTACGCATATTTGGTATCGCCACGTCCGTAACAATCCACTCTATAAAACAGTCCCACTAGATAACCTCCTAACTGCACACCGTAAAAAAGTAATAATAAGGACTCTATCAGTTAAATGTAACACATTAAATAGAGGTCACCATTGGTAATTTAACCAAATGTAAACAATATAAATCACTCCAAATCAATAAAGTGCCATCAAAAGGGGGAGTTCTTACCCATATAAGTCCCAGTATACCATGCACACAGCAGCCCCAATGCGCGTTTTGCGTTGGCTTCCACAGGGGGCTGTGCTCGTACTGTGTGTTTCACTATATATATATATATATATATATATATATACACACACACATACAAACAGCTGTTCCAGTAACGTGGAAGCCCCCTATATTTCTGTTTACAGATGATGGACCTGAGTGGGGACTTGATTTTTTTGTGGATTGAGTGGAAGCTTTTATTGGGAACATTTTACATAACATTTGGGATCACTTTTTACCTGGCGCTCTACGCTGAGCACTTACTTTGAGGTTTCCCTCTAAATCTCCGAGTGACGTGATTCAGATGAAGCCCCTAATTAATCTATTCACTATAATGAGGCATCAGAGTTACTCTGGACTCTGTCTGGCCTTTGTTCAGCGGTGTCCTTTTCAGAAGTGCACAAAACTTTGCAATCCTAAAAAGACGGACACCCCCGGATCACTGGTCCTATGGTGTCCAGAGTGACTACATCTGCCTCATTATAGGGAATTTTCCGCCGGGGGTTCTGTTTGAATCACTTGTTTCAGAGATTTACATTGAAACCCCAGTGTAAGCGCAGAGCGCAGGATAAATGTGCACCGAGCCTTACTGTGATCTTTGGGAGGCAGAATGAAAAAATCAACAGTAGGTGAAGAATTGGTTTTATTTACTTTTTACGCCGTTCCTCGAGCGGTATAAGTGATTAGGCGACTTTATTCTTCAGGTCAGTGCGACTACAGCAATGCCAGATTTATCTTGGGTTTTTATGTTTGGCTGCTGTCGCACACTAAAAGACGCTTTTTATTGCAAAAAATATTTTTTGCATCACTATATTTTGAGAGCCATAATTTTTTCGTATTTCGACTGACAGTCGTTTGAGGGCTTGTTTTTTGCAGGACGAGCTGATGTTTTTATTGGTATCATTTTCGGGCACATGACATTTTTTGATCGCTTTATATTCTGATTTTTGGGAGACAGAATGAACAAAAACTAGCAATTCAGGAATTGCGTTTTGTTTTTTTAAACCATTCCACGTGTAGTATAATTGGTAAGACAGCTTTAACCCCTTCCTGACATCCGACGTACTATCCCGTCCACGGTACCCGGGCCCGTATGACCGTGGACGGGATAGTACGTCGGGCTAGAGTTGAGCGACTTTTGGTTTTTTAGGGTCGAGTTTCGTTTCGTGAAACCCGACTTTTCCAAAAGTCGGGTCGAGCAAGATCGGCCGATTATAGAGAAGAGTCGGGGTCGTCCCGAAACACGAAACCCAATGTAAGTCAATGGGGAATAAAAGTCGGCAGTGAGAGGAGGACAGGAAACACACCTACAGTGCCCATTTGAATGCCAAAAGCATCAATTCTTCTTACTTAAGCTTGTCAACCTTAATTAACTTCATAATACAAGTTACGCACTGAAAAATGGGGGTTATTTGGCTAAAGTTGTGGGGGGGTAGGGCTGGCTCCAGGTTTTCATGTGCCCTGGGCGAAAGAGCGCCCCTTTAACACATACCACAACTCATCATGCTCCGATACGGCAGAGAAATAGCGGTATAGTACAATGAAAAATACTTCACTTTTTACATCTCATGACAAGGCCCATCTATTTCTCCATACAGAATCATTGGTCCCATATAATGGTTGAAACAGTATATGATGAGCTCCACATAATGCTACAGTATATGTTGGTCCCCATGGATGAAGCTCCACTGTCTTATGGGCCCAAATAATGCTCCAAACATAATGGGCCCCATTTCTAATGCTCTAGTGTATAATGGGCCCTGTAAATGCTGCTCCAGTGTCTGATGTCCACCTTTGGAATGTTCCAGTATATGGTGGGCCCCATCTATCATTCTCCAGAGTATAGTGCTCCCCAAAAATTGCTGTCCCAACATTGAAAACAATGAAATAAGTCTCCTCGCTAGGGAATCCCTGTACTAGTCTGGACTCCTCGTCGTCCCCATCTTCCATCTCACTGCACAGTATTTCAACCTTGCAAGTGCTGTGATCCTGAGGAAGCAGGGGGGGCCCACTCGTTGGCGACGGCACTGGCACAGGGCCCCTGATAGTACGGTGGTGTGTCTGATGGCGGGTGGGCCGAACCTGCACTTTCATCTGCAGCTTCCTCTTTGTCACCGTGTAAGATGGAACTGTATATGGGAAGGGTAACCTGAATTTCATCAGGGTCAGATTCAGGCCATGTAGCGTGCGAGGGGAATGTAGTGGTCTGGGTCAATGTACCAGCAGATTCATCGAGCAGTGGCTGGGCATCAGTGCACTTGTGTCGCCCCCAGGAGTACGGTCGCCACAGTGGCATTACCTTCCTCCTAGGGAGTGTGATGTCATGCTTGGGAGCAACGAAGGATCTCTCTAGCAGGTTAACTGATTGGGCAGCGTTATTCCCACGAGTCATGACCCTCCAAACAGCGTTCATGAAGGCAAAGTGTTTGTTTTACGTGGGCAGTATGGTTGCAAAGCTGAACCTTAAAGGAATGTCCAGAAGGGCACCACCAGGAGTGGAGCCTACGGTTTAATTCGACTCCACCTGGGAAACCTCAACCATGCCAGCTACAGAAAAGATGCACACATTGCAAGCTTAATTCCGTTAACGAACGAGACTCCATCATGCCCCGCGGTCCGAGTCCGGCTTACTAGAGGGACACGTGAGGCTCTGGCACATGAGATTGGCCAATAACTGGTGTGTCATGCCCTTACATGTCCGTGGCTGCATGTGCGCTACACTGAAAAGGCCAGCGTTTGTCGCTTACAGGTGCAGATAACCCGCTGAACAACGTTAGTGATGGGGATCTGTGATTACAATTATTACCTGCGAACGATGATTTCCCAGTAAGTGCAGGTCAACCGCAGTTCCGGAATTAGGCCTAACCGTCATTCCTGAAAAAATGAAAAACTTACGTGTGCAAACCACAGGTGCTGTAGCTTGCTTAACAGCTCGCCAGCCGTTCTCAGGCCCAGTATGGATTACACGTGATTGCACAAAGGTGAGAAAGGGTACCGTATCCCCGGATAACATGTATGGATAGCATAGTGTACACATTCAAAATATATGTCTATACATCAGGAGGCAGGCTCAGACGGTGTTAGGCCCAGTATGGATTGCACGTGATTGCACAAAGGTGAGAAAGGGTACCGTATCCCCGGATAACATGTATGGATAGCATAGTGTACACATTCAAAATATATGTCTATACATCAGGAGGCAGGCTCAAACGGTGTCAGGCACAGTATGGATTTGACGGCCCAGACTACACAGCGGAGGAGCAGGGAGAGGTAAAGATTGCAAATGCTGGGGCCCTTCCCAAGCAAGGGGGGCCCACTCGTGGGCGTCAGTACTGGCACTGGGCCCATCATAGTACGGCGGTGTGTCTGACGGTGGGTGTGCACCACCACCGTCAGAGACACTTGATTGCACTATGAGGTACCCTGTGCCAGTGCCCGCGCCCAAGAGTCTGCCTACCCACCTGTCCAGGGCAACGGCACTCGCACGGTGTCGTGCGCTAGGTGGTGACCACGGCTATGGGGGGGGGAGGCAGCACAGTTAGGGAGTTTTAGAAAGTGGCATATGTTGATGTTGGACATTCAGCTGATGCAAAAGGCGAAATAGGTGAAGTCCCAGGAAGAGGTGGACCAAAGCAAGCCATTTTTCTGTCACCCTATCTGTCATCAGGGGAAGGTGGGACAAAATCCTTGGAAACCCATGCATGGTTCATTTTAATGAAGGTTAGATCATCCACATTTTGGGTTGACAGACGGGTCCTTTTTTCTGTCAGGATTGATCCAGCTGCACTGAAGACTCTTTCCGATAGCAAACTTGCAGCTGGGCAAGCGAGCTCCTGTAAGGCATATTGTGCCAATTCAGGCCAGGTGTCCAGTTTAGCGGCCCAATAGTCAAAGGGGAATGACCTGTGTGGGAGAACATCGATATGGGAGGAAAAGTACTTTGTAACCATAGTTGACAACTGCTGTCTCCTGTCACTTTCCATCGATGCAGTATTACCAGTTGTATGAGCGGTACTTGAAAAATCAGTCCACAACATTGTCATGAAACCCCTGTCTCCAACGCCACTTCTGCTGTGTGCACCACGAACACCTCTGCCAAGCTGCCCCCGGCCCGTACGGCTCGTGTGAGAACCATCACCGCTGCTGTGTGCTGGGAATGCCTCAAGCAACCGATTTACCAGAGTTGCTTGTTTATTAGCCAATATTAGGTCAAGGTTCTCCTGTGGCATGATGTTTTGTAATTTGCCTTTATAGCGTGGATCCAGGATGATGGCCAACCAGTAGTCGTCATCGTTCATCATTTTGGCAATGTGGGGGTCCCTTTTTAGGATCTGCAAGGCATAATCTGACATGTGGGCCAATGTTCCCGGTGTCAATGATGCACTGGTTGGTGGAGCACTTTCTGGCAAATCCACATCCCTCCAGTCACGCACAAACCCTGTACCAGACCTTGCTACGCCAACATTTTCACTTGCCCCACGAGATGCATCCTCCTCCCCTAAGTAATCATCCCCATCATCCTCCTCCTCCTCTTCTTCCTCCACCTCGTCCAGGAGAGGTCCCTGAGCAGACAATGGCTGAATGTCATCAAGGATTCCCTCCTCGTCAACATTAGCTGCAGACACCTGCTCCTTAAGGTGCGTCAAAGTTTGCATGAGCAGACGCATAAGTGGGATGCTCATGCTTAGGATGGCGTCGTCTGCGCTTACCAGCCGTGTGCATTCCTCTAAACACTGAAGGACTTTACAGAGGTCTTTCAGCTTCGACCACTGCACACCTGTTAACTCCATGTCTGCTCTCAAAGTGACGGTCCGTGTATCCTCCCACAAATGCATTATGGCCTGCCTCTGCTCGCACAGCCGCTCAACCATGTGCAGGGTGGAGTTCCACCTTGTTGCAATGTCGATAATGAGGCGGTGGTTGGGAAGGTGGAGCAATCGCTGCAGCTTCTGCATACGAATGGAGTGTACAGGCGACCGGCGGATGTGCGTGCACAGTCTTCGCACCTTCTGGAGTAGGGCTGTTAACTCCGGATAATTATTGAGGAAGCACTGCACCACCAGGTTCAAGGTGTGAGCCAAGCAAGGTATGTGGCTGAGTTTTGAAAGGGCTATGGCTGCCACAAAAATACGGCCGTTATCACTAACTACCTTGCCTGCCTCAAGATGTGCACTGCCCAGCCATGACTCAGTTTGTCGCTTCAAGTACTCGGCCAGCACCTCGGCGGTGTGTCTGTCGCCCAAACACATCATCTGCAACACAGCCTGCTGACGCTTTCCTCTAGCTGCTCGATAGGGGGACACCTCGTGTGCAACAGTGGCAGCTGCAGATGGAGTGCTTGTACGACTGCACTCTGTGGACGAGCTTTCGCTTCTGGAGGAGGAGGAGGAGGAGGGTCGAACGCCTACAGCCAACTGTTTCCTATACCGTGGGCTAGGCAGCACTGTCCCACCACCGCTGTCCCCTGTGGTCCCTGCATCCACCACATTAACCCAGTGCGCAGTGATGGACACGTAATGGCCCTGGCCATGACGACTGGACCATACATCAGTTGTGAGGTGCACCTTTCCGCTCACTGACTGCTTGAGTGCATGGACAATGCGGTCTTTCACATGATGGTGGAGGGCTGGGATGGCTTTGCGAGAGAAGAAGTGGCGACTGGGTAGGTCATAGCATGGTACTGCATAGGCCATGAGTTCGCGGAAAGCTGCGCTTTCCACCAACCGATAGGGCATCATCTCAAACGAGATTAGTTTGGCAATGTGGGCGTTCAAACCCAGTGTACACGGATGAGAGACTGAGTACTTTCTTGACCTACTCATAGTGTCTGGGAGGGTGAGCTGGACTTGAGAGCTGTATATGGTAGAAGTAGCGGTGGACAGGGCGGACTGAGAGAGGGTTGATGATGGTGATGGAGTTGGTGTTCTTTCTGATGGCCTAGAATCAGTCTTTCGTTGATATAACAGTGGGATTCCCTGACTGCTGTGGCCTTGCAACGACACCTCAACATTTGCTGCTGTGCTAACCGGTGCGCTTACAGTGGGGGAAACAATATAGCTTTGCTGACTACCTTCTTTGTGATCAGTTGCACATGTGGCACTTGAGGTTTGGTGTTGTGTCCACGCTTGCAAGTGCATGGTGGTTAAATGTCTAAGCATGCAACTGGTATTCAAATTTTTCAGATTTTTCCCTCGGCTAAAGGTCTTTGCGCACTTCTTACAGATAACCTTGGCCTGATCATAAGGATTTTGTTCAAAAAAGTGCCACACTGCACTCTTACTACTTTGGCAGACATTTTGCGGCCTAGCACGCTGTGATCTTTTGACCCTCTGGACAAGCTGTCCAGCAACTCTTTTGATGTTTGGAACCTGTCTTTGGAGTGCTCCGGGCCTGCCAGATAACAGCTGTTGCGATGTCGATGTCTGCTGTGGATGCTCCTCATCTGAGCTATTGGAAGCAGCACCCTCTTCCCCCAATGGATGCCAATCTGGGTCAACAACTGGGTCATCCATCACCTCCTCTTCAATGTCATGTGCACCTTCCTCTGTGTCACCGTGTATGGTGGTATAGTGTGTGGGAAGGGGCACCTGAGTCTCATCAGGGTCAGAATCTGGCTCTGTACACTGCGAGGACAATGTAGTGCTCTGAGTGAATGTACCAGCAGAATCATCTATCAGCGACTGTGCATCAGTGCACTCCATGTCAGATTCATCTTGGCCTGGGTAATTCACCATTTCACTTGATAATCCAGGCATGGTATGTGAAAACAGCTCCATGGAGTAATCAGTAGTATGGCCTGCGTCATCCTTCAATCTTGGTTGGGGTGAAGGACACAAGGAAAGGTGTGGTTCATGAACATGAGCCTCCAATGACGACTCAGTGCTTTTACTTTTTACAACTTCAGAAGAGGAGGCGATAGAGCTGGAGGCTGAGTCAGCAATGTAAGACAAAACTTTTTCCTGATGCTCTGCCTTTAAAAGCGGTTTGCCAACTCCTAGAAAACTAAGCCTTCGAGGCCTTGTGGAGCCAGACGATGACGCAGGCTCAACACCTCCTGCATTCGGTCCTATTTTGCTCTTGCCACTACCATCAGATCCACCACCAACTCCATCATTACCAGCTGCCAACCCCCGCCCAATTCCACGGCCTCTTCCACCAGCCTTCCTCATTTTTTGTAGAAATGTAGACAAAATCCAACAAACTATATAGTTATGTAAAACAAGGTACAAGGTGTCTATAGGACAGGGGAGATTTTGAATTTCTGCACACACTTGTGGACACTGGACACTTATGGATTGTGTGAGGCCCACTGAATATCAGAGCGCTATGTCACAGGCTCGATGGCACAGGTGTGAAAAAAGTGACTACAGGATCACAGAGATTTTGAATTTCTGCACACACTTGTGGACACTGGACACTTTTGGATTGTGTGAGGCCCACTGAATATCAAAGCGCTATGTCACAGGCTCGATGGCACAGGTGTGAAAAAAGCGACTACAGGATCACAGAGATTTTGAATTTCTGCACACACTAGTGGACACTGGACACTTATGGATTGTGTGAGGCCCACTGAATATCAAAGCGCTATGTCACAGGCTCGATGGCACAGGTGTGAAAAAAGTGACTAACAGGATAAGGGAGATTTTGAATTTCTGCACACACTAGTGGACACTGGACACTTTTGGATTGTGTGAGGCCCACTGAATATCAGAGCGCTATGTCACAGGCAGAAATTGGCTAGTGTATCACAAACTACAAGGTGTATGTAGAATTGGGCAGAATAGGAATCTCCCTAGAGTGTAGGTCTGTAAGAACGGAACAAGTCCTCCACTTATCCTTCCACAGTGACACACAGATAGCTTCACTGTGGCCGTGATAACAGCTGTTACACGGTACTGAGAGGAGCGTGCACGTACACGGCTGTCCGGTGTACGTAAAATTGTCAAGCTCCGTGTTTTTTAAGTATACGGACTGACACACGCTGTCTCTCTATAGTTTTGAATGTGATCAAACAGCAAATATATTTAACTGTTTGAAAGCTAGACAAAACTAGTAGGTGCAGGTCTGTAAGAACGGAACATGTCCTCGACTTATTTTCACAGAGTGACACACAGATAGCTTCACTGTGGCCGTGATAACAGCCGTTACACGGTACTGAGAGGAGCGTGCACGTACATGGCTGTCCGGTGTACGTAAAATTGTCAAGCTCCGTGTTTTTTAAGTATACGGACTGACACACGCTGTCTCTCTATAGTTTTGAATGTGATCAAACAGCAAATATATTTAACTGTTTGAAAGCTAGACAAAACTAGAAGGTGCAGGTCTGTAAGAACGGAACACGTCCTCGACTTATTCTCACAGAGTGACACACAGATAGCTTCACTGTGGCTGTGATAACAGCCGTTACACGGTACTGAGAGGAGCGTACACCGCTGTATGGTGTGAAAAAATGCAAGCTCAGTACCTCAGCAGGACAAAAAAAAAATTGGGATTGCTTTTAAAAAAGCAGTTTGCAGAGCAGTGGGTAAACAGCAATGCAGCTGTCAGGAAGCCTTAGAAGGCAGCCTAACAACCAACACCGCTGATCCACCACAATATAGCCTCCCCTTGCACTGCACACACAGTGACTGGTGTGTTGTACAGGCAAAATCGCTAGCAGCAGAAGCAGTTTTTTTTTCTTCTTCCCTGCCTAACGCTCTCCCTACAGAATCAGCAGCAGCAACCTCTCCCTATGCTAAGATCGGCAGAAGTAAGATGGCGGTCGGCGTGCACGCCCTTTTATACCCCCTGTGATGCCCACCAAAGCATGCCAATCACTTGCATGCCCTTCTGAAAGATGGTGGTAACCCCTGCCTATGTCATCACGTTGCCCACAGTGTCCGTGGATCTTGATTGGCTGAAAAAGAGCGCAAAACAAACTTTTGAAACGCGACTTTGGCGCGTAAGTCGCCGACCTCGTGGCCGACCTCATTCTAGGGTTGGGTTTCGCTTCATGAAACCCGACTTTGCCAAAAGTCGGCGACTTTTGAAATTTTTCGACCCGTTTCGCTCAACTCTACTCACCACACATCTAGATAAGTTCCTTAGGGGGTCTAGTTTCCAAAATGGGGTCACTTGTGGGGGGTTTCCACTGTTTAGGCACATCAGACTCTCGTCAAACGTGACATGGCGTCCAATCTCAATTCCAGCCAATTTTAGGTTGAAAAAGTCAAACAGGGCTCCTTCCCTTCTGAGCTCTGCCATGTGCCCAAACAGTGGTTCCCCCCACATATTGGGTATCAGCGTACTCAGGACAAATTTGACAACAACTTTTGGGGTCCAATTTCTCCTGTTACCCTTGGGAAAATAAAAAAATTGTTGCTAAAATATTATTTTTGTGACTAAAAAGTTAAATATTCATTTTTTCCTTCCATGTTGCTTCTGCTCCTGTGAAGCACCTGAAGGGTTAATAATCTTCTTGAATGTAGTTTTGAGTAGCTTAAGGGGTGCAGTTTTTAGAATGGTGTCACTTTTGGGTATTTTCTGCCATATAGACCCCTCAAAGTGACTTCAAATGTGAGGTGGTCCCTAAAAAAAATGGTTTTGTAAGTTTTGTTGTAAAAATGAGAAATCGCTGGTCAAATTTTAACCCTTATAACTTCCTAACAAAAAAAAGTTGTTTCCCAAATTGTGCTGATGTAAAGTAGACATGTGGGAAATTTTATTTAGTAACTATTTTGTGTCACATATTTCTCTGTTTTAAGGGCATACAAATTCAAAGTTTGAAAATTGCAAAATGTTCAAAATTTTCGCCATATTTCTGTTTTTTTCATAAATAAACGCAAGTTATAGCGAAAAATTTTTACCACTAAAGTGAAGTACAATATGTCACGAGAAAACAATCTCAGAATCGCCTAGATCCGTTGAAGCGTTCCAGAGTTATTACCTCATAAAGGGACAGTGGTCAGAATTGTAAAAATTGGCTCGGTCATGAACGTGCAAACCACCCTTGGGGGTGAAGGGGTTAATCTTCAGGTCAGTGCGATTACAACGATAACTCATTTATGTTTTTTTATGTTTTGGCGCTTTTACACAAATAAAAAAAAAAATTATAGGAAAAAAAAATATTTTTGCATCACTTTATTCTGAAAGCTATAACTTTAATATTTTTCTGCTGATCGAGCTGTATGGCGGCTTGTCTTTTGCAGGACAAGATGATGTTTTCAGCGGTACCATTTTTTTTTACATCTGTCCTTTTAATCGCTTTTTATTGCACTTTTTTTTTTGCTTTTTTACATTGTCCCAGTATGGGACATCACTATGTAATGTCAGATCACTGACAGGCTATAAAAAACAGCCCTCAGTCATCAGCTTTCCTTCTGCTGGTTGCAAAAATTGCACGGGAGCTCACGCCACTTTTGCTAGGAAAATAATCTTTTATTAATTAAAAACAAGTACAGTAAGCTGCACACACGCTGTACTAATTGTACAGTATATGTCACATACATCCATACATCTGCCTATCCTGTGTGTATTTACTGTATGTAATCCATCTCTTCTATCCTGGCGGCTCCTGCTGTGATGTCACTCTGCCGTGACTGCTGCATTACCGGCTTTTCTTCTTTATCTATCTATCTATCTATCTATCTATCTATCTATCTATCTATCTATCTATCTATCTAATATATATATATATATACATATATACATATATGTGTGTGTCACTGACAATTTTATATATCTATTCCATCTTTTCTATTGTAACTAGTGTTGAGCATTCCGATACCGCAAGTATCGGGTATCGGCCGATACTTGCTGTATCGGAATTCCGATACCGACTTCCGATATTTTTTCAATATCGGAATTCGGCATCGGAATCGGAAGTTCAGTTGATTGACGGCCTGACGTCATCATGATGCGCGGTGTGTGCGCATCATGATGCGCCGTCATTTCGGGCCTTCCGGGGGTCTCTGCCGGCCTGCCGGGGGGCTGTGCCGGCCTGCCGGGGGGCTGTGTGGACTGCCCGGGGTCTCTGCCGGCCTGCCGGGGGGCTGTGCCGGCCTGCCGGGGGGCTGTGCACCCTGTGGGGGTCTGTACCGGCCTGCCGGGGGGCTGTGCCGGCCTGCCGGGGGGCTGTGCTGATGTCCGGGGGTCTGTGCAAGCATCGTCCGATGGGACTACAAGTCCCATCGGGCGATGCCTGCTACCATGACAGTGATTGACACATTAGCCAATGATGGGACAGTAGTAGTCCCATCATCCGGCTAATGTGTTAAATGTTAAAAAAAAAAAAAAAAAAAAATACTACATACATACTACATGCTACATACATGCTACATACATACTACATGCATGCTACATACATACTACATATATACTACATACATACTACATACATACTGCATGCTACATACATACTACATACATACTACATACATACTACATGCATGCTACATATATACTACATGCTACATACATACCACATACATACTACATGCATGCTACATATATACTACATGCATGCTACATACATACTACATATATACTACATGCATGCTACATACATACTACATGCTACATGCATGCTACATACATACTACATACATGCTACATATATACTACATACATACTACATATATACTACATGCATGCTACATATATACTACATACATACTACATATATACTACATGCATGCTACATATATACTACATACATACTACATATATACTACATACATGCTACATACATACTACATACATACTACATATATACTACATGCATGCTACATATATACTACATGCTACATACATACCACATACATACTACATACATGCTACATATATACTACATGCATGCTACATACATACTACATATATACTACATGCATGCTACATACATACTACATGCTACATGCATGCTACATACATACTACATACATACTACATGCTACATACATACCACATATATACTACATACATACAATACATTCATACAATACATACATAGACATACAGTACATATAACATAGAGTAACATACTTACCAATACTTGTCACATTGTTCCCCGAAGCCATTGTCTTTCCGGAATAAATATTAACATAACAAACCACAAAAATACTCACCCACGATCCGAAGCAGTCCACGAGTGTGTCCCACGACGATCTTGGGTAGAGAACGGCAGCATCAGATGATGCTGCCGTTCTCTACGGGCTGCAGGAATCCAATGACGGAAGGTAGGTATCCTTCCGCACTGTATTCCTCCGCCACTTAAAAAAAAAAAAGTCCCTAGTCTCACTTTATGCCATTGCTGTGTGGGAAATTCCCACACAGCAATGGCATAAAGTGAGACTAGGGACTTTTTTTTTTTTTAAGTGGCGGAGGAATACAGTGCGGAAGGATACCTACCTTCCGTCATTGGATTCCTGCAGCCCGTAGAGAACGGCAGCATCAGCTGATGCTGCAGTTCTCTACCCAAGATCGTCGTGGGACACACTCGTGGACTGCTTCGGATCGTGGGTGAGTATTTTTGTGGTTTGTTATGTTAATATTTATTCCGTAGACGACAATGGCTTCGGGGAACAATGTGACAAGTATTGGTAAGTATGTTACTCTATGTTATATGTACTGTATGTCTATGTATGTATTGTATGAATGTATTGTATGTATGTAGTATATATGTGGTATGTATGTAGCATGTAGTATGTATGTAGTATGTATGTAGCATGCATGTAGCATGTAGTATGTATGTAGCATGCATGTAGTATATATGTAGTATGTATGTAGCATGCATGTAGTATATATGTAGCATGTATGTAGTATGTATGTGGTATGTATGTAGCATGTAGTATATATGTAGCATGCATGTAGTATATATGTAGTATGTATGTAGCATGTATGTAGTATATATGTAGTATGTATGTAGTATATATGTAGCATGCATGTAGTATATATGTAGTATGTATGTAGTATATATGTAGCATGCATGTAGTATATATGTAGTATGTATGTAGTATATATGTAGCATGTATGTAGTATGTATGTAGCGTGCATGTAGCATGTAGTATGTATGTAGCATGCATGTAGTATATATGTAGTATGTATGTAGCATGCATGTAGTATATATGTATCATGCATGTAGTATGTATGTGGTATGTATGTAGTATATATGTAGTATGTATGTAGTATATATGTAGCATGTATGTAGTATGTATGTAGCATGCATGTAGCATGTAGTATGTATGTAGCATGCATGTAGTATATATGTAGTATGTATGTAGCATGCATGTAGTATATATGTAGCATGCATGTAGTATATATGTAGTATGTATGTAGTATATATGTAGCATGTATGTAGTATGTATGTAGCATGCATGTAGCATGTAGTATGTATGTAGCATGCATGTAGTATATATGTAGTATGTATGTAGCATGCATGTAGTATATATGTAGCATGCATGTAGTATATATGTAGTATGTATGTAGTATATATGTAGCATGTATGTAGTATGTAGCATGCATGTAGTATATATGTAGTATGTATGTAGCATGCATGTAGTATATATGTAGTATGTATGTAGCATGCATGTAGTATATATGTAGCATGCATGTAGTATATATGTAGTATGTATGTTGCATGTAGTATGAATGTAGCATGTATGTAGTATGTAGTATGAATGTAGCATGTATGTAGTATGTAGTATGAATGTAGCATGTAATTTTTTTTTTTTTTTTTTTACATTTAACACATTAGCCGGATGATGGGACTACTACTGTCCCATCATTGGCTAATGTGTCAATCACTGTCATGGTAGCAGGCATCGCCCGATGGGACTTGTAGTCCCATCGGACGATGCCTGCACAGACCCCCGGAGCCTGCACAGACCACCGGCAGGCCGGCACAGCCCCCCGGCAGGCCGGCACAGCCCCCCGGAGCCTGCACAGACCACCGGCAGGCCGGCACAGACCACCGGAGCCTGCACAGACCCCCTGGCAGGCCGGCACAGCCCCCCGGCAGGCCGGCACAGCCCCCCGGAGCCTGCACAGACCACCGGCAGGCCGGCACAGACCACCGGAGCCTGCACAGACCCCCTGGCAGGCCGGCACAGCCCCCCGAAAGGCCCGTACAGACCCCAGAGAGGCTGTACAAGGGCAGGAAAGGGTTTTTCTTATTCCGATACCGGAAGTCCCATAGACTTGAATGGGACTTCCGGTATCGGAATCGGCGATACCGATACTTTTTTTAAAGATCGGCCGATACCATCCGATACGATACTTTGAAGTATCGGATGGTATCGCTCAACTCTAATTGTAACCCGTCAGTGTGATTTTACTGTATGCGGCACATGAATTGCTGTTTTTTCAAAGGACACTGGTGCATAGAAATCGGACAGGACTTGCACGGTGCGAGTGCTGTGCGATTTTTTTCTCGCACCCATAGACTTGCATTGGCGAGTCTCATCCGAATCTTGGTGCCAATCGCAGACTGCTGTGATTTTACACGCACACTGAATACGCCTGATAAAATAAACGCTGATGGGAGCTGCCCCATAGATTAACACTGGGCCGATGTTTTCTCACATAGCACTCGGCCGTATTCTACGGTATTGTGTGACGCCGGCCTTACAGAGAGAACCGATGCTCCGCAGATCTGTGAGATGGCAATGAACAGACGCACGTCCCCTGCAGAACCAGGCAGTGTAGGACACACCCAGAGCTCCGTTTTTTGCTGCTACAGGAGGACCATGCCTTGTACACAGGGGATTAGAGACACCACCTAGTGCTCATGAGTTTGTAGCCAGTTCTTGGGTGAATGCAAAGAAAAAAAATCTATGAAGTAATTTGATCATTAGACACAGCATGTCCGAAACTCTTTACTAACACATGAGGAGGATAATAAGAATGTCAGATGTTAAAAGTGAAGCCCGATTGGATTTTATGTGTTAATCTGCTGTACAAAAACAAAATGTGGGATTCGAACCCTTGTTTCCCATTCCAAAAATCAGTTGCTTAACCACTCAGCCACCAGCTTAACAGGTTGTGATAGAATGCTATTTCTTCCCTTATGAGATGAACCATGCAAGTACTGTAGTGAGGTGTATTTGAAAAACATTTTGATTTTGATCTTTGACTGGTCAAGTGTCAGGTCTCAGACAAAAACATTCTGATGTTTGATGTTTGATAAAGTATCAAGTATCAGGTATCAGACGAAAATATTTCGATGTTTGAGATTTGAAACAATTAAGTCAAGTATCAGACTCATCCTGAACAAGTTTGCAGTTGCCACTATAGTGTAGTGGTAATGTACTGTGTATAAGATTATAAACATGGGGTTGTGAGTTCAAATTCTACCAGTGGAACTTTATTTTTTATTTTTATAATTTTTCTTATTATTTTACACCAAAACTATTTTTCATCCAGATACTTCACCCTTAGGCTATAGAAGATTATTTAACTAGAAATCAGGAGGATAACAAGAATGTCAGATATTAAAAGTGGAATGCAGATGGTTCACCCTTAGACTATAAATTATTTTATTACAAGAGAGGAAGATAGTAAGAATGTCAGATATTAAAAGTGAAGCACGATAGGATTTTGTGTGGTAATCTGCTAGTTAAAAAAAAAATATATATATATATATATAAATAATTAAAAATCTGATGTGGGATTAGAACCCACAAACTTCATATTCCACGAACAAGTTGCTTAACCAGTCAGCCAACAGCTCACCAGCCTGCTTAAGAATCCTTTTTCTTCCCTTATGAAATGATCCACGCAAGTACTGTATCTGAAAAGCATTTTGATGCTTGATTTTTGATAGCAATCAAGTCTCAGACATCAGGTATCAGGTATCAGTTATCAGTTATCAGTTATCAGTCATCAGGTATCAGTCATCAGGTATCAGTCATCAGGTATCAGTTATCAGGTATCAGGTATCAGGTATCAGTTATCAGGTATCAGGTATCAGTCATCAGGTATCAGTCATCAGGTATCAGTCATCAGGTATCAATTATCAGGTATCAGTTATCAGTTATCAGTTATCAGGTATCAGGTATCAGTTATCAGGTATCAGTTATCAGTTATCAGGTATCAGTTATCAGTTATCAGGTATCAGTCATCAGGTATCAGTCATCAGGTATCAGTCATCAGGTATCAATTATCAGGTATCAGTTATCAGTTATCAGGTATCAGTTATCAGCTATCAGGTATCAGGTATCAGGTATCAGTTATCAGGTATCAGTCATCAGGTATCAGTTATCAGGTATCAGGTATCAGGTATCAGGTATCAGTCATCAGGTATCAGTCATCAGGTATCAGTCATCAGTTATCAGGTATCAGGTATCAGGTATCAGTTATCAGGTATCAGTTATCAGGTATCAGGTATCAGTCATCAGGTATCAGTCATCAGGTATCAGTCATCAGGTATCAGTTATCAGGTATCAGTTATCAGGTATCAGGTATCAGTTATCAGGTATCAGGTATCAGTTATCAGGTATCGGTTATCAGGTATCAGGTATCAGTCATCAGGTATCAGTCATCAGGTATCAATTATCAGGTATCAGTTATCAGTTATCAGGTATCAGTTATCAGGTATCAGTTATCAGGTATCAGGTATCAGTCATCAGGTATCAGTTATCAGGTATCAGGTATCAGTCATCAGGTATCAGTCATCAGGTATCAGTCATCAGTTATCAGGTATCAGGTATCAGTTATCAGGTATCAGGTATCAGGTATCAGGTATCAGTTATCAGGTATCAGGTATCAGGTATCAGGTATCAGTTATCAGGTATCAGGTATCAGTTATCAGGTATCAGTTATCAGGTATCAGGTATCAGTCATCAGGTATCAGTCATCAGGTATCAGTCATCAGTTATCAGGTATCAGGTATCAGGTATGAGGTATCAGGTATCAGTTATCAGGTATCAGTTATCAGGTATCAGTTATCAGGTATCAGGTATCAGTCATCAGGTATCAGGTATCAGTCATCAGGTATCAGTCATCAGGTATCAGTCATCAGTTATCAGGTATCAGGTATCAGGTATGAGGTATCAGGTATCAGTTATCAGGTATCAGTTATCAGGTATCAGTTATCAGGTATCAGGTATCAGTCATCAGGTATCAGTCATCAGGTATCAGTCATCAGGTATCAATTATCAGGTATCAGTTATCAGTTATCAGGTATCAGTTATCAGGTATCAGTCATCAGGTATCAGTTATCAGTTATCAGGTATCAGGTATCAGTTATCAGGTATCAGTCATCAGGTATCAGGTATCAGGTATCAGACATCAGGTATCAGGTATGAGAATCAGGTATCAGACAGAGTATTTCTGATGTTTGATTTTGATATATGATCATGTCCTAAAATGGACACTGTACAATTGTCTGTCATTTACATATCGTTTTCAAAGGAAATATTCTTCAACATGCACATATACATACATATATACAGTGGGGCAAAAAAGTATTTAGTCAGTCAGCAATAGTGCAAGTTCCACCACTTAAAAAGATGAGAGGCGTCTGTAATTTACATCATAGGTAGACCTCAACTATGGGAGACAAACTGAGAAAAAAAAATCCAGAAAATCACATTGTCTGTTTTTTTTTCATTTTATTTGCATATTATGGTGGAAAATAAGTATTTGGTCAGAAACAAGCAATCAAGATTTCTGGCTCTCACAGACCTGTAACTTCTTCTTTAAGAGTCTCCTCTTTCCTCCACTCATTACCTGTAGTAATGGCACCTGTTTAAACTTGTTATCAGTAGTGTTGAGCATTCCGATACCGCAAGTATCGGGTATCGGCCGATACTTGCTGTATCGGAATTCCGATACCGACTTCCGATATTTTTTCAATATCGGAATTCGGCATCGGAATCGGAAGTTCAGTTGATTGACGGCCTGACGTCATCATGATGCGCGGTGTGTGCGCATCATGATGCGCCGTCATTTCGGGCCTTCCGGGGGTCTCTGCCGGCCTGCCGGGGGGCTGTGCCGGCCTGCCGGGGGGCTGTGTGGACTGCCCGGGGTCTCTGCCGGCCTGCCGGGGGGCTGTGCCGGCCTGCCGGGGGGCTGTGCACCCTGTGGGGGTCTGTACCGGCCTGCCGGGGGGCTGTGCCGGCCTGCCGGGGGGCTGTGCTGATGTCCGGGGGTCTGTGCAAGCATCGTCCGATGGGACTACAAGTCCCATCGGGCGATGCCTGCTACCATGACAGTGATTGACACATTAGCCAATGATGGGACAGTAGTAGTCCCATCATCCGGCTAATGTGTTAAATGTTAAAAAAAAAAAAAAAAAAAAAAAAATACTACATACATACTACATGCTACATACATACTACATATATACTACATACATACTACATACATGCTACATACATACTACATGCATGCTACATACATACTACATGCATGCTACATACATACTACATGCATGCTACATACATACTACATATATACTACATACATACTACATACATACTGCATGCTACATACATACTACATACATACTACATACATACTACATGCATGCTACATATATACTACATGCTACATACATACCACATGCATGCTACATATATACTACATGCATGCTACATACATACTACATATATACTACATGCATGCTACATACATACTACATGCTACATGCATGCTACATACATACTACATACATGCTACATATATACTACATACATACTACATATATACTACATGCATGCTACATATATACTACATGCATGCTACATATATACTACATGCATGCTACATATATACTACATGCATGCTACATATATACTACATACATGCTACATATATACTACATGCATGCTACATATATACTACATGCTACATACATACCACATACATACTACATACATGCTACATATATACTACATGCATGCTACATACATACTACATATATACTACATGCATGCTACATACATACTACATGCTACATGCATGCTACATACATACTACATACATACTACATGCTACATACATACCACATATATACTACATACATACAATACATTCATACAATACATACATAGACATACAGTACATATAACATAGAGTAACATACTTACCAATACTTGTCACATTGTTCCCCGAAGCCATTGTCTTTCCGGAATAAATATTAACATAACAAACCACAAAAATACTCACCCACGATCCGAAGCAGTCCACGAGTGTGTCCCACGACGATCTTGGGTAGAGAACTGCAGCATCAGATGATGCTGCCGTTCTCTACGGGCTGCAGGAATCCAATGACGGAAGGTAGGTATCCTTCCGCACTGTATTCCTCCGCCACTTAAAAAAAAAAAGTCCCTAGTCTCACTTTATGCCATTGCTGCGTGGGAATTTCCCACACAGCAATGGCATAAAGTGAGACTAGGGACTTTTTTTTTTTAAGTGGCGGAGGAATACAGTGCGGAAGGATACCTACCTTCCGTCATTGGATTCCTGCAGCCCGTAGAGAATGGCAGCATCAGCTGATGCTGCAGTTCTCTACCCAAGATCGTCGTGGGACACACTCGTGGACTGCTTCGGATCGTGGGTGAGTATTTTTGTGGTTTGTTATGTTAATATTTATTCCGTAGACGACAATGGCTTTGGGGAACAATGTGACAAGTATTGGTAAGTATGTTACTCTATGTTATATGTACTGTATGTCTATGTATGTATTGTATGAATGTATTGTATGTATGTAGTATATATGTGGTATGTATGTAGCATGTAGTATGTATGTAGTATGTATGTAGCATGCATGTAGCATGTAGTATGTATGTAGCATGCATGTAGTATATATGTAGTATGTATGTAGCATGCATGTAGTATATATGTAGCATGTATGTAGTATGTATGTGGTATGTATGTAGCATGTAGTATATATGTAGCATGCATGTAGTATATATGTAGTATGTATGTAGCATGTATGTAGTATATATGTAGTATGTATGTAGTATATATGTAGCATGCATGTAGTATATATGTAGTATGTATGTAGTATATATGTAGCATGCATGTAGTATATATGTAGTATGTATGTAGTATATATGTAGCATGCATGTAGTATATATGTAGCATGCATGTAGTATATATGTAGTATGTATGTAGTATATATGTAGCATGTATGTAGTATGTATGTAGCATGCATGTAGCATGTAGTATGTATGTAGCATGCATGTAGTATATATGTAGTATGTATGTAGCATGCATGTAGTATATATGTAGCATGCATGTAGTATATATGTAGTATGTATGTAGTATATATGTAGCATGTATGTAGTATGTATGTAGCATGCATGTAGCATGTAGTATGTATGTAGCATGCATGTAGTATATATGTAGTATGTATGTAGCATGCATGTAGTATATATGTAGTATGTATGTAGCATGCATGTAGTATATATGTAGTATGTATGTTGCATGTAGTATGAATGTAGCATGTATGTAGTATGTAGTATGAATGTAGCATGTAATTTTTTTTTTTTTTTTTTACATTTAACACATTAACCGGATGATGGGACTACTACTGTCCCATCATTGGCTAATGTGTCAATCACTGTCATGGTAGCAGGCATCGCCCGATGGGACTTGTAGTCCCATCGGACGATGCCTGCACAGACCCCCGGAGCCTGCACAGACCACCGGCAGGCCGGCACAGCCCCCCGGCAGGCCGGCACAGCCCCCCGGCAGGCCGGCACAGCCCCCCGGAGCCTGCACAGACCACCGGCAGGCCGGCACAGACCACCGGAGCCTGCACAGACCCCCTGGCAGGCCGGCACAGACCACCGGAGCCTGCACAGCCCCCCGGCAGGCCGGCACAGCCCCCCGGAGCCTGCACAGACCACCGGCAGGCCGGCACAGACCACCGGAGCCTGCACAGACCCCCTGGCAGGCCGGCACAGCCCCCCGAAAGGCCCGTACAGACCCCAGAGAGGCTGTACAAGGGCAGGAAAGGGTTTTTCTTATTCCGATACCGGAAGTCCCATATACTTGAATGGGACTTCCGGTATCGGAATCGGCGATACCGATACTTTTTTTAAAGATCGGCCGATACCATCCGATACGATACTTTGAAGTATCGGATGGTATCGCTCAACTCTAGTTATCAGTATAAAAAGACACCTGTGCACACCCTCAAACAGTCTGACTCCAAACTCCACTATGGTGAAGACCAAAGAGCTGTCAAAGGACACCAGAAACAAAATTGTAGCCCTGCACCAGGCTGGGAAGACTGAATCTGCAATAGCCAACCAGCTTGGAGTGAAGAAATCAACTGTGGGAGCAATAATTAGAAAATGGAAGACATACAAGACCACTGATAATCTCCCTCGATCTGGTGCTCCACGCAAAATCCCACCCCGTGGGGTAAGAATGATCACAAGAACGGTGAGCAAAAATCCCAGAACCACGCGGGGGGACCTAGTGAATGAACTGCAGAGAGCTGGGACCAATGTAACAAGGCCTACCCTAAGTAACACACTACGCCACCATGGACTCAGATCCTGCAGTGCCAGACGTGTCCCACTGCTTAAGCCTGTACATGTCCGGGCCCGTCTGAAGTTTGCTAGAGAGCATTTGGATGATCCAGAGGAGTTTTGGGAGAATGTCCTATGGTCTGATGAAACCAAACTGGAACTGTTTGGTAGAAACACAACTTGTCGTGTTTGGAGGAAAAAGAATACTGAGTTGCATCCATCAAACACCATACCTACTGTAAAGCATGGTGGTGGAAACATCATGCTTTGGGGCTATTTCTCTGCAAAGGGGCCAGGACGACTGATCCGGGTACATGAAAGAATGAATGGGGCCATGTATCGTGAGATTTTGAGTGCAAACCTCCTTCCATCAGCAAGGGCATTGAAGATGAAACGTGGCTGGGTCTTTCAACATGACAATGATCCAAAGCACACCGCCAGGGCAACGAAGGAGTGGCTTCGTAAGAAGCATTTCAAGGTCCTGGAGTGGCCTAGCCAGTCTCCAGATCTCAACCCTATAGAAAACCTTTGGAGGGAGTTGAAAGTCCGTGTTGCCAAGCGAAAAGCCAAAAACATCACTGCTCTAGAGGAGATCTGCATGGAGGAATGGGCCAACATACCTACAACAGTGTGTGGCAACCTTGTGAAGACTTACAGAAAACGTTTGACCTCTGTCATTGCCAACAAAGGATATATCACAAAGTATTGAGATGAAATTTTATTTCTGAACAAATACTTATTTTTCACCATAATATGCAAATAAAATGAAAAAAAAACAGACAATGTGATTTTCTGGATTTTTTTTCTCAGTTTGTCTCCCATAGTTGAGGTCTACCTATGATGTAAATTACAGACGCCTCTCATCTTTTTAAGTGGTGGAACTTGCACTATTGCTGACTGACTAAATACTTTTTTGCCCCACTGTATATATATTAGATTAAAAGTCGGAAATGATCTGCAGCGTACAGCATAATCACAGAGTGAAAGGTTAGAATAGAATAGGTATATACACATAGAATAGATGTGTATATATGTCAGTGACACACACATATATACTGTATATACTCGCATACCTCCCAACTTTTGAAGGGAAAGAGGGACAAAGCCTGTGGCGCGCGTAGCACGCTGCACCAAATTTTAGGCCATGCCCCCTAACCACACCCATTTCAGTAGTCACTCCCATGTCCACGCTCCCAACCACACCCATTTAGCACTGCTGATCACATGTGAACAGCTGTATATAGCTGGTACACGTGTATACAGTGTGTGGATGGCTGTATATTGCCGGTACACATGAATACATTTTGTGGACGGTTGTATATAGCTGACACAGTGCGTGGACGGTTGTATATAGCTGGTACAGTGCGTGGACGATCGTATATAGCTGGCACAGTGCGTGGACAGTCGTATATAGCTGGCACAGTGTGTGGACGGTTCGTATATAGCTGGCACAGGACAGTTTCTTGTCAGTTCTTGGCCATTCCAGTCTCTGTGAGGAAAAGTAACAAAAGGATTAAACCTGACAGAGCAGGGGCAGGAGGAGAGAGGGAGTCACGTGTCGTCATGGACACCAGCTCATACACTTCCGGCAATCTGAGTCAACAACAATCCCTCCCCAGTGAGCGCTTCCTACAGCACCAGGCTCTCACGCTACTCCATATGATCCCAGATCCTGTCTTTCTCGTTCTCACATGCTGCCGCTCCATACGCCACGCATCAAGCACCGCGGCAGCATGTGACAGAGAGAGACAGACAGGATCTGGGATCATATGGAGTAGAGTGAGAGCCGGGTGGTACTGGAGCGCTGATGCGCTGCCTTGGCCGCCGGTTCTGTCCTCCCGGAGTCCTGAACGATTGCCTCCTCCTGACGTGCTGTAAGCTGACCACCGGAAATAAGGTCAGCAGTCATTTCTGACGGTCAGCTTACAGCATGTCACTTCCAGTGGAACGTGATGTGCGACTCAGAGTTAGACTGCTTGTATTTTGCAGTCATCTGACCGTGATCGCGGGAAAGAAAGCATCCCGGCCGGGACGGCAGGATACGGACCCGAAATTGGGAATGTCCCGCAGGAATCGGGACGCTTGGGAGCTATGTACTCGTGTATAAGCCAAGATTTTCAGCACATTTTTTTCTGCTGAAAACGCCCCTCTCGTCTTATACACGAGTCATTGCCAGTGGAGGAGGGGGGTGGGGGAGCAGAAGACATCATACTCACCCTCCTGGGGTCATCGCTGCATATCAGTCCCTCCCTGCATCTCAGTCCGGGTGCTGGCATATCTCTTCCTGTTTTCCTTCCAGTGCTGAGCGGTCACGTGCAGCGCATCTTCATTACTTTAATTAGCGGTACCACGTGACCGCTCAGCAGGGACGGTTTTAGGCAAAGTGGGGCCCTAGGCAAAGTTTAAAATGGGGCCCCAAATGCCAACATATTGCACATCACACAGAAGCATTTTGATTGTATTTACATGCGCTGAGTTCAGGACGCTAAATGAGTGTGATCGACAATATTGAAGTCGTTCACACTTGTTTCCCGGCCTCTTTCCATCATCTGAGAAAGAATGATGGGAACAGAACAATCACTAATTGATCACTAACAGATCACAATACAGTATCATGTTATCAGCAGCACATCTACAGTTTACACCCCATAGTCCTCCATATAATATAATGTCCCCTATAGTCCTCCATATTGTATAATACACTCCCTATAGTCCTCCATATTATATAATGTTCTCCATAGTCCTCCATATAATACAATACACTCCTCAGTCCTCCATATAGTATAATACACTCCCCATAGTCCTCCATACAGTATAATACACTCCTCCTAGTGCTCCATATAGTATAATGCACCACCATAATCATCCATGTAGTACAATTCACTTCCCATAGTATAATGTACCCCATAGTTCTTCATATAATGTATTCCCCATAGTCCTTGATACAGCATAATGTAGCCCACATATTGTATAATGCAGCCACCCCACAGAGTATAAAGCAGCCCCGCCATACAATATAATGTAACCCCCATAGAATATAATGCAGCCACCCCTTAGAGCATAATGCAGCTACCCCTCAGAGTATAATGCAGCCACTCCACAGAATATAATGTAACCCCCCCAGAATATAATGCAGCCCCTCCATAGAATATATGGCAACCCCCTCATAGAGTATAATGCAGCCCCTTATACAGTATAATGTAGCCCCTCCATAGAATACAATGTAGCCCTCCTCAAAGTATGCAGCCCTATATAATATAATAAAGCCTCCATACAATATAATCTAGCCCCCCATAGAATATAATGCAGCCCCCCATAGAATACAATGTAGCCTTCTCATATAGTATAATGTAGCCCCCTCATAGAGTATGATGTAATCACCCCCCATAGAATTTAACAAATATAATACAGCCCCCCCATAAAATATAATGTAGCCCCAAATAGAATATAATACAGCCCACCTCCCCATAGAATGTAATGTAACACCCCATATTACAGTTGTGGCCAAAAGTATTGACACCCCTGCAATTTTGTCAGATAATACTCAGTTTCTTCCTGAAAATGATTGCAAACACAAATTCTTTGCTATTATTATCTTCATTTAATTTGTCTTAAATGAAAAAACACAAAAGAGAATGAAGCAAAAAGCAAAACATTGATCATTTCACACAAAACTCCAAAAATGGGCCGGACAAAAGTATTGGCACCCTCAGCCTAATACATGATTGCACAACCTTTAGCCAAAATAACTGCGACCAACCGCTTCCGGTAACCATCAATGAGTTTCTTACAATGCTCTGCTGGAATTTTAGACCATTCTTCTTTGGCAAACTACTCCAGGTCCCTGATATTTGAAGGGTGCCTTCTCCAAACTGCCATTTTTAGATCTCTCAACAGGTGTTCTATGGGATTCAGGTCTGGACTCATTGCTGGCCACCTTAGAAGTCTCCAGTGCTTTCTCTCAAACCATCTTCTAGTGCTTTTTGAAGTGTGTTTTGGGTCATTGTCCTGCTGGAAGACCCATGACCTCTGAGGGAGACCCAGCTTTCTCACACTGGGCTCTAAATTATGCTGCAAAATTTGTTGGTAGTCTTCTGACTTCATAATGCCATGCACACGGTCAAGCAGTCCAGTGCCAGAGGCAGCAAAGCAACCCCAAAACATCAGGGAACCTCCGCCATGTTTGACTGTAGGGACCGTGTATTTTTCTTTGAATGCCTCTTTTTTCTCCTGTAAACTCTATGTTGATGCTTTTGCCCTAAAAGCTCTACTTTTGTCTCATCTGACCAGAGAACATTCTTCCAAAATGTTTTAGGCTATTTCAGGTAAGTTTTGGCAAACTCCAGCCTGGCTTTTTTATGTCTCGGGGTAAGAAGTGGAGTCTTCCTGGGTCTCCTACCATACAGTCCCTTTTCATTCAGATGCCGACGGATAGTACGGGTTGACACTGTTGTACCCTCGGACTGCAGGGCAGCTTGAACTTGTTTGGATGTTAGTGGAGGTTCTTTATCCAACATCCGCACAATCTTGCGTTGAAATCTCTTGTCAATTTTTCTTTTCCGGCCACATCTAGGGAGGTTAGCCACAGTGCCATGGGCTTTAAACTTCTTGATGACACTGTGCACGGTAGACACAGGAACATTCAGGTCTTTGGAGATGGACTTGTAGCCTTGAGATTGCTCATGCTTCCTCACAATTTGGTTTCTCAAGTCCTCAGACAGTTCTTTGGTCTTCTTTCTTTTCTCCATGCTCAATGTGGTACACACAAGGACACAGGACAGAGGTTGAGTCAACTTTAATCCATGTTAACTGGCTGCAAGTGTGATTTAGTTATTGCCAACACCTGTTAGGTGCCACAGGTAAGTTATAGGTGCTGTTAATTATACAACTTAGAGAAGCATCACATGATTTTTCGAACAGTGCCAATACTTTTGTCCACCCACTTTTTTATGTTTGGTGTGGAATTATATCCAATTTGGCTTTAGGACAATTCTTTTTGTGTTTTTTCATTTAAGACAAATTAAATGAAGATAATAATACCAAAGAATTTGTGTTTGCAATCATTTTCAGGAAGAAACTGAGTATTATCTGACAGAATTGCAGGGGTGTCAATACTTTTGGCCATGACTGTATATAACACAGCCTCCCCCATAGAATATAATGTAAAATGTACCCCCCTTGGTATATAACACAGCCGCATAGTATATAGCACAGCACCACATGGTATATAGCACAGCACCACATGGTATATAGCCCAGCCCCACACGGTATATAGCCCAGCCCCACACAGTATATAGCACAGCACCACACGATGTATAGCACAGCACCACACGGTATATAGCACAGCACCCCATGGTATATAGCACAACACCACCATGGTATATAGCACAGTACCACATGGTATATAGCACAGCCCACCATGGTATATAGCACATTACCACATGATATATAGCACAGCTCACCATGTTATATAGCCCAGCATGGTATATAGCCCAGCACCACATGGTATATAGCCCAGCACCACATGATATATAGGCCAGCATAGTATATAGCCCAGCACCACATGGTATATAGCCCAGCATGGTATATAGCCCAGCACCACATGGTATATAGCTCAGCATAGTATATAGCCCAGCATGGCATATAGTCCAGCATGGTATATAGCCCAGCATTGTATATAGCAAAAAAAAAAGAAAAAATATTCAGCCTACCGTACATCAGTGTTCATATAGTCCATAAGCGGTCTGATGCCAGGAGATGTCCAGTGCGGTTCAACTGGCGCTATAAATCCAAAGAAAAAAGAGGGGGTCTCCAGCACCAAAAATTAGTGAAAAAAGATAAAACTCACATTTATTAGGAAGGTTTTAAAATCATATTAATAAGCCACCATGACAGGCCAGGCTACCTTACGCATTTCAGACAGATATTACATGTCCTTAGTCATAGGTATATCTTATCAAAACTAGGAAGCTTAAATAAATGAATACATGAGGGGACTGCAAAGTGAACACCCAGTTTCAGGTAATTAATTAGCTCCACCCTATTCAGACCTAAGTAATTAATGTTGCTAAACAAAGCTAACATATACACTCACTGGCCACTTTATTAGGTACACCTGTCCAACTGTGTGTTAAGACTTAATTTCTAATCAGCCAATCACATGGCGGCAACTCAGTGCATTTAGGCATGTAGACATGGTCAAGACAATCTCCTGCAGTTCAAACCGAGCATCAGTATGGGGAAGAAAGGTGATTTGAGTGCCTTTGAATGTGGCATGATTGTTGGTGCCAGAAGGGCTGGTCTGAGAATTTCAGAAACTGCTGATCTACTGGGATTTTCACGCACAACCATCTCTAGGGTTTACAGAGAATGGTCCGAAAAAGAAAAAAAATCCAGTGAGCGGCAGTTCTGTGGCCGGAAATGCCATGTTGATGCCAGAGGTCAGAGGAGAATGGGCAGACTGGTTCGAGCTGATAGAAAGGCAACAGTGACTCAAATTGCCACCCGTTACAACCAAGGTAGGCAGAAGAGCATCTCTGAACGCACAGTGCGTCGAACTTTGAGGCAGATGGGCTACAGCAGCAGAAGACCACACCGGGTACCACTCCTCTCAGCTAAGAACAGGAAACTGAGGCTACAATTTGCACAAGCTCATCGAAATTGGACAGTAGAAGATTGGAAAAACGTTGCCTGGTCTGATGAGTCTCGATTTCTGCTGCGACATTCGGATGGTCGGGTCAGAATTTGGCGCAAACAACATGAAAGCATGGATCCATCCTGCCTTGTATCAACGGTTCAGGCTGGTGGTGGTGGTGTCATGGTGTGGGGAATTTTTTCTGGGCACTCTTTGGGCCCCTTGGTACCAATTGAGCATCGTTGCAACGCCACAGCCTACCTGAGTATTGTTGCTGACCATGTCCATCCCTTTATGACCACAATGTACCCAACATCTGATGGCTACTTTCAGCAGGATAATGCGCCATGTCATAAAGCTCGAATCATCTCAGATTGGTTTCTTGAACATGACAATGAGTTTACTGTACTCAAATGGCCTCCTCAGTCACCAGATCTCAATCCAATAGAGCATCTTTGGGATGTGGTGGAACGGGAGATTCGCATCAGGGATGTGCAGCCGACAAATCTGCGCCAACTGTGTGATGCCATCATGTCAATATGGTCCAAAATCTCTGAGGAATGCTTCCAGCACCTTGTTGAATCTCTGCCACGAAGAATTGAGGCAGTTCTGAAGGCAAAAGGGGGTCCAACCCCTTACTAGCATGGTGTACCTAATAAAGTGGCCAGTGAGTGTAAATAGGAAATATATGTTTGCAGACATAAATGAATACATGCAAAAACAGCAATAAACCATAAATCACAATAGACGTAAATAGATGAGTATTGCAAAAAAACAAAAAGACAAAAAAAAACCCATATTACATTACATATTGCAAATCTGATCTATAATTTAAACCTTTCGGTGCACGAGCATCAAGAAGCAGGATCCATTTAGCCTCAGCTGATAATAGTGCAGCAAACCAATCACCACCTCGCTCCGCTCTGTTAATTTTCTCTATGCCCCTCACGGACAACGTAGACAGATCACCTCCATGCACTTCTGAGAAGTGTTTTGATAAACCAGAGCTAGGTCTTTTATTGCTATAGCGATCAGTAGTCTCCACAAGGGCAGAAGCAGAAATATGTTCAGCTCATCGTTTCTTTAACTGACGTGATGTTCAACCAGCATAATATTTGCTGCATGCTTCACAACTAGCTAAATACACTACATAAGTTGTTGAACAGTTTATAAATGTTTTTATCTTATAAATTTTACCATTATTAGCCGAAAACTCTTTACAATTAGCCATATATCTGCACAGATTACATTTGGAGGTACCACACCTAAATGAACCCACTGTTCTGAGTCACATATTACTGCTTCTAGGGGTGATATACAAACTTGGTGATAGCAAATTGCCCAAATTTGTGGATTTTCTAGCTACAACGTTCACACCATTTGACAGAATTTCCTTCAGAATTGGATCCTGTTCCAACATAGGTATATATTTAAGAAAAAGCCTTTTTTATGTTAATAAAATCCAGACTATATGGGGTAGAAAATGTAAGCTGATTTTTATCATCTAATCCTGGTTCATTATCCCTCAACAAATCTGATCTTGATTTTTTAGTAGCAATAAATAAAGCCCTCTTAAGAGATTTACTAGAGTACCCTCTCTGCTTCAATCTATCAAATTTAACTCCACATTCTGAATGAAAGGAAATTTCAGTCAAACACAATCTACGTGCCCTCACAAATTCACCAATAGGTAAATTGCGGATGGTATTAGCCGTGTGTGAACTAGTAGCATGTAATGTAGAATTACCGCTTGTAGATTTTCTATATAAAGCAGTGGTGATCAAACCGGTCTTATCATCTCCATGTTGAAAAACATCCAAAAAGGAGCAGAATTTTTAGGAATACTCTACTCTAGTAAATCTCTTAAGAGGGCTTTATTTATTGCTACTAAAAAATCAAGATCAGATTTGTTGAGGGATAATGAACCAGGATTAGATGATAAGTATCAGCTTACATTTTCTACCCCATATAGTCTGGATTTCATTAACATAAAAAAGGCTTTTCTTAAATATATACCTATGTTGGAACAGGATCCAATTCTGAAGGAAATTCTGTCAAATGGTGTGAACGTTGTAGCTAGAAAATCCACAAATTTGGGCAATTTGTTATCACCAAGTTTGTATATCACCCCTAGAAGCAGTAATATGTGATTCAGAACAGTGGGTTCATTTAGGTGTGGTACCTCCAGATGTAATCTGTGCAGATATATGGCTAATTGTAAAGAGTTTCCGGATAATAATGGTAAAATTTATAAGATAAAAACATTTATAAACTGTTCAACAACTTATGTAGTGTATTTAGCTAGTTGTGAAGCATGTGGAGTGCCCCGCGGGGCCTGGGGGTACTCGGTACCGGGCCGTCGACTTCCATGGGGGACAGTGTCACGGCGGCAGCGACCCGGTCTGTGGCCCAGAGGCGTCCAGTAATAAAATAGGGGAAAGTTGTGTGGTATTTATGAGGTAAAAATGAAAATAAAGTTATTAGATGGTGAAATAAGTGACGCCACCTGTGGTATTCTGGTCAGAGGTGACCAGCGCTGCGGTGTTGCTTCTCTGGGATGGATGTTGGGCGCAGGTATGATGTTGTAGCCCTCCACAGGTAGGGCTGTAGTCCCAGGGTAAAGATGTTAAATAAATAGTAAAAATGGCTGTAAACGTTGGGGTGCAGATGAATGAGAGAGACACAGAGAGGTGCAGTTTCTTTACCTTTTACTGGTAATAGGTTGCAGTCCGGAGTACCACATACAGGTAATGGAATGAGTCCGGCTCGCCTGGAGGCATTCAGGGGATCCACCTTGCCAGGTGGTGATTTAGGACCTTCCTTTCTGCGCTTTGTGTGTGGGTCTCCGCTGTATATAACTATGCTGCGACCCTCTTTGTGATGGTTTCACTAACCTGTACGGCTGTCAGCGTGAGCCTATTCCACGGGTACCGTTCTCTTCACCGTTGGCCCCGGGCTCCTTATCCGCTGACGGGCCCTCAGGTGTTCAATGTGCACAGGAATTTACAATCCCCTGTACTTTCAGATTCGGCTATCAGGGCGTACAGTTCCTGTCAGCCTAGGACTCTGATGTCCCTTTTCTCTTTATTAGTGCTTCACTCAGGGGTCTGCTATATGCAGTATTTTAGCTTCCCTAGAGTCTCTCAGTCTCTGCTCTTGTCCTTTCCCTCTTCACAGATCAGCTGCCTGTCTTGAACTGCCAGGATCTTCCAGAAATATCTCTTTACCTCATGTCCTCACGTTTAACTGTCATCATTTCTCCTCACAGCTCACAGCTGTTTCGTTTCCATGACAACCCCCTCAGCTGACTTCTAGCTGACTCACCAACCCCCTCTGCTGGCCAGAATTTATAAGGCATCTCCCTTTTCTGACCAGCAGCAGGAAATTGTGATATTTAATCTCTGTTACCTGGCATGGGGTCCCTTTCTGCCTCCAAGCATGACCACCTCTTAGAGGGAGGTGATGTCACTGTGACAACCGGACTCTGGGGTGTCACATTCCCCCAGTTAAGTTCAGTACTCCTGGACTGAGGAAAATATAACAAGAATTGTTAACAACAACAATTAGTGCAAATCTACAAAGTCTTAAAAATGTAAAAATTATCAAAAACCAGACAAGAAAAAGAAACCAGAGCACAGTTACTGTAGCGAACAGTCCTTACGCTGCTGTCTAGGAATTGTCTTTGTGCTTGTACCTGGAGTTCGGTTGGTGGGACCCGCCTTAGCCCACTTTGTATGTTGTCCATGAACCTTTTTAAGTATACGCAATAACCAGTTTAAGGACAATTGGGCCACAGGACTTTGTGTGGTCAGAACTGTATTTGTAAATAGTTACTCCAAAAAGGCCTTGGAAATAAGCCGCCGGCGTGGCCGAAAAACAGGTCCATCTACAGAGTGCACTGTAGCCACGCCGGCAGCTTATTTCCAAGGCCTTTTTGGAGTAACTATTTACAAATACAGTTCTGACCACACATAGTCCTGTGGCCCAATTGTCCTTTAACTGGTTATTATGAATACTTAAAAAGGTTCATACAGTAAGTCTCTGTAGGCTCTCATGCTTAACGGTTACAACTATACATTCTTATTACTTTATTTACATTATGTAATCTCTGTAACGGGCAGGGATTTGACCTCTAGTACTACGAGTGGATCTACGCAGTATAGGTATTTCTGATGACCTGACCTGTTCTCTGATGTCTACTGTTGGTGCATTAGTCACTATGCTATAAGTAGACTTGTGTAAGATAGGTATTCTAGACTGCCTTCTCTCTACTCCTAGACTCACGATGAGATTGTCAGATTCGCTGTTAGCAGGGGACAGATTTCCGCATTCCTCTGCAGATGTGGTATCTGTTACTGGAGCCATTTCATTTAGAGTCTCTTCTTCATCTGGTGCAGTAGTCAGATGAAAGGTTAGGACTGGTACTACTATTGCCTGATTTACTTGTGTCCATGTCCGAGGAAATTCTCCAAGTATAGTTTGAATCTTTTCTTCCACCTCTACTGTAGGCTGTGGAGTGTCTTGGACTTCTTTCTTGTCCTTCAATTGATCAGGGCACATCTTTAGATGATCTCTTGAGACTGCTTCGAAGGTTTCTCCTCCATCTTTGCTGATGATATATACTTTGGTGTTATTAAAGTCTGAAGGTATCACGGTGTATGGCTCTGCTTCCCACTGGAAGAAAGAGACGTTTGTGAACACGTCTCTTTCTTTTAAGTACTTGTTCTCCTGGTGTCAAGGGAACTGCAGGGATGTGTTGGTTGTAATTTCTTTCCTGCCTCTGTCTTGCTTGGGGCAAACTTTTCTCCACACATTCTTGTACTTTGTGGTATTGTTGCTGCCGCTCTGTATCCCAGTCTACATCTGGTGATGTTGTCTCAGGTGTTAAGACTCCCATGTCTAAATCAATGGGTAACTTGCCAGGTCTTGCTCTCATCAAGTAGGCCGGAGTGCAATTTGTAGAGTTTACCTGTATATGATTATATAGGTCTACCAAATCTGGCAACTTCTCTGGCCACTGGTTTCGTTCTTCCAGAGGTAAAGTCTTCAATAAGTCAATGACCACCTGGTTCATCTTCTCACACATGCCATTTGTCTGTGGATGGTACGGCGTCGTTCTGATTTTCTTGCAATCGTACATGTTACAGAACTCCTGGAACACTTCTGCCTCAAAGGCTGGACTTTGGTCAGTGAGCACTTGTTCAGGGTATCCGTGTGGTCGACAAAAGTGTTGCTGAAATGTCTTGGCTGCTGTCTTCGCTGTTTGGTCTTTAGCAGGCACAACTACCAAGAACCTCGAGTAATGGTCCACGATGGTCAAAGCATAGGTGTAGCCATTCCTACTTGGAGTTAATTTCACGTAATCCAAGGCTACCAGTTCAAGCGGCTGTTTTGTGATGATCGGCTGTAATGGGGAATATCTGGCTGTTTCGGTCTTTTCTGCGCAGGTTGCATGGACCACATTCTCAGCACCACTTCTCAATGGAACTCCTCATGCCAACCCAGTAGAATCTTTCATGAAGTAGAATTTCCAACTTCTTCCAGCCAAAGTGTCCTGCTCCATTGTGGTACACCTCTAATACCATTGGCGCATCCCTCTTCGGGACTACCACCTTCCAGACCAGTTTGTGTGTGCACGAGTTGATGTTCCTCCGACAAAGTTTACCCTCGTAGATGAACTTGCCTCTCTCCTTCTATAGCTGCTGTGCTTCCTGTGGGTCATCTGGACCAGGGTGTGCATCAGCTTCTGCCAAGCACTCCTTTACTAGGCGAACAGCTGGGTCACTGTCTTGTGTCTCTGCCCACTCATGATGGGGTAATGGGTTCAGCGTTACCTCTCGTACGACAAAGCGCTTATTCCACACTCCTTGAGAGCGCTGGGCTGCAATTAGACGGTGGAAGGCTGGTAACTCCATCTCTTCGAGTTCTTTTGGATCTTCTCCCCCGTCTGGTGAATTAGGCATTCTGGACAACGCATCCGCATTAGCGTTCTTATGTCCTGCTCTGTACTTGATGGTGAACTCGTAGTTGGACAGCCGGGCCATCCATTGCTGCTCAAGTGCCCCGAGCATTGCCGTTTCAAGGTGAGTTAGCGGATTATTGTCCGTGTAGATGATGAACTTTGCTGAAGCCAAGTAGTGCTTGAAGCGCTCTGTTACTACCCAGACTATGGCGAGGAACTCCAACTTAAAGGATCTGTAGTTGTCAGGGTTCCTCTCAGTGGGACGAAGCTTCCTGCTGGCGTAGGCAATCACTCTCTCTCTGCCTTTCTGCACTTGTGACAGCACTGCTCCCAATCCCAATTGATGGCGTCAGTGTAAAGTACAAATGGTTAGTCATAGTCAGGGTAGGCCAGGACCTCATCTCCTGTGAGGGCCAATTTAAACTTGGTAAAGGACTCTTCTGTCCTTTTGTTCCACTCGAATGGAAGACTCTTGTTCTTGGCCTTCTTGGAATGGCCCACTAGAAGATCATGCAGCGGTGCTGCTATCTTGGTGAAGTTCTTGATAAATCTTCGGTATTAGCCAACTAACACAAGAAATTGCCTCACTTCATGGATAGTGCTGGGTCTTTTCCAGTCCCGGATAACGGTGACTTTGTCAGGATCGGGTGCCACACCTTCCGCGCTCACCACATGGCCTAGGTACTGCACCTTGGGTTTCAAAAGGTGACATTTGGATGGTTTTATTTTCAGGACAAAGTTTGACAGGGCTTCGAATACCTCAGCTAGGTGCTTCAAATGGTCTTCGTAGGTTTTGGAGAAGACGATGATGTTATCCAGGTACAGCAGAACGGTTTCAAAGTTTTAATGTCCAAGGCAGCATTCCATTAACCGCTGAAATGTTCCTGGTGCATTGCTGAGCCCGAACGGCATGTAGTTAAACTCGCATGTAGTTAAACTCGCAGAGGCCCATTGGTGTTGAAAACGCTGTCTTCTCTTTGTCTGCCTCTGCCACAGGAATCTGCCAATACCCACTGGTGAGATCTAAGGTAGAGATATAATTAGCAGTTGTCAGTGCAGCTAGTGATTCCTCAATTCTAGGCAATGGGTACGCGTCTTTATGTGTAATGCTGTTAATCCGCCTGTAGTCTACACACATTCTCATAGTACCATCTTTCTTCTTAATGAGGACTAATGGAGCTGCCCAGGGGCTACAACTATCTCTGATTACCCCAGCCTCCTTCATCTCTCGTAACATACTCTTGGCACATTGGGGGTACAGGCTGGTGCCTCTCTTTAATGGGTGGATGATCTCCGGTGGGGATATGATGTTGAACCCCTTTTGCCTGCCCAAAATCTAGAGGATGCTTGCTGAAGACCCGTTCAAATTCTCGAGCCACCCGGTAAGCCACATGCTTTTGGTGTGAAGGGGTGGAGTCGGTGCCTACGTGTAGCTGCTGACACCAATCCTCCTGTTGCCCTTCAGAGCCATTCTCTTCCACCTTGTCAGACGGAAGCAAGGGTTCTAGTGCCTCTATTGCATTGTTACTGACGGTGAACAATTTAGCAAGGGTGGCAAACCGGGGTAACTGGACCTCTCTCTCCCCACAATTTAAGATGTGTATTGGTACTCTCCCCTTGCGGACATCAACTACCCCTCTGGCTGTCAGGATAGTGGGCCTACTATCAGAATGCATGGGTTCTACCAGGGCTTGGTAATCTTGACCCCTTAGACCTATTGCTGCCCTACACCAAATTAACATTTCACTTCTGGGAGGTACTGCAATGGGGAAAGGATCACTTACTCTGACACTGCCGACTTCTCCACCAGACAGCTCTACCTGTTGTCTCTGCATCAGGGCTCTGATCTCCTTTTGCAGGACCCGTTGCTGACTGGAGCTGGCGGTCTTGGCTACCTGTTGTAACAAAACAATAATTTCTCCAAGACAATTTTCAATTACATTAGTGCCTAAAGTGATCATAGGATGGCATTCTCATTTGTCAATATCAACTATTATCAAACCTTGCAATTGCAATTCTACTAGGCCAATCTTGATGGTCACCTCTTTATACCTCATTTGAGGCAAGGGCTGACCATTGCTGACAAAAATGACAAGGTCTTTTTCTGGGCGGTGAGTAATGTCTGAATCAGCCCAGTACTGCTTAAAAAGAACATATGGTATCGTTGTCACCTGGGAACCGGTGTCCAGTAAAGCGTTCATCGGAAAACCGTCAATCACAACAGGCAAGACTGGTCGTCCTCCTACGTACTTGTCTCGCCAATTTGGTGGGCCTGGTCGTCTTACTCCGGAGGGTTGGCCCTTTGCCCCAGGAGTTGCTTGTTTAAATGACAGTATCTTGCTAGGTGTCCTGCCTTGTTGCTGAGGCGACAGATGGGCTGTCCGTCCTCGTCATAGCGATCGCTGTCTCTTCCTCTGGTCGGGGGGATCCTCTTCTGCTGTCGCCACGGGACGTCATCTGCACTGGAGGCCAGCTGGATCTTCTTCTTTGGAATCACTTGCAGGGACTGCACAGTTTTTGCGGGTGTAGCCACACTTTTAGTTAGTTCCTTGACTTGGAAACGTAAGTCTGCAGCAGAATCATCATCTTGGGATGGCTTGTCAGTCTCAATAGGGGTCTTTTGAAAGGATGCTGTCTCCTGCTGGTATGTAATTGCAGGATGCTTAGAGGGCTCTGTGATGCTAGGGTTCAGTTCACGCAGCACTCTGATGGCTCTATCCTTAAAGTGTGCAAAGTCCATTTCAGGATTTTGTAGGGCCATTATGCGCAGCTGTGTCCTTTGATTGGTAGACTGGAGTCCCTCTATGAACTGCTCTGTTAATAATCTATCTTCATCTTGCACGCTCTCAGGATCAACCTGCTTTACAGCCCGTAGTGCCTCCTGAAGATTAAGGGCATAGTCCCGTATACTGTCCTGCACTCTCTGTTTGCACCCAAAAAATCTCATTTTCATCTCTGTTGCAGTACGGGTATCAAAAGTGTCTTTCAGTCTGGCTAAGATTTGTTTGACAATCGCTCCTGGTATATATGGCATTGATAGCGGCATTATGGAGGCTGCAACTGCGACCGCTGCTGAATCTTCACCCACGTTGAGCATTTTCTTCCTGCTTTTTCACTTGCTCACTAACGTCAGAGCACGGGCAGGCACTTTGCGTCGTGCTTTATTTCTGGCTCTGTCAACAATTGCACGTCCCTCTCTGCTTACACGTGCTGTATGACGCAGTTATATCGGTTATTTGACAGCTCATTAAAGTCTTTAGCACACAATTTAATAAAGTCTATGGTGCACAGTACCCAGCTTTGCTAGGCTCGCTAAATCCTGTTCGTGACGCCAGTTGGAGCACCCCGTGGGGCCTGGGGGTACTCGGTACTGGGTCCGTCGACTTCCATGGGGGACGGTGTCATGGCGGCGGTGACCCGGTCCGTGGCCCAGAGGCGTCCAGTAATAAAATAGGGGAAAGTTGTGTGGTATTTATGTGGTAAAAATAAAGATAATGTTTATAGATGGTGAAATAAGTGACGCCATCTGTGTTATTCTGGTCAGAAGTGACCAGCGCTGCGGTGTTGCTTCTCTGGGATGGATGTTGGGCGCAGGTATGATGTTGTAGCCCTCCACAGGTAGGGCTGTAGTCCCAGGGTAAAGATGTTAAATAAATAGTAAAAATGGCTGTAAACTTTGGGGTGCAGAGAAATGAGAGAAAGACACAGAGAGGTGCAGTTTCTTCACCTTTTACTGGTAATAGGTTGCAGTCCGGAGTACCACATGCAGGTGATGGAATGAGTCTGGCTCACCTGGAGGCATTCAGGGGATCCTCCTTGCCAGGTGGGGATTTAGGACCTTCCTTTCTGCGCTTTGTGTGTGGGTCTCCGCTGTATATAACTATGCTGCGACCCTCTTTGTGATGGTTTCACTAACCTGTACGGCTGTCAGCGTGAGCCTATTCCACGGGTACCGTTCTCTTCACCGTTGGCCCCGGGCTCCTTATCCGCTGACGTGCCCTCAGGTGTTCAATGTGCACAGGAATTTATAATCCCCTGTACTTTCAGATTCGGCTATCAGGGCGTACAGTTCATGTCAGCCTAGGACTCTGATGTCCCTTTTCTCTTTATTAGCGCTTCACTCAGGGGTCTGCTATATGCAGCATTTTAGCTTCTCTAGAGTCTCTCAGTCTCTGCTCTTGTCCTTTCCCTCTTCACAGATCAGCTGCCTGTCTTGAACTGCCAGGATCTTCCAGGAAGATCTCTTTACCTCACGTCCTCACGTTTAACTGTCATCATTTCTCCTCACAGCTCACAGCTGTTCCGTTTCCATGACACCCCCTTAGCTGACTTCTAGCTGACTCACCAACCCCCTCTGCTGGCCAGAATTTATAAGGCATCTCCCTTTTCTGACCTGCAGCAGGAAATTGTGATTTTTAATCTCTGTTACCTGGCATGGGGTCCCTCTCTGCCTCCAAGCATGACTTCACCTCTTAGAGGGAGGCGGTGTCACTGTGACAACCGGACTCTGAGGTGTCACACATGCAGCAAAAATTATGATGGTTGTACATCACGTAAGTTAAAGAAACGATGAGCTGAACATATTTCTGCTTCTGCCCCTGTGGAGACTACTGATCGCTATAGCAATAAAAGACCTAGCTCTGGTTTATCAAAACACTTCTTTGAAGTGCATGCAGGTGATTTGTCTACGTTGTCCATGAGGGGCATAGAGAGAATTAACAGAGCGGAGCGAGGTGGTGATTGGTTTGCTGCACTATTATCAGCTGAGGCTAAATGGATCCTGCTTTTTGATGCTCGTGCACCGAAAGGTTTAAATTATAGATCAGATTTGCAATATATAATGTAATATGTTTTTTTTTTTTTTTTTGGCAATACTCATCTATTTACGTCTATTGTGATTTATGGTTTATTGCTGTTTTTGCATGTATTCATTTATGTCTGCAAACATATATTTGTTATTTATATGTTAGCTTTTTTTAGCAACATTAATTGCTTAGGTCTGAATAGGGTGGAGCTAATTAATTACCTGAAACTGGGTGTTCACTTTGCAGTCCCCTCATGTATTCATTTATTTCAGCTTCCTAGTTTTGATAAGATATACCTATGACTAAGGACATGTAATATCTGTCTGAAACGCGTAAGGTAGCCTTGCCTGTCATGGTGGCTTATTAATATGATTTTAAAACCTTCCTAATAAATGTGAGTTTTATCTTTTTTCACTAATTTTGGTGCTGGAGACCCCCTCTTTTTTCCTTTGGATTTGGAATGTATATAGCCCAGCATAGTATATAGCCCAGCATAGTATAGCCCAACATGGTATATAGCCCGGCATAGTGTATAGCCCGGCATAGTATATAGCCCAGCATAGTATATAGCCCAGCATAGTATATAGCCCAGCATGGTATATAGCCCAGCATGGTATATAGCCCAGCACCACATGGTATATAGCCCAGCATAGTATACAGCCCAGCATGGTTTATAGCCCAGCACCACATGGTATATAGCCCAGCATAGTATATAGCCCAGCATGGTATATAGCTCAGCATAGTATATAGCCCAGCATGGTATATAGGCCAGCACCACATGGTATGTAGACCAGCATAGTATACAGCCCAGCATGGTTTATAGCCCAGCACCACATGGTATATAGCCCAGCATAGTATATAGCCCAGCATGGTATATAGCCCAGCATGGTATATAGCCCAGCACCACATGGTATATAGCCCAGCATAGTATATAGGCCAGCATGGTATATAGCCCAGCACCACATGGTATATACCCCAGCACCACATGGTATATAGCCCTGCATAGTTTATAGCCCAGCATGGTATATAGCCCAGCATAGTATATAGACCAGCATGGTGTATAGCTCAGCATAGTATATAGCCCATCATAGTATATAGCCCAGCATGGTATATAGCCGCCCCCCGAATGGCCCCACAGTCCAGTACTCACACTATGTTAAAAAAACAAACACTCCTCACCTCTCCTCGTGCCCACGCTGCTGGCTGCTCCCGGCTCCTGTCTCCTGCTCTGCCTGGCACACAGTGAGAGTGCGATGATATTATCGTGCACCCGCTGTGTCAGAGGCAGAGCGTGGAATGATGGGAGAGGGAGCGTCAGCTGACACTCTCTCCTCCATCATTGCTTTGAACTGTACCGGCAGTCGCCGGTATAGTTCAATGCGGCGGCGGTGGGGGAGTCGTCGTATGGGGCTGGTGGGCCCCCCTGCCTCACAGGTACCCCATAGTGGCTGCGTGATGTGCTGCTAGCTGGTGACCCCTGGGGGAGCGGGGGCCCTAGGCAGCTGCCTGATCTGCCTGCCCCTAACGCCGGCCCTACCGCTCAGCACTGGAAGGAAGACAGGAAGAGAGATGTTGGTGCCCGTCCTGGACTGAGATGTTGCAGGGCCAGGAGGGTGAGTAGGATTGGGGGAGGGTGAGCCATGCAATATTCACCTGTCCCGTTCCACTGCCGGGCTGTGTCTTCCGGGTCCTCTGGCTGTGGCGTTCAGGTCAGAGTGTGCAATGACGTGTTTACTGCTCACCCTCTGCCTGAACAGTCACTGCACAGACCCGGAGACACAGCGGCGCATGGTGGTGGAAAGGGGACAGGTGAATATCTCAAGTGCCGGGGGCCTGAGTCAGCGGCGACATCGGCACTTGGCCCCCAGCGACAAGAGGTGAGTATCTAATTTATTTATTTATTTTTTTCAATTGCAGCAGCAGCATATGGGGCACATTTAGAAAAGAGGGAATTTTATGGGGCCATCGTTAACCTTTGTGCAGCATTATATGGGGCATATTTTAATATGGAGCATCTTATGGGGTCATCATTAACCTTTGTGCAGCATTATATGGGGCATATTTTTCTATGGAGCATCTTATGGGGCCATCATTAACCTTTATGCAGCATTATATGGGGCATATTTTAATATGGAGCATCTTATGAGGCCATTGATAACCTTTGTGCAGCATTATATGGGGCACATTTTTGTATGGAGCTTCTTATGGGGCCCATCATGAACTTTATGGAGCATCTTATGGGGCCTATCATGAACTTTATGGAGCATTACATGGGGCGTATTTTGTATGGACAATCTTATGGGGCAAACATGAACTGTATGGAGCATTATATGGGGCTCCTGATTCAATATGGATATTCAAAAACATTTAACCTACTGATATCTCAATTAATTTTACTTTTATTGGTATCTATTTTTATTTTTTAAATTTACCAGTAGCTGCAGTATTTCCTACCCTAGGCTTACACTCGAGTCAATTAGTTTTCCCTGTTTTTTGTGGCAAAATTAGAGGCCTCGGCTTATACTCAGGTCAGCTTATACTCGAGTATATATGATATGTATTTATATTGCATAGAGCGATAGATACAAGAAAAGCTGGTAATTCATCTGCCGGGTTCTGTAAAATCACAGCAGGAGCCGACAGGATAGAAGAGATGGATTACATACAGTAAATACAAATGGAATAGATAGATACAGTATATAGATGTCAGTGACAAATACAATTAGTGCAGTGTGTGTGCAAATTACCAGACATGTATTTAATTAATGAAAAAGTATTTATCGGAAAAAATGGCGTGGGCTCCCGAGCAATTTTCATAACCAGCAGAGGGAAAGCCAGCAACTGGGGGTAAATGTTTACAGCCTAGGAAAGGAGGTAATACCCATGGAGCTTCCTAGGCTATTAATATCAGCTCACAACTGTATACATAACCTTTACTGGCTATTAAAATGGGGGACCCCCCAAAAAGGTAAGGGAGAAAACAAGGGGAACTGCTACCTTGGATCTAATCCTTATAAACAGGGAGGAAATGGTTGAGGAGGTAAAAGTGGCTGGGACCCTAGGAGGTAGCGACCATGCTATTTTAGAATTTTGGATAACTAGAGGTGGAAGACCTGTGAAGACTCAGACGTCAAGGTTAGATTTCAGAAAGGCAGATTTTAAGGGATTCAGAAATAGAATTGGAGGGATCCAATGGCTGGATATCCTTAAAGACAAAAATGTCCAGGAAGGATGGGAAATCTTGAAAAATGAAATTCTCAAAGCACAGTTGTTAACAATTCCGAAAAGAGGGAAGAATAGGAAGCATTTAAGGAAACCAGGATGGATGAACACAGAACTTAAGCACATGCTAAAAAGGAAGAAAAAAATGTTAATAAAATGGAAAGAGGGAGGCATATCTAAAGAAGAATATAATGCTGTCTGCAGAACCTGCAGGGCACAAATCAGATTAGCTAAAGCTGAAAATGAACTGAGGCTTGCAAGAGATGTCAAAAGCAATAATAAAGGATTTTGGGGATATGTCAAAAGTAAAAGAAAAGTCAAAGATGCTATAGGATTTTTACAGGATGAAAATGATGAAATGGTAAGACAGGATGTTGAGAAGGCTGAACTTTTAAATTCCTATTTTGCATCTGTTTTCTATCAGAAAGGAAATGCAACATCAACTGTTATTCACTGTCCTATTAAGGGAATAGAAGAATCCAGGATATCTATAAACAGAAAGATAGTGAGGAAACACTTAGCTAACCTAAATGAATTCAAGTCTCCAGGTCCAGATGAATTACACCCCAGAGTACTGAAGGAGATAGCAGAAGAAATTTTTGAACCCCTCTCCATAATCTTTGAAAATTCTTGGAGAACAGGAGAAGTGCCAGAAGACTGGAGAAGAGCAAATGTTGTTCCTATCTTCAAAAAGGGGAAGAAGGTGGACCCAGGCAACTATAGGCCGGTGAGTCTGACTTCTATACCAGGAAAGATCTTTGAACAAATTATTAAACAACATGTATGTCAATACCTGGATAAGAATGAAGTGATTAAACAGAGTCAGCATGGGTTTCTAACTAATAAGTCATGTCAGACTAACTTAATTTCCTTCTATGACGGTATCACTGATTGGGTGGATCAAGGAAATGCTGTAGATAGAGTATATCTTGACTTCAGCAAAGCATTTGACAAAGTCTCTCATACAATCCTTATTGAAAAAATGACTAAGTATGGAATGGACAAGGCAACTGTTAGGTGGATTCATAACTGGCTTAGTGATCGGACCCTAAGAGTGGTCGTAAATGGCTGCACATCCAGTTGGAAGAATGTCTCAAGTGGGGTACCACAGGGCTCTGTCCTGGGCCCTGTATTGTTCAACATCTTTATCAACGATTTAGATGAAGGAATTGAGGGTAAACTGATTAAATTTGCTGATGACACAAAGCTAGGAGGGATAGCTAATACTAGAGAAGAGAGAGAGAGGATTCAAAAAGATTTAAATAAACTGGAGAAGTGGGCAGCAACTAACAGAATGGTTTTTAACAGGGAGAAATGCAAAGTACTACATCTGGGCAATAAAAATGAAAAAAGCATATATAGAATGGGAGGAATAGGGCTAAGTGACAGCACATGTGAAAAAGACTTGGGTATACTAATAGATCACAGACTGAATATGAGTCAACAGTGTGATGCAGCAGCAAAAAAGGCAAATGCAATTCTAGGATGTATTAACAGAAGCATACAGAAGTCATTATTTCCCTCTACTCCTCTTTGGTCAGACCTCATCTGGAATATTGTGTCCAGTTTTGGGCACCACATTTTAAAAAAGACATCAACAAACTGGAGCAAGTTCAGAAAAGAGCGACCAGAATGGTGACCGGTCTGCAAACCCTGTCTTATGAGGAAAGGTTGCAGGATTTGGGAATGTTTAGTTTGCAAAAGAGAAGACTGAGAGGAGACTTAATAGCTGTCTACAAATATCTAAAGGGCTGTTACATTGCAGAAGGATCAACTTTATTCTCATTTGCACAAGGAAAGACTAGAAGCAATGGGATGAAACTGAATGGGAAGAGACACAGATTAGATATTAGAAAAAACTTTTTGACAGTTAGAGTGATCAATGAGTGGAACAGGCTGCCACGAGAAGTGGTGAGTTCTCCTTCAATGGAAGTCTTCAAACAGAGGCTGGACAGACATCTGACTGGGATGATTTAGCGAATCCTGCTTTGAGCAGGGGGTTGGACCAGATGGCCCAGGAGGTCCCTTCCAACTCTACGATTCTATGATTCTATGATTCTATGAAAAAAATTACGTGGGGTCCCCCCTATATTTAATAACCAGCAAATGCTATGCAGACAGCTGCAGGCTGATTTTAACAGCCTAGGAAGGGGCCTTGGATATTGCCCCCCAGCTAAAAACATCAGCTCTCAGCCACCCCAGAAAAGGTGCATCTCTAAGATGCGCCCATTCTGGCACTTAGCCTCGCCCTTCCCACTTGCCCTGTAGCGGTGGCAAGTGGGGTAATAGTCGGGAAGGTTGATGTCACTGGCAGGTTAATGATGGCCCCATAAGATGCTCCATATTAAAATTTGCCCATTTGCTGCTGCTATTGAAATAAATAAATGAGATACTCACCTCTCGTCGATGGGGGCCAGGTGCCAGTGTCGCCGCTGGCTCAGGCTCCCGAACTTGCGATATTCACCTGTCCCCGTTCCACCACCATGCGCCGCTGTGTCTCCGGGTCTGTGCAGTGACTGTTCAGGCAGAGGGCGTGCAGTAAACACGTCATCGTGCCCTCTGACCTGAACGCCACAGCCAAAGGACCCAGAAGACACAGCCCAGCGGTGGAATGGGGACAGGTGAATATTGCATGGCTCACCCTCCCCTAGTCCTACTCACCCTCCTGGCCCTGCTACATCTCAGTCCAGGACGGGCGCAGACATCTCTCTTCCTGTCTTCCTTCCAGTGCTGAGCGGTCACGTGGTACTGCTCGTTAAAGTAATGAATATGCGCTCCACGCCTATGGGAGTTGAGACGCATGCATATTCATTACTTTAATGAGCGGTACCACGTGATTGCTCAGCACTGGAAGAAAAACAGGAAGAGCGATGCCGGCGCCCAGACTGAGATGCAGGGGGGGACTGATATGCAGCGATGACACCAGGAGGGTGAGTATGATGTCTTCTGCTCACCCACCCCTCCCCAACCGGCAATGACTCCTGTATAAGATGAGAGGGGCGTTTTCAGCACAAAACATGTGCTGGAAATCTCGGCTTATACACGAGTATATACAGTATAAATGTGTGTGTCACTGACATATAGATACATCTATTCTATGTGAATATATCTATTCTATTCTAACCTGTCACTCTGTGATTATACTGTATGCGGCAGATCATTTGCCAGCTTTTAGTCTATCTAATATACAGTGGGGCAAAAAAGTATTTAGTCAGTCAGCAATAGTGCAAGTTCCACCACTTAAAAAGATGAGAGGCGTCTGTAATTTACATCATAGGTAGACCTCAACTATGGGAGACAAACTGAGAAAAAAAAATCCAAAAAATCACATTGTCTGTTTTTTTTCATTTTATTTGCATATTATGGTGGAAAATAAGTATTTGGTCAGAAACAAGCAATCAAGATTTCTGGCTCTCACAGACCTGTAACTTCTTCTTTAAGAGTCTCCTCTTTCCTCCACTCATTACCTGTAGTAATGGCACCTGTTTAAACTTGTTATCAGTATAAAAAGACACCTGTGCACACCCTCAAACAGTCTGACTCCAAACTCCACTATGGTGAAGACCAAAGAGCTGTCAAAGGACACCAGAAACAAAATTGTAGCCCTGCACCAGGCTGGGAAGACTGAATCTCCAATAGCCAACCAGCTTGGAGTGAAGAAATCAACAGTGGGAGCAATAATTAGAAAATGGAAGACATACAAGACCACTGATATTCTCCCTCGATCTGGTGCTCCACGCAAAATCCCACTCCGTGGGGTCAGAATGATCACAAGAACGGTGAGCAAAAATCCCAGAACCACGCGGGAGGACCTAGTGAATGAACTGCAGAGAGCTGGGACCAATGTAACAAGGCCTACCATAAGTAACACACTACGCCACCATGGACTCAGATCCTGCAGTGCCAGACATGTCCCACTGCTTAAGCCTGTACATGTCCGGGCCCGTCTGAAGTTTGCTAGAGAGCATTTGGATGATCCAGAGGAGTTTTGGGAGAATGTCCTATGGTCTGATGAAACCAAACTGGAACTGTTTGGTAGAAACACAACTTGTCGTGTTTGGAGGAAAAAGAATACTGAGTTGCATCCATCAAACACCATACCTACTGTAAAGCATGGTGGTGGAAACATCATGCTTTGGGGCTGTTTCTCTGCAAAGGGGCCAGGACGACTGATCCGGGTACATGAAAGAATGAATGGGGCCATGTATCTTGAGATTTTGAGTGCAAACCTCCTTCCATCAGCAAGGGCATTGAATATGAAACGTGGCTGGGTCTTTCAACATGACAATGATCCAAAGCACACCGCCAGGGCAACGAAGGAGTGGCTTCGTAAGAAGCATTTCAAGGTCCTGGAGTGGCCTAGCCAGTCTCCAGATCTCAACCCTATAGAAAACCTTTGGAGGGAGTTGAAAGTCCGTGTTGCCAAGCGAAAAGCCAAAAACATCACTGCTCTAGAGGAGATCTGCATGGAGGAATGGGCCAACATACCAACAACAGTGTGTGGCAACCTTTTGAAGACTTACAGAAAACGTTTGACCTCTGTCATTGCCAACAAAGGATATATCACAAAGTATTGAGATGAAATTTTGTTTCTGACCAAATACTTATTTTCCACCATAATATGCAAATAAAATGAAAAAAAAAACAGACAGTGTGATTTTCTGGATTTTTTTTTCTCAGTTTGTCTCCCATAGTTGAGGTCTACCTATGATGTAAATTACAGACGCCTCTCATCTTTTTAAGTGGTGGAACTTGCACTATTGCTGACTGACTAAATACTTTTTTGCCCCACTGTATATGTGTGCGGGTTGAAGAATATTTCGTTTGAAAACGATGTGTAAATGACAGCGAATTGCTGTATGTAAATGCTCACGTTAAAATCGCATTGCAGTTGGATAGCAATCACACTGCATTCTGATGTAAATCGGATGCTAGGTGTGAAAAATCGGATTGTACTCGCAGAAAAAATGCATGATTACATTCGTCCGACTTTCCAGCATCAAAATTGGACCAATTTAAAAATTGCTAGTGTGTCGGGGACAAACTTGCGATTGCAATGCGAGAAACTCGTGCAAGTCTCTCTCCTCAATACCTGGCACTGCCACCGGCACTCGGGACCGGAGCGCTCAGCTGCATAGAAATACATGCAGCTGCACACTCCGGTCCCGAGTGCCGGCAGTGAGGTGAGACACTTGTGTGAGTTTCTCACTTGTGGAGTTTCTTGCGTTGCACTGGCAAGTGTGACCCCGGCTGTAGGAAAATAAAGCAGCTGAAAATCCTCCAAAGACATCAACACCCTGAGGGGTTAAAGAGTCTTTGCATTCTTGAAGTTTAACCCCTTAATCACTTCTTGTACACTTACAGCTGTAAGACAATATTTTTTTGTTGCTTTCCCTTTTTCCAGTTCACTTGCTTTTTTGTGCTTCTTAGGCTTTTTATTTTTTCTTTATTAAAAATGTGTATGTGTGCATTGACTTTTTGGTTGTATTTTTCACAATCCAATTCACATGGTTTCATGAGGAATGTTGGAATCACTGGTGTATGCAGTAAATCACACAGATTTATATTCAAAACATTCATTTAAAAAATGTCAAAAATGCAGAAAAAAAATATTGACCCTGGGTGTGAAGCTTAGTTTAGGCTACATCTACATCGGGAATGGTATGAGGCAGATTTAGCTCCCCTGAATTCGCGCAGAACTTTTAAGGCCGGGGTCACACTGGCGAGGAATACGGCCGAGTGAGAGGCGCTAAAATCACGCATTACACACGGACCAATGATTCTCTATGGGGTCCCTCGCACCAGCCGTATATTTCTCATCCGTATTCTACGGTCCGTGCCAATCGCAGCATGTTGCGATTGTCAGCGTACTACGCTCGTAATACGCCAATGCAAGTCTATGGGTGCGCAAAAAATCACATTACACATGGACCACACATGTGACCTGCGAGCAATACGCACCCAGTGTCTTTTAGCAATGCTGGAAATTCAGTACGCTACACAGTAAACTCACACTGACAGGTTTAATAAAGAAACGAAAGAATAGATATAGACACATATATATATAACGACAGAGCAAAGTCCAGCAATAACGTGAGCAATCCAGGATGCTGTTAAAAAATTATTTTCTCTTTCTTTTTATTGATAAATCCATTAAAATACAATGGTCCAAGCAGTTCAAAACAGCAATAACGCAGGAAAGTAGTGCAGATAGGACTACGCGTTTCAGCGGTAGAACCCGCCTTCTTCACGGTCCAAAATCTGATCTGCTTTCCAAACATGGAACCTTATATACATCCCACTCCCATCAGGGTAATTATAAACATATGTGAGAGACTAAAAAACATGTGTTATAAAAGCAGATCAAACATATAAACTATCCACATATTGATCAGTATACAACATGCATAAGAATTATAAAGAAAGGATTCAACATATTAGAGAGAAATACATTAGGAATGTCCAATAACCTGACCATAAGATTTAAATGGTACAAGATCACATAACTATAGTACTAACCAGTGTTGTATAGTACAAATATATCAATAGTGCATAATAATATCCAGGCGGTTATTAAAGCCCTGTGGCATATGTGTCCCCAACTCAAATATCCACCTACTTTCTCTTGCAAGCACTTTTTTGTGAAAATCTCCACCCCTCAATGTTTTTTTTACATGCTCAATACCCATAAAGGAGAAACCACGTAAATCTCCATTATGTTTTTTTGAAAAATGTCGGGATACTACTGATGCACCAACCATAGGCAGATTACTAGCGTCTGACAGGTGTTTGCAGATTCTAGTTTTAAGGGGATTCATCGTACAACCTACATATTGCATACGGCATATATTGCAATTAATTAGATACACTACATTCTCCGTATTACAGTTTATAAAAGAACAAACATTAAACTGTTTTTTATTGGAGATAGATGTAAATATTTTAGATTTATTAGCAAAACCGCAGCACTTACAAATGTTGGCACCGCATTTCAAAAATCCTGTTGTTTTTAACCAATTGCTAGGGGAAATTTTATCCGGATCTTTAAACATGCTGGGTGATAATAATGTAGCTAAAGTCGGGGCTCTTCTTGCCACAAAGGCAATATCATTATTTTCCACAATATTTTTCAAAACATCGTTCTGAGACAACAAAGGAAGATATTTTTTGATGATTTTAACAATAGAATTAAACTGAGGACTATAATTGGTACTGAAAACCACCCTAGATTTTTTAGAGTCAAACTGTCTTTTTTTTCTCACTAGATTCCAACAGCTTAACCCTATCCATGCCTGCTACCATTTTCTTGGCTCTCTCCAAGGACCAATTAGGATACCCCCTTTTTTTTAAATTATTACAGGTCATTTCAATTCCTTCCTCCAATTTGTCACTAGATGTAGTATTCCTTTTTAGTCTAATAAGCTCCCCCACAGGAATATTCTGAATGACATGTTTGGGATGATTAGAGGAAGCCATTAAAATACTATTACATGCAATAGATTTTTTATAGGGAGATATCAGAACCCCATCATTGTCCAGATTTGCGGTCAGTTTCAAATCCAAGAAGTTAATTGATACCTCCTGACCACTACTAGTAAATTTTAAGTTGAAATCATTCAAATCCAAATAGGAGAAAAAACTTTTTGCAAACGAGAGACTACCCCTCCAGACAAATATCAGATCATCAATAAATCTCCCCAGCCAAACAATATTATCCTTGTATGGGTTATCAATATTAAAGATATAATTTTCTTCCCACACAGACATAACCAGGTTAGCTAGGGAAGGTGAGAACTTGGCACCCATGCTCACACCCTGTGTCTGGAGGAAATATCTCTCATCAAACATAAAATAGTTGTGTCTTAAAAGAAATTGAATTGAGGAAACAATAAACCTCTGGATGGAATCCTTGTAATTACTGTATCTGGACAAATAATATGTGATGCATCGTATCGCGACGTGATGGGGGATGGAAGGATATAACCCGACCACATCGCAAGATAACCACACATAATCAGATTGCCAGTGAAATTTTTCCATAATCTGTATTATAGTTTTGGAATCTTTAAGATGTCTTGGTGTTAATGGCACTAAAGGTTGAAGATAAAAATCCACCCACTCCCCTAGTTTCTCACTGAATGATCCAATCCCAGACACAATGGGTCTGAGAGGGGGAGGAAAAACCTCTTTATGAACTTTAGGGAGTGAGTGGTATATTGGAACAATCGGTGTTTCACAAAAAATAAACGTTTAATTCTGTCTGAGATAGCACCCTTACTAATATATATATATATGCATTCTATGTGTCTATATCTATTCTATCGTTTGTGTTATAAAACCTGTCATAGGGCTCCATTATATGTCCATTTTGCAAGCCTGCGAGAAAGTCTCGCCATACGGATTACATACGGATGCTGACATGCGCAAAATACGCGACCACACCTTGATTACGGATGACATACGGAGCACTGTTTAGGGGCCATTCATCCGTATTACGCATGTAAAATACTGACTGTATTTTGCGTCGGTTAGTGTGACCCTGGCCTAAGAAATATTATCCACACACTTTGGAAAAAATATCTCACACCAGTAAGTGAAGGACGCTGAGGAACCAAAATCTGCAGATTGCCATTTTTATGTGGCTGATTTTCACCTTTTGCTTCCAGTATGAAGCATTTTCACAGCAATTTTGGTTAGTTTCATGCCAATTTTTTACTGTGGGAAAAGTCCTCCATGATATGGGAACAATATATGCTTCATGATCGCATGGGGAAACAGAATTCAGGGACATATGCAATACAAAAAGATATAATCCTAAGGATCATTGAGGATAGCACACATTAGACAAGTCATAGGAGAAGCGATGGGAATAACAAAAAGCCAAACATTTCTTAACTTGTCTTGACTAGAGTTGAGCGAAACGGGTCGAAAAAATTCAAAAGTCGCCGACTTTTGGCAAAGTCGGGTTTCATGAAACGAAACCCGACCCTAGGATGAGGTCGGCCACGAGGTCGGCGACTTACGCGCCAAAGTCGCGTTTCAAAAGTTTGTTTTGCGCTCTTTTTCAGCCAATCAGGATCCACGGACACTGTGGGCAACGTGATGACATAGGCACGGGTCACCACCATCTTTCAGAAGGGCATGCAAGTGATTGGCTTGCTTTGGTGGGCGTCACAGGGGGTATAAAAGGGCGTGCACGCCGACCGCCATCTTACTTCTGCCGATCTTAGTATAGGGAGAGGTTGCTGCTGATTCTGTAGGGAGAGCGTTAGGCAGGGAAGAAGACAAAAAAACTGCTTCTGCTGCTAGCGATTTGGCCTGCACAACACACAAGTCACTGTGTGTGCAGTGCAAGGGGAGGCTATATTGTGGTGTATCAGTGGTGTTGGTTGTTGGGCTGCCTTTTAAGGCTTCCTGACACGCTAGCATTGCTGTTTACCCACTGCTCCGCAAACTGCTTTTTTAAAAGCAATCCAATCTCCCTTATCCTCTCGTCACTTTGGTCACAGGCAGCTGTGCCATCGAGCGTGTCACATAGCGCTCAGATATCAGTGGGCCGCACACAATCCACAAGTGTCCACTGTCCACAAGTGTACGCAGAGATTCAAAATCTCCATTATCCTCTCGTCACTTTGGTCACAGGCAGCTGTGCCATCGAGCGTGTCACATAGCGCTCAGATATCAGTGGGCCGCACACAATCCACAAGTGTCCAGTGTCCAAAAGTGTACGCAGAGATTCAAAATCTCCATTATCCTCTCGTCACTTTGGTCACAGGCAGCTGTGCCATCGAGCGTGTCACATAGCGCTCAGATATCAGTGGGCCGCACACAATCCACAAGTGTCCAGTGTCCAAAAGTGTACGCAGAGATTCAAAATCTCCATTATCCTCTCGTCACTTTGGTCACAGGCAGCTGTGCCATCGAGCGTGTCACATAGCGCTCAGATATCAGTGGGCCGCACACAATCCACAAGTGTCCACTGTCCACAAGTGTACGCAGAGATTCAAAATCTCCATTATCCTCTCGTCACTTTGGTCACAGGCAGCTGTGCCATCGAGCGTGTCACATAGCGCTCAGATATCAGTGGGCCGCACACAATCCACAAGTGTCCAGTGTCCAAAAGTGTACGCAGAGATTCAAAATCTCCATTATCCTCTCGTTACTTTGGTCACAGGCAGCTGTGCCATCGAGCGTGTCACATAGCGCTCAGATATCAGTGGGCCGCACACAATCCACAAGTGTCCAGTGTCCAAAAGTGTACGCAGAGATTCAAAATCTCCATTATCCTCTCGTCACTTTGGTCACAGGCAGCTGTGCCATTGAGCGTGTCACATAGTGCTCAGATATCAGTGGGCCTCACACAATCTACAAGTGTCCAGTGTCCAAAAGTGTACGCAGAGATTCAAAATCTCCATTATCCTCTCGTTACTTTGGTCACAGGCAGCTGTGCCATCGAGCGTGTCACATAGCGCTCAGATATCAGTGGGCCGCACACAATCCACAAGTGTCCAGTGTCCAAAAGTGTACGCAGAGATTCAAAATCTCCATTATCCTCTCGTCACTTTGGTCACAGGCAGCTGTGCCATCGAGCGTGTCACATAGCGCTCAGATATCAGTGGGCCGCACACAATCCACAAGTGTCCACTGTCCACAAGTGTACGCAGAGATTCAAAATCTCCATTATCCTCTCGTCACTTTGGTCACAGGCAGCTGTGCCATCGAGCGTGTCACATAGCGCTCAGATATCAGTATGCCGCACACAATCCACAAGTGTCCAGTGTCCAAAAGTGTACGCAGAGATTCAAAATCTCCATTATCCTCTCGTCACTTTGGTCACAGGCAGCTGTGCCATCGAGCGTGTCACATAGCGCTCAGATATCAGTGGGCTGCACACAATCCACAAGTGTCCACTGTCCACAAGTGTACGCAGAGATTCAAAATCTCCATTATCCTCTCGTCACTTTGGTCACAGGCAGCTGTGCCATCGAGCGTGTCACATAGCGCTCAGATATCAGTGGACCGCACACAATCCACAAGTGTCCAGTGTCCAAAAGTGTACGCAGAGATTCAAAATCTCCATTATCCTCTCGTCACTTTGGTCACAGGCAGCTGTGCCATCGAGCGTGTCACATAGCGCTCAGATATCAGTGGGCCGCACACAATCCACAAGTGTCCACTGTCCACAAGTGTACGCAGAGATTCAAAATCTCCATTATCCTCTCGTCACTTTGGTCACAGGCAGCTGTGCCATCGAGCGTGTCACATAGCGCTCAGATATCAGTGGGCCGCACACAATCCACAAGTGTCCAGTGTCCAAAAGTGTACGCAGAGATTCAAAATCTCCATTATCCTCTCGTCACTTTGGTCACAGGCAGCTGTGCCATCGAGCGTGTCACATAGCGCTCAGATATCAGTGGGCCGCACACAATCCACAAGTGTCCACTGTCCACAAGTGTACGCAGAGATTCAAAATCTCCATTATCCTCTCGTCACTTTGGTCACAGGCAGCTGTGCCATCGAGCGTGTCACATAGCGCTCAGATATCAGTGGGCCGCACACAATCCACAAGTGTCCAGTGTCCAAAAGTGTACGCAGAGATTCAAAATCTCCATTATCCTCTCGTCACTTTGGTCACAGGCAGCTGTGCCATCGAGCGTGTCACATAGCGCTCAGATATCAGTGGGCCGCACACAATCCACAAGTGTCCACTGTCCACAAGTGTAAGCAGAGATTCAAAATCTCCATTATCCTCTCGTCACTTTGGTCACAGGCAGCTGTGCCATCGAGCGTGTCACATAGCGCTCAGATATCAGTATGCCGCACACAATCCACAAGTGTCCAGTGTCCAAAAGTGTACGCAGAGATTCAAAATCTCCATTATCCTCTCGTCACTTTGGTCACAGGCAGCTGTGCCATCGAGCGTGTCACATAGCGCTCAGATATCAGTGGGCTGCACACAATCCACAAGTGTCCACTGTCCACAAGTGTACGCAGAGATTCAAAATCTCCATTATCCTCTCGTCACTTTGGTCACAGGCAGCTGTGCCATCGAGCGTGTCACATAGCGCTCAGATATCAGTGGACCGCACACAATCCACAAGTGTCCAGTGTCCAAAAGTGTACGCAGAGATTCAAAATCTCCATTATCCTCTCGTCACTTTGGTCACAGGCAGCTGTGCCATCGAGCGTGTCACATAGCGCTCAGATATCAGTGGGCCGCACACAATCCACAAGTGTCCACTGTCCACAAGTGTACGCAGAGATTCAAAATCTCCATTATCCTCTCGTCACTTTGGTCACAGGCAGCTGTGCCATCGAGCGTGTCACATAGCGCTCAGATATCAGTGGGCCGCACACAATCCACAAGTGTCCAGTGTCCAAAAGTGTACGCAGAGATTCAAAATCTCCATTATCCTCTCGTCACTTTGGTCACAGGCAGCTGTGCCATCGAGCGTGTCACATAGCGCTCAGATATCAGTGGGCCGCACACAATCAACAAGTGTCCACTGTCCACAAGTGTGTGCAGAAATTCTAAAACTCCCCTGTCCTATAGACACCTTGTACCTTGTTTTACATTACTATATAGTTTGTTGGATTTTGTCTACATTTCTACCAAAAATGAGGAAGGCTGGTGGAAGAGGCCGTGGAATTGGGCGGGGGTTGGCAGCTGGTAATGATGGTGTTGGTGGTGGATCTGATGGTAGTGGCAAGAGCAAAATAGGACCGAATGCAGGAGGTGCTGACCCTGCGTCATCGTCTGGCTACATAAGGCCTCGAACGCTTAGTTTTCTAGGAGTTGGCAAACCGCTTTTAAAGCCAGAGCATCAGGAAAAAGTTTTGTCTTACATTGCTGACTCAGCCTCCAGCTCTATCGCCTCCTCTTCTTCAGTTGTAAAAAGTAAAAGCACTGAGTTGTCATTGGAGGCTCATGTTCATGAACCACACCTTTCCTTGTGTCCTTCACCCCAACCAAGATTGAAGGATGACGCAGGCCATACTACTGATTACTCCATGGAGCTGTTTTCACATACCATGCCTGGATTATCAAGTCAAATGGTGAATTACCCAGGCCAAGATGAATCTGACATGGAGTGCACTGATGCACAGCCGCTGATGGATGATTCTGCTGGTACATTCACTCAGAGCACTACATTGTCCTCGCAGTGTACAGAGCCAGATTTTGACCCTGATGAGACTCAGGTGCCCCTTCCCGCACACTATACCACCATACACGGTGACACAGAGAAAGGTGCACATGACATAGAAGAGGAGGTGATGGATGACCCAGTTGTTGACCCAGATTGGCATCCATTGGGGGAAGAGGGTGCTGCTTCCAATAGCTCAGATGAGGAGCATCCACAGCAGACATCGACATCGCAACAGCTGTTATCTGGCAGGCGCGGAGCACTCCAAAGACAGGTTCCAAACATCAAAAGAGTTGCTGGACAGCTTGTCCAGAGGGTCAAAAGATCACAGCGTGCTAGGCCGCAAAATGTCTGCCAAAGTAGGAAGAGTGCAGTGTGGCACTTTTTTGAACAAAATCCTCATGATCAGGCTAAGGTTATCTGTAAGAAGTGCGCAAAGACCTTTAGCCGAGGGAAAAATCTGAAAAATTTGAATACCAGTTGCATGCTTAGACATTTAACCAGCATGCACTTGCAAGCGTGGACACAACACCAAACCTCAAGTGCCACATGTGCAACTGATCACAACGAAGGTAGTCAGCAACGCTACATTGTTTCCCCCACTGTAAGCCCACCGGTTAGCACAGCAGCAAATGTTGAGGTGTCGTTGCAAGGCCACAGCAGTCAGGGAATCCCACTGTTATATCAACGAAAGACTGATTCTAGGCCATCAGAAAGAACACCAACTCCATCACCATCATCAACCCTCTCTCAGTCCGCCCTGTCCACCGCTACTTCCACCATATGCAGCTCTCAAGTCCAGCTCACCCTCCCAGACACTATGAGTAGGTCAAGAAAGTACTCAGTCTCTCATCCGCGTACACTGGGTTTGAACGCCCACATTGCCAAACTAATCTCGTTTGAGATGATGCCCTTTCGGTTGGTGGAAAGCACAGCTTTCCGCGAACTCATGGCCTATGCAGTACCACGCTATGACCTACCCAGTCGCCACTTCTTCTCTCGCAAAGCCATCCCAGCCCTCCACCATCATGTGAAAGACCGCATTGTCCATGCACTCAAGCAGTCAGTGAGCGGAAAGGTGCACCTCACAACTGATGCATGGTCCAGTCGGCATGGCCAGGGCCGTTACTTGTCCATCACTGCGCACTGGGTTAATGTGGTGGATGCAGGGTCCACAGGGGACAGCGGTGGTGGGACAGTGCTGCCTAGCCCACGGTATAGGAAACAGTTGGCTGTAGGCGTTCGACCCTCCTCCTCCTCCTCCTCCTCCAGAAGCGACAGCTCGTCCACAGAGCGCAGTCGTACGAGCACTCCATCTGCAGCTGCCACTGTTGCACACGATGTGTCCCCCTATCGAGCAGCTAGTGGAAAGAGCCAGCAGGCTGTGTTGCAGATGATGTGTTTGGGCGACAGACACACCGCTGAGGTGCTGGCCGAGTACTTGAAGCGACAAACTGAGTCATGGCTGGGCAGTGTTCATCTTGAGGCAGGCAAGGTAGTTAGTGATAACGGCCGTAATTTTGTGGCAGCCATAGCCCTTTCAAAACTCAGCCACATACCTTGCTTGGCTCACACCTTGAACCTGGTGGTGCAGTGCTTCCTCAAAAATTATCCGGAGTTAACAGCCCTGCTCCAGAAGGTGCGAAGACTGTGCGCGCACATCCGCCGGTCGCCTGTACACTCCGTTCGTATGCAGAAGCTGCAGCGATTGCTCCACCTTCCCAACCACCGCCTCATTATCGACATTGCAACAAGGTGGAACTCCACCCTGCACATGGTGGAGCGGCTGTGCGAGCAGAGGCAGGCCATAATGCATTTGTGGGAGGATACACGGCCAGGCACTTTGAGAGCAGACATGGAGTTGACAGGCGTGCAGTGGTCGAAGCTGAAAGACCTTTGTAAAGTCCTTCAGTGTTTTGAGGAATGCACACGGCTGGTAAGCGCAGACGACGCCATCCTAAGCATGAGCATCCCACTTATGCGTCTGCTCATGCAAACTTTGATGCACCTTAAGGAGCAGGCGTCTGCAGCCAATGTTGATGAGGAGGAAGAGGAGGAGGGAATCCTTGATGACATTCAGCCATTGTCTGCTCAGGGACCTCTCCTGGACGAGGTGGAGGAAGAAGAGGAGGAGGAGGAGGAGGATGATGGGGATGATTACTTAGGGGAGGAGGATGCATCTCGTGGGGCAAGTGAAAATGTTGGCGTGGCAAGGTCTGGTACAGGGTTTGTGCGTGACTGGAGGGATGTGGATTTGCCAGAAAGTGCTCCTCCACCCAGCACTCGCAGTGCATCATTGACACCGGGAACATTGGCCCACATGTCAGATTATGCCTTGCGGATCCTAAAAAGGGACCCCCGCATTGCCAAAATGATGAACGATGACGACTACTGGTTGGCCAGCATCCTGGATCCACGCTATAAAGGCAAATTACAAAACATCATGCCACAGGAGAACCTTGACCTAATATTGGCTAATAAACAAGCAACTCTGGTAAATCGGTTGCTTGAGGCATTCCCAGCACACAGCAGCGGTGATGGTTCTCACACGAGCCGTACGGGCCGGGGGCAGCTTGGCAGAGGTGTTCGTGGTGCACACAGCAGAAGTGGTGTTGGAGACAGGGGTTTCATGACAATGTTGTGGACTGATTTTTCAAATACCGCTCACACAACTGGTAATACTGCATCGATGGAAAGTGACAGGAGACAGCAGTTGTCAACTATGGTTACAAACTACTTTTCCTCCCATATCGATGTTCTCCCACACAGATCATTCCCCTTTGACTATTGGGCCGCTAAACTGGACACCTGGCCTGAATTGGCCCAATATGCCTTACAGGAGCTCGCTTGCCCAGCTGCAAGTGTGCTATCGGAAAGAGTCTTCAGTGCAGCTGGATCAATCCTGACAGAAAAAAGGACCCGTCTGTCAACCCAAAATGTGGATGATCTAACCTTCATTAAAATGAACCATGCATGGGTTTCCAAGGACTTTGTCCCACCTTCCCCTGATGACACATAGGGTGACAGAAAAATGGCTTGCTTTGGTCCACCTCTTCCTGGTACTTCACCTATTTCGCCTTTTGCATCAGTTGAATGTCCAACATCAACATATGCCACTTTCTAAAACTCCCTAACTGTGCTGCCTCCCCCCCCATGGCCGGGGTCACCACCTAGCGCACGACACCGTGCGAGTGCCGTTGCCCTGGACAGGTGGGTAGGCCGACTCTTGGGCGCGGGCACTGGCACAGGGTCCCTCATAGTGCAATCAAGTGTCTCTGACGGTGGTGGTGCACACCCGCCGTCAGACACACCGCTGTACTATGAGGGGCCCAGTGCCAGTACCGACGCCCACGAGTGGGCCCCCCTTGCTTGGCCAGGGCCCCAGCATTTGCAATCTTTACCTCTCCCTGCTCCTCCGCTGTGTAATCTGGGCCGTCAAATCCATACTGTGCCTGACACCGTCTGAGCCTGTCTCCTAAGACATATATTTTGAATGTGTATGCTATCCATACATGTTATCCGGGGATACGGTACCCCTTCTAACCTTTGTGCAATGACGTGCAATCCATACTGGGCCTGACACCGTCTGAGCCTGCCTCATGTTGTATAGACATATATTTTGAATGTGTACGCTATCCATACATGTTATCCGGGGATACGGTACCCCTTCTAACCTTTGTGCAATGACGTGCAATCCATACTGGGCCTAACACCGTCTGAGCCTGCCTCATGCTGTATAGACATATATTTTGAATGTGTACGCTATCCATACATGTTATCCGGGGATACGGTACCCCTTCTAACCTTTGTGCAATGACGTGCAATCCATACTGGGCCTAACACCGTCTGAGCCTGCCTCATGCTGTATAGACATATATTTTGAATGTGTACGCTATCCATACATGTTATCCGGGGATACGGTACCCCTTCTAACCTTTGTGCAATGACGTGCAATCCATACTGGGCCTAACACCGTCTGAGCCTGCCTCATGCTGTATAGACATATATTTTGAATGTGTACGCTATCCATACATGTTATCCGGGGATACGGTACCCCTTCTAACCTTTGTGCAATGACGTGCAATCCATACTGGGCCTGACACCGTCTGAGCCTGCCTCATGTTGTATAGACATATATTTTGAATGTGTACGCTATCCATACATGTTATCCGGGGATACGGTACCCCTTCTAACCTTTGTGCAATGACGTGCAATCCATACTGGGCCTAACACCGTCTGAGCCTGCCTCATGCTGTATAGACATATATTTTGAATGTGTACGCTATCCATACATGTTATCCGGGGATACGGTACCCCTTCTAACCTTTGTGCAATGACTTGCAATCCATACTGGGCCTAACACCGTCTGAGCCTGCCTCATGCTGTATAGACATATATTTTGAATGTGTACGCTATCCATACATGTTATCCGGGGATACGGTACCCCTTCTAACCTTTGTGCAATGACGTGCAATCCATACTGGGCCTAACACCGTCTGAGCCTGCCTCATGCTGTATAGACATATATTTTGAATGTGTACGCTATCCATACATGTTATCCAGGGATACGGTACCCTTTCTAACCTTTGTGCAATCACGTGCAATCCATACTGGGCGTGAGAACGGCTGGCGAGCTGTTAAGCAAGCTACAGCACCTGTCCAGACAAGTACAGGGATTCCCTAGCGAGGAGACTTATTTGATTGTTTTCTATGTTGGGACAGCAATTTTTGGGGAGCACTATACTCTGGAGAATGATAGATGGGGCCCACCATACACTGGAACATTCCAAAGGTGGACATCAGACACTGGAGCAGCATTTACAGGGCCCATTATACACTAGAGCAGTAGAAATGGGGCCCATTATGTTTGGAGCATTATTTGGGCCCATAAGACAGTGGAGCTTCATCCATGGGGACCAACATATACTGTAGCATTATGTGGAGCTCATCATATACTGTTTCAAACATTATATGGGACCAATGATTTTGTATGGAGAAATAGATGGGCCTCGTTATGAGATGTAAAAAGTGAGGTATTTTTCATTGTACTATACCGCTATTTCTCTGCCGTATCGGAGCATGATGAGTTGTGGTATGTGTTAAAGGGGCGCTCTTTCGCCCAGGGCACATGAAAACCTGCAGCCAGCCCTCCCCCCCCACAAATTTAGCCAAATAACCCCCATTTTTCAGTGCGTAACTTGTATTATGAAGTTAATTAAGGTTGACAAGCTTAAGTAAGAAGAATTGATGCTTTTGGCATTCAAATGGGCACTGTAGGTGTGTTTCCTGTCCTCCTCTCACTGCCGACTTTTATTCCCCATTGACTTACATTGGGTTTCGTGTTTCGGGACGACCCCGACTTTTCCCTATAATCGGACGATCTTGCTCGACCCGACTTTTGGAAAAGTCGGGTTTCACGAAACGAAACGCGACCCTAAAAAAGCAAAAGTCGCTCAACTCTAGTCTTGACTTATCTCAGAAGCTAAGAATATAGAATTCCAGGAAGGAGGGAGAGAAGCTCCAAGGGGAAGATCTCAAGATCATCTCTCAGCTGAACCCTGAGACCCAAGAATTACATTCTGGTTCATGTTTGAAGGATGTCCAGGAAAACCATCATTAATGACTCAACCTCTGCACATTTATGAAAGTCTTGATAATATTACCTTCTAAGAAGTGATCTAAAGCTTTTTTCAAGCCATAGGCTGATTCTGATGTGACCAGATCTCAAGATAACTATTCCACAGATCCTCTGACCTTAAGGTACCGTCACATTTAGCGATGCACCAGCGATTCCGACCACGATACGACCCAGTCAGGATCGCTAGTGCATCGCTAAATGGTCGCTAGTGAGCTGCCAAACAGGCAGATCTCACCAGCGATGCAGCAGCGGTCGGTGGTTGTTACTTACCTGTCAGACGCGGCAATGAAGAAGTCCTCCCGCCCATGTCCATGTGTCGCTCGTCGGCGCCAGCAGGAAGCCCAGCAGGATGTGGCCGACGGAAAACGGCCCAGGACGTTCTCGCACGATCAGCGATAGACAACGGGGGAGCCGGTCGGAGGTAAGTGTCACACTTAGCGATATCGCTGCTGCGTCACAAAATCGCTAACGCTTAAGCGATATCGCTAGCGATCTCACTTAGTGTGACGGGGCGTTAACAGTAAATAAAACTAATGGTTTCTAACTATCAAAAAACAGTTTATTCTCAATGAAAGCGTCCAATGTTCTCCCACTTCAATAACACGAAACAACATAAAAATAAGAGGTGTTCCCATCTGGGACATTTGTGGAAAAGATTGCTCATACATTTCCCCCATTCAGGATATCCCCCATTGCTTGGAAACCTTTGTAAAATACATATTTTAATTTATAGTCATAGTGTGAAACGCGCGTCAGGAGGTCTGGTGGTAACTATTATGTGGTTCATTTCCTTTTATGGCTAACATTTTCTCCCAAGTGCTTCAAATCCCACCAAGGACAACATCTGCAAGGAGTTTGTATGTTCTCCCCATGTTTGCATGGGTTTCCTTCCAGGTTCTCCAGTTTCCCACCACACTCCAAAGACATAATGATAAGGAATCTAGATTGTGAGCCCCATTGGGGATAGGGATGATAATGTTTGTAAAGCGCTGTGGAATTAAGGCGCTATATAAGTGAGTAAAATAAATGAATTCTGTACACAGATGTACTGAATACTGGCATTATATCTACTTACCCCCTAGGGGGAGATATTGTCGTGTATTATTATTATGCTCATGTGTCTATTAACCCTTTCTCAGGTTTGTTCTTATAATCTGATGTTAGATTTTTGTTTTCTCTATGTGAACTATATTTTCACCTTCTTACTAGACACTATTCACAATTTTTAGAACATTCAAAAAATTTATTTTGAGTCAATTTGAGCCTCGGGAGAATATTTAACTAGTGAGAGTCATACTAATTTCACACTAATATTATGAGTATTATTTTTTCTCAGCAGTAGCATTTAACTGGTTTTATTCTGTATACGTACTTAATAAAGATTGATTTTTTATTTTTTATTTACCACATGGAAGGAGTATTTGGCTAAGTATTGTTAGTTTTGTAGACTCTTATTAACAGGTTTGACTGTTTAGGTTATTGGTTTGTAGCACAGTAGGGGCTAGTTTCACCTGTAACAAGGGCTAATATAATGCCCCAGTCACGGTGGAAAAAATAAACTAAAATAGATAATAAAAATTTTAAAAAATAAACAATAACGAATAAAATGTACCAAACTGATAATTGGAAATTATATACATATTTAACAAATTGGATATTTTTCATGTTCAATACATTTCATTACGTACGTAAGATAAAAGAGAAGTACACATAGTACGTACCCATAAGACCAATTACTGTTTATCATGAATATTTAAAATATAAAGAAAAAATATATATTTTTCTATTTCTGCATAGCAGAAAAAAAATTAAAAAATTATATATATATATATTTATTGCACCGTAACTTATATGTACCCCCAAAACAGGGCTAAAAAGTAATACAATTTGTCCCACATTAAAAAAGCCTCAAACATCCACATCAATATGAAAGCATATTTTAAAAAAATGACGGCTGAAAAAGAGAAGAGACAAAACGAAAAATAAAATAAATAAATATTGTTGGTCATTATGGTTCTTTGACATATGGTCTTTAAATAGTTAATGGAACAGAAATGTAAAAAAAAAAAAAAAACAAACCCACGAACAACATAACAAAGGAAATAATTGCACTGACTGTTCAGATCTAATTTTTTATTGTATTTTTTACAAGTGAAAGACAGACGGCAGGTTCAGGACTTCGTTAGCAGCTTAAAAAACCCTTTAGGGTAGAAGGAATATAATACGCACCTTCTAAGATGGTGAGGATGGCTGCCAGCAGAATGCACAGAGTCTGTATGATCCGTCCCAGCATTGCGGCTCCTGTCAGCACCAGAATCAGGGACCAGGACAGAGTATAGGTCAAAGATCTCCAAGTGATCAGTGATCAACAGAAACCCCAGCAAACCCTCCCAGCATGGCAATGATCATTCAGTGCTGGTAACGCTGGGAAGAACATGATAAAAAATGGTTAATAATGTAGAAAAGCAAAAATAATATAAAATAAATCAATATTTAAAAGAATGAATGTGATCACATGCAGAGGACTGAAGTGAAATGAAAAGAGAAGGTTGTGTGCAGAAAACACAGGAGGAGGAGGAGGAGGAGGAGGAGGAGGAGACAGCGGAAACTGTCTGAACAGAATGGATTATTGCATCTCCAGAAAAGTAGAACAATAAGGCTATGTGCACACGCTGCGATTTTTGCTGCGATTTTGGCCTCTGCGGATCTGCAGCAGTTCTGCAAACAGTGAACAGTAACATGTTAATCTATAGGATTTACAATCTGCTGTGCACATGCTGCGGATTTTTAACTGCGGAAAAGCTGCGGTTTTGAATCCGCAGAAAGAAATGACATGTCACTTCTCTTCTGCGGATTCTGCTGCGGTTTACCATCTCCTCCATTGTAGAGGTGATAAACCGCAGGGGAAAACCGCAGGCCAATCCGCAGGTCATTTTACCTGCGGTTTTACCTGTGGTTCCGCAGATAAAAAAACCGCAGCGTGTGCACATAGCCTAAGGCTACGTTCTCACCATGAGCTTTTCAGTGAGTTTTTGATGTAAAAACATACACATCATCAAAAACTCACCAAAAGCTCATCATGGGAACCTAAGCTAAAACTCAACGATTCGCAAAAATGACGAGGATTTGAAGAGAACAATGTGAACGGATTACAACATGTTAAAGGTTAGAGGAGAAACTGGTCTGACACATTTTTTTTTATTAAAAAAATAAACGTGGATAGCGGCCCTTTAAAAAAAATAAAAAATGGGCACTGGCCCTACCCACCCCGTATTAATACCATGCTGTTTCTTTCATATATGATGACTAAAGTCGTGATGGGCATGAAGGATGGGAAGTAATACCCCTTTTTACTTGGTCACACACCTCCCATCCTGGGCTAGTCCCAATCATTTAACTATATCATTCACTGTACCTATCAATTACACACTAATAAAGCCCACTACTACCTACCTTGCTCTATCTGTCACTACACTGGGCCCTAAATCCTAATCTATAAAGTCACTAAACTACATCCACCATACAGCTGCACGACCAACTCTACCCTCACCTATTGTATTCTCACCCTGCCCTTGTAGATTGTGAACCCTTATGGGCAGGGTCCTCTCTTCTCCTGTACCAATAGGTGACTTGTATTGCTCATAATTAGGCTGAGTTCACACGTGGCTTTTTTTCGCGTTTCCGCGGCGGTTTTAACCGCGCGATTTTGCCGCGAAAACGCGAAAAATAAGCATCCCATGCATTCCTATGGGATTCCGCAATGCTATGCTAATGCTGCGGTTTTTACCGCGGCGGAATCGCTTCGCGGTAAAAACCGCAGCATGCTCATTAATTTGCAGAATCGCGGCGATCCCGCACCCATAGGAATGCATTGTTCCGCTTACTTCCCGCATGTGGCTGTGCACACCATGCGGAAAGTAAGCAGAACAATTGCGAATGGTAGCCACGGTCCGGAGGAGAGGAGACTGTCCTCCGGGCTTTGGGTACTATATCCCTGTAGAAATAGAATTTAAAATAAAAAATATTGTTATTCTTACCTTCCGGCGTCCCGCACAACATTCCCGCCTCTCTCCACGCTCCCGGTCCCAGTAAGCTATTGACGAGTGTGACCAACCTGTCAATCAGTTCTCCAAGCGATGCTACAGATCGCTTGGAAAACGCTAGCATACTGCAAGCTAAATACGCTTGCAAAATGCTAGTTTTTCCGCAGGAAAATCGCGGGAATTTAAAATGCGATTTTCCCGCGGAATGGAATTCCGGAATTCTCGCGGTAATTTCCGCGAGAGTTCCGGTACGTGTGCACTAGCCTTATGGTACTTGTTTCTGTCACGTATACCCCTTTTCACATGTAAAGCTCCATGGAATAAATGGCGCTATATTAATAAATAAAAATAATTTCGATTGCAACATTATGTGGGTCTGTGTTGGGAAGGCAGTGCACTTTCCACAAAACAGTGGATACCACGCTGCCCACCATGCATTGTTGGATTGCTATCACAAACTAACAATAATCCTTTTTGAGTCACAAGCGAGTGTCAAGTTTATATTATGATTTACGGGATAGGCCCCTACCTGAGCACCAAGTCACTTGAAGTCCCGTTCTGAGTCTTCCACTCAAGCATGTTATATGAAGCAGATGGCCTACCTCTCTATTTACCTTTCTACCGTTTATCTGTATTTGCATGCAGGCACCCCCAGGGGGGAGCAGTATAGCATTTTTTAGATTTTTTTGATCAATCAATACAAAGAAATGTTTGTAAGACAGAAGCTTTGATAAAGTCCTTTTCTCTGTGTCTATAAGTGTATATTTTTCACCATCATGTATCATACATCATGTCGATATTATTTTTGTGAAAACCCTTATAATTGCTCTACATTTATTTATATCATTGTTTATCAATGACTAACAATGATTAATAATATGAACCATAAAAATCATACATCTAATGACTTACAAAATGCATTGGTCATTATACACATATATATATATACAAATTCACTCAGAATAAAACTCAATTGAGTTTTTTTGTTATATACGATCTGAAAGAGCATTATATGTGGGTTCAGTAAGACATTTTTATAATTTTTCTTTTTCATGGTTTTGTTTTTTCACTTATTCACTTTTGTATAACACAGCATTATTTGCTGACACATATGTTTCCACTTGCACTTAATTTCCCCTATCAAAGAGGGGGTATATAGTGGAACTGGCAACATTCACTAGTTGTTATGATTAAGGGCGTCTAGCCAGAAACGCGTAAACAACATTCTGTTGTCTGAACAGCATTCAATAAATCACCAGAGCACTCAGCTGGATCGCTTCTTCTTTCATTATTGCTGTGCGGCCAGGGCAGGGCCGGATCTGAGTCTGAGGTGCGGTGAGGTCAGACGTGGGTGAGCTGGACTTCTATATAAATTTCTACATTGCCTTCCGTGCTCCCTAGTTGACCAGAAATCTTTTAATGCATTCAAACAACTTTGTGGAGAAACTCTCCTCTTGGTTCCATGAAGCAAGCACTTTCTTAGGCTACTTTCACACATCAGGTTTTCGGCGTCAGGCGCGATCCGGCGTCGTGCCGGAATGCCGGATCCGGCAAATGTTTTGTAAAACCTGAAGTGCCGGATCCGGTTTTCTGCCGGATCCGTCTTGTTCTTGACAGACAAAACCGGATCCGTCTCATCCGGTTCATCCGTTTTTCTATCCGTTTTTCTATCCGTTTTTCGACGGATTACGCCGGATCCGGTTTTTAAAATTGACCCTTGTGGCCTTCCGAACGGGATTGGCTACTGGAAAACTAGATATAGCATGTTCCTACAGCCCTTCTTTGACAGGTTGTAGAGAAGAAAGTGCAGGTTGGAGAGAAGAGCAAGTTACTGGCGAAGATGGATGTTGTCATTGGAAATATTACCACTAGAAGTTCTTTGACGGTTTCAGTAATGAGGGACAATTTTCCACTATACTTTATGTCACCTCAAGGCAGAGTACACTGGCAGGATGACAGAGTGTGAAAGATTTGTGCCCTAAACTTGAGTACCTTCTGGACCAACAGTATATACCTTTGCCAACCAAAGTTGGCTATCTTGTCATGGTCTCTATTTTTAGCTTTAGGCCACAGGTGTGTACCTGGTTGTGTTTTATGCAAAGTATTTCACCTTTTAACAAAAGTTGTGTACATTGTTAGGAAATCACCAACAATAAACACAACTTTTTAGGTGAAATACTTTGCTTCAAACACAACCAGGAACACAACTGTGGCAAAAAGCTAAAATTTACCCACAGTTATATACCTGGTTTTGAATACCTTTTTACCTTTGAAATACCCTGTATTTAACCTTTTTTTAAAACATAGTTCGCCGCAGAAAGAAATGACAGACAACCATTGTGAAACGAATTTAACTTTTATTTAAATTTTTTTTTTTTTTATGTTTTTAAAGTGCAAAAAACTTTTTTAATAAAGGTTTTAAACCCAATGGGCATTTTTATTACAACAAAAAAACATTACAAATCTGTGTACTGTGGGGTGGAAATACTGCTGGAGGGGCTGCGGGACACTTCGACACTGGGTGTGTGGAGAGAGGACTGGGATCGTGGTGGGGAAGGAACAGTTAGAGGTGAAGGTGTGGAAAAAGCTACAGAATGGGTGGACATGTGGGAGGCAGAAGAGGTGGTGGGCGGTGGAGTGGAGGGTTGGGCTGGGACTGTAGGAGCAGATGATGTTGATGGAAAGTTGTATGGGGAAGGAGTTTGGTACGGGGAAGGAGTTTGGTACGGGGAAGGAGTTTGGGACGGGGCAGGTTGCTGGAAGTGGGGAGATGTCTGGTACTGGTGAGGTTGCTGGTATGTAATAGGAGGGGGAGGATGGAAAGTGGCTGGAGGGGGTGCAGATGTAATAGGAGGGGGAGGATGGAAAGTGGCTGGAGGGGGTGCAGGTGGAGGAACTACAGTGGTGGGAGGTGGAGGTTGGGAGGTAACCTGCTGTAGAGCACCGTGGCACGAATGCATTACATGCATCTGCTGGGTAGGAGATAGTGTTGCCATGCGCTCCACAACAGACCTGAAAAAGGTGTGGTTTGGTGAAGATCTTGCTTCTGAATGCATGGTTTGCAGAAGTGTCTTCACCTCCAGAATGCTGGAGTTGATCTGCTGAAAGCCTGCGGCGATTTGCTCTGACAAGACTTTGAGACAGTTCTGGAAAGATGCATTCAGATGCAATAACTCTTGCGCATAACTCTTTTCCTGACCCCTCTGCCGCTGCCGCCCAGTACCCGCAGGTGTACTAGAGGCGGCAGGGGCAGAAGGGTGGGGTAAAGGGAAAGCGATCTCCTCACCAGCAGCTTCATGTAATGTAGGCGGCCACGATGCTCCTGTGCTGGTGGATGGGACAGATGGGTCGAATGTGTGGGAAGGCTGGGAAGGTGCAGATGTACCAGGGCGGTCGAAGTGTCCCTCGGTGCCGGTCTCCTCAGGGATCGCCTCAGAAGGGTCCAATCGTGCAGGCTCCCGAGTGCTGCTCACCGTGCTGTGTAATAAAGAGAAAAAAAAACAATTAAAATGCTGACATGGTATGGCCCTGGCTGAAAAAAAAAAGTTACATCTAACATTTTTTTCACATGTGGTGTGTAATATTTACCTTCTGGTGAGCATTGTTTCCCGGAGGAACGACAGGGCTTGTGCGTACTTGTACTTGCTCCTGCGTCCTCCAGATCCACTCGGGGCCCGCATCTCTTTATTGAACTCCTTCTTGAAACGATCCCTCACAGACCGCCACCGATTCACAATTCTGTTCCCTGAAACGAGAAAGGAGTGGTTAGTATACAACATCAGTGTTTCACAAACTCCAGTCCTCATGGTCCCCAGGGGTCATGTTTTCAGGATTTCCATAGTAAATAGAAATCCTGAACACATGATCCGTGGGGACCACGAGGACTGGAGTTCGGGAAACACTGGTTTACATCAAGCAACCGTTACTGTATATACTTACGCTCTTTAATCTGGGCCCGAGCTTCGAGGTCCTCCCAGCGGCCCACAAGGAGAGAACAGATTTCCTCCCAGAGTCGTCGGGTAATGATCAGGTCAGCGTGGCGGCGGTCAGTCATATTCCAGAGCGGCTCCCTTTCTCTGACGAGATCGATGAGGCGGTCCACATCAATCCCTCCATCCTCACCGTCAGAGTCGGGAGCACGCTGTGAAGGCTGTTAAAGAAAAAGACAAAAATAACATAATTAGCCTCCACAAAAGAAATGAAATAAAAAGTGCAAAAAAACAAAGCAAAAATATTTATACTTACACGCTGGTGACCGCCGCGTTGCTGTCGCCGACGACCCTGGGAGGCACTGCGAGGACCTCTTGGCCGAGCACCAGATTGGGAAGACTAGAGAAGAAAACAAAAAATGTTATGTCTTTGGATGTAGGCATTTGTTTGCTGTGTGTGGTCTGCAGAACATTGTTTTCTATGTGTTGTGTGTAGTGTGATGTTGTGTTTCTGCGTTTGATGCAAAAAACTTACCAATTGTGAGCCCACTCCAGGTGTCTGTCCACCCCTTCCTTCTTCTTCTGGGAGCTCCTCTTCATCTTGTGATTCCTGTTTTGAAATAAAAGGCAATGAATAGACATATATTACAGAGATGATGGATTTTGGAAATAAAAACTTACCGTCAAACGCTGACGATGCGAGGGAGGGCTCCCAGAAGAAGATGTGCTGTCCTGTTGATGGCCAGACTCCATGGCTGTGGGTATTGCTGCTGCCAGTGATGCCATTTCTGCTGCTGCTGCTGCTGCTGCATCTCTTTGGCGGCTGTTGAATAAAGAGAAACAAAGGGCCAATGAATATCTTGATATTCCATGGCCCTAGTTTGGAGGAATGGGGGATTTGATAATTACCGTCTCTCATCTGCTTCTGGACTCCCCTCCCGTTCAGCATGCTGCTCCATTTGGGGTGGTGCTGATGGTGCTGCTGCTGCATCTCTTTGGCGGCTGTTGAATAAAGAGAAACAAAGGGCCAATGAATATCTTGATATTCCATGGCCCTAGTTTGGAGGAATGGGGGATTTGATAATTACCGTCTCTCATCTGCTTCTGGACTCCCCTCCCGTTCAGCATGCTGCTCCATTTGGGGTGTTGCTGATGGTGCTGCTGCTGCAGATGTCTGCTGCCTTCTCCTGCTCCTGGTTCTTGGCTTGGGTGGCATGTTGGGTGCGGCTGAGGGTCCCATTGTCTTGCTTTTATATATCTCCTGTGGGCAGAGCTACTGAGCATGCTCAGACCAAAAAAACCGGATCCGGCGCATTGCGGCGCTCATAGGCTTTCATTGTGTGAAAAAGCCGGACGCGCCGGATCCGGCGTGTCCGGCTTTTTCGCCGGAGACAAAAAACGTTACAGTAGACGTTTTTTCCAGACGCCGGATCGCGACACATTGCCGGATCCGGCGAAAACCGGATGAAACGCATGGTCATCCGGCGCGATCCGGCGCAAATGCAAGTCAATGGGGGGGAAACCGGATCCGGCATTGCATTTCGCCGGATCCGGTTTCTGTCAAAAGCGCCGGATCGCGCCTGACGGCGAAAACCTGATGTGTGAAAGAGGCCTTAAGGTAACAATTTAAACCTTATAATGGATTATCGCCAGCAGAGAAGTGAGCGAGCTAGGGAACTATTCACCAAACTGAATGATAACCCTAATAATCCAAATAATGAAAGTGCAATAACCAAGATTATCAAGTCAGCAGAGAAAGAAAATCGCCTTTGGTGGAACTTAACATCACTTAAGAATTACTCTGACAAAATGATTATTCCAAGAGGTCTAAGACTGAAAAAAGTCCCCAGTCATGTTTATTCAGAGGACTTTGTGACACAATGGAACTCAATCTTGTCGGATTGCTCCTTTAAATTAATCAGTTTGATTATTAAATATGAAGAAGAAGAGCTTAAAAAAATCCAAGAGAATTTGGATATACTTAAACAAGATTATATAAAGGATGCAACAAAGATACAAATTGATGAACTGGAAACGAATATTAAAAAATCTGTTGACAAAGCAGAAAACAAAATTATGGACATAAAGAAGAGGAAATTTAACAGGAATTCGTATGATTATACCAACAACCAAGTATATGAATGGGGTCGCTGGGAGAATCCCCAAAGATCAATATTGAGAACCCCACGTACCAATAAAAACAGAAATAAAAATTGGAATAAACTGCAACCTACTAGAGTCTCATTCAGCTCAACTGAGCTTGACACATCAGTAAGTCAAAACGATGACTCTGAATTGGACCAAGGAAACCATCAGCAAGCCCAACCTTCAAGTTCCAAAAAACTATTATTTCAGGAAAAAAACTTTCCCAAAAAGAAAAACAGAAGAAGAGGAGGGAGGAAACATCGATCCAGGAATTTTCCAGAAGCGGAATTTACGGCGTCGCAAGATATAGGAAAGTATGACATTATCAATCTGTCTGATTTTCATCTCAATGACGAACAAAATAAGGTTCTTTCTTTAGGATTGAATTTTGCTCCCACCTGTAATTTTGATTTATTTGCAACAATTTGTGATATTAATAAGTTTGTAAGAGATTTGGTTTTGAGAAAACATTTTTATAATGAGGATAACATGAGTGTCAGTGCAGATGGTGCCACAAGTATAGACCTTGATAATTCGTTCGAGTCATTTAATTTTAAGGATCAGGTTGCCCTCTCTTGTCTTAAAGATCTAGCAAGAGAATCAAGTGTAGAAATTAGTAATATCATAGAAAAAAATCATCTTAAGGTTAAGAATAAAAGATTTTATCCAGCGCAGGACCGTTGCCCTGCCATGGATAAATTTCAAACCACCATGGAGCGGGATCTTAGAAATTTATCACTCCGTAATAGTGAATGTCAAAAAATTGTATCAAATAATAATCTGTCTGTTGAGGCAAGAACTGCACTAAAACAACTAAAGGATAATTTGGACATAACGATCAAATGTTCAGACAAGGGGGTTCGGTGGTTGTGATGAACACTGTGGATTATATCCAATGGATAATGAATATGTTGAGTGACACCAGCACTTATTCACCTCTACCATCGGACCCAACAAATAAATTAAAAATACATCTGGACAAACTTATAGATGAAGGTTTTTCTTTGGGTTGTTTTGATAACAGAGAAGCTAGATTTCTCAAACAAACAGAGGCCATTACCCCTATCATGCACGCATTACCAAAAACACATAAAGGAATTTTACCTCCTCCCATGCGTCCAATTATATCAGGGATTGGTTCCATTAGTGAACAACTAGGGGAATGGCTAGATAGAATATTACAACCTTTCGTCCGCAGGGTTCCTGGTTATCTTAAAGACACTTCTTCTGTCATCCAAAATATGAAACAAATAAGGTGGTCTCCACGATATTCATGGCTAACTATAGATGTGGTGTCTTTATATCAATCCATACCCGTGGCTGTGGCACTATCTGCACTCAAACACCATTTAATTACCTATTCTGATATGACTATGGACATCATAAATTACATCGTAGATGTTGTCCAATTTCTTATGCTTAATAATTATTTCTATTTTAATGGCAAATATTTTATTCAGAGTGCAGGAGTTTCAATGGGAGCAAAGTATTCACCCTCTGTAGCAAATTTGACCATGAGCTGGTGGGAGGGATTGTATATTTATAATCCATTGAATCCCTTTTTGAAGGATGTAATTTGGTACGGCAGATTCATAGATGATATGCTAATCATATGGATGGGCTGTGAAGCTGCCGTACAGAATTTCATTTTTTATTTAAATAATAATATTTTCAATCTTGAATTTAAAGTTCAACATAATCACAATGTCACCCAATTTTTGGATCTGACCTTGGAGGGGAGGATGTTTTCTAGGATTTTCACTAAAACTTATAGAAAGCAGATAGCTGGCAACACTATTTTGCATGCTACCAGCCACCATCCAGCACATACAAAGCGATTCCATTGGGTGAGATTATCAGAGCAGACCATAATTGTAACACCCCTGATTCTTATATTGCAGAAATAAATAGCATTGAAAATCGCCTACAAGCTAGAGGATATAAAAATTGGATGATCAATAGAGCCAAAAAAATAGTAGATTCTAATAAAAAATCAAATAAATTAAAGAATTCAAAAAATCCAATAGGATTACAACCAAATCAAAAATCTAAAAAGTGGAAGAAGAACTATATGTCACAAAATAGCTCACTTACACTTGTTTTGAAATATAGTAATCAATTTGATATCATCAAATGTATGTTTCATAAAAATATTTCCATCTTGAGAGAAGATAATATCCTAAATAATATTTTACATAACAACTACAAAGTAGTATATAAAAAGGCTACCACACTAGCCAATATTCTTTCACCCAGTGCTATCAGATCTTCTCAATCTATAGGCAATTGGTTATCATTGAGGGGTTTTTACAAGTGTGGTTTGCACAACTGCAAAATGTGCACAGTGGCTAAGAAATGTAAGTTTTTTACCAACACAACTAATAATAATAAATATCAGATCAGTTCCTTTTTGAAATGTAATACTCGGTGGGTCACCTATATCATAGAGTGCACAAAATGCAATCTCAGATATGTTGGTAGCACAAAACGTTCAGTTCGCACCCGAATTAAGGAGCATCTTCATGATATTGTTAAATATAACCCAGCAAAAAATACATCACAGGCTTCTAAACACTTTATTCAAAAACATGACAAAACAATTGAATTTTTTTCTGCATATGCGATTGAAAAACTTCACAAAAAATCCAGACATGGTTTCAATCTAAATGATCTGAGAAATAGAGAGGCTTGGTGGATTTTTCAATTGGACACTAGAGTCCCACAAGGCTTGAATCTTAGACGAGATATCATGTTGCATTATTAGTAGAGTTGAGCGATACCGTCCGATACTTCAAAGTATCGGATCGGAATGGATCGGCCGATCTTTAAAAAAAGTATCGGTATCGCCGATTCCGATACCGGAAGTCCCATTCAAGTCTATGGGACTTCCGGTATCGGAATAAGAAAAACCCTGTTTTTGCCTTGTACAGCCTCTCTGGGGTCTGTACGGGCCTTTCGGGGGGCTGTGCCGGCCTGCCAGGGGGTCTGTGCAGGCTCCGGTGGTCTGTGCCGGCCTGCCGGGGGGCTGTGCCGGCCTGCCGGTGGTCTGTGCAGGCTCCGGTGGGCTGTGCCGGCCTGCCGGGGGGCTGTGCCGGCCTGCCGGGGGGCTGTGCAGGCTCCGGGGGGCTGTGCCGGCCTGCCGGGGGGGCTGTGCCGGCCTGCCGGTGGTCTGTGCAGGCTCCGGGGGGCTGTGCAAGCATCGTCCGATGGGACTACAAGTCCCATCTGGCGATGCCTGCTACCATGACAGTGATTGACACATTAGCCAATGATGGGACAGTAGTAGTCCCATCATCCGGCTAATGTGTTGAATGTAAAAAAAAAAAAAAAAAAAAAAAAAATTACATGCTACATACAGGCTACATACATACAACATGCATACTACATACATGCTACATTCATACTACATATATACTACATGCAACATACATACTACATATATACTACATGCATGCTACATACATACTGCATGCTACATACATACTACATGCTACATACTACATATATACTACATGCATGCCACATACATACTACATGCTACATACTACATATATACTACATGCATGCTACATACATACTACATGCTACATACATACTACATATATACTACATGCATGCTACATACATACTGCATGCTACATGCATGCTACATGCATGCTACATACATACTACATGCTACATACATACTACATATATACTACATGCATGCTACATACATACTACATGCTACATACATACTACATATATACTACATGCATGCTACATACATACTACATACATACTACATGCATGCTACATACATACTACATGCTACATACATACCACATACATACTACATATATACTACATGCATGCTACATACATACTGCATGCTACATACATGCTACATACATACCACATATATACTACATACATACAATACATTCATACAATACATACATAGACATACAGTACATATAACATAGAGTAACATACTTACCAATACTTGTCACATTGTTCCCCGAAGCCATTGTCTTTTCCGGAATAAATATTAACATAACAAACCACAAAAATACTCACCCACGATCCGAAGCAGTCCACGAGTGTGTCCCACGACGATCTTGGGTAGAGAACTGCAGCATCAGCTGTTGCTGCCGTTCTCTACGGGCTGCAGGAATCCAATGACGGAAGGTAGGTATCCTTCCGCACTGTATTCCTCCGCCACTTAAAAAAAAAAAAAGTCCCTAGTCTCACTTTATGCCATTGCTGTGTGGGAATTTCCCACGCAGCAATGGCATAAAGTGAGACTAGGGACTTTTTTTTTTGGTGGATTTTTCAATTGGACACTAGAGTCCCACAAGGCTTGAATCTTAGACGAGATATCATGTTGCATTATTAGTAGAGTTGAGCGATACCGTCCGATACTTCAAAGTATCGGATCGGAATGGATCGGCCGATCTTTAAAAAAAGTATCGGTATCGCCGATTCCGATACCGGAAGTCCCATTCAAGTCTATGGGACTTCCGGTATCGGAATAAGAAAAACCCTGTTTTTGCCTTGTACAGCCTCTCTGGGGTCTGTACGGGCCTTTCGGGGGGCTGTGCCGGCCTGCCAGGGGGTCTGTGCAGGCTCCGGTGGGCTGTGCCGGCCTGCCGGGGGGCTGTGCCGGCCTGCCGGGGGGCTGTGCAGGCTCCGGGGGGCTGTGCCGGCCTGCCGGGGGGCTGTGCCGGCCTGCCGGTGGTCTGTGCAGGCTCCGGGGGGCTGTGCAGGCATCGTCCGATGGGACTACAAGTCCCATCTGGCGATGCCTGCTACCATGACAGTGATTGACACATTAGCCAATGATGGGACAGTAGTAGTCCCATCATCCGGCTAATGTGTTGAATGTAAAAAAAAAAAAAAAAATTACATGCTACATACAGGCTACATACATACAATATGCATACTACATACATGCTACATTCATACTACATATATACTACATGCAACATACATACTACATATATACTACATACATACTACATATATACTACATGCATGCTACATACATACTGCATGCTACATACACACTACATGCTACATACTACATATATACTACATGCATGCCACATACATACTACATGCTACATACTACATATATACTACATGCATGCTACATACATACTACATGCTACATACATACTACATATATACTACATGCATGCTACATACATACTGCATGCTACATGCATGCTACATGCATTCTACATACATACTACATGCTACATACATACTACATATATACTACATGCATGCTACATACATACTACATGCTACATACATACTACATATATACTACATGCATGCTACATACATACTATTTGGAAATTCCCACACAGCAATGGCATAAAGTGAGACTAGGGACTTTTTTTTTTTAAGTGGCGGAGGAATACAGTGCGGAAGGATACCTACCTTCCGTCATTGGATTCCTGCAGCCCGTAGAGAACGGCAGCATCATCTGATGCTGCCGTTCTCTACCCAAGATCGTCGTGGGACACACTCGTGGACTGCTTCGGATCGTGGGTGAGTATTTTTGTGGTTTGTTATGTTAATATTTATTCCGGAAAAGACAATGGCTTCGGGGAACAATGTGACAAGTATTGGTAAGTATGTTACTCTATGTTATATGTACTGTATGTCTATGTATGTATTGTATGAATGTATTGTATGTATGTAGTATATATGTGGTATGTATGTAGCATGTAGTATGTATGTAGTATGTATGTAGCATGCATGTAGCATGCAGTATGTATGTAGCATGCATGTAGTATATATGTAGTATGTATGTAGCATGTATGTGGTATGTATGTAGCATGTAGTATGTATGTAGCATGTAGTATGTATGTAGTATGTATGTGGTATGTATGTAGCATGTAGTATGTATGTAGCATGCATGTAGCATGCATGTAGTATGTATGTAGTATGTATGTAGTATGTATGTAGCATGCATGTAGCATGTATGTAGTATGTATGTAGTATGTATGTAGTATGTATGTAGCATGCATGTAGCATGTATGTAGCATGCATGTAGTATGTATGTAGTATGTATGTAGTATGTATGTAGCATGTATGTAGTATGTATGTAGTATGTATGTAGCATGTAGTATGTATGTAGCATGTAGTATGTATGTAGCATGCATGTAGTATATATGTAGTATGTATGTAGCATGTAGTATGTATGTAGCATGTAGTATGTATGTAGCATGCATGTAGTATGTATGTAGTATGTATGTAGTATTTTTTTTTTTTTTAACATTTAACACATTAGCCGGATGATGGGACTACTACTGTCCCATCATTGGCTAATGTGTCAATCACTGTCATGGTAGCAGGCATCGCCAGATGGGACTTGTAGTCCCATCGGACGATGCTTGCACAGACCCCCGGACATCAGCACAGCCCCCCGGCAGGCCGGCACAGCCCCCCGGCAGGCCGGTACAGACCCCCACAGGGTGCACAGCCCCCCCGGCAGGCCGGTACAGACCCCCACAGGGTGCACAGACCACCGGCAGGCCGGCACAGCCCCCCGGCAGGCCGGTACAGACCCCCACAGGGTGCACAGCCCCCCGGCAGGCCGGCAGAGCCCCCCAGCAGGCCGGTACAGACCCTGGGCAGTCCACACAGCCCCCCGGCAGGCCGGCAGAGACCCCCGGAAGGCCCGAAATGACGGCGCATCATGATGCGCACACACCGCGCATCATGATGACGTCAGGCTGTCAATCAACTTTGAACTTCCGATTCCGATGCCGACTTCCGATATTGAAAAAATATCGGAAGTCGGTATCGGAATTCCGATACAGCAAGTATCGGCCGATACCCGATACTTGCGGTATCGGAATGCTCAACACTAATTATTAGTTACCGCAATAACAATCTGTTTGGTATAATGTCTTTAGTTAAAGCCTTACACTGTCATTATTTGATTTTAATACAAACATATTTAGATTCTGTGACAATTTAACTGGGTTAATTGTGCACTTTATTTAGTGAACTTGCACATGCATTGATACTTCCAGGTGCTAAAGTTTTAATCACTGCGACAATACGTGTGGTTGTGCAGTGATTGTAAGAAAAAAAAAAAAAAAAAAAAATTTTTTTCATGATCAACTTTGGCACTTTATCTTATGACAGTGTTCACTAACATGACTTTGTCGATAACCAATAATTCTTGCATTTTACAGATATACATCTGAAAATATCATTGGTTTTTTATAATCATGGAAATAATCCTTAAATTGAGTGTTATAGGATTTATTTATGTCTATCCATGATTATTCGAAATTGTGACCATATTTGGCTCGGAAGGTTTTTATGGAGATTTTTGTCCTCGATGTCGGGAATGATCTGTTGCAGGACATTGTTCACACTTACTTGCGTTGGTTTGGTCATTCCCACAGTGATCGATTTGGAAAAAAAAATAAAAAATTTTGAGAAAGGAACATGTCTTCAATATCGGAATTGACCATTATGGAACTTTGTTCATACTGATCCTGAAAATAACTCATCCATTTTTGTCTTTGCTTTTTGTTTCCAGTTCTTAGGATTTTATTCATATATAATGATTGTCTATAAGTGTATATTTTTCACCATCATGTATCATATATCATGTCGATATTATTTTTGTGAAAACCCTTATAATTGCTCTACATTTATTTATATCATTGTTTATCAATGACTAACAATGATTAATAATATGAACCATAAAAATCATACATCTAATGACTTACAAAATGCATTGGTCATTATACACATATATATACAAATTCACTCAGAATAAAACTCAATTGAGATTTTTTGTTATATACGATCTGAAAGAGCATTATATGTGGTTTCAGTAAGACATTTTTATAATTTTTCTTTTTCATGGTTTTGTTTTTTCACTTATTCACTTTTGTATAACACAGCATTATTTGCTGACACATATGTTTCCACTTGCACTTAATTTCCCCTATCAAAGAGGGGGTATATAGTGGAACTGGCAACATTCACTAGTTGTTATGATTAAGGGCGTCTAGCCAGAAACGCGTTAACAACGTTCTGTTGTCTGAACAGCATTCAATAAATCACCAGAGCACTCAGCTGGATCGCTTCTTCTTTCATTATTGCTGTGCGGCCAGGGCAGGGCCGGATCCGAGTCTGAGGTGCGGTGAGGTCAGACGTGGGTGAGCTGGACTTGTATACACTTTTCTCTGTGTGTATACAGGACTTGTCTTTGGTCTGCAGGAGAATTTTAGGTAAGTCCACCAAGAAAAGGAACATCTTCGATACATCCTCCCTCTGTTCTGGATTATGAAAGAGGGGTCCCTTAATCTCTGTGAATTTGTCAAGGGTAGAGAAAAGAGTTCTCACAAAACCTGTAACAGGCCAGAAAGTTATTTAACCTATTAGTCATATGCAGATATCTCGTAATATAGGAATGAGTACCAAACATGAAAGCGTTTCGCTTGTACGGTTACATTTGGTGGTCAAGCTCGTTTCTTGCTGACATATGGAGTTAAATGCCAACACTCACTACATCTAGGGAAATATATGTAACTGTGTCATGAGCCAAGATTTCCTTCTCTGTATCTCCTGGCACAGCCTGGTGCAGACACTCTATATATATAACGTCGTTATATATATCGCTTCTATCTAGTGCTCTATATTCTTTTTTGGCTCCCACATGTTTTGTACATAATAAAATGAACACTTGTTGGCATTATATTTCTCTGAGTGTGCGGTGATTCTATATTATTATTGGTAATAGGACCTACAGGTCCGTTACACCTGCACCTCAATAATAAGACTTGAGTGCACGCTATTTTCCTTGATTACGTTGTTACATTGGCGCTTGCACCAGTCTATTCCCTATTTCTACATGTCTACTGACACGTTTGCATATGATTTGGCCACTTGTTCCAATATCTTGGCTCAAGTTACTAGTTCCAATGAATTCTTGAGAACTCCGGTCCAAGAACTAAGGACTAGAGACTACGAAAAAGCAAAACGCAAACTAATTTCATATGACCTGCATTGTACCACATTAGCTGAATACCATAGACAGAGTAAAATTCCTAGGGGACTCAGGAGCAATCTCCGCCCCACTCTCTTCTCTGATAATACAGAGTATTGTGATAAATACAAAAAAATACTCAACAAGTGTTCCTTAGACATCATTATATTGACAGTAGAATATCTTCAGAGGGCTATTGTGGAAACTAAGCAGAATATACAGGCTATTGAAGCGCAACTTTCCACCTCTATTTCCTCAACTGAGTGGTCATCATTGAAATCCAAAACCGATAAAATCCTGTCCGAACATCAAAAGTCTCTACAGGAATGTAAGAGACAGAAGTTTCAACGTGACTCAGACGATTATTCTATGAACAGAGTATACAGATGGAACGATACATCTGCTACTACGGGCCAATGGCGCAGATCCCGTTACCAACGTGGAAATGGGTCCTTCAGTTCCGGGAGCGAGTCCTCCATGAATTCTGGCAGACAACGTTTTTTAGGACGGGGCCGTCGAGGGGACCCGCGAACCACAGACCCACCAGGCGAGGCAGGAGAAAGAATGGCAACGCGTTCACAGGTGAGACACCAGATGCAGTATCAGACCTGGTGATCAACATTTCGGACTATCTCCTCTCTCCCTCTGAGCTCTCTTTGCTTCAGAAGGGACTATCTTTCTGCCCCACTCCTAAGTGGGATGCATTTCAACGTGAGAAGGATCTCAAGAGGTTTTACCGGACAGTTAGACTTAAAACCCACTTTGGCTTATCTCCTAACCCTATGGGCGAGAGATCTCCAATACCGGGTGATGTTCAGATTCCGGAATTGTCTATTTCTACACTTGGTCTTCGCAGTCCAAGTAAATTTTGTCCTCCTTGCACATATCATGCGACGGAGACATTTATTTCATTAGTGGACCGTGAGGTTAAAATGCTGTCCCACCAGGCACAACTCGGTCTCTTCCCTACTCACTCCAATCTATCACCTGCTGAGAAACAGGCTCTTAACTCTATTAACAGCAATAAGAACATTATAATTAAACCGGCTGATAAAGGCGGTGCCTTAGTTGTCATGAACTACATGGATTACAACAGGGAAGTGAATAGACAACTATCTGATACCAGCACTTATGGGATTATTCCTAGGGATCCGGTTTCCACTATCACTCACAAGATTAGGAACCTTACTAAAACATACTTGGACCATCACACAATTGATCAAAAAACTGCCAGTTTCCTTGTGAACCCTCATCCAATTACACCAGTGTTTTATATACTTCCAAAGATACATAAATTTCTAGAAAATCCGCCAGGCAGACCGATTGTCGCATCTACCGACTCTGTCTTATCCCCACTATCCATCTTTCTCGAGAAAATATTCACACCCCTAGTTAAACAGACTAGATCCTTCCTTCTAGATACGGGTCAATTCCTAAATATCATTAAACAGCTAGGCAAGGTACCCCCGGGCAGTATTCTCACCACCCTCGATGTCAATAGCCTCTACACTTCAATCACCCATGACAAAGGGATTGAAGCTGCAAAATTTTTACTCAATTCCTCAGAACTGTCAACAGACTCAATACAGTTTTGTCTAGATCTTCTCAGTCTTGTATTACATGAGAACTACTTTTTGTACGAGGATACCTATTATATACAGAAGTGCGGGACTGCGATGGGCGCGAACATAGCGCCAGCGTATGCTAATGCCTACATGAACTACTTCGAGATCAATCATGTGTTCTGTAATGATCTTTTTTTACAATATGCTATAGAATATCACCGCTATATCGATGATATCTTCTTTATTTGGACAGGAACCACATTATCATTACATGACTTCTACCTACACCTCAATTCCATCCGTCCAGAATTACAGTTCACACTACATTTCAATATGGAATCGGTCCCTTTTCTAGATACAAAAGTTTTACAAGATAGTGAGGGGAATCTCTCCACAGATTTATACTGTAAACCAACGGATGCCAACAGTCTTCTACACTATTCGAGTTGTCACCCAAAGGCCACCAAGAATAGTCTTCCACGCTCACAATTTAATAGGGTGGCACGTATCGTCTCTGATCATGATATTCGTAATGAGAAACTTGATATTATGACAAAAAAATTTAAGGACAGATGTTATCCAGCAAAACTACTTGAGGTTGAAAAACAACGGGTATTAACCCCTTCATCTCCTCTACCGAGGACATGTGCAAAAGAAAGAATCCCATTTGTACATACTTCCATCCACTAATGCCCAGAGTTTATTCTATTATCAAAAAACACTGGCCCCTCCTCTTTAAGGCTTACCCTGACGTCGGCTCTTTTGAAGCACCAGTTTTAATTTGCACTAAACGCCCTACTAATATTCGCGATAAAGTGGTTAGGGCTGACATAGGCAGTAAACTTCCTACAACTACGCAGAGGCTAATTGCCCCTCGCCGTTGCGGCACATTCCCTTGTCTGAGTTGCGCAGCCTGTTCGAATGTGATTAGGTCAGACAGTATTACTCATCCAAGGACAGGTAAATCCTTCCCTATACGTGGCTACTATACATGTGATTCGAACTTTGTGGTTTACCTGGTAAAATGCCCATGTGGCCTCCTCTACGTAGGGGAAACAACCCAGCATGTTAAGGACCGCATTGCCAGCCACAAATCAACAATTAGGTGTCAAAAAAACTGGTTACCTTTACCTGAACATTTCACTAAATATCGACATTCAGTGGCACAATTAAAATTTCAGGTAATCGAGCATGTACCACGCCCAAGGAGAGGGGACGACCATGTTAAATTATTAAGAGAGAGAGAAACCTATTGGATACACAAGTTAGACACTCTAGCCCCTAAGGGGCTGAATAGGGAGATAGACTGGCTCCTATAACTGCTAATAACCTTTTCCCTGCTTCTTCTGTTATTTTTCAGACTCGCTAACATGCTATTACCCTAGGTGAGTTTTGCTCCGCCCACTGGACTCTTATTTTGGATTTTTTATTTTTTATTTTTTATTTTTAATTTTCATTTTTTAGTCTTTTATCTTTTATTTTCTACTTTATTTTCTTCATAACCCTATATATACAATGCATGCATATTTAACTAGTTGCGCATGGTCAGCAACATTGTTGGTTTTTTATTTTTATTTTTATTTTTTATTTATTTTATTTCCATTTTGTTTTTTCATTTTTCATTCCCTATTTTTATTTTTATTTTTACATTTCATTCGCTTATTCCTCTTATTTACCATTTTTGTTTTTTGTTTTCTATTATTCTCTGTTTTTCCTTTTGCATATTTCATTTTCTTTTCATGGTTTATTGTTTTCCATATGCCTGCTTATATATTAGCTTCTCTTATTATTATTTTTTTGCAATACTATATTTTTTTGCAATACTATGATGTTGTCCACATGTCATACAATTATAGCCTCTACGCACTTTACACACACTATTCGGCGCTATCAGATAAACTACAGGGACGCCAATCTGCTGATCACCCTGACAACCATCACAGACATGCGCAGTGTCTATACTAAGACAGCGCGACGTCACTTCCGGTTCAGGGGTTTTACTTCCGGCCGGATGCGGCCACCTGGGCTCCCATATAAATACAGCCACATACAGAGGGTTATAGCATGACGCCATTGCAGCCAGGCGCGGGAGCGCCGCTTTACAGCACTAAAATCACAGGTAACTCTCCTTCCAAATGACATCTATATTAGAGCGCTATTACATAGTAATTTACTGACATTTTGCACATTATGCGCAACACACATAGTAATGTGAGATGTCCTGCATTCTTTTAAGAGCGTTGCTTAAAATGGCCATCTTGTGTGGATTTATTTATCTCATTATACTATTTAGACACTCTGTGGGCAAGTACTTTTTGATGACATTACCATATACTTAGTCCTTTTTAATATCATCATGATCAATAGGAGCATAAGTCTTCTCATCACAAGGATGGTATTTATGCTTTTCTCCCCATAATGCTGATGCACTATACACCACACACAGATAACCAAACCAGAATAACTACGGTTACAACTTTATCTATTTTTCTATTTTTACTAACCATGATGTTGACGAATTCCTTTCAGCCGTTTTACTTGGGCTTTTCTCTTGGGAGTTCTCTTGCAATCTATTCAAAAGATTTGAAAACGGATTCAGGTAATCCTTTTCTTTCCCCCTATTCCCCTTATTCTATTGAGTATGGTACTAGTTTTCTGGGCTTTTGCTCCAGCTTCGTACATCCATGTTCTCTGTGAAAGCAGTATAATGTCTATGTATATATGTTTTTATCACTGTATTATATTTGGATGATGTTTATTTGGTGTTGTATATTCTCTTTTCTGTTTTTTCTGCAATTGTTTTTTGGTCTCTGTATATATTTTGATGTATTTTTCTCTATTTTGCAGCGATAAACTGATAAAGGCTCGGGCTGAGCCGAAACGTCGTTATATATATCGCTTCTATCTAGTGCTCTATATTCTTTTTTGGCTCCCACATGTTTTGTACATAATAAAATGAACACTTGTTGGCATTATATTTCTCTGAGTGTGCGGTGATTCTATATTATTATTGGTAATAGGACCTACAGGTCCGTTACACCTGCACCTCAATAATAAGACTTGAGTGCACGCTATTTTCCTTGATTCAGACACTCTATGTGGCACCCAATAGAGCGGTGTTGGTAGATCCACAACATATTTTTGCTACATTTACACGGCATCATTTTCTAGTTGTTTCTAACCGAGTATGAGATCTGCAAAACTGGAAATTACCTGCAGAGGTACAAATTGACCAGGAGGGAACATGTTGAGTGGAAGAGATTGATATCAATGGGTAGGCAAGGGAAATGCACAACGGGAATGTGCTTCCCATACCCAAATTATCTCCTACAGTATTTCCATGATATCAGCTTTCATAGACTTGGGGTTTCATTTCTTTTTCCTTAACTTTTTAAAAAGAATCTGTCACTATGAAGAACTTATCAAGATAACGATATTTTTTTTTTTATTTTTAAATTCTTTAATTAAGTTTTACAAATGACAAAGAAAATAGAACAAACATCGACTGACATCTGATTGCTTTAATCAGATGTCAGTCGATGTTTGTTCTATTTTCTTTGTAATGGAGTGGCAGGGTGATACAAACCCGCCAATAAAATGAAAAAACAGCCGATGAAAGTCGTTAAATGGATGTAACACAACAATACAACTTTCAGGTATATCGTAATGTAGAAACAGACTTAGCTCCGGGGCACGTGAATACGAGAACCAGAGCCTATTTTAGGGCTGAGACATAGTAAATCAAATAAGGCATGAAAATTCAAGTTGGAAGCATGGTGAGTACAGGAGAGTAAAATGCAAGCAATGCTACGAAAGCAAATTTAAATTAAGATTTCGGGTCCAATCACTGCGACTCAAGGGCAATACAAAAAGACAAAAATACTTGAACCAATGGGGGAGGAGCACCAGACTCAAGTAAGCTAAGAGTTGAAACGTATCCTTGGATGCTATATAGAGAGGAATTTATCATGTGTTTGTGAATCCCAACTGGACAATTCTTCCATCCTACGAATATCCTGGACTTTAGTTATCCATTCACTTAAAGAGGGGGGGACGTTTGTCTCCAATGTAATGAAATCAGGTGTTTTGCTGCAGCCACCAGTAGAGGGAGCAATTTACGTTTTTTAGGATTGTAGGAGTTTGAGGGGAGAGATAACAGAACTTCCTGGGGAGTTAAATTTTTTTTTATTATTCCCAACTGGCGAATGTATCTAAATATTTCGTCCCAGTAAGTGCCAATTATTGGGCACTGCCAAAAGATATGTATAAAAGACCCTACTGAGCTCAAACGTCTCCGACAGGGGAATCTGAAAGGCCTAAGTGATGGAGTCTTTCCGGGGTTCTATACCAACGTGAAAGGATTTTAAATGCGTTTTCCTGTAAGAGCACACATCTGGAAAAACCATGTGAGTTACCCAGAATCTGTTTAGTCTCACGAGGAGACAGGGACAAGTTAAGCTCCGTTTCCCATGAGGAAAGATAGAGCGGTTTGAAATGAGGGGAGGGAGAAATAAGGTTAGCATATATTTTAGAGATAAGTTTAGGAGGTAGCGATTTTAACTTAATACCGATTGGCTCTGGCTGGAGCTTTTTTTTATGTGTGACTTTGGACTTGAATTTGGAGACGATATGCTTTATATGATATTTTTGTATGAAGTCTCGAGGTCGTTTTTAGCACCCCGTGGCCACTCATCATCACATTGAATCTGATTAGAGAGAAGATGTGAGATAGGGAGATTGGGTAATGTTTCCCACAAATAAAATGCATCCACATAATTCGAGTCCATAAGCCAAGGGATAATTTTTAAGGGGATGTTGTCCAGGAACAGACACTGCGGTAGTCCATTGGGGATAAGGCCTCGTCTCATGGCTAGAGTGTTGCTTGTTATTGCATCTATTGAGTGGGGAGGGGGGACAGAAGAGGTCCAAAGATAAATCTCCGCTTTCTTACCTAAAGCTGGAGTCACACATAGCGACTTACCAACGATCCAGACAGCGATACGATCAGATAAGGATCGTTGATGCATCGCTGTGTGATCGCTGGTGAGATGTCACAGGCCGATGTGCCCAACAATGCAGCAACGATATGGTGACATATAACGACCTTAGTAACGATGTCAAAGGTCGTTGTAACCCTGTCACACTACCTTTTTCTTCTGACGATGCAGTAACCGATGAGGGTGGTACTCTGTGATGTTCCAGGCACCCGGGAGTGGATTAGCGTTGACATTTCCGCGCCCCCAAGCTCCGATTGGTGGTCGCTACAGCGTTCTGATTGGCGGAGTTTTGTTCTTTGTTCAAGACCCCATTAAAAGGCCGTCGCATTGATTCTGTTCATTGTTCCCGCCAGTGTATACAGATCGCTGCAGTGTACTTTGTCCCTGTCAGCGTGTATCACGGATTACAGTAGCGTTGTTTGCCCTGCAAGATCACAGTAGCGGTTTCTGGCTGCAACATCAGACCAATTGGATATCCTTTTATTTGTGTTCATTTACTTATTGGACAATTATATTGCATGGTAGGTGTATTTTTCGTATTGAAAGTGCTCTATTTAAATCAACATTTACTTTATCGATTGTAGTGATGGTTAGCGGGCGTGTCAAGTTGCGCATATTAAAAAAAAATTTTCTCTTTGTTTTTTAAAAACAATTTAATTCAAATTTATTCCCATGTCTTTAATTTTTTTAAAAAATTTAAAGTTCTCTGCTTTCATAACTCTTTAGGTCTATGGTTTTCTTTTTCTTTTTTTTTTTAACGGGCAGCCATTTTAGGTGAACTTTGTTGTGCACACCCTTATCCAGTAAAAAAACTGTGCTTGACTTCTAACTTAATTATTTTATTTTGAACTGTTTGAAAACATTGCTAACTGTATTGAATTCTTTCTTTCAGATGTCTTACAATACCGAAGAATTCATTCGTGAACTGATAGAATTGTATAGGTCTCTTCCATGCCTTTGGAAAATTAAGTCGTCCGAATATAGTAATCGTATCAAAAAACGGGAGGCATACCAGAAGATGATTGCCCTCTTCCAGCGCCGTAATCCGGATGAGAAGGTGGATGAAGGTGTAGTTAGGAAAAAAATCCAAGGTCTCCTCACTGTCTATAAAAAGGAGGTAAACAAAGTTGAGAAGTCAAGGAAGTCAGGTGCCGGCACTGAAGAGGTCTATGTGCCTTGGTTATGGTACTTTGACTTGCTTGACTTTACCCGTGACCAGGAGATACCACGGCCATCTGTCTCATCGGTGCGTCAGACCTTGGATGAAGACCCCCTGATCCACTTGGATCAAGATTCTCCAGATGCAGATGCAAGTTCCTTCTTAAGTCATCCAGATTATATAAATGTAGAAGTGTGTGCATTTCTATCACTTAATTGAAAAAAGTAATGGTTTAACCTGTTTGATTCTGCAGTTTTCACGCGTTCACCCTGGAAGTTCAGATAAGTACACCAATTAAAAATTAATTTTTAGTGCTCTGCATGACTGTGGACTGCATGATGTCCTGTGATTACTTTTTTGATTTCTTTAACCGTACTTTTCTTTCTCCGCAGCCCCATCAGCAAGAACTTTGCACTCCAACGACTGCTTACCTTACGGAGAACAGTATGGAGGACCCTTCCGAGGGTTCAAGTCAAGACCCACCGGCCTCAAATGTACCTCGGCGACACCCGCTTTCCAGAAAAAGAAAGTCATCCGTGCAGCCATCGCCAGACCTCCTATGTTTGGCGAATCAAATAATGGCTATTCAGGCAAAGAACAACGTGGACCTCTTTGCACAGTTTATGGCTGAGAGACTGGGAAAGCTGGATCCTCGGCAAAGAAAACACGCCGAAAGGGTCATCTTTGAAACGTTGAGTCAAGCAGATGAAGGACAACTGGATGACTCTTCAACTGTCTGACGTTTGCACGACCATGATCCATCAGAACACACATGGACTCAAAAGTTCCAGCCACTGCGTAGCTCGCCTGTTCGTCATGTTGTTCCACCACAAAACCGTGCGTTACCAAACCCTCCCCCCCAGTATTCAGATTATTCTCAATCTTTTTTAACACAACTGTCTACTCCGCCTGGGCGTGGTTATTCCACAGAAGAGTTCCAGTACCAGGATTTATAGCAACCGTATACTATCTGTTTATATTTGATTTGCAATAATTTACATTATTGGTTGTTTGTGTATATTGTGTTTTTATTTTCTGTTTAATAAATATATTTTTCCCTTATTACTTGAAATCTGCATCAGCTTATTTCCATGACAACCTTGTGTTTTTAAAACGTGGTTGGTTAGGGCCATGTATTTACATGCAAACATGAAATGTATGATATTTGATGGAATGTGTGTGGTTAATGTTGCGTTTCAAACACGTGTGTTAATTGGCCCGCACGGGATTGCAACGGAGTCCCCTCATCATGTGCCCCCCTTCACACCTCCTTCCCGCTCCTGTCACCTCATCCCAGGTCCTTCGTCCTGCCTTTGAGAAAAAGAATAGCAAAACAAAAAAAGAAAAAAAATAATTAAAAAAAAGACAACTTGAAAGCGAATAAGAAATAAAATTTTTTTTTATTTTTGGTCCAAAACAAAGGCCTGAAATGTGAACAATATTTTCATAAACAAACATATTAAACCACAATTTAGTTGCGGCGGCTACCGCCGTCATCTTCTGCAGCCGCTGAGCGCATCAGCAGGGCTCTGTGTGCTTGTAAGGCCTCAATGGCTCGGTCCACTGAGGCCACTAGTTCTGCAGTAGTGGGGTTTTCTGTTAAACAAAATAATACTGTAAATATAAATTTAGGTGCCATCATCAAATTATTTTGCACAGTTTAATTTATGTTACACTTACGAACGTGTGGTTCCACCTCCTCCACACTACCTTGCGTGCCACTGGGTGGTGATGGGCTTATGGACCATCCCAAGGGCCTTGCATCCTGATGTGGTGGGGTGGCTGTTGAATCCCCCTCTTCCAGCTCACTGTCCTCTTGCGCCAGGTCTGCAGGTGTGGGAGAAAAGAAAAAGCGCATTATGAAACTGGTGCAACACTGTCTCATAACCCCCATAAACAATACAACCAAATATGAGGGTCTTATGGATGCTGCAACAGTGTCGGATGTCCCCCACTCTTAATGCCCCAGTATATGAAAGGGAATGTAAATGGTGGAGCAATGTCTCATGAACCCCATTAACAATGCTCCAGTATATGAAGTGGCCTTATGGATGATGCTACAGTGTGTGATCTCCCCCACTATTTATGCTCCAGTATATGAAGAGGGCTTAAGGATGTTGCAACAGTGTCGGATGTCCCCATTGTAACTGGAAATAGTATATAAAGGGCCTTTTGGAATGGTGTGATTAAGAACTTTCAATTATTTTTTTTTTTTATTTCCTTTTTTTAAATCCATATTGTAACTAAATATCCAAATATCTGTGATTTATATCTGTTAACTCTAGGAAATAGGCACGATGAAGGAAAAGTGATGGCGTCTAAATATGTCAACACTCACCATGATGTGATGCGCTCCGTGACCGTATGTTGTCTCTGCGGCCCCGAGATCTATACCGCAGATCAGCTATTTTCTTCCTTATCTGTGTAGTGCTGCGGTTTATGCCAAATTTTGTTGACAGGCCTCGCTTCAACCTGCGCAACACAGCCTGCTTGTGCAGGACCGGGTGTTCGTACAGCTGTGCACAGAAATAATCTTGCGCCTCCATTTCCTCTACCAGGTACCGCACCTCAGCCTCCCCCCAGGGCGATGCACGTCGCCTGGCCTCCATTTATATGCTCTTGTACAAGTAGTAGGCCGCAGCAGCGTTTCTAGACACGCCCACAACGACCCCGCTCCGCCCACGGCTGTTGACAAGCGGCGGTGCTTTGGTAATGCTAATGCGTCGTCGAGTAATTTTTTACGACGCTACTGCGTCCATACATTTGGCTACCTTTACATATCCAAAAATGTGTACCTACATAACTGTTTGTGGGTTCTATTTTGTATTTGAGAGTGAGAGTTCAGTATATTTGCCCATGTAAAACCACACCCTTCTCAAATATGTACATTGACTGTGTCCCACTCCCACACTTCCACCAACCCCCAAATATTGGTTAACCATTCTGCTGGCCTGGGACAACACCCAAAGTCAAATGGATTTTATTTCCAAGTGCCGACCTTACCAAGAGAACCAAAGAAAAGTTTTGGTACATGAAATGAACAAGCATATTACACAAAGATTTTTTAAACACTTGAAAAGAACAAGTTTATTGCACACCGAATTTTTAAACACTTTTAAAGTACAAGTTAATTGCACACTGATTTTTTAAACATTATACAAACTTAAGTTAAAGAAATAAATAACATTAAAATATAAAATGTCCAAAAAATACATATTTTCAAAGAAAAAAGTAATGTAAATGAGGAAATCGCTGTGGACTATATATTCTGTTGCTGCCAATGAACAGCACCGGGTCCATTAAAAAAGGCACAGTAATTGTCTCTGCAGGTCTTCGCATCCTGAGTGCTATTTCCGGGTCCCAAAGGACGTAGGCCTGCAATAACATTTTCGTTTGCCCGCCATTCACCAAGCTGAAGTTCTCCGCTCTGGTTCACAGTGTCCACAAAACCTGGCGGACAATAAGAATTTGAATCCCGGCGCCGTAGGAAATTGTGAAGCACACAACATGCCAAAACTACAGAGTCAATAGAGTCCAGTTTTAGGTTGATTGGGTGTGTGCAGAACCCGGAAGCGATTTGCCATAATCCCAAATGCATTCTCCACAACACGACATGCCCTTGATAGCCGGTAATTGTAAATTCTCCGTTCTGGTGTCAGAGTTTTTTGCGGGAACGGTTTTATTAGATTTGGAAAAAGTGGAAAAGCCTCATCTCCAATAAAAACAAAGTTCATGTTTCCTGTTGTGTTTGCATTGGGAGGCAGGTGGAGTTCAGAGTTATACAAGCGCTCTCCAAAAAATGTATTCTCCAAAACACCACCATCGGAAACTCTTCCATTCATGCCAACGTCCACATAAATAAATTCGTAGTTGGCATTTACAAGGGCCATCAGTATGATGCTAAAATAGCCCTTGTAGTTGTAAAAATATGATCCGCTGTTGGGGGGCTGAGTAATACGGACATGTTTTCCGTCCAAGGCCCCTCCACAGTTTGGGAACTGCCACAAAAGATCAAAATCTTTGGCGATGTTGCTCCATTCCGCCTCCGTCTTGGGAAACTCCATAAAGCTGCAAAGACAAGAAAAAATGGCCTTGCACGTTTCAGGTATGAGAACGCTCAACAGCGGCCTGGAAATGGTGGAAGAAAAATGCAAATCCTGCAATGAGCGTCCGGTGGCAAGGTAGCGCAGCGTGACTGCCAATCTCTCATCTACTGGGATGGCAGCATGCATGACTGTATACTTGCGTTCGATAAGTGGGGTTATTTTTTCTAATAAAAATGCGAATGCCTCCTCTGACATTTGCAGATAATTGCGGTAATCATGTGGGTTTTTCTCCTGAAGCTCTTTCAGCAACTGCATGTGGGACAATTCGGACCTCCTCTGCAGCCAATCTCTTGTCCACATGCGACGCCTTCTTTTGGAGCGCCTCTCCTGCATCCGCGATTCTTCTTGACAACGATGTTCCTCAACAAGTAATGCAGCAACCACGACAGCACACTCTGCATTATTCATTATGATGCAAACTGGGGAAATAAATAAAAAATTAGTTATTTTGTATGTGTTATCTCCTCCAAAAATAGGCATGAAAGCTAATAACTTGCTATGTTCTGTCAAGTTGTTAAAATGGAAACGCTGTAGAGAACACAAATGATACCTACTGTGATCAGGAGAACCGTAAATAAGGTCAGTCTGGATTCGCAGCCAGAGAATGGAAGATCTGTGACCGGCAGGAAGGTGAAAGCTGCAAAAAATAAAAAAAATACAATAGTTGTTTTGTTGGGGGTTGGGTGCCTGCACACAAAAGACCGCCAAAAATGGCGGACCAGGCAAACATATGCACAAAGATACCACACCCTCCCTCCTAATGAAAGGTGATATGTTGCAATGATCTGTAATATAGTAAAAATGAAAACGCTGTAGAGACCACAAATGATACCTACTGTGATCTGGAGAACCGTAGATAAATTAAAAGGTCAGTCTGGAATCGCAGCCAGAGAACTGTAGATCAGAGACAGGCTATAATGTGAAAGCTGGAAAAAAAAATTAAAAAAAAAAAACCTTGTTTGTTTGGGGGTTGGGTGCCTGCACACAAAAGACCACCTATGGCTGACCACATATGCACAGACAACAAAAACCGCACCCACCCTGTGGAAATGGAAACGCTGTAGAGACAATAACCTACAAGACAAATACAATAGTTGAAAGCTATGATAACTGTTCCATTGCAATTTTCTGGAAACTTGTCAACATGGGAATGCTGAAGAGACCACTAACCTACTGTGAACAAGAAAGCCGTTGATGTTTTGATGTTGCGGTGTGGAATCGCAGCCTGAGATATGTACTGGATGTGTGACCTGCAACTACGGAGAACGCTGCTATGCTGCCTACTTCACAGGCTCCGGGACAATGAAGAAAAGCGCCACAAGAGGACAAGGGCGCCAATCAGATCATAGTAGTGACCACCAATCAGCTCTAAGGGGGGCGGAAAGTGCGCCGCTTAAACACGCCTGTTGTTTCTCTTTTCAAGTCGCTAGCAAGGTCTTTGGCTTGGTGTCACACAGAACGATGCATGCTACCCAGCGGGGCCTCAATGATCAAAAATATGTCCAGACATTTCTGAACCGACCAGCGATCTCACAGCAGGGGTCTTGTCGCCGCTACAAGTCACGCTTAGCGAGATCGTTTGCAAGGTCGCTGTTTTACGTCACAAAACTTGTGACTCAGCAGCAATCTCGCTAGCGATCTCGCTATGTGTGACTCCAGCTGTGTGACAACAGAATAAGTTTCAGGTTGGGAGCTTTGCGGTCAGGCCTAGGCTTCACTAGGGTCAACCATCGGGCAATGTGTATTGCATGGTAGCACATCTTAAAGTTGGGGAGGCCGAGACCTCCAGCATTTTTAGGTAAGGAGAGGATTTTGAAAGGAAGTCTGGCTCTCTTAGCTCTCCATACAAATTTGGATATTAGTTTATTTATCAAGGAGAAGAACGCGTTAGGGAGAGCAATGGGGATCATATTCATAAGGTAAAAAATTTTGGTGAGGATATAGGATTTGATAATATTAATCCTGCCGATCCAGGAAAGGTAGGGCAAATCATATGATTTGAGTAGAGCTTGTAATTTATCTAGCAGAGGAGGGAAATTATGTTTGTATAACGTAGAAGGGTCTGTTGTAAGGAACACACCGAGGTATTTCAGAATACCATATAAAGGCCATATAAAAGGGGTGCATTGTTTAAGCCTGGAAACAACCGCCCTCGAAGTCGACACGTTCAAGGCTTCGGATTTATCCATGTTAACTTTGAAGATAGAAACAGATCCGAACTCTTCAAGCAAGGTCAGTAGGGAGGTAGGGAAAAGCCGCTTCAGGGTTTGAGACCAAGAGCAAGAGGTCATCAGCAAAGGCTGCTGTCTTAAATTCGAATTGGTCTATTACAAGACCTCTAATCGCCGTCTCTTGTCTCAGCCTCTGAATCAGGGTCTCCATCACCAGCACAAAAAGGGTAGGGGATAAAGGATAGCCCTGCCTGGTGCCATTTCCTATCGCGAAGGGACCCGAGAGCAAGCCATTAATCCGGACCTTAGCAAGATAAGGATATTTTAAAAGGGTTGTTTCATTACATTAGATCATGATCCCCGTCTATAAGTTGCTATAAGACGTGACGTACTCATGATGCAGTGGTTCACCAGCGAGTCTCGCCGATTCTCCTGATGTCCGTGGTGATGATGACATGTCAATCAGTGAGCTCAGTGACTCTGAGTGAGGTGTTTTGTTGACACAGGCAGAGCTGATCTCACTGATTGGCTGCTTCGCTGTTAACATGACATCAATGCCACAGCCAATTCCATTTATTACCAATTCCCTAAGGCAGATAAATGCTAAGGCTAGTTTCACTCTAGCATTACCAGGCGCAGCGCAGGGCCGCTGCTAAGCTCCGCCCCGGCCGCGCCCCCTCCGGTCAGCTCCTCCTCCAATCGCATGACGCTGCATGCGATCAGTGTACCCTATACTTAGCGTTGGGTACGCTGGTCGTGCGCTGGTACACTTTTGCCCGCACATCCGCCCTTTTTGTGCTGCGCCGACGTGCACCAAATGCACTGTGTTGCACTTTTGTGCGCTCGGAGCAACGCAAAAAGGGCGGATGCGCGGGCAAAAGTGTACCAGCGCAGGACCAGCGTACCCAATGCTAAATATAGGGTACACTGATCACATGCAGCGTCATGCGATCGGAGGAGGAGCTGACCGGAGGGGGCGTGGCTGTGGCGGAGCTTAGCGGCGGCCCTGCGCTGCGCCCGGTAACGCTAGTGTGAATCTAGCCTAAGGATTCTGTAATGGGGATTAAAATGGAACTTTTGTTTATAGACTTAATTTAATCATGTGCAATAAGATTAGAAAAACACTATGTTGTAGGAGTCACTACTGAACTGATATTGCTTTTACAGTGTCAGTAATTTTATGTTCATGGACATCTCCTCCTGATTTGACATTATTTCAACTGTATATATAGGTTTAGTCAGTCCAGTAGGAGCCTTGTAGACTCAGTTCTCTGAAGAAGCCGACAATGGTGAAACATGTTGGGGAGGCAGCTGGTCATATGCTTTAATAGCAATTGTTGTTCTGGTCATGAAACATAACAAGTGATAGTTTATAGCCACATAATGAAGAGGAACATTACAATGAATCAGTCCTGAGGGCTCGTGTATAAAGACCTAGGCATAGGTTAGTGGGGCAAGTAGACAGTGGCACATCTTATAACATCAGATTGAAACAATTAATAACAGATTAATTAAGGGGTTTGGCGATAACTCTAATAAGATAATGAAGCTCTACTGAACAATATGAGTCAATAAGATGAGCCATTACATACTAATAAATAATTAGTCCCATTTCCTATGGTGGGTCCTACTGAACTGACCCTAAGCTGATTCTTTTTGAACAGTTGAGATGCAGCCAATTCCAAACACTGGAAGCAAAAACGAGACTCGTCAATGGACTCGGGGATGAGATTTGATGATAGTCAACGACCCCCTTAAGTTAAAAGAGATAACTTCCCCCTTTGTTCATAAAAGAGGACCATGGCTGGGGTATTTATGGTATGTCTAGCCAAGTAACCTCTCTAATAACAAAAAAATCCTTCCAAAGGGGTTGTCCAGTTTAATATTTTTCATTTATTTGTTTTAGTTCCTTGGCTTCCTAAGTATAAAAGTAAGAAAGACGGTTATACTCACTCTATTTCTGCTTTCTTACCAGCTCCTCACACTAGCCTCCAGTCTTTGATGTTATGGCTAGAGCGATGACTTCACGTAAACACTGGAACCAATCACTGGGTTCAGCGGTTTTCACCATGACTATTGAGACCAGTGATCGCCTGCAGTGGTTATATGAAGTTCATGGGAAGCACGGCTGCAGCCATATCTACAAAGAGCGGAGATTACAGGGGGAGAGCAGGCATGGAAGCAGCAGCGGGTAAACAGAGATATCTTTATTTCTAAGAAAGTCAACGGTGAAAAAAAATATAAGACGAGCAGAAAACAATTTGTGTGTAGAAAGTCTCATTAGAGATAATATGTTAGGAAGGACAATATAGTTCTTTATCATATTCCCCCTTCTCTGGTTGTGTGGGCTTCATGTGACTGTCCATGTCTACATACATTATGACTTCATCACATGATACTGTAGATAAGATCGGTGCTTCCTTTTTCTCAAGTGGTTGAAAAAAGTAACTTATTTCAGCACAAAACATACTGCATGCTCCATATTACACTGTATACCGTTAATGTTCCTTGGTGGTGCACCTATTCTTGGGAGTCACCACTTAAGTTCGTTCTGCAGCTCAAGCCCTAGCGGGGTTCACTGTGTTTTCCTGCTAGACTGCAAGTCTCTCTCTGGCGTAGTCTATTAAAGCACTTTGAGACTCCCACACACCAACCAGCCCCCTCCTAACCTGCTGTCCTAATCCTAGCCGACCCCGGTACATAGGTTATAGCTGGAAGTGATGGTTCTGCTCACTCATTGTCCCACCGCAATTGCAGGTATGCCTGTCCTGGGCTAGTCTCCTTGCGGATCTTTTTGTCTTCATTGTCGGCGGAAGTCTCTTGGGTTTGGTGTAGAAAGGACTGGGTCTCGACTCCTGATAGTTGATATCTGGTCTCTGAGGCTTGATCGGCAAGGGGCACAGGTCCTGGTGTTGACTGTCGCAGTCTGAACTCTGAGTCTCACTGGGCCTTGTCCACACCTTGTCTGCAAGCAGCCAACACCCTGCTTGGCACACGCTTCCTGCTGGGGCCTGTCACTTTGGCTGCAGTGTCTTCTCCTGTGCACATCTGCACCTTGCACTCTCTTGGCGCCAAAGCCTCTTGCGACTTAGAGTGCAGGGCTTTTATATCCCGGAATTCTGTCATGCAAGGTACCTGACCGAGTCCACCACAAGAACACGCTCACTCTGCAATTATTCTGGTGCAATTTGGTTTCACTTGATTTCGCCTAGCCAGCAGATGGCCATCTCTCCTCATTAATTGCACATTCTTCAAGGGCTCTTCAGGGAAATCATTGCTTAAAACATTCTTCCCCCCTCGATTTCAAAGTTTCTCCTGTTGTGAGCTCATTTTCGGGTTTGCCCCTGGCTTCTGGTGAGGGTTGTGGAGCTGGCTGTGCTGACAGAGGAGTAGTGAGTTCTCTATCTGGACTCCCTCTGTTGGTGAAGGGAGGTAATGAAGCTGATCTAAATGGCAGAGACCGGCCACCTGAGGAGGAGGACTGCGATTGGACATCAGGAGTTTCTGATTGGTTTTAAGGCAGCTGACTCCCTAGTTTCTTGTTGGTGATTTTTCCTGACTGTTGCTCCTGGTTTCCAGTTTGGTTCCTGCCTTCCTAAAGCTAAGCTTTCTCTGCTATTGCTCTTATGAGTTTTTGTCTGGTTTACTTAGTTTTTGTGTTCAGCCAGTCCTGGCTGGGACTGGGCTGAATCCCCATTTTGTCTCTGATCAGTTGATCTCTTTTGCTCTGTCTTCAGAATATACCTGAGTGCTGATATAGTGATTTGAAGTCTAGCGACTTCAGGGCCTTTTTCTATCAGACGTGTTGGACATTCTTTTTGGCAGGGTTTTTGGCGTGATTGCAGACAGCAGCTTTTCTTTCCTGTCCTTTCTAGTTAGCGAGGGCCCCATCGTTTGCTCAGCCTATCTTTCTACCTGTGTCTGTGTTTTCATCTTGTTTCACCGACAATACATGTTGGGGGCTGTCTATTGCTTTGGGGTCTGCTCTGGGGCAGTTTAGATTTTCCCTTTCTTTCTTTAGGCTTATTTAGTTCTCCGGCCGTGACGAGGCGTCTAGGACCACCGTAGGCATGCTCCACGGCTGCTGCTAGTTGTTGTGGATAGGATCAGGGGTCTGCAATCCGCTAGTTACCAACCTCTCCGGTTTTCTGGGCTTAGCTTGTTTTTTGTTTTTTCCTCCTCGGTGACTCATTCATAATATTCTCCATATGTAGCCCGAGTTTAGCCAACAGTTGAGTTCACTCCTTGGTTTTCTGCTATATCTGGGACCAGAAAAATTTATCCTGCGCATACTGGTTGGCCCACTCAGCCCTACAGAACTCATCCTATAGAGGCGCTTCTGGGGTATTTGAAGACTAAGACACTAGAGACTGTAAGTTGACTTGGTTTGCTTTCTGTCCCACTCAAGAGTGGCATCGGCATCTCCGGTGAACTCAACGGCACTGCAAGTCATTCTTCCTACTCCTTTAAGGCTCTGCTTTGTAGGACATTGGCCATCTTCTGCTTCGGAACAGCAGGATCACAGCATATTTCGGTGCACCACTCAAGGTACTGCGGTGTAATCTCCCTCAGGTCTAACCGGATGGTAGAGTACCACCTCCCAACAGTGATCCAGCTTATTCAGTGCTTGGCCAGCACTAGCACATGGTCCCCTGGTTGGAAGTGTCCACTTGACATCAGGGATTGACTTGAATACTCCACTTCCCGAAACTTCTGTTCATCCAATTTCCTTACTGTATGAAATCGGTGTCGGTGTTCTCCGATCCAAGCACTTGGACTACTGAATCTAGCTCCAATTCAGTGATCTCTCATCTGCTCATCCAAACAGTGGAATGTAAAGAGTGTACCCGGTGGTTGCGTGGACTCGATTGTTATAAACCCACACCAACTAAGACACAAATTCAGGCCACCTCATCTTCTTGTCCAAGGTCTGTAACATTTGTAACAGGGTCCGGTTGAAGCATTCAGAGGCGCCGTTCTTTTGTGGTTGACACAGCGTGGTTCAGGACATTGATTCCGTAGATACAATACAGCTCGTCCATCACTCGCCCCTGAAAGCAGGTCCCTTGGTAGAAGTGAATTTGCTTCGGGCACTCATATATGAGGATGAAGTCCCGACAGATGGCTCTGGCTGCAACTACGGCTGTCTAATCCCAGGTGGGGCTCACCACCGTGAACTTGGTAAAATGATAGGTCATCACCAAGCAATAACCATAGCCGTTGTATGCAGTCATCAAATAGTTGATTATCAGGACCTCCAAGGACGCTGAGGTTCGGATAGCCTGAATAGGAGCTCTGTGTTCTGGGAGTTTGTTCAGCTCACACCAGCAACATCTTCGGCAAATACCTTAACCCCTTGTCACAGTTGAGGCCAGTACACCAGTCATTGCAACCATCGGAAGGTCTTCTCTACATTGAAGTGAGCACTAGTGATGATCGAGCGTACTCAGTAATGCTCAGTACTCGCCTGAGCATCGCGGTACTCAGCGAGCGTTGAACATTTCCGGGATTGTTCGGTGGGAGTTTGGGTTCCCTGCCTGCATGTTTGGTGCTCTTTAGAGCGCCAATCAACATGCAGGGATTGTCTGCCACCAGGGCCGGCGTTAGGGGCAGGCAGACCAGGCAGCTGCTTAGAGCCTCCGCTCCCCAGGGGCCCCCAGCTAGCAGCACATCACGCAGCCGCTATGAGGCCTGGGGGGCCCGCCTGCCGCAAGCACCGACTCCCCCCCGCATTGAACTATACCGGCGTCTGCCGGTACAGTTCAAAGCAATGATGGAGGAGAGAGCGTCTGCTGAAGCTCCCTCTCCCATCATTGCCCGCTCTGCCTCTGACACTGCGGGTGTGCGATGACGTTATGGCGCACCCACTGTGTGCCGGCAATGTGCCGCTGAGGCAGGAGCAGGGAGCAGCACGGGCTAGAGGAGAGGTGAGGATAGTTTTTTTTTTACTATGACAGTGAGTACTCGACTGTGGGGCCATTCTCGGGGGAGATGTGGGCTGTGCTATATACTATGCGGGCTGTGCTATATACTATCCGTGCTGTGCTATATACTATGTGGGCTGTGCTATATACTATGAGGGTTGTGCTGTATACTAAGTTGCCTGTTCTATATACTATGTGGGCTGTACTGTATACTATGCTGTCTGTGCTATATACAATGCGGGCTGTGCTATATACTATACAGGCTGTGCTATATGCTATGAGGGCTGTGCTATATACTATGCGAGCTGTGTTATATAATATTCGGGCTGTGTTATATACTATGCGGGCTGTGCTACATACTATGTGGGCTGTGCTGTATACTATGTGGGATGTGCTATATACTATGTGGGCTGTGTTATATACTATTTGGGCTGTGCTATATACTATGTGGGCTGTGCTATATACCATGAGGGCTGTGTTATATAATATCTGGGCTGTGTTATATTCTATGCGGGCTGTGCTATATACTATGCGGGCTGTGTTATATACTATGCGGGCTGTGTTATATACTATGCGGGCTGTGCTATATACAATGCAGGCTGTGTTATATACTATGTGGGCTGTGTTATATACTATGCGGGCTGTGTTATATACTATGTGGGCTGTGCTATATACTACATGGGCTGTGTTATATACTATGAGGGCTGTGCTATATACAATGTGGACTGTGCTATATACTACATGGGCTGTGCTATATACTATGTGGGCTGTGCTATATACTATGTGGGCTGTGCTATATACTATGCAGGCTGTGTTATATACTATGCGGGCTGTTTTATATACTATGCAGGCTGTGTTATATACTTTAGAGGGTATATTGTGTTCTATGGGGGGAGGCTGTGTTATATACTATCTGGCAGTGTTATATACTATCTGGCTGTGTTATATACTATTAGGGGGTACATTATATTCTATGGAGGAAGTTGTGTTACATACTTTGGGTGGTATGTTATATTCTATGGGGGAGGCTGGGTTATATACTATGTGGCTGTGTTATATACTATTGGAGGGTATATTATATTCTATGGGGGAGGCTGTGTTATATACTATGGGGGGAATATTATATTCTATGGGGGAGACTGTGTTATATACTATCTGGCTGTGTTATATACTATCTGGCTGTATTATATTCTATGGTATTGGCTGTGCTATATTCTATGGGGGCTGAATTATATACTATGGGGAGGTGGGCTGTATTATATTCTATGGGGACTACATTATATTCTATGGGGGGGCTGTATTAGATTTTATGAGGGAAGATTGCATCATACTCTTTGATAGGGCTACATCATATTCTATGGGGGACCGTATTATATTTATATTCTATGAGGGGTGATTGCATCATACTTTATGAGGGGGCTACATTATACTATATGAGGGGGGATGCATTATATTCTATGGGCGGGTTACATTATTCTCCGTGGGATGGCTGTATTATGCTCTATGGGGTGGCTGCATTATACTATATGTGGGCTGCATTATACTGTATCGAGGACTATGGGGAATACATTATACTATATGAAGAACTATGGCGTGCATTACACTATGGGAAGTGAATTGTACTACATGGATGACTATGGCGGTGCATTAAACTTTATGGAGCACTATGAGGAGTGTATTATACTACATGGAGGACGATGGGAAGTGTATAATACTATATGGAGGACTATGGGGCATATTATATTATATGGAGGACTATGGGGTGTGCATTTTACAATATGGAGGACTGTGGTGCACATTATAATATATGGAGGATTATGGGGTGTATTATACTAAGCAAGCAAAATACTGCATATTCATCAAGTGATTGTGTAACGAATGGAAGCGGAGGCAGAGATGGTGAAGTTCACATTCGTTTTTTATTTTTAAAATGGAACCTCGGGGGCTCCGAAGGGGGCGTGACTAGTGAGCCCCGGGTACCCGTAGTAAAACCCCTCAGACAGGACCAGAATAGAATACCTGGAGGACACAGGTGCTACCTCCAGTTAGACCCCGGACAAGTGGCAGCTGTCCCAGGGGGACCAAAAGGGATGCCAGAAGTTACAGCAGAGTCCCTAATGAGATGGGTCCTGGATCCGGGTAGTTGATAAGTAGTTGGTTCCAGTGACCTTCACTCAGTCCTCGGACTCGGATGGCTGTTGGCGGAATGGGATGGCTTTCGCCCAGATGGTTGCAGATATAACCAGGAAGATCAGGACACTGATACTCTGTGGAGACAAATAGCATTAGAGAATGCACAGAGACTGCAGACGCAGCGCAGACAGGTTAGCAAGAGAACCGGATGTAGCAATGATTGATACTCGTTGCTCCGGCGCTGTCCCTATGGAGGAGAGGCCAGAAATAGCAGCCAGTGCGCTGCCATTGGTTACTTGCACTTTTTGAAAAATGCACGCTGTCCCTTTAAGAAGGCAGGAGAGCGGGCGGGCATGCCCTAATAGCTTTTGTTACAGATCTGCCGACAGTATGCCAGGAGGTGGAGGCAGGAGGGAGGCCAGAATGCAGAGCAGCAGCATGAGACCCAGAGGAGGCCAGCTGCTGCCTGAGGACAGCGTGCAAGGCTGGAGGTGAGTGCCCAGAGCGAGGGGCAGCGGCAGACCTGGGCACCGTGCCAGGACAGGAACGGGGTGTAACAGATTGGATTGTTTATGCCGGAACAAAAATCATTGCTTTCAGCAGCACATTGCTGGTGTAATCTTAGATGTGCTGCTGATAACATGATACTGTATGGGGACAGATTGATCTCTTAGAGATCATTCTGTCCCATCATTCTTTCTCAGACGGTGGAAAGAGGCTGGGAAACAAGTGTTGAGCGATTTCAATATTGTTGATCACACTCATTTAGCGTCCTGAACTCAGCGCATGTAATTACAACCGAAATGCTTCTGTGTAATGGGCAAAATGTTCGTATTTGGGGCCCAGTTTTAAACTTTGCCTAGGGCCCCACTTTGCCTATAACCGGCCCTGTCTGCCACGCACTGTAATGCTGCAGCCATGTTGGTTGTGGCATTACAGTGATTGGTTGGCCGCACTGCATCATCAGGTCTATATCTGACCTGGTGCCACCCTGATTGTCCCAGTAAGCTCTGAAATCACCTGTGTAGGGAGAATTGTTGCAGTTATAGGGACAGAATAGGTGAGGTATCAGTTTCTGTGGGTATACCATAATTGAATACACAAATACAGCTAAATCAACAGTCATTCAAAGGACTATTTATGGGGTATATAGATTGCAGTGCTAGGTAGGCAGGGAGAGAATGTGGGTATATGACTGGTCTGTCATTCCAAGGATGTCATTTTAAGGATAACAATTGAAATATGCCAGACGAATAACTCCCTGCTATAGATGCTTCATTGTTTTGTCACTATGCTTCACTATTGGTATCAATCTGACAATCAATCTGCTTCATCCTCAGGTATGTCCCATGGCTGCAATACCTTCAGCACCCATCTTTCCTGAACCCCAATCACTCCTGTATCTGTCTGCTATCAATGGTCTATCTGTCATGTTGGATCTTTTTTTTGTTTTTTTCTCCCTTCCTGGCTTCTAATTAATCCCCTTCTGTGTGTGCAACCAGTGTCCCTGCTGCCCCTCCCTCCTGATCCCACCTGGCTTGTTTGATGTGCATTTGAGTTGTTATAAATTCAGACCCATTGGTCTGTGTAGACCCTGGTCTGTCATTCCAAGGATGTCATTTTAAGGATAACAATCGAAATATGCCAGAAATGAGCCAGAAGTTGTTAGGCATCGGGTTCCTGCAGCGGCTCAACAGGAATCCAGAGCCTCACATTCTGCAGTCTCCCATTATCTATCGACCGCAGAGGAGATTGCTCAGCAGTCCCGGCATCCCAGATGCTCTGCCCAATCCTGCTCTGTGGGTCTGGCAGTTGCTGCACCTTTGGGTCAGCAATAGCAATGCAGGCTGCTCAGCAGCAAATCGCTCCAGAGGCTAAGTCCCTCCATTGCTCTATTGGGCATGCTCACAAGATGATCTCCCATTGGAGATTGGGAGTCACATGCCCAGGTCCTTCTCGTGATCTGATTGGTCCATCTCAGGAATCTGGAAGCTTCCGGAAGGTCCCGGCTATAAAAGGTTCGCATGGCCACTCGACCATGATATAGAAGAGTTAATGGTTTGCTTTATATCCCTTTTTAATTACCTTTAAGACTTTGATTGCCTTTTGCCTATTATTGCTATGTGTTATTCTTATGTAGACTATTAGTCTCTGTCTTCAAGGAAACTATACTTGTTATCATATTTGTTCTCAACAACATGTTCTGGGTACATTGTAAACAAGGTACGACCCAGAGGTGATGGTGGGGGGCCAAATGAGCTCCATAGAGTCACATATTGTTGTAAATGGTATAAAAATATTGCCTTTGCTGCATTACGTCAGATAAAGTGATTTGACCACGGCTTGTGTGTTGAAGTCTCTGTCTCCAAGCGCTTGCAACAGAAAGGGCGAAAAACCTCACAATTCGGACTCACTGGTGAAATGGCAGAACTGGTCAGAACGAAAACAGCTACTACAGTTTTTGGTGCCCAACGTGGGGCCGTGGAAACCAGCCTATTCGGAATCCATATGTGGGAGCTTCCTGGGAGGTTGAATATGCAGAATCCAGGCTGCAGCAGGTGAGAACATTTATTCTTACATTGATTCTGCATCTGCAGCCTTTCTAAGGATGTCCACATATCTCTGGGTAAGACTGTACAAACACGGTTCAAAAGAACCCACATCACCAGTGAGTGGTGAGTATGTCTGTATGAGAGTTGAATAATAGAGTAATAAGATAATAATTGTCATCTGTATTATCTGTTAATCTGTTCTGGTAAAATACTAATATACTAACTGGTTGTGTACTGGTGTACTGTGTAGCATAAAGCCTGGGATAGACTCTGTGCGGCGTCTATTTTGGATTGGCAGTAAATCATGTGAGCTGTATTTTGTATAGGGCTGTGGTTTTTGGTTGTTTTGGACCTCCTGATGTTGGTTTGGTTTTCATTGATTCTTGTTGTTTAAAAAGTTGGCTTTGGTGTTCTCAGAGTGTCAGTGGACACTGCTGTAGGTTAAGGTGTCAAATCCAAAGCGCATGATAGGCAGTCTGTGTGAATCCTTGTATGTATGTCTATGAGAACCTCTGAATGAGATGAGAGATGAGTAATTGAGTATAAGGGATATAAATAAATCCCTGATTGATGAGGGGTTCCATTAGAAGTAGTCCTCTGTATGTGACAGAGGACATTATTCAACTCACTTTGAGCTGAATTAGGTGGAGCGAGTGATTGAGATAAGGGATTTTTGTTATCTTCTCTTTGTAAAATCAAATGACCGCTGAAAAGTGATAGAAAAAAAATCCCTGAATGAGCACGTATGAATGAATCATCACACATCATTTTTGTGTTAAGAGATTTGTTACCTTTCTAGTTGTGGGGAAATCCCGAACAAATGCATTATAGATATTTCAAATCTACATCTGAGACTGAATGAATTGAGTAATGATATAGCTCGTGTTATATGTGGCATTACATTGTAAAGTTTCCTGAATGTATTTGGCCAGAAAAAGGGCAAGACTCAGTTAATCTCATTATACAGTTATCTGCTCTTACAGTGAAATCCTGTGATTTTGAGTTTTCTTTGTAGAAAGTGAAATTGATAAGTCTAAAGAACTACGGAATTCTGTGAAGGACACTACATTCTGATGGGAGGGGGAAGGATGGCGCTGCGCACTTTCTCTTCTCCCCTTATCTCTGTAAGAGGATTCACAGAGCGGCGCTCAGATTCTCTGTGGTTCTGAAATGGTCGCTATTTGATTTGTGCATTTTAAAGCAACAGTACTTAATTGAAGTGGAATGAAATTTTGTAAGTTGAAGTTGAAATTAAAATATGGTGCCTAATTTAGAAGGAAATTGTAAGTGATTGTTTGGTCATTAATGTGTTTTGAACCTGCTTATAGTTGTGTGATTGATTTGTATAGCAAATTGTGGATCAACAAAGGAGGTAGCCGACTGTATGGCTGATAAAGTAGGTCAGAGGACTATCACACCTGGGCCTTCTTACTTTAGTCAGCGGGGTTTTTTTTGTGGGTGAGAGGCGAGGGCAAGGAGCCCTCTGGATATACCTTGGCAGGCTCACTCTGACTTGCTATGTGTGGGCTGTAAGACAGAGGTCCAGACACACAGAAGGGCATTTCAGAGGCAAGATGAGCTGTCTAAGTTGAAGTAGCCTTCCCACAATCCATGGAGCTGGGCTGGAAGGAAAAAGGCCTATTCCTATTCCAGCCAGCTGATCTAACGGGTGAGAGGCAGAGAGCCTTCTCGTTACATCCTGTAGGTCTACTGGGTGAGAGGCAAGGAGCCTTCCCGCTACACCTTGGCAGGCTCTTTCTGACTTGCTAAGTGTGGCCTGCAAGACAGAGGTCCAGGCACACTGGGAGTGCATTTCAGAATAAAGGTGAGCTGTCGGCAGAAAAAGGTTGAAGCCATGGCAACTTTTTCTGTATACGGTCGGTGCCCCCAATGGGATCCAAGGACAGCTATGCAAATTGAAAAAGACAGAGAAGAAAGGAAGCAGTAGAACAAGTGGGACCAATATTGGAAAAGGCAAAAATACCAGAGTGTGATTGTTTGGATGTACAAAAAGGCACAGACAAGGGAAGAAAATAGCAAGTGAATAAATGATGCTTGAGAATGTACTGCAGTATGAAAGGTGTATTATGAATGTTTTGATTGACAAACGTTAACCAGAGACCCAGACAAAACAGATGGACTTGTAAACACTGTGATCAGACTCCGACAAACCCAGACTGAATAGCTACTTGTGTGACCTGTGCTACTGACCTAAGCAAATTGCACTAAATCCTATCCAGACAAGATCATAAGAAGCTGACATAATAGTGTGGATAGTGGGCAGTGGGGACATTGACCTTTGATGAGTAAGCTGACAGTAGACATCAGACGACTAACCACATCAGGTCCTAGAAGGGCGACTAGAATAAGAAAGATGCAGGTGTATTATCCCTGGAGCCCCTCTGATCAGCTAGCTTTGTTGAAGCAGTTGCCTGATCCAGAAGACCAACCATTCCCATTTTACAGACACATAGAGGAAATACAGCAGACATATAAGTGTACCTGGGCAGACCTAGAGAGGTTGGTGAGTTTAAAGGCAGGTGACGTACTAGGACATATAATTAAGACACACACAGATGTGGCAAAGAATCAGGCTTGGGGCATGGATGATAAATCTGCATGATCTGGGGAGACGTACTGTGAGTCACTAAGTCAATGGGCTACAGTGGAACAATCAGAGCAGTCCATACTCCCCCACGTTTAACCCGAGGATTGCTGCTGCCGTTTGCCTTGGCTGCACAGGTTCAAGGACTAGGGGCTCAACGGGTAAAACCGGAGACCGCCCATTGCCACCAGAAGATGGATCATAGTTTGAGGGACCCCATCTCTGGACATCTCCCCGGCTGTTGCCGGTTCTATAACCCCCATGGGATCATCTGTGGTGGAGGAACATAAAGGACACGATAATTTTAATACTGTAATTGGACTGTTACTATTCTGCACTTGCTTTTTACCATTTAACCATCTATCTCCCTGCAAGCAGTTTATCTACCCTGTTAATTAAATTGTTAAATCTGTTAACCATTGCTCTGCCTCCTTTACGTCACTGCATCCCGCAACCTGCTTACACTGACTTAGTCTATTAAAGCCCGTTGAGCCTTCCACACACCAACTGGCCCCCTCTCAACCTGCTGTCCTAATCCCAGCCAACCCAGGTACTGTAGGTGAGATGGCCATGCTCACTTGCTTGTCCCTCTGCTATTGCGTGCATCTCTTTGGGCAGTCTCTTCGGTATCTTGTCTGCTTGCCTCAAGCCCAAGTCTCTTGTGTTTGGGGTGGAAAGAACTAGGCCTCGGCTCCTAGTAGGCAAAGTCAGGTCTCCGAGGCTTGATCGGCATGCGGCACAGGTCCTTGTCTTGACCGTCGCAGTCTGAACTCTGAGTCTCACCGGGCGTCGCCAGCATCTTTGTAATAGAGTGCAGGAGATGAGTATGTCACCATGGAACAGACGGAACAACAGTTGAAGGGAGGTTTATTTACAGGGAATAACACTGGAAGAATTAACAGTGTAGATATGAATATAATGAAAATGAGTTAAGCAAGCAGCCAAAAAGCATGAACAGTATTGAACAGTAATAAGGGTAATTTTATCAGTCTGCAGGGGTCTTGATTGAAGGAGTCACTCTTCTCCAAAGTTGGCGCCGAATCACCAGCAGCACTTGTCGTCTGAAGTACTCTGTATCCTGTGACATTAACAATGTCCAGCCCAGGTATGAGGGGTTTACTGCGGCAGCCAGAGGGGCATGAGACAAACGATATCCCCTATGCTCCAGGTCCTTCGTTCCTACTCCGCAGCGGTGCTTTACCACCGGAATCAGGGGCTCTGCATTAACACAAGGGTCACCGGAACTTCATACGTGGTTCAGTCTCTCTAAGCAGGTCACAGCTCTGTCACTGGGTGCAGTCTCTTTGCAGGGAAAAGTCTCAGCACAGAACGCAGCCTCTTTGCAGGAAAAGGTCTTAGCACAGAGCGCAGTCTCTTTGCAGGGAAGCATCTTGCCAGAGAACACAGTCTCTTTGACTCTGGTGGTTGTCCCGGAGATCATCTCTCCCTCTCCCGGTCTGTGTCAGCATCCTTCCCTGTCTGATGTCTGTGTGTCGCTCTCCCAGGGCCTTGGGGTACTCGGTACCGGGCCGGTGTCAGGGGGATGTGTCACAGCGGCGGTGACCCGGTCCGTGGCCCTGGGCGCCCAATATCAATATGGTTTTTGGTGTTAATGGGATAATAGTTCGTGACGCCACCTGTGGTGCTTGGCAAGTAAGATGTTAAGCCAACGCTGCTTGCAGATCTGCTGCGACTGATGGTGTGATGCAGCAAAGATGGTGTAGCTCCCCACAGGTGGAGCTGTAGTCCCAGGGCAGTGTAGGTGCAATGGATCTGGAGAAGTGCAGGATGGTGTGGATGCTGGTACCCTGATGTAGCGGTGCTGAAGGTGTTAGTGACGAATGAATGGAGGACACCAGAGCTTGCAGTTTCAAAGCTTTACTCACAGTTCGTGGTACGCACTGGTGCATGCCTCCGTGCCGTGTCCTCTGGGGTAAAGACTCAATCAACATCCCGGGCAAGTCAGGGATCTCCTCTCCAACACTCCGCCAACATAAACCTTCCTGAACGACTGCGCCAATGCGCCTTGTGGTGTGAAGCACTCCAGTACTTAGTTACCCTGGAATACCTCCTGTCTAGGTGTTCCTAGAACTCTACTTGTATGACAGACAGCTGTAGCCTGCTCGGGGATGCTCCTGGATCCAGGCTCTCTATCCGTGTTGCTGTTGTGTCCCAAGTCTTGGATGGGAGTAGTGCATTTACAGTCAACTACTCCACTGGTGTCTGCTGCAGAACCATAAGTGTCCATACAACCTCAGGGAGCGGGCCCCGGTCTTGCGCTGAGAACCTATAGGCAGGGTTCCTATCCAACCCACTCCTCCTCTCTGTTCTCTGTACTTGTCTCTCCTTCTGATGGATGCTTAGGTTACAGGTCTACGTCTCTCCACCTTTCTTACTTTCACGTGCCAGCTGGCTATGGTCACTGAGGCAGCTGCAGCACTCCTCAGACTCTCCTGACTGACTGTCCTCCTCCTCCTCTGGGACTCACCCCAGACTGACCTGTAATTCTAAACCTTCCCAATCTTTTATATGGGTCTAAACTCCACCCGCCTCCCAAAACATCCAGTGTTCCATGCAGGGAACCACCACAGGTGCTCCTAATATATAGGAGAAGAGAGGACCTCGATGAGATGTGCAGAACTACCCTGTTGTGTGGGATGCGAGTGTTGGAGTGTGGAAAGGAGTTCCCAACTTACCAGGATGGTGGGGTACCGCACCTTAGGAGAACTTGTGACTCAGCAGCGATCTCGCTAATGAGATCGCTATGTGTGACGGGGGCTTAATGGGTGGGATTGTGAAGGGGATTCATGGTGTCAAGATATTATCTTAAATAAAAAAAAAAGTAATTCTTGTTTTTTTGGGGGGTGGTACCCCCTCGTATTAGTCTGATGTTTCCAGTTTTCTCCAGGATTTATATTACTGGAGGCCCAGATAAGGTATCAGCACACCCCAGGCTCACTGATAAGGATCTGTAGCATTGCCTTGTACTTACACAAGGGGACTTCCTAGGGACTGTAAAGCCCCCGTTACACACTGCGATATCGCTAGCAATATCGCTGTAAAGTCACCGATTTTGTGACGTAGCAGCGATATTGCTAGCGATATCGCTGCATGTGATACTTACCTCCGACCGGCTCCCCCGCTGGTAATCGCTGATCGCACGAGAAGCTCCTGGACCATTTCTCGTCAGTCACTTCCTGCTGCGCTTCCTGTGGCGCCGACGAGTGAGGTGTGGAGCCGGGCGGGAGGACGCAGGATCGCCTCGTCTGACAGGTAAGTAGCGACCCCCGACCCCTGCTATGTCGCTGGTGAGATCTGCCTGAGTGGCAGCTCACTAGCGACCACCTAGCGATGCACCAGCGATCCTGACCGCGTCATATCGCTAGTCGGGATCGCTGGTCCATCGCTAGGTGTAACGGTACCCTTAGGGTCCTGTTACATTTAGTGATGCATCAGCGATCCCGACAACGATACGACCCAGTCAGGATCACTGGTGCATCGCTAGGTGGTCGCTAGTGAGCTGCCACTCAGGCAGATCTCACCAGCGACATAGCAGCGATAAGCGATCCGTCGGCGGTCGCTCTTACCTGTCACACCGCAGTGATGATGACGACTTCCGCCTGCGTCCATGTGTTGCTAGTCGGCGCCAGTGGGATGCCAACGAGGAAAAAATGACCCAAGACATTAGAGAGCGATATCCAGTGTGTGTGTGTGGGGGGGGGGGGTCGCAGGTACGTGTCACACAAAGTGAGATCGCTAGCGATATCGCTATTGCGTCACAAAATCGGTGATGCTTTAGTGATATCGCTATGTGTAGAATGCCCTTAATTGTCAACTGACATTTCTCTATCAATTGTTTCCCATTTATTGCAGCTGCCATAAAGCACACATCCACAGTTTTCCCAGGGTGTACCTGGCTTTCCCAAGCCATCTATTATCTACACTCCCAATTAAAAAATGATTGGTCAATTAGCTTCTATAGACTTGGTGGTCGACAGGAGGGGATATCACATAATGACCTTAAAGGGTTACTCAAAAGGAAAGTTGTCCCTTATCCATATAATAGCGGATAACGTTGAAGTCACTGAGGTCAGGCTGCGAGGGTCTTGAAAGAAGGGGGCTGTACATCGGAGATAGTTGAGCATACGCATCTCCGCTCATGCAGAGCACTGTTCTAAGGGTTCCAGAGTCCGTAGTATGGGTCCACAGGGGGTCCCAGAAATCACAGAGTTGTCCCCTGTATGTGTTTCTCTAGTGTTATGAGCCTTCTCAAAATCCACATGGGCACACTGTGAGACCAATGCCTGACATAGTATTGGTTTGGATTGTGTCCATAATATCTCTAAGTCCCATGGCACTAATTGAGCACAGGTACCAGCTGCTGCTCATTATTTCCCTCTACCCAGAGATTAGAGCAGGATATCACATTTCATGGTCATAAAGGCCAATCTCCTGTTCTCGGCAAACACTAACCTACAGGAAGAGAGGATGGGGGAGTCAGGAGATGCCATGCAAAAGAAAAGCAGGAAATTACTCCCCCCCCTCTGCGGTTGGAACTCAGCTGACTGCTAGCAAACATGTCAGACCAGTGTTTTGTGGTGCTCTGTGGTGGGCTGGATTTTTATGGAAAGGACGTGCCCACGACCCACGTGGGCATTTGACGCTGACCTGAGTTTCTTGTCTTGGTTAGGGTTAGATAGTTGAATTTCTTACTTGGCGAGCATGGATGCCAGATCCCACTTTTTGGATAACGAAAAGATGTTAGTGAGCCACAAGGAATTTTGTTGCATTAAAGGGGTTGTTTGAGGAGATAATCCTTTAATTTTCCTCCTGGCACCATCAGAAATAGCACCACTCTTATCCATATGCACTATCACATCTCTAAAAAAAGATTATTATATAACTACTACTGTAAGGGTGCGGACTGATCATTGATTTATACTTGAAATGTGTAATACTCAATTTTGCCTGCTGAGGCACTGCAGGGAAATAGAACACATTGTCAGCTTCTTCTACTTTTTGCTGTGGCTCTTTCCTCATATGCAGGCATTGCAGGACCTTAGGTATCCATGGTTATGGCCACTAATAAAGTGACAGTTAGTTAGCTAGTTGCTAGTGGTTTGTAACCATGGATACCTAAGGTCCTGCAAAGCCTGCATATGAGGAAAGAGACATGGCGAATCAGACAAGCTATACTCCATTTCTAATTGGAGGTATTTGCTAATATTATTATTATTACACCTACTACATATTGGGATAGGGTTTTGGAGATGAGAATACCCCTTTAATTATTAAAACATAAATGCGCATAGTCAAGAGCCGATCTACTTAGTCTTCGCAAAATATATGTTTAATCAGCTGCTGTTAACAGAGGCCTGGATTCTGCTCAATGTCTCTATCCACAGAGAAGTGAGGAATTTATTTATTTATTTTATTTATTATTGTGGATTATGGTGGATTTTGCATTCAGACATCAACTGTACACTGTGGGGGCGGTGCTTGACACAGGAAACACCCATGAGAAAACCCCTGTGCCATGCTCCGCCCCCTAGGATTCCGACTCAGCTGTTTTCCCTGGAATATTCTTTTTTATTGAGGGGGAAAAAGTAATTTCCATTTATTAGCATAAAACATTTTGGTAAAGTCCCAGTAATATTAGACAACGTGCTGTTGGGGCTCAGAGAACTATCCGTTGCTGAATCCTTCGGTCTCATGTAATGGATCTGTATCGATTGCTGCAGGACATCATGGAGATAAAGCTATTAACTGAAAGACGGATGTATTACAGAAGAACACTGACTCATCTCATCTGCTGTTTCCAGGCACTGACGTCAATGGACATAATGGGCCATATCGTCTCTGCTTGTTTTTCCATAACAGGCAAGGGACCATTAATAATTCACATAATCTCCATTATGCTGTCACAGATTCTGAAAACTGAGCAACCGCCCAGGTCTTTCGTGAAAAGCTCCGTAAGTTTAATATTTTACCTTGAGCTTCGCTTTCTCCCCATTTCCAAGATCCCTGCTTGATGCCAGTGAATAGAAGCATTTACACTGAGTGGAGTAACCCCATCTTGAATAGAGTAGAAGAGCGCTTGCATGGCCTCCACTCCATTCATTGTCAACGGGACTGCAGGAAATAAAGGAGCGCTGTAGTCTACTATCTATGGCAGTCCAATAGAGGATTAATGGAGCTGAGGCAGATCATATGCTCCATGCAAAACGGTGGCTCAGCAGAGTCGTGTTTTTGGGGTTCCAAAGCAGCAATCTCAGGATCACTGGAATGATCTTTTAAAGACCAGTCAAACATGACTTGTAATACACAGGTTTCAAAATAAATTATCATACTAATGGTGTAAAAAAAAAAACCCCTTAAAAATCCCCTAAGTTGAGGGAAAAAAAATGTAATACATTTTTAAAACAATGATATAAAAAACAACAAAAGAAATAAAAAAAAGATATTAAAATTATATACAATAAAATAAATAACAAAAAAGTTGAAATGCAAAAACTAAACCCCACTGATCGAATCTTGATGATCTTTTCCAAAGATAGGTCAACAATAGTCTGGACAACCCCTTTAAGGTGTTAAAGATTTTTTTTAAGCGCATAATAAAAAGTCAACTTCATAATATACTTGAGCTTTAATATAAAGCAATAGCAGAAGTATTTGTCTCACAGCCGGGAAGATTTGCATCGGCAAAGAGGGATTGCTGAGTACTTGCACCCCCAGTATCAGGCATTTATCCTATATCCACAGGATATTTATTAACTACCCTAAAAGGAAATGCACTTTATTCTGTGGCTGGCGGACAGTATATATAGATGAAATTAGGAATACTGCTCAGGAAATAATAAATAAGGTGTAATTTTATATACAAGTGTCTACCAGTCATGGTTAAAGGGGTTCTCCGACGTCGCTCAGCTCCCTACCCACGCTCCCTACCCACAGCACTTTACAGACATCACTGTCCCTAATAAAGCTCATGATCTAAAGTCTCTAATTACACGTAATCTTTCAGCCTACACCCTATAAACTCCCAGTAAACAGAAGGTGATTGAATCGGTGATGTGTGATTAGGAACAAAAATGCATAGATGAGCTAAGTATGATGACCTCATGATGTATGATACTGGGTGAATTCATTAGTAAAGCCCCTGAGCAATCAGTAAGGATTAAAGAGACACTACCTCTCTATTCTGGTGTTTGACTAAATAAATACTCATCACACACTCACCTAAGTCTGGAAAGGGTTGGTCATTTTTGGATTTTCTAACCCAAAAGTAAACCTCTCGCTGCTGTAATCCCTGATGATCACCCATAATCTGTAGTGAGAAGTATTCAGTTTCCCAACAGCACTACCGGTGGAGAAATGAGGTACTACACAGTTTCTAATGAAATGTATAAACATGCCGGGTCCTCCAAAGATAAGGACAGCTCTTCTTGGCTTTTTCCAACCCTAGATAAAAGTTAATCCTCCTCATAAAAATCCAGAAACCAGGTGGTACCAACGTTTGTTCCCCTTGGGTTCTCCATATCGTGTCTCTGACCACTGCATGGCTGCCTGATCTCCAGGGCTTGTAGATATATGGGATGGGTGACATACAAGTTACAGGTATATGATGGAGGAGAATCCAGTAAAGCCAGTGGATATAACATATGATTACTGGGGCGCAGGCAGAACAGCTCCAGTAACAGCGCCTGTAGCATGGAGGAGTGCCGAGTGTGCACACGACTTGTGTTTCTCCATAGCAGGTGATGCTACATCTTAATTTCCCACGCTCTCGCGTATCATAGCTATCGCATGTACTTCGGTTGTGGATGTTGCAGCGTGGTGTACACCGTTTCCACTTTCACCTTTTGCGGAGAAGGCATTCCGATATAGTGATCATTTTCCATATTGATTATCTGAAGAAAAAAACAAAACCGGAGAAGATTCAGTATCACTAACACATATAAGGGTGGGGGTGACATATTAAACCTACCAAAAACAAGAAACCATGTTCAGATTACAACAGCCGGCCAAGGCTTAGAAGATAACAGCTGCCACTCTGGTTACAACATCATTAGCTTGTATTAAAGGGGAAAAATCATCAGAAAATCACTTTTTGTTTAAATCAGGTTTTTGTTTTAAATGCATTTTTTTAAAATTTGACATTTTTTTTTCATATTACAATCCGTATTTAAAAAAAATACAATTCTTCCAATTTTTATACTGGCTGCTAGGGATATTTTTCACTCATACCTGCTGTTCTTTACTAGAGACTTTTCAGAAGTCTTATTATCATCACAGACTGGATTACAATGACTGGTAACACCTCTACATATAGTAGATAACACAGGATCCACCATTCACAATAGGCGATGTTACAGCTCACTTCCTCCCCTTTCTGTACAATGATTGATAACAGCTCTATATACAGTAGATAACAGGATCCACCATTCACACTAGGTGATGTCACAGCTCCCCTGGTCTCCTTCCTGTACAATGACTGATAACACCTCTATATACAGTAGATAACAGGATCCACCATTCACAATAGGTGGTGTCACAGCTCCCCCCTCCCTTTCCTGTTCAATGACTGATAACACCTCTATATACAGTAGATAGCACAGGATTCACCATTCACGATAGGTAATGTTACAGCCCACCTCCTCCTCCTCCTGTACAATAACTGACAATGCAGGATCCACCATTCACAATAGGTGATGTCACAGCTCACCTCCTCCTCCTGTACAATGACTGACAACACAGGGTCCACCATTCACGATATGTGATGTCACAGCTCACCTCCTCCTCCTGTACAATGACTGAAAACACAGGAGCCACCATTCACAATACACAGTGTCACAGTTCATCTCCGCTTCTTCCTGTACAATGACTTACTACACAGGATCCACCATTCACAATAGGTGATGTCACAGTTCACCTTCTCCTCCACCTGTATAATGACTGACAAAACAGGATCCACCATTCACAATAATAAGTGACTTCACAGCTCACCTCCTCCTCCTGTACAATGACTGACAACACAGGATCCACTATTCATGATAGATGATGTCACAGTTCACCTCCTCCTCCACCTGTATAATGATTGACAACACAGGATCCACCATTCACAATAGGTGACGTCACAGCTCACCTCCTTCTCCTCCTCCTGTACAATGGCTGACAACACAGGATCCACCATTCACATTAGCTGACGTCACAGCTCACCTCCTCCTCCTGTACAATGACTGACAACACAGGATCGACCATTCACAATAGGTGACATCATAGCTCACCTCCTTCTCCTCCTCCGGTACAATGACTGATAACATCTCTATATACAGTAGATAATACAGGATCCACCATTCACAATAGGTGATGTAAAATTTCACCTGCGCCTCCTCCTGTATAATGACTGATAACACAGGATCAACCATTCACAATTCATGATGTCACAGCTCACCGCCGACTCCTCTTGTACAATGACAGACATCACAGGATCCACCATTCACAATAGGTGATGTCACAGCTCACCTCCGCCTCCTCTTGTACAATAACTGACAACACAGGATCCACCAATCACAATGCGTGATGTCACAGCTCACCTCCTCCTCCTGTACAATGACTAATACCAGCTCTATTATGGTTACTAAGAGTGTCGCAGTCTCTGGCGGACCTATCTTATCCTGCATTAATAGGTAATCTTCGGAGATGGGACTGTTTGTGATCAGTCTATTATTGCGGGAGCTTCTAAAATGCAGGGACTGTCCAAAGTGCAGCGAGACCGACCGTGCTGTGAGGGAGCTACAGAACAGTTGCAGGATCTGTGTCTAGCATATGTCTCCTGGCCCTGTGGTCGGATGTTATTGAGTCCAGACTGTATGCAGGACTGCAGATATTTCTACTGTTTGTTCCCTTGTGGTCGTTTCTCCTTCCCCCTGTTCTGGTGTAGAAAATAACATGTGCAGATGTTCTTGATTTGCGCTTCCACATCTGGATGGTGACTTGCAGTTGTGACTCCGGTTGGACATATGCTATCTAGCGGACTGTCGCTTCTCGTGTATGTAAATAGTGTCACGATGGAGCCGTGTGACCTGGGATATCCCACTCCTAGCGCTTTAGGCTCTGAAGTCGAGAAGGGCAGATCACTTACATGAGCTCAAGAAAGCCGAATCGTTTGCTATGTTCACAAGCTTAGAAGCTTTGAAGCTGAAGCTGCTTCTATAACCATTGAACCACTTCAAAAGCCGAATTGTTAAGTCGATCATTTACAGAAACTGAGCTACAAAGGATCTGAATGGGGTGGATCACTCCCAACATTAGTTTGATGTTAAAAGAGCTTGTGCTCTATGTTACGCCCCAGTCTGGTGCTGACGTAGTCTTTGCACCTGAGCCATGGTGCCAGTTCATAAAAATGGTTTTCAGAGTCCTGATCCGGTGTATTACTAGTCTACCATACACTCAATGGTTGGGAAAAGAGATTGCACTCTCCTATGGCAAGAGTCCCACCTGATTGTGATGTAGTAGTTGCACCCAAGGTCTGGTGCCTACACTGTGTTCCAAATTATTATGCAAATGATATTTTTCTCTGATTTTCCTAAATAGTCAGTACAAATGACAGTCAGTCTAATAAAAGTCATCACCCGTTAGAGTATGCATCGAATTTTATTGAAGAAACCTCCCAATGATAACAGTATAATCTCCAAAATGAATAAAAACTCAAATTGCACTGTTCCAAATTATTAGGCACAGTAGAATTTCTAAACATTTGATCTGTTTTAAAGAACTGAAAATGCTCATTTCTGGAATTTGCAGCATTAGGAGGTCACATTCACCGAACAAAAAAGGTATTTAACTCCAAAACATCCTAACAGGCCAAGTTACATACTGTAGGAACCCTTCTTTGATATCACCTTCATAATTCTTGCATCCATTGAACTTGGGAGTTTTTGGAGAGTTTCTGCTTGTATTTCTTTGCATGAAGTCACAATAGCCTCCCAGAGCTGCTGTTTTGATGTGAACTGCCTTCCACCATCATAGATCTTTCGCTTGATGATACTCCAAAGGTTCTCTATAGAGTTGAGGTCAGGGAAAGATGGTGGCCAAACCATGAGTTTATCTCCTTTTATGCCCATAGCAGTCAATGACTCAGAGGTATTCTTTGCAGCATGAGATGGTGCAGTGTCATGCATATAGAGGATTTTGCTCCTGAAGGCACATTTCTGCTTTTTATACCATGGAAGACAGCTGTCAGTCAGAAACTCTATATACTTTGCAGAGGTCATTTTCACACCTTCAGGAAACTTAAAGGGCCCTACCAGCTGTTTCCCCATGATTCCGGCCCAAAACATGTCTCCTCCACCTCCTTGCTGATGTCGCAGCCTTGTTGGGACATGGTGGCCATCCACCAACCATCCACTACTCTATCCATCTGGACCATCCAGGGTTGCTCGACACTCATCAGTAAACAAGACTGTTTGAAAATTAGTCTTCATTTATGTCTGGGCCCACTGCAACCATTTCTGCTTGTGGACACTGATAAGGGGTGGTCGAATAGTAGGTTTATGCACCATAGCAACCCTTTGCAGGATCCTACACCTTGAGGCTCGAGGGACTCCAGAGGCACCAGCAGCTTTAAATATCTGTTTGCTGGTTTGTAATGGCTTTTTAGCAGCTGCTCTCTTAATCCGATGAACTTGCCTGGCAGAAACCTTCCTCATTCTGCCTTTATCAGCACAAACATGTCTGTGCTCAGAATCAACCACAAATCTCTTAACAGTGCGATGATTACGTTTAAGTTTTTGGGAAATATCTAATGTTTTCATCTCATGACCAAGGCATTGCACTATTTGATGCTTTTCAGCAGCAGAGAGATCCGTTTTCTTTCCTAAATTCCTTGAAACCTGTGCCCTGCTTAATAATGTGGAACATCATTCTTAAGTAGTTTTCCTTTAATTGGGCTCACCTGGTAAACTAATTATCACAGGCGTTTGAGATTGATTTCAGTCATCCAAAGAGCCCTGATACGCAATACCATCTATGAGTTTATTTGAAAAACAAAAAATTACATCTTTATGACACTTAAATCCAATTTGCATAATAATTTGGAACGCAGTGTAAAGGGGCTGTTAAATAAAATGGGGGTCTGTTACCACCAATACTTGCTGAAAGTCATAAGAGGTTGATCACCCTATGGCAATGCACTTAGGCCATGGAGCTTATGGGAGATGTTCAGTAGGATGATGTTTAATGTCCTCATGGGGTCTATAACCACTAGATGGTTGTGAATGCAGATTGTACCACCTATACATGATCCTGATGCCTAAGGGAGATGGTCGGTAGGGTGGTGTTTAGAGTCTTAACGAAGGCCATATCTGTCAACCCTAGTAGGTTGTGAAAATAGTTTTCACCCCCTTTGGCTACAGTCCAGCCTGATATTGATGTAGTAGTTACACCTGAACATGGTGCCTAAGGGAGATCTTCATTAAGATGGGGATCTATAACCACCAACACTAGATGAATGTCATAAGAGGTTGTCTTCTCTATGGTAAATGCACACAATTCATGGAGCCTAAGGGAGCTGTTCAGTAGGATGGCATTTAGAGTCCTCATGGGGGTCTATAACCACCAACCCTAAAAGGATGTGAAAGTAGCTTGCATTCCCTATAGCTATGCCTGGCCTGTTCCTAACATAGTAGTTGTACCCAAGCCTCGTGCCTAAGAGACCCATTCATTAAGATGGTGTTTAGAGTCCAAAACTAGAAGGTTGTGAAAAGAGTTTTGCACTCCCTATGGCAATGACCCCGCCTGGTGCTAAGGTAGCAGGTGTACACAAGCCATGGTGCCTACAGAAGTTGTTTATGAAGATGATTTTGACAGCCCTACTGGAGTGTACCACTCTCGGCACTAGATGGTTGTGAAAAGAGTCTGCACACCATATGGCAAGGTCCCAGCCTTGGACTGAGACAGTGCATGGTTCCTAAGGAGGACCAAAAGACTCTTCTACATAAAGTATAAAATTCAGTCCTGATTTTCTTATTCCATCTTATTCCATAGGTGGTCTTCTCAAAGAGGTTCCACCAACTGGATGTCAAAGGGAAGATTGGTTTGATCATAAATGGACAGACCCAAAATGATGTAGGCCCATCCTGCAAGCAATTGTATAACTTTTACAAAGCAGTCTGAGCTTATTCTAGACTTATAGTTGAACATTTTCCAGAATACATGTCACACACCGTTACTGCCAGGAACATCTACAGAATTTTCCAAGGGGATTTTCCCAATGTGTTCATTCTAACAGAATGTGTTAAAAGCTCCCTATATCTGTTCTCAAACTGATCATCACCAAACTCAGGTTTCGGTCGAAAACAAAGCTGTCAGAAAGTTGCCTACTGTTCATTCTTAGACAATTATGTCCGTCTGATATATGAAAGTCTGACTAATGGGATATTCTCTGAACGAGAGTGAAAGAGCCTTAGGAAATGACCACATTCAGATAATTCTTTTAGCTGTGGAAGATCTGGGTATTAATATGTCTAAAAATGATTTCTGCCAGAGCCTCAAAAGGGCTTTTTGTTCTCATCAAAGCTTAATGGTGAAAGGAAAGATGATGATCTCAAGACACAAAAAGTTGTCTGAAGGCCATCACACAAGCATTCAAAGTACAGACCAAAGCCTTAAGCCACGCCATACACATTCGACTAAAGTTGGCCAGACATACCGATATTGATGGGTTCGGCCGACAATCTAATGTGTATTGGGGTGCCAGGCAACCGATTGTACGGGAAGATATTGTTCTGGCATGTCTGATTTTGGACTGCCGATTGCTTTGTCCTCCCAAAGATGCGCCTGGCCAAACCAGTGCTCCAGTGTATGTGAGAGTCGGCTGAGTTGGCTTTTGTCTGAACGATCTGTTAAAGTTTTGCTTGGTTGACAATCCACTAATATATATGGCTTGGTTTAGGCTGTTTACAGATGGCGACATGTCTTCTTCTCACATGTACCAAGATTTTGGCACTAACCAGTTTACCCTTTTAATGCATCAGATCCTTGAGAATTCTGAGAAGAACCCTTACATTACTCTTGCCCATGAAAGAGATTGACCTTCGAGGGCAATTCATATTTTGAACATTAATGGCATAATCTTTAGGATGTGTTGTTTATTTTTCATCCTCTGTCCAAATATCAAGCTGCACTTGGCTTTCTGTAACTCATTATTGGCTTCTGTGGGGCCATGCGTAGTGTTCTTTTTTCTACCAGGTCCTGACCTTAATGTTCTAAAGCAGCAGATATACCGGCATGAACCCTTTTAGTATCCTGGATCAATAGATTACTAAGATTTCCTTTATTTACATTGGTTGATACCTTTTAATGGCTAACTGAAAAGATGGTAACACATTGCAAGCTTTCGAGACTACTCAGGTCTCTTCTTCAGGCTAGACTAATACAAATATTAGTCTAGCCTGAAGAAGAGACCTGAGTAGTCTCGAAAGCTTGCAATGTGTTACCATCTTTTCAGTTAGCCATTAAAAGGTATCAACCACTGAGGACTCTCAATTCTGAATATTTTTCTATCTACTGGCTAACACGGTCCAAAGATATACATCTTTCCTTTATCTACATTGATCACTTAACATATGCATGGCCAAGTTAACTGTTAGGCTAAGTGCACACGTAACGGAACTCTCGCGGAAATTACCGCGAGAATTCCGGAATTCCAGTCCGCGGGAAAATCGCATTTTAAATTCCCGCGATTTTCCCGTGGAAAAACTAGCATTTTGCAAGCGTAATTAGCTTGCAGAATGCTAGCGTTTTCCAAGCGATCTGTAGCATCGCTTGGAGAACTGATTGACAGGTTGGTCACACTCGTCAAACACAGTGTTTGACGAGTGTGACCAACTTTTTACTACTGAGGCCGCCTATGCGGCATCAGTAGTAAAAGATAGGATGTAAAAAAAAATAAAAAATGGTGTTATTCTTACCCTCCGACGTCCCGCGCATCCGTTCCCAGTAATCCTTTGCGAAAATGCCCGCGATGACGTCAGTTCTCGCGGGATCGCAACGTCTCGCGGTAATTCGCGATGACGTCGCGCGAATGACCGCGAGACTTCGCGATCCCGCGAGAACGGACGTCATCGCGAGCATTTTCGCAAAGGACTACTGGGAACGAGAGCATGAAGAGAAGCGGGAAGGCTGCGCGGGACGCCGGAGGGTGAGAATAACAATATTTTTTATTTTTAAATTCTTTTTTTTACAGGGATATGGTACCCAAAGCCCGGAGGACAGTCTCCTCTCCTCCGGACCGTGGGTACCATCCGCAAATGTTCTGCTTACTTTCCGCATGGTGTGCACAGCCACATGCGGGAAATAAGCGGAACAATGCATTCCTATGGGTGCGGGATCGCCGCGATTCCGCAAATTAATGAGCATGCTGCGGTTTTTACCGCGAAGCTATTCCGCCGCGGTAAGAACCGCAGCATTAGCACAGCATTGCGGAATCCCATAGGAATGCATGGGATGCTTATTTTTCGCGTTTTCGCGGCAAAATCGCGCGGTTAAAACCGCCGCGGAAACGCGAAAAAAACGCTACGTGTGAACTCAGCCTTAAATGCAAAAGCCTCACCTCTAAAGTTCCTGAGAAACCTTGATGCCCCAGTAGAAGGCCTGAGTTAGCATGTTTCGTATAGAATAGGCCACCACCAGGAAACACAAGGGTGGACATTTTATTAGAAAAGGGCTTCAGAATTTTAGCTCAAATTTTGGTAAAAGTCTTAAATCAGATTTATTATGTGGTTTTGAAAACTTTTCACTAGGTAGTCTTGAAAGTATCTGGAAAGTTTAGTGATTAGGTGAGTTTAAAAAGTGCCAAATTATTGGTCTGAAGTAACCAGCCAATAGTTGGCATAAGAAGAAGAAAAGTGTCGAGCTAGAAGAGATCACACAATTCTGCCTACTAAAGTTTATGGAGTGTGAAAGTAGGAGGAGCAGAGAGATCAACCATCTAGTAAGTGTTTTGTCTCACTTTTGAGCTGGATTCACAGCTACATTGCTGCGTTCTGGTGTAAAGTGGCTTTCATACATGTACTGCAGAGAGACAAGAAACCAGGAATCACTGTGTGTGCATTAAAGGGGTATTCTCATCTCCAAGATCCTATCCCAATATGTACTAGGTGTAATAATAATAATAATATTAGCAAATACCTACAATTAGAAATGTAGTATAGTTCTTCTGATTCGCTATGTCTCTTTCCTCATAAAGCATTGCAGGACCTTAGGCATCCATGGTTACTTACACTAATAAAGTGACAGCTAGCTAGTTGCTAGCGGTGGTAACCATGGATACCTAAGCTACTGCAATACCTGCACATGAGAAAAGAGACACAGTGAATCATAAAAACTATACTACATTTCTAATTGTTGGTATTTGCTAATATTATTATTATTACACCTACTATATATTGGGATAGGATCTTGGAAATGGGAATACCCCTTTAAATCAGCTAGTCTCAACACTCTAGCTCAGAGACAACTGAATAAGAAATGGAGCCTACAGAGGAAAAACGGGTGTAAAATGCAAGATGCAAATTAAATGATGGCCAACAAAAAAAGTGTTATTCCTCATGTAATCTGAAACGTTCCATGAAAGAGCATGTACTCTATAGGCTATCTTTCTTTAAAACAGTAATGATAAATCTTCCAAAATGTATTCAGCCCATCGCCAAGTTTCACATTTAAAATTTAGCCTTAAGATGCCTTTTGTGCAGTCTCAGCTTTTGAGTCTGTACATTTATGTTAATAGTCTAGAATATAGGTGCAAAAGATATCTAGAAACACATGTGTACAGCTTTCCCAAACTGGGCCCCTCTTTGTATGACCAAAAATTCTAGGAATGTGGCGTTCCCGTATGAACAGGAAGGAGCTCACACGCAGCACATAGTTCAGAGACATTCTCTTGTGGTGCTCCTTGCCTGGAAAATGTAACTCGCTCACAAAGAAATTGAATTGTGTGTAATTTAATGTTCTGGTCAACGTGACCATCTGAAATTGAGAAGAGAAGTCATACTGCTGAAGGCCCTTCCCTGCTTTCCCACAGCTGTCGGGTGGTCAGCTGATAAGGCAGCCGCAGTTTTATTGTTTGCCATCACTCACAACAGTAAAAAAAAGGGAACTTTCCGATTTTTATGTGTTGTAATATGCAAACTCACATCAATATCTGTCATCATAAAAGGCCAAAAGTAAAGCTGAAGAACAGAGACCATCAAAGGGTCACTAAATGTTAAGCTTTTTAGATCTGTTATAGGTGGAGGGTTCAAGTCCAGATATCCTCAAATCAGCAATCGGTGGGATCTCAAGACCCAGACCCCCACCAATAAAAAGTTAATTTACGATTTAAAATGTAGGTGTAAGATGCTTTTTTGACTTTGCGTCTTGTGGACACCGAACGGGGCCAAAATGTTCTTGGTGATCACCATCGATCCAGAATACGCGGGTGGTTGACTACTCGTTTCTATGGAGAAATGGTCACATATGAAAGGACTTTGACACAATACAAAGAATGGTTTTCTGAAACAAAGTCTTTCTCGTCACCAAACATAATAAGAATTTAGATTTAGTTGTGGGTGACACCTCTGGAACAGATTAACAGCCAATCATTGAATGGAAGAAAAAATTTAAACGAAGGAATCCTATAGGATATGAAAACTACAAAGTTTGTATCCAGATGGACTAATGATGTTGAAGGTTGTATATATATGTACTCCTATTATGGTTGGTTCGTCGTAGTATTATACCTACATGTCTTCTCTGCGTGGAGGCGTTTATATGAACAACACTTTCCACATTGTTTAGAGCCATCTGGGCTTCCGTAGCTCATCTATCAAGGTGACCACACCAGTATTTCACATTTCTATTTTGACCATTTATTATGGGGATAAGTGCGGAACTTGTTGACTACTTGTGCACAGTTGGAATTGTCAATATGTGTTTACTTTTTCATCTTTACCTTTTAGATTTTAGAATTATATTTTCATTACATTTCATTTTTTATTTAGCCCAATGTTATATTTTGTATATTTATTGATTTAGGATGTATTTATTAATTATTTATATATTTAGGGTGGTTAATTATCAAGAAAAATTGGATTAAAAAACAGTATGTATTTGATTAGTTGTTATTGCCACTCCTTTTGGGATGGGGAGAACTTTGCATTTTGCTTGTCGACACCTGATGAAGTCTGCTTATAGGCGAAACACTGTGTGTTTTTATCATTGTTTTTATTAAAATACCCTTGTTTGGAGCAACATAGTTATCAACATAGTTATTGACCCAAGGGCTAGGATACCTCCATTCTGTGGCCACTACACTTCCTCCTCCACTTATGAGTCATGACCTTACCAGATCATCCGTTAGGTCATATGGGATATCTCAAGGATACCCACACTGTTTTGGTTTTCTAACTTGACAAGGCATGCCCAGATTAGTGAGGTTCCAGGTCCAGAAACCCCATCGAACACTCCTCAAAACACCCAAATCGGTGGGGTTCTCACGACCTAGACCTGTCACCATCTCAAGGGCAATTCATGCCCCACCTGCATCAGGCTTATGTAATATCATTAGAAACCACACTGCATTTTTCACAACATCAATGACCCAATCACTAATAGAAGAGGAGGAACTACCAAGGCCTGTATAAAAGCCAAGACAGGGAATATAGCAGCCATCTTATGGTGAATCTGGAAATTGATAGGACGTCATAGCTAAAAAATCAGCAATAAAGTTAGCAAAAAGAAGGTATAAACCACTGAATAAACATTACTGATCATGTTTGACAGCACCGAAGTGAAGAATAGCTACTATCCATTTACCCATAATCTAGACTGGTTAGCACCCTTAGAGGATAATCTCTCACCTGATTGTCTTCTCGTCGTTGTGTTGTCACCTCAATGTAATCTATTTCTGCATTCCTATTTCCTTTGGGTTCTAGTTAAAAAAATAAACATATTTTTTTGTGTTACGATAGAAATATAACAATAAGTGTGGAAGAAGAAGCACCGACTCCACATATCCTCATACCAACCACAACACATGGACCCACTGCAGGTCTTCAGAACTGAGCTTAGATATTTACAGAACCCTACGCTTAGAAACCTTCTAAGTTCTGTCCTGTAGACCAGGGTTCCCCAACTCCAGTCCTCAAGGCCCATCAACAGGTCATGTTTTCAGAATTTCCCTTGTATTCTACAGGTGATGCAATTATCACCTGGGCAATACTAAGGAAATCCTGAAAACATGAACTCTTGGTGGGCCTTGAGGACTGGAGTAGGGGAACCCTGCTGTAGACCTTTGGTGGGATGTCGTGGTCCGAAGAGATAAGGCTTATGAAATACCCCATTATACTTGCACTTGGGCATGACCAAGTGCCCAACTATCTAAAGGTCTGAATGGGCTCAACTAAGAGCAAGAAAAAAGACCAGAATCCTGAACAATGATGCAACAACATGACATAAAGCACACAGCATATAAAACGAGGAAGCCCCGTCCTGACTTCCCAATTATGGACTCATCTATTGGGTATGGTTATTTTGAGAATAAACTGTAACATTTACTAATTATTTATCCACGTTTCGCCAGGATTATTAGCTTCTTCTAGGGAGCAGTGATACGCGCCATCTTTTTTCCCTTCTTTCCCTCTAAAGTTATATTCATCGAAAGCATTATACAATAATATGAATGACATTATGAGAAAAGTGAGATCATAGCACTTTAAGCGGACTACTACTGTTTCACTTACCTTCATCTAGACACAGCTATCCTCAGTGTCTCCAATTTGTTTACTTTGCCTACTGAAGTAGGAATTGAATTGATATCCACCTCCTGTTGGATCGGAGGCTCCTCGATGCCTTCTTTATATTTTGTTCTGTAGCTCTGATTATTCAGATTGGCTCCTACATGTAAGCACCAGCCCACCACAAGCCCAACAGTGAAGCTACATCGCAGTAAGGACAGACTGGTTATAGACCCCCAGTGATAAATGGTAAATTGTTAGGTATTTGTTGGTGGCATTTGATCATCACTAATTGGGAGTGAGTCCGCAGCCCAAGAACCAACCAAGCAAAACAAGTCACCTTGAAAATGACAGTATGGAATATCTATGGCCAGCTCAAGTCAGAGATCAAAACAGAAAGGACACAGGACAGTGCATCAAACAATGAACAGAAGTGCATGCGAGTGCAAGGAGCTGCAAGTGCAAAATGTTACTCTGCACACAGAAGTCTGTGTTCAAGATCCTAGAAGAACATTGCAGGAAGAGTGGTGTTTATTTACAAAATTTATTAAAAACAATTTTTGCAATTGGAATTCAATAAAAATTTGCACAGTTTAAACGTCTTCTCCCTAATCTCCATGCTAGTCAGCAGAAGGAGTTAAGTAAGAATTTGTCAGTGAGCTCATTCTGCTGAAGGGAGACTTTCTGTGTTGCACTGATTATGGCTCAGTTGCAGAATGAGTGAACTAATTGTTCACCAATGAGCAGGGAGAGTGTTTGTCTATTTCCAGTCTGCAAAATGAGTTAACTGAGATTCTGTGAGTGAGCTCTCGCTGAAAGGAGAGTCTCCATGTTGCACTGTCTATTTTTCAACACAACACAGATGAATATGCGGAGAAACAAAAAGACTGTAAAAGCAAAACAAAGCAAACTTGTTTTCTATAGTTTGTGTATTATCATGTCTGTTGCTACAGGCTACAGAATTAGTTAACCAAGAATCCGTTAGTGAGCTCATCATTAATTGAGATTGTGTCTGTTGCACTATCTATTGCTATGGTGCAGAATGAGTTAACTGAGAAACTGTCAGTGATCTGGTTCCGAAGGGATAGTGTCTGTAATGCACTGCAAAGTGTTGATCTGTGGATTTAGATCATGGACAACCCATCAATGAGCTCATAGTGATGGGAGTGCCAGCATATTGCACTGCGAACTGCAGAATGAGCTAAATGAGAAACTGTCAGTGAACGCGTTCTGACAGAAGAGTTTGCAACTCCTTCATCTGACCTTTGTGAGCGCTAAACTCACTTATAACCACAAACTACATGAAAGTTGAATGTGCAGGTAAACGATAAGCCCGTAAAAGCAAAATAGTACAACATTTTTAGTGGCGCCCGACCGAAAAAAGTTAGATTTAGTCCAAAACATATCCATTTAAGTAACAAAAAAAGGCCCCAAAAGTTGAGAACCGTTGTAACAAAAGCATATTAGGAAAACTTTGCCTAAAATAAATTATACAGTGCCAAAAAAATTAGACAAATTTAAATTATAAAATTCTGTCCGCTTTCAGCTGACACAAGGGGGCGCTCACAGCATAGTTTATTATTATTATTGAGCATTGTATTTACATGTATGATGATGTGCCAGTTATAATGCTGGTGTTATAGAGGAGCCTTTAGGCCTCTTATAGTCTGGGTTCAACAACTATTACTGGAGCCAAGTTCCAGCCTCTCATAGTGATAGAAATCACCATCTATGACCGAAAAAGTACATTTATACCAAGGTGCCATACCCAGCTTTTACACAGTGTGGTATAGCCAGGACATGTTGATCAGAAACCATGGGTTCATAGATCATGAAGGCTGGAACAACAGAAAAAAGCACAGGAGAGGCAGCAGGCAGTGCCGTATGCAGCAGCATGCTTGCCACAAGCAGCGTGCAGGCTCCATATTTAAAATATTGAATGTTATCTTTTCTTTATGCACGGCCAAACGATTGACACAATTAGCACCAAATTTGGCAAACCCTTCAAATCAGGTACTAGGCCAAATGCCTGGCCTAATCTGCTTCAAATTTGTCACTCGGGTATATGAGACATTTCAGAAGTTTTTACCGCAGGATTCAGCTTTCTCTATAACCGATATGTTGACTTCATATCAGCAGCAAGCAGAGTTTTTAACCTCAAACAGCAAACATGAAAAGGAACCGTGCAAAGCCGCGGAATCTTATCAGTATGTGATGATGCAGAATTCTCGACCATTTGTGACAGTGAATACAAGTATCATACAGACAATTCTTACCGCTGATTCCCTTGTGCTTTATCCTGATATATGTTACTGCCATTGTAATACATAAGATTAGTGTGGTGATTGAAACTAGTATGATAATATGATTCCTAGAGATCGGAGTAATGGCTCTTCTCCCTGAAAGGAAGAAAAAGAATGCAAAAAGTGTACAAAGTGTTACTATTTACATCAAACATCAAAGTACAATGTTCTCTAGAGATTTTTACTGTTACTAAAGAGAAATATTCCAAAGTGCCTCATTATCCATACATATAATTACACAATCCCTTTCTCCAGACCCTGTAGTGTGGCCTATATATTTAGTTGCATTCTAAGGGGTGCATGCAGTGTGGGGTGCTTGCACGCGCCTCCCCTCCACAAAGCATCCCCCATTGGTTAAGCATCCAGAAGAAGCAGTTATTCCATGGCAGTTAGTCAGGGCAGGAGTCGGGTAACCCACATTTTGTACTTCCTTTTATCCATGTGCTTTATTTCTATCGTTCTGTGTTCTCTTGCCTTCCACATTCACCGCCCCATTCCCCCTCCATTACAACTCATACACATCAGCCCCTCTCTCCTTCTCTCTTCCATGTACAGCTCCCATACACTTCTCACGTTCCTGAAATACCTCAGCCCATCTTGCCCAAACACATTGCAGAAAAAAACTTCTTACAATTCCAATAACTACTTGCTCTTTATCTTCCAACTCCTACTGATTTTAAGGGACATCTCCCCCAACCCTGGTCCACCATCCCTAAAAACCTACCCTACCTCACATCGAAAACTTACTAACCTTATTAATATTATTTGCACTCCTTCATCTCCTTCTTTTAATTGTGCCCTCTGGAATCCGCCGTCTGTATGTAACAAGCTTCCTTTACTGCGCAACTACTTTCTGAACAACTCTCTTAATCTGTTGGCCCTCACTGAAACCTGGATTCAGGATTCTGACACTGTCTCCCCTGCTGCCATCTCCCATGGTGGCATACAATTCTCCCATTCCCCGAGACCCACAAACAGACTTGGTGGTGGAGTCGGCATACTAATGTCCCCACAATGTCCCCAAGTCATCCCCCAGCTCCATCACTCTCATTCCCTTCTTTTGTGTTCCACACCATCAGGCTCTTCCGTCCCATCTCCCTCAGAGTAGCGGTCATATACCGGCCCCCCAGGCTCACTCACCCAATTCCTTGACCACTTCTCAGCCTGGCTGCCGCACGTCATGTCCTCAGAACTCCCAGCCCTTATCCTGGGAGAGTTCAACATTCCCATTAACAGCCCCACTTCCACATCTGCATCCCAGCTTCTGTCACTAACCACTTCTCTTGGCCTCTCACAGCTCTCAACCTCCGAGACACACAAAGACGGTAACACCCTTGACATGATCTTTGTCCGGCTCTGTTCAATCTCCTACCTAGATAACTCACCGCTTCCCCTCTTTGACCACAACATTCTCTCCTTCATGCTCACAAATCCTCGCACGCCCCTACCTACCACACTTTCAGAAATCTACAAGCCATTAACCCTCATACACTTGCAGACTCCCTACACTCATCATTGTCCCCAATCTCCTCTTTTTCCTGTCCTGATCTGGCTGTACATCACTACAACAACACTCTCAGAAGCACCCTTGACCAAGTAGCTCCCCTCACCTGCAAAACCTCCAAGCACAGAGTAAAACAACCCTGGCTCACATCGCAAACTCGACTTCTCCAGCGATGCTCTAGGAGTGCTGAACGTTTATGGAGGAAAACTTGCACACCAGAAGACTTCACCCACTTCAAATTCATGTTAAGAGCCTATAATTCTGCTCTTTACCTTGCCAAATAGACCTACTTCACCACCCTGATCTCCTCACTATCCAACAACCCCAAGAAACTTTTTGACACTTTTCACTCCCTCCTCAGGCTGAAAGCACAAGCCCCTATCACAGACATTTGTGCTGATGACCTGGCCTCCCACTTTATAAACAAAATAGATAATATCCATCAGGAAATCCGCTCCCAGCCACCAAGTGCAGTGACTCCCATCCCTCCCTGTATTTCCCATGGCTCACTCTCCACATTTGATCCCATCACAGAAGAAGAAGTCTCCAGGCTCCTCTCTTCTTCTCGTCTGACTACATGCACTACTGACCCCATTCCCTCACATCTCCTCCAGTCTCTCTCTCCAGTTGATATAACTCTTCTAACTACAATCTTTAATCTCTCTTTCTCCTCGGGCATTTCCTCATCTCCTTCAAACACTATCATTACTCCATTATTAAAGAAACCCGCTCTCGACCCATCCTGCACGAACAACTACAGACCAGTCTCCAATCTCCCCTTCATCTCTAAGCTCTTGGAGCATCTGGTTTACTCCCGCCTTACCCGTTACCTCTCCACTTACTCACTCCTAGACCCATCCGGTTTCCGCCCCCTACATTTGACAGAAACTGCACTCAAAGTGACCAATGACCTTCTGACAGCAAAATGTAACGGTGACCACTCTCTGCTCATTTTCCTCGACCTTTCTGCAGCTTTTGACACTGTTGACCACCATCTCCTACTCTCTAGGCTCCAGTCACTAGGCATTAAGGACACTGCTCTCTCCTGGTTCTCTTCCAATCTTTCTGACCGCTCCTTCAGCATCTTATTCGCTGGCTCCACATCATCTCCTCTTCCTCTCGCTGTCGGGGTACCTCAGGGCTCAGTCCTTGGCCCCCTTCTATTCTCTCTCTACATGGCCCCAATTGGACAGACTATCAGCAGATTTGGGTTTCAGTACCATCTTTATGCTGATGACACACAACTATACACGTCTTCCCCTGACCTTACCCCCACTGTACTACAGAATGCCAGTGACAGTCTGTCCGCAGGCTCCAACATCATGTCCGCTCTCTATCTGAAACTCAACCTTTCCAAAACTGAACTTCTTCTACTTCTGCCACCTACCAACCTCCCTAAATCTGACATTTTCCTCTCTGTGGGTGGCAACATAACAACACCCCGGCAGCAGATGCGCTGTCTGGGTGTTATGTTTGACACCAATCTCTCCTTCACCTGACATATACAATCTCTTGCCACTTACACCTAAAGAACATCTCTAGAATCCGCCCTTTTCTCACCATGGAAACAACAAAAACCCTCACTGTTGCCTTTATCCACTCCCGCCTGGACTATTGTAAAGCTCTATTAATTGGCCTCCCCAACACTCGATGTTCCATCCTTAATGCAGCAGTCAGGGTCATCCATCTGGCTAATCGGTACTCGGTCGCGTCCGCTCTTCGCCAGTCATTGCACTGGCTGCCCATTCATTATAGGATCCAATTCAAAGTACTTGTTCTCACCCACAAAGCTCTCCAGTGTGCAGCACCCCCCTACATCTCCTCCCTCATTTCTGTCTATTGGCCTAACCGACTGCTGCACTCTGCAAACGACTTTCGACTAACCTCTGCACTAATCCGTACCTCACACTCCTGACTCCAAGAATTCTCCCGCGCTGCACCAATCCTCTGGAATGCTCTACCCCAAGAAATTAGGACCAGCCACAACTTGCACAGTTTTAGGCGCTCCCTCATAACACATTTGTTCAGGGCAGCCTATCTTGTTCCCTAATCAGTCATTTTATGTGTAAGTGTGCGTGTGTAGCCCATTCACTATCTCTGTCTATCCCCCACTCCCTCGAGATGGCTGGACCATCATTGTAAATACATAATTGTAAATACACACCTGTACTTTGTATCTCCCCCACTTCATTGTAGATTGTAAGCTCTCACGAGCAGGGTCGTCTTATTTTGCTTTAATCACTGTATTACTGTTAGCGTTGTTACTTATGACTGTTGTGTTTGAAACTGTTAAAGGGAATCTGTCACCCCTTTTTTGAGATATCATATAATGATATCATTCAATTGTGTGTCACAAAAGGATTCTCTTAGTACTTTTACTTCCCCCTGAGCCCGCACCTTTCATGCATAAATACCTTTTTATATCGGTTCAGATGTACGTAAACTGCCAAGGTCCGGTCCGCTGGGCGGGGCTTATTCACCTGCTCCTCCCCTCCCTGTCTTGCTCTACACAAGAAAAAATGCGTAGAGCAAGACAGGGAGGGGGGAGCAGGTGAATAATCCCCGCCCAGCGGACCGGACAGCGTCAGTTTACATACATCTGAACCGATATAAAAAAGGTATTTATGCATGAATGGTGCTGGGTCAGGGGGAAGCAAAAGTACTAAGAGAATCCTTATGTGACACACAATTGAATGATATCATAATATGATATCTCAAAAAAGGGGTGACAGATTCCCTTTAAATTGTAAACCGCTGTGGAATATGTTGGCGCTATATAAATATTATTATTATTATACACTGATAGAAAGTAATATCAGAAAGAAAACATAAGCAGTGCAGTGTGTGTAAACATTATATGTGAACATGGTATGTGATGATATTATGGTCTTCACTGGAGAATGAAAAAGAAGAGGTTGGACTAGAAATGACATCACAATTCTTTTATTTTTGTTTTGCTAAATAATATATATTTATTTAGCTTACAAATCCGCTTTATAAACACAACAAAAACGCATAAAAAATGCGCGGATTACCATTGCGTTTTTCTGCCAAGAGATGCAGAAACCTTGCAGAAATTTCTATAACCAACACATAGCAAGCTGCAGGTGAGAAAGGACTAGTTCAAGTGCACACAAATCAGAGAAAAGCATTGTCTTCTACATTCACAGTGTACTGTATATACTCGTGTATAAGCCGACCCCCCCTAATTTTGCCACAAAAAACTGGGAAAACTTATTGACTTGTGTATAAGCCTAGGGTGGAATCCATAGACTATGCCCCCATATGCTGCTCCATAGTTTATGCCCCATATGCTGCCCCATAGACTATGCCCCCATATGCTGCTCCATAGTTAATGCCCCCATATGCTGCCCCATAGACTATGCCCCCATATGCTGCTCCATACACTATGCCCCCATACGCTGCTCCATAGAATATGCCCTCATATGCTGCTCCATAGAATATGCCCCATATGCTTCTCCATAGTTTATGCCCCCATATGCTGCCCCATAGAATATGCCCCCATATGCTGCTCCATAGAATATGCCCCATATGCTGCTCCATAGACTATGCCCCATATGCTGCTCCATAGACTATGCCCCCATATGCTGCTCCATAGAATATACCCCCATATGCTTCTCCATTGATTATGCCCCCATATGCTGCCCCATAGTTTATGCCCCCATATGCTGCCCCATAGTTTATGCCCCCATATGCTGCCCCTTAGACTATGCTCCCATATGCTGCTCCATAGAATTTGCCCCCATATGCTGCAAGAAAAAAAGCTAAACTCACCTCCCCTGGGTCCATCGCCGCTGTTTGCCGCTTCTTGTGTCAGTGACTGTTCAGCCAGCAGAGGGGTGAAGCGCACTAATCACGTCACCATGCCCCCTGCTGCCTAAACGTCACTGACACAGGATGCAGCAGAGACAGCGGTGAACAGCGATGGACCGGGGGACAGGTGAATATCGCTATACTCACCCATCCTGCCGCTGTCTCTGCAGCCTCGCTTCTCCACTGTCTCCCTTCCTGTCTTCAGCAGTCACGTGGTACCGCTCATTACACTCATGAATATGCGCATATTCATTTGTGTAATGAGCGGTACCACGTGAACGCTGAAGACAGGAAGGGAGACAGTGGAGAAGCAAAGCTGCCGCTGCAGAGAACGCGCCAGGACTGGTAAGTATGATCTCTAACACCCCCGCTCCCCCGCCGACCCCCAGGTATATGACCCGGGTATAAGCTGAATGGGCTGAAAATCTCGGCTTATACACGAGTATATACAGTAATTCAGTTCTTAGCAGGGGCTGATCCCCTACACAGCTCTGGAGTATAATACAGGATGTAACTCAGGATCAGTAATGCAATGTACAGTATGTACATAATGACTGCACCAGCACAATAGTGAGTGCAGCTCTGGGGTATAATACAGGATGTAGCTCAGGATCAGTAATGTATGTACACAGTGACTGCACCAGCAGAATAGTGAGTGCAGCTCTGGGGTATAATACAGGATGTAACTCAGGATTAGTAATGTAATGTATGTATACAGTGACTGCACCAGCAGAATAGTGAGTGCAGCTCTGGGGTATAATACAGGATGTAGCTCAGGATCAGTAATGTAATGTATGTACACAATGACAGCAATGGCCGGAGCCGAGCCTCCCCCTCCCTCACGGAAGAGGCGTGGGCGGAGGCCAACATGACGGGGGGTTGGAAGGAGAGGGTGGGGGGAGCGTTTTTGGGGGAAGGGGCGTCGCACATATATAAGGGGGTGCGGCGGGCCTTCCTCCCTCTCTGTTCCCGCTTTTACCGGACAGCTTGTCACCAGTCCTCATCATGTCGGACGTGGATCGGGCCTTGGAGTGCCTCCGGGAGGCGTCCTTGTCGCAGCCACCGGGTTGGTTGGCGGCACAGCTGGCCTCCATCACACCTGGGACCCCTGAGCAGGCGGCTCAGCCGAGGATGAGGGAGTGACGAGCAAGAAGGGTGAGGCCTCCCGAGCGGCTCTCCCCTGAATCGGCTCCCCGGGCCTCGCGACGGCACAGGAGCCCCTCTCGGGACCCACCAAGCCGGGCACCGTGCGCTCCCCCTAATAGCGGGTCCCGGCTTGGGAGGAATCCGCATGCCCAGCGGTGTCCAGCCCGACGTCTCGTTCTGCTCAGGGGGCGGGGTTGACACGCGCCGGGCGGCGCTGCTCCACAAAGGCATCGGGGGGCTGTGTGGATGGCTCTCCCGCTGCACAGCCTGCTTCCCGCTCCGGGCCGTGGTCAGCCAGCTCCAGGACGGCGGCCTGCCAGGCGGCAGGGCCCAGCGCTTCACCCCTCACCAGGAGGGGGGGTGCCCGCAACGTGGTCTGCCTCTCACTCTGGGCGGTACGACAGGAGGTCCTGCAGCAGGGATCCAGAGGCCTGCAGTGCGGCAGGGCCTATGGCTTCCACCCCCACAGACGGTGGCAGGGGGTGCACTTCTGGGGCACATGCCTCATCACCGGGGGCCATTTCAGCGCGGTCAGATGGTGGGGGATCCAGGACCCTCAACGCGGCGACCCAGGCAGCGTGGTCACCAGGAGATCAGCAAGCGGGATCCCCCCTGGGTTTCGGGTCCTGCATCCCGGTTCCTCTGGGGGGAGTCCTCGGCGTCAGCGTCAGTCCAGTGATGTCAGCATCGCTACCAGAACAGGTGGAACCTCATCCGTGGATCCTGGTCGTTCGGCTGGAGGGCCCACAGCCCCCTCGCAGCCCGGTGAGTATGCCTCTGTGTCTACTGTGTGTCAGCCATTTTTGTCTTCCTCTTCGGCAGGTGTGGGCTCCCCGGCGGATGGTACTGGGGTGGGAGGGGGCGTAGTTGACATGTTAGGGGACGTGCGCAATTTACTGTCACGCTTAGAATGGGGTTTTCTCGCGTCATCGCCATTGGAGGCTTGGGTGGGGTCACAGGCCAGGGGGCAAGCGTGGCCGTGCGGGTCAGAGCCGACCGGGCGTGCATGAGACCCGATGTCAGTGTCTGTGCAAACGGAAAAAGAAAAGGAGTGTCATGTGCACTTGGATGACAGGGCTCATGGGGAGGTATACGTATGTTTTGAAGGCCCTCTGGGGGCTCATTTAAAAAAAGAGGTAAAGGAGAGCATTTGAAAGGATGAATACGTGGAAATTTTCTCATTGTTGCCTCTCGAGAAATTTAATTTGGACAAGAGTAAGAGGATAGCAAAAAGGAGGAGAAGCGTAGGTGTCGACTCATTCCTCAGACTTTGTGAATTGGCAGCAGGCGTTTGCCATTTTTGCAAGCGTCATCGGAGAAAAGGCCCCAGATAATTGCTCAGCATTGTTTTGTTACCTGGATGCGATCGGGGAAGCTTACAGAGTTTATGGGGGTCAGGCTTGGCTGCGGTATGATGAGCAATTCCGGCAGAGGAAGGCCGTTCGGTCAGCCATTCGTTGGGACCAGAAGGATATTGGGTTGTGGATGCGCGTCATAGCGCAAAACAAGTTTGGGAGTTCCTTTCATGGGGGGGCTGGCAGCACCAGCCAGAGCAGCGGAAACGCCAGCGCCACAAGTGGAAGCGGGCAGGGGCAGTCAGGAAATCACAGGTTGGGGATTTGCTGGCAGTTCAACGACGGGCAGTGCAAGTTTGGGGCTAACTGCAAATTCAAACATCTCTGCTCCACCTGCAACGGTGCCTCACACGGAGCATCTAAGTGTTTTAAGAAAGGGAAGCCAGGAGCCGGGGGCGGTAATTCAAAAGGGGGAGACTCCAGTGAATCTGGAAAAGATGGTCCCTTATCTAAATAGATATACGGACAGAGAGAAAGCGGCATTGTTATATGCCGGTTTTAAGGACGGGTTCGTTATTCCTCAGCCCCCTTTCGTTATTCCGCTTGTTCTAAAAAATTTGCGTTCTGCGCTGCTTCATGCCTCAGTCGTTTCGGAAAAAATTGAAAAAGAGGTTTCTTCGGGCCGAATGGCGGGCCCTTTCGAGTCCCCCCCCCCGTTTCCGGATTTGGTGGTTTCCCCTCTGGGTGTGGTTCCGAAAAAGGAGCCAAATAAGTTTCGGCTTATTCAACATTTGTCGTTTTCTCGGGGGAGGTCGGTCAACGATGGGATTGATCCGGAGATTTGTTCAGTGGTCTACTCGTCGTTTGATGAGGCTGCTCGGTGGGTGCGGAGCTGCGGTCGGGGGGCACTCCTGGCTAAGACTGACATTGAAGCCGCGTTTCGCTTATTAACCGGTTCATCCAGACAGCATGAGGCTGCTGGGTTGTTTTTGGGACGGCAAGTTTTTCGTGGACAGGTGTTTACCAATGGGTTGCTCGTTGTCCTGCGCGTATTTTGAGGCATTTAGTTCTTTTCTGGAATGGGTCGTTCGAGAGGTTTCCGGTTTGGACTCAGTCATCCATTACTTGGATGATTTTCTTTGCGTCGGTCCCGCAGATTCGTTGCGTTGTCAGAGAATTCTCCAGGCTATTGAATGGGTTGCTGAGCGATTTGGCGTACCGCTGGCGCCCGGTAAAACGGAGGGCCCGAGTACGTGTCTGCGTTTTCTGGGGATTGTCATCGACACTGTCGCGTGGGAGTTCAGGCTACCTGAGGACAAGTTGGTGGATTTGAGGGCGGAAGTGGTTCACCGCGTCGTTTGAAGAAGATATCGTTGCATGACCTCCAGTCGGTGTTGGGGAAGTTGAATTTTGCGTGTCGGGTGATGCCGATGGGGCGAGTTTTTTCACGTAGGCTGGCAAGCGCTACTGCAGGGATTCAAGCCCCCCATCATTTCATCAGATTGTCGTCGGATCTCAGGGCAGATTTGGCAGTTTGGGAGTCTTTTTTAGACGGCTACAATGGCCGCTCTTTGGTGATGTCTGAGGTCGTTGGCAATGATGTCTTGGAACTGTTCATGGATGCTGCTGGCGGTATTGGCTTCGGTGCTTCCTTCAGAGGACAGTGGTGCGCGTCTTGTTGGCCCGATGAGTGGATCGCAATCGGTTTGGTGTGTAACTTTACGTTGTTGGAGATTTTTCCGATCCTTGTGGCTGTGCATTTGTGGGGGTCTGAGTTTCGGGATCGGCGCGTGCGTTTCAATTGTGACAACATGGGCATTGTGGGTGCAATTAACGGTCTTACCGCGTCGTCCCCTCCAGTCGTTCGAGTGTTGCAACAGTTGGTTTTGCTATGCTTGTCCTTGAATGCGCATGTGACTGCGTCTCATGTTCCTGGAGTCAAGAATGACATAGCTGACTCTCTCTCTCATTCGCAGTGGGATCGTTTCCGCTCGTTGGCACCAGAAGCGGAGGTCGAGGGTTTAGCTTGTCCGGAGGAACTGTGGTGCTTGGCTTACTGGCCGCAGAGTCGCTGATTGAAGCTTCCTTGGCGCCTAAAACTTAGGAGACTTACCGGGCAGTGTGGCGGATGTGGGAGGAAGTTGTTATGGCTGGCCCGGTCGATGGTTTCAGGCAAGATCAGGAAGGGATGTTGTTGGCCTGGTTGGGGCGCGGCTCCGTTGAGGGCTGGTCGTGTTCGAAAGTTTTGCGTGTTTTGGCCGGTTTGTCCTTTGGCTTTCGCTTACGCGGCAGTCGGGATTTGACAAAGACGTTTTTAGTCAAACAAGCGGCGAAGGGTTTTCGTCGGTGTCGAAGCAAGGGGGATTTGAGGAGGCCGGTATCCTTTAATTTATTGGAGCATTTGGGTCTTACTCTGGAGTCTGTGTGTTCTACGCGTTACGAGGTCTCGTTGTTTCGTTTGGCTTTCTCGTTCGCATTTTTTGGGGCTTTACGGGTTGGTGAACTTGCTTCTTCCAGTAAAAAATTGGTGGGTGGGTTATTGGCCAGGGATGTTGTAATGACTTCGGGCGGGGTTGAATTTTGGTTGTGACGTTCCAAGACGGATCAGTCGGGAAGAAGTCGCCGGGTGGTGTTGAGCAGGGTGCCTGGTTCTTCAATGTGCCCTTCTCAGTGCCTAAGGAATTTTTGGGACTTTCATCCCAGCTTGACTGGTTCCTTGTTGTGTCATGTTGACGGCGGTAGTTTGTCCCAATATCAGTTTGGTGCCGTTTTTAAGAAGTCCGTTCGGTTGCTGGGCCTGGATGACTCTCGCTTTGCTCCTCATTCCTTCAGAATAGGGGCGGCGACGGAAGCGGCAGTGGGGGGTTTGGATCTGGCTTCTATAATGCACATTGGTGGTTGGAAGTCTAACCGATATCGGAGTTACGTTAGGCCTTAGTTTTGGGGGGTGGTTTTTCGGGTTAGAGCATATATGGAGGACAAGGAGTGTTAAGTTTGGCTTACATTGGTGGTTTATTTTGTGATGTTAGCACTCCTCCTTTTTTGTTGCAGGTGTCGAACCTTTGCTGGTTTGGATTTTTGGGCACTCCTTCATTCATTGGGGAGCCTTGCGAGCCGATGTCAGAAAGGAAGGCAGACAACTGGGCTTCCCCAGGAACACGGCGGTGCTGCGGTGGCTTGGCTTCAGGGGAATGGAATGGCAGAGGGTTTTTCAGGAAATTCATGTGTGTGCCCAGTTGGACCGTGCACCTGACATTCTTGTTCTTCATGTCGGGGGCAATGATTTGGCGGTCAGGCCGTTTCGGGAACTTATAAAGGACATCAAGCAGGATTGCTTGCGGTTGTGGTTGTTGTATCGGGGGGGTCACCATTGTGTGGTCCGAAATCATTCCACGCAGGCAGTGGCGTTCCATGAGGTCCCTGGTGAAGGTCAACAAGGGCAGGATTAAAGTTAACAGGGCGGTCTTCCTTTGTGGTAAGGAACGGGGGTGTGGCTGTGCGCCATTTTGATCTGGAAAGGGGCGAAGGTGATTTTTGGTTGGCGGATGGGGTTCATTTGAATGGGGTTGGCTCCGACATTTGGACTCTCGGTCTTCAGGAAGGCATTGAGCGGGCCATAGCATGGCGTGTTCGGGGGGTCTCGGGCCCTTGAGATGTTCAAGGTCCCTCTTTGTGGTGTCTTGGAAGGGGGGGAGTCCTTGTAGTCGTTTGGAAATTGGTTTTGGAGATTCACTGTATAGGGTCTCCTCCGTTTATAAGTTGGTGGTGGTGATCTGGTGAAAGGTGGATGGGGAGTTTCCGTAAAGAGTGCGGATCCCCTAGTTGCCTAGTGGACAGATGTGTTGGTGGTTGGTGCTCCTGAGCCTGTGGGGTAATGGCTGGGAGTAATATGTTGGGTTCTGTCCACAGCATTTTTGGAGTCGATTCACCTAGATCTTGTGGCTTCAAGGACTCCTCCTCCGGGTTCAAGTTATTGTATTTATGTTATTCATAATACTTTGTTATTATTGTTGTTTGTTTAATAAAAGGCTGCTGTGGCCATATAAATTCCAAAAGAAACCTTTGGTCTTTGGTGTTATTATGCGGCGTATGGGGTTTAATACGAGTTGGAGGGGGGGATGCGGGGGTTTAGGAGGGTCCCGTCTCCCCTGCTAGGAGCAACTTGACAATACCAACGTCATGCACCAGCAGAATAGTGAGTGCAGCTCTGGGGTATTATACAGGATGTAACTCAGGATCAGTAATGTAATGTATGTACACAGTGACTGCACCAACAGAATAGTGAGTGCAGCTCTGGGGTATAATACAGGATGTAACTCAGGATCAGTACAGGATCAGTAATGTAATGTATGTACACAGTGACTGCACCAGCAGAATAGTGAGTGCAGCTCTGGAGTATAATACAGGATGTAACTCAGGATCAGTACAGGATCAGTAATGTAATGTATGTACACAGTGACTGCACCAGCAGAATAGTGAGTGCAGCTTTGGAGTATAATACAGGATATAACTCTGGATCAGTACAGGAAGTTACTGTATGTATGTGTAACACGTGGATCATGGACTCACTGTGCCATGGGCCAGAGATAGCCTGGAGAGGTGTAACTAGGTGACACCTGGGTTTTCACTAGAGCCCCTTTTGATGGGATTAGACTTGGGCTACATGAGGTGCTACTCCAGGACATATCCCAATACTGCGGCATCTGACCCCAAAGGTCAGGACAGAAAAAACGGACTCTGAGTCCAAGGTGAGACTGAAGAATTGTGTAACAGGTAGTAGTGTTAGCCCAGATAGGATAGGGCAGTAAGCGTAGGTTCACATGCTGTCTGAGCGGGTTCAGGGACCATCAGAGCAGTTTCGAGTTCAGGTACCGTCAAAGTGTTTCGGGTTCAGATACCATCAGAGCAGGTTCACACACCACACCAATCATCAGGCTCAGGTATCGTAGATGTGGTTTCAGGTACACATACCACCAGAGCGGTCTTGGATTCAGGTACCGCCAGAGTGGTTTCGAGTTCAGGTACCACAAGAGTGATCTCTGGCTCACATACCACTGGATCAGTTTCAGGCACAGGTACCACAGGTGCGGTTTCAGGTTCTTAGTACAGAAACAGATCAGACTGGAGCAGGTAACAGAAAAGAGATAGGTTCAGGGACCTGACAAAAGCCATGCAGCTAGCATACTGCAATACTTAATTGTTGCTCAGGCACCTCCCTACAAGTGCCTTCCAGCTATTTGCTGGGGACACCAAAGGATTGCGCACTCTGTCTCTTTAAGTGACCGGGAGTGCATGCGTATGCGTCGTAAGTGCACCGCTAGCGGAGCAGTGCAGCATGCGCCTAGACTGGGACGCGGGAGTCGGAGCAGGGGACATTAAAGGGCAGCCTGGGAGGTGAGTAAGCCCCCCGTCACACATAGCGACGCACCAGCGATCCCGACAATGATATGACCTTGTCAGGATCGCTGGTGTGTCGCTACATGATCGCTGGTGAGCTGCCAAACTGGCAGATCTCACCAGCGATCAGGACCAGCGACGACGTTTAGAAACCCGCTGTTTACCTTGGATATCAGCTCCTAGCACCAGCACGCTAAGTGACGCGCGCCCTTAGTTACCCGCTGTTTACCTTGGATACCAGCTCGCTGATCGATGGTCTCCCGCCTGCCACACGCAGCGATGCGTACTGGCCAGCAGGAGACCAACGATCAAAAAAATGTCCAGGGAATTCGAGCACGATCACCGATACCCGGCAGGGGGTCCGGTCACTGATAGGTGTCACACACAGCGATATCGCTGGTGAGATTGCTGTTGCATCACAAAACTTGTGACTCAGCAGTGATCTCGCTGTGTGTGACGGGGGCTTAAGTCTGCATCCATGCCGGGAGGGAGGAGCTGAGGCATGCAGGACACCTGCATTACAGTATGTACAAGGTGAGTCACAGACACAAGATATAGACATGACACTTGTGTGACTACTCACCTGTATCAGTGCAGGACATTACACTGATAGAGACGTTCTTCTGGTCGGCTGGGTTCTGGACGATACACAGGAGCTCCATGTCCTGGTGGTCCGGGGGTACTGATATCTGGATGGTGCTTCCATTACTATACATCTGATATGTAGAGTTTTGGTGTCTGTATTTCCATGTATAGGAGACATCTGATGTGTGTGATGGGACGACAGAACAATTTAGAGTAACATTACATTGTTCTCCGGTTCTCTCCTTTACATGAGTTGTTATGGTTGGCTGGGGAGCAGGCTCTGCAATGAAAGAACATATTATCGGCCTCTGTAGACCTTTTTCTTTAGAAGTTGAAGCTCCGGCCACACTTATGGCCACCAGGTGCTGTCACCGTGGCTGCTGGCTCTCCTCTCCCTTTTGGATACAGATTAGAGTCTATTTCTAAGTAACGTATCCTCTGCATTGATCAGACCATAATTCATATTTCCTAACAAATGAACCTTTACTAAACACATTTACTTTCAGAAACCATCTGTCCTCAAGCAAACAAATCTAATAGATAAGAAGCATTATCTGGCACGGAGTGTGACATCTGCTGCCGTTACCACAGTTGCGCGACAATGCATTTTAAGGCTGTTTACTCTAGCAGCTGAGAAAAGACGAGCCCGACCTCTAATCCCACCATAGTGCATCCTAAAAAAGCCCATCAGCCTATTTGGCACAAATGTAGGCAAAATCCACATTCGGAGCCAATCATTTGCCACTTAAATACATTTGGGATTACTCACACATGACCTATATTATTGACAACATTGATAATATGTCTTGGATGGGCAATAAGATGACAATGTAACTAAGCGTCACTGCCCTGCCCTCTATAGATGGTGGGTAAACTTCCATGGTCATTTCCACTGGTGGAAACATGGTCTGAAGCTATAAAGACGTACCATAGACGGTGACATTGAATGAATAGGAATCTGTTCTCCCATTTGTATCCGTAGCATCAATACTGTAAATCCCTCCGTCCTCCATGGTCAGATCCTTTATAGTCATTGTATACAAGTCCTCAGATATCAGTAGACGGTTCCTGAACTGAGAGTCATATATATAAAACGGCTTCTCTGTGGTGTCCAATATCAGGACGCGTTCTTCGCACTTATCAAACCTCCAGGTAATTGTCCTAATTGTTCCCGTCTTCTGTGATGGAGAATGAGAAATACTGACAGACCTGTGTAGTAGAGCCGGATGGTGGACCAGGATATTGGCTTCTCCTATAGACAAAAAGAACATTACAGACACTGTTATAATAAATGATATTATATGTACTGACTGTAGGCCTGAATGATTCCCATCCAATTTAATATACTCTTTAAGTCCCACCCATATTCTGCCTGAGCCAGTCCTAGAAACGCCCCTTTATATGCAAATCATCACAAGGCCCACCTCTTTGCTGTCCTAGTTATTGAAACAGAAAAAGCTCTCTCTGGAGTAATGAGACATTCTCTATCTTAGATGAGAGACCCCTAGGAACAGTCATCACTTCCCAATAAGAAGAAATCTACTGAGTAAATATCTATTTGTTATGGGAATGAGAAGGATTGAACAGAAAATCAGATACCGAGAAACCAGAGAAAAAGGAGTACTAGGTGATATAATTTCTTTGAAAAATGGTATAAATTTTATTCAGCTCATATAAAAAGTCACACAGTAACAAAGTAACTAAAGTGCACCAAAGACAATACAGACAGGAGGGAAACACCCCTAATGAAATGCCACCACAAGATATAAAAAAGTCATAGTCAAGTGACCGATAGATGCATGGTAATGCTAATGTGGAAAATGTTCCACAATAAACACAAGTTAAGGCTTACCAAAGAAGTGGAGGCATAAGAGAGGTGATCCCAGGGCCAGATGTCCACCCCGACGCGCGTTTCGCTGGCACAATGCCGCTTTCTCAATACAGAATTCCAAAACAATATATGGCATAAGACAGAAATAGGCAAATCATATATAAGAATTATTGCATTTTTTACTCTTTGACCCTTTATATGAGGAGAAGTAAGCAGGCTCCTTGCATCTTCTCGCCCAACCACTTGCACCAGTGACCCATTTCCGTCACATCTCCTCCAGTCCCTTTCCCCTGCTGTCACCCCTCACCTAACTAAAATATTTAACCTCTCTCTCTCTTCTGGTATTTTTCCCTCCTCATTTAAGCATGCCATCATACATCCACTACTTAAAAAACCATCCCTCGACCAAAACTGTGCCGCTAACTATAGACCTGTCTCCAATCTTCCCTTCATCTCTAAACTCCTGGAACGCCTGGTCCACTCCCGTCTAATCCGCTATCTCTTTGATAACTCTTCTCGACCCTCTCCAATCCGGTTTCCGCTCTTTACACTCCACTGAAACTGCCCTCACTAAAGTCTCTAATGATCTACTACCAGCTAAATCAAATGGTCATTACTCCATGCTAATTCTCTTGGATCTCTCTGCAGCATTCGACACTGTGGATCATCAGCTCCTCCTCACTATGCTCCGTTCCATTGGCCTCAAGGACACCATTCTCTCCTGGTTCTCCTCCTATCTCTCTGACCGCTCCTTTACTGTATCTTTTGCCGGTTCCTCCTCCTCTCACCTTCCCCTTACTGTTGGGGTTCCTCAAGGATCAGTTCTAGGCCCCCTCCTCTTCTCCTTGTACACTGCCCCTATTGGTCAAACAATCAGTAGATTTAGTTTCCAGTACCATCTCTATGCTGATGACACCCAATTATACGCTTCTTCTCCTGACATCACGCCAGCCTTTCTAGAAAACACCGGCGATTGTCTAAACGCTGTGTCTAATATCATGTCCTCACTATATCTGAAACTGAACCTGTCAAAGACTGAACTCCTTGTGTTTCCTCCCTCTACTAATATACCTATACCCGACATTGCCATTTCTGTGTGTGGTTCCACTATTACTCCCCAGCAACAGGCCCGCTGTCTTGGGGTCATACTTGATTCCGAGCTTTCCTTTGCCCCCCACATTCGATCACTGGCTCGCTCTTGTCATCTGCACCTCAAAAACATTTCTAGAATTCGACCTTTTCTTACTTTTGACTCAGCAAAAACTCTTACTGTATCTCTTATTCATTCTCGTCTCGACTATTGTAACTCTCTTCTAATCGGTCTCCCTCTTACCAAATTCTCCCCTCTCCAATCTGTCTTGAATGCCGCAGCCAGGATCATATTCCTCACCAATCGTTACACCGATGCCTCTACCTTGTGCCAGTCATTACACTGGCTACCCATCCACTCCAGAATTCAGTATAAACTTATTACCCTCACCCACAAAGCCCTCCATGGCTCAGCACCACCCCACATCTCCTCCCTTGTTTCAGTATGCCACCCTACCCGCGCCCTCCATTCTGCTGATGACCTGAGGTTAGCATCCTCAATAGTCAGAACCTCCCACTCCCGTCTCCAAGACTTTACATGTGCTGCACCAATTCTTTGGAATGCACTTCCCAGGTCAATACGATTAGTCCCCAATTCCCACAATTTTAAGCGTGCCCTAAAAACGCATTTATTCAGACTGGCCTACCGCCTCAACACATTAACCTAATCTATCCCTGTGTGGCACAGTCAAAAGTTTTACCATAACCAGGTTCCCCGCATCATGTTCCCACATGCTTTATGCATCCATTAGCCCTCTGTGCTTGTACTGTTACACACTTAACATTATGGCTGGTCCAAACAATCAGGGCAATTGTTACCACCCACCTTTCGTGTCTACCTCTTTCCTCATAGACTGTAAGCTTGCGAGCAGGGCCCTCTTTCCTCTTGGTATTTGTTATAATCTACTGTATGTGATTATTGTTATGCTGTAATGTCTATTGTCTGTACAAATCCCCTCTGAAATGTAAAGTGCTGCGGAATATGTCGGCGCTATGGAAATAAAATATTATTATATATTATATTATATAATGAGGAAGTAAAAATGTTCACAACCTGTTGACACACAGTGATAATGGAGTTGAATGAACAGTACAGAAGTTTTCTATATGAATGTGGGTAATGACGGATTATCTAAGCATATTTATAGGGTTTTCCATAAAGGCTTGACATGTGTGTCCCCCAATGCTCTGTATAACTTCCAGTATTTTGTGACTCTACCTGCTGCCGCAGATCAGCCCCATCTGCGTGACTGGAGGATAAGCAGTAGCACCAGACAAAACCTCAGACACTATGTCATGAGAAGGCGTAGTTACTGGAGGGGGACTGTGAACTAAGAAGTAAAAAATCACTCAATTCTGGTCAGGACCAAGGCAAAAGAACAAGACCGCGATTACTCATAAAGGAAGTTATGTATCAGGGAACGCTGCGGTGGACATGTTCTCTCCTATTGTCACACTATGGGCTCTGTGTAGTCACCATTTTCATAGGGTTCTACAATATCCTCATCACACTATTATTGAAAGTGGCAGAGCTTCTCCTTCTTAGAGCAGGGACGTTCACCAACATAATTATTGGGCACTGAATAGCAGTATTATTCACAAAGTATATGGCAGAGTTATACATGCACTGTAGGGTAGGGTCATTTGGGTGCAGGATAAAGTTAGCAGTTAGGTATAGTACGGTGGTTGGAATTTCTTCACGTAAGGTCAAGCCGGCTACACTGCCTATAACTGTGGTCGTGCTAGAGGAAGGGACAATGGTCCTGCAGACAAATAGTGAAAACCTCAGCACCAACAATGAGAAACGAGGATGGATTTGCTGCAAATGTGATTTTATTTTGATCCTGCACCAGTGAAACCACAGATATTGTCCAACGTTTCACCCAGCTTGTGGTCTTTATCAGGGACATCTGTGTGGATAGTGGCCGAGTGATAGTATATGGAGCCCGATGTGTCAGATGTTCTACATAAACACTCACCCGGCCACTATCCACACAGATGTCCCTGATAAAGACCACAAACTCAGCGAAACTTTGGACAATATCTTTCATTGGTGCCAGATCAAAATGAAATCACATTTGCAGCAAATCCATCTTTGTTTCTCATTGTCGGTGCTGGGGTTATCGCTATAGGTTGGGGTTGTTTCAGCATCGAATAGCAGTATTGTATGGGCATTTATGGCGGATTTATTTATTATTGTTTACATATTTGCGAAAAACAGCTTATATGTGATCTGTCAAGCATGCACACAGTCATGGTAGGGATTTCTTAAAATTAAAAGATAATTTACAACAGATGTCTTAATTAAAGAAGATTCTGATCCGATTCACTGGAAGCACAATTACCGACATCACCAGAATGGGGGACTTTTACGTCAGCTCTACTTTGGTTGCAAGACTACAGGTAGATGGAGTTGTATGGAGCCACATGTTGGAGATGGAGATTGGCTATCTTCTTATCTGACACGTCTGTCTTGTGGTCAGGGGAGAACCAGGAGAGAATAGGGAGCAGAAGTCCCCAGTTCTAACCATCTCTGGATATCTCAGCAGTAGGACCCGCATTGACCTACCAGTTCTCACCACACCAGTACCACAGTGTTATTCAGACACCGTGTGACTGTGTTGGGTACCACATGGTAAAGCAATAAGAAGAGTTTACGAGGCGGATATCTCATCTTTCCTTGTTTTGGGTATGACCAAATGACTTCCCCGACAGACGGTGTCGAGGTCTGAATTATAGGATACATTTTCCTAACAGGCCAACTATATTTGCTTTTTGTTCCCCTTTACTTACTTTGTGTCTCTTGTGAAGACGAGACTTCTCAAAATGCAAACATGTAAAAATGCTGAACAAGTAGGGAACGTTGGTAAATTATTTCACAACAAATACTGTACATATATATTTTTTCGGACAGTTTTTCCTTAGTTACAGCATTTACTTATCCAGAGCTGCAGGTTTCAGGGCTAAAATGTCACGTTATTCCTTGCTTGTGTAGGGTATGCAAAATTCTTGATATGGTCATTTGCAATTTGGGATGTTTGCCTCTAAACCAGGCACTGTTGTAAAGAAACAGAACAAAAACCCAGTAATCATAGCAGCCTGTAACAGGGGTCACAATAGCCCACCTTTCCAGTAGTCTCAGCAACCTCCATTTCACAGTAGCCACAGCAGCTTTACCCTCAAAACAGTCACAGCAGCGTGCCTTCTTATAGCAGTCTTCAACTCACTATAATGATAGTTACAGAAAATTCCTCTCAATGTGGTCAAAGCAGCCCGCCCATCCCACAGCAGTAGTCATAGTAGTTCTTCTACACCTTAGCCATTAGTTATAAAAACCTTCCTCGCTCCGGCTTCAATTATTTATTACTATAGGTGTCAACACTACCCCACCTGTCTGCCCCTCGCCACCTGCTCACTCCTGACTCACTTCACAATGTGCCATCTGGTTTCAGATAGCTATGTAGAATAGCCTATTGTCATCTGCAGTATGAAGCTCCCAATATTGGTCTCTGCTCCTTTCCCGAAGGAGTGATGGAGCTCTTGAACAACACTAAGCACCATGAAATTGGTGCCCATCTACCAAAAAAATGAAAGTCAAGAAATAATACATGGTCACTTTTGTTCAACAAAGTATATACTCTGCTCACATGGAATTTCAAGTAAAAAAATGAAAATGGAAAAGGTCTAGTCAGTGGCATCAATGTCTTTTGTCATCCTGGAATTGCAAACACATTTTGGCCACGAGTCCGGGCATTGTCTTGCACCAGGAGGAACCCAGAACTCACTGCACCAGCATACAGTTTGACAATGGCACTGACTATACCCAACAATAGCCTAGCTACTGCTGAATATCACGTGGAGTTTTGTGTGACCCTCCAAGGATATATCTTTCCAGACCATCACTCACTGACCCACAGCCAAGCCACTCACAGTGGACAATGTTGTATTCAACACAATGGTCATCATTGCATTTCTAGACTCTTTAATGTGCGTTATCGATTACACAAATACACATCCAATATTACAGGACAACCGGCAGCTTCTCCATTGTGATAATTACTATTAACTAAGAGTCAGGCAGTTTACAGTGAGACCAAAGTCTCTTTGCATGTTTCCTCTTTAGGAAAGAGGTAGTAACAGGTAGGAAAGATAATTACCTCCAATGTATACTGGACGTCTCTAGTCTATAACAGGGACATCACATGGCACAGTGAAAATGCAATATTTCATGCCATATCGATATCTGCTGTCAACACAATCCATGGATATATCTGTGAATGAGGGAGGGATAGGTGAGATCGTACATAATCACTTCTGTGGATCCAAGAGTCAGGATTTTTGGCCTTGAGAGATGTATTAACAAGCCAAATTATGACTGTATCAGAGTTATGTTTGGTGTGTTTTCGGATGGATAAAGGATGTTTGGAAATATTTTGGTTATATTATTCCACTAGGAGGTTCTTGTGTAAAAACATGACATAATTTAGAATTTTGACCTATACTCATCTTTCCTTGCATATAATTACCATCTTCCTTTCACCTGACTTGTAAAGAAGTGGTATGAGGCGGTGAATGAGACTCCTTAGGCCTGTTTCACACATCAGTTTTTTCCCATCAGTCAAGATCTGCCAATTTTTAAAAAAAACGGATCCGCCAAAAAAAGGGGCAGATCCATTTTTTACACCCATAGACTTACATTATTGGCGGATCCTGACTGACGGTCGTCCGTCACACCCTTTATTGTACGGATCCGTCAAGATTTTAGCGGCTCCCGGGCGGATGAGACGGACCCTGCAATGTTTTTTTGCAGTGACGGTCCGCTATTTTCACTCCGGGAAGCATTTTTACCCTTAACTACCGTCCACCCGAGAGCCGCAAAAATCTCTCTCTCTCTTGCGATAATCGTGATCGCGCGAATCAGGCGGGATCGCTCACCAACTCCCGTGATGATCGGGAGGGATCGCGCACCAACTCCCGCGATGCTCGGGCGGGATTGCGCTCCAACTCACGCGCAATCGCGCTCCAACTCACGCGCGATCGCGCTTCATATCCCGGCCGCAATCTACATCCAAATCGCGATCACCGGATCATGCCGGCGAGTTCCCCGCTCTCTTTTCGCGGCCCCGCTACATCGCCGGTAAATTTTTTTTACAGGACCGCGGTTCCTTTAACGCTCCTAGATCGGCGGATCCCGTCACACCAATGGTCCGGTCGCTCCCGTTGGTGTTTCGATTGTCATGGATCCGTTCTCCGCCTTTTTGGCGGCTGGCAACTGACTGCAGAAATGTAAGTGTGAAACAGGCCTTAGAAATAATGTGGAGAAAAAATGTGGATTTTTCACTCTGCTGATAAACTGATGAAAGGGTCCAGGATACACAGAACTGCGTTAAATGCGGTTTTATTATAGTCAAGTTTCGAAGTTGACACACTTATTTTTCAGGATATAACCACATGTAGAAACATTAACAGGAGATTTTTTTGTAAAGCTCTGGCAGTGCTCCTCTGGTTTCATGCCGGTTTGGCTACTGGGTTGATGCTCTTCTATGGCATTATTTGGCTCTATTCTTGCAATAACCCATGTTCTGGTTTCTGTTTCATGCTCTCCAGACTGTGTTGGGAGACACTGAAAGACTTTTAGTGACAGCACATATGGATGTGCCATTTTGGAGAAACTAGACTACCCGTGCAACCGGAATGAGCTGCAGGTACAACCTCATGCTACCAAGCCACCATTCTGTTTTTGAGGGTGTCTTTCCGTTCTTCTTCAGGACTCCTATTGTAATTTAAGCAAAAATTGATGACATGGATTCACAATCACTTCTGCTGCTAAACTTTATAGATCCTTGACAATAAACAGACCTGGAGCCATATTGTGATGTACAAGTGTATCCATAGTCTATTGAGCAGAATACTAGATGGGGGCATAAGGATCGTGATGCAAAGAATGAGACCGCAACTGGGCCCAGAGGAATAAGGGGACCAGGAACCAGCAATAGCAATTGTTCTCTCTGTAGTCAAAGTAAGCAGTGTGTACAGAAGCTAAGATGTATTTCAGTGGGAGGCAGAGGCTCTATAGGGGGCCCGGGCCACCACAAATACATCTTGAAAGCAGAAACAGTGCAGTGCCATGCCAGCATTTCCTATCTCTTGAGTCACTCCAAAAGGCACAGGCACAGCACTGCGATGAAATCTACAACCCGGCACATAATGCAAGTAAAGGATTGAGCTGTATTCTACAACAGTGCAAGTAATATCAGTGGATACATTTATATTGCACTGAGTTTGCCACTGATAGACAAGCACGGTCGCACTTCTGGTGTCATGGATATATGAGGCAACACATATCTCACTCAGGCTTAGTGAACACTGAGTGTTTTTGCTGAAACTGAGTGGAAACTCATAGTATTTGAGGAGTTTTGAGATTTGTAGGAGGATTTGGAGTTTTGATGCATAGCGGAGCTTGGCCTTGTTTTCATGTAGAAGGTCTAGTTTTTGGCCACAATTCTTTGAGGAAGACAACTTCTGGCAAGACTTCCCCGAACAGTTGATTGGTGCAGCTAGGTGCCTTTGGCTGCTGTCACTTCTGAGCTGATGGCACTACAGGACATCTTTCGATCTGAATTGGAAGTATGATTTGTCTTTCATTTGCTGCATTAAGTTTCCTTGGCCTACTATTGGGTCTACAGTCAGCAACATTTCCCATCTTCTTCAAAAAAGCTTGAAACGCACATTTGGACACCACAGTCTCCTTTGAAGTCTTTGCTTGGGAGACAACTTGCTGATGCAGTATAACTACTCTGTGTCTTGTTGCTGTTTTAAGACTTACCATGGGAACACAAACAGCCTGTTGCAAATGGAATAGTGTCCCCTTTATTTTTTTGAGCAGTATATTTACTGCTCAAAGAAATTAAGGGGACACTAAAATACCGCATCCTAGATATCACTGAAAGAAATATTCCAGTTGCAATTCTTTATTCATTACATAGTGGAATGCATTGAGAATAAAAATTAAAAATGATCAATGTAAATCAAAATTAACATCCCATGGAGGTCTGGATTTGCAATGATACTCAAAGACAAAGAGGAAAATCAAATTACAGACTGATCCAACTTCAGTGGAAATGCCTGAAAACAAGGAAATGATGCTAAGTAGTGTAAATGCTCTCACCACTAGAGGTACTGTATAGTAGTTTTACACAATGAACACACAGAAGTTTCTCAGATAGTGCACAGGCTAGTTAACGAGTAGATGTGGAGGGTGCCGTTGGCGGAAAAGCTAGAGCAGGATCCATACCTCCTCCTTTGTACAAAGAAGAATGGGAGGAGCAGTGCCAGAGCCTTACAAAATGACATCCAGCAGGCCACTAACATTAACATCCATGTGTCTGCTCAAACTGTCAGAAACAGACTCCATGAGGGTGGTTTGAGGGCCCGACGTCCACAAGTGAGTGTTGTGTTTACAGCCCAACACTGTGCAGAGAACCCCAAGGTTGTCAGGTTCAACATTGTTGCACTGTGCTCTTCATAGATGAGAGCAGGTTCACACTGAGTTCATGTGACAGACATGACAAAGTCTGGAGATGTCATGGAGAATATTCTGCTGCCTGCAACATCTTCCAGCAAGACCGGTTTGGCAGCAGGTCAGTAATGGTGTGGGGAGGCATTTCTTTGGAGGGCCACACAGCCCTCCATCTGCTAGCCAGAGGTACCCTGACTGCCATTAGGTGCTAGGATTAGATCCTCAGATCCAATATGAGACCATATGCAGGTGCAGTGGGACCTGGGTTCCTTCTGATGCATGACAATGCTAGGTCTAATGTGGCTGAAATGTGTCAGCAGTTCCTGCATGATGAAGGCATTAATACTATGGACTGGCCTGCCCGTTCTCCAGACCTGAATCCAATCGAGCACATCTGGGACATCACGTCTTGTTACATCTATCAATTCCAAGTTGCACCATAGACTATCCCGGAGTTGACTGATGCTTTAGTCCAAGTCTGTGAGTAGATCCCTCAGGAGAATATCTGCCACCTCATTACCATGCCCAGGCATTGTAGGGAGGTTGCACAAGCATATGGAGGCCGTACACACTACTGAGCATCATTTCCACTGAAGTTGGTCATGTCAGATGGTCCTGTGTTATGAATGAGTCACCGGAGGAGGAAAAAACAAAAATACAAGCTAAGTTCAGATAACCGGAGAGGTTGGTAGCTAGCGGATTGCAGACCCCTGATCCTATTCACAACAACTAACAGTAGCCATGAGGTGTACCTACGGTGGTCCTAGACACCTCATTCACAGCCGGAGAACTAAATAAACCTAAAGAAAGAAAGGGGAAATCTAAACTGCCCCAGAGCAGACCCCAAAGCAATAGACAGCCCCCAACATGTATTGACGGTGAAAACAGATGAAAACACAAACACAGACAGAAAGACAGGCTGAGCAAACGATGGGGCCCTCACTAATTAGATAGGCAGGAAAGAAAAGAAACTGTCTGCAATCACGCAAAAACCCTGCCAAAAATAATGTCCAACACGTCTGATAGAAAAGGCCCTGAAGTCACTAGACTTCAAAATCGCTATATCAGCACTCAGGTATATTCTGAAAACAGAGCAAAGAGATCAACTGATCAGAGACAAAAATGGAGCTCAGCCAGTCCCAACCAGGGCTGGCTGAACACAAACACTAAGTAAACCAGACAAAATCTCATGGAACAATAGCAGAGCAAAAACTTAGCTTTAGTAGACAGAAATAAACTGGAGGCCAGAGCTCAGAGCAGAGAGGATCACCAGCAACCCAGCAGGGCGTCGGCGGCCTTATATCCACTCAGAGATTCCGGATGTCCAATCACACTCCACCTGTTCAGATGACAGGTTTTTCCCATCCAAATCAATTTCACTACCTCCTTTCACCAGCAGAGGGAGTTCATCGGACATCAAAGGTGAAGGAGAAAATAAGATCATAACAGTACCTCCCCCTTGAGGAGGGGTCACCGAACCCTCATCCACGCCACCAGGGCGATCAGGATGGGCCCGATGAAAAGCACAAACCAATCTTTCGGCATGGATATCGGATGCAGAGACCCAAGAATTATCCTCCTGGCCATAACCCTTCCACTTAACCAAATACTGGAGTCTCTGTCTAGCCAGACGAGAATCCAGTATCTTCTCAACCTCATATTCCACATTACCTTCAACCAATACAGGGTCAGGAGGTGCCACCACAGGAACTACTGGCTCAACAAACCTCTTTAACAGAGACTTATGAAACACGTTATGGATCTTGAATGTAACAGGAAGAGCCAATCGAAAAGAGACCGGATTAAGAATCTCCAAAATCTTGTAAGGTCCAATAAATCTAGGTTTAAACTTTGGAGAAGCCACCTTCATAGAGATATTCTTTGATGACAACCAAACCATATCACCCACCTTAAACCGGGGACCAATGGTCCTATGCCGGTTGGAAAACCGCTGGGCCTTTTCCTGGGAGAGAGACAACTTATCCACCACTTGGTCCCAGATCTGGTGCATTCTCTCCACCACAGTGTCAACACCTGGGCAGGCAGAAGACTCCACCTGCCCTGAAGAGAATCGAGGATGAAACCCAAAGTTACAAAAAAAAAGGTGACATCAAAGTGGCAGAACTAGCTCTATTATTTAAAGCAAATTTGGCCAAGGGCAAAAATGAAACCCAATCATCCTGATCAGCAGAAATAAAACATCTCAAATAAGACTCCAAAATCTTGTTTTTTCTCTCCGTCTGCCCATTGGTCTGAGGGTGAAACACAGAGGAGAAGGACAACTGAATTCCCAGTTTGGAACAAAAAGTCCTCCAAAATCTAGAAACAAACTGAACTCCTCTTCAGACATTACTCTCTTCCTCCGCTGGTCAGGAACATACAATTTTCCAATGGGACAGGTTTGTCCTCCTGAAACTCTTCCAGAGCACGTCTCAAATCGGGCGAGATGGCAGAAAGAACTACCCCCTCACCTAAGATGGTAGCAGGCTTGGTCACAATAGGAGAATCAGCAAAGAAATTCCTAGAGAGGGCGTCTGCCTTGACATTCTTAGTGCCCGGAAGAAAAGAGACCACAAAATCAAAACGTGTGAAAAACAAGGCCCACCTAGCCTGTCTAGGATTCAAGCGTTTGGCCGACTCAAGGTAAATCAAATTCTTGTGGTCAGTAAGGACCACGACTTGATGTTTAGCTCCCTCCAACCAATGTCTTCACTCCTCAAATGCCCATTTCATGGCTAACAGTTCCCGATTCCCCACATCATAGTTGCGTTCGGATGGGGAGAACTTTCGGGAAAAGAAAGCACAGGGATTCATTTTAGATGTTACCGAATCTTTTTGGGACAAAACAGCTCCTGCACCAATCTCAGAAGCGTCCACCTCTACCTGAAACGGGAGTGAGACATCAGGTTGCCGCAAAACTGGAGCAGAAGTGAACCTCCGCTTCAGCTCCTGAAAGGAAAAAACAGCCTCTGGAGACCAATTCAGCACATCAGCACCCTTCTTAGTCAAATCAGTCAATGGTTTGGCAATACCAGAAAAATTAGCTATAAATTTACGATAAAAATTAGCAAAACCCAAAAACTTCTGGAGGGCCTTCAAAGAAGTGGGCTGAACCCAATCATAAATGGCCTGTACCTTGGCCGGGGCCATTTCAATAGTTGATGGAGACAAAATAAATCCCAAAAATGAAATCCTCTGTACACCAAAAAGGCATTTCGATCCCTTAACATACAGGGAATTCTCCCTCAAAATCCGGAACACAGTCCGAACATGTTCCACATGAGAGTCCCAATCCCTGGAAAAGATCAAAATATCATCCAGATAGATGATCAAAAATGTATCCACAAAGTCCCGGAAAATATCATTCATGAAGCACTGGAAAACAGAAGGGGCATTTGTGAGCCCAAAACGCATCACCAGGTACTCAAAATGTCCCTCCGGAGTATTAAACGCCGTCTTCCATTCATCCCCCTGCTTAATGCGAATAAGATTATACGCCCCCCTGAGGTCAAGCTTGGTAAACCAGCAAGCACCTTTAACTCTGGAGAATAGATCAGAAATCAGGGGTAACGGATACTGATATTTAACAGTAATTTTGTTGAGGGAACGATAGTCAATACAAGGCCTTAATGAACTATCTTTCTTGGCCATGAAAAAAAACCCAGCACCCAAGGGTGAAGAGGATGGTCTAATATGACCCTTCTCCAATGACTCCTTAATATAAGATCGCATAGCCTCGTGCTCGGGTACAGATAAATTGAAAAGTCGACCCTTGGGAAATTTACGCCCAGGGCTCAACTCTATTGCACAGTCATAACTCCTATGAGGAGGCAAAGACGCAGACTTATTCTCACTAAATACATCATAAAAATCAGCCAAATAGTCAGGAACATCATGCGACTGGGGAGAGGTGGAGAAAACAGGAGCGTCAACAAGAGCACACCGACAACCCCAACTCACCACAGACACAGATTTCCAATCCAAAACTGGATTATGGATTTGCAACCAGGGAAATCCCAGAACAATGGTATCATGCAAATTATGCAACACCAAAAATCTGCAATTTTCTTGATGGTCTGGGGCGACCCGCATTACCACCTGGGTCCAAAACTGAGGTTTATTCTTCGCTAAAGGAGTAGCATCAATACCCCTCAAAGGGATAGGCGTCCGCAGAGGTGTCATAGGAAACCCACAACGTTTAGCAAAATCCAAGTCAATCAGGTTCAGAGCCGCTCCCGAATCCACAAAAGCCTTAGCGGAAAATGTGGACAGGGAGCAGATCAGAGTAATTGCCAGAAGAAACTTAGGTTGAACACCACCCACAGCAAATGTGCAAAACGTTTCTCTCGTTTAGGGCAGACAGAAATCATATGAGAGGCATCTCCACAGAAAAAACACAGCTTATTACGCCTTCTGAACTCCTGACGTTGCGCCCTAGACAAAACTCTATCACATTGCATAGGTTCAGACATTTGTTCAACAGGTGGCAACATTTCTCGTGTACTTTTACGTTCACGTAAACGCCGATCAACCTGAATGGCTAATGACAAACAATCGTCAAGACCAGAGGGAACAGGAAATCCCACCATAGTATCTTTTACGGTTTCTGACAAACCCTTCCGAAAAAGAGCTGCCAAGGCACCATCATTCCAGGTAGTAAGGACCGCCCACTTTTGAAATTTTTGACAGTATAACTCTGCAGAATCCTGACCCTGGCTCAATGCCAACAGGGCTTTCTCAGCTTGATCAATAGCATTAGGTTCATCATACAACAACACCAAGGCTTGAAAAAATGCGTCCAGATTAGTTAGAATAGGATCATCAGGTGTCAAAGAAAATGCCCAATCCTGGGGATCGCCGCGCAGCAAAGAGATGACAATTTTAACCTGCTGCGCAGAGCTCCCCGATGACTTAGGCTTCAAGGCAAGAAATAATTTACAATTATTCTTAAAATTCAAAAATTTAGACCGATCCCCAAAAAACACATCAAGAGTAGGAATCTTTGGTTCAGCAGCATGTGAATGAGCAAGATAGGCGGAAATTCCCCGCACTTCAGCAGCCAGCTGCTCCACACGATCAGACAGTTGCTTAATCTCCATTAAGAAAATTCCTCCTACGGCCCCAGAGAAAAAGAGGAAAAAATATACATAAAAAAAGAATTCTGACACTTTTTTTTTTTTACAATTCTTTCCTGCTATTGAGTACCCTAGAATCTGCGGTATGACTGGTGATTCTGTTATGAATGAGTCACCGGAGGAGGAAAAAACAAAAATACAAGCTAAGTCCAGAAAACCGGAGAGGCTGGTAGCTAGCGGATTGCAGACCCCTGATCCTATTCACAACAACTAACAGTAGCCGTGGGGTGTTCCTACGGTGGTCCTAGACACCTCGTTCACAGCCAGAGAACTAAATAAACTTAAAGAAAGAAAGGGGAAATCTAAACTGCCCCAGAGCAGACCCCAAAGCAATAGACAGCTCCCAACATGTATTGACAGTGAAAACAGATGAAAACACAAACACAGACAGAAAGACAGGCTGAGCAAACGATGGGGCCCTCACTAACTAGATAGGACAGGAAAGAAAAGGTGAAGGAGAAAATGAGCTCATAACAGTCCTGGTCCCAAAGCTTGGTGGTGAACGGAGGTTCTGTAATGACTATCAAAAGTGGAATGAGGTCTCCAAGTTCGACGCATTTCCCATGCCACGCATCAGTGAGCTAATTGGGAGACTTGGGCCCACAAGGTACATAACCACCCTGGATTTGACGAAGGGATATTGGCAGATCCCCATGGCACAGGAAGCCAAAGAGAAGACTGCATTTTCTACGCTAGATGGATGCTTACAGTATGTCCGGATGCAGGGGGCTCCAGCGACCTTCCAGAGAGCTATGGATAGAATCTTTGCACCCCATAAGTAATATGGCTCAGCATATCTGGACAATATTGTTATCTTCAGCCTGGACTGGGAGAGTCATCTGGAAAAGGTCCAGGCGGTGTTTGATGCTCAAAGGGTGACAGGGTTTTCAATAAACCCAAAGAAATGTTCCTTGGGGAAAGAAGAAGCCAAATACCTGGGATATGTAGTGGGTAGAGGCGAGCTCAAACCCCAAATCAGTAAAGTGGAGGCAATTCAAACAAATTAGAGCCTTCCTGGGGATCATGGGATACTACAGGAGGTTCATCCCGAACTTCATCATGATGGCCGTGCCCCTGACCTACTTCTTTAAGGGGACATAATTGGTAATGGTCAAATGGTCTGAAGAGGCAGAGGCGGACTTTCACAAAATGAAAGGGGCTCTGTGTAAGCAACCTGTTCTGGTGGCCCCTGACTTTAAGAAAGAGTTAATACTCTAAACAGATGCCTCAGATGTCAGTTTAGGAGCAGTCCTTTCCAAGGAGATACACGGGGAGGAGCACCCTATTCTCTGCCTGAGTAGGAAGCTATCCTCATGTGAGAGGAATTATTCGGTCGTAAAGAAGGAGTGCTTGGCCATAAAATGGGCGGTGGACACATTACGCTACTATCTGGTAGGATGTAAGTTTAGATTGGTATCCAACCATGCCCCACTCAGATGGATGAAGGAAACAAAGGGGAAAAATGCTAGGGTCACCCGTTAGTTCTAAGCCCTGCAAGATTTCAACTTCCATGTAGACCACAGAGCAGAGAAGCTATATGGTAATGTCAATGCCCTCTCGAGAATACCTAGTCTGGTGGTAGAAAGTGCCAAGCCCCACGGCTTTAGGCAGAGGGGGAGGTATGTAATGTGGCTAATGGTCACGTAGTCGATGGGAGGTATGTGTCACAGAGATGGCTTGTCTCTATGATGTAACTGTCACGTGTCCCATCCTGAGTGACACGGCCAGCAAGCCGGTAACTGATACAACAGGACGCGGCACGTGTAATTGTCCTATGTGACGCGGCCCGCAGGCTGGTAACTAATACAATAAGACAAGGGAATAGGGAAAACCTGGGAAACAATAACAAAGGTGGCCCTGCGATAGGGAACGGGGGACGTGGAAACCTTCTGCACTCCCCTGAGTCAGTGTCTCTACACACCTAACGTTCCCTAGGCCGGTTCCGCACCGGGTGCCGCTCAGGATACCTTTGAACCCTAGCTCGCCCTGCACCTAAACCCTCACTAGGGAAATGGTTGGTGTGGAAACTAATCCCACCACTGCACTAAACACACATAAGGAAAAGTGACAAAACAGGGGAAACACCACTTAGCTTTGCTCTGTTGCTTACGCTCCTAGCAACAGAGCCCACCACCTGTGTGCATCTTTTCCTCTGACCGGATCCATCACCATAGTGCAGCCTTGGAGCAACCAGAGTCCACCACCTCCATGCAGCTGTCCAGAGACAGAGCCCAGCAAATGAGTCCAGCTTTTCTGCCAATGAGTCCAGCATTTTGAGTCCAGCTTTCCAGCAACCAAGTCCAGCATCATGAGTGCAGCTCTACACAATAGCTGCCACTCCACCAAGCCATGCAGACACTCCTTGCTGACACCATCGCGGAAACTCCACCAATCCATGCCAGCCCTCCTTGCAGACACCATAGCTAACTCTCTCTGAGCTGCCCAGGACTCTCCTTCAGCTCCATCCTTCACCCAGGCTTCCTTGTAACTGAGGAACTCACAATCTCACCAACAGTGATTAACACACCTGATACTCTTTTATAGAGCCATCACACCTGTTGCATAATTACGTGCACAAACTAAGGTAATCATAGTGCAATGACCCTAATTGCCACCGGGGGGAAAACTAACTGAAATCACCACAGTGCAATGACCCTAATGGCCACCGGGGGCAAAACCACCTTTGGCACACAGCCAAAGGAAAAAGAAGGTTACTTTGTGCATTTAATCTGTCAGATCCAACCTGGATCATGACAGTACCCTCCCCTTAATGAGGGGCCTCTGGACCCTCAAGACCACTCCTCATCAGGGCACCATCTACAGCAGGAACGCCCAGATCCAGAGTTCACCCCAACCACTACCTGACACTTCAGGTTTATGACAAACGCACAACTGGTATTGGCAATGTGTTCTGGAGGCACCACTCATCTCCAAAGTGCCAACCTGGGGAACAAGTTATGTATGTGTATGTTCGGTATGAGCTGGAAAGACTCCGCAACACACTTCCACAGGATGTTTTTTGGTGGCCACCCATACATGCTCGTTCACACACACAGGTCCGGACCTGAACGTTTATTGCCACACATTCGTTTGTCATATTTCGGTGAATTCATACTGGGATCAACAACAGAAGCATCCCCCTGTGTCACCACACTCACACCCCCGCACTCCACCAAGGGGTACACCACCCCCCAACCCTTTCCACCACGAGGTCTGCACCTCCCAGGGTTGGCAAATGGCGAGGGTAGAGAGTTGCCCCTACTCCCCCGCTGCACACCTGCTGCTCACACCGGAGAGGAAGGGCCTGGAATATGGAGAAAAAATACACTCCCTGGTCACCTTCCTCCAACACGACCAGGAGGTGGCGGCTTCTTCGGTGGTATGGAAGATTTGGCGTAAACCCCGCGGACTATAACACCAGTCTGCTCACTACAGTGACGCACCCCTTCACCTCGGGGAACCCCAGACAGCACCATGGGGACCAACTCCACCCACCTGTCTGGGTACGTCCGCCTGTATGAACAAGTCCTGCTCACCAGCAGCGACACTAGAGGGCTTCTTTGCCGGAGCCCCAATTTTGATTTTCTGGTTGATCCAGAGGGAAGGCCCCAGACCCTGATAATTGCTGCTGCAACTGCTTCAACACCATGCAGCTCCTCACACACCTCAGTGAGGCCACGCAGCAATTGCTCACAGGTCTCCACATGGCCGAGGCTCACCAGAAAAAAAAAAGGAAGGTTGGTGATAATGTCACGTGCCCCGTCCTGAGTGACACGGCCAGCAGGCTGGTAACTGATACAACAGGAAGCGGCATGTGTAATTGTCCTATGTGACGCGGCCCACAGGCCGGTAACTAATACAATAAGACAAGGGAATAGGGAAAACCTGGGAAACAATAACAATGGTGGCCCTGCGATAGGGAACGGGGGACGTGGAAACCTTCTGCACTCCCCTGAGTCAGTGTCTCTACACTCCTAACGTTCCCTAGGCCGGTTCCGCACTGGGTGCCGCTCAGGATACCTTTGAACCCTAGCTCGCCCTGCACCTAAACCCTCACTAGGGAAATGGTCGGTGCGGAAACCAATCCCACCACTGCACTAAACACACATAAGAAAAAGTGACAAAACAGGGGAAACACCACTTAGCTTTGCTCTGTTGCTTACGCTCCTAGCAACAGAGCCCACCACCTGTGTGCATCTTTTCCTCCGACCGGATTCAACACCATAGTGCAGCCTTGGAGCAACCAGAGTCCACCACCTCCATGCAGCTGTCCAAAGACAGAGCCCAGCAAACGAGTCCAGCTTTTCTGCCGATGAGTCCAGCATTTTGAGTCCAGCTTTCCAGCAACCAAGTCCAGCATCATGAGTGCAGCTCTACACAATAGCTGCCACTCCACCAAGCCATGCAGGCACTCCTTGCTGACACCATCGCTGCAACTCCACCAATCCATGCCAGCCCTCCTTGCAGACACCATAGCTGACTCTCCAGGACTCTCTCTGAGCTGCCTGGGACTCTCCTTCAGCTCCATCCTTCACCCAGGCTTCCTTGTAACTGAGGAACTCACAATATCACCAACAGTGATTAACACACCTGATACTCTTTGATAGAGCCATCACACCTGTTGCATAATTACATGCACAAACCAAGGTAACCAGAGTGCAATGACCCTAATGGCCACCGGGGGGAAAACTAACTGAAATCACCACAGTGCAATGACCCTAATGGCCACCCGGGGCAAAATCACCTTTGGCACACAGCCAAAGGAAAAAAAGGTTACTTTGTGCATTTAATCTGTCAGATCCAACCTGGATCATGACAGTAACCCAGTGTATTTTATCTAATGAATGAAAGTACTTAGAAGTTCATTTGTTGCACCTGGGACTGAGTAGCTGTGAGAGATGGGTGGGTCTGGCTACCCACCTACCTCACCTCTGAGTGTCGTTACAGACTATAAAATGGAGGCTGTTTGGCACATGGTCTGTGTGTTGGGAGGGAGAAGGCCTCCTATGTGTTGGACACCAGAATGAGCCTGAGTACTGGACATTACCCCAGCCTGTGTGCCCACAAGCCTGGTGAAGCAGATCCCTGCTATGGACATTTGTATTTTCTTTGCCTGATCTGATCTAAAGGCTATTTGTTTTCTGTTTTTGCTTCTGGGGTTTATGAAGCAATAAACCCCCATGAACTTTTAAAGGAATAAGCCTCCTGTTTTCCTCCCATTGCATTCAAGTGAATAATGCCGCTACAATATACACATATACATATATATATATACCATATAGTTCTGGCAAAAATTAAGGGCCCACCACATCAAAACCCTATCATGGGCAGCCCGTTCTCCAGACCTAAACCCCATTGAAAGCCTCTGGAATGTAATCAAGGGGATGATGGCTAGTCACAAACCATCAAACAAAGAATTGCTTAAATTTTTGCATCAGAAGCAGTGTGAGAGACTGGTGGCAAGCATGCCAAGATGCATGAAAGCTGTTTTTAAAAATCATGGTTTTTCTACAAAATATTGATTTCTGAACTCTTCCTGAGTTAAAACATTAGTATTGTTGTTTCTAAATGATTATGAACTTGTTTTTTTATTTGAGGTCTGAAAGCACTGTTTTCTTTTTTTTAAAATTTTGACCATTTCTCCTTTTCAAAAAAAAAAAATTATTGTTTGGAAATTCATCGACAAGTTGTCAGAAGTTTGTAGACTAAAAGAACAATTTACATTTTGCTCAAGAAGTGGTCTCTTAATTTTTGCCAGAGCTGTATGTGTGTATATATATATATATATATATATATATATATATCTCCACTGTACTCACTTGCTTACACTAAATTATTCTCTGCTGTTACCGCATTAGTCTATTGTTTGGATACTTTCCGTTGTTTTTCTACTATGTTTCCTTCAATTGTTTCACTGACGTTGACCCGCTTTGCTTTGAATACGCCTACGGCATGGTTGCCTCTGCCTGTGACATTTAACAGGATTTCCTCAAGAAAAAAAACAACCATAAACCTCATTCTTTATATAAAAGAACCCAAAAATATGTCCATGGTGTAGAAAAGCTGTTTTCATGATTTCATATACTATGCCATTCGAGGTCATTTTGAAGTGGTAGACTTATTTTAACTATTTTCAGAGGTCCTATAGAAGTAAACAGAAAGAGACATTTATGTGAATATGCCATAAATGTCCGATATGGGAATCCCCTTAAACTTAATTTTAGTTATAATACTAAATTAGACTTTTCTTTTTCCAGCATCCAACTGGAGAGGATATGGGGGTGTAGAATATGAGTCAGCTACTCTTAGCCAATCAGCTGCAAGGATAATTTTCTTCAGTGATTAGACTCCTCCCTCCATCTCCTTTTCAGCTGGCTACCAGTCACTATATCCAGATGTTTAGGACAGGGCAAATTATGTAAAATCCTTTCATCTTAATTCTGTAATTATACGGATTGCAGATCAAACATGGGACCAATGAGAAACACACAGTTTAAAGAAGAACGCTTTGACCGCAATGACTCTTCCACTTTTTTCATCTGTTATATGATGTTATGGAGCATGAGAGAAACCAAAGTAACCAGCAAATGGACAGATGGAATAGATTACGCAAGTATTATGGTTAATTTTCAGAATCCTCAATGCTAAAGGGCATGTACAAAATTAGAATATACCTTTTCTTCCATTAGTAGCACCCCTTTTCTACATAGGATGGTATCCCAACCCCTCCATATTCACTTAAATGATTTTAAACTGTAAAACCAGAGGTAGAATGTGACTTTTTTTCATTTCATATATTCTAATCTCATACAGCCACTGTAATTAAAGTAGTAATTAGAGTTGAGCGATACCGTCCGATACTTCAAAGTATCGTATCGGATGGTATCGGCCGATCTTTAAAAAAAGTATCGGTATCGCCGATTCCGATACCGGAAGTCCCATTCAAGTCTATGGGACTTCCGGTATCGGAATAAGAAAAACCCTTTCCTGCCCTTGTACAGCCTCTCTGGGGTCTGTACGGGCCTTTCGGGGGGCTGTGCCGGCCTGCCAGGGGGTCTGTGCAGGCTCCGGTGGTCTGTGCCGGCCTGCCGGTGGTCTGTGCAGGCTCCGGGGGGCTGTGCCGGCCTGCCGGGGGGCTGTGCAGGCTCCGGGGGGCTGTGCCGGCCTGCCGGGGGGCTGTGCCGGCCTGCCGGTGGTCTGTGCAGGCTCCGGGGGTCTGTGCAGGCATCGTCCGATGGGACTACAAGTCCCATCGGGCGATGCCTGCTACCATGACAGTGATTGACACATTAGCCAATGATGGGACAGTAGTAGTCCCATCATCCGGCTAATGTGTTAAATGTTAAAAAAAAAAAAAAATACTACATACATACTACATGCATGCTACATACATACTACATGCTACATACATACTACATATATACTACATGCATGCTACATACATACTACATGCTACATACATACTACATATATACTACATGCATGCTACATACTACATGCTACATACATACTACATATATACTACATGCATGCTACATACATACTACATGCATGCTACATACTACATGCATGCTACATGCATGCTACATACATACTACATGCTACATACATACCACATATATACTACATACATACAATACATTCATACAATACATACATAGACATACAGTACATATAACATAGAGTAACATACTTACCAATACTTGTCACATTGTTCCCCGAAGCCATTGTCTTTTCCGGGATAAATATTAACATAACAAACCACAAAAATACTCACCCACGATCCGAAGCAGTCCACGAGTGTGTCCCACGACGATCTTGGGTAGAGAACTGCAGCATCAGATGATGCTGCCGTTCTCTACGGGCTGCAGGAATCCAATGACGGAAGGTAGGTATCCTTCCGCACTGTATTCCTCCGCCACTTAAAAAAAAAAAGTCCCTAGTCTCACTTTATGCCATTGCTGTGTGGGAAATTCCCACACAGCAATGGCATAAAGTGAGACTAGGGACTTTTTTTTTTTAAGTGGCGGAGGAATACAGTGCGGAAGGATACCTACCTTCCGTCATTGGATTCCTGCAGCCCGTAGAGAACGGCAGCATCATCTGATGCTGCAGTTCTCTACCCAAGATCATCGTGGGACACACTCGTGGACTGCTTCGGATCGTGGGTGAGTATTTTTGTGGTTTGTTATGTTAATATTTATCCCGGAAAAGACAATGGCTTCGGGGAACAATGTGACAAGTATTGGTAAGTATGTTACTCTATGTTATATGTACTGTATGTCTATGTATGTATTGTATGAATGTATTGTATGTATGTAGTATATATGTGGTATGTATGTAGCATGTAGTATGTATGTAGCATGCATGTAGTATGTATGTAGTATGTATGTAGCATGTATGTAGCATGCATGTAGTATATATGTAGTATGTATGTAGCATGCATGTAGTATGTATGTAGTATGTATGTAGCATGCAGTATGTATGTAGTATGTATGTAGTATATATGTAGTATGTATGTAGTATATATGTAGTATGTATGTAGCATGTAGTATGTATGTAGCATGCATGTAGTATGTATGTAGCATGTAGTATGTATGTAGTATGTATGTAGCATGTATGTAGCATGCATGTAGTATATATGTAGTATGTATGTAGCATGCATGTAGTATGTATGTAGTATGTATGTAGCATGCAGTATGTATGTAGTATGTATGTAGTATATATGTAGTATGTATGTAGTATATATGTAGTATGTATGTAGCATGTAGTATGTATGTAGCATGCATGTAGTATGTATGTAGTATTATTTTTTTTTTTTTTATTTTTTAACATTTAACACATTAGCCGGATGATGGGACTACTACTGTCCCATCATTGGCTAATGTGTCAATCACTGTCATGGTAGCAGGCATCGCCCGATGGGACTTGTAGTCCCATCGGACGATGCTTGCACAGACCCCCGGACATCAGCACAGCCCCCCGGCAGGCCGGCACAGCCCCCCGGCAGGCCGGTACAGACCCCCACAGGGTGCACAGACCACCGGCAGGCCGGCACAGCCCCCCGGCAGGCCGGTACAGACCCCGGGCAGTCCACACAGCCCCCCGGCAGGCCGGCACAGCCCCCCGGCAGGCCGGCAGAGACCCCCGGAAGGCCCGAAATGACGGCGCATCATGATGCGCACACACCGCGCATCATGATGACGTCAGGCCGTCAATCAACTGAACTTCCGATTCCGATGCCGAATTCCGATATTGAAAAAATATCGGAAGTCGGTATCGGAATTCCGATACAGCAAGTATCGGCCGATACCCGATACTTGCGGTATCGGAATGCTCAACACTAGTAGTAATCCATCAATTTTTTTTTTATTGTTACCACTTTCCCAATATATTTGTGTAATTTGTTTCATCCAATCTCAGCTGCATCTCACACATAGATATTCTCTTGAGAAAGACAAAACCACAGTTTTAATTTCTTAAATATTTAGGTTTCAGGTTTTTTAACCTTTTGCTCAATTACGGTAATCATTAGGACCCCAGCTCCATTCATTTACAAATCAGACAAAGCCCTCCTAATAAATGTTTCCCCATAAATCTGGCTTCATCAGGTGTCATAGCCTCATAGTCCATGATGAAGCCCGGTCCCTGGTGAAACATACCGAGAATTTTAAAATGTGATTTTAGTTTGCAATGCAACAGTTGCATCGGCAGTGCAGATTTAAAGGCAGTTACTTTGCAATTTGAGATAATAAAGGTTATTTTCTACCTCCCGCCTAACATTCATAATACACTTATATTTGTAAGCTCTATAATTTTTCTTTGGGAACGCATCTAAACCTAAATTTTTTCAACTAAATAGCCTATTTAACTACAAATGTCTTAAATGAAAGTAGCTACTGGTGATGTGGATACCGCTAGATCTTGGTTTTCCTTGGGGTTAGTGAAAAGGCTACTTCCTTTGCACAGTTTTCCAACCTAAAGACCATCGACAAGATGGGAATGTGTCATTAACAAAACCCTAATTTAGCAAAAACCACAGACAACTTAAATTAGGTGCTACCACCACCATTCACTGCAAAAATGATATATCTTGCCGCCCCAATTATTTGGTTAGCAGCGATCTCTTACAGCCCCCCCATGCACAGGAACTCTCAGCCAAGTGCTCCCGTGTTCTCTCTGCTTTCCCCACCAAATAAAATGTTGTTATAGTTTAGGGAACTACGATGAGTCATGTACTACCGAGCATGTATAAGATTGAATAATACTCAATGTTCCTTGTTCAATTGTTAATTGGTTTATTATTTATGTAATAATATGAAACTTGTATAACCTTAGTTTATTGTGCAAAGCTTATTGTCCATCTGTAAGTGCTTTGTATGATACACGAACATGTACATTCTGTTTCCTGTTTAGTACTATATACAAGTGTGTACATTCTATTTTCTTTTGCTTAATAAATGAATTTAAAAAAAAAAAAGAAAGATCAACCAAGTCATATCATCTTTTGAGGAAGAGCCAGGATTGTGGTTGGCCGATCCAACCAAAATTAGTGGACTAGGCTGACTTTGATCTCATGCATATGGAAGCCTTAGCCTAGTGGAGACACACCATACCATTATATAGTGCAAAAATAATACCACCACTTAGTGACCATATAGCTGTTAAAAAAAAGTCTAATTATAGTGCAATACGAAGCGGAAATATAATTAATTGTATAGCGGTAATAAGTTTTGTAGGTCTGACAAACCACAATGCGGAATCGTCTGCGATGACCCCCAGTGGCTGATGCCCCCTGTCTGCCCGCTAACAATAGAATATAGCATGTGATGTTGCAATTTTTCAGAATGCTTGAAGGACATCAAGGTACGGTATTGGTCCAGAACATTAAATGGAGCATTTTTCTTCAGATAAAGTCTGAATATGATTGCACCTAGAGCGAAAAGCATTCTGCACACCCTCATACAATGCCCCCATATAGCACCATACTAAGGTTTTGTTCCTATATAATACTTGCATGGTCTTGTACGACGCGATTATATCTCTAGGGAAAATCAAACTGAAGTATAACGTAAGATCCTAAGGCTCTGTAATCATATCCAATATCTGTTTCACATTTCAATGACGACACCAACATTTCAGATCATGAAATGTAAGATTTGGTGATTTTTAGGGAAATTAATAACATTAATATAAATAAAATGTAGAATTGAAATTCTATTTAAAGGACATTAAAAGAAATTAAAATAAAAAAGCTCAATAAAAATAGAAACAAACTGATTGAAGTTGTTAGAGTGAGATGTGAAGACGAGATGCTCTTTGGAGCGTATATAATATATATATATATATATATATATGCTGTATATACGCTATATATATATAATCGTTATCTTTCCCTACAACTGAGTCTCAAAAAAAATCATACAGAATATGCTAACAAATGCGGGAAGTTTTCTTTCTCCTGTAAAGGAAATCTTCAGTACAAATAGCCCTTAACAAATATGAGTCTTCACCTACAAAAACTTGGAAAACTTTCCCCCCTTTCCCCCTTTTGCCCCAGCTAAAATCATTTTTTTGCATTATCTCCTTATATAAAATAGCAACAGCAATGTGTGCTGCAGGTTTACAGGGTGCACGAACCCCTGTGTGCTGCTCCCTTTAAAAGTCAGACACATTCCTCCTGCACATATATCTATATATCTATAAAGGGAAACTTACCTAGAGGAAACAGAATCAGTGCAGCAAGACCAAAAAGGTTCTCCAGATTCATAGTGAGGATTTTTGCAGGACAAAGAGTGTGAATGCGAGCATACATACACTGCAACTCACAAGTCACAGCTGAAAATCCTCCCACCCCGCACAGCTGCTTCCCCTCCTTCCAGTTCTTTACACAAGATGGCTGCTGCTGCAGGATCTCTTAGGCTACTTTCACACTTGCGTTTTTTGCTGCACGTTTTTTGCGCACACAAGCGCATGAAAAAAACGCATCATGCGTTTACGTGCGTTTTTTTGCGGGGTTTGGTGCATTTTTTAAAAAAAAACACATGCGGTTTTTTTGCGCATACGTGCGCATTACAATGCGCACGTATGCACACCCATAGACTATAATGGGTGTTTTGCTGTAAAAAAACGCATTGCGTGCGCATACTTTTTTTGGGGCAAGTCGGACGCACAAAAAATGCAACAGGATGCATTTTGTGCGCCCGAGCACACACCACAAAAAAACGCATGCGCATACAAACGCATGTGTATGTGCACCTATGCGCACCCATGTTAAGGTATGGGGAAAAAAACGCATGCTTTTTTTGCGCTAAAAAACAGCGCAAAAAAACGCAAGTGTGAAACCAGCCTTACCTTCCAAACAAAGATTTGCCCCTACATAAAGACATTAAAATAGCACAATAACAGGGGCAAACTATTACTTGTCATGCATTAGTCTTTCCTCCATCCCTAGCTAGTAGAATGCAACAGTCAAGTAGAAGAGCAGCTATGGAATCAGCAGAGGTAACAGTTTCAATTGGGCCCTGGTACCTAATGCCTAAAGGGCTCTGACAAACCCAGTTCTGCTATTACCGCTTGGCTCTACTATAGTGCACCTCCTTGTTATATAGGAACCTCCTGACAACCTAGCGATGCTATGACACCTGGTCTCCTCTACGTTCAGCTCTTCTATATCTGCTGGATTATGCTACATTCACTAATTGAGTCTCCTGACAAAACCAGCTCTGCTACATCACTGGTCTCTAGTGATGGGCGAGCACTAAAATGCTCGGGTGCTGGTTGCTCGTGTCGAGCCAATTGGGATACTCGGGTATTCGGACTGAACAATGAGCCCAATGTAAGTGTATGGGAGACCCAAGCATTTTTACTGCGATCCCCCCGGGGGTCCTTTTAAGGTGTTAAAACGTCTGAAAATGATGGAAACACTGCTCAAATGACACGGGGACATCATGGGGATCACCCCTGGAAGCATTCCTGATTCCAAGTTCACCGGTGCACCGAAAAACATACCAAAACGAAACCAACACAGATTTTGCTGGGAAATATGTTAAGGTACATCCTTTTCAGATTAATGACTTGTATATAAGGCAAAATAAATAACCCCAGACCAAAATGTTCCTCCCCTACTTGGGCAATGTTCAGACACAGCGTTTTTGAGGCGTTTTTCAACTTTACCATTGCTTTCAAACAACACAAATGCATTCACTGGGAAATGTCATTGTAATATTTACCAACCCTAGCTGGCCATGTGGTGTGTGACACATCATCAGACACATCCTGTTTCATTTAGTCACAGAGCCTATTATTCGAGGGGCATCAGGCGGCATTAATATTCTTAAAGGGCAATTATTAAACATTGGGTCTCCTATACCTTTAATGCCTATGCAGTGAGTAGCTGGGCTGCCAAAAATTAGGACGCACGCCAATATCCCTTACACGAGACGTACAGGAGGGCCTCCTGAAAAAATGATGCATTGAATGCAAGGCCTGCCCTGGACCAAATGTATATGCACCCCAATTACCCATTCAGCAGATGTACTTGAATCAACTCAATCAGGTAGGGGGGTCACTCCAGGTGACAAGAAGCGAATCCAAACAAAATTAGAATAAAACAATGTATTTTTATTAATTTAACAAAATTTAAAAATGATTTAAAAACACAGGGCAAAAAAAGGCCTCCAGAAAAGGAGGGGAAACACCGCAGACGATTGCTAGTAGATTTAAGTAAAAGGCGAGGAGTCAAAAGAAGTAGAAGGATAGGGGTCATGATACTCATACACTGCTATTCCAATGCAAGTAGGAAGCCAACAAAATAAATAGAATAGAAACATACTGGTGTAAGGGGTTACAAGATCATTCATTATTTATTTCCGCGGACTGTATACAACTCATGTGTAAATAATGTTATGTCCTTTATCATTGTTTATATGTAAAATACTTGTACTAGGGATAGTGCAGTACCTAGATAGTCCACAAGATGGGGACCTAATAGTGTGTAGTTATACAACACTCTGTACATAGTTAACTTAAGAGGAGCCAGCCATGGGTAAGCTAGGGGAATTTCCTGTTTTCAGTCAGTGAAGCTTGGGACCTGAGACAGGCTAGTCGGACCTGTGAGCCCAGAAGGGCCAGGGGGCCCGTGTAGGGCGGCTGGACTCCGTAACATTCAAGAAAGATAGCCCATCCATCCAGGACCTGTAGTGAGCAACAGAGACAGCAGCAAAGACAACAGCAGTAACAGCAGTGTGGATCAGAAGCTAGAGAAGAGGTCCTAAGCAGTACGGGGATGCAGGTCACTTATCATGTGGCAGATTATCACATGGGCTGATGCCCTCAGATCCATGGCAAAATGGCTGAGGGAACCCCCAAGCACAGAGTCTGAACAGGGAGGATGCTTGCGTTACCGCAAGCGGCGGTTCGACCCAGGTACGTACTGAGGGACGTAGAAGGAAGCGCAGGGAAAGTGGAGGATGTGGACTGTATGGAACTCTATGCTGATGCTGTATCTGAAAGGATGTGCTGCAAAAACAACAAAGTAAAGTTTTATGTTTTCAGTTTGAAAGGACTCTGTCTCTTTATATGCAACAACGGCAGCAGTGGAACTTCAGCCAGTCCGAATGGACCCTGACGGTGCAGAAGGTGAAGCAGAAGTTATATTCATGTGACTGGAGACCATGGCGTGTTGAAGTATATATCCCCAGTCATGACTATGGCCCTGGCGCTCTGTCACACTTGGCGTAGTCGGCAGGATCCCGTAATCATGCACCGTGGGAATGCCGTGGAAGTTGTTATTGATGTGACCAGAAAGAGTGAAGATGAAGATATTGTGAATGCTACTGAAATGCTGGATTTGACTGATATTATGGACATGACTAAAACCATGAATGTAACTGACACTGTGATGACAAAGATGGCGGCTGTGAAGATGGCGGAGGATGGTGCCAAAAAGGAGAACGATGACAGTGATCCCACCCTTCGTGGGCGTTACAGCCCTGAGCTGGTGCGAAAATCTGTCAAGCGACATCCCCCGGTCCACCCACGGTGGGCACGCTAGAGAAGGAAGAGACCTTGCCCTCCACAATCGAATTCTGCAAAATGGGTGGAGCGGATGGAAGCAACCCCCACCTTGGAATGGGTGGGGGCCAGAAGAAAACCCTGTATGCAGCTGGCGGTTGCTGGAGCCAGAACACCACCGTGTACCGGAGAAGACCCGACCCGGACGATAGGGGAGTCGACGACGAGTTCTGGACTCACTGTTTCCCCGTACCTGCAGTGGAACCAGGGACGGATTGTCATCTGGAGCCGGGATGCCATCAGGAGCCGGAACATCATTGCTCGGAGCTGGAGGCCGGTGAACCGGAAGCAGAGACTGTCCCGGAGGAGTTCGCACCGGAAGTGGAAGAGACTGGACCGGAGTGCGCAGCTGCCTTGGCGGAGGGATCTGGAAGTCATGAGACGATTGTGACGAGGGCACCGCAGTAAGTGGTGAGTGGTCCTTAGCCCCTGACTCCAGAAGGCTGGACTGTGCCTCGGCCCCAGACCCCAGAGAGCAAGCCCACGCTTAGTAACACCTCGTCTCTTGGCTTGTCGTGGTCCCATCAGATGACAGGGGGCCCCTTCTCAACCCCTGGGCAGTGTGGAGGATGACCTGCAGCTATATGTAGGCTTGGAACAGGTGCAGTCGGTCCCCTGTTCCCTGGGCGCTGAACGATCTAGGCCCCCTCCTTCCCTGTCATTGCAGCAGGAGGATACGACACCTGCGGCTGCAGGGTCGTCAACTGGAGCTTGGGCATGGAGCCCGATGTGGGGAAAAAGTGACATGGGAGATGTGTCACTGAACTGGAGTGTACATTTGACAAAAGTGAAGTAGTGCTCGTTGCACGATCAAGAAGGCGATTGTTCCGCATCCCTGTGAGCAAAGGAGCCCTATAGCACCAAATCCCGGTGCAGTGTGGCCGGTATCGGCCACGGTAGAATGTTGAGTGTTGTTTTTGTTTTTTTTTTCCATTTTTGAACTGTCTACTTTTCTTGCTGGTAAGCAGAACTTTACCCTTTAGGATTCACTGAACCTGGGATTACGGACCATGTGCGGCTATGGCACCAGACTGTATTTCCGAACCAGGAAGCACGCACATGGTCTACGGGTCCGTACTTTCCACAAAGGAAGGGGGGCCTCCCCCAGGAACTGTAGGCCCTATGAATGCTCCACCTTGTATATTTATTTTCTGGTCCGATGTACGGGACCGTAATTTGTTAAGCAGTGGATTACACCTGCAGGACTGTTAGTGTTAGGCGTCGGATTCCTGCAGCTACACAACAGGAATCCAGAGCCTCACATGCTGCTTTGCAGCAAGTCATTCCTGAGGCTAAGTTCCTCTGCCGCTCCACTGAGCATGCTCACGAGACGATCTCCCATTGGAGGTCAGGAGTCACATGCTCAGGTCCTTCTCCAGATCTGATTGGTCCATCTCAGAGATCTGGAAGGTCCCGGCAGGGCACAGCTATAAAAGGCCCGCATGGCCGTTCGGCTATGCGCTAGTATAGACTCTTGCTAGATGTGTGAATGGTGACGGATGTATGACTCTGGTGACTGACTTATTAAGATTCCCCTCCCTCTGATATTATGCATGTGGATAGGGAACTATAGTAAGAGTCAGCGCCAGTCAGTGGCAAGCCATAGGCCACTGTGCACACCGCACCTCTACACTAGCGTCCGGTGGTGTCACATCTCTCACGGCACTATCGCATTGCGGCTGTGTCTGCCGCCGCGCTGCTTTCAACAGCACTTACTGGCATCTGCAGTAGGTTTAGACGGACACCGCTCCCTGTCTTGGACTCGTGTCCTGTGACCAGATACCGTGCGTGCAATTTCGCTGAGACCTGTGAGTCTAACAGGCTTGGTGTTTATGTTTATGTTACCATGCCTCTGTTAGTTAACAGAGTCTGCTCTGTGCACATCGGGTGAATTTGAATCTGTGCGCATTATACCGCCATATAGCGCATCTGCCATTAATTAGCAGCAGTATTAACACCTTCTGCACGGTGGACCCCGAGCGGCGAACGCACTTTATTATTCATTTATTTAGTGCGTTCCGCTGATCCTAACAGTTAGCCAGGCCCTTATTTTTAGGAGCACGAACTCTCCTGCAATGACTTAAAGACTCAGCTCGTAATGAGCCAATGTAATATTTCTACCTCGTTGAACTGTGTTGCCTCCCTACGTGAAGTATTGCTGTACAGATTAAAAATTATTTGTAACTTGGTCGGGGACGACCAATCTAAAAGGAAGGGAGAAATGTAAGGGGTTACTAAGATCGTTCATTATTTATTTCCGCTGACTATATACGACTCGTTAAGTGTAAATAATGTTATGTCCTTTATTATTGGATATATGTAAAATACTTGTACTAGGGAAATAGTTTATTTAGGGGGAGCCAGCCGTGGGTAAGATAGGGGAATTTCCTGTTTTCAGTCAGTGAAGCTTGGGAGCCGAGACAGGCTAGTCAGGCCTGTGAGCCCAGAAAGGGCCAGGGGGCACGTGTAGGACGGCTGGACTCTGTATCGTTCAAGGACATGTAGTGAGCAACAGAGACAACAAAGACAACAGCAGTAACAGCAGTGTGAATCAGGTCACTCATCATGTGGCAGATCATCGCATGGCCTGATGCCCTTAGATCCATGGCAAAATGGCTGAGGGAACCCCCAAGTGCAGAGAGTCTGGACAGGGAGAACGCTGCATTACCGCAAGCAGTGGTACGACCAGGGCATGTACTGAGGAATGTAGAAGGAAGCGCTGGGAAAGTGGAGGATGTGGACTGTATGGAACTCTATGCTGATGCTGTATCAGAATAGGATGGGCTGCGAAAACAACAAAGTAAAGTTTTACATTTTCAGTTTGAAAAGGACCCTGTCTCTTTATATGCAGCAACGGTAGCAGTGGAACTTCAGCCAGCCCGATGGGAGTGTTCTGCCTTCTTCCACGTATGATGCTGTGTGGATTCCAGCACACGGCTTAACCTTTCATCCACTCCCAGTAACAAGACTGTATGGGTGCTTAAGTCTATTATTTATTGGGATGATATGGACAACAATGGGAGATGATAACAGATGGTATAATAAAACACAGTAGTAGATGAGATCAGGGGTTGTTGTACAAAGTTGTAGATTTTATCAGAGATTGTTGAACACAGTTATGGATGATTCAGGTAAAAACTATGAGACAGATAATGCAGCATGTCAGTACTGGTAGATAATATACAATACACAAATACTGGCAGGTAATTACAGCAATACAAAGTACTATCACAACAGTAGCAACTAATGGCTGCCAGCTTGCACTCACTGACAAGAGGATTCATATCCAGAGGATGCATATAACTATTATGCAGTGTAATAACATTACAGGAGCTGAACATGCATTGCAAACATCATGGGGGGCTGCATTATGGCTGCTAACACAGATGTATAGCACATAATTGCATTAATCCTACCGAAATCTGCTTGTATAAGCAATGGTGTTGCAGAGAGCTGAGCTGAGCACATGTGAGCTACTCAGAAGACTAGCTCAAAATGGTTACATGTTGCTGACCAGGGAAGGAAGAAGGGCAGTTCTGAACAGTTAACCATTTAGGAAAACAGAAGCTTCCAAACATATGAATAAGAAAGAGAAGGGCAACTTATGACACCTACTGGCGATATTTGGAACAGCACTTAAAAATATCTTGCTGCACAGAATGGCCAGAACAGGGACCCTGACGGTGCAGAAGGTACGCTGCAGAGGGGACACTATTTTCATGTGACGGGAGACCAGGGCATGTTAAAGTACATACACTCAGCCACGACTACAGCCCTGGCCCTCCCTCACACTGGCACAACCAATAGTATCCCCATAAATCATATCCCTAATGGATCTGTCATATTTAACCCCTTCACGACCCATGACGCCTATGTAGGCGTCATGAAAAGTCATGCCAAAATGACCCATGACGCCCCCGTAGGCGTCATGCTATAAATAGTGTTTCGGCGGGTCGGGTGACCGGGGTCGCGGAAATTTCACCCGTCCCACAGATACAGGACAACATTGAGTTAAGCCCAGGGGGGTAGCTTCGCCCCCACATCGTTAGGATCGCTCTGATTGGCTGTTTCACTTTTAACAGCCAAACAGAGCGAAAGTAATATTTCATCAACAAAAATTGATGAAATATTACAATCCAGCCATGGCCGATGCTGCACTAGCATCGTACATGGCTGCAGACACTAATTTAACCCCCCACACCGGCTGGCAGGGGAGATTGGCCCCCGCCACGGACTGATGGCAGCGATGGGCCGCTGCCGTCACGATCTGCTCCTCCTCCCCTTCCCTCCTGTCCCCCCCGCTGTCCAATCCCCCCTCACCCTCCCCGGTACTTCCTATGACCCGCTCTGCCTCTCGGTGTCCCGCCGTCCCTCCTGCATGGGCGCCGCCATCTTGGAAGATGGCGGGCGCATGCGCAGTGCGCCCGCCGGCATTTCCTGGCTGCAGATTCAATTTTTTTTTATTTTGATCAGTATGATAAACTCTCACAGTGATAAAAATAAAAAAAGTAAATCACCGCCCCCCTTATCACCCCCATAGGCAGGCACATGTAATTAAATAAAGAAAATATTTTTATTTTTCAATTAGGGCTAGGGTTGGAATTAGGGTTAGGGTTGGAAATAGGGTGAGGGTTGGTATTAGGGTTTGGGTTGGTATTAGGGTTAGGGTTGGAATTAGGGTTAGGGTTGGAATTAAGGTTAGGTTGGAATTAGGTTTGGGATTAAGGTTAGGGTTGGAATTAGAGTTAGGAATAGGTTTAGGGGTGGGTTGGGGTTGGGATTAGGGAAAGGCTTGTGATTAGGGTTAGCGGTGTATTGGGGTTAGGGTTGTGGTTAAGGTTATGATTAGGGTTGGGATTAGGGTTAGGGGTGTGTTGGAGCTAGAATTGAAGGGTTTCCACTGTTTAGGCACATCAGGAGGTCTCCAAACGCGACATGGAGCCACCATTTATTCCAGTTAATTTTGCGTTCAATAAGTCAAACAGTGCTCCCTCCATTCCGAGCCCTGACGTGTACCCAAACAGTGGTTTACCCCCACATATGGGGTATCAGCGTACTCAGGAAAAATTGCACAACAACTTTGGGGGTCTAAATTCTTCTGTTACCCTTGGGAAAATAAAAAATAGGGGGCTAAAAAGTTATTTTTGTGGAAAAAAAATATTTTTAATTTTCACGCCTGGGCATTATAAAATTCTGTGAAGCACTTGTGGGTTCAAAGTGCTCACCACACATCTACATAAGTTCCTTGGGCAGTCTAGTTTCCAAAATGGGGTTACTTGTGGGGGGTTTCCACTGTTTAGGCACATCAGGGGCTCTGCAAACGTAACATGACACCCACAGACCATTCCATCAAGTCGGCATTTCAAAATATCACTACTTCCCTTCCGAGCCCCGACGTGTGCCCAAACAGTGGTTTACTCCCACATATGGGGTACCTTCGTACTCAATACAAACTGGACAACAACTTTTGAGGTCGAATTTATCCTGTTACCCTTGTTAAAATAAAATATTGTGGGCTAAATAATCTTTTTTTGAGGAAAAAAAATATTTTTTATTTTCACGGCTCTGCGTTATAAACTGCTGTGAAGAACTTGGGGGTTCAAAGTGCTCACCACTCATCTAGATTAGTTCCTTGGGTGGTCTAGTTTCCAAAATGGGGTCACTTGTGGGGGGTTTCCTCCGTTTAGGTACATCAGGGGTACAGGATGCGTTGAAGCGTTCTAGAGTTATTACCTCAAAAAGGGACACTGGTCAGAAATGCAAAAAATGGCCAGGTCATTAAGGTCAAAATAGGCTGGGTCATGAAGGGGTTAATGATATATTATTATTGTTATTTATTTATATAGCACCATTGATTCCATGGTGCTGTACATGAGAAGGGGTTACATACAAATTACAGATATCACTTACAGTAAACAAACTAACAATGACAGACTGATACAGAGTGGAGAGAGGACCCTGCCCTTTCCGGCTTACATGCTACAGGATGGTGGGGAAGGAGACAGTAGGTTGGTGGGTTGCAGCAGTTCCGGTGTTGGTTGAGGTGATATCACCGGTAGTGGTGAGAGAGAAGGAGGTAGCGGGGTCATTGCAGGCTGTAGGCTTTCTCAAAGAGGTGAGTTTTCAGGTTCCGTCTGAAGGATCCAAATGTGGTTGATAGTCGGACTTGTTGGGGCAAAGAATTCCAGAGGATAGGGGCTATTCGGGAGAAGTCTTGGAGGCGTTTGGGTGAGGAACGAATAAGTGTGGAGGAGAGAAGGAGGTCTTGGGAGGACCGGAGATTACGTGAGGGAAAGTATCGAGAGATTAGTTCAGAGACATATGGGGGAGACAGGTTGTAGATGGCCTTGTAGGTCAGAATTAGTAATTTGAACTGGATACGCTGAGGGAACGGGAGCCAGTGAAGAGATTTGCAGAGGGGAGAAGCGGAGGAGTAGCGAGGAGAGAGATGAATTAGTCGGGTGGAAGAGTTAAGGATGGACTGGAGAGGTGCGATATACATCAGTGTAGTCCATTCATAGGCTCTGCAGTGTACATATGAAGGAGGGCATCACAGCAGGGAATTCAATATTGAACATGTGGCTTAAAAAATCCCATATCCTTAATCCAAAACTATATTAGACTGGAATTGTTATTGACTCACTAAAATGGGAATTTCGGCTGCCAGAAGAGAAGGTGGTATCATTGATGGAATAGGTAGCCAGGGTGCAGCGGGTTAAAAAATTCATATTCAGGGAATTGATTTTTTTAGGAAAGTGGCGGTGATCAGGTGGCTTGACTTAGAGGTATGGGTTGGAGAAGGGTGTTGCAAGAAGTGCATCATAGCACTCACCTGGATAGGGCACCGGATATGTTGGTGTTACATGTGGGGGGTAATGACCTCAGAGTTTGCCCGTTTAGAGATTTGATCAAAGATGTTGAACATGACTTGTTGCACCTTTGGAAGTCCTTTTCAGGGATGATTACAGTTTGGTCTGAAATCATTCTGCGAAAGTGCTGGGGTAGCGCTCTGTCAGTCAAGAAGGTTAATAAGACGCAGATAAAAGTGAATGGGGCAGGATCTAAGTTTATTTCTCGGAATGGGGCCATTGCTGACTGCCCTTTTGATTTTGAAAATGGAGGGGATGATTTTGGGTTGGCAGATGGTATACACTTGAATGCGGTAGGCATTGACCTTTGGGCACTGGATTTGCAAGAGGGGATTGAAAGGGCCATAGCATTACATTGTAGGAGGGTCTCGTCTATTTTGAGGTATTCAAAGTGCCCTCATTGTGGCAACTGGGGAGTCCTTGAAGTTTGTTCTAAAATGGTCTGGGGGATCCATTAGAATATGGATTCCTCAATTGGAAAAAGATGGTTTTGATCTGGTACTTTTGGGGGGACTTACGGCAATGGAATGTCAGGTCCCTGGAAGTTTAAAGGTACTATGGAACCCTTTGGGTTATGGTACTCCTGAGCCAGTTGGGCAACGACTGGGAGTAATTATGGTTTATGGTTTCTATTTTTGGTAATCACCAGGTTTTGGAGCCACAAGGACCCTACCATTATTATATAAAACTTGAATTTTATTTTCTGTTTGTTTAAATAAAGGCTACAGTGACATGGTTTTTAAAATGCAGTGAAATGTGTGTCGGGTGTGGTGGCTCTGCTGGCAATATGATTAGGATAACTCTGTCTTCTCTATTATGTGTTTATACACCTGTTTACGTTTATACATGCTTTTGTCCTATTGCTGGTTGTGTATAACCTACATTTAGCCACTGCATTTTATTTAATAAGTCTATCTGGACTTTTCTCCATATCTATATGTATAAATGCTGCCATTACTTTATCCCTGATATTGTACAGGTTTTTTTTCTAAATGGATTGAGCAGTTATATTATGTTGTCTTATTACCATTTATGCACATGTATTATTAATATTATGGTATCAACATATTATCATTTGTATATTTTATAATTGGTTAAATTATACACCTCTGCAGTGTCTTACTGTATATGCCCCTTACCCCCAGGCACACCCACACTTTTTTCCTGTACTTGTCTTTCCCTATTTTTTGTTGGTATATACATATATTTATATGTTTTTATATTAATTATAATAAAAATGTTATTTTAGCCTTTCTAAAAAATGTGTTTTTGGTCTTTCTTATATTCTCCTTTATTTTTTGCCTTTGATACCTCTGATCAAGGCTTTTGGTGTTTGTTCCCTTTTGGGAGGATCTCAAACCGGCTAATTCCACCTCCATATTTTTTTTTTCAGGGTACTCTACATTTGTTTTGATTTTACACTCTTTTTTCCCCACCCATACTCTATGGCAGGGGTCCCCAACCTGTAGCTTGGGAGCCACATGTGGCTCGCGGTCCCATGAATTGTGGCTCGCAACTGTCTGCCAGCTTGGTGCATTAGGTCCAGGTCAAGCAAAAAGGTATGAAGAGTACATCTCAAAATGGTGAATTTTGTGAGTAGTCCTGCACAGAAGTGCAGATGTGGATGCACATTTACCGGTCTTAGGGGTTTAGAGATGTTTTAGGTATGGTACACTGGAGGATGATACTACCTGTCAGAGGAGGTGCTCAAAGCTGGATGTGAAAGTGTGTTTGAAGTCATTGATGGGAGAATACTGAATGGGGGTATTGTGGGAACCCCTGGATCTCAGGTTACTGCTTTGGAGTGATTTGTGTGGAAAATCTTTGGTTATCATTATACCTGTAATGGGGGCTTTGGTTGACACTACTTTGAAGGGGGTGGGAGCTGGATGTGGCTCGCGACCCTCTCTCTAAGCTGAATGTGGCTCTCAAGTTCAGAAAGGTTGGGGACCACTGCTCTATGGTAAAACACAGCATTATGCCATCAAGCTTGGCAGGGTGTGCAATCTAATTTTTCCAAAATGTTGCCCCTCCTGTTTGTTGTCTTGGTGCCAAGGTTCCGGCCCCTTTCCCTTAGGTCCATAGGGGACTTCTACTACTCATTTGTCTCTATGGTATACCCTCTTTAGCAGTTCCTTAAAAGTGATGAAGATTTGGCTTAGAAAGCCACCACACAAAATACTGCCCTGTATCATGCAAGAACTGGGAGTGATCCCACCAGGAACCCAGGACTGGAGCAGACTATAGGGAATATCTTCAATAACTAAATTAAATTATCAAGTCAAATGTTTTACTATTTTGAAGAAATTATGCATAAATGTACTTAAAATGCATAACTCCTTTACATTATATTTTCTTTAGGGTGTTCAGGGAGTGAGAATAACCGAATGGTCGCTCTCTAAGACTATCTTCTGGTGGAGCTCCACAACTAGAGTGACCATTCAGAGGCAGATGCGACGAGATCTGAGATCTTCACCCACTTGGTCTCATGCCGTGATCTTTGTATGTGAAGAGAGATGCCCATTGTCACGAAATATGCAAATATGGCAAAAAAATGTCAGCTTACCCCGATGTCTGTAGATAAATTCCAATCCAATTCCTCGCACGGATCAGGCAGAGCAACCAGAAAGTGCAATAAAACAGAAAAAATCCAGCGTGGAATGAAAAGGTAAAAGATGTATCGTATATGTTAGGCGTTGGGTTCCTGTCGCTGCACAGCAGGATTCCTGAGCTTTGCCTTCAGCGATCTCCCATTCCTCTCCAGCCACAGTGGAGCCTGCTCAGCAGACTTGTCAATCCCAGCACTCTCCTCACACCAGCATTGTAGGTTTGGTTGCTGCTGGCACTTCTGGTCCAGCTATAGCAACACATGCTGGCCAGCAGCAAATGACTCCAGGGACTAAGTCCTCCTTTTGGTCCACTGAGCATGCCCGTGAGCCAATCTCTCATTGGAGATTGGAGGTCACATGTTCAGGTCCTTCTCCAGCTCGGATTGGACCATCAGGGGGTCCCGGAAGGACACGGCTATAAAAGGTTTGCATGGCCACCCCGCCATGCGCTATGATAGACTCTGATGCTATAACGCTTAGTGTATGTGAGATGATGGATGTATGAGACTGGTGACTGACTCATTAAGATTCCCCCTCCTCTGATACGTATGAGTTAGGGTTCAGGAATCAGAGTAGCACCATAGTTCTAGCACTGCTTAGCACCGCAGTCTAGTCTCTCACCGTTCTCTAGCACCTTGGGGCGTCGGCCAGTACAGGCCTTACGTACCGCTGCTACCGCTGTGTCTGCCAGAGCAGTGCCACGCTCTGTTGCATGCGCTTACCAGCAGTTGTTAGGCTGGTTGGTGGTTATCACCAGGGCAGACATTGCATTCGCTCTGAGCAGTGCTACATATAGCAGTGACCTGTGACATAAACAGGTCTCGCTTACACGCCGACTGGTGTGGACTCCGTGGAGTAACAGAGTCCGCCTCTGCAAGCACTGGGTCAGGGGTTACCCGCTGGTGTCTGGCTTTCTCATACTTTATATCTCTCCTCATTGCTTAGCTGCAGGTTATCACCTCTGCACGGTGGACTCCGGGCTGCGAACGCACCTCGAATCCTATTACCATCTATATTATTGGGTGCGTTCCTCCATCCCTTAACAGTATATACTAGCGTATAAGCCGAGATTTTCAGCCCATTTTTTGGGCTGAAAGTACCCCTCTCGGCTTATGCGCAAGTCACATAGCCAGGTGGTAGGTGGGGGAGAGGGGAGCGGGGGTGTCACATCATACTGACCCCCCTGGCGTGGTCTCTGCAGCCCCCCTGCTTGTCCCATGGTCTCCCTTCCTTCCTACAGCGGTCACATGGTACCGCTCATGAAAGTCATGAATATGTGCATATTTATGACTTTAATGAGCGGTACCACGTGACCGCTGAAGGAGGGAAGGGAGACCGTGGGAGAATGGGGCTGCAGAGACGCGCCGGGGGAGGTAAGTATAGCGATATTCACCTGTCCCGGTTCCAACGCTGCTTGAAGCTGTCTGCCTGATGAGTCCTGCTGTCAGTGATGTTCAAACAGCAGAGGGCGCAGTGACGTGGTTAGTGCGCACCCTCTGCTGCCTGATGTCACTTACAACTGGACCCGGTGGGCCAACAGCGGCGAGCAGCATTGGAACCGGGACAGGTGAATATCTCAGGTGCCGGGTCCTGAGCCTGCTAAGCACACTGGCACCTGGCCCCCAGGGACAAGAGGTGAGTATGTCTTTTTTTTTGTTAATACCTGCAGTAGCGGCAGCAGCAATATATGGGGGCATAATCTATGGGGCACCTTATGGGGGCAGCATATGGGGGCATATTCAATGGAGCATCTTCTGGGGGCAACATATGGGGGCATATTCAATGAAGAATCTTATGGGGGCAGCATATGGGGGCTTATTCAATGGAGCATCTTATGGGGGCAGCATATGGGGGTATTTTCAATGGAGCATCTCATGGGGGCAGCATATGGGGGTATATTCAGTGGAGCATCTTATAGGGGCAGTATATAGGGGCATATTCAATGGAGCATCTTATGGTGGCAGCATATGGGGGCATATTCAGTGGAGCATCTTATGGGGGCAGCATATGGGGGCATATTTAATGGAGCATTTCATGGGGGCAGCATATAGGGGCATATTTAGTAGAGCATTTTATGGGGGCAGCATATAGGGGCATATTCAATGGAGCATCTTATGGGGAAGCATATGGGGGCATATTCAATGAAGAATCTTATGGGGGCAGCATATGGGGGCTTATTCAATGGAGCATCTTATGGGGGCAGCATATGGGGGTATTTTCAATGGAGCATCTCATGGGGGCAGCATATGGGGGCATATTCAATGAAGAATCTTATGGGGGCAGCATATGGGGGCTTATTCAATGGAGCATCTTATGGGGGCAGCATATGGGGGTATTTTCAATGGAGCATCTCATGGGGCAGCATATGGGGGTATATTCAATGGAGCACCTTATGGGGCAGCATATGGAGGCATATTTAATGGAGCATCTTATGGGGGCAGCATATGGTGGTATATTCAATGGAACATCTTATGGGGGCAGCATATGGGGGCATAATCTATGGAGCATCTTATGGGGCAGCATATGGGGCATAATCTATGGAACGTCTTATGGGGCCATAACCTTTAAGGAGCAGCATATGGGGCATTTTATTCTATGGAGCATCTTATGGGGCCATTATTAACCTTTGTGCAGCATTATATGGGCCGTATTTTGTGTGGAGCATCTTATGGGGCCCATCATGAACTGTATGGAGCATTATATGGGGCTCCTGATTCAATATGGATATTCAAAAGCATTTAATCTACTGATGTGTCAATTAATTTTACTTTTATTGGTATCTATTTTTATTTTTGAAATTTACCAGTAGCTGCTTCATTTTCCACCCTAGGTTTATACGTGAGTCAATAAGTTTTCCCAGTTTTTTGTGGCAAAATTAAGGGGGTCGGCTTATACACAGGTCGGCTTATACGCGAGTATATATGGTATACTTTATTACTACCGTAGTTACTAAAAAGAAAAAACATTTTCCAGACAAGCATGCAGGTAGTTACTGCTCTTGAAAAAGAGCTGTAACTGCCTGCATGCTTGTCCGGAAAATGTTTTTCCTTTTTAGTAACTAGTAATAAAGTAAGTTTTTTACCTTTTCATTCCACGCTGGATTTTTTCTTTTTTATTGTCACAAAATGACTTATTTTGTTTTTTATTCTAGGGACACATACAGTGCTCTGCTGCATCTCCTTGGTTTGGGAATGACAAGCAGGTACAGCTCACAGACATTCCCCCTCACAAAGCTGCAGCCCCCCTTCCTCTTCTCCCCTCCCTCTGGCTGCTACAAATTTGTGTAATGTGAAGGTGTAATGTGAGACCAGCAGCTAGGCACATTTATTGCCCTAACCAGATAAATCCAGTCTTTCTCAAGCACATGGCAATCCAATGTCTCTGTGTTCATTTCAGATCAAATTTAATAACACAGATTAGGCAGGGAAGCAGGGCAAATATATGTTTGGAGACTGCATCCCGAAAACTACCCACAGTGGCGTTTTCTGACTTATGCGCACATCAGGAGCTGAGAAAAGGGTTCCTGCCTTCCCCTAACCAGCAGAGAGTTCATTTTTTGTAGCAATAGAAAGCTAATTTCATAATAAGAAAGATGATAGCCCTGCCGCCACTCTACAAGCCTCGCAGCCAGAGTTCTGGTACTTATAAGTTTTCTAGCAACTTCCAAAAGGGGAGTGCATTCCCTAGCTCCGCCCACCCAGTGAGGTCATGGGACATACGGTATAAGGCTATGAAGCCCAATTAGGAAGCTATCTTCTTGCCTGGGGAATCAGCTAGGAGAGGCTATGCATTTTGACCTGATGATTTGGGACGTTTCCCCTCCCCCCACCTCCACATGGCATGCCATTGCCTGATAGCTGTAAGTTTCATATCTTAATCCACTTTATTTTGTAATTGCCTGTATATATTGTATCTGTCTCTCTTTGTAACATCTTTTGTACTTTTGTAAACGCTGCCTATTCTTTTTGGAGTAAAATCTATAATCTTTACTAGTTCAGTTTTCCTTGCTCTATAAACTTATCGCGTCTCCGTACTAAATTCACGCTACCTAGTGGGTTGGCTCCTGACCCGATATTAATATAGACCTAGCAGCTGGTGGCAGCGAGTGTTCTGGGGATTTGGGGAGACTCGGCTAGTGATGGAACAGAGGTTTTATGTGTGTATAACCTGCCTGAGACTGGGGACATACATATCGCCCTCCCTTCAGAGTGCCCAATAGCCATTACATGACCAGACAGCCCTTCTGGCAACTACTTATCCTAAGTGTAGTTCCCTGACTGACCTGAGTGTAAGGGGGCACCAGAGAGCTGCATGTCCCAAACCAGCACTGGAAAGTGGGATATAATAAATCCCTGACAAACTGTGGGCAACTCCCCCCCCCCGCTTCATGACACCCATTACGGGCAAAGAATATATTTGTACAATTATGCTAGGAAATTGGTATTATCACCTTCTCCCTCTTTTCCCGGGTCACATCAAAAGGTGTGGACAGACTCATATAATGTCTTATTGCAGGCATTTTTTTTTGCTGTAGACTGGCTTAAACATTTTATCGAATTGAGGACATACCTTGTACTTGAAGCGGAAGTGGTCAGAAAAGGCTTAAGATGTCAAGCCAGAGTGTTCTGAAATGTAAGACAAGCAGACAGGAACTGGTCAAAAGGGTCGGAGACAACTTCATCTTGCAGCCCTAAATAATATCAGCATCCCATTTCAACTACTGAGCTTCCTGTGTAGGGACTGCGGTCATCTGGTAAAATAACACGTCTTTTCCATACACTGCAGATTGTGTCAGTAAAATACAGCAGTAAAATAAAAGGGTTATCCCATGAACAACTTTATCACCTAGCCTGCAAAACCCTGTAAATTTAACAACCCCTTTAAATAAAACTTCTCTCAACAGTATGGTTTATATTTGTTGTCCGTGTCTAAAAATACTGTCTAGTTGTTAACATGGGTGGCTAGCCCGGAATATGTTTGTTGGAAAACATGCTGTTAGTTGACACTGTCTGTAGGCTGTGTGTTTGTGGGGATTGGCTGGGGTGGGTGTGGGGTGAGTGTTAATAGCCATGAGGGGGCCTCACTGTGCCAGATTAAAATGGCTAAAATTGCTTTCTAGAGAGAGTGACAAGCCAGGCCAGTCATGTCAGAGTGAGGAGACTTACATGCCATGCATGCTCCTCTGGGAAATTTAATATGCAATTTGCGTCTTCAGAGAGGAAGAGGACTAAAACTCTAGTGACAACGTGATGACTGCAGGAATCAGCAAGTATTACACATCATCAGGACTCAATATGTCAGTGTGCAGAATTACAAGCACAGGAGGAACCTATCAGTCTAGGGAAGCAAAGCAGGGAAAACCCACTCGGGTCCGGCCTCTGGAGCTCGTCATCATAGTCGCAGGACGTATATTACTTGTATCGTTTATCAAAAAAGTGGCAGCATCAGAGTAGAACATCCATGACTGAAATAATGGTCAGGGCCGCCATCAGTGCATTACTGCCCTGACTGGTAAATGGGGCCTGATCAGCAGAGGGGGACCGCATCCGGCCCCGTCTCTTCTGCTCCGGGCCCCAGTGGCAGGATTCTGCCAATGCAGTAACTGAACTTGCATCTGAGATGCAGGTTTAGTTACTCTATTGTCGTGCAGGTCAACACAGCAATAGTTTAAGCCACCAGCCAATAAGGAGGCTTGCAGCTGATGTCAGTGCGCGCATCGCCATCTTATGATGTCATTGTCATTTGCCGGTGACTGCGCGCTTGAAACGCCTGGAGGGATAATCACCGCAGGAGGGCAGCCAGGTAAGGAGAAAAGTTCTTTTTTCCTTTTATTGAAAGCGGCAAGCTGCAATATGTTTCACCATCAGGATGTAGACACATGGACCATGTGTCTCCATGCTGCCTGGAGCAAAATGGAGACCAGAGCCAGAATGGAGACAAGGGGCAGATTGCAGACAAAAGGCAGAATGGAGACATGAGGGCAGAATGGGAGACATGGGGGCAGAATGGAGACATAAGGGCAGGATGGGAGACATGGGGGCAGAATGGAGGCAAGAGGCAGAATGGAGATAGGGGGCAGAATGGAGACACCGGGCAGGATTGGAGATACGGGGTAGGATGGGAGACACGGGGCAGGATAGGAGACACGGGGGCAGAATCCAGACACAGGGGAAGGATGGGAGACACGGAGGCAGGATGGGAGACACAGGGGGCAGGATGGATACACACGATGCAGGATGGAGCCATGGTACAGGATGGAGACACATGGTGCAGGATCATGGTGCAGGACGAAGACAGATGGTGCAGGATCATAGGGCAAGATGGATACGATTGAGACAGATGAGGCAGGATCATGGGGCAGATGGGGCAGGATCATGGGGCAGATGGGGCAGGATCATGGGACAGATGGAGCAGGATCATGGGTCAGAAGGGGCAGGATCATAGGACAGATGGGGCAGGATCATAGGACAGATGGGGCAGCATCATAGGACAGATGGGGCAGGATGGGACATCACATGAGGGCAGAATGGATACTCATGAGGGCAGTATGGGAGATCATATGGCTGGAGCCAGTAATGAGAAACACAGAGGCCAGGATGGGGGATATTATTACCATAAGAGCTAATTAAGATATATTATTACTGCAGTGATGTATTTATTTTATTTTTGAGGATACTGTTTTAAATGGGGGAGGCAGTCCTGTTACTGTGCAGAGCGAGACTGTCGCCTTTTTTTCTTCATCTCGTGTAGTTTAGAATTTGGGAAAAAATAAGTAACGTGTTCTGCAGGCAGAGATCTAGATAACTGTGTTATTTCCTGCAGAGACGAACCCTGGCTGGAAGAAGTGATGGCGGTCTGTGCTGGATGAAGATGAAAAACGAAGATAAAAGATTTCACTTAGAGACGTCTCTGGTGAGTCAGTGTGTTACCTGTACACTGAAACTATACACTGTACACTATATACAGTGGGCCTGTGTACAATGTAACCAGTGATCACTGTATTACCTTTACACTATACACTACATACAGAGCTCCTTGGTATAATGTCACCGGTGATCACTTTATTACCTGGTGATATTAGTATTGTGTTTTTTTTATTACTGATCAGTATTGTAACAATCAGTCACTATGTGTAGGTAATATGTTGTCTGGCCATGGTATAGCAGTATTTGTTTCTTGTATGTGCTATTATTTGGTCACTATGTGGTGGTAATGTATAGTCTAGTCATGGTGTGGTAGTATTTGTACCTTGTATGTGGTATTGTTGGTCACCATGTGGTGGTAATATGTGGTCTGGACATGGTGCGGTGGTATTAGTCCCTTGTACACTACCGTTCAAAAGTTTGGGGTCATTTCCTAATTTTTGAAAGAAATGTACAGTTTTTTCCAATGAAGCTAACAGTAAATGATTCAGAAATACTCTATACATTGTTAATGGGTAAATGACTATTCTAGCTGCAAATGTCTGGCTTGTACTGCAATATCTTCATAGGTGTATAGAGGCCCATTTCCAACAACCATCACTTCAGTGTTTTTATGGTACTTTGTGTTTGCTAACTGTGTAAGAAGGCTAATGGATGGTTACAATACCCTTAAAAACCCTGGCGTAAGTATGTTAGCACAGCTCAAAACAGTTTGGCTGATTAGAGAAGCTATAAATCTGAATCTGACCTTCCTTTGAGTTAGTTGAGAATCTGGAACATTACATTAAACTCTCAAAATGGTCAGAAAACAAAACTTTTATGTGACACTCGACAGTCTATTTTTGTTCTTAGAAATAAAGTTTATTCCATGAGAGAAATTGCCAAGAAACTGAAGATTTCCTACAACGGTGTGTACTACTCCCTTCAGAGAAGAGCACAATCAGGCTCTAACCAGAGTAGAAAGAGAAGTGGGAGGACCCGCTGCACAACTGAGCAACAAAATAAGTACATTAGAGTCTGTAGTTTGAGAAATCAACGCTTCACAGGTCCTCAACTGGCATCTTCATTAAATAGTACATGCAAAACGCCACTGTCAACATCGACAGTGAAGAGGCGACTCTGGGATGCTGGCCTTCAAGGTAGAGTGGCAAAGAAAAAGCCATATCTGAGACTGGCCAATAAAAGGGAAAGATTAATATGGGCAAAAGAACACAGACATTGGACAGAGGAAGATTGGAAAAAAGTGTTATGGACAGACGAATCCAAGTTTGAGGTGTTTGGATCACACAGAAGAACATTTGTGAGACGCAGAACAACTGAAAAGATGCTGGAAGAGTGCCTGATGCCATCTGTCATGCATTGTGAATGTAATGTGATGGTTTGGCGTTGCTTTAGTGCTGGTAAAGTGGGAGATTTGTACAAGGTAAAAGGGATTTTGAATAAGGAAGGCTATCACTCCATTTTGCAATGCCATGCCATACCCTGTGGACAGCGCTTGACAGTGACCCAAAGCACACCTCCAAATTATGCAAGAACTATTTAGGGAAGAAGCAGGCAGCTGGTATTCTATCTGTAATGGAGTGGCCAGCGTCAATGCCAGCGCAGTCACGAGATCTCAAACCCATTGAGCTGTTGTGGGAGCAGCTTGACCGTATGGTACGCAAAAAGTGCCCATCAAGGCAAACCAGCTTGTGGAGGGGCTTCTGGAAGCATGGGGTGAAATTTCTCCAGATTACCTCAGCAAATTAACTGCTAGAATGCCAAAGGTCTGCAGTGCTGTAATTGCTGCAAAGGGAGCATTCTTTGGCGAAAGCAAAGTTTGAAGGAGAAAATTATTATTTCAAATAAAAATCTTTTTTTCGAACCTTGTCAATGTCTGGACTAGATTTTATATTCATTTGGCCACTCATTTGATTAATAAAAGTATGGGTTTTCATGGAAAACACAAAATTGTTTGGGTGACCCCAAACTTTTGAATGGTAGTGTATGTGATATTATTCGGTCACTGTGATGGTAATATGTGGTCTGGACATGGTGTGGCGGTATTTGTTCCTTGTATGTGGTATTATAGTTCACTATGTGGTGGTAATATGGTGTCTGTTCATGGTGCGGTGGTATTTGCCCCCTGTATGTGATATTATTGGTCATTTTAAAAATTTAAAAATAAATAAAAATATACCTAAATTGTATTGACTATTTTAACAAATGTTTAATAGATTAGAGTAGGACCTGGCCAAAAGATTCTACCTTGTCGTGGTGGTGGCTAAAAAAATCTTTTGGCCAAAACAAAAGCTTCTGGCTATATGTGTGATCTGGTGATGGGAACTGTTAATGTGTGATTGGTGAGAAGTGGAGTTTTTCCAAGAGAGAGTAGTAGGACTGTGGATGTGGCGCCCCTGAGGCTCAGTTGCCACAGAGGTACTGCACCTTCTCCTAAGGTGTAGTGCCCCACCATCGTGGTAAGTTGGGAACTCCTTTCCACACTCCAACACCTGCACCCACACACAGGATAGTTCAGCAATGGACCAGATTGCGGCTCCATGCTTAGAGGATAGCAGAGCACCTTTTGTGGGTCCTTGCTTCGTAACATGAGATGTGCTGGGAGGTGGGTGGAGTTGAGATATATAAAAGGTTGGGAAGGTTTAGAATGACAGGTCAGTCTGACGGGAGGTCAGGCGGGAGAAGGACAGTCAGTCAGGAGAGAGAGAGGAAGGAGTGCTGCAGCTGCCTCAGTGACCTGAGCCAGCTGGCACGGGAAGGGAACAGAAGGAGAAAGACGTAGAACTGCAACCTAAGTTTCCATAAGAGAGAGAAGGAACAGCGCGGAACGAAGGAGTAAGAGAACAGAGAGGAGTTGTGGGTTGGAAGAGGAACCCTGCCTATAGGTTCTCAGCACAAGGCCGGGGCCCGGTCCCCGAGGTTGTATGGACACTTATAGTTCTGCAGCAGACACCGGTGGAGTAGTTGGCTGTAAATGCACTTCTCCCATCCAAGACTTGGGGCACAACAGCATCTGTATAGAGAGCCGGGACTCAGGATAAAGGGAGTCCCCGAAGTAGGCTACAGCTGTCTGCCGTACAAGGAGAGTTGTTAGGAACATCTGACAGGAGGAACTTCAGAGTACCACGGTACTGGAGCTCTTCACACTACAAGGCGCAATAGAGGAGTCGTTCAGGAGAGGTACATGTTGGTGGGGTGTTGGAGAGGAGAATCCTGACTTGCCCGGGAGGTTGATTGAGTCTCTGCCCCGGAGGACACGGCACGGAGGCAGGCACAAGTGTGTACCACGAACTGTGAATAAAGCTTTGGAACTACAAACCCTGGTGTCTTCCATTCACTTGTGCGCCAACGCCGTCAGCACTGCTACATCTGGGTACCAACATTCCTCACACCGCCTGCGCCTATACACTGCCCGGGGGTTACAGCTTCACCTGTGGGGAGCTACACCAAGTTTCGCCCCCAGCCGTTCACCCCCAGGTACACTTCTCCCCCGAACATTTCGCCCCCAGCATTTCACCCCCAGGTTGTTTCGCCCCCGCACATTTCGCCCCCAGCAGTTCACCTCCGGATGTTTCGCCCCCAGCAGTTCGCCCCCAGGTACACTTCGCCCCCGAACATTTCGCCCCCGGATGTTTCGCCCCCAGCAGTTCGCCCCCGGATGTTTCGCCCCCAGCAGTTCGCCCCCGGATGTTTCGCCCCCAGCAGTTCGCCCTCGGATGTTTCGCCCCCGGATGTTTCGTCCCCGCACATTTCGCCCCCAGCAGTTCGCCCTCGGATGTTTCGCCCCCGCACATTTCGCCCCCAGCAGTTCGCCCCCGGATGTTTTGCCCCCAGGACTTCGCCCCCAGCACTTCGCCCTCGGATGTTTCGCCCCCAGCAGTTCACCCCCGGATGTTTCGCCCCCGGATGTTCATCCCTGGATCTTTCGCATCCGGGAAAGACCTGCCTGAACTGAACATTGGCAGGTTTGCTTATCACTAATAATACACCACATGAGTCTAAGATATAGAATTCTGATCAAATTAGTTTTTTTTATTCTCAAACTTTGTTTTCTAGATGAGTAATTTTACAAACAGACAGGAAAATAGTAGGATTTCATTGGTTACTAAGGAGGTCGTGCCCCCTTGGGAGCAGAACGGATCCTGGCTCCCTATGATACATTCAGGGCTGCTTGTTCACAGCCCTCTGCAAAGCTCCCCTTCACCCTCCGCTCATGTGCTCTGTCCTGGACAAGAGGAGGGCTCCCCCCTGCCTGTGTAAAGCTGTTACAGGACAGAACACATAGGGGGGGGGCTTTGCAGAGGGCTGTAAACCAGCAGCCCTTTATACATCATAGGTAATATATTGTTAGCTGCATGCTCCTGTGCAGCCACGCCCTCTAGAATCCATCCACAAGTACTGCTACTAAGGAGAAACAACCTCCTTAGTAACCACTGAAATCCTGCAGCACTTGGAGCTTTAACTTGGATGAGACTTTTCACACAGAAGTGAAGCTGCTGGAAGGTCTCCTTTGGAAATGAATATCATGGGCACAGGTACTATAACATAACATGTTTTTTGTGGAGTTATGCTTTAACTGTATATATCAAAACTGTTTTAACAAGAAGCATAAAAAGGTATAGAGGGGAAGGATTAGAGAAAAAGAGAAAATACAAATTACAGGTTATAATGCTTGAATTATTTTACAGCTAAAAACACTGCTCTCAAAACATACAATATGCGACCATGAGCTAAAAATCAAAGCTGTAGGCAATGCCTCTCAGATAATCCATCAAGCTTCTATTATTGAAATCTTGCACGATACGTTTAACCCTTGCTGAAATTGCAGCATACTTTTTGTTTCTTGCAGCGATGGGATTTCCTGCTATTATCTGAATAATTTCAAAACTATGGAGCTCTTGCTGATGTTTCAGACAATTAATGAACCGGTATATATTTTGGAAAAGAGTACCACATGTTTCTCGAAAGCTACGGTGCCATCCTTCGACATCATTATTTGTTCGCTGTTGATCATTCAATGTTCGTTCATACACATTCCAGAATTGAACTGGAAACAAAGGTGCTTGACGTCCTCTGCGATTCATTCGACCAATATAGCTGTCTTCAAAATAGTTGGCAATAGGTATTGCTTCTTGTGGAAAGTCAGGATCTTCCACCAATTCTTCAAATGATTGCACAACATTCTGTGGTGGTAGAAAGGCCAGGGCAGGTATCATGCGTATCCAACGGGCAAATTCATGGTCACCTTGGTATTGCATCTTGAGTCCTTCATTTTGAACTTTACGCCAAACCGACTGTGATAGGTGGAAAAAGCAACCAGTCTTCACAAGGTTGGGGAATTCACTTTCAAATGCCTGTATTGCAGCTAGTTCAAAATCCAACATCAGGTTGTCTGGCTGCAGTCCAGGCTGCAAGTTCTTCAGCTCTTGCAGCAACCTCTGGTATGTAGAACGGCTCTTGTCTGTCAGCAAGGTGTACACTACAGGAACAACAAGGCCGCTGTGGACTACATGGATTGTGTAAAGTTGCTTAAACAAGGCTGGTGTAGTGAAAAACGTGCCATCAGCAAACCACTCTTTACTTTGTGCCAGTAGATGGAGATTGTCTCTTGTTCCAAATATCAACATACGGCTGTGTCCATTTCCTAATATAAAATGAAAGTATTAGTAGAGGAAATAACAGAAAAAGTGTAACAAGCAGCAGACAGAGTTTTGGGATAAATTCACAAAAAAAAATCCTAATCAGAAGCCTCTGTTCATATCTCACATTAAATACTCACATTTTGCTCCAGATTTTCTGATTTCATAATAAAAAAACTGAAGCAAAATCTAGTGTGAAGGGGCCAACCAATAGTTTTTTACAACATATATTGTCCCAGTGGAAAATTATATATTTTTGTTTAAAATTAAAATTACTTCCAAACTTGAAATAGGTCAAATTTTTAGGGTACCTTTAGACCCTTCAACTAGACGGCCGTTCAGCACGGCCGATCGCCGCCATGCTGAACGGCCGTCTGGTTGACAGCCGCTTCCAGGCGCGGTGTGCGGCTGGACGTCTGAAAGAACGACTGGGCGGGCCGCCCGCCTGAATGGGGCATTCCATTCAGGCGGATGGGCGCGCTAGTCGTCAGGTGGGCAGCGCGGACGTTCGTGACGTCCGCGCTGCCTATGCTGTCTCATTGAGAGGATTGTGCAGGACGCAAAAAAGCCAGTAAAATCACCAGTGTGCTTTTGGCCTAAGGCATAACTGAATGGTCCATTAGGCTGGGGTCATATGCAGCATTAATGTGTAAATCCCATCCACATGCTGATGAAAAAATTTAAAAAAAACATGCAGTGCAGCATGTCAATGTATGCTGCCATTATACAAACAAAATTCCAGCCATTCAGACAAGGGGCTGAAATCCTGCACTAAAACCTGCACCTAAATCCATAGAGTTAAGTGAAGATTTTGATACAGAATTAGGGTACCACAATAGTGGCCACAATTGCAGGCACAAATAGATTCCTGTGGGATCTGCAATTGCTACCGCAATTACAGCCGCTGCCGAGATGCCGCTCCGCAATCCCCTTCTGTCAGTGGGCACGAGGCCTCAGGCTTTATCCAGACAAGCTGGATTTACAGGCGTATTCTGTTCTGTGTTTCCTGCCTGAAACCCGCCCTTTCATGTCTATGGTGCGGGTTACGGGCGGATTCCGGCCGGGGCCGGAAAACGCCCCACCGGAAAATAGCTTCAAAGCTATTTTCTGGCGGATCCCGGAAGGAATGGGAATGGGCAAGAGGGAAACCTCCCGAAAAATGCCTGCAAACCACGCCAAATACGCTCGGTTTAGGCCATAGCAGGGCATGGCCACGCCCATAGCAGAGCTTGGCCACGTCCCCTATTTGCAGAAGCGTTTTGCCAAAGCGCTTGCAAAGTGCTTAAAAAGTGCTTGGAGGCAGCAGGCAAAACACATCTGCAAATCCTGGCGTATCTCACCTGAGCTACGGAGTTCAGCCCGACCTGTCCACGGATCTACATCTAGCTCTGGAGATTGGATCTGAATGAATTCCAATCTTTCGGTGTGATCAGCCCGATCTGATCCTATCTTTCCAGTGATCGGCTAACACTAGTTGGAGTCAGTAGGCCTCACTACATTATATTACCCTCAAAGATTCCCTTGAAGGCCAAAATCACATAGTATTTTATATCAGCACCTTATAGTGTAGCATTTTTCACATTTGTGCAAAATAATCTTTGCAATAATTATGCATAATGGAATTGTTTTAATACAATGTTAAATGGTTAAGTAGCTTACCAGAGTCATGCAGAAGGAACTGCTGCTGGACACCATCAATACTGATCTCCTGGAACTCCAGGGGGATAACAAGTTGATCAAGGGTTTGAGGTAACCTTGAGATATTGCCAAGTTGCCTTGCTAATCGTATTGTCCTCTTCAGTGATGCTTTCTTTGGGAGAAGTGCTGCAACATTAGAATGGGCTCCTGAAACGACGTCTGTGAGAATCTGTTGTGGTGTCTCCTGTGTTGTCCTTGCCCTGGTCACAGCCTCATTAACAAGTCGGATTGCTTCAGGTCTTGCAGCTTGTGCTGCGTGATTGTGAAGATTGACTACTTTCACAACTTTGCCAGATTCTTCATTGGTCCAAACACGTCCCTTGCAAGTCGATCGTTTTTCACATACCCAGATGGAATGGACATCATCAGCGGTTCGTTTGGAAAATAAGTAAATGTGATTCTCATGGACCAACTTCCTCCTTCCACGTTTGGACAGAACTGAATTCCTAGTTGTAGAAAGTGAATTGCTGTGGAAGCTGACTGATTTTTTGTGGCAGTACACTTCTCTCTTTGTGGAGATTCCAGACACTGCTATATTCTGGTGTACAGATGGAATAAAAGCTAGTCTAATGTAACTTGCAGGACATGTGACCATGCTACTTGTTACATCTGTAACAAAACTTGCAACAAAGCAGGTCAGTGCTGGGTCAGGTAAAAGTTCAAAATTGTTTAGATTTTAGGCCTCTTGCACACTGTAATTTTAGAGTGGTTTCACACTTGTGTTTGTGGCCGCCAGAGGTCGATCCGCTCTGGATCTGACATCCAGCTGACCCCAGGGCAATGCTGGCTGAATGCTGGCATTCCGCTTGCATTGCCCATAGAAGTGAACGGCTGGGTTCCGCGATCTGCAGCCCCCCCATTCGCTTTCGTAATGCCGCATTCCGCTATCAGTGTCAGAACAAAAAGAAGAGCATTTTCTTCTTTTCGTTCCGCTGCAGGTTAGCGGAATGCGGCATTACAGAAGCAAACGGGCGGCCTGTAGTGCATATGTAGCGGAAGTGTGAAAGCACCCTTATGCTGCCACTGTTTTAGAACTCCAAAGCACGTGCTTTACTGGCATTTTTCAGAGCGCTTTTGTGAGCGCTCTCCGTAATGACCCATAAGATACAGGCTATTGATGAACGCTAAGTGCTCAAAAATAGCTCCTGTAATAAAATAAAAAGAGCTGGCCGAAACAACACCTCGCTTTTCTAGCCATTGACTTATCTACTATATAATTGTCAAAGGGTCACTTTCGTCTTTCTGTCTGTAACGTTTTATTCGTATATTCATTGGTCGCGGCGTCTGTCTGTCATGTAAATCCAAGTCGCTGATTGGTCGTGGCAAAACGCCCACGACCAATCAGCGACGGTCACAGTCTGCCATAAAAATGGCTGCTGCTTCACTGCCCTGCACTCACCGCTGACCGCTCACACAGGGTTAATGCCAGCGTTAACGGATCGCGGTGTACCGCACTCTGTTAACACTGCTATTAACCCTGTGTGACCAACTTTTCGCTATTGATGGTGCCTATGCAGCATCAATAGTGAAAAGATGTAATGTTAAAAATAATAATAATAAAAAAAAAAGTTATTCTCACCCCCTCCAACGTCGCGCTGTCCTCCGCGCCTCTCTCCGATGCATGCCGTGCCTTTCGGTCCGAACGATGCTATGCGTCCAGGACCTGCGATGATGTCACGGTCATGTGACCGCGACGTCATCGCAGGTCCTACGCTCAGACCGGAAGCCACTGCCAGCACTGCAGAGAGGAGCGAGGACTTCAGGGCCTGTGGCTGAGGTGAGTATATCTTTATTATTTTTTTTTAAACACGAATATAGTGCCCACATTCCTAGACTACGTGGACAGTGCAATATACTACATGACCAGTGCAATATACTACGTTGGCTGGCCAATATACTACGTACGCTGTGCAATTTACTACGTTAACTGTGCAATTTACTACGTGCGCTGTGCAATTTACTACGTGGACTGTGCAATTTACTACGTGCGCTGTCCAAAATACTACGTCGGCGGTCCTATATACTGCGTGGCCTGTGCAATGTACTACGTGGACTGTCCAATATACTACATAACCTGTGCAACATACCACGTGGCTGTGCCTTCTAGAATACCCGATACGTTAGAATCGGGCCACCATCTAGTATATTCAAAATTGGCAATCTTCTTAGCGATTTAGCACTTGGGAAAGTGGCTACTGTGAAAGTGGCCTTAGGGCTAAAACACAAGGCTGAAATTCCCTGCCTAATTTGGGGCCGAAACATCTGGGGGCAAAAAGCAGGGGGCGAACTGCTGGGGGCAAAACATCCGGGGGCGAACTGCTGGGGGCGAAGCATCCGGGGGCGAACTGCTGGGAGCGAAACATCCGGGGGCGAAACATCCGTGGGCGAAACATCTGGGGGCGAACTGCTGGGGGCGAAATGTGCGGGGGAGAAACAACCTGGGGGCGAAATGCTGGGGGCGAAACATCCGGGGGCGAACTGCTGGGGGCAAAACATCCGGGGGCGAAACATCCTGGGGCAAACTGTTGGGGGCGAAATGTGCGGGGGAGAAACAACCTGGGGGCGAAATGCTGGGGGCGAAATGTTCGGGAGTGAAGTGTACCTGGGGGCGAACTGCTGGGGGCGAACTGCTGGGAGCGAAATGCTGGGGGCGAACTGCTGGGGGCGAAACTTCCAACTCCCGCTGCGGTTTTAGGAAGGGGGCGAACTGCTGGGGGTGAAACTTCCAACTCCCGCTGCAACACATCATCAGCCCCAGAGGATCTGCACGCAGCGTTGGCTTAACATCTTGCATGCCAAACACCACAGGTGGCATCACAAACTATTCCATTTCATTAACTACAAACCACCACTGATTTGGGCGCCCAGGGCCTCGGACCGGGTCACCGCTGCCGTGACACATCCCGCTGACACCGGCCCGGTACCAAGTACCCCACAGTCCTGGGATGGGGGCGACCCATGGACTGTTCGAGGGGTGGAGGCAGGGCTGGGGTGGAGCCTGGATGGAGTCTCAAGGGGGCCCCGAAAATCTTTGCCAGTATGGGGCCCTGAAATTCCTAGTGGCAGCCCTGTTCCTTGATCCTGGGGGTCGAGCCATAAATATCAGCTGTCAGGCTCCTTACCATGTGGAAAAATGACATTGGAAGCCTAGTGTTAGCCACTATACTGCAATCTCCAAATCACCATGTAATGGTTAGTGTGGGCATAAAAGCCAATCTATCAATGTAATGTAACGATATACAAAAACGTTGCACTCTATCCTGCTAAAGTATGTTAGTGTGAAATTCACCCTGGAATTCAGACTTCAGCCTAAGAGAGTTATTCACATTAGATACGTAGGGACCCATCAGTTTTGAGACCACCTTGACTTTTGTTGATGGGCATACATGAATTGGCCAAATTATGTGCTAAGCGTCTCATTTTTTCCTAGTATCCAGAGGCAGTATTGCTATTCATATTTCATATATTTCACATTGACATGCTTTAGCACAACAGAGTGCAACTTTTTTTTGTATATTTTATATGGAGGTGGTTGCTCCTAGTGTGCACTTATTCACACTAGCTTGGATGTGCCAGTTAGTCTTTTGTTATTCGTAATGTAACGATAACTACAGCAGCTGAGGGGTATAATGAGGTTCTGCAGCAGCTGCGGTGTATGATGAGGTTCTGTAGTAGTGGAGATGTATTATGAGGCTCTGTAGCAGCTGAGGGTGAGGCTGGAGCAGATATTAACAGCCAAAAAATGTCCACTGGGTGGGTAGAGGGCAGGCTGGACACTGATTCAGGGGGAAGCTGCCTGGTCTGGTAGAGCCAGATGAAACAAACTGGGTGCAGAGAATGAAGCGGAATTCAGTACGAATGAAAGGTAGAAACAAAAAACTAAATATATAGGGGGCTTGTATATTATAATACAGCACAAATTAGCTGGAAAAAAATTGGATTTCGTGGTATAACAATCCCCTTTAAGGGACATTTTCCAACCACTTGGGAAGGTCAGTTGCAGAGGGTTAATTAAGGAACATCTTCCAACCACTCAGGGTCAATTGCAGAGGGTTATTTAAGGAACATCTTCCCACCACTCAGGGTCAGTTGCAGAGGGTTACTTAAATCACATCTTCCCACCTCTCAGGGTCAGTTGCAGAGGGTTATTTAAGGAACATCTTCTCACCACTCAGGGTCAGTTGCAGAGGGTTACTTAAATCACATCTTCCCACCTCTCAGGGTCAGTTGCAGAGGGTTATTTTAGGAACATCTTCCCACCACTCAGGGTCAGTTGCAGAGGGTTACTTAAATCTCATCTTCCCACCACTCAGGGTTAGTTACAGAGGGTTGCTTAAATCACATCTTCCCACCACTCAGGGTCAGTTGCAGAGGGTAATTTAAGGAACATCTTCCCACTACTCAGAGTCAGTTGCAGAGGGTTACTTAAATCACATCTTCCCACCACTCAGGGTCAGTTACAGAGGGTTACTTAAATCACATCTTCCCACCACTCAGGGTCAGTTACAGAGGGTTACTTAAATCACATCTTCTCACCACTCAGGGTTAGTTACAGAGGGTTACTTAAATCACATATTCAACTGTATTGTGCATCCTTCTGTGACCGACTTTCTATTTTGGAATCCACAGTGCAAGAACTGACCTCCAAATATCCATAAGAAAAATCCGCTTGAAAAGAACCTTACATTCTGGTGTCATTGGCAGGATCAAGCGCAAATAGGCTGTTACTTGAAATTACCACTTTTAGCACTGAGAGACTCTGTGGTGTCCTTTTTTGTGCTCCATGCACTTTTTTGCATGGAGCATCATACCCCATCTTGTGAGCTTGCAACCACCACTAGGGGGAGCACAACAGCTACCTGTATACAGACATATTATTGAGTTTAATGAGACCTCTGCATTTTGTCCGCTATAAACAGATACCACATTTGTCTACAGGCTATGTCTGACATTGCAACTTAGCTACATCAAATTGATTGTGGTGAGCTGTAATCAAACTGTAAATATGTGAGGTGCTGATTTTTTGGGGGAGGAAAGCAGCCACATTTTTAGAAGCCTGTACATCCTCCTACAATCTTCAAATGCTTTCTAGAAAGTCAAGCATTTAGTTTTAGTAGAACGTTCTGCAGGAAGTTTTGTAGATGTAACATAGGGAAGTGCTCAGACTTTGTTTCAAGGCAAATTTTTAGAGAAGTTGTCACACAAAGGTATATTGATCAGATCAGTATAGACAATGGCAATGGAAGGGACGTTTCCAGATATTTCCAATGAATCATCATGGCGGTAGGTGGGTGGGGGAATCTGTCTGCCCATGTATAACACGGACTGACCATTGATTTCAATGGGGAAAGTGAACTATATCACTTCCCAGCAGGAGAAATAAAAGTTGCCAGGTAACAATGGACCTTCAAAGGACCTTTTCTAGGTAACTTTGTAGTAAAAGTACCTTGCATACAGCACCCAAGTCTCAGCTTCCTGGACTATTTCCTGGTTAAGGCTCCAGGTAAAATCTCTTGAGAATACTAGCACATATTGAACATATCGGGATGTAACAGGGTAGACTCTCCATGTGTATTTTTTCAGAGGAATCATTATGCAGTATAGTTGTCCGATACATCATACACTCTCTCTCCTCCCTTCTTGAACTCCTTTGAGTTTACCTTGGTTGAGAAGTGGACTAGACATCCAAAATGTTCCGGTCTGACTGCAAGCTAACTTTAAAACCAAGGTCTAAGGACGGCCTCATGCATCTGCTTTTCACGTTCAGTGAATGGACTTTGATTTCTGGACAGTCCGTAGATCTACTGACTAGCGATGAGCAAGCGTGTTTGGATAAGGTGTTATCTGAGCATGCTCGAGTGCTAATAGAGTGTCTTTGGCATGCTCGAATAATCTGTTCAAGTTGTGGTGGCATGTCTCATGGCTTTTTGACAGCCACAACACATGCAAGGATTGTTTCTTTGTTAGTCAATCCCTGTATGTGTTGTGGCTGTCGAACAGCCAGGAGGCATGCCAACGCGGGAGCTCAAACACAGTATTAGAGCACATCGAAGACACTCTGTTAACACCCGAGCATGCTCGAATAACACCTTATCCAAACACGCTTGCTCATCATTACTCCTGACCTAACATAGGCATCTTTTTGAGAAGACGTTCAACTAGCCTGTACTAGTCTGTAACATGGATGTCTGAACTTGGCCTTATTAGGTAGCTACCTCTAATGGGTGGCACTGGGGAGACAGGATTCTTCCTTTTGGTTGATAGCTAATTTGCATACTTTTTTCCCCCAGGAAACATTACCTGGCCTGTAGGTCCCCTTCTTCAAGCTTGGTGGGCAATCAATGGGAGTCTTTTCCTTTTCTTTGAAGAAATATCATGTCATGAGAGGGCACTAGAGAGGCAGCTTCTTCTTCTTCTTCTTGGAGGAAAGCAAATTTGCACAGCTTTCCCCATGGCGGCCTCCTCGTTGAGAAGTACCGTAGTTAGGAAATCACATGAAATTACCACTTAGGCCTCTTTCACACATCAGTTTTTTGCCATCAGTCGCAATCCATCAAATTTGTAAAAAAAACAAAAACGGATCCGGCGACTGACGCTGCTGGATCCGTTTTTTTCTCACTGACTTGTATTAGCGACGGATAGCCTCTATTCTTTCTATCTATTCTTTTTTTCTATCTATTCTTTCCATCTATCTATCCATCCTTTCTATCTACCTATTCTTTCTATCTATGTATCCTTTCTATCTCTTCTATCTATCTATCTATCTATCTATCTTTTCTTCTATCTATTCTTTCTATCTCTATTTTTAAAAACGGATCCGTCAAAAAACGGATGAAACAAATGAAAAAACAGATGCGACGGATCCATTTTTTCAACGGATCTGTCAGTCGGATCCATTGAAAAAACGGATCCATCACATCAGATTTTCACAGTCTGTGACGGATCCGTAGAGCTGACGAATTGTGACTGACGCCAAAAAACTGATGTGTGAAAGAGGCCTTAGGCCTCTTTCACACATCAGGTTTTCGCCGTCAGGCGCGATTTGGCACTTTTGACAAAAACCGGATCCGGCGAAATGCAATGCCGGATACAGTTTCCCCCCCATTGACTTGCATTAGCGCCGGATCGGGCCGGATGGCCATGCGTTTCATCCGGTTTTCGCCGGATCCGGCAATGTGTCGCAATCCAGCGTCTGGAAAAAACGGCTACTGTAACATTTTTTGGGTCCGGCGAAAAAGCCGGACACGCCGGATCCGGCGTGTCCGGCTTTTTCACATAATGAAAGCCTATGAGCGCCGCAATGCGCCTGATCCGGCGATAGCCGATCCGGTGGCCGGATCCGGTTTTTTGGGTCTGAGCATGCTCAGTAGCTCTGCCCACAAGACACATATATAAAAGCATGACAGTGGGACCCTCAGCCACACCCAACATGCCACCCAAGACAGCAACCAGGCGCAGGAGAAGGCAGGAGACCACTGTAGCACCATCAGCACCACCACCACCACCCCAAATGGAGCAGCATGCTGAACAACGGGAGGGGAGTCCAGCAGCAGATGAGAGACGGTAATTATCAAATCCCCCATTCCTCAAAACTAGGGCCATGGAATATCAAGATATTCATTGGCCCTTTGTTTCTCTTTATTCAACAGCCGCCCAAGAGATGCAGCAGCAGCAGTGGCAGCACTGGCAGCACTGGCAGCAGCAACAGCACCACCCACAGCCATGGAGTCTGGCCAGCAAGAGGACAGCACATCTTCTTCTGGGAGCCCTCCCTCGCATCATCAGCGTTTGACGGTAAGTTTTTATTTCCAAAATCCATCATCTCTGTAATATATGTCTATTCATTGCCTTTTATTTCAAAACAGGAATCACAAGCTGAAGAGGAGCTCCCAGAAGAAGAAGGAAGGGGTGGACAGACACCTGGAGTGGGCTCACAATTGGTAAGTTTTTTGCATCAAACGCAGAAACACAACATCACACTACACACAACACATAGAAAACAATGTTCTGCAGACCACACACAGCAAACAAATGCCTACATCCAAACACATAAATTTTTTTCTTTTCTTCTCTAGTCTTCCCAATCTGGTGCTCGGCCAAGAGGTCCTCGCAGTGCCTCCCAGGGTCGTTGGCGACAGCAACGCGGCGGTCACCAGCGTGTAAGTATAATATTTAAGTGAAATTTTGGTACACTTTTTATTTCATGTCTTAAGTGTGGTGACTAATTTTGCTATTTTTCTCTTTTACTTTAACAGCCTTCACAGCGTGCTCCCGACTCAGACGGTGAGGATGGAGGAATTGATGTGGACCACCTCATCGATCTCGTCAGAGAAAGGAAGTCGCTATGAAATATGGCTGACCGCCGCCATGCTGACCTGATCGTTACCCGACGACTCTGGGAGGAAATCTGTTCGCTCCTTGTGGCCCGCTGGGAGGACCTCGATGCTCAGGCCCAGATTAAAGAGCGTAAGTATATACAGTACCGGTTGCTTGATGTAAACCAGTGTTTCCCGAACTCCAGTCCTCGTGGTCCCCACGGATCATGTGTTCAGGATTTCTATTTACTATGGAAATAGAAATACACTGATGTTGTATACTAACCACTTTGTCCTTTCTCGTTTCAGGGGACAGAATTGTGAAGCGGTGGCGGTCTGTGAGGGATCGTTTCAAGAAGGAGTTCAATAAAGAGATGCGGGCCCCGAGTGGATCTGGAGGACGCAGGAGCAAGTACAAGTACGCACGAGCCCTGTCGTTCCTCCGGGATACAATGGTCACCAGAAGGTAAATATTACACACCACATGTGAAAAAAAAAATGTTTAGATGTAACAATTTTTTTTCAGCCAGGGCCATGCCATGTCACTATTTTAATTGTTTTTTTTTTCTCTTTATTCCACAGCACGGTGAGCAGCACTCGGGAGCCTGCACGATTGGACCCTTCTGAGGCGATCCCTGAGGAGACCGGCACCGAGGGACACTTCGACCGCCCCGGTACATCTGCACCTTCCCAGCCTTCCCACACATTCGACCCATCTGTCCCATCCACCAGCACAGGAGCATCGTGGCCGCCTACATTACATGAAGCTGCTGGTGAGGAGATCGCTTTCCCTTTATCCCACCCTTCTGCCCCTGCCACCTCTAGTACACCTGCGGGTACTGGGCGGCAGCGGCAGAGGGGTCAGGAAAAGACTTATGCGCCAGAGTTCTTGCATCTGAATGCATCTTACCAGAACTGTCTAAAAGTCTTGTCAGAGCAAATCTCCGCAGGCTTTCAGCAGATCAACTCCAGCATTCTGGAGGTGAAGACACTTCTGCAAACCATGCATTCAGAAGCAAGATCTTCGCCAAACCACACCTTTTTCAGGTCTGTTGTGGAGCGCATGGAAACGCTCTCTCCTACCCAGCAGATGCATGTAATGCATTCATGCCACGGTGCTCTCCAGCACGTTACCTCCCAACCTCCTCCTCCCTCCCCAGTAGTTCCTCCACCTGCACCCCCTCCAGCCACTTTCCATCCTCCCCCTCCTATTACATACCAGCCACCTCCCCAGTACCAGCAACCTCCCCAGTACCAGCAACCTCCCCAGTACCAGACATCTCCCCACTTCCAGCAACCTGCCCCGTACCAAACTCCTTCCCCGTACCAAACTCCTTCCCCATACAACTTGCCATCAACATCATCTGCTCCTACAGTCCCTGCCCAACCCTCCACTCCACCGCCCACCACCTCTTCTGCCTCCCACATGTCCACCCATTCTGTAGCTTTTTCCACACCTTCACCTCTAACTGTTCCTTCCCCACCACGATCCCAGTCCTCTCAACACAATCCCAGTGTCGAAGTGTCCCGCAGCCTCTCCAGCAGTATTTCCACCCCACACTACACAGATTTATAATGTGTTTTTTAATAAAAATGGTCATTTGGTTTAAAACATTTATAAAAAAAGTTTTTTACACTTTAAAAACATTTTACAAAAAAAATATTTTAAATAAAAGTTAAATTATCGTTTTACAATGGTTGTCTGTCATTTCTTTCTGCGGCGAACTATGTTTAAAAAAAGGTTAAATACAGGGTATTTCAAAGGTAAAAAGGTATTCAAAACCAGGTATATAACTGTGGGTAAATTTTAGCTTTTTGCCACAGTTGTGTTCCTGGTTGTGTTTGAAGCAAAGTATTTCACCTAAAAAGTTGTGTTTATTGTTGGTGATTTCCTAACAATGTACACAACTTTTGTTAAAAGGTGAAATACTTTGCATAAAACACAACCAGGCAGACACCTGTGGCCTAAAGGTAAAAATAGTAAGACCTTGACAAGATAGCCAACTTTGGTTGGCAAAGGTATATACTGTTGGTACAGAAGGTACACCAGTTGAGGTTAAGGGCACAAATCTTTCACACTCTGTCATCCTGCCAGTGTACTCTGCCTTGAGGTAAAATAAAGTATAGTGCAAAATTGTCCCTCATTACTGAAACCGTCACAGAACTTCTAGTGGTAATGTCATGGTAATCTTGCAAGGTGGTTTCTTCAGAGGTGTCCTCAATGGAAATGGGTTCCTTGCAGATAACAAAATTGTGGAGTACCACGCAAGCTTTGATCACCTCGTCCACAGTTTCTGTCTTGAGGTTGATCGCAGTCAATAGGACCCGCCATTTGGCTGTCAGAATACCAAAGGTACATTCAACCATTCTTCTTGCTCTTGTGAGGCGGCAATTAAAAATGCGTTTTGTTCTTGACAATCCTCTGCTACCGTACGGTTTCAAAAGGTGTTCTGACAGCTGGAAGGCTTCATCCCCAACACAGACAAATGGCACAGGTGGACCAGATGTTTGCGGCAGCGGTCTAGGGGGTGGGAACTGGAAGGTGTTTCCATACAGTTTACTGTTATGATTGAGTCACTGTAGGAGGCAAAAACAAAAATGCTAGCTAAGTCCAGAAAACCAGAGAGGTTGGCAGCTATCAGATTGCAGACCCCTGCTCCTATCACCACAACTAACAGTAGCCGTGGGGGGTTCCTACGATGCCCTAGACCCCTCGATCACAGCCGGAGAATTAAATAGGCCTAAAGAAAGAAAGGGGAAATCTAAACTGCCCCAGAGCAGACCCCAAAGCAATAGGCAGCCCCCAACATATAATGACGGTGAAGCAAGATGAAAACAATAACACAGACAGAAAGATAGACTGAGCAAAGACGGGGCCCAAAACTACCTAGATAGGAAAGGACAGGAAGGCTGCTGTCTGCAATCCGTAAAAAAACCCTATGAAAATAAGAGCCAACAGACTGACAGTGAAAAAGGCCCTGAAGACGCTAGGCTTCAAAAAAGCTATGTCAGTACTCAGGAATATTCTGAAGACAGAGCAACCGGCAAAAGGAGATTCAGCTCATCCCAGCAGGGAATGGCAGAATCCAGAAAAGCAAGGAAAACAAACACAAAACATAAATGCAAACAGGCAAAGAAAAAACTTAGCTTTAGGGAAGCAGGAATCAGACTGGTGTCCTAGGAGTCCACAGAGAAATCACCCGCAGGGCAGGAGGGCGTCGGCAGCCTTATATCCAGTCAGTGACTCCACTCAGCCAGTCATCCTCATTAGACTCAGGTGCCTGATAATCAGGCTCATTACCTTCCTTTACCAGAATAGGGAGTTCCCCAGACCTCAGTGAAGAAGGGGAAAATGAACTCACAACAGTACCTCCCCCTTGAGGAGGGGTCACCGAACCCTCAACCACGCCACCAGGGCGATCAGGGTGAGCCTGATGAAAGGCACGCACCAATCTTTTGACATGAATATCAGAGGCAGAGACGCAGGAATTATTCTCCTGACCATAACCCTTCCACTTAACCAAATACTGGAGTCTCCGTCTAGCCAGACGGGAATCCAGTATTTTCTCTACCTCATATTCCATGTTACCTTCAACCAATACAGGGTCTGGAGGTGCCACCCCAGGAACAACTGGTTCAACAAACCTCTTCAACAAGGACTTATGGAACACATTATGGATTTTAAATGTGACAGGAAGAGCCAAACGAAAAGAGACTGGATTAATAATCTCCAAAATCTTGTAAGGTCCAATAAATCTAGGCTTAAACTTAGGAGAAGCTACCTTCATAGCAATATTTTTTGAAGATAACCACACCATATCACCAATCTTAAACTGGGGACCAATGGTCCTATGTCGATTCGAAAACCGCTGGGCCTTTTCCTGGGAGAGAGATAACTTATCCACCACTTGGTCCCAGATCTGGTGAATTCTCTACACCACAGTGTCAACACCTGGGCAGGCAGAAGGCTCCACCTGCCCTGAAGAAAATCGAGGATGAAACCCAAAGTTACAAAAAAAAGGTGACATCAAAGTGGCAGAACTAGCTCTATTATTCAAAGCAAATTCGGCCAAGGGCAAAAATGAAACCCAATCATCCTGATCAGCAGAAATAAAACATCTCAAATACGACTCCAAGGTTTGGTTTGTTCTCTCTGTCTGCCCATTGGTCTGAGGGCGAAAAGCAGAGGAGAAGGACAACTGAATTCCCAGCTTGGAACAGAAAGTCCTCCAAAATCTAGACACAAACTGAACTCCTCTGTCAGATACAATGTTCTCAGGAATCCCGTGCAAGCGAACCACCTGTTGCAAAAACAGGGGCACCAACTCAGAGGAAGATGGCAACTTAGGGAGTGGTACAAGATGAACCATCTTAGAGAACCTATCACAAATCACCAAAATAACAGTCATTCTTTGAGAGACCGGCATATCAGAGATGAAATCCATTGAAATATGAGTCCATGGCCTCCTGGGGACCGGCAAAGGCATCAACAACCCACTAGAGCGAGAACCAGATTTAGACCTGGAGCAAGTCCCACAGGACTGCACAAAATTCCTGACATCATGAGACAAGGTGGGCCACCAAAAGAGCGACTCACCAGATCTCTAGTACCAAAAATACCTGGATGACCAGCTAATGCAGAGCAATGAACTTCAGACATCACTCTCTTCTTCCACTGGTCAGGAACATACAACTTTCCACTGGGACAACGCTCAGGTTTGTCCTCCTGGAGCTCTTGCAGAGCAAGTCTCAAATTGGGCGAGATGGCAGAAAGAACTACCCCTTCGCCTAAGATGGTAGCAGGCTTGGTCACCACAGGAGAATCAGCAAAGAAACTCCTAGAGACGGCGTCTGCCTTGACATTCTTAGTTCCAGGAAGAAAAGAAACCACAAAATCAAAACGTGTGAAAAACAAGGCCCACCTAGCCTGTCTAGGATTCAAGCGTTTGGCCGACTCAAGGTAAATCAAATTCTTGTGGTCAGTGAGGACCACGACTTGATGTCTAGCTCCCTCCAACCAATGTCTCCACTCCTCAAATGCCCATTTCATGGCCAACAGTTCCCGATTCCCCACATCATAGTTACGTTCAGATGGAGAGAACTTTCGGGAAAAGAAAGCACAGGGATTCATTTTAGATGTTACAGGATCCTTTTGGGACAAAACAGCTCCTGCACCAATCTCAGAAGCATCCACCTCTACCTGGAACGGGAGTGAGACATCCGGTTGCCGCAAAACCGGGGCGGAGGTAAATCTTCGCTTCAGCTCCTGAAAGGAAGCAACAGCCTCCGGAGACCAATTCAACACATCAGCACCCTTCTTAGTCAGATCAGTCAATGGCTTGGCAATACTAGAAAATTTTGCTATAAATTTCCGATAAAAATTAGCAAACCCCAAAAACTTCTGGAGGGCCTTCAAAGAAGTGGGCTGAACCCAATAATAAATGGCCTGTACCTTGGCCGGGTCCATTTCAATAGTTGACGGAGACAAAATAAATCCCAAAAATGAAATCCTCTGTACTCCAAAAAGGCATTTCGATCCTTTGACATACAGGGAATTCTCCCTCAAGATCCGGAACACAGTCCGAATATGTTCCTCATGAGAATCCCAGTCCTTGGAGAAGATCAAAATATCATCCAGATAGATAATCAAAAATGTATCGACAAAGTCTCGGAAAATATCGTTCATGAAGCACTGGAAGACAGAAGGGGCATTAGTGAGCCCAAAAGGCATCACCAGGTACTCAAAATGTCCCTCCGAAGTATTAAATGCCGTCTTCCATTCATCCCCCTGCTTAATGCGGATAAGATTATACGCCCCCCTAAGGTCAAGCTTGGTAAACCAGCAAGCACCTTTAACTCTGGAGAATAGATCAGAAATCAGGGGTAACGGATACTGATATTTAACAGTAATTTTGTTGAGAGCACGATAATCAATACAAGGTCTTAATGATCCATCCTTTTTGGCTACAAAAAAAAACCGGCACCTAAGGGTGAATAGGATGGTCTAATATGACCCTTCTCCAACACCTCCTTAATATAGGACCGCATAGCCTCGTGCTCGGGTACAGATAAATTGAAGAGCCGACCCTTGGGAAATTTACAACCCGGGCTTAGTTCAATTGCACAGTCATAACTCCTATGAGGAGGCAGAGACGCAGACTCATTCTCACTAAATACATCATAAAAGTCCGCCAAATAGTCAGGAACATCATGCGACTGAGGAGAGGTGGAAAAAACCAGAGCCTCACTAAAGGCACACCGACAACCCCAACTCACCACAGACACAGATTTCCAATCCAAAACTGGATTATGAATTTGCAACCAGGGAAACCCCAGAACAACAGCATCATACAGACCATGCAACACCAAAAATCTGCAATTTTCTTGATGGTCTGGTGCGACCCGCATGACCACCTGGGTCCAAAACTGAGGTTTATTTTTAGCCAAAGGAGTAGCATCAATCCCCCTCAAAGGGATAGGCGTCTGCAGAGGTGTCATCAGAAATCCACAACGTTTAGCAAAATCCAAGTCCATTAGGTTTAGCGCTGCTCCCGAATCCACAAAAGCCTTGGCGGAAAATGTGGACAGGGAGCAGATCAGAGTAATTGCCAGAAGAAACTTAGGTTGAACACCACCAACAGAAAACGTGTGTGCAAAGCGTTTCTCTCATTTAGGACAAACAGAAATAATATGCGAGGCATCTCCACAGAAAAAACACAGCTTATTACGCCTTCTGAACTCCTGACGTTGCGCCTTAGTCAAAACTCTATCACATTGCATAGGTTCAGATGTCAGTTCAACCGGTGGCAACACCTCTCGTGCAATCCTGCGTTCACGTAAACGCCGATCAACCTGAATGGCTAATGACATAGAATCGTCCAGACCAGAGGGAACAGGAAATCCCACCATAGTATCTTTTACGGCTTCTGACAAACCCTTCCGAAAGAGAGCAGCCAAGGCATTATCATTCCAGGTAGTAAGGACCGCCCACTTTCGGAACTTTTGACAGTACAACTCTGCAGAATCTCGACCCTGGTTTAATGCCAACAGGGTCTTTTCAGCCTGATCAATAGCATTAGGTTCGTCATACAGCAACCCCAAAGCTTGAAAGAATGCGTTCACATTAGTCAGAATAGGATCATCTGGTTTCAAAGAAAACGCCCAATCCTGGGGATCGCCACGCAGCAAAGAGATGACAATTTTAACCTGCTGCGCGGAGCTCCCTGACGAGTTAGGCTTCAAGGCAAAAAATAATTTACAATTATGCTTGAAACTCAAAAATTTAGATCGATCCCCAAAAAATACATCAGGTGTAGGGATCTTTGGTTCAACAGCATGCGAACGAGCAAGGTAGGTGGAAATTCCCAGCACTTCCGCAGCGAGCTGCTCCACACGATCAGACAATTGCTTTATCTCCATTGAGAGAAAAAAAAATTCCCCCTACGGCCTCAGAGATATAGAGGAAAGAATATACACACCTTTTTTTTAATTTTTTTTTTTTAAACACAATTCTTTCCTGCTATTGAGTACCCTAGGATCTGCGGTATGGCGGGTGATTCTGTTATGATTGAGTCACCGTAGGAGGCAAAAACAAAAATGCTAGCTAAGTCCAGAAAACCAGAGCGGTTGGCAGCTATCGGATTGCAGACCCCTGATCCTATCACCACAACTAACAGTAGCCGTGGGGGGTTCCTACGATGCCCTAGACCCCTCGATCACAGCCGGAGAATTAAATAGGCCAAAAGAAAGAAAGGGGAAATCTAAACTGCCCCAGAGCAGACCCCAAAGCAATAGGCAGCCCCCAACATATAATGACGGTGAAGCAAGATGAAAACACTAACACAGACAGAAAGATAGACTGAGCAAAGACGGGGCCCAAAACTACCTAGATAGGAAAGGACAGGAAGGCTGCTGTCTGCAATCTGTAAAAAAACCCTATGAAAATAAGAGCCAACAGACTGACAGTGAAAAAGGCCCTGAAGAAGCTAGGCTTCAAAAAAGCTATGTCAGTACTCAGGAATATTCTGAAGACAGAGCAACCGGCAAAAGGAGATTCAGCTCATCCCAGCAGGGAATGGCAGAATCCAGAAAAGCAAGGAAAACAAACACAAAACATAAATGCAAACAGGCAAAGCAAAAACTTAGCTTTAGGAAAGCAGGAATCAGACTGGTGTCCTAGGAGTCCACAGAGAAATCACCCGCAGGGCAGGAGGGCGTCGGCAGCCTTATATCCAGTCAGTGACTCCACTCAGCCAGTCATCCTCATTAGACTCAGGTGCCTGATAATCAGGCTCATTACCTTCCTTTACCAGAATAGGGAGTTCCCCAGACCTCAGTGAAGAAGGGGAAAATGAACTCACTACAGTTTACGCCCCATGGCAGACAGTCTGAAAACTTGAGAGTCATTGGAGCAGCAATAGGCCCCAATATCAACAGCAATAAATTTGTATTCCGCGTCAGCGATGGCCATGAGGACAATTGAAAAATATTTCTTGTAATTGAAATATTCCGATCCCGATCCGGCTGGCTTTACAATGCGGATATGTTTCCCGTCCACAGCGACCAAGCAGTTCGGAAACTGACATATCTGTTGAAACTTTTCTGAAATTTCAATCCACCTCTCTGTTGTGGGCTCTGGTAAAAACTCTTCAGCTAAGGAGTCCCACAGTGCACGGCATGTGTACTTCACTATTCCAGATATGGTGGAAATCCCGAGTCTGTACTGGAAATGCAGTGACGAAAGGGATTCTCCAGTTGCAAGAAATCTGTGGGGAATTAAAAAACAATCAATTAGTTTAAAATCACAGCATTACATACCAAAAGTCAGCTATAACACTTGGAGCTGCAAACTACCACCAACAAGATTGCAGTGAAAGTGTGCTCTGATGCGAGCATATCCAATAAATGTGGCACCTTAAAGTCACCATCAGACGCTCTGCGGGTGAAACAGAGAAGCGGCAATAGGTGTCCGATTTTCTTATGAGGTGTGCAATGCGCTCCACCAAGTAATCAAAATTCTCCATTTTCATCCGAACATATCCAAAAAAATTTATCCGGGATTCGTCTGAGGTCCATGCAGAGTGTAGAATAGACCCCACGCATCATTCTCTTGGCTGTGATGGGGTGGATCCACAAACGTCGTCTACGATGCCTGATGCGCTGCTGTCTCGCTCTCTCCTTCTCCAGAACAATCACCCTCAAACGATTCGCCTCCGCTGTAAAATCCGCCAAATTCTTCAAAATATTTCCAATCACAACATCCATCTTCGCCAGTTGCTCTTCTCTCCAACCTGCACTTTCTCCTCTACAACTTGTCAAAGAAGGGCTGTAGGAACACGCTATATATAGTTTTTCAGTAGCCAATCCCTTTTGGAAGGCCACAAGGGGCGATTTTAAAAACAGGATCCGGCGTAATCCGTCGAAAAACGGATCGAAAACCGGATGAACCGGATGAGACGGATCCGGTTTTGGCTGTCAAGAGCAAGACGGATCCGGCAGAAAACCAGATCCGTCACATCCGGTTTTACGAAACATTTGCCGGATCCGGCGCTCCGGCACGACGCCGGAACGCGCCTGACGCCGAAAACCTGATGTGTGAAAGTAGCCTAAGTCTTTCCTTACAACAGCTTACATCTCAACTTCCTGAGGGTACATTGACAAATAACCCAGCGTAGACAGTTGATGTGGTTTTTCATGTCTCAAGGGTTTACATCTCAGTTCTATGTGCGATAAGACCTCAAGAAGGGGGAAGTCTAGACAAGAAACCGCACATTCGTTTCTGTTTTGATAATGAGTACATTTCACATGTAGAAGAAAGGTTCCCCTTTGGTTGTGAAATTTGTGCCTTGAGCAACAAATCTCTTCATCTACTGGCTTAAAGATCTTTGGATCTCCTAAGTTTTTCCTCCATCCAGTGATTAGGCTTATGAACAAATAACCACAGTTGTTTAATAGGATTTCTACTATAAGAAATCAATATATCTTTTTGTAACTCTCTAGGAGCATCCAAGGGAGTATTCTAAAGAGTGGAGACTTCCTGATCTCCTAGTAGAGTTGGACACCATAAAAGCCTTCCAAAACCTACTGGAAAGCAATGTTCTCTGCTGTAGGGTGCTTCTTTATTAAGGATAAGTGAATCTTTCGAAATTCGAATTCGGCAGCTTATCTGAATTTTCCAAGGAAATTCTATTCACAATTAATAGATTTGCGGTTAATAGAAAGTACTCATTTCTCAAAAAAGACTTGTAAAACATACTGAGGCTTCCTAGGACTCTATTCGATTCCTTTCAAGCTCCTTAATGCACACTTAGAAGTACAGGAAAGGTGTATATCTTTGTACCGTGTTAGCCAGTAGATAGAAAAATTTTCAGAATTGAGAGTCCTCAGTGGTTCATACCTTTCATTTGATACGCATGCCTTCTTCAGAATGAGCAGGTCCAGGAAGCGTTAAATTAAACATTGTTTTTATTTTTGTTAATAAAAATTCTTGTGTTTTCGTTATCTCTTTATCTAAACACTAGATGTGTGCCCGATGCTATCGCATCAGGAGGGCAGTAACATCACGATGGGGGCAGCTTTGTGGTGCTGGGGATGGCAGCCCACCCACTTTTGTGTAGTCACAACCAACAGGAAAGATGGTGTTTTGCGGCCTGTGCTGTAGATGGTGTGCCGCGCCACCAGAGGGTGGCCGCACCCAATCTTCAACACAGGCCTCAAGCCGCGGTCTTTCCTGCTGGCTGTGACTGCACGAAGTTGGGTGGGCAGGCAGCGGCGGGATCCGGCGCGTGTAGTCAGGCAGTGGGTCCTGGCGGGGGTCCGACGGGGGCATCCCTCTCATTACCCCCCTCATTACACCCTCTCGTTACACCTCCTCATTACACCCTCTCATTATACCCCTCTCGTTATATCCCCTCATTACACCCCTTTCACAGCCTTGTGATCGCAGCGGTGGCCTGGATCCGAGCGGCAGTTGGGATCTGAGCGGTGGCTGGGATCCAAGCAGCGGCCGGGATCCCAGTGGCGTTCGGGATCGCAGCGGCGTTCGGGATTGCAGCGCCAGCCTGGATCCCAGCGGCAGAGGTGGCCTGGATCCGAGCAGCTGCTGGGATCGCAGCGGCAACCTGGATCCGAGCGGCTGCTGGGAACCCAGCGGCGGTCGGGATTGCAGCGGCGTTTGGGATTACAGTGGCATCCTGGTCCGAGCGGCATGACTTAGGTGTTCCATAATGGCGGTTGGCGTACTTCCGATGTGGCGCAGTGGATTGTGGGATTCGGGGACATCCAGACGGAAGTGGATGACAGACAGTTTAAGGCAATTATATATATAGATGTGTGTATTGTTGAGTGACGTATTAATGGGTGTTACAGTCAAGGTGTTTAGTATTAAAGTCAGCAAACATTGCAGGTAGATTTTACTTATTAGCGGCTTAAACCATTTCATCTTGCCATGCCACACATCCAATATCTGAAACAAAGTAGGCAGCAAATTTATCCCTCATTTGGGCAACTTCCACTGTAGTCCTCAGAGGGTGATCTTGGTAATCCTGAAAAGTGCTAGCAACAGGTTCGTCAAGTTCTAAGTTGGATCGCTCTTTCACCAGGATGTAATTGTGCAGAACAACACACGCTTATGTGGCGCCCCTGGGGTTTCAATCACCACAGGGGTACTGCACCTCCTCCTGATGTGTAGTATCCCACTCCCCAGGTAAGATGGAACACCTGACCAGACTCCACCACTCACATCCAACACAAACACTTTAGAATAGCAGAGCACCCTTTGTGGCTCCCTGCTTGGAACACAAAGAGTGCTGGGTGGTGGGTGGAGCTGAGATGACACCAGAGAGCGGGAGAATGTTAGGAAGTGGTCAGTCTGTGAGAGAAGATCCCCAGAGAGGGATGGAGTGAAGGGAGGTGCTGCAGCAGACTTCAGTGACCTGGAGCTGCTGGCACGGGAAAGAGCAATAGATAGTCTGATTCTTCAGAAGGAAGAAAGATTTGTGAGGAAAGTAAGGAGAAGAGAACTAAGGACTAGGGTCAGAGCATAGGCCTTCCTCAAGTTTGGAGCGCATGGCCGGAGTCCGGTCTCCGAGGCTGTTCCTGCAGCAGAAACCGGAGGAATAGTACCTGTGACCACTCTATTCCCACAAAAGACTAAGACACGGTGGCAACCTAAGTGTGAGCGGATGGAGTCCCCGAAGCAGGCTACAGTCACTTGTCATGCGAGTGGAGTTTGAGTAACAACAAGCAGGAGGAACTTCAGTGTTACTCAGTACTGCAAGTACCTCAGATAAGCGCTAGAAAGGAGACGTTCAGAACAGGCACACGAAAGGGGGTGCTGGAAATGTTAATTCCATCTGCGTGGGAGTTGACTGAGCCCTTGATCTGGAGACCGCAGCATTGAAGCGGGCACCTGTCTGTGCCAAGAACGTGAGTAAAAGAACTGGAACTGCACTCAGCTGTCTCATTGCCTTCTTCCTGCGCCAACCCTCTCAGCCCTGCTTCATCTCTGTGCCTAACACTGCACCATCTACCTCAACATCTATTACTACTGCCATGGGACTACAGCTCCACCTGTGGGGACCTTCCACATCATTGCTGCAACACACCATCTGTCCCAGAGAAGCAACCCTGCAGCGCTGGTCACACTGACCAGAAACCATAGGTGGCGTCATGAATCATCTCAATAACTTTATCCCCATCCCTCTACCCCTTTTACATTGACCGCCTGAGGTCACGGACCGGGTCACTGCCACTGTGACATCTCCCATTGAAAGCAACGGGCCCGGCACCGAGTACCCCACGGCCTCTGGGGTGAGTCACTTTTACAAGCTTATCAATTGTCTCAGTTTTTAGATTGATGGGTGTTCCAAAAATGCACCATTTAGATGCCCGCAATCCAAAGGCACACTCCACAGTTCTTCGTGCCCTTGTCAGTCAGTAGTTGAAAATCCGTTTGGTGTGAGGTCACGGACCGGGTCACTGCCACTGTGACATCTCCCATTTAAAGCAACGGAACCGGCACCGGCGCAGTTGTTGAAGACTCTGGCCCTGCTTCCTTGATGGACCGTCAGCAGCTGGAGGAAGAAATCGCCATGCTGAACCGCAGTCTGCAGCTGAAGCAGGAGGCGCTGCGGACCTTGGATCAGCAGTGCACCCAGGAGGGGCCTGCAGAAACGGTACCTCCATCACCGGTACCCACCGCTGCGCCAATTCTCCCCCAGGCAGTACCTGTGGAACCCGTGGCCGCTGCGATGGCTTCGGCAGCGCCTGTCACCACCTCCACGCTGCTACCGCCACTGGGCGCTGCCTGCCAGGAGGAGTTATCTGAGGACCCGGGAGCCGATTGTGAGGCAGAGACTGTGTTCTTGTCTGGACCTGGCGCAGCCACGCAGGTCCCACCGGAGGCCTCAGCCGTCCTTGAACTAGCTCCAGTAACCACCGCTGCCACCGGCTGCTGTCCAGTGCCTGCACCGGAGCCAGAACATCACCAGGAAGCGTCAGGTTTGACCGCCGCCCCTGCAGCCGGGGAGACCTCTGAGTTCCCATCCGCTCCAACGTCCGGGGAAGTTGTGATGGACCTAGTTTGGGCCCGGGATACTAGTCCCTGGGAGGAAACACCCGAACCCCTGGCAGTGGTGTCCCTGTCCGCTGTTGGCAGAGGCCGGTCCCGAGAGGAGGAGGAGGAGAAAGAAACCCGCTGCCAGCAGACTATCCGCAAGCTGGCAGCAGAACAGCGGGAGCAGGAACAAAGGAGGCTGGCAGTGTTGGGCCCTGATCTTGACCGGAAACAAAAGGCCCGCACCGGGCACTACGGTCCCCGGAACTCGACCGGGTGGGGACGGGTCCTGAATTTCAACTTGGAGAGGGGGTTTGGGGTTTGGATTCATCTCGGACCCCCAGAGAATCTCAGACCTCTTCGTCAGTCAGAGGGATGTAGAGTCCCACCTCCGGAGGGGACACCCCGCCCGTGATCTACACAGGGGGTTTATGTGACATTCACCCGCCATGAGGGGCTACGCGGCTGATATGCCCTGAATGTGCGCCCCATCCCGGAGGACTTCATCGCGGCCTATGAAAAAGGGCAGACTTACATTCCTCCGGCAGAGGCAGTTCCCACCGTGGTATTTGCACCCACCAAGGTGACAGCAGATGGCGATAGTGTGAAGTTATATGTTTGCTGTATTGTGGGGAGGGAAGCTCTCTTGTTGTTGTTACTTTTTCTTTCGCTTTTGAGTGTATTATGCCAGCAGCACGGGTTGTGTGCTACTGAATTCTCTTATCTCATGTTTACCCATATAAAGTAAATACTGTTTACTCAAGATAAGTTGCTCAGTGAAGGTCTCGGTGGTCATTCTTATCAACGTGAGAATACCATTCCCCAGCTGTCTGCTTTAGCTTGACTGGTTGTCAAAAATGGGGGGGAACTCACGCCATTTTATAAAAATTGTATTTATTTAAATAATTAAAAAATACAGCGATAGCAGTCTCTCATTGGCGATACACAATGGTAGCAGTCTCACATTGGCGATACATGACAGTAGCAGTCTCACATTGGCGATACACGAGGGTAGCCATCTCAAATTGGCGATACACAAAGGTAGCGGTATCACATTGGCGATACACAAAGGTAGCGGTCTCACATTGGCAATATACGAGGGTAGTGGTTTCACATCGGCGCTACATGAGGGTAATATTAAGCTCTGACGCCATCCTCTAGGATTCTGGACTGCACAGTTCTCCTAATTTATCTTCTGCTCCCCAGTGCGCCTCAGTGCAAAGCTTCAATACATGTAGTGCAGCATCACTCCCATCATCTTCATGCACAATTCCATAGGACTACTTCTGAATCCTACACAGCTGGGCATCAGAGCAAATTATTATCATCCCCCCAGTTGAGGGATAAGCTGGAAATTCTGACCACACCATCAGAGCTCTGCAGTCTCAGCTGCCTCAATCAGGGACTACCGCTCCGCACAACACATCGCTCTGCACAGCTCCCTGCACTGAGCACCTTATATAGACTTTTCTCCTTCCTCCTTCTAGACCAGAGGTCTCAAACACGTGGCCCACGGGCCCCCTGAGGCAGGCATCTGTGGCCCGTGTTGCATCACATGTCTCACTCCCTGAGGCAGGGGGAAGGCGCGCATTCAGGAGCGTGCGATCTGCGATGGCTGTTCTGTGCGCACCCTCTGCACAGGCCCTGGGATGAGGTCACAGGAGGGGGAGGAGTCAGGAGTAACATGATCAGGGGTCTCCGTGTATGCAAGACATTGCTGTCTGTGCTGGTTGTCATGATGCTGGCTGAAGGTAAGTTTATGTGTGGGGTCAGGAGGGGTTTACAGGGTGGATGTAGCAGAACCATCTGTGTATGGAGCAGAGCCTTGTGTGTACGAGGTGTACGGAGAAGAGCCATGTGAACAAGGTGTATGGAGCAGAGCCATGTCGTGTGTGTACAGAGCCGCATGTGAACGAGGTGTATAGAGCAGAGCCATGTGTGTACGAGGTGTGCGGAGCGGAGTCATGTGTGTATGATGTGTACGGAACGAAGCCGTTTGTGTAAGAGGTGTACGGAGCCGTGTGTGTACGAGATGTATGGAGCAGAGCCGTGTGTACGAGATGTACGGAGCGGAGTCGTATGTGTGCAGAACGGAGCCGAGCCGAGTGTACAAGGTGTACAGAGTGGAGCCGTGTGTGTTCAGAATGGAGCTGAGTCATGTGTGTACGAGGTGTATGGAGCAGAGCCGTGTGTGTATAAGGTGTACGGAGCGGAGCCGTGTGTGTACGAGGTGTATGGAGTGGAGCCGTGTGTTGTGAACTCATTTTCTGGTTTACCTCTGGCTTCTGGTGAGGGGGATGGAGCTGGCTGTGCTGACAGAGGAGTCGTGAGATCTCTATCTGGACTCCCTCTGTTGGCGACAAGAGGTAATTAAGCTGATCTAAATGGCAGAGACCTGCCACCTGAGGAGGAGGCTTGCGATTGGACATCAGGAGTCTCTGATTGGATTTAAGGCAGCCAAATCCCTATTTTCTTGCTGGTGATTTCTCCTTCCTGGGGCTCTGGTTTCCAGTTTGGTTCCTGCTTTCTCAAGCTAAGTTTTGCTCTGCTATTGTTCATTTGAGTTTCTGTCTTGATTTTCCCTCTTCTTTCTTTAGGCTTATTTAGTTCTCCAGCCGTGACGAGGCATCTAGGACCATCGTAGGTACGCTCCACGGCTACTGCTAGTTGTGTGGATAGGATCAGGGGTCTGCAATCCGCTAGTTACCAACCTCTCCGGTTTTCTGGGCTAGCTTGCTTTTTGTTTTTCCTCTTCGGTGACTCATTCATAACACGTGTGTGTACGAGGTGTACAGAGCGAAGCCGTGTGTGTATGAGGTGTAAGGAGCGGAGCCGTGTGTGTACGAGTTGTAAGGAGCGGAGCCGTGTGTACGGAGAAGAGCCGTGTGTGTATGAGGTGTACGGAGCAGAGCTGTGTGTGTACAAAGTGTACGGAGCGGAGCCGTGTGTGTCCGAGGTGTAAGGAGCGGAGCTGTGTGTACGAGTTGTAAGGAGCGGAACCGTGTGTATGGAGCAGAGCCGTGTGTGTACGAGGTGTACGGAGCAGAGCTGTGTGTGTACGAAGTGTACGGAGCGGAGCCGTGTGTGTACGAGGTGTACAGAGAAGAGTCGCGTGTGTACGAGGTGTACGGAGCGGAGCCGTGTGTGTACGAGGTGTACGGAGCGGAGCCGTGTGTGTATGAAGTGTATTAAGTTTGAAAGGAATGTGGCCCCCCAGCTCAAATTTTTTTTTTATGTGCGGCACATTTACTCTGCCGAGTTTGAGACCCCTGTTCTAGACCCTTCTGCACAGCTGATTGGGGAAGTTAACCCTTTAGTGTGTGATGTGCTGAATTTCCCTCCTTAAAGTATCACACACAATAATAGAGTAAAAAGCAAATCCATGCAGAGAACGAGGCAACATCCTAAAGAATGAGGAGGCAAAAAATAGCAGTGAGAATGCTCAAAATATTAACGGGGTGATCCCGGACTTTATATAAATGGCCTATTCTAAGGACCCCGCTATATTTGCAGGAAAATAGCATTTATCCAGATGAACGCAGCCCTCAGATCAGACCCCTAAATAAACACAGCTCTCAAATCAGATCACTAAAAAATAAAAACCCATTATCAAAGCCTTAAATAAACCCAGCCACCAGATCCCCACAGAAATAAAGACCCCAGACATGAACCAGAAAAAAATATATCCCCCTGACCAGACCCACTAATGAAGTATAGATCTTAGAGCTGACCCATAAAGAAATGTAAACCCCCGACCTCCAAGTAAATTCAGCCCACCTTTCAGATAATCTAAAGAGTAGACTTATAAATATATACAGCCCCCTCAAGAAATACAGTACCTGTGCCATATTCAAGACCCCCCAAAATGCAAACCTCAGACCATGTACTCTAAATAGACCCCAAAGAAGAACCAAGACCCCTTAAAGTATACAGTCCACAAATAAATACGGCCCCCGATCACCAGCTCCCTGCTTTCTAAACATCTTTGATTGGCCCCTCCATACAAAAGACCTCAGACGGTCCCACACTTAAAATAAATCACTGCAGTGATTTATAGTCACTCCAGGCGCCTCAGGTTTGTCACTGTGCCATCTTGTGGTAAAAATAAAACATGCAGCTAAAATATAGGATAAATATAAAATAAATACAAAAACAGATACAGTTTATGTATGTTTATGTACGTGTTCTTTAAAGAGATCTATCAAAATCTAGCCGACCGAGCCATGTGAGCCTGGAGGACCCAGCAGCTGCGCAGGGGGCGTAGAAACTGTAGAATATTATTTATTTTTATTATTATTATGCATTTTTATAGCGCCATTTATTCCATGGCACTTTACATGTGAAAAGGGGCAAATATAGGCAAGTACAATAACATGAGCAATGCAAGGCAAACACAAGAGAGAGGAACCTGCCCGCGATGGGAGTAGAGCAAGTGGATCACACACATCATAATGAGCAAACGCAGACCAAGCTGACAGATACTAATTCTCCGCAGGTGGGTCACATACTTCATGATTAGAATATGCAGACCAAGCTGACTGATACTAGTTTTGTGCAGGTGGATCACACATATAATGAGCATACGTAGATCAAGCTGACAGATGTTAGTTCTGTGTAGGTGGATCACACACATCTTAATGAGCACAACAGTGACAGTTAGAAGGCGGGGTAGAGGGAAGAGCACCAGGGAGGCTAGTCCTGATCTGGCACACCCCAATAAGTTTGCTAAGTTGGCAGGTGAGGGGAGTGTCAGTACAGGAGTAGCGTTGCTGCAGCAAAGCATGTCCTCTGAAAGCCGGAGGAGTGTCTGCTCCAGTAAGGGGGGAAATAGGAGAGCAGGGCAGGCCAGACAGGTTCTGGTGGTGGGAGACTCAATTATTAGGGGAACAGATAGGGCAATCTGTCACAAAGACAGGGATCGTCGAACGGTGTGCTGCCTACCTGGCGCTCGAGTCCGACACATCGCTGATCGGGTTGACAGATCACTGGGAGGGGCTGGAGAGGATCCAGCGGTCATGGTGCACATTGGCAAAAATGACAAAGTTAGAGGCAGGTGGAAGGTCCTTAAAGATGATTTCAGGGAATTAGGCTGTAAGCTTAAAGCAAGGACCTCCAAGGTGGTATTTTCAGAAATACTGCCTGTACCACATGCCACACCAGAGAGGCAACGGGAGATTAGGGAGGTTAATAAGTGGCTCAGGAATTGGTGTAGGAAGGAGGGGTTTGGGTTTCTGGAGAACTGGGCCGACTTCTCAGTTGGCTACAGGTTCTATGCTAGGGACGGGCTGCACCTCAATGGGGAGGGTGCAGCTGTGCTGGGGGAGAAAATGGCTAAAAGGTTGGAGGAGTGTTTAAACTAGGAACTGGGGGGAGGGTATTCATTTTATAGGAGGGGAAGACAGTGCAGCTAGAGACCTGGGCACAAATAATGACATTGGGGGTGGGGGTGGCATGGGGGGAGGGGTTAGAACAGTTAATGATTTCAGAAAGAATAGAGCAGTGGTCCCCAACCTTTCTGAGCTAGAGAGGGTTGCGAGTCACATTCAGCTCCCTCCCCCCTCACAGTAGTGGCAACCAAAGCCCCCATTATGGGTATAATGATAACCAAAGCTTTTCCACAGAAATCCCGCCGAAGCAGTTACAACAAGATCCAGTGATCCCCACAATTCCCCCATTCAGTATTCTCCCATCCAGCACTCTCAACACACTATCACATCCAGCTTCAGGCACCTCCTCCGACAGGTAGTATCATCCTGTCTACAGTTTACCATACTTAAATTAAATTGAATCCTCTAAGACTGGTATATGTGCATCCAGATCTGCTCTTCTGTGCAGGGCTACCCACAAAATTCACCATTTTGAGATGTGCTCCTCATACCTGTTTAATAGACCTGGAGCCAGTAGCATAGCTACTGGGTGGCAGAGGGGGCGGTGGCCCCGGGCCCCGCACTCTGAGGGGACCCACCCGGAGCTACACTACTGTACTGTACTGCTTACATTCTGCGGCAGAGCAGGGAGAATTGATCTCCTTACTCTGCCGCCTGGCCGTTATGGGGCCCCCTGAGCAGGCAGGGAGGCCCCGATGCCAGCAGTGAGCCCCCCACCTCACAGTCTGCAATCACGTTGCTGGGCTGAAACTGTGCACAGGAGGTCACAGGAGGGGAGGAGTCAGGGGTCACATGATCAGGGGCCTCAGCGGCTGCAGAACTTTGTTGTGCTGGTTGTCATGGTCCTGGATGAGGGGAAGTTTCTGTGTGGGGTCAGGAGGGGTTTACAGGGTGGATGTAGCAGTGCTGTGGGTGTACGAGTTGTACGGAGTGGAGTCGTGTGTGTACGAGGTGTACAGAGCGGAGTCTTGTGTGTATGAGGTGTACGGAGTGGAGATTGTGTGTATGAGGTGTACAGAGCGGAGTCATGTGTGTACAAGGTGTACAGAGCAGAGCTGCGTGTGTATGAGGTGTACGGAGCAGAGATGTGTGTGTATGAGGTGTACAGAGTGGAGCTGTGTGCACATGAGATGTACAGAGTGGAGCTGTGTGTGTACGAGTGGAACTGTGTGTGTACAAGGTGTACGGAGCAGAGTTATGCATGTATGAGGTGTACGGAGTGGAGCCACGTGTATATGGGGTGTGTGGAGGGGAGCCGTGTGTGTATGTAGTGTGCGGAGCCGTTTGTGTACAAGGTGTATGGAGCGGAGCTGTGTGTGTATGGTGTGTGTGGAGCAGAGCCGTGTGTGTATGGGGTGTGCGGAGTGGAGCCATGTGTGTACGAGGTGTACGGAGCGGAGCCGTGTGTGTATGGGGTGTGCGGAGCAGAGCCATGTGTGTATGGGGTGTGCGGAGGAGAGCCATGTGTGTATGGGGTGTGCGGTGTGCGGAGCCGTGTGTGTACGAGGTGTACGGAGAGGAGCCGTGTGTTTACGAGGTGTACGGAGTGGAGGTGTGTGTGTACGAGGTGTACAGAGCGGAGCCGTGTGTGTGCAAGGTGTACTGAGCAGAGCCGTGTGTGTATGAGGTGTACGGAGCAGATATATGTGTGTATGATGTGTACGGAGCGGAGCCGCATGTGTATGAGGTGTACAGAGCGGAGCCGCGTGTGTATGGAGTGTGCGGAGCCGTTTGTGTACAAGGTGTACAGAGCGGAGCCGTGTGTGTATGGGGTGAGCGCAGCCGTTTGTGTACAAGGTGTACGGAGTGGAGCCGCATGTGTATGGGGTGTGCGGAGCGGATCCATCACCGTGTCCTCTGACAGCGCGGACAGCGGGATCGCCTTGGAATTGGGGATGCCGGCCATGTGAGCGGATCATGATATGTCCTGCATCGGGAGGCTCAAGTGGGCACTACAATGGGAGCCAGGCTACTATAGTATCTTTATAGAATCTTTATTTCTCTCTGTTTCTTTCTTTCTCTGTTCTTTCTCTCTCTCTGTTTCTATAGGGGATGGGGTCTGTCTTATACTACAGTCTGCCTATAGGGGATGGGGTGTTCTGCCTTATAATACAGTCTGCCTATAGGGGATGGGGGCTGCCTTATACTACAGTCTGCCTGTAGGGGATGGGGGTTGCTGCCTTATACTACAGTCTGCCTATAGGGGATGCTGGGCTGCCTTATACTACAGTCTGCATATAGGGTATGGGGTGTGCTGCCTTATACTACAGTCTGCCTATAGGGGATGGGGTGTGCTGCGTGATACTACAGTCTGCCTATAGGGGATGGGGGGTCTGCTTATACAACAGTCTGCCTATAGGGGATGGGGTGTGTTGCCTTATACTACAGTCTGCCTATAGGGTGGGGTTGCTGATTTATACTACAGTCTGGCTATGGGGGGGAATGCTGCCTTATATTACAGTCTGCCTATAGGTGGGTGCTGCCTTACATTACAGTCTGCTTATGGGGGGCTGCAATATACTTTTGAGTTTGCCTATGGGGGGGCTGCATTATACTGTAGAGTCTGCCTATGGGGGCTGCATTATACTATATTGAGGCCTATCTGGTGTATTATACTATATGGAGGCTAGCTAGGGGGTCATCAAACAATGTGGAGATTACAGTGAGGGGGCCATCATGCAGTGTTGGTGCCATCATTGGGGCATACTAAGGGGTCAGTATATACACAGTGAGGGGACATTATACTGTGTATAGGGGAGCTGTACAGGGGGGAGACTCAGGACATTATTAAATGTAAAGTGGGCACTTATTGTTATAGGGGAACTCAGGTTAGTTACTGTGACTGTCAAACGAGGCACACAGAGGGCATTATTACATTCTAGGGGACAAAATGTGGGCACTGTTTTCTAGGGCACTTGCACCAGGCATTGCTATATTATAGAGGGTTGTTTTAGAATTTAGAGGGCACACAGAACCACACAATAGGTGCAGTAATAGGGACACATACGGCAGCAGCGGCTCAGCATTGGAGTATCAGGTGCAGTAATAGGGACACATACGGCAGCAGCGGGTCATCATTATGGTATCAGGTGCAGTAATAGTGACACATATGGCAGCAGCGGGTCAGCATTGTGGTATCAGGTGCAGTAATAGGGACACATACGGCAGCAACGGCTCAGCATTGGGGTATCAGGTGCAGTAATAAGGACACATACGGCAGCAGCGGCTCAGCATTGGGGTATCAGGTACAGTAATATGGACACATACGGCAGCAGTGGCTCAGCATTGGGGTATCAGGTGCAGTAATAGTGACACATACGGCAGCAGCGGCTCAGTATTGGGGCATCAGGTGCAGTAATAAGGACACATACGGCAGCAGCGGCTCAGTATTGGGGCATCAGGTGTAGTAATAGGGACACATACGGCAGCAGCGGCTCAGCATTGGGGTATCAGGTGCAGTAATAGGGACACACATGGAAACAGCAGCTCAGCATTGGGGTATCAGGTGTAGTAATAGGGACACATACGGCAGCAGCAGCTCATCATTGGGGTATCAGGTGCAGAAATGGGGACACATACGGCAGCAGCGGCTCAGCATTGGGGTATCAGGTGCAGTAATAGAGACACATACGGCAGCAGCGGCTCAGCATTGGGGTATCAGCAGGATGAGGGGTTTGTGCAGGTTTGGGATACATGGTGATGGAGCTGGAATATGGGAAATGAAACGTGTCTTTGTTGTATTCTCTGCAGCCGAGTCCTGGCTGGAGACGTTGTCAATGTCAGTCTGGACCAGATGGAAAAGACGTGAAAAGTGAATGATTCCATCAGAAAGAACGTCAGCTGTAAGTCACTAACTATAACTGTTCAGTAATCACTTGTATGTTTTGTAGGACTGGCATTTACCACTGACCATATGGCGGTAATATCCATGTTGGTCTTTAGGGTATGTGCACACGTAGTGAAATCTGCTGCGTTTCCGCAGCGGTTTTGGCTCTGCAGAAACGCAGCAGATTCTGCTGCATTGTACAGTACCTTTATTTTCAATGGAAAAAAAAACGCAGTGCACATGCTGCGGATTTTTCCGTGCGGTTTTGCTGCGGTTTACAATCCGCAGCATGTCAATTGTTTGGTGCAGAAACGCTACAGTTTTACACCTCATCCAATTTGAGGTGTAAAACTGCAGGGCAAAACCGCAGATAAACCGCAGGACTTTTGTCTGGCGGATTTACCTGCGGTTTTCTCTCCAAAATCCGCACACCCAAAAAACTACGTGTGCACATAGCCTTATATAGAGATTATTTTCAGTAACATTGCAGTCATCTCCTACATCCACTATTAGGGTATGTGCACACTTTGCGGTTTCTGCTGCGTTTCCGCAGCGTTTTTGGCTCTGCAGAAACGCAGCAGATTTTGCTGCGTTGTACAGTACCTTTATTTCCTATGGAAATCAAAAAAAGCTGTGCACATGCTGCGTTTTTTTCCGCGCGGTTTTGCTGCAGTTTACAATCCGCAGCATGTCAATTGTTTGGTGCAGAAACGCTGCGGTTTTACACCTCATCCATTATGAGGTGTAAAACTGCAGGGCAAAACCGCAGAAAAAACGCAGATAATCCGCAGATAAACCGCAGAAAAACCGCAGCACTTTGTCCTGCGGATTTCCTGCGGTTTTCTCTACAAAATCCGCAGAGGCAAAAAACTATGTGTGCACATACCCTTAGGGTGCTCTTGTGAATTCCCTTGCTCAGACTTCAGAGCTGGAGCTCCCTCTGGTGGTTACTGGGAGTAGTGGAGCTGTTACACCGCTCCGTCATACTCACCCGGCCTCCGCTCCCACGCCGCAGTCGGCCTCCGCTCCCACGCCACAGCCGGCCTCCGCTCCCACGCCGCAGCCTCTCTCCACCCGACGGCCACGGTGGTCACCTCTGATGGGCTCACGGCCGACGCCATCCCTGCATGCAATGCGCATGCGCCATAGGCCGCGGTCGCGCCTCCCTGCTGCTTCTTGTGCTCCGGCTGTGCCCTGACCCGGAAGCACCTTTGGACCAATGGCAGACCAGATGGAGCTATATCAGGAGGAGACGTCTTATCGTTGTGTTACCTTGCACACTGGGCCCTGCTTCCTCCTGTGCTCTCTACAGTCTATCGGTGCCGTCCTCAGTGTTTCCTGCAGCAGCCTCGCAACCTGTCTTCCGTGCTCGCTAACAGTTATTCTCAGTCCTGCTCCAGTATTCCTGTTTCCTACGTCTCCTGCCTCCGGTGTTCCTGATCCATCCTGCTCCAGTCCTGCCGTCCTACTCTAGTCCTGCCGTCCTACTCTAGTCCTGCCTCCGGTGTTCCTGTTCCATCCTGTTCCAGTCCTGCCGTCCTACTCCAGTCCTGCCTCCGGTGTTCCTGTTCCATCCTGTTCCATCCTGTTCCAGTCCTGCCGTCTTACTCCAGTCCTGCCTTCGGTGTTCCTGTTCCATCCTGTTCCAGTCCTGCCATCCTACTCCAGTCCTGCCTCCGGTGTTCCAGTTCCATCCTGCTCCAGTCCTTCCGTCCTCCTTTATTCCTGTCTCCTGTGTTCCAACTCTGTCCTGTCATCTACACTTCAGTTCCTCCACGTTCCAGTCTATAGTCTTACTCCATTCCTGTCTCCTGTGTGCCAGCCCTGTTCTGTCATCTACACTTCAGTCCCACTGTCCTACTCCAGTCCATCCTGAGCCGCCCCTCTCGGTACCGGCTACCGTGGTACTTGAACCCCTGGGCCTGCTCCTAACGGTCCCTGTATAGGGGTCGGTTCCACCTGACAGCTCGCCCGGGGCCCCTCGGTGCCATGGTCCAGAGGGTCCACTCCTGGAGATTCTGGCTCCTGACCACCCACGCTAACAGGAGCTTGCCAGTCTGATGGAAGTTTGCCACCTGACGACGATGATTGGGAATCTGGGATTACTGGCTGGGAGCATATAAGTGAGCAGGCTTCCCTTAGTGGTTGCTGTTGATTTCCTCCTTGAGCATTTTGAGCTCTTCAGTCTCCTGCCTGATCTGCATGGTTCAGTTAAGTGATTCTTTTGCTAATCCTTTGCATCTAATCTGGTTGTGCCTTTTTTTGCTTTGTTTCGAGGGTTCAGCGTACTCCCTGCTGGTGGCAGCGCTGGGCCCCGCTCCATATGTTACAGCTTGTGCCAGTTTGTTTAGTCCCCTGTTATACTAGTATCTTTTGCTTTGCTTCCAGTTCACACCAGAGTGTTGATCTAGGGGGGTGAGTTTGTGTGGCCTCAGGTTTTTTGTATATCAGATGTGTTGAATTTTTTAGGGTTTTTGCGTGATTGCAGACAGTATCTTTTCTGTCCTGTCCTATCTAGACAGTTTGGGCCCCATCATTTGCTCAGTCTATTTTTTGTCTATGTTTCTGTCTCATCTTGTCTCACTGACAATATATGTTTGGGGGCTGTCTATTTCTTTGGGGATCTGCTTCGGGGCAGTTTAGATTTCACCTTTCTGGCTTTAGGCTTAGCTAGTTCTCCGGCTGTGCCGAGGCATCTAGGGCATCGTAGGAACGCTCCATGGCTGCTGCTAGTTGTGTTGTTAGGATCAGGGGTCTGCAATCCGCTGAATTACCAACCTCTCTGGTTTCCTGGTGGCTTAGCTTGTTCCTGCCATCCTCCTCGGTGACCCATTCATAACAGGGTGCGTCACCGACTTGTAATCAAAGTTTCCTGGTTAGGGGCCCACTCAGAAGTTTCCCTCCCCCTGAACCAAAACCCTAGCTATGCCTCTGCCTGGAGCTAATGCACCAAGCTGACAGAAAGCTGCGAGCCACAAATCATGGGACTGCGAGCCACATGTGTCTCACGAGTTACAGGTTGGGGACCCCTGGAAGAGAGGTACAGAGAGATACATAAAGTGCATGTATACTAATGCCAGAAGCCTCGCCAACAAAATGGAGGAATTAGTATTACCGTATATACTCCTGTATAAACCAAGAATTACCGTATATACTCCTGTATAAACCAAGATTTTCAGCCCATTTGGGCTGAAAGTCCCCCTCTCGGCTTATACACGAGTCATATACCTGGGGGTCGGCAGGGGAGGGGAGTGGGGGCGTCAGAGATCATACTTACCCTGGCGTGGTCTCATCAGCCCCCCCGCTTCTCCCACGGTCTCTCTTCCTGCCTTCAGTGGTCACGTGGTACTGCTCATTAAACTCATGAATATGCACATATTCATGAGTGTAATGAGCGGTATTGTCAGGAACACCTCACTGTACTTGCTCACTGAGCCAGTGCGCGTGTCCTGAGTGTCAGGATCCTGTCAGCGCCAGTGTGCAGCCTCCGCTGAGCAGGGACTCACCCGCACTGTAGGGGTACCGGGGTCAGGTACAGCCAGAAACCACCGATGCATAGGACCTGTGGATGCTGAAGTTTAGCAAGCAGACATGGGACCTACGATCATGTGACTGGAAGGGGGCGGGGCTTAGCGTCCTGCTTAGTGAGATGGAAAGACACTATACAGAATTACTCAGAGTCAGGCAAAACGGGGTTCATACACAGAGATAGCTGTAACGTACCAAGGATGAGACAGAGCGGATAGTCAGGGCCAAGCAGCAGTCAAAACCAAACAGACATAGAAGGTACCAAGCAGAATCCAAAGCAATATCCAGAGAACAGACCGAGTCATACACAGATTATCAAGCAACCTGAACACAGCAAAAACACACTCAGGGGTCACCACACTATGCCAAGGGCAAGAGTATAACTGACAGGGATGGGAGCGTCCTGAGGCTATAAGAAGCCTCTCCCAAAAACAGGGAGAGGCCACAATCATAGCCCCAGGTGTGCAGGTAAGCCTGCACCGGGATCACAACTAGAGTTGAGCGACTTTTGTTTTTTTAGGGTCGAGTTTCGTTTCATGAAACGCGACTTTTGCAAAAGTCGGGTCGAGCAAAATCGGCCGACTATAGGGAAAAGTCAGGGGTCCGACCGAAACACGAAACCCAATGTAAGTCAATGGGGAATTAAAGTCGGCAGTGATAGGAGGACAGGAAACACACCTACAGTGCCCATTTGAATGCCAAAAGCATCAATTCTTATTACTTAAGCTTTTCAATCTTAATTTACTTCATAATACTAGTTACACACTGAAAAATGGGGGTTATTTGGCTACAGTTGTGGGGGGGTAGGGCTGGCTCCAGATTTTCGTGGGCCCAGGGCCAAAGAGCGCCCCTTTAACACATACCACAACTCATGATGCTCCGATACGGCAGAGAAATAGCAGTATAGTACAATGAAAAATACTTCACTTCTTACATCTCATGACTGATATCCATTTTAAATTCTCCAATACCTCCAAAAACGGACAGTATATAACTCCATACAGTATTATGGCCAGCGCTTAGTGCGCTATACAGAGTAATGAGGCCAATATATTTCTCCATATGGAATCATTGATCCCATATAATGTTTCAAACCGTATATGATGAGCTCCACATAATGCTATAGTATATGTTGGTCCCAATAGATGAAGCTCCACAAATAATGCTCCATATATAATGGGCCCCATTTCTACTGCTCTAGTGTATAATGGGCCCTGTAAATGCTGCTCCAGTGTCTGATGTCCACCTTTGGAATGCTCCAGTGTATGGTGGTGGTATATCATTCACCAGAGTATAGTGCTCCCCAAAAATTGCTGTTCCAACATTGAAAACAATTACATAAGTCTCCTTGCTAGGGAATCCCAGCACTACTCTGAACTCCTTGTCGTCCCCATCTTCCATCTCACTGCACTTGGCTGTTTAGGCCCTCCTGCACCACCACCATCAGAGACACTTGATTGCACTATGAGGGACCCTGTGCCAGTGCCCGCGCCCAAGAGTTGGCCTACCCACCTGTCCAGGGCAACGGCACTCGCATGGTTTCGTGCGCTAAGAGGTGACCCCGGCCATGGGGGGGGGGCAGCCCAGTTATGGCGGTATACAAAGTGGCATATGTTGATGTGGGACATTCAGCTGCTGCAAAAGGCGAAATAGGTCAAGTTCGCGGAATAGGAGGACCAAAGCAAGCCATTTTTCTGGCAACCTATGTGTCATCAAGGGAAGGCGGGACAAAATTCTTGGAAACCCATGCATGGTTCATTTTAATGAAGGTTAGATCATCCACATTTTGGGTTGACAGACGGGTCCTTTTTTCTGTCAGGATTGATCCAGCTGCACTGAAGACTCTTTCCGATAGCACACTTGCAGCTGGGCAAGCGAGATCCTGTAAGGCATATTGTGCCAATTCAGGCCAGGAGTCCAGTTTAGCGGCCCAATAGTCAAAGGGGAATTACCTGTGCGGGAGAACATCGATATGGGAGGAAAAGTAGTTTGTAACCATAGTTGACAAGTGCTGTCTCCTGTCACTTTCCATCGATGCAGTATTACCAGTTGTGTGAGCGGTACTTGAAAAATCAGTCCACAACATTGTCATGAAACCCCTGACTCCAACGCCACTTCTGCTGTGTGCACCACGAACACCTCTGCCAAGCTGCCCCCGGCCCGTATGGCTCGTGTGAGAACCATCACCGCTGCTGTGTGCTGGGAATGCCTCAACCAACCGGTTTACCAGAGTTGCTTGTTTATTAGCCAATATTAGGTCAAGGTTCTCCTGTGGCATGATGTTTTGTAATTTGCCTTTATAGTGTGGATCCAGGATGCTGGCCAACCAGTAGTCGTCATCGTTCATCATTTTGGCAATGCGGGGGTCCCTTTTTAGGATCTGCAAGGCATAATCTGACATGTGGGCCAATGTTCCCGGTGTCAATGATGCACTGCGAGTGCTGGTTGGAGGAGCACTTTCTGGCAAATCCACATCCCTCCAGTCACGCACAAACCCTGTAACAGACCTTGCCACGTCAACATTTTCACTTGCCCCACGAGATGCATCCTCCTCCCCTAAGTAATCATCCCCATCATCATCCTCCTCCTCCTCTTCTTCCTCCACCTCGTCCAGGAGAGGTCACTGAGCAGACAATGGCTGAATGTCATCAAGGATTCCCTCCTCCTCTTCCTACTCATCAACATTGGCTGCAGACGCCTGCTCCTTAAGGTGCATCAAAGTTTGCATGAGCAGACGCATAAGTGGGATGCTCATGCTTAGGATGGCGTCGTCTGCGCTTACCAGCCATGTGCATTCCTCAAAACACTGAAGGACTTTACAGAGGTCTTTCAGCTTCAACCACTGCACACCTGTCAATTCCATGTCTGCTCTCAAAGTGCCTGGCCGTGTAACCTCCCACATATGCATTATGGCCTGCCTCTGTTCGCACAGCCGCTCAACCATGTGCAGGGTGGAGTTCCTACTTGTTGCAATGTCGATAATGAGGCGGTGGTTGGGAAGGTGAAGCAATCGCTGCAGCTTCTGCATACGAATGGAGTGTACAGGCGACCGGCGAATGTGCGCGCACAGTCTTCGCACCTTCTGGAGCAGGGCTGTTAACTCCGGATAATTGTTGAGGAAGCACTGCACCACCAGGTTCAAGGTGTGAGCCAAGCAAGGTATGTGGCTGAGTTTTGAAAGGGCTATGGCTGCCACAAAATTACGGCCGTTATCACTAACTACCTTGCCTGCCTCAAGATGTATACTGCCCAGCCATGACTCAGTTTGTCGCTGAAAGTACTCGGCCAGCACCTCGGCGGTGTGTCTGTCGCACAAACACATCATCTGCAACACAGCCTGCTGACGCTTTCCACTAGCTGCTCGATAGGGGAACACCTTGTGTGCAGCAGTGGCAGCTGCAGATGGAGTGCTCGTACGACTGCGCTCTGTGGACGAGCTTTCGCTTCTGGAGGAGAAGGAGGAGGAGGGTCGAACGCCTACAACCAACTGTTTCCATTACCGTGGGCTAGGCAGTACTGTCCCACCACCGCTGTCCCCTGTGGACCCTGCATCCACCACATTAACCCAGTGCGCAGTGATGGACATGTAACGGCCCTGGCCATGCCGACTGGACCATGCATCTGTTGTGAGGTGCACCTTTCCACTCACTGACTGCTTGAGTGCATGGACAATGCGGTCTTTCACATGATGGTGGAGGGCTGGGATGGCTTTGCGAGAGAAGAAGTGGCGACTGGGTAGGTCATAGCGTGGTACTGCATAGGCCATGAGTTCGCGGAAAGCTGCGCTTTCCACCAACCGATAGGGCATCATCTCTAACGAGATTAGTTTGGCAATGTGGGCGTTCAAACCCAGTGTACGCGGATGAGAGACTGAGTACTTTCTTGACCTACTCATAGTCTCTGGGAGGGTGAGCTGGACTTGAGAGCTGCATATGGTGGAACTAGCGGTGGACAGGGCGGACTGAGAGAGGGTTGATGATGGTGATGGAGTTGGTGTTCTTTCTGATGGCCTAGATTCAGTCTTTCGTTGATATAACAGTGGGATTCCCTGACTGCTTTGGCCTTGCAACGACACCTCAACATTTGCTGCTGTGTTAACTGGTGGGCTTACAGTGATCAGTTGCACATGTGGTACTTGAGGTTTGGTGTTGTGTCCATGCTTGCAAGTGCATGCTGGTTAAATGTCTAAGCATGCAACTGGTATTCAAATTTTTCAGATTTTTCCTTCGGCTAAAGGTCTTTGCGCACTTCTTACAGATAACCTTGGCCTGATCATGAGGATTTTGTTCAAAAAAGTGCCACACTGCACTCTTCCTACTTTGGAAGACATTTTGCGGCCTAGTACGCTGTGCTATTTTGACCGTCTGGACAAGCTGTCCAGCAAATCTTTTGATTTTTGGAATCTGTCTTTGGAGTGCTCCGGGCCTGCCAGATAACAGCTGTTGCGATGTCGATGTCTGCTGTGGATGCTCCTCCTCCTCATCTGAGCTATTGGAAGCAGCACCCTCTTCCCCAATGGATGCCAATCTGGGTCAACAACTGGGTCATCCATCACCCCCTCTTCAATGTCATGTGCACCTTCCTCTGTGTCATCGTGTATGGTGGTATAGTATGCGGGAAGGGGCACCTGAGTCTCATCAGGGTCAGAATCTGGCTCATTACACTGCGAGGACAATGTAGTGCTCTGAGTGAATGTACCAGCAGAATCATCTATCAGTGGCTGTGCATCAGTGCACTCCATGTCAGATTCATCTTGGCTTGGGTAATTCACCATTTCACTTGATAACCCAGGCATGGTATGTGAAAACAGCTCCATGGAGTAATCAGTTGTATGGCCTGCGTCATCCTTCAATCTTGGTTGGGGTGAAGGACACAAGGAAAGGTGTGGTTCATGAACATGAGCCTCCAATGACGACTCAGTGCTTTTATTTTTTACAACTTCAGAAGAGGAGGCGATAGAGCTGGAGGCTGAGTCAGCAATGTAAGCCAAAACTTTTTCCTGAAGCTCTGACTTTAAAAGCGGTTTGCCAACTCCTAGAAAACTAAGGCTTCGAGGCCTTGTGGAGCCAGACGATGACGCAGGCTCAACACCTCCTGCATTCGGTCCTATTTTGCTTTTGCCACTACCATCAGATTCACCACCAAAACCATCATTACCAGCTGGCAACCCCCGCCCAATTCCACGGCCTCTTCCACCAGCCTTCCTCATTTTTGGTAAAAATGTACACAAAATCCCACAAACTATATAGTAATGTAAAACAAGGTACAAGGTGTATATAGGACAGGGGAGATGTAGAATTTCTGAACACACTTGTGGACACTGTTGGATTGTGTGAGGCCCAGTGAATATCACACCGCTATGTCACAGTCTCAATGTCGCAGGTGTGAAAAATGTCACTATAGGACAGGGGAGATGTAGAATTTCTGAACACACTTGTGGACACTGTTGGATTGTGTGAGGCCCAGTGAATATCACACCGCTATGTCACAGGCTCAATGTCGCAGGTGTGAAAAATGTCACTATAGGACAGGGGAGTGTTATGATTGAGTCACCGTAGGAGGCAAAAACAAAAATTCTGCTAAGTCCAGAAAACCAGAGAGGTTGGCAGCTATCGGATTGCAGACCCCTGATCCTATCACAACAACTAACAGTAGCCGTGGGGGGTTCCTACGATGCCCTAGACCCCTCGATCACAGCCGGAGAATTAAATAGGCCGAAAGAAAGAAAGGGGAAATCTAAACTGCCCCAGAGCAGACCCCAAAGCAATAGGCAGCCCCCAACATATAATGACGGTGAAGCAAGATGAAAACACTAACACAGACAGAAAGATAGACTGAGCAAAGACAGGGCCCAAAACTACTTAGATAGGAAAGGACAGGAAGGCTGCTGTCTGCAATCCGTGAAAAACCCTATGAAAATAAGAGCCAACAGACTGACAGTGAAAAAGGCCCTGAAGACGCTAGGCTTCAAAAAAGCTATGTCAGTACTCAGGAATATTCTGAAGACAGAGCAACCGGCAAAAGGAGATTCAGCTCATCCCAGCAGGGAATGGCAGAATCCAGAAAAGCAAGGAAAACAAACACAAAACATAAATGCAAACAGGCAAAGCAGAAACTTAGCTTTAGGGAAGCAGGAATCAGACTGGTGTCCTAGAAGTCCACAGAGAAATCACCCGCAGGGCAGGAGGGCGTCGGCAGCCTTATATCCAGTCAGTGACTCCACTCAGCCAGTCATCCTCATTAGACTCAGGTGCCTGATAATCAGGCTCATTACCTTCCTTTACCAGAATAGGGAGTTCCCCAGACCTCAGTGAAGAAGGGGAAAATGAACTCACAACAGTACCTCCCCCTTGAGGAGGGGTCACCGAACCCTCAACCACGCCACCAGGGCGATCAGGGTGAGCCTAATGAAAGGCACGCACCAATCTTTTGGCATGAATATCAGAGGCAGAGACCCAGGAATTATCCTCCTGACCATAACCCTTCCACTTAACCAAATACTGGAGTCTCCGTCTAGCCAGACGGGAATCCAGTATTTTCTCTACCTCATATTCCATGTTACCTTCAACCAATACAGGGTCTGGAGGTGCCACCCCAGGAACAACTGGTTCAACAAACCTCTTCAACAAGGACTTATGGAACACATTATGGATTTTAAATGTGACAGGAAGAGCCAAACGAAAAGAGACCGGATTAATAATCTCCAAAATCTTGTAAGGTCCAATAAATCTAGGCTTAAACTTAGGAGAAGCCACCTTCATAGCAATATTTTTTGATGATAACCACACCATATCACCAATCTTAAACTGGGGACCAATGGTCCTATGTCGATTGGAAAACCGCTGGGCCTTTTCCTGGGAGAGAGATAACTTATCCACCACTTGGTCCCAGATCTGGTGCATTCTCTCCACCACAGTGTCAACACCTGGGCAGGCAGAAGGCTCCACCTGCCCTGAAGAAAATCGAGGCTGAAACCCAAAGTTACAAAAAAAAGGTGACATCAAAGTGGCAGAACTAGCTCTATTATTTAAAGCAAATTCGGCCAAGGGCAAAAATGAAACCCAATCATTCTGATCAGCGGAAATAAAACATCTCAAATACGACTCCAAGGTCTGGTTTGTTCTCTCTGTCTGATAGGGAAAAGGCCCTGAAGTCGCTAGACTTCAGAATCACTATATCAGCACTCAGGTATATTCTGAAAACAGAGCAAAGAGATAAACTGATCAGAGACAAAAATGGAGCTCAGCCCATCCCAACAAAGGCAGGCTGAACACAAAACACTAAACAAACAGACAAAATCTCATGGAAAAATAAGAGAGCAAAAACTTAGCTTTCAGTAGACAGGACTAATTGGTTGCAAGAGCTCAGAGCAGAAAGGATCACCAGCACCCCTGTAGGGCGTCGGCTGCCTTATATCCACTCAGTGATTCCGGGTCTCCAATCAGGCTCCACCTGTTCAGATGACAGGTTCTTCTCAACCCAATCAATTTCACTACCTCTCTTCACCAGCAGAGGGAGTTCATCAGACATCAACGGTGAAGGGGAAAATGAACTCACAACAGTACCTCCCCCTTGAGGAGGGGTTACCGAACCCTCATTCATGCCACCAGGCCGATCAGGATGGGCCCGAAAAAGCACGAACCAATCTTTCGGCATGAATATCAGATGCAGAGACCCAAGAATTATCCTCCTGGCCATAACCCTTCCACTTAACCAAATACCGGAGTCTCCGTCTAGCCAGACGAGAATCCAGTATCTTCTCAACCTCATATTCCACATTATCTTCAACCAATACAGGGTCAGGAGGTGCCACCACAGGAACGACTAGCTCAACAAACCTCTTCAACAGAGACTTATGAAACACGTTATGGATCTTAAATGTAACAGGAAGAGCCAATCGAAAAGAGATCGAATTAAGAATCTCCAAAATCTTGTAAGGTCCAATAAATCTAGGTTTAAACTTTAGAGAAGCCACCTTCATAGAGATATTCTTTGATGACAAGCAAACCATATCACCCACCTTAAACCGGGAACCATTGGTCCTATGCCGGTTGGAAAACCGCTGGTCCTTTTCCTGGGAGAGAGACAACTTATCGACCACTTGGTCCCAAATCTGGTGCATTCTCTCCACCACAGTGTCAACACCTGGGCAGGCAGAAGACTCCACCTGCCCTGAAGAGAATCGAGGATGAAACCCAAAGTTACGAAAAAAAGGTGACATCAAAGTGGCAGAACTAGCTCTATTATTTAAAGCAAATTCGGCCAAGGGCAAAAATGAGACCCAATCATCCTGATCAGCAGAGATAAAACATCTCAAATAAGACTTCAAAGTCTGGTTTGTTCTCTCCGTCTGCCCATTGGTCTGAGGGTGAAACGCAGAGGAGAAGGACAACTGAATTCCCAGCTTGGAACAAAAAGTCCTCCAAAATCTAGAGACAAACTGAACTCCTCTGTCAGATACAATGTTCTCAGGAATCCCATGCAAGCGAACCACCTGTTGCAAAAACAAGTTCAACAACTCTGAGGAAGATGGCAACTTAGGGAGTGGTACAAGATGGACCATCTTAGAGAATCTATCACAAATCACCCAGATAACAGTCATTCTCTGAGAGACAGGCAGATCAGAAATAAAATCCATTGAAATATGGGTCCATGGCCTCCTGGGCACCGGCAAAGGCATCAACAACACACTAGAGCGAGAACAAGGTTTAGACCGGGAGCAAGTCCCACAGGACTGCACAAAATTCCTGACATCACGTGATAAGGCGGGCACCAAAAAGACCGACTCACCAAATCTCTAGTACCAAAAATACCTGGATGACCAGCCAATGCGGAGCAATGAACTTCAGACATTACTCTCTTCCTCCACTGGTCAGGAACATACAATTTTCCAATGGGACAACGCTCAGGTTTGTCCTCCTGAAACTCTTCCAGAGTACGTCTCAAATCAGGCGAGATGGCAGAAAGAACTACCCCATCACCTAAGATGGTAGCAGGCTTGGTCACAATAGGAGAATCAGCAAAGAAACTCCTAGAGAGGGCATCTGCCTTGACATTCTTAGTGCCCGGAAGAAAAGAGACCACAAAATCAAAACGTGTGAAAAACAAGGCCCACCTAGCCTGTCTAGGATTCAAGCGTTTGGCCGACTCAAGGTAAATCAAATTCTTGTGGTCAGTGAGGACCACGACTTGATGTCTAGCTCCCTCCAACCAATGTCTCCACTCCTCAAATGCCCATTTCATGGCTAATAGTTCCCGATTCCCCACATCATAGTTGCATTCAGATGGGGAGAACTTTCGGGAAAAGAAAGCACAGGGATTCATTTTAGATGTTACCGGATCTTTTTGGTACAAAACAGCTCCTGCACCAATCTCAGAAGCGTCCACCTCTACCTGAAATGGGAGTGAGACATCAGGTTGCCGCAAAACCGGAGCAGAAGTGAACCTCCGCTTCAGCTCCTGAAAGGAAGAAACAGCCTCTGGAGACCAGTTCTGCACAACCGCACCCTTCTTAGTCAAATCAGTCAATGGTTTGGCAATACCAGAAAAATTAGCTATAAATTTACGATAAAAATTAGCAAAACCCAAAAACTTCTGGAGGGCCTTCAAAGAAGTGGGCTGAACCCAATCATAAATGGCCTGTACCTTGGCCGGGTCCATTTTAATAGTTGACGGAGACAAAATAAATCCCAAAAATGAAATCCTCTTGTGACGAACAGCCCACCGCTGTTCGCCCAGTACGGGGACTAACGTGGGTCCCGCTGCCACCAAAACGTGACGGACAGCGGACCCTGTGTCACCACTATGTCACAATCCCACCACTGACACCGGTGTATCAGCGGACGGAGGGACGCGACACACTGCTGGCACACGGCTATCACAGGCGCCGTGGGGGCTTATCTTAGTTATCCCACCACTGGCACCATGTGACCAAAAATATCCAGCAAGCTAATCTCGCTCTAACAATTTGCCGCAGGGGGGTTTAATTTGGATGTCCCACCACTGCTATTAATCTTCCAAGTACTGTGGGGATTTATGTATATCCCACTTCCTCAGTTCCCCTTTGCAACTCGCAGCTCTTCGGCGCCCCCCTTACCCTCTGGTCAGTCAGGGAACTGCACCTAGGATAATTAGTCGCCAGACGGGCTGCTTGTTGTGAACCAGCGATTAGGCTTCTACAGTAAGGGAATTATCAATGCTGTGGCTGCAGCCCCTCATTCGGCAATATAAGACCCTTCTGGACTGCCAGCAAGCCGCAATAATCGTACACAACGCGCTGCCACCAGCTCCTGGTTTCTCCGCTTAAGTTATAGACTCAAGGGAGGGGTTCGAAGCCAACCCGACAAATTAGTAGCGATTATCTAACAAAGGCGTATAGTTTGATTCTTAGAGCATGGAGGCAGAACTAAATAACTTTATCATTTATTTTCCGAAAGAGGACAGTGAATATACAGATAAAAGTTGCTATAAAGTTGAGACATAAAATATGTACATTAGACAAGAATAAAACAAAGTGGATGAACGAAGAAAGTACACTAACATGTGGTCAGTTGGTGTTAGGCATCCTATGTGGCTTTAACGGGGGTGGAGGCAGAGCTGCACGTCTCTGCTCATCTGGAGTTCTTGTCAGCACGGACTCTGCAGCTGCTCTGAGCTGGTTTTGCCAAGGGAATGCCTTATAGACTCTGCTATGTGACATCACGGAAAGAGGCATTCTGGGGTAGTCCCACCTCTCGCTTTCCAAGGTAGAAATCTTACTAAAACTCATAATCAGCATAACTCGGTGGGGGGAACCCGCACAGACATATATATGGCATCATTGGTTGTAATTCACCGAGTGGAATCCAAAAATACTAAACATGCCATAACTTGGCCATTCTAGTTGGGAATACTCCATAATTCAGGTTCTGGGGATCCGAGGGCTTCGCGAAAACCATGGCAGCGAAGCTGGGACCACTCAGATCACAAAAATATGATTATTATAACTCTGGTGTGTATGGTTTTCGCAAGGCAATCTCTCATAGGTTTATTCAAACCTCTTGGTTTCAGACAAAGAGCTTTTCCCTCACTTTTTGTTCCTTCAGCTGCGGAGAGGAGCCAAATGGTTGTAATAGGGAGTGTCCTAGCTAATTAACATTCCTGCTCCTCCAGAGGAAGTGGCAGGGTTGATAACACTTGGGGGGAAGGAATTCCTTCTACTGACAGTTTACAATGTCATAGGATGGAGGATTTCTAGCACAGTCCAACAGAAAACATATTTTGCAGACATTGTATATCACACCTCCCCCTTAAGAGGGCGCTAAGGAGGCATTACCTCTCGGTAATCGGCCATGCACACCTCAGCGAGTTCGCCCCGTCGGGACAACCTATCGGCATTGCCGTTTTCAATGCCCTTCTGGTGTTTTACAGTGAAGTCATACTGTTGAAGGGCAAGGCTCCAGTGGAGCAACCTTCCATTGGTTCCGGACACTGTGTGCAACCAGCTCAGAGGGTTGTGGTCTGTTACCACCGTGAAGGCGCGCCCGTACAGGTAGGGCTGCAAACGTTGCAGTGCCCACACCATGGCCAGACACTCCTTCTCGATGGTCGAGTATGCCACTTCCCTCGGCAATAGTTTCCGGCTCAGGTACAACACGGGGTGCCCTTGGTTCCCTGAGTCGACCTGGCTGAGCACAGCACCGAGGCCAAACTCGCTGGCGTCGGCCTGTACCAGAAACGGGCGACTGCTGTCGACTGCTCTCAACACTGGAGAGCTGCACAGGGCTGCTTTCAAAGCTTGGAAAGCCACCTCACAGTCATCTGTCCAGTTGACTGTTTGGGGTAGCCTCTGCTTGGTGAGGTCAGTCAAGGGTTTTGCAAGGGCGCTATAGTCCTGCACGAACCGACTATAGTACCCTGCAGTGCCCAAGAAGGACTTCACCTGTTTCTTGGTCCTGGGGGTGGGCCAGGAGACGATTGCGTCCACCTTTTCTGGCTCTGGACTCATGGAACCCTCGCCTACCCGGTGCCCCAGGTAGTGGACCTCGCTCATGCCCATCTGGCGCTTTCCTGGCTTGATAGTCAGGCCTGCCTGGTGAAGACACTTGAGCACCTCCTGGAGATGCTGAAGGTGTTCCTCCCAGGTGGAACTGAAGATGGCAATATCGTCTAAGTACGCCACCGCGTACTCCTCCAGCCCCCGAAGCAGGTGGTTGATCATCCGCTGGAAAGTGGCAGGGGCATTCTTCATGCCGAAGGGCATGACTGTGGACTCGTACAGTCCGAAGGGGGTGATAAAGGTAGATTTCTCCTGCGCCTCAGGGCTCAGGGGGATCTGCCAGTATCCCCGACTCAAATCCATGATGGATATGTACTTGGCTTTTGCCATCCGCTCGAGCAGATTCTCGATGCGCGGCATCGGGTGGGCATCAGAGGTTGTGTTGGCGTTGAGCCCCCTGTAGTCCATGCAGAACCGGGTGGGTCGATCCTTTTTAGGCACGAGGACTACAGGTGAAGCCCACGAGCTTTTTGATGGTCGAATCACCCCCAGCCTTAACATCTCACCGATCTCCTGGCGCATGACCTGTTGCACCGCCTCAGAGATCCGATAAGGTGTTCTCCGTTATGGGGCGTGATTCCCGGTGTCCACCTCATGAACCGCTAACTCCCAGGACGGTTGGTGAACATGGCCCGGAAGGGTTCCAGGGTTTCCACCAAATGCGACCGCTGGGATACGGTTAGCAAACCACTTATCTCCATTTCCTCAATGGACCCATTGACCTTGGCTTGGGCCAGCATGTCCAGGAGGGGATCTTCCTCCCCATCCTCTGGCAGATTGCAGACCGGTAGGACGCAAGCTTCACGTTCATAGTGCGCCTTCAGCATGTTGACGTGAAAGGCCTTGCGCCTACCCCGAGCATGGTCAAGCGTGACCACATAGGTGACCGGGTTGAGCTGTTGGTGGACGATGTACGGGCCTTCCCAGGCTGCCTGAAGCTTATCCGTTGGTACGGGCACCAGCACCCACACCTTTTGACCCACCTTGTAGGTCCGCTCCCGGGCGTTCTGGTCGTACCAGCGCTTCTGGTCAGCTTAAGCCTGCGTCATGTTGTCATGCACCAACTGCGTCAAGGTCTGCATCTTGTCACGGAAGCGCATGACATAATCCACGATGGACACTTCTGTGGGGTTTGGCTCATCTTCCCAGGATTCTCTTATCAACCCAAGGGGTCCCCGGACTCGCCTGCCATACAGGAGCTCGAAGGGGGAGAACCCGGTCGAGGCCTGCGGAACTTCTCTGTAAGCGAACAGCAGGTGCGGGAGGTACCACTCCCAGTCATGCCCTTGGGTCTCAACCAGTATGCAGAGCATCTGTTTGAGGGTACCGTTGAAGCGTTCACACAAACCATTAGTCTGTGAGTGATACGCACTCCATACCAGATGCGTCACCTGCATTGTCTCACAGAGAGCCCCCATTTGGCGAGACATGAATTGGGTCCCTTGATCGGTAAGCATCTCCCTGGGAAATCCTACCCTTGAAAAGATGGTCACCAGTGTGTCAGCCACCTTATCTGCCCTGGTTGAAGACAGAGCTACTGCCTCTGGGTACCGGGTAGCGTAGTCTACCACGGTGAGAATGTATCGCTTTCCGGAGCTGCTGGGGACGGACAGCGGTCCTACGATGTCCACCGCGATGAGCAGGCCCCGCCTTACCCACTTTTTGACAGGTAGCACAGGAGCGTCAGTAGTGTGTTACATCTGTCCCCATCTTGGGCCAATAGAAGTGTTGAAACAGCCGTGCCTTTGTTTTGCTGATCCCCAAGTGTCCAGCGAGTGGAATCTCATGGGCAATCCGCAACAACTCAGTTCTGAACTGTAGGGGAACGACTAGCTGTCTTTCCCTCAACCACTCCTTTTGGGAATCTCCGGGTACTGTCTCCCAGTACAAGCTTCCTCGTTCCCAGAACACCCTCTCCTTATCAGACTTGGAGGTGGGCGTCTTGGCGAGACCTCTCAATTTCTCCAGGCTTGCATCTGAGTGCAGAGCAGCCTGGAACTCCATGCTGGAGGCGGCCAGAAGTGACGTCAGGGTCCCTTCTTTACTGGGACCCTCTGGAACCGGCTCTGGGTTCATCTCTGGTTCAGTCTCTCCTGTAGCAGCAGAGGGTCCAGAAAACAGTGCGTTACCTGCGATCTGGGCACTCTGACTGCGTGTGACAGCTGCTATGTATGCTGCCTCCCTGGGGATTTCTACAGACCCATCAGCCGGTGCTGCCCTGGGCTCTACCTTCCCATCCACCCCCAACACTTCAGGAGCAGTGCTACTTATGGGCCAGTTACCTTCCTCGGTGGCATTGGTCAGCTGCATAGCATTACCTTCCTCGTGGTCCCCATGCACCTCCCCATTTCCTTGAGCACCGTTGCATGCTCCTGCCAGGGGTTCCTCAGCCGTCTCACTCCGCAGAGTGACGGGGCTGAGCACTTCGGTACCTGTGGACACATCTACCGTTTCAAAGAAAGGGTTAACGGGTTCAGTTGGCACAGATACATCAACATCATCATCATCCTTCCTAGGAAAAGAATGGTTATCAGATTGCTTTGGTACATTCACATCAGCATCAGCATCATACCTGGGGAAAGAATGGTTGTTAGTTGCATCATTACTCATCAAGGCATTAGCAGGTAACACATTCAGTTTCCCATCATCATCAACATCCGGGTTAACGTTACCCTTATTATCAGATTGGGGAAGGGTGTCAGGGACGTAGTATGCAACCATCCGCCCCAAGTCAGTCCCCAATAAAACATCAGTGGGCAAGTTTTCAGACACTCCCACCTCCCTCATCCCACTCCCAGCACCCCAATCAAGAAAAACCCAGGCCACTGGCAAGGGACAATGGGTGCCTCCAATCCCGGTGACAGTCAGGGTTTCCCCCTCAACAAACTCTTCAGGGGCCGCCAGTCCTGGACGGATGAGGGTTCGTTCAGCCCCGGTGTCCTTGAGGCCTGTAGCAAGACGGGCCCCCACCTGAACAGGTTGAACGTTGTCGACAATCCTCCCAACCACACCTCCCACCAAAAGAACAGAGGCGTTGGGCCCAGAGGCCTTGGCTGGGGGACTCTTCGGCTTTTCCGGACAGGCGTGACGGAAATGACCAGTCCGATTGCAGGTGAAACACGGGCGACTGTCAGTAGTAGGCCTGGTGTTGGCAACAGGGACAGGGCCTCCAGAGGGACGGCTAGCTGGGGCATTGGGGTTGGGTGCAGGCTTACCCCCTCTCCAGCTGGCGGTGACTGGCCTCCGCGTCTCTGGCTTCCTGTTGGCCTCATAGTTGTCGGCGATCTGCGCCGCTTTGTCCGCATTCGTTGGTTCGCGGTCCAGGATGAACTGTCGGACCTCAGCTGGGCAGAGATGCAGGAACTAGTCTTTGATCATCAGATCCCGTAGCTGCTCAAAGGATTCAACGGACAGTCCATGGATCCACTGGTCAAAGTGGGTCCTGAGTCCTTGCACCACATCACTGTAGCTATCGTGTGGGCCACGTTGGAGGTGCCGGAACTTCTTTCGGTATACCTCAGGTGTCAGCCGGTATTTGGCAATCAGCGCCTGCTTTATGGCGTCATAGTCATCATCATGCGCTTGCGAAAGAGAAGCAAACACCTCCAGGGCTTTGCCTTTTAGCCCTGGGGTCAAGTACCTGGCCCATTGGGCTTCGGGCAGACGGTACTGTCTGCAGGCTTTCTCAAAGGCTCGCAGAAACGTGTCCAAGTCCCCGTCCTTTTCCATCACGGGAAAATGCTCTGGCCGGGGTTTAGGAGTCTGGACACTGCTGGGCTCACTGCTTCGGGCTGTGGGGGCATTCCACCCCCGCTGGAGCATCTCCAGCTCATGGGCCCTCTGAGCTTCTGCTTGGCGCTCAGCTCTGTCTGCCTGTGCTTGGCGTTCGGCTTGGGCCTCCTGCCGATATTGCCGGATCAGTGTCAGACGTCCCTCACTGTCTTCGGCAGGGAGGGCGTCCAAGGCCGCTTGTAGGTAGGGGTCCAGCGTGCTCAGGTTGAACGTGGGGCCAGCGCTCAGGAGTGTAGCCTCTGCTGCAGCCCCATTGTCACTTGGGCCAACTTCTGCGCCCGCTGGATTCTGGTCGTTGTCCAGCTGCACCAGAGCCGCGATCAGTTGGTCTCTGGTTTTGTTTGTGGCGTCAATGCCTCGGTACATGCCGCCATGGTTGCCAAATAAAAGATAGAAAAGAAAAACGGAGAGGGAGGAGGGAATACTTGCAAGTACACACTAATGTTTCAGGACTAGTAACCACTGAGTCTGTTCTCCAAAGCCTATGATGCAGGATTCCTGCAGGAACCGTGCAGGTTTTTAGTGAGAGGAAAGATTGCTCAAACCAAATAACTAATGCTCTAGGATTATCCCACCGCTCTGCCACCAATATCTGACGAACAGCCCACCACTGTTCGCCCAGTACGGGGACTAACGGGGGTCCCGCTGCCACCAAAACGTGACGGACAGAGGACCCTGTGTCACCACTATGTCACAATCCCACCACTGACAGCGGTGTATCAGCGGACGGAGGGACGCGACACACTGCCAGCACACGGCTATCACAGGCGCTGTGGGGGCTTATATTAGTTATAAAAATATCCAGCAAGCTAATCTCGCTCTAACAATTTGCCGCAGGGGGGTTTAATTTGGATGTCCCACCACTGCTATTAATCTTCCAAGTACTGTGGGGATTTATGTATATCCCACTTCCTCAGTTCCCCTTTGGAACTCGCAGCTCTCCGGTGCCCGGCTTACCCTCAGGTCAGTCAGGGAACTGCACCTAGGATAATTAGTCGCCGGACGGGCTGCTTGTTGTGAACCGGCGATTAGGCTTCTGCAGTAAGGGAATTATCAATGCTGTGGCTGCAGCCCCTCATTCAGCAATATAAGACCCTTCTGGACTGCCAGCAAGCCGCAATAACCGTACACAACGCGCTGCCACCTTCTCCTGGTTTCTCCGCTTAAGTTATAGACTCAAGGGAGGGGTTCGAAGCCAACCCGACAAATTAGTAGCGATTATCTAACAAAGTCATATAGTTCGATTCTTAGAGCATGAAGGCAGAACTAAATAACTTTATCATTTATTTTCCGAAAGAGGACAGTGATTATACAGATAAAAGTTGCTATAAAGTTGAGACATAAAATATGTACATTAGACAAGTATAAAACAAAGTGGATGAATGAAGAAAGTACACTCACATGTGGTCAGTTGGTGTTAGGCATCCCGTGTGGCTTTAACGGGGGTGGAGGCGGAGCTGCACGTCTCCGCTCATCTGGAGTTCTTGTCAGCACGGACTCTGCAGCTGCTCTGAGCTGGTTTTGCCAAGAGAATGCCTTATAGACTCTGCTATGTGACATCACGAAAAGAGGCATTCTGGGGTAGTCCCACCTCTCTCTTTCCAAGGTAGAAATCTTACTAAAACTCATAATCAGCATAACTCGGTGGGGGGAACCCGCACAGACATATATATGGCATCATTGGTTTTAATTCACCAAGTGGAATCCGAAAATACTAAACATGCCAAAACTGGGCCATTCTAGTTGGGAGTACTCCATAATTCAGGTTCTGGGGATCCGAGGGCTTCACGAAAACCATGGCAGCGAAGCTGGGACCGCTCAGATCACAAAAATATGATTATTATAACTCTGGTGTGTATGGATTTCGCAAGGCAATCTCTCATAGGTTTATTCAAACCTCTTGGTTTCAGACAAAGAGCTTTCCCCTCACTTTTTTTTCCTTCAGCTGCGGAGAGGAGCCAAATGGTTGTAATAGGGAGTGTCCTAGCTAATTAACATTCCTGCTCCTCCAGAAGAAGTGGCAGGGTTGATAACACTTGGGGGGGAAGGAATTCCTACTACTGACAGTTTACAATGTCATAGGATGGAGGATTTCTAGCACAGTCCAACAGAAAACATATTTTGCAGACATTGTATATCACACCTCTGTACATCAAAAAGGCATTTCGACCCCTTAACATACAGGGAATTCTCCCTCAAAATCCGGAACACAGTCCGAACATGTTCCACATGAGAGTCCCAATCCCTGGAAAAGATCAAAATATTATCCAGATAGATGATCAAAAATTTATCCACAAAGTCCCGGAAAATATCATTCATGAAGCACTAGAAGACAGAAGGGGCATTAGTGAGCCCAAAAGGCATCACCAGGTACTCAAAATGAGTATTAAACGCCATCTTCCATTCATCCCCATGCTTAATGCGAATAAGATTATACGCCCCCCTGAGGTCAACCTTGGTAAACCAGCAAGCACCTTTAACTCTGGAGAATAGATCAGAAATCAGGGGTAACGGATACTGATATTTAACAGTAATTTTGTTGAGGGAACGATGGTCAATACAAGGCCTTAATGAACCATTTTTCTTGGCCACGAAAAAAAACCCAGCACCCAAGGGTGAAGAGGATGGTCTAATATGACCCTTCTCCTACGACTCCTTAATATAAGATCGCATAGCCTCATGCTCGGGTACAGATAAATTGAAAGGTCGACCCTTGGGAAATTTACACCCAGGGCTCAGCTCAATTGCACAGTCATAACTCCTATGAGGAGGCAAAGACGCAGACTTATTGTCACTAAATACATCATAAAAATCAGCCAAATAGTCAGGAACATCATGCGACTGGGGAGAGGTGGAGAAAACAGGAGTGTCACTAAGAGCACACTGACAACCCCAACTCACTACAGACACAGATTTCCAATCCAAAACTGGATTATGGATTTGCAACCAGGGAAACCCCAGAACAATGGTATCATGCAAATTATGCAACACCACAAATCTGCAATTTTCTTGATGGTCTGGGGCGACCCGCATTACCACCTGGGTCCAAAACTGAGGTTTATACTTCACCAAAAAGTAGCATCAATACCCCTCAAAGGGATAGGTTTCCACAGAGGTGTCATAGGAAACCCACAACGTTTAGCAAAATCCAAGTCCATCAGGTTCAGAGCCGCTCCTGAATCCACAAAAGCCTTAGCGGAAAATGTGGACAGGGAGCAGATTAGAGCAATTGCCAGAAGAAACTTAGGTTGTACACCACCCACAGCAAATGTGTGTGCAAAAGGTTTCTCTAGTTTAGGGCAGACAGAAATATTATGAGAGGCATCTCCACAGAAAAAACACAGCTTATTATGCCTTCTGAACTCCTGATGTTGCGCCCTAGACAAAACTCTATCACATTGCATAGGTTCAGACATTTGTTCAACAGGTGGCAACATTTCTCGTGTAATTTTGCGTTCACGTAAACGCCGATCAACCTGAATGGCTAATGACATAGAATCGTCAAGACCAGAGGGAACAGGAAATCCCACCATAGTATCTTTTACGGTTTCTGACAAACCCTTCCGAAAGAGAGCTGCCAAGGCACCATCATTCCAGGTAGTAAGGACCGCCCACTTTCAGACGTTTTGACAGTACAACTCTGCAGAATCCTGACCCTGGCTCAATGCCAACAGGGCTTTTTCAGCTTGATCAATAGCATTAGGTTCATCATGCAACAACCCGAAGGCTTGAAAAAATGCGTCCACATTAGTTAGAATAGGATCATCAGGTGTCAAAGAAAACGCCCAATCCTGGGGATCGCCGCGCAGCAAAGAGATGACAATTTTAACCTGCTGCGCAGAGCTCCCCGATGAGCTAGGCTTCAAGGCAAGAAATAATTTACAATTATTCTTAAAATTCAAAAATTTAGACCGATCCCCAAAAAACACATCAGGAGTAGGGATCTTTGGTTCAGCAGCATGTGAATGAGCAAGATAGGCAGAAATTCCCCACACTTCAGCAGCGAGCTGCTCCACACGATCAGACAATTGCTTAATCTCCATTAAGAAAAAATTCCTCCTACGGCCCCAGAGAAAAAGAGGAAAAAATATACATTAAAAAAAAAAAATTCTGACACTTTTTTTGTTTTTTACAATTCTTTCCTGCTATTGAGTACCCTAGAATCTGCGGTATGGCTGGTGATTCTGTTATGAATGAGTCACCGGAGGAGGAAAAAACAAAAAAGCAAGCTAAGTCCAGAAAACTGGAGAGGTTGGTAGCTAGCCGATTGCAGACCCCTGATCCTATTCACAACAACTAACAGTAGCCGTGGCGCGTTCCTACAGTGTTCCTCTTCACAGTCGGAGAACTAAATAAGCCTAAAGAAAGAAAGGGGAAATCTAAACTGCCCCAGAGCAGACCCCAAAGCAATAGACAGCCCCCAACATGTATTGTCGGTGAAAACAGATGAAAACACAAACACAGACAGAAAGACAGGCAGAGCAAACGATGGGGCCCAACTAACTAGATAGGAAAGGACAGAAAAGATGCTGGCTGCAATCCGCAAAAACCCTACCAAAAATGTCCCAACATGTCTGATAGGAAAAACGGCCCTGAAGTCACTAGACTTCAAAATCCCTATATCAACACTCCGATATATTCTGAAGACAGAGCAAAAGAGATTTAACTGATCAGGGACAAAAATGGAAATTCAGCAGATCCCCAGCCGGGGCTGGCAGAACACAAAACTAAGCAAATCAGACAAAATCTCATGGAACAATAACAGAGCAAAACTTAGCTTTAGAAGACAGGAACTGAACTGGAGGCCAGAGCTCAGAGCAGAGAAATCACCAGCAACCCTACAGGGCGGTCGGCTGCCTTATATCCACTCAGAGATTCCGGATGTCCAATCGCAATCCACCTGTTCAGGTGACAGGTTTCTCCCATCCAAATCAGTTTCACCACCTCCTTTCACCAGCAGAGGGAGTTCATCAGACATCAAAGGTGAACGAGAAAATGAGCTCACAACACCAACTCCTTTTGAGCAGCTGCAGAGGCACCAGCGCTGTCCATGGACTTATACTGTCACGCTTCTGAGCGCCACCTGGAGTGGACCCTCTGGGTCACGATATCAGAGCCCCCTGAGTGAGCTGACCTTGTGATACCACCCCCTATATAGGGAATGTCAGAGGCAGGTCCCAAATTTAATAATAGCACAACGGCCGAAACCAAAGGAACGGCTCGTAAGGGACAGATCCACAACTGAAAATAGGACTAAGAGAGGATGGAAGGCAAAGGGACCAGGAGTATGGCAAAGGGTTAGCAGAAAGGTAGTAACTGCGGCAAGGAACGAGGAAGTAGAAGCTGGATCCGAGGACCAGAGTCCAAGAGAACAAGAAGGATTCCCCAGGGACCTACGGGAGCCACAGGGAAGGCAGGCACTAGAAGGGAATAAGACCAAAGCAGGGTTAGTGAAGACCACAATAGGAAACGGACTGGGACCTGAGTAAAGAGCCTTGTAGGACCACCAGCTACAGTGCTGGTGACAAGGCTAGTGTAGACAATAATCAGGCATCCTCCCTAGCAGGGAGCAACCTGAAATTCCCGGTGGTGGCCGCCATGACGAGGGGAAACAAGGAATACCAATCATCCTGTTGAGACGTGGCAAGTCACTGCAAAATCTGTTCTAGTGACTGACTGGTCCTCTCTGTTTGACCGCTAGTCTTGGGATGGAAGACAGAGGGGAATGTCAAGCAAATACCCAATCTCTTGCAAAACGCACTCAAAAACTTAGACACTAATTGCACCCCTTTGTCAGACACCACGTTCAGAGGCATGCCATGCAACCGTACAGTGTGCTCAATAAACAATTTATAGAGTGTTTCAGCATTAGGTAGTCCTGCCAAGGGAACAAAATGCACCTGTTTGCTGAACCTGTCAACCACAACCCAGACCACTAATTTGCCATTGGAAAGAGGGAGATCAGTGATAAAATTCATGGACAAATGAGTCCAGGGTCTATCTGGAACAGGCAATGGCACCAATTCCCTGTCCGGTTATGGGAGACTTTAGCATGAGCACACGTATCACAAGCAGACACAAACACGGCGATATCAGAAGACATGGAGGACCACCAAAACAGTCTAGCAATAGCTCTCTGGGTGGCCGCAACTCCAGTGACCAATGAGAGCAGAGTCATGGAACTCCCGGAGAACCCTCAACTGATACTGAACTGGGATGAAGAGCTTGTTATCGGGCAGTGGTGGAGGAGCAAGAGACTGTGCCTCACGAATTTCAAGCTCCAATTCGGAGGGCACCCCAGCAATGACCACCCCGTGCTGAAGAATGGAGGAAGGAGGTTCGGGAGGTGATATCGGATCCAAGCTGCGAGATAAGGCAGAAGCCTTGACATTCTTGGAACCGGGCCGAAAGATGACAGAAAATTGAAAACATGAAAAAAAGCGACCACCTAGCCTGTCTAGGAGTTAAACGTTTGGCAGACTCAATGTAAGACAGGTTCTTGTGGTCTGTAATCACTGTGATCCGATGAACAACCCCCTCCAAAAAGTGCCTCCACTCTTCAAAAGCCAATTTTATGGTCAACAACTCCCGATTACCAACATCATAATTTCTCTCCTCAGGAGAAAATTTCCTGGAGAAAAAGGCACATGGTCTTAAATTAGCCAAAGTGATGGGTCCCTGAGACAACACCACCCCCACTCCCATTTCAGATGCGTCCACTTCCACAGTGAATGGCTCTGACGGATCGGGCTGAACCAACACAGGAGCAGACCTAAAACACTTCTTCAATGCTGTAAATGCTTCAACTGCCAGAGACCACGAGACTTTAAGATCAACCCCCTTATGAGTGAGATCGGTGAGTGGTTTGACCCTGAGAAAACCCCTTGATAAATTTGCAATAATAGTTGGCGAAACCCAAAAAACCCTGAAGACCCTTGAGGTCTCTAGGTTGCAGCCAATTAACAATGTCCTGTACCTTTCCGGGGTCCATACAAAACCCATTGGCAGAGAGGATGAACCCCAAAAAGGAAAGCTCTTGGACAACAAAATGAACACTTCTCAGGTTTAGCGAACAGGGAGTTCTCCCGTAACCTATGAAGAACTGCACATAATTGATCTATGTGAGTTTCTTTGTCAGGTGAAAACATTAGAATGTCATCCAAATATACAACCATAAAGCACCCAATGAAATCAGAAAATACATCATTAATGAAGTTTTGAAACACCACAGGCGCGTTCATGAGACCAAAGAGCATGACTAAATTTTCAAACAACCCCTCAGAGGTGAGAAATGCCGTTTTCCACTCGTCCCCTTCCTGAATGCGGATAAGGTTATACGCTCCCCTGAGATCCAACTTAGAAAACCACTTAGGCACAGATAATTGGTTGTAAAGATCTGGAATAAGCGGGAGGGGGTAGGTATTTCTCACTGTCATCTTATTTAATTCCCGAAAATCGAGGCAAGTGCGTAATCCACAATCTTGTTTTTTTACAAAAAAGAATCCAGCAGCCACAGGAGAGACAGAGGGACGGATGTGACCTTTGCGTTATCTTTCTGAGGTATAATCTTTCATAGCGGTGCGTTCCGGGCCAGAAAGATTGTACAAATGGGCCTTGTGCAATTTAGAACCCGGAATCAGATTATTAGCACAATCATAGGGGCAATGTGGTGGCAAGACCTCAGCCTCTTTTTCGGAAAATACATCTCTAAAATCTTTCAGATACTCTGGAATACCCTCCAGATTAACAGAAGACACCAGAACAGCAGAAAGACAACCATTAGAACAATTAGGACCCCATTTCACAATATGATGAGATTCCCAGTCAATGACAGATTATGCAACTGTAACCAGGGGAATCCCAACACCAATCCCGCTGGAAGGATATCCAGAACGTAACATGAAATTCGTTCTTGGTGCAGAGAACCCACCTTGAGGAGAAACTCCTCAGAGACAAATAGAGTTGAGTGAAACAGGTCGGTCAAATTCATAAGTCGCCGACTTTCGCTAAAGTCGGGTTTCATGAAATGAAACCTGACCATAGCGTGAGGTCGGCCACGAGGTCAGTGACCAGAGCACCAAAGTCGCGTTTCAAATGATGCTTCCAGCGCCCTTTTTCAGCCAATGATGGAGGACGCACACTGCGGGTATCGCAATGACATGGGCAGCGGTCACCACCATCTTTGAGAAGGGCATGCAAGTGATTGACTTGCTTTGTGTGGCATCACAGGGGTTATAAAAGGGCGTGCACGCCAACCGCCATCTTACTTCTCCCGATCTTAGCATAGGGAGAGGTTGCTGCTGATGATTCTGAATAAGGGAGAGCGTTAGGCAGGGAAGAAGAACAAAAAAATTGCTTCTGCTGGTAGCGATTTTCACTGTACAACACAACAGTTTGTGTGCAGTGACAGGGGAGGCTATATTTTTGTGCATCAGCTCTGTTGGTTATTAGGCTGCCTTATAAGGCTACCTGATAGCTGCATTGTTGTTTGCACACTGCTGTGCAAACTGCTTTTTTAAAAGCAAAAATACTTTTCTTCCTCTTTTCTGCACAGTTACCAAGCGTTCATTTTTCCACACTTTTGTGTGCAGCAGTCCTGCTTATTAGGCTGCCTGGTGCCATACTTGGGACTGAGAGCATCATTGTCAGCCTCCTATAATCTCTAGGGAGATTCAAATTCTCCCCAATACTATATACACCTTGTACTTTTCATACACCAGCCAATTTCATCCTGTTACATTGAGGTGTAATCTATAGAGGGCCTGAGATAATAGTTCAGCCTCCTAAAATCTCTAGGGAGATTCAAATTCTCCCCAATACTATATACACCTTGTACTTTTCATACACCAGCCAATTTCAGCCTGTTACATTGAGGTGTAATCTATAGTGGGCCTGAGATAATAGTTCAGCCTCCTAAAATCTCTAGGGAGATTCAAATTCTCCCCAATACTATATACATCTTGTACCTTGTTTTACAGTACCATATAGCTGGTGGTATTTTGGGTACATTTTCCCAAAAATGAAAAAGTATGGTGGAAGAGGCCGTGAACGTGGGCGGGGATTGCCAGCTGGTACTGATGGTGGTGGTGGTGGGCATCTGCTGGTAGTGGCAAAAACACAATAGCAGCTAAGGCAGGAGGTGTTGAGCCTGCGTCATCGTCTGGCTCCACAAGGCCTCAAAGGCTCTCTTTTCTGGGAGTAGGTAAACCGCTTTTAAAGTCGAAGCTTTTGGAACAAGTTTTGGCTTACATTGCTGACACAGCCTCCAGCTCTATCGCCTCCTCTTCTGAAGTTTCAAAAAATAAAAGCACTGAGTCATCAGTCGAGGCTCCTGGTCAGTAACAACACCTTTCCTTGTGTACTTCACCCCTAGCAAAAGTGAAGGATGTGGCAGGCCACACTACAGATTACTCCATGGAGCTCTTTTCACATACCATGCCTGGGTTATCAAGTCAAATCGTGAATTCCCCAGTCCAAGATGAATCTGACATGGAGTGCACTGATGCACAGCCACTGCTAGATTTTTCTGCTGGTACATTCACTCAGAGCACTACATTGTCCTCGCAGTGCACTGAGCCAGAATCTGACCCTGATGAAACTCAGGTGCCCCTTCCCGCATACTATACCACCATACACGGTGACACAGAGGAAGGTGCACATGAAATTGAAGAGGAGGTGATGGATGACCAAGTTGTTGACCCAGATTGGCATCCATTGGGGGAAGAGGGTGCCGCTGCCAATAGCTCAGAAGAGGAGGAGGAGGATCCGCAGCAGGCATCAACATCGCAAAAGCTGTTAGCTGGCAGGCCCGTAGCAGTACAAAAACCAAAAGAGTTGCAGGACAGCTTGGCCAGATGGTCAAATTAGCACAGCGTGCAAGGCCTCAAAATGTCTTCCATAGTAGGAAGAGTGCAGTGTGGCACTTTCTTTGAACAAAATCCTAATGATCAGGCAAAGGTTATCTGTAAGAAGTGTGCAAAGACCTTTAGTCGAGGGAAAAATCTGAGAAATTTGAATACCAGTTGCATGCTTAGACATTTAACCACCATGCACTTGCAAGCGTGGACGGACTACCAAACCTCACGTACCACATGTGCACCTGCTCCGAATGAAGGTAGTCAGCAACGCTACATCGCTTCCCCCACTGTAAGCCCACCGGTTAGCACACCACCAGCAGCAAATGTTGAGGTGTCATCGCAAGGCCAAAGCAGTCAGGGAATCACAATGTTATTGCTACGAAAGACTGAATCTAGGCCATCAGCAAGACCACCAACACCATCACCAACCCTCTCTCAGTCCGCCATGTCCACCGCTAGTTCCACCATATGCAGTTCTCAAGTTCAGCTCACCCTACCAGAGACTCTGAGTAGGACAAGAAAGTACTCATCCGAGTACACTGTGTTTGAACGCCCACATTGCTAAACTAATCTCGTTAGAGATGATGCCCGGTTGTTTGAAAGTGAAGCTTTCCGCGAGCTCATGGCCTATGCAGTACCACACTATGACCAACCCAGTTGGCACTTCTTTTCTCGAAAAGCCATCCCAGCCCTCCACCTGCATGTGAAAGACTGCATTGTCCATGCACGCAAGCAATCAGTGAGTGGAAAGGTGCAGCTCACAACAGATGCATGGTCCAGTAGACATGGCCAGGGCCGTTACGTGTCCATCACTGCGCACTGGGTTAATGTGGTGGATGCGGGGTCCACAGGGGACAGCGGCGGTGGGACAATGCTGCCTAGTGCACGGTATAGGAAACAGTTGGTTGTAGGCTTTCGACCCTCCTCCTCCAGAAGCGAAAGCTCTTCCACAGAGCGCTGTTGCACGAGCACTCCATCCGCAGCTGCCAGTGTTGCACACGAGGTGTCCACTATCGAACAGCTAGTGGTAAGCGTCAGCAGGCTGTGCTGAAGATGATGTGATTGGGGACAACAGACACACCGCGGAGGTACTGGCCGACTACTTGCAGCGACAAACTGAGTCATGGCTGGGCAGTCTACATCTTGAGGCAGGCAAGGTAGTTAGTGAAAACGGCCGGAATTTTGTGGCAGCCATAGCCCTTTCAAAACTCAGACACATACCTCGCCTGGCTCACACCTTGAACCTGGTGGTGCAGTGCTTCCTCAATAATTATCCGGCGTTAACAGCCCTGCTCCATAAGGTGCGAAGACTGTGCTCGCACAGTCGCCGGTCGCCCGTACACTCCAGTCATATGCAGAAGCTGCAGCGATTGCGCCACGTTCCCAAGAACCACCTAATTATGAATGTTGCAACAAGGTGGATCTCCACTCTGCACATGGTTGAGAGGCTGTGCGAACAGAGGCAGGCTGTAATGCATTTGTGGAAGGATACATGGGCAGGCAGTTTGAGAGCAGACATGGAGTTGTCTGGTGTGCAGTGGTCGAAGCGCAAAGACCTCTAAAAAGTCCTTCAGTGTTTTGAGGAATGCACATGGCTGGTAAGCGCAGACGACGCCATCATAAGCAGGAACATCCCACTTATGCGTCTGCTCATGCAAACTTTAACGCACATTAAGGAGCAGGCGTCTGCAGCTGAGTAGGAAGAGGAAGAGGAGGAGGGAAGCCTTGATGACAGTCAGCCATTGTCTGCTCAGGGAACTCTGAACTCTCCTGGACGAGGTGGAGGAAGAAAAGGAAGAGGAGGAGGAGGATGATGGGGATGATTATTTAGGGGAGGAGGATGCTTCTCAGGGGGCAAGAGAAAATGTTGGCGTGGCAAGATCAGGTACAGGATTTGTGCGTGACTGGAGGGATGTGGATTTGCCAGAAAGTGCTCCTCCACCCAGCACTCGCAGTGCATCATTGACACCTGGAACATTGGCCCACATGTGTGATTATGCCTTGCAGATCCTAAAAAGGGACCCCCGCATTGCCAAAATGATGAATGATGACGACTACTGGTTGGCCAGCATCCTGGATCCACACTATAAAGGCAAATTCCAAAGCATCATGCCACAGGAGAACCTAGAGCTAATATTGGCTAACAATCAAGCAACTCTGGTAAACCATTTGCTTGAGGCATTCCCAGCACACAGCAGTGGTGATGGTTCTCACACGAGCCGTAGGGGGCAACATGGAAGAGGTGTTCGTGGTGCACACATCTGAAGTGGCGTTGGAGACAGGAGTTTCATGACCATGTTGTGGACTGATTTTTCAAGTACCGCTCACACGACTGGTAATACGGCATCGATTGAAAGTGACAGAAGACAGCAGTTGTGAACTATGGTTACAAGCTACTTCTCCCATATCAATGTTCTCCCTCACAGGTCATTCCCCTTTGACTATTGGGCCTGTAAACTGGACACCTGGCCTGAATTGGCACAATATGCCTTACAGGAGCTCACTTGCCCTGCTGCTAGTGTGCTAACCGAAAGAGTCTTCAGTGCTGCTGGATCAATCCTGACAGAAAAAAGGACCCGTCTATCGACCCAAAATGTTGATGATCTAACCTTCATTAAAATGAACCATGCATGGGTTTCAAAGGATTTTGTCCCACCTTCCCCTGCTGACACATAGGTTGCCAGAAAAATGGCTCGCTTTTGTCCTCCTCTTCCTCGGACTTCTCCAATTCCTCCATTTGCAGCTGCTGAATGTCCAACATCAACATATGCCATTTCTTAAACCTCCCTAACTGGGCTGCCTCCCCCCCAAGGCCGGGGTCACCACCTGGCGCACGCACCCTTGCGAGTGCCATTGCCCTGGTCAGGTGGGTGGGCCCACTCTTGGGCGACGGCACTGGCACAGGGTCCCTCATAGTACAATCAAGTGTCTCTGACGGTGGGGGTGCACACCCGCCGTCAGACACACCGGCGTACTATGAGGGGCCCTGTGCCAGTACCGCCGTCCACGAGTGGGCCCCCCTGCTTGCTCAGGGCCCCAGCACTTGCAATACTTACCTCTCCCTGCTCCACCTCTGTGTAGTCTGGGCTTTTAAATCCTTCACTGGGACTGCCACTACAAATTTGGTGAACTGATAGATGATGGTTAAGACGTAGCTATGCCCTGTCCTGCTGGGCTCTATCTTCAGATGATCAATGGCTTCCATTTGTTATGGATGTCGACTCACAATGAGATGCAGTTGTGGTTTATCATCAGCTTTCACAGTTTTCTTACTCACAGACGTGTGACATTCCTGCCCACATTTTTAAATGTGTCCTCTCATGCCAATCCAATAGAATCGCCAACGGCCTGTGGCTTCTGTCTTTTGCACTCCAAAGTTAACTGACAGATCATGATAGTCAGTGAGGACCATGTCTACATCTCTCCCTGTGATCACAATTTGATGGAGATGAGTAACGGTGATGGGATCCACGGTACTGCGATACAGCAACCCTTTCTTCACAAAGAACTGTTTTCGCTGTCTCCACAGACAAAGTATTTGAGGGTCAGCATCGCCTCTGAGAATTCTCTCGGGAGTTTTTCCCGTGATTAGTAATTCCAAAATTTCTGCAATCACTCGACTTTCCATCTGTACTTGTATCCATCTTGTTTCCTCTTGCGGAGAGTCTGGATTGTCTTACTGAGAATGAAATATATATGAAGATTTAAAAATACCCCAACAGTGTATACTGGTGTACGCTTCGAATACATTACCCTTTTTCTACTTTTTAGATTCTTGTCTAATCCATACTGAGGCTGTGAGTGTCTTTGTCGGACTCCGAAAATATACACGGAGATTTTTAATGTTTAAACTATGCTATATATACCTGTTATCCAGTGATACTGTACCCTTTCTCAACTTTCTACAATCTTGTCCAATCCATACTGGGCCTGAGGCCGTCTGAGTATGCCTCCAGATTAGAGATGAGCGATGTTCGAGTCGAACTGTTTGCCAAGTTCAAATTCGAGCTGTTTTGGGCAGTGTTCGAGCCGTTCGTCAAACTCGAACACTTTGCTTTAAATTCGGCTGTTCGAGGTTCCGTTCGAGAACGGTTTGTTAACCAAAATCGTTACTTTATTTTCATGTTAATAATGGTTTTCAATGTTAATAGACAGTTTCATGGCATAGTAGCGGTGTCTGGTAGCCAGCGGTGTAGTACACCTGTCAAGGAGCTACACCGTGTGTGTTTCTTATAATTTTTTACCGCATCTTGTCCAGAAAATCCTTTTGGGCCTTGTAGCACTGTCTGCTACTCAGCAGAGGAGCCCACCCGTGAACCTAGCTATGCCGCCTGTTTATGTAAGAACCAGTTTTTGACTGCATTTAGCCCAGTTAATACTTTGGGCCTAGTAACTGTGTCTGCTACTCAGGAGAGGAGCCCACCAGTGAACCAAGCTGTGCCGCCTGTTTATATAAGAACCATTTTTTAGCTCCATTTAGCCCAGTCAATACTTTGAGCCTAGTACCTGTGTCTACTGCTCAGCAGAGGAGCCTACCGGTGAACCTAGCTATGCCACCTGTTTATGTAAGCACTGTCTGCTACTCAGCAGAGTTGCCCACCCGCGAGCCAAGATATGCCGCCTGTTTATGTAAGAACTGTGTGCTACTCAGCAGAGGAACCAAGCTGTTAAGCAAGCTACAGCACCTGTGGTTCGGACTCTTAATTTTTGCACATTCTTTCTGGAATGCCGGTTAGGCCTAATTCCGGAATTCGGGTTGACCTGCACTTTCTGGGAAATCCTCGTTCGCGGGAAAGAATTGGAATCCCAGATCCCCATCACTAAAGGGGTTCAGCGGGTTATACGCACCTGTAAGCGACACACGCTGGTCCTTTCAGTGTAGCGCACGTGCAGCCCCAGACATGTAAGGGCATGAGAGATTTTAGAATTTTTTTTGTATTTTAGATTTTTATTCAATCCTTTCTTGACTTTATAAGGGCATGAAATGCCTATATCTGTGTCTCCTCCTCCTCCTTTTACTCCTCCACCTCTTTTCTATATGTAGTTGCCCTTTTCCATATGTTATTTGTGTCTTCTGAGCATTTTGTCTGCTTTGGGAGACCTTTTAAGGTGTTTTATATGTGTTTTCTATGTGTTTGTATGTGTTTGTGTTTGCTTGCCATTGTTTTCAATGAGGTTCTACGGTGTTCGTCGAACGTTCGACGAACATTCAACGAACTTGCCTCCTGTTTGACGAACCGACCCGAACTCGAACACTAGCAGGGCGACTCAACACTACTCCTGATTAGAGTTGAGCGAAACGGGTCAAAAAATTTCAAAAGTCGCCGACTTTTGGCAAAGTCGGGTTTCATGAAACGAAACCCGACCCTAGAATGAGGTCGGCCACGAGGTCGGCGACTTACGCGCCAAAGTCGCGTTTCAAAGTTTGTTTTGCACTCTTTTTCAGCCAATCAGGATCCACGGACAATGTGGGCAACGTGATGACATAGGCAGGGGTCACCACCATCTTTCAGAAGGGCATGCAAGTGATTGGCTTGCTTTGGTGGGCGTCACAGGGGTTATAAAAGGGCGTGCACGCCGACCGCCATCTTACTTCTGCCGATCTTAGCATAGGGAGAGGTTGCTGCTGCTGATTCTGTAGGGAGAGCGTTAGGCAGGGAAGAAGAAAAAAAAACTGCTTCTGCTGCTAGCGATTTTGCCTGTACAACACACCAGTCACTGTGTGTGCAGTGCAAGGGGAGGCTATAATGTGGTGGATCAGCGGTGTTGGTTGTTAGGCTGCCTTCTAAGGCTTCCTGACAGCTGCATTGCTATTTACCCACTGCTCTGCAAACTGCTTTTTTAAAAGCAATCCCAATTTTTTTTTTGTCCTGCTGAGGTACTGAGCGTGCATTTTTTCACACCATACAGCGGTGTACGCTCCTCACCCAGTACCGTGTAAAGGCTGTTATCACAGCCACAGTGAAGCTATCTGGGTGTCACTCTGTGAGAATAAGTCGAGGACATGTTCCGTTCTTACAGACCTGCACCTACTAGTTTTGTCTAGCTTTCAAACAGTTAAATATATTTGCTGTTTGATCACATTCAAAACTATAGAGAGACAGCGTGTGTCAGTCCGTATACTTAAAAAACACAGAGCTTGACAATTTTACGTACACCGGACAGCCGTGTACGTGCACGCTCCTCTCAGTACCGTGTAACGGCTGTTATCACGGCCACAGTGAAGCTATCTGTGTGTCACTGTGGAAGGATAAGTGGAGGACTTGTTCCATTCTTACAGACCTACACTCTAGGGAGATTCCTATTCTGCCCAATTCTTCATACACCTTGTAGTTTGTGATACACTAGCCAATTTCTGCCTGTGACATAGCGCTCTGATATTCAGTGGGCCTCACACAATCCAAAAGTGTCCAGTGTCCACTAGTGTGTGCAGAAATTCAAAATCTCCCTTATCCTGTAGTCACTTTTTTCACACCTGTGCCATCGAGCCTGTGACATAGCGCTCTGATATTCAGTGGGCCTCACACAATCCAAAAGTGTCCAGTGTCCACTAGTGTGTGCAGAAATTCAAAATCTCCCTAATCCTGTAGTCACTTTTTTCACACCTGTGCCATCGAGCCTGTGACATAGCGCTCTGATATTCAGTGGGCCTCACACAATCCAAAAGTGTCCAGTGTCCACTAGTGTGTGCAGAAATTCAAAATCTCCCTTATCCTGTAGTCACTTTTTTCACACCTGTGCCATCGAGCCTGTGACATAGCGCTCTGATATTCAGTGGGCCTCACACAATCCAAAAGTGTCCAGTGTCCACTAGTGTGTGCAGAAATTCAAAATCTCCCTTATCCTGTAGTCACTTTTTTCACACCTGTGCCATAGAGCCTGTGACATAGCGCTCTGATATTCAGTGGGCCTCACACAATCCAAAAGTGTCCAGTGTCCACTAGTGTGTGCAGAAATTCAAAATCTCCCTAATCCTGTAGTCACTTTTTTCACACCTGTGCCATCGATCCTGTGACATAGCGCTCTGATATTCAGTGGGCCTCACATAATCCAAAAGTGTCCAGTGTCCACTAGTGTGTGCAGAAATTCAAAATCTCCCTTATCCTGTAGTCACTTTTTTCACACCTGTGCCATCGAGCCTGTGACATAGCGCTGTGATATTCAGTGGGCCTCACACAATCCATAAGTGTCCAGTGTCCATAAGTGTGTGCAGAAATTCAAAATCTTCCCTGTCCTATAGACACCTTGTACCTTGTTTTACATTACTATATGGTTTGTTGGATTTTGTCTACATTTCTACAAAAAATGAGGAAGGCTGGTGGAAGAGGCCGTGGAATTGGGCGGGGGTTGGCAGCTGGTAATGATGGTGTTGGTGGTGGATCTGATGGTAGTGGCAAGAGCAAAATAGGACCGAATGCAGGAGGTGTTGAGCCTGCGTCATTGTCTGGCGCCATAAGGCTTCGAAGGCTTAGTTTTCTAGGAGTTGGCAAACCGCTTTTAAAGCCAGAGCATCAGGAAAAAGTTTTGTCTTACATTGCTGACTCAGCCTCCAGCTCTATCGCCTCCTCTTCTGAAGTTGTAAAAAGTAAAAGCACTGAGTCGTCATTGGAGGCTCATGTTCATGAACCACACCTTTCCTTGTGTCCTTCACCCCAACCAAGATTGAAGGATGACGCAGGCCATACTACTGATTACTCCATGGAGCTGTTTTCACATACCATGCCTGGATTATCAAGTGAAATGGTGAATTACCCAAGCCAAGATGAATCTGACATGGAGTGCACTGATGCACAGCCGCTGATAGATGATTCTGCTGGTACATTCACTCAGAGCACTACATTGTCCTCGCAGTGTACAGAGCCAGATTCTGACCCTGATGAGACTCAGGTGCCCCTTCCCGCACACTATACCACCATACACGGTGACACAGAGGAAGGTGCACATGACATTGAAGAGGAGGTGATGGATGACCCAGTTGTTGACCCAGATTGGCATCCATTGGGGGAAGAGGGTGCTGCTTCCAATAGCTCAGATGAGGAGCATCCACAGCAGACATCGACATCGCAACAGCTGTTATCTGGCAGGCCCGGAGCACTCCAAAGACAGGTTCCAAAAATCAAAAGAGTTGCTGGACAGCTTGTCCAGAGGGTCAAAAGATCACAGCGTGCTAGGCCGCAAAATGTCTGCCAAAGTAGGAAGAGTGCAGTGTGGCACTTTTTTGAACAAAATCCTCATGATCAGGCCAAGGTTATCTGTAAGAAGTGCGCAAAGACCTTTAGCCGAGGGAAAAATCTGAAAAATTTGAATACCAGTTGCATGCTTAGAGATTTAACCACCATGCACTTGCAAGCGTGGACACAACACCAAACCTGAAGTGCCACATGTGCAACTGATCACAAAGAAGGTAGTCAGCAACGCTACATTGTTTCCCCCACTGTAAGCCCACCGGTTAGCACAGCAGCAAATGTTGAGGTGTCGTTGCAAGGCCACAGCAGTCAGGGAATCCCACTGTTATATCAACGAAATACTGAATCTAGGCCATCAGAAAGAACACCAACTCCATCACCATCATCAACCCTCTCTCAGTCCGCCCTGTCCACCGCTACTTCCACCATATGCAGCTCTCAAGTCCAGCTCACCCTCCCAGACACTATGAGTAGGTCAAGAAAGTACTCAGTCTCTCATCCGCGTACACTGGGTTTGAACGCCCACATTGCCAAACTAATCTCGTTTGAGATGATGCCCTATCGGTTGGTGGAAAGCGCAGATTTCCGCAAACACATGGCCTATGCAGTACCACGCTATCACCTACCCAGTCGCCACTTCTCTCGCAAAGCCATCCCAGCCCTCCACCATCATGTAAAAGACCGCATTGTCCATGCACTCAAGCAGTCAGTGAGTGGAAAGGTGCACCTCACAACTGATGCATGGTCCAGTCGGTATGGCCAGGGCCGTTACGTGTCCATCACTGCGCACTGGGTTAATGTGGTGGATGCAGGGTCCACAGGGGACAGCGGTGGTGGGACAGTGCTGCCTAGCCCACGGTATAGGAAACAGTTGGTTGTAGGTGTTCGACCCTCCTCCTCCTCCTCCTCCAGAAGCGAAAGCTCATCCACAGAGCGCAGTCGTACAAGCATTCCATCTGCAGCTGCCACTGTTGCACACGAGGTGTCCCCCTATCGAGCAGCTATTGGAAAGCGTCAGCAGGCTGTGTTGCAGATGATGTGTTTGGGCGACAGACACACCGCCGAGGTGCTGGCCGAGTACTTGAAGCGACAAACTGAGTCATGGCTGGGCAGTGTACATCTTGAGGCAGGCAAGGTAGTTAGTGATAACGGCCGTAATTTTGTGGCAGCCATAGCCCTTTCAAAACTCAGCCACATACCTTGCTTGGCTCACACCTTGAACCTGGTGGTGCAGTGCTTCCTCAAAAATTATCCGGAGTTAACAGCCCTGCTCCAGAAGGTGCGAAGACTGTGCGCGCACATCCGCCGGTCGCCTGTACACTCCGTTCGTATGCAGAAGCTGCAGCGATTGCTCCACCTTCCCAACCACCGCCTCATTATCGACATTGCAACAAGGTGGAACTCCACCCTGCACATGGTGGAGCGGCTGTGCGAGCAGAGGCAGGCCATAATGCATTTGTGGGAGGATACACGGCCAGGCACTTTGAGAGCAGACATGGAGTTGACAGGTGTGCAGTGGTCGAAGCTGAAAGACCTTTGTAAAGTCCTTCAGTGTTTTGAGGAATGCACACGGCTGGTAAGCGCAGACGACGCCATCCTAAGCATGAGCATCCCACTTATGCGTCTGCTCATGCAAACTTTGACGCACCTTAAGGAGCAGGCGTCTGCAGCCAATGTTGATGAGGAGGAAGAGGAGGAGGGAATCCTTGATGACATTCAGCCATTGTCTGCTCAGGGACCTCTCCTGGACGAGGTGGAGGAAGAAGAGGAGGAGGAGGATGATGATGGGGATGATTACTTAGGGGAGGAGGATGCATCTCGTGGGGCAAGTGAAAATGTTGGCGTGGCAAGGTCTGTTACAGGGTTTGTGCGTGACTGGAGGGATGTGGATTTGCCAGAAAGTGCTCCTCCAACCAGCACTCGCAGTGCATCATTGACACCGGGAACATTGGCCCACATGTCAGATTATGCCTTGCAGATCCTAAAAAGGGACCCCCGCATTGCCAAAATGATGAACGATGACGACTACTGGTTGGCCAGCATCCTGGATCCACACTATAAAGGCAAATTACAAAACATCATGCCACAGGAGAACCTTGACCTAATATTGGCTAATAAACAAGCAACTCTGGTAAATCGGTTGCTTGAGGCATTCCCAGCAAAAGTGTTTGAGAGTACACACAGAGAAAAACGGAGCAGAGAACAACATCCAATAAAAAACAATAATTTATTAATTCAAGTAAATAACAATACAAAAGTATACATATCAATATTGACTTAATGATAAAAAGGAAAAGGAAGGATACAAAGGCCAAAAACAAAGGTACACATGGTGATCTTGTGACCAAGAGTTATAAAATATATAAAGCGACAATATAGTATAATAAATCCCGGGCAAAAACCCATGCAAAGTATAATTAATATTGTCCAGAGCATTTAAACAAGTCAAATGCCCCTCAGTATTTAAATACGCGCATCAGGGGGTCACAGAGGTGCACTTTGGCATACTGGCGATCATGAGTAAGTGACACTATTTAAATACTGAGGGGCATTTGACTTGTTTAAATGCTCTGGACAATATTAATTATACTTTGCATGGGTTTTTGCCCGGGATTTATTATACTATATTGTCGCTTTATATATTTTATAACTCTTGGTCACAAGATCACCATGTGTACCTTTGTTTTTGGCCTTTGTATCCTTCCTTTTCCTTTTTATCATTAAGTCAATATTGATATGTATACTTTTGTATTGTTATTTACTTGAATTAATAAATTATTGTTTTTTATTGGATGTTGTTCTCTGCTCCGTTTTTCTCTGTGTGTAATGACCCCTACACTGTATACAGCTGTACGCTTCAGATTCATTACCGTTTTACGGCTTTTTATATTGTGCTGTAATCCATACTGAGCCTGAGTGCGTTTGTGTCTGCCTCCTGAAATATATACGGAGATTTAGAATGTTTAAACTATACTATATATACCTGCTATCTGAAGATACTGTACCTTTTTTAAACTTTTTATATTCTTGTCTAATCCATACTGAGCCTGTGAGCGTCTCTGTGTGACTCATGAAATATATACAGCGATTTACAATTATCCTTTGACTGTATACAGCTGTACACTTTTGATACAGTACCATATATCTGATGTTATTTTGGGTACATTTTCTCCAAAATTTGGAAGTATGGTGGAAGAGGCCACGGACGTGGGCGTGGGGGGGCCAACTGGTACTGATGGTGGTGGTGCATCTGCTGGTAGTGGCAAAAGCACAATAGCAGCTAAGGCAGGAGGTGTTGAGCCTGCGTCATGGTCTGGCTCCAGAAGGTCTGGAAGGCTACCTTTTCTGGGAGTAGGTTAACCGCTTTTAAAGCCGGAGCATCAGGAACTGGTTTTGGCTTACATTGCCGAAACAGACTCCAGCTAATATGCCCTCCTCTTCTGAAGTTTCAAAAAATGCAAGCACTGAGTCATCAAGTGCTGGCTCCTGGTCAGGAAGAACCCCTTTCCTTGTGTACTTCACCCCCACCAAAAGTGAATGATGCAGCAGGCCACACTTCACATTAGTCCATGTCGCTCTTTCTCACATACCATGCCTGGGTTATCAAGTCAAATCGTGAATTCCCCAGTCCAAGATGAATCTGACATGGAGTGTGGGTCGCCAGCCAGGGCAGTGGGGTTAATCGGTATCGGGCCGGTGTCTCAGAGGGATGTGTCATGGTGGTGGTGACCCGGTCCGTGGCCCCGGATGTCCATGCAAAGGGGTGAATAACGTTTATAGGTGAATGATACGTGACGCCACCTGTGGTTTCTGATCAGATTGACCCGCGCTGCAGTGTCGCTTCTTTGGGACAGATGTTGTGGTGCAGATAAGATGTAGAAGCCCTGCACAGGTAGGGCCGTAGTCGCAGGGCAGATGAAAGAGTTGGTAGATGGTGTGCAGTGCAGGATGTAGCAGAGGCGTGCGCCAGGCGCAGAAGAAAGATGACAGACACAGTCGTGCAGTTCCTTTACCTGTACTTGGTATGTGCCGTCCAGGACCCAGAGTACAGATGGAGAAGGAGTTGGTCAGCCTGGAAGCAAATTAGGAATTCTCTCTCTGCAGATAGGTAGTGTGGCCTCTGTTCTAGCGCTTATCGGAGGTACTTACAGTACTGAGTTCACTGAAGTTCCCCCTGTTGACTCTCTTTTGGAACTTTCTCGTATGGCAGGCAGCCGTAGCCTTTTCCTTCTGGCTAACACACATTGCTGCTGGGGCCTCCGAGCCTTAGTTGGGAACAGAGCATTTACAGCTGCTACTTACTCCGGTTTCTGCTGCAGGACCGTCAGTGTCCCTACAAACTCGGAGACCGGAATCCGGACCATGCGCTCCCGCTAGGAGTGAGCCTTAACTCTGCTCATCCTCCAGCTCTCCTCAAATCCACACACTTCCCCTTCCATTCACAGACTGCCCTAACTTTCCTCCTCCTGACCACAGAGAGCAGCTCCTCAGCAGTCAGGTTCAGAGCTCTCCCTGCTGGCCTGGAGTGGGAACTATGTTGTGTGTTAGTTTAACTGCTAGAGAGATCCTTCGTTGCTCCCAAGCATGACATCACACTCCCTAGGAGGAAGGTAATGCCAGTGTTGCGATCGTACTCCTGGGGGCGCCACAAGCGCACTGATGCCCAGCCACTGCCTTCAGACACACCGCCGTACTATGAGGGGCCCTGTGCCAATGCCATCGCCAACGAGTGGGCCCCCCATGCTTGCTCAGGATCACAGCCCTTGCAAAGTTGAAATACTTACCTCTCCCTGCTCCACCGCCGTGACGTCTTCCGCGTTTCCTGACAGTGACATTCTGGTCAGAGAGCGCAATGACATCATGTCTGTACGCCCTCTGCCTAAACAGTCCAAGTGCAGAGAGATGGAAGATGTGGATGACGAGGAGTCCAGACTATAGGGATTCCCAAGCGAGGAGACTTATTTAATTGTTTTAAAGGTTGGGAGCAATTTTTGGGGAGCACTATACTCTGGAGAATGATATATGGGGCCCACCATACACTGGAGCATTCCAAAGGTGGATATAAGACACTGGAGCAGCATTTACAGGGCCCATTATACACTGGAGCATTGGAAATGAGGCCCATTATATATGGAGCATTATTTGGGCCCATAAGACAGTGAAGCTTCATCCATGGGGACCACTATATTAGGAAGCTTAGTATAAGAAAAGTTTATTATGCATTACAAAAATTTGTATGTTTCCTTGCTGTTTACCTTGCAGCCCGCGGATGTGCTGTGTTTAATGGGGAGGTATGTGGCGCCCCTGAGGCTCAGTCGCCAGAGAGGTACTGCACCTTCTCCTAAGGTGTAGTGCCCCACCATCCAGGTAAGGTGGGAACTCCTTGCCACACTCCAACACCTGCATCCCACACACAGGATAGTTCAGCTGAGGACCAGATTGCGGCTCAGTGCTCGTGGGTAGCAGAGCACCTTTTGTGGATCCCTGCTTTGTAACACAAGATGTGCTGGGAGGTGGGTGGAGTTAGTATAAAAAGAAGGGGAAAGATAGAATTACAGGTCAGTCTGACAGAAGGTCACTCTGGGGTGAGTCTCAGAGAGGGAGGTCAGGCGGAGGAAAGACAGTCAGTCAGGAGAGGCTGAGGACTTGTCTTAGTGGAAGAACCCCCGGAGGAAAAAAATAGAAGAAGGAGTGCTGCAGCTGCCTCAGTGACCTGAGCCACCTGGCATGGGAAAGGAAAGAGAAGGAGAGACGTTGAACTGTAACCTGCATTTCCATAAGAGAGAGAAAGACAAGTACGGAACAAAGAGGAGAGAGAACAGAGAGGAGGAGTGGGTCGGATAGGAACCCTGCCTATAGGTTCTCAGTGCAAGATCGGGGCCCGGTCCCCGAGGTTGTATGGACACTTATGGTTCTGCAGCAGACACCGGTGGAGTAGGAGGCTGTAAATGCACTACTCCCATCTAAGACTTGGGACACAACAGCAAACTGATAGAGAGCCGGGATTCAGGAGAAGGGAGTCCCCGAAGCAGGCTACAGCTGTCTGTCATACAAGTAGAGTTGTTAGGAACATCTGATTTGAGGAACTTCAGAGAACCACGGTACTGGAGCTCTTCACACTAAAAGGCGCAATAGAGGAGTTGTTCAGGAAGGCATATGTTGCCGGGGTGCTGGTAGGGAGAGTCCTATCTTGCCTGGAGGTTGGCTGGGCCTCTGCCCCGAAGGACACGGTACCGAAGCAGGCACCTGTGTGCACTACGAACTGTGAGTAAAGCTTTGAAACTGCAAGCTCTGGTGTCCTCCATTCATTCCCGCATCAGCACCGCTACATCTGGGTATCCGCATCTACACCATTCTGTGCCTCTCCTCATCCATTGCACCTACACTGCCCTGGGACTACAGCTCCGCCTGTGGGGAGCTACACCATCTTTGCTGCATCACCACCATCAATCTCAGTGGATCTGCAAGCAGCGTTGGCTTACCATCTTACTTGCCAAACACCACAGGTGGTGTCACAAACTTTCCATATAAACTACATTAAAAACCACCATTGATATTGGGCGCCCAGGGCCACGGACCGGGTCACCGCTGATGTGACACATCCCCCTGACACCGGCCCGGTACCGAGTACCCCACAGCCCTGGGAGGGCGACCCAAGTACTTTAGCAAATGTGTCTTGGTCTCGGGGGGTGTGCAACATCACAGAATCTCGAACCTCTCCATCTAGAGCCATAATGGCCACGTCAGCCTCGAGTGCGCGGCTCATCGGGTGCATCCTCATCATACCCCTCATGCGCTCCGTCCAACTCCACAACATAGTATTGGACCACGTAAACTTTGGTAAATTACTCAACATGGCCCCCAAAGAAATACTGGCTCTGGGCCCCACCGCCTGTTCTGCTGTCTCCATGCTACCGGACTGCATCCTGCTGACTACACCAAAATGTAAAGGGGGAATAGTTCGTCTGATGCAGTGAGTAACCGGTGACAGAGAAAGGGTTAACAAGTATTTACTAAACAATCGATAACAGTAATATTCCTTGCAGGGAGGTAAAGGCAATGGCAAAAGATTATACAAGATAACGTGACACTTATTGGTTGAAGCTCTGACGGGGGAAGGCTGGAATATCTCCCGGCAGCATCTCAAACGGTGCACAAAGTTTCTGGCTCTGTTGTGAAGAACTGAATAACACCGTCGCCCGACAGTGCCGAAGGATTCAGTCCTCTTTGCCTTTGGTATGCTGGATCGTGTAAACAGTCCTTTGCTTGAATGTCCCTGAAATGGCATCGGGCACGGGTCACGAACACGTATACTAGCCGCAACAATCCGCGGTCTCTCGGAGTAGTCCTTAAACTGTTGTTCCGGTATCCTGGGTAAAGAAAGGGCAGTGGTACAGCTACAGATGGTAATTCAATAGTATCAAGATTATTCCCAGAGTCAGCACGTGGAGGTCTGGGCACAGAGTCGTCAGTAGGAACTGTGGAGAGGGAGTCACCCGTCTCCTGTTGCCTTCTCGCCAAGTCTGACCCATTCCCACGCTCAGGCCCCATTAAGTACCCCGCGCCCCCTGCTGTCTGATCAGATGGTCTCTTCCTCTCAGAGAAAATCTCCCCTGCTAGCAGTGGTGACAGCCCCGATAGTTCCGGCCTTAAAGGGCACCTCACACCGCCGACTCCGTCTTGTCTCACCTCCTTACACCAGCACAAGGCTACAGTGGTCTTGTGGCTCCCGGGGTCTTTGCCAGTCTCAGCACTAGGCTGCAGTGGTCTTGTGACTCCGGGGGTCTCTGCCAGTCTTAGCACTGGGCTGCAGGGGTCTTTTGGCTCCGGGAGTCTCTGTCAGTCTTAGCACTAGGCTGCAGGGGTTTTGTGGCTTCACCTTATATTATAGCTGCAAAGTGAATAATAGCCATGAGGGACCCCGAACCATCGGCCACGGAGCCACAGGGAATTTAGCAGAGTAGTCTGGGGGACTTTTTTTTAAACGCTTTTTATTCTGCTGTTTGTGAGGTAGGATGTAGAAAAAGACGGCAATTCTGCTAATGTTTTCTATTATGTGACTGTAAAGCCCCCTTCACACGACCTATCATGTTTTCACGGATGCCTCGTGTCCCCTATTTGACCTATGGTGCTGCACTCATGTCCGTGTTTTCCCAGCAGCACAGATGACAAGGGCCGATACAAGTCTATGGGTCTGTGTAAATGTGGCGCCCCTGAGGCTCAGTCGCCACAGAGGTACTGCACCTCCTCCTGAGCTGTGGTGCCCCACCATCCAGGTAAGTTGGAGGCTCCTGACCATGCTCCAACACCTGCATCCCACACAACACGGTAGTTCAGCAAAGCCACATTGCGGCTCCCTGCTTAGAGTGTAGCAGAGCACCTTTGGTGGCTCCCTGCTTGGAACACTAAACGTTTTGGGAGGCGGGTGGAGTTAGAATACATAAAAGAGTGGGAAGGTTTAGAATTTCAGTCAGTCAGTCAGTTCAGAGAAGAGAGTGAGGAGAGAAGATCCCTGAGAGAGGGATGGAGGAAGGAGGTGCTGCAGCAGATCTCAGTGACCTGGGTCTGCTGGCACGGGAAAGGAAAGAAGGAGAAAGACATTGAACAGAAACCCGATCTTCCATAAAAAGGAAAGACTAGTACGGAGCGTAGGAGTAAAAGGGAACAGAGGACGTGGGTTAGAGGAAGAACCCTGCCTAGAAGTTCTAAGCGCAAGGCCGGGGCCCGGTCCCCGAGGTTGTATGGACACTAATGGTTCTGCAGCAGACACCGGTGGAGTAGTGGGCTGTAAATGCACTACTCCCATCTCAGACTTGGGGGCACAACAGCAACCTTGATAGTGAGCCGGGACTCAGGAGTAAGGAGTCCCCGAAGCAGGATACAGCTGTCTGCCGTACAAGTATAGTTCTTGGGAACATCTGTCAGGATGAACTCCAGTGTAACTCAGTACTAGGAGTACTTCACACTTAAAGGCGCTATAAGAGGAGACGTTCAGAAAGGCACATGTTGGCGGAGTGTTGGAAGGGAGCATTCCATCTGACCTGGAGGTTGATTGAGTCCCTGACCCGGAGGATACGGCACGGAGGCGGGCACCTGTATGTGTACTACAGACTGTGAGTAAAGCTTTGTAACTGCAAGCCTGGTGTCTTCCATTGATTCTTGCGCCAACACACCCAGCACCGCTACATCTGGTACCAGTCTCTACACCGCTTGTGCCGCTCCTCTACCTCCTACATCTACACTGCCCTGGGGCTACAGCTCCACCTGTGGGGAGCTACACCATCTTGGTTGCAACACACCACCAGCCCCAGAGGATCTGCACGCAGCGTCGGCTCAACACCTCACTTGCCGAACACCACAGGTGGCGTCACGAACTATTCCATTAACTACATTCCACCATTCAACCTCCCTATTAATTGGGCGCCCAGGGCCACGGACCGGGTCACCGCTGCTGTGACACATCCCGCCGACTTCAGCTCAGTACCGAGTCACCCACAGCCCTGGGAGGGCGACCCGTAAACATGCTGTCCCTGTGTCGTACATGTCCGTCCGTGTGCCATCTGTGTTTAACATGGGAAGTATATGAGAAGCTTTGTAATTTCATTTCCATTATCCATACCGGAAAAACACGGATGGCACATGGACGGCACACTGACTGAAAACACTGGTGACACCGATATCGGTGTAACACCTACGTGCTTTATATGGACCTGGGGGCTTCACTTTGAATTCTGCCTAGGGCCCCAATCTGTCTAAAACTGGCCCTGTACTGCGGAGATTACTATTAGATACTTTGGAAACTTGAGATTTGTTTTCTTTACTGCATATAAATAATGAATTCTTTCTGGGAGATAACTTCCTACAATCCCAATGTCTCCGTCCCAGACTGCAGGCAGATGGACTGAATATTTCCAGCTTTTCTTTGTGACGTCGCGTCTCTTGATTGTGGCGGATGTCATTGGTGGTTTAATCTGAAGCTGGGAATGTATCGTCCGGCTTGGAGTGTTACATGTATAATATACGTTTCATTCTATGTATTTTTTTATTTCATACAATGTTTATTTTTTATATTTATCGCGTGGATGACGTTTCTTTATTACTGTGACAATCCCCATTTATATCACATTGTCTTTCTGTGATATGGCATGAGCCGTGTTCACACTAGTAACATCCAGGGTCACACAAGTGCTGACACGTTAGGCCTGTTTCACACTTCCGTTTTTGTGTCCGCCAAACGGATCCGTTTCCGTTTTTTTGACGGAAACTGATGCAAACGGATCCGTTGTTTTAAAAACGGATCCGGTTTTTTGACGGATCCGCAGTAACCGTAATGGAAGTCTATGGGACAAAAAACGGATCCTGCAAAAATGGCGGATCCGTTTTTTTACGGAAAACAACGGATTTTGACGGATTTGAAAAAACGGAAGTGTGAAACAGGCCTACATTGATCAGACGTAGACACCTGCCATACATTCGAGTAACACTATGATTGTTCCACCCACAATTCTCTGCTTTATCCTACGTTTCTTTCCATCCCTAACAACAGACACTGCTACATCCTGACAAGGCAGTTCCAACCACGCATGCACGGGCGTCCGACCGCTGCCATGACAACGGTACTTTCCACACAGGTGTCAACTGCTATCTCGCCCTTTCTACACAGATGGCCACTGCTAATGCGCATGCGCCGGCATCTCGCCCTTTCTACGCAGACGGCCACTGCTAATGCGCATGCGCCGGCATCTCCCCGCGACCATGACAACTGGAGTACCACCTACATGACACGTCACCGGCTATGACGCACGTCCGGTCCTGATGCACTTCCGGTGCTGGCAGCCCCGCGCTCTATAAATACTCGCCACGTGCATCGTTATGCCTGACAAAACAGCGCGTGACCACGCGCGGCTGCACGCCGACCGCTAACAGGTAATTATCTGCCTCAATACAATGATTGAGGCAGTAAACTAGACATTTGTCTAGGTCCCCCAGCCAATGGCATGTCGCTATGGGGCCCATGAGTCAGGGAGACCCCAGGCTGCATTATGCTATGTGTAATCTTCATTATACTGTATGTGGGTCTTCATTATACTATGTAGGGTCTGCTTTATACTATGTGTGAGTATATTATGCTATGTGAACTTCATTATGCTATGTGGGCTCTGCATTATACTTTAAGGGGTTTGCTTTATACTTTTTGGGGATCTACATTATACTATACTAGCTATGAAACCCGTTCTATGCCCGGGTGGTGAGCATTTTTATTGGTATATGGTCTCCCATCCTGGTATGCATGGCACCCCTCACCCCCCAATCCTGGTATGTGCTGCCCCCTCACCCCCCAATCCTGGTATGCATGGGTCCTCTCACCCCCTCCCCTAATCCTGTAATGCATAGTCCTCTCACCCCCCCTATCCTGGTATGCATGGTCCTCTCACCCCCCCCCAATCCTGATATGCATGGTCCTCTCACCCCCCCCCCCAATCCTGGTATGCATGGTCCTCTCACCCCCCCCCCCATCCTGGTATGCATGGTCCTCTCACCCCCCCCCCCCAATCCTGGTATGCATAGTCCCCTCACTCCCCTTATCCTGGTATGCATAGTCCTCTCACCCCCCTATCCTGGTATGCATGGTCCTCTCCCCCCCCCCCCAATCCTGGTATGCATAGTCCCCTCACTCCTCTTATCCTGGTATGCATAGTCCTCTCACCCCCTTATCCTGGTAGGCATGGTCCCCTCACCCCCCTTTCCTGGTATGCATGGTCCCCTCACCCCCCTTTCCTGGTATGCATGGTCCCCTCTCCTCTCTATCCTGATATGCATGGTCCTCTCACCCCCCTAAAAAAAACACATTTATACTCACCCTTCTTTCCTGTGTTCCAGCGCTGTCCCGTTCTGTCGGAGGCCGGGGGAGGAGTGTGGCACCGGACTACGCGCATGCCCATACCACGCTGTCCGGTGCCATATTGCTGAAGACACACTGCAAATGTATCTTCAGTAAAATGGCGCCGGATAGCGCTGTGCGCATGCGTGATTGTCATGCGCACTCCTACCCCGGTCCCCAGAAGAAGAGAAGCGCCGCGGCAACGCTCCTCCCGGTGAGGTATGTATGGTGTTGGAGATCGCGGTATGCAGTGTCTACGCCTACCGCCATACCCCTTACCTGTAATGCTGGATGCCTCATCCTGTCCGGAGCCAGACTGCGCAGGCGGGTCTCGCGCAGTCTTTAAAGGCTTCAGACAGTGACGCTTACAGTGTTATATTATAGATGGGGCTCTGCATTATACTATATAAAGTACTCTATATGGGGGCTCTGCATTATACTATATTATACTAAATGTGGTTCTGCATTATACTATATGGGTCTGCGTTATACTATGGTGTCTTCATATTGTTGGGTTTGCATTATATAATATGTGGTCTTCACTATGCTAAGTGGGGTCTGCAATTTGCTCTGTGGTGTCAGCATTATACTATGTGGGGGGTCTGCATCATGCTATATGGGTCTGCATTATACCATATGGGTTTCTGCATTATGCTATGAGGTCTTTATACTATGTCGTGGTCTACATCATGCTATACGGGGTACTGCATTATACTTTGTGGGGTTTGCATTATACTATGTGGGTGACTGAATTATGCTATTTGGGGGTCTGAATGATACTATGTGGATGGTCTGTATTATGCTATGTGTGGGTTTGCATTATACTATACGGGGTCTTCATTATGCAATATGGGTTTTGCATTATATTTTGTAGGGTCTGCATTATGCTATATGGGGGTCTGCAATATACTATATGGGGTATTTGATAGTCTATTAAAAACCCAATGAAAATTCCCAGAAGAAGCCAGCGGTGAAACATGCGTCGGGGTGGAGAGCCATCACTTGACTGATTATCAGGTAGTTGTACATTATTTTTATGGATATTTTTTGGCTTCTTGGGTATTTCCTTCTTTACTGTTTAGTAGTCATGCTAACGCAACATTTTGGGGATTTCATGTCAGGTTGCTTATTTATGGTCACTTTCTGGTTACTTATGTGTTTTCACTATGCAGACCATCACAGCATTCTAGGTATCTTTATGCCTGGTTGCTACATAATTGTTCTATGGATACGTTATGGTAACTCATAGGTCTCCCTCTTCACTGATAAGTTCACATGCTAATATAGCACTTTGGGAATTCTGTGGTGCCAGTCTAGAGGGTATATATATATTTTTTCTTGGATAATTGCATATTAGCTTCACATTATTTTCTATATGCGATTATAGCATTAGGGGGACACTTTTTGTGCCAGATTGTTTTTTGTATGTGATACACTATTGTTATCCACATGTTGTATACCTGTTTATCACCATGAAGTTTCATGTTTTTAGTGGCAGCTCTCTTGTTGAGACATTACTGCTTTTTTACATTTTCATTGTGTTTTTAATAGACTATCAATAAATAGATTTTAAAATCATGGATCTCTTCTTTTCTGTTGATTACTATCATCTTCAGATTGTGGGATATATTAATTCATTTGAAGTGCGAGTCCCATGTTTTCTGGATTTTTTGCTAAATTTATATGTGGAGTCTGGAAACTAAGAAGGCAATGGAGTACCAGGTGATAAATAGGTAAAAAAAAAATCAGTATAAATTTTATTAGATATCAAGAAAGTGTAAGTAAAATAGTACATTACAATCACATAGACTTAAATAGATCATACAGATAGATGGTGATCACTCATTATAGTAGTCAAATGATCAGATATCCATTAAATGCCAATACAGAGCCATAGTAAAAGCCTCAAAGAAAGTCATCCCAGATGAACACTGTGACATAACTAACAGTGTAATATAAATGTATATTCAGGGAGAGGCTTACCAATGGATGTGGGGCAGTATGCTGGTGACCCAAACGGGCAGGATGAGGAACCCCCATGCTCGTTTCGCTGGCCTTAAACGGAACGAGAGTCGGGGTTCCTCATCCTGCCCGTTTGGGTCACCAGTATACTGCCCTACATCTATTTGGTAAGCCTCTCCTTGAATATACATTTATTTGTGTTACACTTTGTTAATTATGTCAGTGTTTATCTGGGATGACTTTCTTTGAGGCTTTTACTATAGCTCTGTATTGGCAATTTAATGGATATTTGATGCTTTGGCAACTAATGGGTGATCAACATCTATCTGTATGGTCTTGAAGTCTGTGATTGTATTTTATTTGCACTTTTTTGAAATGTAATACAATTTATACTGATTTTTAACTATTTATCACCTGGTACTCCATTTCCTCCTTAGTTTTCATGCTTTTTGGAGTTGGTGCTGTTCTATATAGGGGGGTCACGATTGGTGCTCCATTCCCTAGCATTTAATATGTAGCTGGGCTTGTATATATGTGAGGTCTGTATTATGCTATTTAGGGTTCTGCATTAGACTATTTGGGGTCTGCATTATGCTATATGGGGTTATGCATTATACTGTATGTGACCGTCATTATACTATGTGGTGGTCTTCATTTTTCTATGTGGGGCTCTGCATTATGTAATATAAGGTCAGCATTATACTATATGTATTATACTATGTGGGGTCTTCATTATACTAAGTGGAGTCTTCATTGTATTATGTGATGTCTGCATTATGCTGTATGGGGTCTGCACTACGCTATGTGGGGGTCTGAATTATGCAATATAAGGTCAGCATTACGTTTCTGAGTTGGGAAATCCATCCTGTTTGGCCTATGCTTTTACTGGTGGTTCAGTCCCTCGGTCCTTGTTCACATTTACGTCACTTGACAAATGGAAAGGTTTTAAATTCAAGAGTTAGGACTGTTGTCCCACAAGGGTTGTCTTGACGTGGCGGGATGGCTTGTACATTCTTTTGATGAATAATTATGTTTACTAAATACCCTTATTACTATTTGTTTTTTGTTTGGTTTTCTTTGTGTAAAGGTCATGTGTTTATATGCGTTTACTTTTTTCATACACATTAATTTACTTTTTCAGCTCAGACCTAGTTTCTCATTAAACTATGTGTATTATACTGTATGGGGTTTGCACTATACTATGTGGGGGTCTGCATTATACAATATGGGGTTAGCATATACTATATGTATTATACTACATGGGGTCTGCATTATGATATGTGGTGGTCTTCATTATGCTATTTGGGGTCTAAATTATATTATATGGGGACTGCATTATAATATCGGGGGTCTTGATGCTATGTGGCGTCTGCATTATGCTGTATGGGTACTGCACAATATACTATGTGGAGGTCTAGATTATACTATGTGGGGGGTCTGTATTATACAATGAGGTTAGTATATACGGATTGTACTCTGTGTCGCGCCGCATTGGTCCAGATAGATTTATTAAAATATATCTGGACCAGTTGAAGCATTGTTAAGAGAAACAGTCGTCATCCTGTCTGCCTCTCCCTGCATGCCTCTGTAGCCTTCACATCATGTTTTAGTCCTAATCCCAAAGTATGTAATAAAGGACTTATTCACATTCATTTGAAATAGTGAATGCCACATCTTTTTTGTTCAATATTGCACATTAAAATACATCTGTATTTTATAATAGACTGTAAATAAAAATGATAGCCATGAACAGTTTCTGTTTTTACTATTGCCTTGTTTCATCCGTATGAAAAATGCTGTGTTGTCAGGTAAGTGATCCCTTTGTTTTATTGTCTTTAACTTCATGTCTGCATTACACTATGCTGGGGGGGTTTGCATTACACTATGCGGGGGTCTGCATTATACTATGGGGAGATCTGCATTATATTATGTGGGATTTGCATTACATAAGTTGGGGTCTGTATTATACCATATGGGATCTGGATTGTACTCTGGGGGTCTGTGCCTTGTACTCTGTGGGGGGTCTGCATTGTGCTCTGCATCGCCTTGCATTGTGCTCTGCTTTGCCCCACATTGTGCTCTGGGTCGCCCCTCATTGTTCTGTCTCTGCATTGTGCTCTGTCTCAGGAAGTGAGTAATATGAACAGAACTCTAACTTACGATACATAGTAAATAGTAGGGAATTTTACCTTGAATTAAATTACAAAAGTTATTTGTTTTTAAAAATGTATGAAAATACAGATAAATGTCATAATAGCCTCCGTGTGAGAAAAGCTGTGTTGTCGGGTAAGTGATCCCTTTGTCTTTGTTTTGTCTTTAACTTCATGTCTGCATTACACTATGTGGGGTCTGCATTATACTATATGGGATCTGGATTGTACTCTGTGGGGATCTGCATTATACTCTGAAGGGTCCACATTGTACTGTGTCATAGGAAGTGGGTAAAAGTAACAGAATCCCAAGTTACAGTACATAGTGAATAGTAGGGAATTTTACCATGACTTCAATTAAAAAAGTTATTTGTTTTTAAAGATTTATTAACATATATCCATATGTCATAATAGCCTGTAAAAAAAAATTAGCAATGAATAGCTTCAGTCTATTTTTACTATTGCTTTGTTTCATCCGCTTGAAAAATACTGTCAGGTAAGTGATCTTTGTCTATTGTCTAACTTCATATCTGCATTTTACTGTGTCGCTCCGCATTGTACTCTGTGTCGCTCCTCATGTGCTCTGTCGCTCCGCATTGTGCTCTGTCGCTCCGCATTGTGCTCTGTCGCTCCGCATTGTGCTCTGTGTCGCTCCTCATTGTGCTCTGTGTCGCTCCGCATTGTGCTCTGTGTCGCTCCGCATTGTGCTCTGTGTCGCTCCGCATTGTGCTCTGTGTCGCTCCGCATTGTGCTCTGTGTCGCTCCGCATTGTGCTCTGTGTCGCTCCGCATTGTGCTCTGTGTCGCTCCGCATTGTGCTCTGTGTCGCTCCGCATTGTGCTCTGTGTCGCTCCGCATTGTGCTCTTTGTCGCTCCGCATTGTTCTCTTTGTCGCTCCGCATTGTTCTCTTTGTCGCTCCGCATTGTTCTCTTTGTCGCTCCGCATTGTGCTCTTTGTCGCTCCGCATTGTGCTCTTTGTCGCTCCGCATTGTGCTCTTTGTCGCTCCGCATTGTGCTCTTTGTCGCTCCGCATTGTGCTCGGTGTCGCTCCGCATTGTGCTCGGTGTCGCTCCGCATTGTGCTCGGTGTCGCTCCGCATTGTGCTCGGTGTCGCTCCGCATTGTGCTCGGTGTCGCGCCGCATTGTGCTCGGTGTCGCGCCGCATTGTGCTCGGTGACGCGCCGCATTGTGCTCTGTGACGCGCCGCATTGTGCTCTGTGACGCGCCGCATTGTGCTCTGTGTCGCTCCGCATTGTGCTCTGTGTCGCTCCGCATTGTGCTCTGTGTCGCTCCGCATTGTGCTCTGTGTCGCTCCGCATTGTGCTCGGTGTCGCTCCGCATTGTGCTCGGTGTCGCTCCGCATTGTGCTCGGTGTCGCTCCGCATTGTGCTCGGTGTCGCTCCGCATTGTGCTCGGTGTCGCTCCGCATTGTGCTCGGTGTCGCTCCGCATTGTGCTCGGTGTCGCTCCGCATTGTGCTCGGTGTCGCGCCGCATTGTGCTCGGTGACGCGCCGCATTGTGCTCGGTGACGCGCCGCATTGTGCTCTGTGACGCGCCACATTGTGCTCTGTGACGCGCCGCATTGTGATCTGTGACGCGCCGCATTGTGCTCTGTGTCGCTCCGCATTGTGCTGTGTCGCTCCGCATTGTGCTCTGTGTCGCTCCGCATTGTGCTCTGTGTCGCTCCGCATTGTGCTCTGTGTCGCTCCGCATTGTGCTCTGTGTCGCTCCGCATTGTGCTCTGTGTCGCTCCGCATTGTGCTCTGTGTCGCTCCGCATTGTACTGACGCGCCGCATTGTGCTCTGTGACGCGACGCATTGTGCTCTGTGACGCATTGTGCTCTGTGACGCATTGTGCTCTGTGACGCGCCGCATTGTGCTCTGTGACGCATTGTGCTCTGTGTCGCGCCGCATTGTGTTCTGTGTCGCTCCGCTTTGTGCTCTGTGTCGCTCCGCATTGTGCTCTGTGTCGCTCCGCATTGTGCTCTGTGTCGCTCCGCATTGTGCTCTGTGTCGCTCCGCATTGTGCTCTTTGTCGCTCCGCATTGTTCTCTGTCGCTCCGCATTGTGCTCTTTGTCGCTCCGCATTGTGCTCTTTGTCGCTCCGCATTGTGCTCTTTGTCGCTCCGCATTGTGCTCGGTGTCGCTCCGCATTGTGCTCGGTGTCGCTCCGCATTGTGCTCGGTGTCGCGCCGCATTGTGCTCTTTGTCGCTCCGCATTGTGCTCTTTGTCGCTCCGCATTGTGCTCTGTGTCGCTCCGCATTGTGCTCTGTGTCGCTCCGCATTGTGCTCTGTGTCGCTCCGCATTGTGCTCTTTGTCGCTCCGCATTGTGCTCTGTGTCGCTCCGCATTGTGCTCTGTGTCGCTCCGCATTGTGCTCTTTGTCGCTCCGCATTGTTCTCTTTGTCGCTCCGCATTGTGCTCTTTGTCGCTCCGCATTGTGCTCTTTGTCGCTCCGCATTGTGCTCTTTGTCGCTCCGCATTGTGCTCGGTGTCGCTCCGCATTGTGCTCGGTGTCGCTCCGCATTGTGCTCTTTGTCGCTCCGCATTGTGCTCTTTGTCGCTCCGCATTGTGCTCTGTGTCGCTCCGCATTGTTCTCTGTGTCGCTCCGCATTGTACTGACGCGCCGCATTGTGCTCTGTGACGCATTGTGCTCTCTGACGCGCCGCATTGTGCTCTGTGACGCATTGTGCTCTGTGACGCATTGTGCTCTGTGACGCATTGTGCTCTGTGACGCGCCGCATTGTGCTCTGTGACGCATTGTGCTCTGTGTCGCGCCGCATTGTGTTCTGTGTCGCTCCGCATTGTGCTCTGTGTCGCTCCGCATTGTGCTCTGTGTCGCTCCGCATTGTGCTCTGTGTCGCTCCGCATTGTGCTCTGTGTCGCTCCGCATTGTGCTCTTTGTCGCTCCGCATTGTTCTCTTTGTCGCTCCGCATTGTGCTCTTTGTCGCTCCGCATTGTGCTCTTTGTCGCTCCGCATTGTGCTCTTTGTCGCTCCGCATTGTGCTCTTTGTCGCTCCGCATTGTGCTCGGTGTCGCTCCGCATTGTGCTCGGTGTCGCTCCGCATTGTGCTCGGTGTCGCTCCGCATTGTGCTCTGTGTCGCGCCGCATTGTGTTCTGTGTCGCTCCGCATTGTGCTCTGTGTCGCTCCGCATTGTGCTCTGTGTCGCTCCGCATTGTGCTCTGTGTCGCTCCGCATTGTGCTCTGTGTCGCTCCGCATTGTGCTCTTTGTCGCTCCGCATTGTTCTCTTTGTCGCTCCGCATTGTGCTCTTTGTCGCTCCGCATTGTGCTCTTTGTCGCTCCGCATTGTGCTCTTTGTCGCTCCGCATTGTGCTCTTTGTCGCTCCGCATTGTGCTCGGTGTCGCTCCGCATTGTGCTCGGTGTCGCTCCGCATTGTGCTCGGTGTCGCTCCGCATTGTGCTCGGTGTCGCTCCGCATTGTGCTCGGTGTCGCTCCGCATTGTGCTCGGTGTCGCTCCGCATTGTGCTCTGTGTCGCTCCGCATTGTGCTCTGTCGCTCCGCATTGTGCTCTGTGTCGCTCCGCATTGTGCTCTGTGTCGCTCCGCATTGTGCTCTGTGTCGCTCCGCATTGTGCTCTGTGTCGCTCCGCATTGTGCTCTGTGTCGCTCCGCATTGTGCTCTGTGTCGCTCCGCATTGTACTGACGCGCCGCATTGTGCTCTGTGATGCGCCGCATTGTGCTCTGTGACGCGCCGCATTGTGCTCTGTGACGCATTGTGCTCTGTGACGCATTGTGCTCTGTGACGCGCCGCATTGTGCTCTGTGACGCATTGTGCTCTGTGTCGCGCCGCATTGTGTTCTGTGTCGCTCCGCATTGTGCTCTGTGTCGCTCCGCATTGTGCTCTGTGTCGCTCCGCATTGTGCTCTGTGTCGCTCCGCATTGTGCTCTGTGTCGCTCCGCATTGTGCTCTGTGTCGCTCCGTATTGTGCTCTGTGTCGCTCCGCATTGTGCTCTTTGTCGCTCCGCATTGTTCTCTTTGTCGCTCCGCATTGTGCTCTTTGTCGCTCCGCATTGTGCTCTTTGTCGCTCCGCATTGTGCTCTTTGTCGCTCCGCATTGTGCTCTTTGTCGCTCCGCATTGTGCTCGGTGTCGCTCCGCATTGTGCTCGGTGTCGCTCCGCATTGTGCTCTTTGTCGCTCCGCATTGTGCTCTTTGTCGCTCCGCATTGTGCTCTGTGTCGCTCCGCAATGTGCTCTGTGTCGCTCCGCATTGTACTGACGCGCCGCATTGTGCTCTGTGATGCATTGTGCTCTGTGACGCGCCACATTGTGCTCTGTGACGCATTGTGCTCTGTGACGCATTGTGCTCTGTGACGCATTGTGCTCTGTGTCGCGCCGCATTGTGTTCTGTGTCGCTCCGCATTGTGCTCTGTGTCGCTCCGCATTGTGCTCTGTGTCGCTCCGCATTGTGCTCTGTGTCGCTCCGCATTGTGCTCTGTGTCGCTCCGCATTGTGCTCTGTGTCGCTCCGCATTGTGCTCTTTGTCGCTCCGCATTGTGCTCTTTGTCGCTCCGCATTGTGCTCTTTGTCGCTCCGCATTGTGCTCTTTGTCGCTCCGCATTGTGCTCGGTGTCGCTCCGCATTGTGCTCGGTGTCGCTCCGCATTGTGCTCGGTGTCGCTCCGCATTGTGCTCGGTGTCGCTCCGCATTGTGCTCGGTGTCGCTCCGCATTGTACTGACGCGCCGCATTGTGCTCTGTGACGCGCCGCATTGTGCTCTGTGACGCGCCGCATTGTGCTCTGTGACGCATTGTGCTCTGTGACGCATTGTGCTCTGTGACGCATTGTGCTCTGTGACGCGCCGCATTGTGCTCTGTGACGCATTGTGCTCTGTGTCGCGCCGCATTGTGTTCTGTGTCGCTCCGCATTGTGCTCTGTGTCGCTCCGCATTGTGCTCTGTGTCGCTCCGCATTGTGCTCTGTGTCGCTCCGCATTGTGCTCTGTGTCGCTCCGCATTGTGCTCTGTGTCGCTCCGTATTGTGCTCTGTGTCGCTCCGCATTGTGCTCTTTGTCGCTCCGCATTGTTCTCTTTGTCGCTCCGCATTGTGCTCTTTGTCGCTCCGCATTGTGCTCTTTGTCGCTCCGCATTGTGCTCTTTGTCGCTCCGCATTGTGCTCTGTGTCGCTCCGCATTGTGCTCGGTGTCGCTCCGCATTGTGCTCTTTGTCGCTCCGCATTGTGCTCTGTGTCGCTCCGCAATGTGCTCTGTGTCGCTCCGCATTGTACTGACGCGCCGCATTGTGCTCTGTGACGCGCCGCATTGTGCTCTGTGACGCGCCGCATTGTGCTCTGTGACGCATTGTGCTCTGTGACGCATTGTGCTCTGTGACGCATTGTGCTCTGTGACGCGCCGCATTGTGCTCTGTGACGCATTGTGCTCTGTGTCGCGCCGCATTGTGTTCTGTGTCGCTCCGCATTGTGCTCTGTGTCGCTCCGCATTGTGCTCTGTGTCGCTCCGCATTGTGCTCTGTGTCGCTCCGCATTGTGCTCTGTGTCGCTCCGCATTGTGCTCTGTGTCGCTCCGTATTGTGCTCTGTGTCGCTCCGCATTGTGCTCTTTGTCGCTCCGCATTGTTCTCTTTGTCGCTCCGCATTGTGCTCTTTGTCGCTCCGCATTGTGCTCTTTGTCGCTCCGCATTGTGCTCTTTGTCGCTCCGCATTGTGCTCTTTGTCGCTCCGCATTGTGCTCGGTGTCGCTCCGCATTGTGCTCGGTGTCGCTCCGCATTGTGCTCTTTGTCGCTCCGCATTGTGCTCTTTGTCGCTCCGCATTGTGCTCTGTGTCGCTCCGCAATGTGCTCTGTGTCGCTCCGCATTGTACTGACGCGCCGCATTGTGCTCTGTGATGCATTGTGCTCTGTGACGCGCCACATTGTGCTCTGTGACGCATTGTGCTCTGTGACGCATTGTGCTCTGTGACGCATTGTGCTCTGTGACGCATTGTGCTCTGTGTCGCGCCGCATTGTGTTCTGTGTCGCTCCGCATTGTGCTCTGTGTCGCTCCGCATTGTGCTCTGTGTCGCTCCGCATTGTGCTCTGTATCGCTCCGCATTGTGCTCTGTGTCGCTCCGCATTGTGCTCTGTGTCGCTCCGCATTGTGCTCTGTGTCGCTCCGCATTGTGCTCTGTGTCGCTCCGCATTGTGCTCTTTGTCGCTCCGCATTGTGCTCTTTGTCGCTCCGCATTGTTCTCTTTGTCGCTCCGCATTGTGCTCTTTGTCGCTCCGCATTGTGCTCTTTGTCGCTCCGCATTGTGCTCTTTGTCGCTCCGCATTGTGCTCTTTGTCGCTCCGCATTGTGCTCTTTGTCGCTCCGCATTGTGCTCGGTGTCGCTCCGCATTGTGCTCGGTGTCGCTCCGCATTGTGCTCGGTGTCGCTCCGCATTGTGCTCGGTGTCGCTCCGCATTGTGCTCTTTGTCGCTCCGCATTGTGCTCTTTGTCGCTCCGCATTGTGCTCGGTGTCGCTCCGCATTGTGCTCGGTGTCGCTCCGCATTGTGCTCGGTGTCGCTCCGCATTGTGCTCGGTGTCGCTCCGCATTGTGCTCGGTGTCGCTCCGCATTGTACTGACGCGCCACATTGTGCTCTGTGTCGCGCCGCATTGTGCTCTGTGACGCGCCGCATTGTGCTCTGTGACGCGCCGCATTGTGCTCTGTGACGCGTCGCATTGTGCTCTGTGTCGCTCCGCATTGTGCTCTGTGTCGCTCCGCATTGTGCTCTGTGTCGCTCCGCATTGTGCTCTGTGTCGCTCCGCATTGTGCTCTGTGTCGCTCCGCATTGTACTGACGCGCCGCATTGTGCTCTGTGACGCGCCGCATTGTGCTCTGTGACGCATTGTGCTCTGTGACGCATTGTGCTCTGTGACACATTGTGCTCTGTGACGCGCCGCATTGTGCTCTGTGACGCATTGTGCTCTGTGTCGCGCCGCATTGTGCTCTGTGTCGCTCCGCATTGTTCTGTGTCGCTCCGCATTGTTCTCTGTGTCGCTCCGCATTGTTCTCTGTGTTGCTCCGCATTGTGCTCTGTGTCGCGCCGCATTGTACTCTGTCGCTCCGCATTGTGCTCTGTCGCTCCGCATTGTGCTGTGTCGCTCCGCATTGTGCTCTGTGTCGCTCCGCATTGTGCTCTGTCGCTCCGCATTGTGCTCTGTGTCGCGCCGCATTGTGCTCTGTGTCGCGCCGCATTGTGCTCTGTGTCGCGCCGCATTGTGCTCTGTGTCGCGCCGCATTGTGCTCTGTGTGGCGCCGCATTGTGCTCTGTGTCGCGCCGCATTGTGCTCTGTGTCGCGCCGCATTGTGCTCTGTGACGCGCCGCGTTGTGCTCTGTGACGCGCCGCACTTTGGTAATTGGGGGTCTGTCGCACTGTGCATGTCGCATTGTACTCTGTCATGGGACGTGGGTAATGTAAATAAAACCCTAAGTTACAGTACATAGTGAATAGTAGGGAATTTTACCATGACTTCAATTACAAAAGTTATTTGTCTTTAAAGATTTATTAACATATATCCATGTCATAATAGCTTGTAAAAAAAAAAATGTTAGCAATGACTAGCTTCAGTCGATTTTTACTATTGCTTTATTTCATCCGCATGAAAAATGCTGTCAGGTAAGTGATCTTTGTCTATTGTCTAACTTCATATCTGCATTGTACTCTGTCGTTCCGCATTGTACTCTGTCGCGCCGCATTGTGCTCTTACGCGCCGCATGTGCTCTGTCGCTCCGCATTGTGCTATGTGTCGCTCCGCATTGTGCTCTGTGTCGCTCCGCATTGTGCTTTGTGTCGCGCCGCATTGTGCTCTGTCGTGCCGCATTGTGCTCTGTGTCGCGCCGCATTGTGCTCTGTGACGCGCCGCATTGTGCTCTGTGACGCGCCGCATTGTGCTCTGTGACGTGCCGCATTGTGCTCTGTGACGCGCCGCATTGTGCTCTGTGATGCGCCGCATTGTGCTCTGTGACGCGCCGCATTGTGCTTTGTGACGCGCCACATTGTGCTTTGTGACGCGCCGCATTGTGCTCTGTGTCGCTCCGCATTGTACTCTGTCTTTCCGCATTGTACTCTGTCGCGCCGCATTGTGCTCTGACGCGCCGCATGTGTTCTGTGTCGCTCCGCATTGTGCTCTGTGTCGCTCCGCATTGTGCTCTGTGTCGTTCCGTATTGTACTGTCGCTCCGCATTGTGCTCTGTCGCTCCGCATTGTACTCTGTGTCGCTCCGCATTGTGCTGTGTCGCTCCGCATTGTGCTCTGTGTCGCGTCGCATTGTGCTCTGTCGCGCCGCATTGTGCTCTGTGTCGCGCCGCATTGTGCTCTGTGACGCGCCGCATTGTGCTCTGTGACGCGCCGCATTGTGCTCTGTGACGCGCCGCATTGTGCTCTGTGACGCGCCACATTGTGCTTTGTGACGCGCCGCATTGTGCTCTGTGTCGCTCCGCATTGTACTCTGTCATTCCGCATTGTACTCTGTCCTGCCTTATGCCTCCTGCCTTATGCCTCCTGCCTTATGCCTAGCCAGCCCTGGGGCTCCTGCCTTATGCCTAGCCCTCATTGGGGCTCCTGCCTTATGCCTAGCCCACCTTGGGGCTCCTGCCTTATGCCTAGCCTGCCCTGGGGCTCCTGCCTTATGCCTAGCCCGCCCTGGGGCTCCTGCCTTATGCCTAGCCCGCCCTGGGGCTCCTGCCTTATGCCTAGCCGGCCCTGGGGCTCCTGCCTTATGCCTCCTGCCTTATGCCTTATGCCTAGCCAGCCCTGGGGCTCCTGCCTTATGCCTAGCCCTCATTGGGGCTCCTGCCTTATGCCTAGCCCGCCTTGGGGCTCCTGCCTTATGCCTAGCCTGCCCTGGGGCTCCTGCCTTATGCCTAGCCCTCCCTGGGGCTCCTGCCTTATGCCTAGCCCGCCCTGGGGCTCCTGCCTTATGCCTAGCCGGCCCTGGGGCTCCTGCCTTATGCCTCCTGCCTTATGCCTCCTGCCTTATGCCTCCTGCCTTATGCCTAGCCAGCCCTGGGGCTCCTGCCTTATGCCTAGCCCTCATTGGGGCTCCTGCCTTATGCCTAGTCCGCCTTGGGGCTCCTGCCTTATGCCTAGCCTGCCCTGGGGCTCCTGCCTTATGCCTAGCCCGCCCTGGGGCTCCTGCCTTATGCCTAGCCCGCCCTGGGGCTCCCGCCTTATGCCTAGCCCGCCCTGGGGCTCCTGCCTTATGCCTAACCCGCCCTGGGGCTCCTGCCTTATGCCTAACCCGCCCTGGGTCTCCTGCCTTATGCTTAGCCCGCCCTGGGGCTCCTGCCTTATGACTAACCCGCCCTGGGGCTCCTGCCTTATGCTTAGCCCGCCCTGGGGCTCCTGACTTAAGCCTAGCCCGCCCTGGGACTCCTGCCTTAAGCCTAGCCCGCCCTGGGACTCCTGCCTTAAGCCTAGCCGGCCCTGGGGCTCCTGCCTTAAGCCTAGCCGGCCCTGGGGCTCCTGCCTTAAGCCTAGCCGGCCCTGGGGTTCCTGCCTTAAGCCTAGCCGGCCCTGGGGTTCCTGCCTTAAGCCTAGCCGGCCCTGGGGTTCCTGCCTTAAGCCTAGCCGGCCCTGGGGTTCCTGCCTTAAGCCTAGCCCACCCTGGGGTTCCTGCCTTAAGCCTAGCCGGCCCTGGGGCTCCTCCCTTATGCCTAGCCCGCCCCGGGGCTCCTGCCTTATGCCTAGCCCGCCCCGGGGCTCCTGCCTTATGCCTAGCCCGTCCTGGGGCTCCTGCCTTATGCCTAGCCCGCCCCGGGGCTCCTGCCTTATGCCTAGCCCGCCCCGGGGCTCCTGACTTATGCTAATCCCGCCCTGGGGCTCCTGGCTTATGCCTAGCCCGCACTGGGGCTCCTGCCTTATGCCTAGCATGCCCTGGGGCTCCTGCCTTATGCCTAGCCCACCCTGGGGCTCCTGCCTTATGCCTAGCCCGCCCTTGGGCTCCTGCCTTATGCCTAGCCCGACCTGGGGCTCCTGCCTCATGCCTAACCCGCCCTGGGGATCCTGCCTTATACCTAGCCTGCCCTGGGTCTACTGCCTTATGCCTAACCCGCCCTGGGGCTCCTGCCTTATGCCTAACCAGCCCTGGGGCTCCTGCCTTATGCCAAACCCGCCCTGGGGCTCCTTCCTTACCCGCCCTGGGGCTCCTGCCTTATGCCTAGCCCGCCCTGGGGCTCCTGACTTATGCCTAGCCCGCCCTGGGGCTCCTGACTTATGCCTAGCCCGCCCTGGGGCTCCTGACTTATGCCTAGCCCGCCCTGGGGCTCCTGACTTATGCCTAGCCCGCCCTGGGGCTCCTGTCTTATGCCTAGCCCGCCCTGGGGCTCCTGAATTATGCCTAGCGTTTATTACTTTTATTTGTTGTATTGTCTTTAACTTAATGTCGGTTAGGCACACAAAACAAGGCAGTACACTCTTCGCTCTTGTCCAGTCTGAATGCACATGCACGACTGTAAGTGGGGAAGAAGGCATTACCCATTTACGGAGGACAGACAAGAAGTGCCTGGTCGCTTGGAGCATGGGGTTGTGGAGTGGCCCCGCTCTGTACAACAAAGGATCTAGCCCTCAATGTCCAAGTACACAGTAGGGGGGTGAAAACTAGCTCTTCACCCCTATGGGTGCCTAACCTTTTATGCAAAGAGTGCAAAGAGTTAGCCTTATTCCTAGCCTGCCCTTTGGCTCCTGCCCTTGGGCATATTTCTTACTCCTATCCATCGCTCGGGCATCTGTCTAAAGCCTAGCCCACCTTCGGGCTCCTGACTTATGCGTAGCCCGACCTGGGGCTCCTGCCTTATGCCTAGCCCGCCCTGGGGCTCCTGCCTTATGCCTAGCCCGCCCTGGGGCTCCTGCCTTATGCCTAGCCCGCCCTGGGGCTCCTGCCTTATGCCTAGCCCGCCCTGGGGCTCCTGCCTTATGCCTAGCCCTCCCTGGGGCTCCTGCCTTATGCCTAGCCCGCCCTGGGGCTCCTGCCTTAAGCCTTAAATGCACTGGGGCTCCTGCCTTATGCCTAGCCGGCCCTGGGGCTCCTGCCTTATGCCTCCTGCCTTATGCCTCCTGCCTTATGCCTAGCCGGCCCTGGGGCTCCTGCCTTATGCCTAGCCCTCACTGGGGCTCCTGCCTTATGCCTAGCCCGCCCTGGGTCTCCTGCCTTATGCCTAGCCCGCCCTGGGTCTCCTGCCTTATGCCTAGCCCGCCTTGGGGCTCCTGCCTTATGCCTAGCCTGCCCTGGGGCTCCTGCCTTATGCCTAGCCCGCCCTGGGGCTCCTGCCTTATGCCTAGCCCGCCCTGGGGCTCCTGCCTTATGCCTAGCCCGCCCTGGGGCTCCTGCCTTATGCCTAGCCCGCCCTGGGACTCCTGCCTTATGCCTTACCCGCCCTGGGGCTCCTGCCTTATGCCTAACCCGCCCTGGGGCTCCTGCCTTATGCCTAACCCTCCCTGGGGCTCCTGCCTTATGCTTAGCCCGCCCTGGGGCTCCTGCCTTATGACTAACCCGCCCTGTGGCTCCTGCCTTATGACTACCCCGCCCTGGGGCTCCTGCCTTATGACTACCCCGCCCTGGGGCTCCTGCCTTATGCTTAGCACGCCCTGGGGCTCCTGACTTAAGCCTAGCCCGCCCTGGGGCTCCTGCCTTAAGCTTAGCCGGCCCTGGGTCTCCTGCCTTAAGCCTAGACGGCCCTGGGGCTCCTGCCTTAAGCCTAGCCGGCCCTGGGGTTCCTGCCTTAAGCCTAGCCCGTCCTGGGGCTCCTGCCTTAAGCCTAGCCGGCCCTGGGGCTCCTGCCTTAAGCCTAGCAGGCCATGGGGCTCCTGCCTTATGCCTAGCCCGCCCCGTGGCTCCTGCCTTATGCCTAGCGTTTATTACTTTTCTTTGTTGTATTGTCTTTAACTTAATGTCGGTTAGGCACACAAAACAAGGCAGTACACTCTTCGCTCTTGTCCAGTCTGAATGCACATGCACGACTGTAAGTGGGGAAGAAGGCATTACCCATTTACGGAGGACAGACAAGAAGTGCCTGGTCGCTTGGAGCATGGGGTTGTGGAGTGGCCCCGCTCTGTACAACAAAGGATCTAGCCCTCAATGTCCAAGTACACAGTAGGGGGGTGAAAACTAGCTCTTCACCCCTATGGGTGCCTAACCTTTTATGCAAAGAGTGCAAAGAGTTAGCCTTATTCCTAGCCTGCCCTTTGGCTCCTGCCCTTGGGCATATTTCTTACTCCTATCCATCGCTCGGGCATCTGTCTAAAGCCTAGCCCACCCTCGGGCTCCTGCCTTATGCCTAGCCCGCCCTGGGGCTCCTGCCTTATGCGTAGCCCGCCCTGGGGCTCCTGCCTTATGCCTAGCCCGCCCTGGGGCTCCTGCCTTATGCCTAGCCCGCCCTGGGGCTCCTGCCTTATGCCTAGCCCGCCCTGGGGCTCCTGCCTTATGCCTAGCCCTCCCTGGGGCTTCTGCCTTATGCCTAGCCCGCCCTGGGGCTCCTGCCTTAAGCCTTAAATGCACTGGGGCTCCTGCCTTATGCCTAGCCGGCCCTGGGGCTCCTGCCTTATGCCTCCTGCCTTATGCCTAGTCGGCCCTGGGGCTCCTGCCTTAAACCTAGCCCTCACTGGGGCTCCTGCCTTATGCCTAGCCCGCCCTGGGTCTCCTGCCTTATGCCTAGCCCGCCTTGGGGCTCCTGCCTTATGCCTAGCCTGCCCTGGGGCTCCTGCCTTATGCCTAGCCTGCCCTGGGGCTCCTGCCTTATGCCTAGCCCACCTTGGGGCTCCTGCCTTATGCCTAGCCTGCCCTGGGGCTCCTGCCTTATGCCTAGCCCGCCCTGGGGCTCCTGCCTTATGCCTAGCCCGCCCTGGGGCTCCTGCCTTATACCTAGCCCGCCCTGGGACTCCTGCCTTATGTCTAACCCGCCCTGGGGCTCCTGCCTTATGCCTAACCCGCCCTGGGGCTCCTGCCTTATGCCTAACCCGCCCTGGGGCTCCTGCCTTATGCTTAGCCCGCCCTGGGGCTCCTGCCTTATGACTAACCCGCCCTGTGGCTCCTGCCTTATGACTACCCCGCCCTGGGGCTCCTGCCTTATTACTAACCCGCCCTGGGGCTCCTGCCTTATGCTTAGCACGCCCTGGGGCTCCTGCCTTATGCCTAGCCCACCCCGGGGCTCCTGCCTTATGCCTAGCCCGCCCCGGGGCTCCTGCCTTATGCCTAGCCCGCCCCGGGCTCCTGCCTTATGCCTAGCCCGCCCCGGGGCTCCTGCCTTATGCTTAGCCCGCCCCGGGGCTCCTGCTTTAAGCTCAGTCCGCCCTGGGGCTCCTGCCTTAAGCCTAGCCCGCCCTGGGACTCCTGCCTTAAGCCTAGCCGGCCCTGGGGCTCCTGCCTTAAGCATAGCCCGCCCCGTGGCTCCTGCCTTATGCCTAGTCCGCACCGGGGCTCCTGCCTTAAGCCTAGCCCGCCCTGGGGCTCCTGCCTTAAGCCTAGCCCACCCTGGGGCTCCTGCCTTAAGCCTAGCCCACCCTGGGACTCCTGCCTTAAGCCTAGCCGGCCCTGGGGCTCCTGCCTTAATCCTAGCCCGCCCCGTGGCTCCTGCCTTATGCCTAGCCCGCACCGGGGCTCCTGCCTTATGCCTAGCCCGCCCTGGGGCTCCTGCTTTATGCCTAGCCCGCCCTGGGGCTCCTGCCTTATGCCTAGCCCGCCCTGGGGCTCCTGCCTTATGCCTAGCCTGACATGGGGCTCCTGCCTCATGCCTAACCCGCCCTGGGGCTCCTGCCTTATGCCTAGCCCGCCCTGGGTCTACTGCCTTATGCCTAACCCGCCCTGGGGCTCCTGCCTTATGCCTAACCCACCCTGGGGCTCCTGCCTTATGCCTAACCCACCCTGGGGCTCCTTCCTTACCCGCCCTGGGGCTCCTGCCTTATGCCTAGCCCGCCCTGGGGCTCCTGACTTATGCCTAGCCCGCCCTGGGGCTCCTGACTTATGCCTAGCCCGCCCTGGGGCTCCTGACTTATGCCTAGCCTGCCCTGCGGCTCCTGACTTATGCCTAGCCCACCCTGGGGCTCCTGACTTATGCCTAGCCCGCCCTGGGGCTCCTGACTTATGCCTAGCCCACCCTGGGGCTCCTGCCTTATGCCTAGCCCGACCTGGGGCTCCTGCCTCATGCCTAACCCGCCCTGGGGCTCCTGCCTTATGCCTAGCCCGCCCTGGGTCTACTGCCTTATGCCTAACCCACCCTGGGGCTCCTGCCTTATGCCTAACCCGCCCTGGGGCTCCTGCCTTATGCCTAACCCGCCCTGGGGCTCCTGCCTTATGCCTAACCCGCCCTGGGGCTCCTTCCTTACCCGCCCTGGGGCTCCTGCCTTATGCCTAGCCCGCCCTGGGGCTCCTGACTTATGCCTAGCCCGCCCTGGGGCTCCTGACTTATGCCTAGCCCGCCCTGGGGCTCCTGACTTATGCCTAGCCCGCCCTGCGGCTCCTGACTTATGCCTAGCCCGCCCTGGGGCTCCTGACTTATGCCTAGCCCGCCCTGGGGCTCCTGACTTATGCCTAGCCCACCCTGGGGCTCCTGCTTTATGCCTAGCCCGACCTGGGGCTCCTGCCTCATGCCTAACCCGCCCTGGGGCTCCTGCCTTATGCCTAGCCCGCCCTGGGTCTACTGCCTTATGCCTAACCCGCCCTGGGGCTCCTGCCTTATGCCTAACCCGCCCTGGGGCTCCTGCCTTATGCCTAACCCGCCCTGGGGCTCCTTCCTTACCCACCCTGGGGCTCCTGCCTTATGCCTAGCCCGCCCTGGGGCTCCTGCCTTATGCCTAGCCCGCCCTGGGGCTCCTGACTTATGCCTAGCCCGCCCTGGGGCTCCTGCCTTATGCCTAGCCCGCCCTGGGGCTCCTGCCTTATGCCTAGCCCGCCCTGGGGCTCCTGACTTATGCCTAGCCCGCCCTGGGGCTCCTGACTTATGCCTAGCCCGCCCTGGGGCTCCTGACTTATGTCTAGCGTTTATTACTTTTCTTTGTTGTATTGTCTTTAACTTAATGTCAGTTAGGCACACAAAACAAGGCAGTACACTCTTCGCTCTTGTCCAGTCTGAATGCACATGCACGACTGTAAGTGGGGAAGAAGGCATTACCCATTTACGGAGGACAGACAAGAAGTGCCTGGTCGCTTGGAGCATGGGGTTGTGGAGTGGCCCCGCTCTGTACAACAAAGGATCTAGCCCTCAATGTCCAAGTACACAGTAGGGGGGTGAAAACTAGCTCTTCACCCCTATGGGTGCCTAACCTTTTATGCAAAGAATGCAAAGAGTTAGCCTTATTCCTAGCCTGCCCTTTGGCTCCTGCCCTTGGGCATATTTCTTACTCCTATCCATCGCTCGGGCATCTGTCTAAAGCCTAGCCCACCCTCGGGCTCCTGACTTATGCTTAGCCCGACCTGGGGCTCCTGCCTTATGCCTAGCCCGCTCTGGGGCTCCTGCCTTATGCGTAGCCCGCCCTGGGGATCCTGTCTTATGCCTAGCCCGCCCTGGGGCTCATGCCTTATGCCTAGCCCGCCCTGGGGCTCCTGCCTTATGCTTAGCCCGCCCTGGGGCTCCTGCCTTATGCTTAGCCCGCCCTGGGGCTCCTGCCTTATGCCTAGCCCTCCCTGGGGCTCCTGCCTTATGCCTAGCCCGCCCTGAGGCTCCTGCCTTAAGCCTTAAATGCACTGGGGCTCCTGCCTTATGCCTAGCCGGCCCTGGGGCTCCTGCCTTAAACCTTAGATGCACTGGGGCTCCTGCCTTATGCCTAGCCGGCCCTGGGGCTCCTGCCTTATGCCTCCTGCCTTATGCCTCCTGCCTTATGCTTCCTGCCTTATGCTTTCTGCCTTATGCCTCCTGCCTTATGCCTCCTGCCTTATGCCTAGCCGGCCCTGGGGCTCCTGCCTTATGCCTAGCCCTCACTGGGGCTCCTGCCTTATGCCTAGCCCGCCCTGGGTCTCCTGCCTTATGCTTAGCCCACCTTGGGGCTCCTGCTTTATGCCTAGCCTGCCCTGGGGCTCCTGCCTTATGCCTAGCCCGCCCTGGGGCTCCTGCCTTATGCCTAGCCTGCCCTAAGGCTCCTGCCTTATGCCTAGCCCCCCCTGGGGCTCCTGCCTTATACCTAGCCCGCCCTGGGGCTTCTGCCTTATGCCTAACCCACCCTGGGGCTCCTGCCTTATGCCTAACCCGCCCTGGGGCTCTTGCCTTATGCTTAGCCCGCCCTGGGGCTCCTGCCTTATGACTAACCCGCCCTGGGGCTCCTGCCTTATGACTAACCCGCCCTGGGGCTCCTGCCTTATGACTAACCCGCCCTGTGGCTCCTGCCTTATGGTTAGCCCGCCCTTGGGCTCCTGACTTAAGCCTAGCCCGCCCTGGGGCTCCTGCCTTAAGCCTAGCCCGCCCTGGGACTCCTGCCTTAAGCCTAGCCGGCCCTGGGGCTCCTGCCTTAAGCCTAGCCGGCCCTGGGGATCCTGCCTTAAGCCTAGCCCACCCTGGGGCTCCTGCCTTAAGCCTAGCCGGCCCTGGGGCTCCTGCCTTAAGCCTAGCCGGCCATGGGGCTCCTGCCTTATGCCTAGCCCGCCCCATGGCTCCTGCCTTATGCCTAGCCGGCCCTGGGTCTCCTGCCTTATGCCTAGCCCGCCCCGGGGCTCCTGCCTTATGCCTAGCCCGCCCTGTGGCTCCTGCCTTATGCCTAGCCCGCCCCGGGGCTCCTGCCTTATGCCTAGCCCGCCCCGGGGCTCCTGCCTTATGCCTAACCCGCCCTGGGGCTCCTGCCTTATGCCTAACCTGCCCTGGGGCTCCTGCCTTATGCTTAGCCCGCCCTGGGGCTCCTGCCTTATGACTAACCCGCCCTGGGGCTCCTGCCTTATGACTAACCCGCCCTGGGGCTCCTGCCTTATGCTTAGCCCGCCCTGGGGCTCTTGCCTTAAGCCTAGCCCGCCCTTGGGCTCCTGCCTTAAGCCTAGCCCGCCCTGGGACTCCTGCCTTAAGCCTAGCCGGCCCTGGGGCTCCTGCCTTAAGCCTAGCCCGCCCCGTGGCTCCTGCCTTATGCCTAGCCCGCACCGGGGCTCCTGCCTTACGCCTAGCCCGCCCCGGGGCTCCTGACTTATGCTAATCCCGCCCTGGGGCTCCTGGCTTATGCCTAGCCCGCACTTGGGCTCCTGCCTTATGCCTAGCCCGCCCCGGGGATCCTGCCTTATGCCTAGCCCACCCTGTGGCTCCTGCCTTATGCCTAGCCCGCCCCGGGGCTCCTGCCTTATGCCTAGCCTGCCCCGGGGTTCCTGCCTTATGCCTAACCCGCCCTGGGGCTCCTGCCTTATGCCTAACCCGCCCTGGGGCTCCTGCCTTATGCTTAGCCCGCCCTGGGGCTCCTGCCTTATGACTAACCCGCCCTTGGGCTCCTGCCTTATGACTAACCCGCCCTGGGGCTCCTGCCTTATGCTTAGCCCGCCCTGGGGCTCTTGCCTTAAGCCTAGCCCGCCCTTGGGCTCCTGCCTTAAGCCTAGCCCGCCCTGGGACTCCTGCCTTAAGCCTAGCCGGCCCTGGGGCTCCTGCCTTAAGCCTAGCCCGCCCCGTGGCTCCTGCCTTATGCCTAGCCCGCACCGGGGCTCCTGCCTTACGCCTAGCCCGCCCCGGGGCTCCTGACTTATGCTAATCCCGCCCTGGGGCTCCTGGCTTATGCCTAGCCCGCACTTGGGCTCCTGCCTTATGCCTAGCATGCCCTGGGGCTCCTGCCTTATGCCTAGCCCGCCCTGGGGCTCCTGCCTTATGCCTAGCCCGCCCTGGGGCTCCTGCCTTATGCCTAGCTCGCCCTGGGGCTCCTGCCTTATGCCTAGCTCGCCCATGGGGCTCCTGCCTTATGCCTAGCCCACCCTGGGGCTCCTGCCTTATGCCTAGCCTGCCCTGGGGCTCCTGCCTTATGCCTAGCCCGCCCTGGGGCTCCTGCCTTATGCCTAGCCCGCCCTGGGGCTCCTGCCTTAAGCCTTAAATGCACTGGGGCTCCTGCCTTATGCCTAGCCGGCCCTGGGGCTCCTGCCTTAAACCTTAAATGCACTGGGGCTCCTGCCTTATGCCTAGCCGGCCCTGGGGCTCCTGCCTTATGCCTCCTGCCTTATGCCTAGCCAGCCCTGGGGCTCCTGCCTTATGCCTAGCCCTCACTGGGGCTCCTGCCTTATGCCTAACCCGCCCTGGGGCTAATGCCTTATACCAACCCGCCCTGGGGCTCCTGCCTTATGCCTAGCCCGCCCTGGGGCTCCTGCCTTATGCCTAGCCCACCCTGGGGCTCCTGCCTTATGCCTAGCCCGCCCTGGGGCTCCTGCCTTATGCCTAACCCGCCCTGGGGCTCCTGCCTTATGCCTAACCCGCCCTGGGGCTCCTGCCTTATGCCTAACCCGCCCTGGGGCTCCTGCCTTATGCCTAATCCGCCCTGGGGCTCCTGCCTTATGCTTAGCCCGCCCTGGGGCTCCTGCCTTATGACTAGCCCGCCCCGGGGCTCCTGACTTATGCTAATCCCGCCCTGGGGCTCCTGGCTTATGCCTAGCCCGCACTGGGGCTCCTGCCTTATGCCTAGCATGCCCTGGGGCTCCTGCCTTATGCCTAGCCTGCCCTGGGGCTCCTGCCTTATGCCTAGCCCGCCCTGGGGCTCATGCCTTATGCCTAGCCCGCCCTGGGGCTCCTGCCTTATGCCTAGCCCGACCTGGGGCTCCTGCCTTATGCCTAGCCCGACCTGGGGCTCCTGCCTCATGCCTAACCCGCCCTGGGGCTCCTGCCTTATGCCTAGCCCGCCCTGGGTCTACTGCCTTATGCCTAACCCGCCCTGGGGATCCTGCCTTATGCCTAACCCGCCCTGGGGATCCTGCTTTATGCCTAACCCGCCCTGGGGATCCTGCCTTATGCCTAACCCGCCCTGGGGCTCCTGCCTTATGCATAACCCGCCCTGGGGCTCCTGCCTTATGCCTAACCCAACCTGGGGCTCCTTCCTTACCCGCCCTGGGGCTCCTGCCTTATGCTAAGCCCGCCCTGGGGCTCCTGACTTATGCCTAGCCCGCCCTGGGCTCCTGACTAATGCCTAGCCCGCCCTGGGGCTCCTGACTTATGCCTAGCATTTATTACTTTTATTTGTTGTATTGTCTTTAACTTAATGTCGGTTAGGCACACAAAACAAGGCAGTACACTCTTCGCTCTTGTCCAGTCTGAATGCACATGCACGACTGTAAGTGGGGAAGAAGGCATTACCCATTTACGGAGGACAGACAAGAAGTGCCTGGTCGCTTGGAGCATGGGGTTGTGGAGTGGCCCCGCTCTGTACAACAAAGGATCTAGCCCTCAATGTCCAAGTACACAGTAGGGGGGTGAAAACTAGCTCTTCACCCCTATGGGTGCCTAACCTTTTATGCAAAGAGTGCAAAGAGTTAGCCTTATTCCTAGCCTGCCCTTTGGCTCCTGCCATTGGGCATATTTCTTACTCCTATCCATCGCTCGGGCATCTGTCTAAAGCCTAGCCCACCCTCGGGCTCCTGACTTATGCTTAGCCCGCCCTGGGGCTCCTGCCTTATGCCTAGCCCGCCCTGGGGCTCCTGGCTTATGCGTAACCTGCCCTGGGGCTCCTGCCTTATGCCTTAAATGTACTGGGGCTCCTGCCTTATGCCTAGCCTGCCCTGGGGCTCCTGCCTTATGCCTAGCTGGCCCTGGGGCTCCTGTCTTAAGCCTAGCCCGCCCTGGGGCTCCTGCCTTATGCTAATTCTGCCCTGGGGCTCCTGCCTTAAGCCTAGCGCACCCTCGGCCTCCTGCATTATGCTAATACAGCCCTGGGGCCCCAGCCTTATGCCTAGCCTGCCCTGGGGCGCCTGCCTTAAGCCTAGCCTACCCTGGGGCTCCTGCCTTATGCCTAGCCCACCCTGGGGCTCCTGCCTTATGCCTCGCCCGCCCTGGGGCTCCTGCCTTATGCCTAGCCCGCCCCGGGGCTCCTGCCTTATGCTTAGCCCACCCTGGGGCTCCTGCCTTATGCCTAGCCCACCCTGGGGCTCCTGCCTTAAGCCTAACCCGCCCAGGTGCTCCTGCCTTAAGCCTGACCCGCCCTGGGGCTCCTGCCTTATGCCTTAAATGCACTGGGGCTCCTGTCTTAAGCCTAGCCCGCCCTGGGGCTCCTGCCTTATACGTAGCCCGCCCTGGGGCTCCTGCCTTACGCCTAACCTGCCCTGGGGCTCCTGCCTTATGCCTAGCCCGCCCTGGGGCTCATGCCTTACGCCTAGCCCTCCCTGGGGCTCCTGCCTTACGCCTAGCCCTCCCTGGGGCTCCCGCCTTATGCCTAGGCGGCCCTGGGGCTCCCGTCTTACGCCTAGCCGGCCCTGGGTCTCCCGTCTTACGCCTAGCCGGCCCTGGGTCTCCCGCCTTACGGCTAGCCGGCCCTGGGGCTACCGCCTTACGGCTAGCCCGCCCTGGGGCTCCCGCATTACGCCTAGCCGGCCCTGGGGCTCCCGTCTTACGCCTAGCCGGCCCTGGGGCTCCCGTCTTACGCCTAGCCGGCCCTGGGGCTCCCGCCTTACGGCTAGCCCGCCCTGGGGCTCCTGCCTTATGCTAATTCTGCCCTGGGGCTCCTGCCTTAAGCCTAGCGCACCCTTGGCCTCCTGCCTTATGCTAATACCGCCCTGGGGCCCCAGCCTTATGCCTAGCCTGCCCTGGGGCACCTGCCTTAAGCCTAGCCTACCCTGGGGCTCCTGCCTTATGCCTAGCCCGCCCTGGGGCTCCTGCCTTATGCCTAGCCCGCCCTGGGGATCCTGCCTTATGCCTATCCCGCCCTGGGGCTCCTGCCTTATGCTTAGCCCAATCTGGGGCTCCTGCCTTATGCCTAGCCCACCCTGGGGCTCCTGCCTTAAGCCTAACCCGCACAGGTGCTCCTCCCATAAGCCTAACCTGCCCTGGGGCTCCTGCCTTATGCCTTAAATGCACTGGGGCTCCTGTCTTAAGCCTAGCCCGCCCTGGGGCTCCTGCCTTATACGTAGCCCGCCCTGGGGCTCCTGCCTTACGCCTAACCCGCCCTGGGGCTCCTGCCTTTCGCCTAGCCCGCCCTGGGGCTCCTGCCTTACGCCTAGCCCTCCCTGGGTCTCCTGCCTTAAGCCTAGCCGGTCCTGGGGCTCCTGGCTTATGCGTAACCCGCCCTGGGGCTCTTGCCTTATGCCTTAAATGTACTGGGTCTCCTGCCTTATGCCTAGCCTGCCCTGGGGCTACTGCCTTATGCCTAGCCGACCCTGGGGCTCCTGTCTTAAGCCTAGCCCGCCCTGGGGATCCTGCCTTATGCTAATTCTGCCCTGGGGCTCCTGCCTTAAGCCTAGCGCACCCTCTGCCTCCTGCCTTATGCTAATACAGCCCTGGGGCCCCAGCCTTATGCCTAGCCTGCCCTGGGGCGCCTGCCTTAAGCCTAGCCTACCCTGGGGCTCCTGCCTTATGCCTAGCCCACCCTGGGGCTCCTGCCTTATGCCTAGCCCACCCTGGGGCTCCTGCCTTATGCCTAGCCCGCCCTGGGGCTCCTGCCTTATGCCAAGCACGCCCTGGGACTCCTGCCTTATGCCTAGCCCGCCCTGGGGCTCCTGCCTTATGCTTAGCCCACCCTGGGGCTCCTGCCTTATGCCTAGCCCACCCTGGGGCTCCTGCCTTAAGCCTAGCCCGCCCTGGGACTCCTGCCTTATGCCTAGCCGGCCCTGGGGCTCCTGTCTTGAGCCTAGCCCGCCCTGGGGCTCCCGCCTTACGCCTAGCCGGCCCTGGGGCTCCCGTCTTACGCCTAGCCGGCCCTGGGGCTCCCGCCTTATGGCTAGCCGGCCCTGGGGCTACCGCCTTACGGTTAGCCCGCCCTGGGGCTCCCGCCTTACGCCTAGCCGGCCCTGGGGCTCACGTCTTACGCCTAGCCGGCCCTGGGGCTCCCGCCTTACGGCTAGCCCGCCCTGGGGCTCCTGCCTCATGCTAATTCTGCCCTGGGGCTCCTGCCTTAAACCTAGCGCACCCTCGGCCTTATGCCTTAAATGCACTGGGGCTCCTGTCTTAAGCCTAGCCCGCCCTGGGGCTCCTACCTTATGCATAGCCCGCCCTGGGGCTATTGCCTTACGCCTAGCCCACCCTGGGGCTCCTGCCTTATGCCTTGCCCTCCCTGGGGCTCATGCCTTACACCTAGCCCTCCCTGGGGCTCCCGCCTTACACCAAGCCCGCCCAGGGGCTCCAGCCTTACAACTAGCCGGCCCTGGGGCTCCAGCCTTATGCCTAGCCGGCCCTGGGGCTCCCGCCTTATGCCTAGCCGGCCCTGGGGGTCCCGCCTTATGCCTAGCCGGCCCTGGGGCTCCCGCCTTATGCCTAGCCGGCCCTGGGGCTCCCGCCTTACGGCTAGCCCACCCTGGGGCTCCTGCCTTATGCTAATTCTGCCCTGGGGCTACTGCCTTAAGCCTAGCGCACCCTTGGCCTCCTGCCTTATGCTAATACCGCCCTGGGGCCCCAGCCTTATGCCTAGCCTGCCCTGGGGCGCCTGCCTTAAGCCTAGCCTACCCTGGGGCTCCTGCCTTATGCCTAGCCCGCCCTGGGGCTCCTGCCTTATGCCTAGCCCGCCCTGGGGATCCTGCCTTATGCCTAGACCGCCCTGGGGATCCTGCCTTATGCCTAGCCCGCCCTGGGGCTCCTGCCTTATGCTTAGCCCAATCTGGGGCTCCTGCCTTATGCCTAGCCCACCCTGGGGCTCCTGCCTTAAGCCTAACCCGCACAGGTGCTCCTCCCATAAGCCTAACCTGCCCTGGGGCTCCTGCCTTATGCCTTAAATGCACTGGGGCTCCTGTCTTAAGCCTAGCCCGCCCTGGGGCTCCTGCCTTATACGTAGCCCGCCCTGGGGCTCCTGACTTACGCCTAACCCGCCCTGGGGCTCCTGCCTTACGCCTAGCCCGCCCTGGGGCTACTGCCTTACGCCTAGCCCTCCCTGGGTCTCCTGCCTTAAGCCTAGCCGGTCCTGGGGCTCCTGGCTTATGCGTAACCTGCCCTGGGGCTCTTGCCTTATGCCTTAAATGTACTGGGTCTCCTGCCTTATGCCTAGCCTGCCCTGGGGCTACTGCCTTATGCCTAGCCGGCCCTGGGGCTCCTGTCTTAAGCCTAGCCCGCCCTGGGGATCCTGCCTTATGCTAATTCTGCCCTGGGGCTCCTGCCTTAAGCCTAGCGCACCCTCTGACTCCTGCCTTATGCTAATACAGCCCTGGGGCCCCAGCCTTATGCCTAGCCTGACCTGGGGCGCCTGCCTTAAGTCTAGCCTACCCTGGGGCTCCTGCCTTATGCCTAGCCCACCCTGGGGCTCCTGCCTTATGCCTAGCCCGCCCTGGGGCTCCTGCCTTATGCCTAGCCCGCCCTGGGGCTCCTGCCTTATGCCAAGCCCGCCCTGGGGCTCCTGCCTTATGCCAAGCCCGCCCTGGGGCTCCTGCCTTATGCCTATCCCGCCCTGGGGCTCCTGCCTTATGCTTAGCCCACCCTGGGGCTCCTGCCTTATGCCTAGCCCACCCTGGGGCTCCTGCCTTAAGCCTAGCCCGCCCTGGGACTCCTGCCTTATGCCTAGCCGGCCCTGGGGTTCCTGTCTTGAGCCTAGCCCGCCCTGGGGCTCCTGCCTTATGCTAATTCTGCCCTGGGGCTCCTACCTTAAGCCTAGCGCACTCTCGGCCTCCTGCCTTATGCTAATCCCGCCCTGGGGCTCCAGCCTTATGCCTAGCCTGCCCTGGGGCACCTGCCTTAAGCCTAGCCTACCCTGGGGCTCCTGCCTTATGCCTAGCCCACCCTGGGGCTCCTGCCTTATGCCTAGCCCGCCCTGGGGCTCCTGCCTTATGCCTAGCCCGACCTGGGGCTCCTGCCTTATGCCTAGCCCGACCTGGGGCTCCTGCCTTATGCTTAGCACACTCTGGGGCTCCTGCCTTATGCCTAGCCCACCCTGGGGCTCCTGCCTTAAGCCTAACCCGCCCAGGTGCTCCTGCCTTAAGCCTAACCCGCCCTGGGGCTCCTGCCTTATGCCTTGAATGCACTGGGGCTCCTGTCTTAAGCCTAGCCCGCCCTGGGGCTCCTGCATTATACGCAGCCCGCCCTGGGGCTCCTGCCTTACGCCTAACCTGCCCTGGGGCTCCTGCCTTACGCCTAGCCCGCCCTGGGGCTCCTGCCTTACGCCTAGCCTTCCCTGGGGCTCCTGCCTTACGCCTAGCCCTCCCTTGGGCTTCAGGGTTATGCCTAACCCGCCCTGGGGCTCCCGCCTTACGCCTAGCCGGCCCTGGGGCTCTCGTCTTACGCCTAGCCGGCCCTGGGGCTCCCGCCTTACGGCTAGCCCGCCCTGGGGCTACCGCCTTACGGCTAGCCCGCCTTGGGGCTCCCGCCTTACGCCTAGCCGGCCCTGGGGCTCCCGCCTTACGCCTAGCCGGCCCTGGGGCTCCCGCCTTACGCCTAGCCCACCCTGGGGCTCCTGCCTTATGCTTAGCCCACCCTGGGGCTCCTGCCTTATGCCTAGCCCACCCTGGGGCTCCTGCCTTAAGCCTAGCCCGCCCTGGGACTCCTGCCTTATGCCTAGCCGGCCCTGGGGCTCCTGTCTTGAGCCTAGCCCGCCCTGGGGCTCCTGACTTATGCTAATTCTGCCCTGGGGCTCCTACCTTAAGCCTAGCGCACTCTCGGCCTCCTGCCTTATGCTAATCCCGCCCTGGGGCTCCAGCCTTATGCCTAGCCTGCCCTGGGGCACCTGCCTTAAGCCTAGCCTACCCTGGGGCTCCTGCCTTATGCCTAGCCCACCCTGGGGCTCCTGCCTTATGCCTAGCCCACCTTGGGGCTCCTGCCTTATGCCTAGCCCGCCCTGGGGCTCCTGCCTTATGCTTAGCCCACTCTGGGGCTCCTGCCTTATGCCTAGCCCACCCTGGGGCTCCTGCCTTAAGCCAAGCACGCCCTGGGACTCCTGCCTTATGCCTAGCCCGCCCTGGGGCTCCTGCCTTATGCTTAGCCCACCCTGGGGCTCCTGCCTTATGCCTAGCCCACCCTGGGGCTCCTGCCTTAAGCCTAACCCGCCCAGGTGCTCCTGCCTTAAGCCTAACCCGCCCTGGGGCTCCTGCCTTATGCCTTGAATGCACTGGGGCTCCTGTCTTAAGCCTAGCCCGCCCTGGGGCTCCTGCATTATACGCAGCCCGCCCTGGGGCTCCTGCCTTACGCCTAACCTGCCCTGGGGCTCCTGCCTTACGCCTAGCCCGCCCTGGGGCTCCTGCCTTACGCCTAGCCTTCCCTGGGGCTCCTGCCTTACGCCTAGCCCTCCCTTGGGCTTCAGGGTTATGCCTAACCCGCCCTGGGGCTCCCGCCTTACGCCTAGCCGGCCCTGGGGCTCTCGTCTTACGCCTAGCCGGCCCTGGGGCTCCCGCCTTACGGCTAGCCCGCCCTGGGGCTACCGCCTTACGGCTAGCCCGCCTTGGGGCTCCCGCCTTACGCCTAGCCGGCCCTGGGGCTCCCGCCTTACGCCTAGCCGGCCCTGGGGCTCCCGCCTTACGCCTAGCCGGCCCTGGGGCTCCCGCCTTACGCCTAGCCGGCCCTGGGGCTCCCGCCTTACGCCTAGCCGGCCCTGGGGCTCCCGTCTTACGCCTAGCCGGCCCTGTGGCTCCCGCCTTACGGCTAGCCCGCCCTGGGGCTCCTGCCTTATGCTAATTCTGCCCTGGGGCTCCTGCCTTAAACCTAGCGCACCCTCGGCCTCCTGCCTTATGCTAGTACCGCCCTGGGGCCCCAGCTTTATGCCTAGCCTTCCCTGGGGCGCCTGCCTTAAGCCTAGCCTACCCTGGGGCTCCTGCCTTATGCCTAGCCCGCCCTGGGGCTCCTGCCTTATGCCTAGCCTGCCCTGGGGATCCTGCCTTATGCCTAGCCCGCCCTGGGGCTCCTGCCTTATGCTTAGCCCAATCTGGGGCTCCTGCCTTATGCCTAGCCCACCCTGGGGCTCCTGCCTTAAGCCTAACCCGCTTAGGTGCTCCTGCCTTAAGCCTAACCCGCCCTGGGGCTCCTGCCTTATGCCTTAAATGCACTGGGGCTCCTGTCTTAAGCCTAGCCCGCCCTGGGGCTCCTGCCTTATACGTAGTCCGCCCTGGGGCTCCTGCCTTATGCCTAACCCGCCCTGGGGCTCCTGCCTTACACCTAGCCCGCCCTGGGGCTACTGCCTTACGCCTAGCCCTCCCTGGGTCTCCTGTCTTAAGCCTAGCCGGTCCTGGGGCTCCTGGCTTATGGGTAACCAGCCCTGGGGCTCCTGCCTTATACCTTAAATGTACTGGGGCTCCTGCCTTATGCCTAGCCTGCTCTGGGGCTCCTGCCTTATGCCTAGCCGGCCCTGGGGCTCCTGTCTTAAGCCTAGCCCGCCCTGGGGATCCTGCCTTATGCTAATTCTGCCCTGGGGCTCCTGCCTTAAGCCTAGCGCACCCTCTGCCTCCTGCCTTATGCTAATACAGCCCTGGGGCCCCAGCCTTATGCCTAGCCTGCCCTGGGGCGCCTGCCTTAAGCTTAGCCTACCTTGGGGCTCCTGCCTTATGCCTAGCCCACCTTGGGGCTCCTGCCTTATGCCTAGCCCGCCCTGGGGCTCCTGCCTTATGACTAGCCCGCCCTGGGGCTCCTGCCTTATGCCTAGCCCGCCCTGAGGCTCCTGCCTTATGCTTACCCCACCTGGGGCTCCTGCCTTTTGCCTAGCCCACCCTGGGGCTCCTGCCTTAAGCCTAGCCCGCCCTGGGGCTCCTGCCTTATGCATAGCCGGCCCTGGGGCTCCTGTCTTGAGCCTAGCCCGCCCTGGGGCTCCTGCCTTATGCTAATTCTGCCCTGGGGCTCCTACCTTAAGCCTAGCGCACTCTCGGCCTCCTGCCTTATGCTAATCCTGCCCTGGGGATCCAGCCTTATGCCTAGCCTGCCCTGGGGTGCCTGCCTTAAACCTAGCCTACCCTGAGATTCCTGCCTTATGCCTAGCCCGCCCTGGGGCTCCTGCCTTATGCCTAGCCCGCCATGGGGCTCCTGCCTTATGCTTAGCCCGCCCAGGTGCTCCTGCCTTAAGCCTAACCCGCCCTGGGGATCCTGCCTTATGCCTTTAATGCACTGGGGCTTATGTCTTATGCCTAGTCTGCCCTGGGGCTCCTGCTTTATGCCTAGCCAGCCCTGGGGCTCCTGCCTTATGCCTAGCCGGCCCTGGGGCTCCTGCCTTATGCTTAGCCCACCCTGGGGATTCTGCCTAATGCCTAGCCCACTCTGGGGCTCCTGCCTTATGCCTAGCCCGCCCTGGGGCTCCTGCCTTATGCTTAGCCCACCCTGGGGCTCCCGCCTTACGCCAAGCCCGCCCAGGGGCTCCTGCCTTATGCCTTGCCCTCCCTGGGGCTCCCGCCTTACGCCTAGCCGGCCCTGCGGCTCCCGACTTATGCCTAGCCGGCCCTGGGGCTCCCGCCTTATGCCTAGCCGGCCCTGGGGCTCCCGCCTTATGCCTAGCCGGCCCTGGGGCTCCCGCCTTATGCCTAGCCGGCCCTGGGGCTACCGCCTTATGCGAACCGGCCCTGGGGCTCCCGCCTTATGCCTAGCCGGCCCTGGGGCTCCCGCCTTATGCCTAGCCGGCCCTGGGGCTCCAGCCTTATGCCTAGCCGGCCCCGGGGCTCCCGCCTTATGCCTAGCTGGCCCCGGGGCTCCCGCCTTATGCCTAGCCGGCCCCGGGGCTCCCGCCTTATGCCTAGCCGGCCCCGGGGCTCCCGCCTTATGCCTAGCCGGCCCTGGGGCTCCCGCCTTATGCGAACCGGCCCTGGGGCTCCCGCCTTATGCCAAGCTGGCCCTGGGGCTCCAGCCTTATGCCTAGCCCACCCTGGAGCTCCCGCCTTATGCCTAGCCGGCCCTGGTGCTCCCGACTTAGGCAGAGCCGGCCCTGGGGCTCCCGCCTTATGCCGAGGCGGCCCTGGGGCTCCCGCCTTATGCCAAGCCGGCCCTGGGGCTCCCGCCTTATGCCAAGCCGGCCCTGGGACTCCCGCCTTATGCCTAGCCGGCCCTGGGGCTCCCGCCTTATGCCTAGCCGGCCCTGGGGCTCCCGCCTTATGCCTAGCCGGCCCTGGGGCTCCCGCCTTATGCCTAGCCGGCCCTGGGGCTCCCGCCTTATGCCTATCCGGCCCTGGGTCTCCTGCCTTAAGCCTAGCCGGTCCTGGGGCTCCTGGCTTATGCGTAACCCGCCCTGGGGCTCCTGCCTTATGCCTTAAATGTACTGGGGCTCCTGCCTTATGCCTAGCCTGCCCTGGGGCTCCTGCCTTATGCCTAGCCGGCCCTGGGGCTCCTGTCTTAAGCCTAGCCGGCCCTGGGGCTCCTGTCTTAAGCCTAGCCCGCCCTGGGGCTCCTGCCTTATGCTAATTCTGCCCTGGGGCTCCTGCCTTAAGCCTAGAGCACCCTCGGCCTCCTGCCTTATGCTAATACAGCCCTGGGGCCCCAGCCTTATGCCTAGCCTGCCTTGGGGCGCCTGCCTTAAGCCTAGCCTACCCTAGGGCTCCTGCCTTATGCCTAGCCCAACCTGGGGCTCCTGCCTTATGCCTAGCCCGCCCTGGGGCTCATGCCTTATGCCTAGCCCGCCCTGGGGCTCCTGCCTTATGCTTAGCCGACCCTGGGGCTCCTGCCTTATGCCTAGCCCACCCTGGGGCTCCTGCCTTAAGCCTAACCCGCCCAGGTGCTCCTGCCTTAAGCCTAACCTGCCCTGGGGCTCCTGCCTTATGCCTTAAATGCACTGGGGCTCCTGTCTTAAGCCTAGCCCGCCCTGGGGCTCCTGCCTTATACGTAGCCTGCCCTGGGGCTACTGCCTTACGCCTAACCCGCCCTGGGGCTCCTGCCTTACGCCTAGCCCGCCCTGGGGCTCCTGCCTTACGCCTAGCCCTCCCTGGGGCTCCTGCCTTACGCCTAGCCCTCCCTGGGGCTCCAGGGTTATGCCTAGCCCGCCCTGGGGCTCCCGCCTTACGCCTAGCCGGCCCTGGGGCTCCCGTCTTACGCCTAGCCGGCCCTGGGGCTCCCGCCTTACGGCTAGCCGGCCCTGGGGCTACCGTCTAATGGCTAGCCCGCCATGGGGCTCCCGCCTTATGCCTAGCCGGCCCTGGGGCTCCCGTCTTACGCCTAGCCGGCCCTGGGGCTCCCGCTTTACGGCTAGCCCGCCCTGGGGCTCCTGCCTTATGCTAATTCTGCCCTGGGGCTCCTGCCTTAAGCCTAGCACACCCTCGGCCTCCTGCCTTATGCTAATACCGCCCTGGGGCCCCAACCTTATGACTAGCCTGCCCTGGGGCGCCTGCCTTAAGCCTAGCCTACCCTGGGGCTCCTGCCTTATGCCTAGCCCGCCCTGGGGCTCCTGCCTTATGCCTAGCCCGCCCTGGGGATCCTGCCTTATGCCTAGCCCGCCCTGGGGCTCCTGCATTATGCTTAGCCCAATGTGGTGCTCCTGCCTTATGCCTAGCCCATCCTGGGGCTCCTGCCTTAAGCCTAACCCGCACAGGTGCTCCTGCCTTAAGCCTAACCCGCCCTGGGGCTCCTGCCTTATGCCTTAAATGCACTGGGGCTCTTGTCTTAAGCCTAGCCCGCCCTGGGGCTCCTGCCTTACGCCTAACCCGCCCTGGGGCTCCTGCCTTACGCCTAACCCGCCCTGGGGCTCCTGCCTTACGCCTTGCCCGCCCTGGGGCTACTGCCTTACGCCTAGTCCTCCCTGGGTCTCCTGCCTTAAGCCTAGCCGGTCCTGGGGCTCCTTGCTTATGCGTAACCCGCCCTGGGGCTCCTGCCTTATGCCTTAAATGTACTGGGGCTCCTGCCTTATGCCTAGCCTGCCCTGGGGTTCCTGCCTTATGCCTAGCCGGCCCTGGGGCTCCTGTCTTAAGCCTAGCCCGCCCTGGGGATCCTGCCTTATGCTAATTCTGCCCTGGGGCTCCTGCCTTAAGCCTAGCGCACCCTCGGCCTCCTGCCTTATGCTAATACAGAACTGGGGCCCCAGCCTTATGCCTAGCCTGCCCTGGGGCGCCTGCCTTAAGCCTAGCCTACCCTGGGGCTCCTGCCTTATGCGTAGCCCGCCCTGGGGCTCCTGCCTTACGTCTAACCCGCCCTGGGGCTCCTGCCTTACGCCTAGCCCGCCCTGGGGCTACTGCCTTACGCCTAGCCCTCCCTGGGGCTCCTGCCTTACGCCTAGCCCTCCCTGGGGCTACAGGGTTACGCCAGCCCGCCCTGGGGCTCCCGCCTTACGCCTAGCCGGCCCTGGGGCTCCCGTCTTACTCCTAGCCGTCCCTGGGGCTCCCGCCTTACGGCTAGCCGTCCCTGGGGCTGCCTCCTTACGCCTAGCCGGCCCTGGGGCTCCCGCCTTACGCCTAGCCGGCCCTGGGGCTCCCGTTTTACGCCTAGCCGGCCCTGGGGCTCCCGTTTTACGCCTAGCCGGCCCTGGGTCTCCCGCCTTATGCCTAGCTGGCCCTGGGGATTCCGCCTTATGCCTAGCCGGCCCTGGGGCTCCCGCCTTATGCCTAGCCTTTCCTGGGGCTCCCGCCTTAAGCCTAGCATGTCCTGGGGCTCCCGCCTTATGCCTAGCCTTCCCTGGGGCTCCCGCCTTATGCCTAGCCTTCCCTGGGGCACCTGCCTTATGCCTTGCCTGCCCTGAGGCACCCGCCTTATGCCTTGCCGGCCCTGGGGCTCCCGTCTTATGCCTAGCCGGCCCTGGGGCTCCCGCCTTATGCCTAGCCGGCCCTGGGGCTCCCGCCTTATGCCTAGCCAGCCCTGGGACTCCCGCCTTATGCCTTGCCAGCCCTGGGGCTCCCGTCTTATGCCTAGCCGGCCCTTGGGCTCCCGCCTTATGCCTAGCCGGCCCTGGGGCTCCCGCCTTATGCCTAGCCGGCCCTGGGACTCCCGCCTTATGACTAGCGGGCCCTGGGGCTCCTGCCTTATGCCTAGCCCGCCTTGGGGCTCCAGCCTTATGCCTAGCCCGCCTTGGGGCTCCTGCCATAAGCCTAACCCGCCCTGGGGCTCCTGCCTTATGCCTTAAATGCACTGGGGCTCCTGTCTTAAGCTTAGCCCGCACTGGGGCTCCTTCCTTACGCCTAGCCGGCCCTGGGGCTCCCGCCTTATGCCTAGCCGGCCCTGGGACTCCCGCCTTATGCCTAGCCGGCCCTGGGGCTCCCGCCTTATGCCTAGCCGGCCCTGGGGGTCCCGCCTTATGCCTAGCCGGCCCTGGGGCTCCCGCCTTATGCCTAGCCGGCTCTGGGGCTCCCGCCTTATGCCTAGCCGGCACTGGGGCTCCCGCCTTATGCCTAGCCGGCCCTGGGGCTCCCGCCTTATGCCAAGCTGGCCCTGGGGCTCCAGCATTATGCCTAGCCCGCCCTGGGGCTCCCGCCTTATGCCTAGCCGGCCCTGGTGCTCCCGACTTAGGCAGAGCCGGCCCTGGGGCTCCCGCCTTATGCCGAGGCGGCCCTGGGGCTCCCGCCTTATGCCAAGCCGGCCCTGGGGCTCCCGCCTTATGCCTAGCCGGCCCTGGGACTCCCGCCTTTTGCCTAGCCGGCCCTGGGGCTCCCGCCTTATGCCTAGCCGGCCCTGGGGCTCCCGCCTTATGCCTAGCCGGCCCTGGGGCTCCCGCCTTATGCCTAGCCGGCCCTGGGGCTCCCGCCTTATGCCTATCCGGCCCTGGGTCTCCTGCCTTAAGCCTAGCCGGTCCTGGGGCTCCTGCCTTATGCCTAGCCTGCCCTGGGGCTCCTACCTTATGCCTAGCCGGCCCTGGGGCTCCTGTCTTAAGCCTAGCCGGCCCTGGGGCTCCTGCCTTATGCTAATTCTGCCCTGGGGCTCCTGCCTTAAGCCTAGCGCACCCTCGGCCTCCTGCCTTATGCTAATACAGCCCTGGGGCCCCAGCCTTATGCCTAGCCTGCCTTGGGGCGCCTGCCTTAAGCCTAGCCTACCCTGGGGCTCCTGCCTTATGCCTAGCCCAACCTGGGGCTCCTGCCTTATGCCTAGCCCGCCCTGGGGCTCCTGCCTTATGCCTAGCCCGCCCTGGGGCTCCTGCCTTATGCTTAGCCGACCCTGGGGCTCCTGCCTTATGCCTAGCCCACCCTGGGGCTCCTGCCTTAAGCCTAACCCGCCCAGGTGCTCCTGCCTTAAGCCTAACCTGCCCTGGGGCTCCTGCCTTATGCCTTAAATGCACTGGGGCTCCTGTCTTAAGCCTAGCCCGCCCTGGGGCTCCTGCCTTATACGTAGCCCGCCCTGGGGCTACTGCCTTACGCCTAACCCGCCCTGGGGCTCCTGCCTTACGCCTAGCCCGCCCTGGGGCTCCTGCCTTACGCCTAGCCCTCCCTGGGGCTCCTGCCTTACGCCTAGCCCTCCCTGGGGCTCCAGGGTTATGCCTAGCCCGCCCTGGGGCTCCCGCCTTACGCCTAGCCGGCCCTGGGGCTCCCGTCTTACGCCTAGCCAGCCCTGGGGCTCCCGCCTTACGGCTAGCCGGCCCTGGGGCTACCGTCTTATGGCTAGCCCGCCATGGGGCTCCCGCCTTATGCCTAGCCGGCCCTGGGGCTCCCGTCTTACGCCTAGCCGGCCCTGGGGCTCCCGCTTTACGGCTAGCCCGCCCTGGGGCTCCTGCCTTATGCTAATTCTGCCCTGGGGCTCCTGCCTTAAGCCTAGCGCAACCTCGGCCTCCTGCCTCATGCTAATACCGCCCTTGGGCCCCAGCCTTATGACTAGCCTGCCCTGGGGCGCCTGCCTTAAGCCTAGCCTACCCTGGGGCTCCTGCCTTATGCCTAGCCCGCCCTGGGGCTCCTGCCTTATGCCTAGCCCGCCCTGGGGATCCTGCCTTATGCCTAGCCCGCCCTGGGGCTCCTGCCTTATGCTTAGCCCAATGTGGTGCTCCTGCCTTATGCCTAGCCCATCCTGGGGCTCCTGCCTTAAGCCTAACCCGCACAGGTGCTCCTGCCTTAAGCCTAACCCGCCCTGGGGCTCCTGCCTTATGCCTTAAATGCACTGGGGCTCTTGTCTTAAGCCTAGCCCGCCCTGGGGCTCCTGCCTTACGCCTAACCCGCCCTGGGGCTCCTGCCTTACGCCTAACCCGCCCTGGGGCTCCTGCCTTACGCCTTGCCCGCCCTGGGGCTACTGCCTTACGCCTAGTCCTCCCTGGGTCTCCTGCCTTAAGCCTAGCCGGTCCTGGGGCTCCTTGCTTATGCGTAACCCGCCCTGGGGCTCCTGCCTTATGCCTTAAATGTACTGGGGCTCCTGCCTTATGCCTAGCCTGCCCTGGGGCTCCTGCCTTATGCCTAGCCGGCCCTGGGGCTCCTGTCTTAAGCCTAGCCCGCCCTGGGGATCCTGCCTTATGCTAATTCTGCCCTGGGGCTCCTGCCTTAAGCCTAGCGCACCCTCGGCCTCCTGCCTTATGCTAATACAGAACTGGGGCCCCAGCCTTATGCCTAGCCTGCCCTGGGGCGCCTGCCTTAAGCCTAGCCTACCCTGGGGCTCCTGCCTTATGCGTAGCCCGCCCTGGGGCTCCTGCCTTACGTCTAACCCGCCCTGGGGCTCCTGCCTTACGCCTAGCCCGCCCTGGGGCTACTGCCTTACGCCTAGCCCTCCCTGGGGCTCCTGCCTTACGCCTAGCCCTCCCTGGGGCTACAGGGTTACGCCAGCCCGCCCTGGGGCTCCCGCCTTACGCCTAGCCGGCCCTGGGGCTCCCGTCTTACTCCTAGCCGGCCCTGGGGCTCCCGCCTTACGGCTAGCCGGCCCTGGGGCTGCCTCCTTACGCCTAGCCGGCCCTGGGGCTCCCGCCTTACGCCTAGCCGGCCCTGGGGCTCCCGTTTTACGCCTAGCCGGCCCTGGGGCTCCCGTTTTACGCCTAGCCGGCCCTGGGTCTCCCGCCTTATGCCTAGCTGGCCCTGGGGCTTCCGCCTTATGCCTAGCCGGCCCTGGGGCTCCCGCCTTATGCCTAGCCTTTCCTGGGGCTCCCGCCTTAAGCCTAGCATGTCCTGGGGCTCCCGCCTTATGCCTAGCCTTCCCTGGGGCTCCCGCCTTATGCCTAGCCTTCCCTGGGGCACCTGCCTTATGCCTTGCCTGCCCTGAGGCACCCGCCTTATGCCTTGCCGGCCCTGGGGCTCCCGTCTTATGCCTAGCCGGCCCTGGGGCTCCCGCCTTATGCCTAGCCGGCCCTGGGGCTCCCGCCTTATGCCTAGCCAGCCCTGGGACTCCCGCCTTATGCCTTGCCAGCCCTGGGGCTCCCGTCTTATGCCTAGCTGGCCCTGGGGCTCCCGCCTTATGCCTAGCCGGCCCTGGGGCTCCCGCCTTATGCCTAGCCGGCCCTGGGACTCCCGCCTTATGACTAGCCGGCCCTGGGGCTCCTGCCTTATGCCTAGCCCGCCTTGGGGCTCCTGCCTTATGCCTAGCCCGCCTTGGGGCTCCTGCCATAAGCCTAACCCGCCCTGGGGCTCCTGCCTTATGCCTTAAATGCACTGGGGCTCCTGTCTTAAGCTTAGCCCGCACTGGGGCTCCTTCCTTACGCCTAGCCGGCACTGGGGCTCCCGTCTTACGCCTAGCTGGCCATGAGGCTCCCGACTTACGCCTAGCCGGCCCTGGGGCTCCCGCCTTACGACTAGCCTGCCCTGGGGCTCCCGCCTTACGACTAGCCGGCCCTGGGGCTCCCGCCTTACGAATAGCCGGCCCTGGGGCTCCCGCCTTATGCCTAGCCGGCCCTGGGGCTCCCGCCTTATGCCTAGCCGGCCCTGGGGCTCCCGCCTTATGCCTAGCCGGCCCTGGGGCTCCCGCCTTATGCCTAGCCGGCCCTGGGGCTCCCGCCTTATGCCTAGTCGGCCCTGGGGCTCCCGCCTTATGCCTAGCCGGCCCTGGGGCTCCCGCCTTATGCCGAGCCGGCCCTGGGGCTCCCGCCTTATGCCTAGCCGGCCCTGGGGCTCCCGCCTTATGCCTAGCCGGCCCTGGGGCTCCCGCCTTTTGCCTAGCCGGCCCTGGGGCTCCCGCCTTATGCCTAGCCCGCCTTGGGGCTCCTGCCTTATGCCTAGCCCGCCTTGGGGCTCCTGCCTTAAGCCTAGCCTGCACAGGTGCTCCTGCCTTAAGCCTAACCCGCCCTGGGGCTCCTGCCTTATGCCTTAAATGCACTGGGGCTCTTGTCTTAAGCCTAGCCCGCCCTGGGGCTCCTGCCTTATACGTAGCCCGCCCTGGGGCTCCTGCCTTACGCCTAACCCGCCCTGGGGCTCCTGCCTTACGCCTTGCCCGCCCTGGGGCTACTGCCTTACGCCTAGTCCTCCCTGGGTCTCCTGCCTTAAGCCTAGCCGGTCCTGGGGCTCCTTGCTTATGCGTAACCCGCCCTGGGGCTCCTGCCTTATGCCTTAAATGTACTGGGGCTCCTGCCTTATGCCTAGCCTGCCCTGGGGCTCCTGCCTTATGCCTAGCTGGCCCTGGGGCTCCTGTCTTAAGCCTAGCCCGCCCTGGGGATCCTGCCTTATGCTAATTCTCCCCTGGGGCTCCTGCCTTAAGCCTAGCGCACCCTCGGCCTCCTGCCTTATGCTAATACAGAACTGGGGCCCCAGCCTTATGCCTAGCCTGCCCTGGGGCGCCTGCCTTAAGCCTAGCCTACCCTGGGGCTCCTGCCTTATGCGTAGCCCGCCCTGGGGCTCCTGCCTTACGTCTAACCCGCCCTGGGGCTCCTGCCTTACGCCTAGCCCGCCCTGGGGCTACTGCCTTACGCCTAGCCCTCCCTGGGGCTCCTGCCTTACGCCTAGCCCTCCCTGGGGCTACAGGGTTACGCCAGCCCGCCCTGGGGCTCCCGCCTTACGCCTAGCCGGCCCTGGGGCTCCCGTCTTACTCCTAGCCTGCCCTGGGGCTCCCGCCTTACGGCTAGCCGGCCCCGGGGCTGCCTCCTTACGCCTAGCCGGCCCTGGGGCTGCCTCCTTACGCCTAGCCGGCCCTGGGGCTCCCGCCTTACGCCTAGCCGGCCCTGGGGCTCCCGTTTTACGCCTAGCCGGCCCTGGGGCTCCCGTTTTACGCCTAGCCGGCCCTGGGGCTCCCGTTTTACGCCTAGCCGGCCCTGGGTCTCCTGCCTTATGCCTAGCTGGCCCTGGGGCTTCCGCCTTATGCCTAGCCGGCCCTGGGGCTCCCGCCTTATGCCTAGCCTTTCCTGGGGCTCCCGCCTTAAGCCTAGCATGTCCTGGGGCTCCCGCCTTATGCCTAGCCTTCCCTGGGGCTCCCGCCTTATGCCTAGCCTTCCCTGGGGCACCTGCCTTATGCCTTGCCTGCCCTGAGGCACCTGCCTTATGCCTTGCCGGCCCTGGGGCTCCCGTCTTATGCCTAGCCGGCCCTGGGGTTCCCGCCTTATGCCTAGCCGGCCCTGGGGCTCCCGCCTTATGCCTAGCCAGCCCTGGGACTCCCGCCTTATGCCTTGCCAGCCCTGGGGCTCCCGTCTTATGCCTAGCCGGCCCTGGGGCTCCCTCCTTATGCCTAGCCGGCCCTGGGGCTCCCGCCTTATGCCTAGCCGGCCCTGGGACTCCCGCCTTATGACTAGCCGGCCCTGGGGCTCCTGCCTTATGCCTAGCCCGCCTTGGGGCTCCTGCCTTATGCCTAGCCCGCCTTGGGGCTCCTGCCATAAGCCTAACCCGCCCTGGGGCTCCTGCCTTATGCCTTAAATGCACTGGGGCTCCTGTCTTAAGCTTAGCCCGCACTGGGGCTCCTTCCTTACGCCTAGCCGGCTCTGGGGCTCCCGTCTTACGCCTAGCTGGCCATGAGGCTCCCGACTTACGCCTAGCCGGCCCTGGGGCTCCCACCTTACGACTAGCCGGCCCTGTGGCTCCCGCCTCACGACTAGCCGGCCCTGGGGCTCCCGCCTTACGACTAGCCGGTCCTGGGGCTCCCGCCTTATGCCTAGCCGGCCCTGGGGCTCCCGCCTTATGCCTAGCCGGCCCTGGGGCTCCCGCCTTATGCCTAGCCGGCCCTGGGGCTCCCGCCTTATGCCTAGCCGGCCCTGGGGCTCCCGCCTTATGCCTAGCCGGCCCTGGGGCTCCCGCCTTATGCCTAGCCGGCCCTGGGGCTCCCGCCTTATGCCTAGCCGGCACTGGGGCTCCCGCCTTATGCCTAGCCGGCCCTGGGGCTCCCGCCTTATGCCTAGCCGGCCCTGGGGCTCCCGCCTTATGCCTAGCCGGCCCTGGGGCTCCCGCCTTATGCCTAGCCCGCCTTGGGGCTCCTGCCTTATGCCTAGCCCGCCTTGGGGCTCCTGCCTTAAGCCTAGCCTGCCCTGGGGCTCCTGCCTTACGCCTAGCCCTCCCTGGGGCTCCCGCCTTACGCCTAGCCATCCCTGGGGCTCCCGCCTTACGCATAGCCCGCCCTGGGACTCCCGCCTTACGCCTAGCCGGCCCTGGGGCTCCCGTCTTACGCCTAGCCGGCCCTGGGGCTCCCGCCTTACGCCTAGCCGGCCCTGGGACTCCCGCCTTATGCCTAGCCAGCCCTGGGGCTCCCGCCTTACGAATAGCCGGCCCTGGGACTCCCGCCTTATGCCTAGCCGGCCCTGGGGCTCCCACCTTATGCCTAGCCGGCCCTGGGGCTCCCGCCTTACACCTAACCGGCCCTGGGGCTCCCGCCTTACGAATAGCCGGCCCTGGGGCTCCTGCCTTACGCCTAGCCGGCCCTGGGGCTCACGCCTTATGCCTAGCCGGCCCTGGGGCTCCCGCCTTATGCCTAGCCGGCCCTGGGGATCCCGCCTTATCCCTAGCCTGTCCTGGGGCTCCCGCCTTAAGCCTAGCCTGTGCTGGGGCTCCCGCCTTATGCCTAGCCTGCCCTGGGGCTACGGACTTAAGCCTTGCCGGCCCTGGGGCTCCCGCCTTATGCCTAGCCTTCCCTGGGGCATCCGCCTTATGCCTAGCCTTCCCTGGGGCATCCGCCTTATGCCTTGCCTGCCCTGGGGCTCACGACTTAAGCCTTGCCGGCCCTGGGGCTCCTGCCTTATGCCTAGCCGGCCCTGGGGCTCCCGCCTTATGCCTAGCTGGCCCTGGGGCTCCCGCCTTATGCCTAGCCGGCCCTGGGGCTCCCGCCTTATGCCTAGCCGGCCCTGGGGCTCCCGCCTTATGCCTAGCCCGCCTTGGGGCTCCCGCCTTATGCCTAGCCCGCCTTGGGGCTCCTGCCTTATGCCTAGCCCACCTTGGGGCTCCTGCCTTAAGCCTAGCCTGCCCTGGGGCTCCTGCCTTACGCCTAGCCCTCCCTGGGGCTCCTGCCTTACGCTTAGCCTTCCCTGGGGCTCCCGCCTTACACATAGCCCGCTCTGGGGCTCCCGCCTTACGCCTAGCCGGCCCTGGGGCTCCCGTCTTACGCCTAGCCGGCTCTGGGGCTCCCGCCTTACGCCTAGCCGGCCCTGGGACTCCCGCCTTACGCCTAGCCGGCCCTGGGGCTCCCGCCTTATGCCTAGCCGGCTCTGGGGCTCCCATCTTATGCCTAGCCGGCCCTGGGCTCCTGCCTTAAGCCTAGCCCGCCCTGGGGCTCCTGCCTTAAGCCTAGCCCGCCCTCAGGCTCCTGCCTTAAGCCTAGCCCACCCTCGGGCTCCTGCCTTATGCCTAACCTGCCCTGGGGCTCCTGCCTTATGCCTTAAATGCACAGGGGCTCCTGTCTTATGCCTTAAATACACTGGGGCTCCTGTCTTATGCCTTAAATGCACTGGGGATCCTGTCTTAAGCCTAGCCTGCCCTGTAGCTCCTGCCTTATGCCTAGCCCGCCCTGTGGCTCCTGCCTTGAGCCTAGCCCGCCCTGGGGCTACTGTCTTATGCCAAGCCCACCCTGGGGCTCCTGCCTTATACCTTAAATGCACTGGGGCTCCTGTCTTAAGCCTAGCCTGCCCTGGGGTCCTGCCTTATGCCTGGCCCACCATGGGGCTCCTACCTTAAGCCTGGCCCGCCCTGGGGCTCTTGCCTTAAGCCTATCCCGCCCTGGGGCTCCTGCCTTATGCCTAGCCCACCCTGGGGCTCCTGCCTTAAGCCTAGCCCGCCCTGGGGCTCCTTCCTTATGCCTAGCCCGCCCTGGGGCTCCTGCCTTAAGCCTAGCCCGCCCTGGGGCTCCTGCCTTATGCCTAGCCCGCCCTGGGGCTCCTGCCTTAAGCCTTACCCGCCCTGGGGCTCTTGCCTTAACCGTAGCCTGCCCTGGTTCTCCTGCCTTATGCCTAACCCACCCTGGGGCTCCTGCCTTATGCCTTAAATGCACAGGGGTTCCTGCCTTAAGACTAGCCCGCCCTGGGGCTCCTGTCTTAAGCCTAGCCTGCCCTGGGGCTCCTGCCTTAAGCCTAGCCCGCCCTTGGGCTCCTGCCTTAAGCCGAGCCCGCCCCAGGGCTCCTGCCTTAAGCCTAGCCCACCCCGGGGCTCCTGCCTTAAGCCTAACCCGCCCCGGCGCTCCTGCCTTAAGCCTAGCCCGCCCTGGGCCTCCTGCCTTAATCCTAGCCCACCCTGGGGCTCTTGCCTTAAGCCTAGCCAGCCCTGGTTTTCCTGCCTTATGCCTAACCCACCCTGGGGCTCCTGCCTTATGCCTTAAATGCACAGGGGCTCCTGCCTTAAGACTAGCCCCCCCTGGGGCTCCTGCCTTAAGCCTAGCCCTCCCTGGGGCTCCTGCCTTAAGCCTAGCCTGCCCTGGGGCTCCTGCCTTAAGCCTATCCCGCCCTCGGGCTCCTGCCTTAAGCCTATCCCGCCCTCGGGCTCCTGCCTTAAGCCTATCCCGCCCTCGGGCTCCTGCCTTAAGCCTAGCCTGCCCTCGGGCTCCTGCCTTAAGCTTAGCCCACCCTCGGGCTCCTGCCTTAAGCTTAGCCCACCCTGGGGCTCCTGCTTTAAGCCTAGCCCGCACTGGGGCTCCTGCCTTAAGCCTAGCCCACAGTGGGGCTCCTGCCTTAAGCCTGTCCTGCCCTGGGGCTCCTGTCTTAAGCCTGTCCCGCCCTGGGGCTCCTACCTTAAGCCTAGCCTTCCCTGGGGCTCCTGCCTTAAGCCTAGCCCGCCCAGGGGCTCCTGCCTTATGCCTAACCTGTCCTGGGGCTCCTGCCTTATGCCTTAAATGCACAGGGGATCGTGTCTTAAGCCTAGCCCACCCTGGGGCTCCTGCCTTATGCCTAACCTGCTCTGGGGCTCCTGTCTTAAGCCGAACCTGCCCTGGGGCTCCTGCCTTACGCCTTAAATGCACATGGGCTCCTGTCTTAAGCCTAGCCCACCCTGGGGCTCCTGCCTTATGCCTAGCCCGCCTTGGGGCTCCTGCCTTAAGCCTAGCCTTTCCCTGGGGCACCTGCCTTATGCCTTAAATGCACAGGGGCTCCTGTCTTATGCCTAGCCCGCCCTGGGGCTCCTGCCTTATGCCTCATGCCTTATACCTAACCTGCCTTGGGGCTCCTGCTTTATGCCTTAAATGCACTGGGGCTCCTGCCTTATGCCTTAAATGCCCTGGGGCTCCTGTATTAAGCCTAGCCCGCCCTCGTGCTTCTGAGTTATGCCTAGCCGGCCCTGTGGCTCCTGCCTTAAGCCTAGCCCACCCTGGGGCTCCTGCCTTATGCCTAGCCCGCCCTGGGGCTCCTGCCTTAAGCCTAGTCTGCCATTGGGCTCCTGCCTTAAGCCTAGCCTACCCTGGGGCTCCTGCCTTAATCCTAGCCTGCCCTGGGGCTCCTGCCTTAAGCCTAGCTTGCCCTGGGGCTCCGGCTTTAAGCCTAGCCTGCCCTGGGGCTTCTGCCTTAAGCCTAGTCTTCCCTGCGGCTCCTGCCTTAAGCTAATCCTACCCTGGGGCTCCTGCCTTAAGCCTAACCCGCCCTGGGGCTCCAGCCTTATGCCTAGCCCGCCCTGGGGCTCCTGCCTTAAGCCTAACCCGCCCTGGGGCTACTGTCTTAACCCTAGCCCGCAGTGGGGCTCCTGCCTTAAGCCTAGCCCGCCCTTGGGATCCTGCCTTAAGCCTAGCCCGCCCTGGGGATCCTGGCTTAAGCCTAGACCGCCCTGTGGCTCCTGCCTTAAGCCTAGCCCACCCTGGGGCTCCTGCCTTAAGCCTATCCAGCCCTGGGGCTCCTGCCTTAAGCCTAGCCCGCCCTGGGGCTCCTGACTTAAGCCTAGCCCGCCCTGTGGCTCCTGCCTTAAGCCTAGCCTGCCCTGGGGCTCCTGCCTTAAGCCTAGATTGCCCTGGGGCTCCTGCCTTAAGCCTAGATTGCCCTGGGGCTCCTGCCTTAAGCCTAGATTGCCCTGGGGCTCCTGCCTTAAGCCTAGCCTGCCCTGGTGCTCCTGCCTTAAGCCTAGCATGCCCTCCGGCTCCTGCGTTAAGCCTAGCCTGCCCTGGGGGTCCTGCCTTATGCCTAGCCCGCCCTGGGGCTCCTGCCTTAAGCCTAGCCTGCCCTGTTGCTCCTGCCTTAAGCCTACCCTGCCCTGGGGCTCCTGCATTAAGCCTACCCTGCCCTGGGGCTCCTGCCTTAATCCTAGCCCGCCCTGGGGCTCTTGCCGTAAGCCTAGCCCGCCCCGGTTTTCCTGCCTTATGCCTAACCCACCCTGGGGCTCCTGCCTTATGCCTTAAATGCACAGGGGCTCCTGCCTTAAGCCTAGCCCGCCCTGGGGCTCCTGCCTTAAGTCTAGCCCACCCTGGGGCTCCTGCCTTAAGCCTAGCCTGCCCTGGGGCTCCTGCCTTAAGCCTATCCCGCCCTCGGGCTCCTGCCTTAAGCCTAGCCTGCCCTCGGGCTCCTGCCTTAAGCTTAGCCCATCCTCGGGCTCTTGCCTTAAGCTTAGTCCACCCTGGGGCTCCTGCTTTAAGCCTAGCCCGACCTGGGGCTCCTGCCTTAAGCCTAGCCCATCCTGGGGCTCCTGCTGTAAGCCTATCCCGCCCTGGGGCTCCTGACTTAAGCCTGTCCCTCCCATGGGCTCCTGCCTTAAGCCTAGCCTGCCCTGGGGCTCCTGCCTTATGCCTAACCTCTCCTGGGGCTCCTGCCTTATGCCTTAAATGCACAGGGGCTCCTTTCTTAAGCCTAGCCCGCCCTGGGGCTCCTGCCTTATGCCTAACCTGCTCTGGGGCTCCTGTCTTAAGCCTAACCTGCCCTGGGGCCCCTGCCTTATGCCTTAAATGCACAGGGGCTCCTGTCTTAAGCCTAGCCCACCCTGGGGCTCCTGCCTTATGCCTAGCCCGCCTTGGGGCTCCTGCCTTATGCCTAGCCCGCCTTGGGGCTCCTACCTTAAGCCTAGCCTGCACTGGGGCACCTGACTTATGCCTTAAATGCACAGGGGCTCCTGTCTTATGCCTAGACCACCCTGGGGCTCCTGCCTTATGCCTCCTGCCTTATACCTAGCCCGCCTTGGGGCTCCTGCCTTATGACTTAAATGCACTGGGGCTCCTGCCTTATGCCTTAAATGCACTGGGGCTCCTGTATTAAGCTTAGCCCGCCCTCGGGCTTCTGCCTTATGCCTAGACCGCCCTGTGGCTCCTGCCTTAAGCCTAGCCCGCCCTGGGGCTCCTGCCTTATGCCTAGCCCGCCCTGGGGCTCCTGCCTTAAGCCTAGTCTGCCATTGGGCTCCTGCCTTAAGCCTAGCCTACCCTGGGGCTCCTGCCTTAAGCCTAGCCTGCCCTGGGGCTCCTGCCTTAAGCCTAGCTTGCCCTGGGGCTCCGGACTTAAGCCTAGCTTGCCCTGGGGCTTCTGCCTTAAGCTTAGTCTGCCCTGCGGCTCCTGCCTTATGCTAATCCCACCCTGGGGCTCCTGCCTTAAGCCTAACCCGCCCTGGGGCTCCAGCCTTATGCCTAGCCCGCCCTGGGGCTCCTGCCTTATGCCTAGCCCGCTCTGGGGCTCCTGCCTTAAGCCTAACCCACCCTGGGGCTCCTGTCTTAACCCGAGCCCGCCCTGGGGCTCCTGCCTTAAGCCTAGTCTGCCCTGGGGCTCCTGCCTTAACCCTAGCCCGCCCTGGGGCTCCTGCCTTAAGCCTAGCCTGCCCTGAGGCTCCTGCCTTAAGCCTAGCCTGCCCTGAGGCTCCTGCCTTAAGCCTAGCCCGCCCTGGGGCTCCTGCCTTAAGCCTAGCCTGCCCTGGGGCTCCTGCCTTAAGCCTAGCCCGCCCTGGGGCTCCTGCCTTAAGCCTAGCCCGCTCTGGGGTTCCTGCCTTAAGCCTAACCCACCCTGGGGCTCCTGTCTTAACCCGAGCCCGCCCTGGGGCTCCTGCCTTAAGCCTAGTCTGCCCTGGGGCTCCTGCCTTAACCCTAGCCCGCCCTGGGGCTCCTGCCTTAAGCCTAGCCTGCCCTGGGGCTCCTGCCTTAAGCCTAGCCTGCCCTGGGGCTCCTGCCTTAAGCCTAGCCCGCCCTGGGGCTCCTGCCTTATGCCTAGCCTGCCCTGGGGCTCCTGCCTTAAGCCTAGCCCGCCCTGGGGCTCCTGCCTTAAGCCTAGCCCGCCCTGGGGCTCCTGCCTTAAGCCTAGCCCGCCCTGGGGCTCCTGCCTTAAGCCTAGCCCACCCTGGGGCTCCTGCCTTAAGCCTAGCCTGCCCTGAGGCTCCTGTCTTAAGCCTAGCCTGCCCTGAAGCTCCTGCCTTAAGCCTAGCCTGCCCTGGGGCTCCTGCCTTAAGCCTAGCCTGCCCTGAGGCTCCTGCCTTAAGCCTAGCCTTCCCTGGGGCTCCTGCCTTAAGCCTAGCCTGCCCTGGGGCTCCTGCCTTAACCCTAGCCCGCCCTGGGGCTCCTGCCTTAAGCCTAGCCCGCCCTGGGGCTCCTGCCTTAAGCCTAGCCCGCCCTGGGGTTCCTGCCTTCCTTAAGCTAAGTTTTCTCTGCTATTGTTTATATGAGTTTTTGTCTGGTTTACTTAGTTTTTGTGTTCAGCCAGCCCTGGCTGGGACTGGGCTGAATCCCCATTTTGTCTCTGATCAGTTGATCTCTTTTGCTCTGTCTTCAGAATACACCCGAGTGCTGATATAGTGATTTGAAGTCTAGCGACTTCAGGGCCTTTTTCTATCAGACGTGTTGGACATTCTTTTTAGTAGGGTTTTTTGCATGATTGCAGACAGCAGCTTTTCTTTCCTGTCCTTTCTAGTTAGCGAGGGCCCCATCGTTTGCTCAACCTATCTTTCTACCTGTGTCTGTTTTCATCTTGTTTCACCGACAATACATGTTGGGGGCTGTCTATTTCTTTGGGGTCTGCTCTGGGGCAGTTTAGATTTTCCCTTTCTTTGTTTAGGCTTATTTAGTTCTCCGGCCGTGACGAGGCATCTAGGATCACCGTAGGCACGCTCCACGGCTACTGCTAGTTGTTGTGGATAGGATCAGGGGTCTGCAATCCGCTACTTACCAACCTCTCCGGTTTTCTGGGCTTAGCTTGCTTTTTGTTTTTTCCTCCTCGGTGACTCATTCATAACAGAATCACCAGCCATACCGCAGATTCTAGGGTACTCAAAAGCAGGAGAGAATTGTAAAAAAAAAAAAATAGTGTCAGAATTTTTTTTTTATATGTATATTTTCTCCTCTTTTTCTCTGGGGCCGTAGGAGGATTCTTTTTTTTTTCTTCTTCTTGATGGAGATAAAGCAATTGTCTGATTGTGTGGAGCAACTCGCTGCTGAAGTGCGGGGAATTTCCGCCTATCTCACTCATTCACATGCTGTTGAACCAAGTATCCCTGCTCCTGATGTGTTTTCTGGGGATCGGTCTAAATTTTTGAATTTTAAGAATATTTGTAAATTATTTTTTGCCTTGAAGCCTAACTCATCGGGGAGCTCTGCGCAGCAGGTTAAAATTGTCATCTCCTTGCTGCCCAGCGATCCCCAGGATTGGGCGTTTTCTTTGACACCTGAAGATCCTGTTTTGACTAATGTGGATACATTTTTTCAAGCCTTGGGGTTGTTATATGATGAACCTAATGCTATTGATCAAGCTGAGAGAGCCCTATTGGCATTGAACCAGGGTCAGGATCCTGCAGTTATACTGTCAGAAATTCCAAAAGTGGGCGGTCCTTACTACATGGAATGATAGTGCATTGGCAGCTCTCTTTCGGAAGGGTTTGTCAGAGACTTTAAAAGATACTATGGTGGGATTTCATGTTCCCTCTGGTCTTGACGATTCTATATCATTAGCCATTCAAGTTGATCGGCGTTTACGTGAACGCAAGACTACACGGGAGGCGCTGCCACATTTTGAACAAATGTCTGAACCTATGCAATGTGATGGAGTTTTGTCTAGGGCGCAAAGTCAGGAGTTTAGAAGGTGTAATAAGCTGTGTTTTTTCTGTGGAGGTGCCTCTCATGTTATTTCTGTCTGCCTTAAACGAGAGAAACGTTTTGCACACACATTTGCTGTGGGTGGTGTACAACCTAAGTTTCTTTTGGCAATTACTCTGATCTGCTCCTTATCCATATTTTCCGCGAAGGCTTTTGTGGATTCATTAGCGGCCTTGAATCTAATGGACTTGGAATTTGCTAAACATTGTGGTTTTCCTATGACACCTCTGTGGACGCCTATTTCTTTGAGGGGTAATGATGCTACTCCTTTGGCGAAGAATAAACCTCAGATTTGGACCCAGGTGATAATGCGGGTCACCCCAGACCACCAAGAAAATTGCAGATTTTTTGATACCATTGTTCTGGGTTTTCCCTGGTTGCAAATCCATAATCCGGTTTTGGATTGGAAATCTGTGTCTGTGGTGAGTTTGGGTTGTCGGTGTGCTCTTGGTGACACTCATGTTTTCTCCACATCTCCCCAGTCGCATGATGTTCCTGACTATTTGGCTGATTTTTATGATGTATTTAGTGAGAGCAAGTCTGCGTGTTTGCCTCCTCATAGGAGTTATGACTGTGCAATTGAGTTGAGACCTGGGTGTAAATTTCCCAAGGGTCGACTTTTCAATTTATCTGTACCCGAAGACGAGGCTATGCGATCATATATTAAGGAGTCATTGGAGAAGGGTCATATTAGACCATCCTCTTCGCCCTTAGGTGGTGTTTTTTTTTTTTTCGTGGCCAAGAAGGATGGTTCATTAAGGCCTTGTATTGACGATCGTTCCCTCAACAAAATTACGGTTAAATTTCAGTATCCGTTACCCCTGATTTCTGATTTATTCTCCAGAGTTAAAGGTGCTTGCTGTTTTACTAAGCTTGACCTCAAGGGGGCGTATAATCTTATTCGCATCAAGCATGGGGATGAATGGAAGACGGCGTTTAATACTCCGGAGGGACATTTTGAGTACCTGGTGATGCCTTTTGGGCTCACTTATGCCCCTTCTGTCTTCCAATCCTTCATGAAAGATATTTTCGGGGACTTTGTGGATAAGTTTTTGATCATCTATCTGGATGATAATTTGATCTTTTCCAGGGATTAGGATTCTCATGTGGAACATGTTCGGACAATGTTCCAGATTTTGAGGGAGAATTCCTTCTATGTTAAGGGATCGAAGTGCCTTTTTGGTGTACAGAGGATTTCATTTTTGGGATTTATTTTGTCTCCGTCAACTATTGAAATGGACCCGGCCAAGGTACAGGCCATTCATGATTGGGTTCAACCCACTTCTTTGAAGGCTCTCCAGAAGTTTTTGGGTTTTGCTAATTTTTATCTTAAATTTATAGCTAATTTTTCTGGTATTGCTAAACCACTGACTGATTTAACTAAGAAGGGTGCTGATGTGCTGAATTGATCTTCAGAGGCTGTTTTGGCCTTTCAGGAGCTGAAGCGGAGGTTCACTTCTGCTCCAGTTTTGCGGCAACCTGATGTCTCACTTCCTTTTCAGGTGGAGGTAGACGCTTCAGAGATTGGTGCAGGAGCTGTTTTGTCCCAAAAAGATTCGGTGATGTCTAAAATGAATCCCTGTGCCTTCTTTTCCCGAAAGTTCACCCCATCTGAACGCAACTATGATGTGGGGAATCGGGAATTGTTAGCCATGAAATGGGCATTTGAGGAGTGGAGACATTGGTTGGAGGGAGCTAGACACCAAGTTGTGGTCCTCACTGACCACAAGAATTTGATTTACCTTGAGTCGGCCAAACGCTTGAATCCTAGGCAGGCTAGGTGGGCCTTGTTTTTCACGCATTTTGATTTTGTGGTCTCCTTTTCTTCTAGGCACTAAGAATGTTAAGGCAGACGCCCTTTCTAGGAGTTTCTTTGCTGATTCTCCTATTGTGACCAAGCCTACTACCATCCTAGGTGAGGGGGTAGTTCTTTCTGCCATCTCGCCCCATTTGAGACGTGCTCTGGAAGAATTCCAGGAGGACAAACCTGAGCGTTGTCCTATGGGAAAATTGTATGTTCATGACCAGTGGAGGAAGAGAGTGATGTCTGAAATTCATTGCTCCGCATTGGCTGGTCATCCAGGTATTTTTGGTACCAGAGATTTGGTGAGTCGGTCTTTTTGGTGGCCCGCCTTATCTCGTGATGTCAGGAATTTTGTGCAGTCCTGTGGGACTTGTTCCCGGTCTAAACCCTGTTCTCGCTCTAGTGGGTTGTTGATGGCCTTGCCGGTGCCTAAGAGGCCATGGACCCATATTTCAATGGATTTTATTTCTGATCTTCCTGTCTCTCAGAGAATGGCTGTTATCTGGGTGATTTGTGATAGATTTTCTACGATGGTCCATCTTGTACCACTCCCAAAGTTGCCATCTTCCTCAGAGTTGGTACCCTTGTTTTTACAACAGGTGGTTCGGTTGCATGGGATTCCTGAGAACATTGTATCGGACAGAGGAGTTCAGTTTGTTTCCAGATTCTGGAAAGCCTTTTGTTCCAAGCTGGGAATTCAGTTGTCCTTCTCCTCTGCGTTTCACCCTCAGACCAATGGGCAGACGGAGAGAACAAACCAGACTTTGGAGTCCTATTTGAGATGTTTTATATCTGCTGATCAGGATAATTGGGTTTCATTTTTGCCCTTGGCTGAATTCGCTTTAAATAATAGAGCTAGTTCTGCCACCTTGATGTTGCCCTTTTTCTGTAACTTTGGGTTTCATCCTCGATTTTCTTCAGTGCAAGTGGAATCTTCAGCCTGCCCAGGTGTTGACACTGTGGTAGAGAGTATGCAGCAGATTTGGGACCAAGTAGTGGATAAGTTGTCTCTCTCTCAGGAAAAGGCCCAGCAGTTTTCTAACCATCATTGGACCATTGGTCCCCGGTTTAAAGTGGGTGATATGGTTTGGTTGTCATCAAAGAATATCTCTATGAAGGTGGCTTCTCCAAAGTTCAAGCCAAGATTTATTGGACCTTACAAGATTTTGGAGATTTTTAATCTGGTTTCTTTTCGATTGGCTCTTCCTGTTACATTTAAGATCCATAACGTGTTTCATAAGTCGGTGTTGAAGAGATATGTTGAGCCAGTAGTTCCTATGGCTGCACCTCCTGACCCTGTATTGGTTGAAGGTAATGTGGAATATGAGGTAGAGAAAATACTGGATTCTCGTCTGGCTTGACGGAGACTACAGTATTTGGTCAAGTGGAAGGGTTATGGCCAGGAGGACAATTCTTGGGTCTCTGCCTCTGATATTCATGCCGATAGATTGGTTCGTGCTTTTCATCGGGCCCATCCTGATCGGCCCGGTGGTGTGGATGAGGGTTCGGTGACCCCTCCTCAAGGGGGGGTACTGTTGTGAGCTCATTTTTGGGTTTGCCTTTGGCTTCTGGTGAGGATTATGGAGCTGGCTGTGCTGACAGAGGACTAGTGAGTTCTCTATCTGGACTCACTCTGTTAGTGAAGGGAGGTAATGAAGCTGATCTAAATGGCAGAGACTGGCCACCTGAGGAGGAGGACTGCGATTGGCCATCAGGAGTTTCTGATTGGATTTAACGCAGCCGACTCCCTAGTTTCTTGCTGGTGATTTTTCCTGACTGGCTCCTGGCTTCCAGTTTGGTTCCTGCCTTCCTAAAGCTAAGTTTTCTCTGCTATTGTTCATATGAGTTTTTGTCTGGTTTACTTAGTTTTTGTGTTCAGCCTGCCCTGGCTGGGACTGGGCTGAATCCCCATTTTGTCTCTGATCAGTTGATCTTTTTTGCTCTGTCTTCAGAATATGCTGAGTGCTGATATAGTGATTTGAAGTCTAGCGACTTCAGGGCCTTTTTCTATCAGACGTGTTGGACATTCTTTTGGCAGGGTTTTTTGCGTGATTGCAGACAGCAGCTTTTCTTTCCTGTCCTTTCTAGTTAGCGAGGGCCCCATCGTTTGTTCAGCCTATCTTTCTACCTGTGTCTGTGTTTTCATCTTGTTTCACCGACAATACATGTTGGGGGCTGTCTATTGCTTTGGGGTCTGCTTTGGGGCAGTTTAGATTTTCCCTTTCTTTAGGCTTATTTAGTTCTCCCGCAGTGACGAGGCGTCTAGGATCACCGTAGGCATGCTCCACAGCTACTGCTAGTTGTTGTGGATAGAATCAGGGGTCTGCAGTCCGCTAGTTACCAACCTCTCTGGTTTTCTGGGCTTAGCTTGCTTTTTGTTTTTTCCTCCTCGGTGACTCATTCATAACAGCCCGCCCTGGGGCTCCTTCCTTATTCCTAGCCCGCCCTGGGGCTCCTTCCTTATTCCTAGCCCACCCGTGAGCTCCTGCCTTACGCCTAGCCTGCCCTTGGGCTCCTGCCTTATGCCTAGCCCACCCCTGGGCTCCTGCCTTATGCCTAGCCCACCTTGGGGCTCCTGCCTTATGTTTATCCCGCCTTGGGTCTCCTGCCTTAAGCCTAACCCGCCCTGGGGAGCCTGCTGTAAACCTAGCCAGCTCTGGGGCTCCTGCCTTAAGCATAGCTAGCCCTGGGGCTCCTGCCTTAAGCATAGCCAGCCCTGGGGCTCCTGCCCCTAGGCATATTCCTTATGCCTAGCCATCGCTATGGCATTTGTCTTAAGCCTAGCCCACCTTAAGCCTAGCCCACCCTGTGGCTCCTGCCTTATGCTTATCCCACCCTGGGGCTCCTGCCACGTGCATAGCCTGCCCTGGGGCTCCTGCCTTATTCCTTGCCCACCCTGGGGCTCCTGCCTTATGCCTAGCCTTCCCTGGGTCACCAGCCTTATGCATAGCCTTTATTAGTTTTATTTGTTGTATTTAACTTCATGTCGGTTAGGCACACAAAACAAGGCAGTACACTCTTCGCTCTTGTCCAGTCTGATTGCACATGTACGACTAAGTAGGGAGGAAGGCATTACCCATTTACAGAGGACAGACATGAAGGGTTTGGGGTTGTGGAGTGGCCCTGCTCTGTACAACAAAGGATCTAGTCCTCAATGTCCAAGTACACAGTAGGGGGGGTGAAAACTAGCTCTTAACCCCTATGGGTGCCTCACCTTTTATGCAAAGAGTTAGCCTTATGCTTTGCCTGCTCTTGGGCTCCAGCCCTTGGGCTTATTTCTTACGCCTAGCCTTCGCTATAGCACCTGTCTTAAGCCTAACCTGCCTTAAGCCTAGCCTGCCCTGGGACTCCTGCCTCATGTCTAGCTCACCCTGGGGCTCCTGCCTTATGCCTAGCCCGCCCTGGGGCTCCTGCCTTATGCCTACCCCACCCTGGGGCTCCTGCCTTATGACCACCCCGCCCTGGGGCATCTGCCTTATGCCTAGCCCACACTGGGGCTTCTGCCTTATGCCTAGCCTTGATGGATCTAGGCTGCTGTGCACACACATAGCAGCCCCGCCCTGCCCCAGGCTTCATAATTTGTACATCTGTGTCTGAGCCTGCATCGCCCTTCATCTGTGTTTGCTGGTTGGGCAGTGTGTGGAGGTTTAACCTGAAATGTCTGTGTTCAGTCCTGGTTGGCCTTTATCTGCACTTGCTTCATCTGGCTGCACGGGAGCGATCCAGACATGTTTCAGGTACATTTGTAACAGATATGCTCTTGCTTTTAAAATATTCAGGAGGCCGTAATGGCACAGTGAGTAATAAAAAATGTAGAGTAGGACCTCCCCCACATGAGATTGCCTTGGCGCGGCGGGGTGGCTCAATGTATTGATCAATATTTTGCCAAATGTCTCATTTTGATTACAGTTAGATATCAATATGTGCATTGCACTTCATGTTATGCGTTCTGACCATCGGCAGCGCTGGCTTCTCTCTTTTTATATTTGCTCCTGCCTTATGCCTACCCCGCCCTGGGGCTTCTGCCTTATGCCTAGCCCACCCTGGGGCTCCTGCCTTATGCTTTGCCCTCCCTGGGGCTCTTGCCTTATGCCTAGCCTGCCCTGTTGCTCCTGCCTTATGCCTAACCTGCCCTGGGGCTCCTTCCTTATGCCTAACCTGCCCTGGGGCCCTCCTGCCTTAAGCCTTGCCCGCCTTGATGCTTCCGCCTTATGCTTATCCCGCCCTGGGGCTCCTGCCTTATGGTTATCCAGTCATGGAGCTCCTGCCTGATGCTTATCCCGCCTTGGGGCTCCTGCCTTATGCATAGCCCGCCCTGGAGCACCTGCGATTTTGCTAGCGCCAGCGAGGTGCAACGTGGAACCTCACTGTGTCGGGAAGCAGGAGCAAGCAGGTGAGTATCACAGGCGGAAGGGATTGTAACACTAGTTCTGCACAGGTGGGTCACACACTATGTGCATATGCAGACCAGGCTGACCGATGCTAGTTCTGTGCAGGCAGATCACAAACATCATAATGACCATACACAGACGAAGGTGACCGATGCTAGTTCTGTGCAGGTGGGTCACACACATCACAATCGGCATATGTAGACCAAGCTGACCGAAGCAAATTCTGTGCACATGCATCACACACATCATAGTGAGAAGATGCAGACCAAGCTGATCGATGCTAGTTCTGTGCAGGTGGATCACACACATCACAATCAGCATGCGCAGACTAAGCTGACAGGTACTAGTTTTGTGCATGTGGATCACACACATTATAAAGAGGGGGGCTGGAAATAAGCGCAGCTAGATGGAGGCCACCATGACTGCGTTGGGCAGGTCAGGGTTTTTGAAAAATATGGGTGGACTTGGAAGGGATTGGGGGAGGCAGAAAAAAGGAGGAGTATTGGGAGGGGCAGAGGATGCTGGGGGAGAAAAGTGTGGGAAAAACCGCATTCTGGCACGGGAGGACGCCGAGAGAAGAAGACCCCGAACACCGACATTACCTGACCTGGCTGGATGGAGTTGGAGGCGCTGGTCGGGAGGCTGCGGGACGTGGCGAGGTCCAGGAGGGGAGGCTGGCTCCAGGAGCAGCTGTCTTCGCTGCTAAGTGAAGCCGGGACCCGGGAGAGTGCGGGCAGGAGGAGAACGCGGCCCTCAGAGAGACTTTCCCCAGAGGTAGCCATGCGCGGTAGGCGCATGCTCCGGAGCCCCTCCGGGGACCCTGCGGAGGCTGGGTGCAGCGGCGCGGCTCCCCCCAGCTGCTCCACCTCCGGCAGGAATCCAACCAGCCGGCCGGCTGGCGCATGAAGGCGGCGGGTCACCGCTGTGCGGCCTGCACAGGAAGGGAGGGCCACACCGGAAGGGGGCAGGCGTCACCGAGGGAGGTACCGACAGCGGTGCCTGTGAGGAGGCTGGCAGCGGCAGCCAGTCCAGATGGCGTCGGGGACACCGGGAGCAGCGGCGCGGCGGGCACCCCTAGTGGAGGTCATAGGGGGGGCCCAGTGAGGAAGACCACGAGGTGGAGAACTTCGGCGGGCGGGCAGCAGTAGTGCGAAGCTCTGCTGTCGGGCCCTGGCACTCCGCAGCTGACGGGGGAGCGGCGGGCAGCTGGGTCGAGCTGCCTTGCAGGGGACGTGGATCGGACCAGGCTAACCTGCCTGGGTCTCGCGGGCGGACTCGTTCGCGATCAAGGTTGAGGTCGGTGGTGCGGTGCGCTGCGGGTGCTCCGGTCCCCCCTGGTGACAAGGAGGCCAGGGGCGTGGGCCTGGGGCAGCCGAGCGGCGCAGAAGATTCCGACTCCACCAGTGAGCAGCGTCAGGATGGAGAGTGGCAAGATTCAGGATGTCCGGCTGGCGGGGACGCAGCACCCGCGCAGCTTGGTGAGTGTGAGTCCATGTATTGTCTGTCGCCCATAGGGGCTGTAACTAATGTAGCGGGAGTGAGTCAGGGGTTTGAATCGGGAGAGAGGGGGATGGGGGGAGCGAATGGAGCGGAGGCGCCTGGCCTGCGTGATATTTTGCTTAGCATGTCGCAAATGTTAAGGAGGATGGAAGGTGGGATGGCGAACGGGTCTGGGGTGTCACCGGCGGTAGCATCGATCGCGGGGACGGGGAATGGCCCAGCCATGGTGGGGGAAGCATTGGGACCAGTTGGAGGGGAGCGAGCATCTGTGGTGTGAGTACCCTTGTCCGGGGTGTCACCAGCGGGGGCGTGGATCCCGGGGATGGGGTCAGGAGCACACATGGCGAGCAAGGCAGTGAGGCCGGTTGGAGGGGGCCAAATACCAGTGGCAGGTGTATCTGTGTCGGTTCAGACAGAAAAAGAAATAGAGGATTCGGTGAGATTGGATGACCGAGCAAAAGGGGAGGTATATGTGTGTTTTGAGGGGCCTTTGGGTGCGCATTTGAAGAAAGAAGTGAAAGAGAAGATTTGGCGTGATGAGTACGTGGAGATTTTCTCCCTCCTTCCATTGGAAAAGTTTAATTTGGACAAGGGGAAGAAGGATGATAGTAAGAAGGAAGAAGACGAAAAGCGGAGGTGGCGGCTGATTCCGCAGACATTTGTTGGCTGCAGGCGTTTGCGATATTGGCGAGTGTGATTGGAGAGAAGTCTCCTGGCAATTGTTCTGGCTTGTTTTGCTATCTGGATGCGATTGGGGAGGCTCACCGTATGTATGGGGGTCAGGCATGGCTGCGCTACGATGAGCAATTTATGCAGAGGAAGGCGGTGCGGCCAGATTCAGTGGGACCAAAAAGACATCGGACTTTGGTTAAAGGTGATGGCGCCAGTTAGGTATGGGCAGTCCTTTCTTGGCATCGGAGGGAGTGGCAATCAGCAGGGAGGACACGGAAGTGGTAGTCAGGGGGCGTCAGGGGCAAAAGAGAAGTCAGGAGCGTGCTGGCAGTTCAACGAGGGTCAATGCAAGTATGGCAGTACCTGCAAGTTCAAGCATGTTTGCTCCCATTGCAACGGAAGTTCGCATGGGGCATCCAAATGTTTTAGGAAAGCAAGGGGTAAGCCAGCAGTGGCGGCCGGTAAAGGGGGAGATGCCGGTGAGGCTTCAAAAGATGGCCCCCTTTCTAAGTAGGTACCCTGATCGAGAAAAGGCTGGGGTGATACGGGATGGTTTTGCGGATGGTTTTATAATCCCTTCTCCTAGCCATACGGTCCCCTTTTTCGGTTAAGAATTTGAGTTCGGCTGACCTACATTCAGAGGTGGTGAGTGCCATAATAATGAAAGAAGTTGAATTGGGTAGGATGGCAGGCCCATTTCCGTTGGTCCCTGTAGAAGGGATGAATGTTTCCCCATTGGGGGTGGTTCCCAAGAAGGAACAGAATAAATTCAGGTTGATTCAACATTTATCTTACCCAAAGGGGTTGTCGGTAAATGACGGCATTGATCAGGAGTTGTGTTCGGTAGTATATACCTCATTTGACACGGCGGTGCAATGGGTTCGCAGGTACGGTAAGGGGGCCTTGTTGGCAAAAACTAACATTGAGTCTGCCTTCAGACTGCTACCGGTACACCCGGATAGCATCCCCTTGTTGGGATGTTTTTGGAAAGGAGGTTACTATTTGGATAGATGTTTCCCAATGGGTTGTGCAATTTTGTGTTCACTGTTTGAGACGTTCAGTACTTTTTTGGAATGGGTGGTTAGGGACGTTGCCGGCGTTCCGTCCGTGATTCATTATTTGGACGATTTCTTGTTCATAGGTTCACCAGATTCGGTTTTGTGTCAGAATACGTTGGCCGCGATGGAATGGGTGTCAGAGCTTTTTGTGGTGCCATTGGCGAGAGATAAGACCGAGGGTCCTTGCACGATCTTAAGTTTTTTGGGTATACTGATTGACTCAGAAAAAATGGAGTGTCGGGAACCGGAGGACAAATTGTCGTTGCTGAGGCTGGAAGTGCGGCGAGTGAGGAGATTGCGAAAGGTGACATTAAAAGTATTGCAGTCACTTTTAGGCAGGTTGAACTTTGCCTGCAGGATCATGCCCATGGGCCGGATTTTTTGCCGAAGGTTGTCGGGCACGACGGCGGGAGCTCGGTCGGCGCACCACTTTATTCGTTTGAATAGGGAACACCGGGACGATTTGGCGGTGTAGCACTGGTTTTTGGAGACTTACAATGGTAGATCTCTGATTCAACAGGAGATATTGAATGATTTCGACTGCGAAATCTATACGGACGCAGCTGGTGGCGTTGGTTACGGGCCGGATTGGTGGCGGCAAAGGCTTCACAAAAAATCTGTCTTTGTTGGAGTTGTTCCCCATTGTTGTGGCAGTACTAATTTGGGGTGAAATGTTCGAGAACCGCAGAGTTAGGTTTCACTGTGACAACATGAGTGTGGTGTCAGTGATCAACACTCTTCCCCCCCGGTTATTAAGCTAGCGAGAGAATTCGTTTTGCGGTGCTTGGAATTGAATGCGTGTTTATTCGGACTCCCATGACAGCACCACGAGAGAGGGGATCCGCCCTTTGGGAACAGGAAACCTACAGATACAAAAGGGCGGCACCTCTCCCACGCATCAGTTGGTTTCCTGTTCCAGGCCGGCCGGTATAGGTAGCGAGGGGGTCTCCTACCTCGGCCTGGTGTGGAGCTCCTGGAGGATGCCACGGTGGCCCAGGATGGGTGGCATGGCAGTGGTGGATACAGCAAGGAGCGGCGTCCGGAGGAGGTCCGTCTCCATATGTGCGCCGCCGGTAAGTATGCCCCCCGGGGGCTCCCAGCTCCGGCGGCGCGATCGCGGTGGATTGAGGGGGGCCGGCGCAGCTGCAGGGTGCTGGGGCCGGGGAGCGCTCCATGGTGGAGCTCCCGGGCGTCCCGTGTGACTTCCGGTCACGTCGGTGTCGCGGTGACATCAAGGGGCGGAGCCTCGGGGCGCTTCCGGGTAGGCGCCACTGCGCAGGCGCGGGGACCCAAGATGGTGGCGCCCATCGGGAGGACGCCGGTAAGCGCTGGTTCCCCTGCCCAAAGCGGCGCCAGCTGGGGAGGGGGGCCCTATTAGGGGGGAGGGCGCGGCAAGAGGAAATCTGCTGTCCGGAGGAGGGGTATATAGGCAGGACCCTAGATGGGTGCCTTGCCTTGGCCACATTATTGCAAGCCAGTAATGGAGAGCGATCAGGAGCAGCAGCAAAAGCAGCAACAACGGCGGCAACAGCGACAATCTTCACTGCCGCCCCTGGATGACCTTAGGCAGGTCAAACAGAAGAAGAAAGAGGCCCGTGACAGTAAGGAGCGTCCGGGACGAAGTGACCAGTCCAGTCATAAAAGCTCCTCTAGGCGGACAGGAGCATCGACTGAGAAAAATCCCCCTCATTCTCCGGTACTTGATTGTGGCACTGGTAAGTGATCTTCGTGAATATTCACTCAGTGACGGGGCCTCCTTCTGTGTTTTATTCTAGGGGAAGAAAGCTACGAGTAAAACCAGACACAGGGAATGCGCACTCTGTGCATGCCCGTTACCAGATTCATGCCCCAAAAAGTTATGACCCCCCTGTATCCAGCAGACAGTGGTGGAGGAGTCGCCCGAAGTAGCGGCATGTTTAAGGGATATAGTAAGGGCAGAGATGAAGGAAACCCTAAAATCCCTGTCCCAACTAGAGAGTGTAAGGGGTGAGGACTTGGTGGAGTCGGATTCCTCGACAGAGTGGAGGAGAAGTAAGGGCTCCCATATTTCATCTCCCTCGTCCTCCTCAGAAGAAGAGGACTCTGGTCGGTTTTGCCTGCCGCTCGACCGAGTAGACAAATTGGTAAAAGCGGTCAGAGGAACAATGGAGGTGGAGGAGCCAAAGCCTCAATTATTCATGCAAGATGTGATGTTCGGGGGGCTGGAGCAGAGGAAGCGTAGGGTCTTCCCACTAAATGAAAAGATCCAGGATCTCATCCGCAGAGAGTGGAAAAAGCCAGATAAAAGAGGATCGCTACCACCAGCCCTCAAGCGGAGATATCCCTTTGACGATTCAGCAATGAATACTTGGGACAAGGCCCCCAAATTAGATGCAGCTATTGCGAAAGCATCAAAAAGATCCTCGCTACCCTTTGAGGACATGGGGTCCCTTAAAGATCCTCTAGACAGGAAGGCAGATACCTTCCTTAAAAATACCTGGGAAATGGCAGCCGGTTCCTTGAGATCAGCAGTAGCATCGACTTGCACGGCCAGGTCCATGATGGTCTGGTTGGACCAGTTAGAGTCGCAGTTAAAACAAGGAACATCTAGACAGGCAATCCTTGGGGCCCTACCAATAATCCAGGATGGCGCAGCCTTCCTAGCAGATGCTTCGGCTGATGCAGTCAGAATGGCCGCCAGGGCAGCAGGACTCTCTAATGCGGCTCGGAGAGCCCTGTGGCTGAAGTGCTGGCCGGGAGATATTCAGTCCAGGGTGAAACTCTGTACTATCCCGTGTGAGGGGGAATATTTATTCGGAGCAGTCCTGGACGAACTACTGGAGAAGGCCGGGGATGATAAAAAGAAATTCCCAAATCTTTGGTCCGCATCTTACCGACGTCCGTTTAATAGAAGGAGATTCGGTCAAGGGAGAAGGCGTAACCCTTCACCTAATAGAGACCATCCCAGATGGGAGGATAGAAGGAGAAGAGGTACGGGCTTCATGTTCAGACGCTCGTCGAGAGAGCGAAAAAGACAGAACCAATGACTAGCAATTCCCGTGGGGGGTAGCCTGTCATCCTTCCTCCCAGCATTACTACAGGTCACCAATAGTGACTGGGTGCGGAATGTGATATCCACTGGACTCAGGTTGGAGTTCACTCAAGTCCCACGGGATACCTTTAAACCAACACCCTTAAGGTCTTCACCCTTCGAGCAAGCTGCTTTAGAAGCAGAGGTCTTGAACCTGTGTCTAAAAAACGTTCTGATAGAGGTTCCAGAGTCTGAGAGAGGAAGAGTGTTCTACTCTCCCTTATTCCTAATCCAAAAGCCGGATAAAACATTCAGAACGATTATTAATTTACGTTTCCTTAATGAATTTTTGGTTAAACGCACCTTTAAAATGGAATCCATTAGTTCTACAATAAAGATGCTGTTTGAAGGGTGTTTTATGGCGGTAGTGGACTTAAAAGACGCATACTATCATGTGCCAATCCACGCAGATTTCCAGCATTTCCTGAGAGTGGCGGTATCAATAGACGGTATAATCCGTCATTAGCAATATAGAGCCCTTCCCTTTGGTCTCTCAGCAGCGCCCCGGGTATTTACAAAAATAGTGGCCGAAGTTATGGCTCATTTACGGGAAGTTGACATCTTAATTATCCCATACTTGGATGATTTTTTGATTGTGGGAAATTCAGTAGATCATTGTCTATCTCAGATAAAAAAAAGCTAAGTCCAGATTAGAGAACCTCGGATGGATAATAAATTACGAGAAGTCCCGATTTCAGCCCTTAAAGGTCCATAAGTTTCTAGGCTTGCTGTTAAATTCAGAAACTCAGCAGTGTCTGTTACCCGTAGATAAATTACAGCAGATGCAGCAGCAGGTTCTTCGGGCAATCGATAGACCCTCCATGACCCTCAGGCAGGCCATGTCCCTGTTAGGCTCCCTAACCTCATGTATCCCAGCGGTAAAGTGGGCACAATTCCACACTAGGGCCCTTCAGAAAGACATCCTGGTTAATAGCAGAACCTTAGAGGGCTTCTTGCAGGGTCAGGTATTGCTAAGCCCCTCAACTATTACATCTCTTAGGTGGTGGCTCGATGTCGGAAATTTAGCCTCGGGGGTGCCCTGGGTGATGCAGATAACCCACGTAATAACCACAGACGCTAGTCCTTGGGGTTGGGAGGCCCATATGGGGGACATAGTGGTACAGGGACAGTGGGACTCCGATGCTGAGATCTCATCTAACCAGAGGGAGCTGCTGGCGATTGAATTGGCCATTAAAAAACTCATTATGTATCTACAGGGCCATCATGTGAGGATACTCTCGGACAGCCAGGTAGCGGTAGCCTATGTCAACCACCAAGGTGGAACCTGCTCCAACGCCCTGATGCGGATAACGGAACGTCTCCTTCAGATAGCAGAGAAAAATTTTCTATCTTTAACCGCTCCACATCAGCGGAAAAGACAACATGAAGGCAGACTTTCTAAGCCGCAGGGCCCTAAGGCAGGGAGAATGGGCTTTAAACTCAGACATCTACAACCAGATTGTCCGCAAATGGGGTCAACCGGAGGTGGACCTCTTTGCCACCAAGGAAAACAGGAAGGAAAAAACTTTCTGTTCCCTAAATCCCAGGGAAAATCCACTGGCCGTGGACACCCTCCTAATAAAATGGGACTTCTCGCTGGCTTATGCCTTTCTGCCTTTGAACCTTCTACCTCTGGTAGTGAGGAAGATCAGGGAAGACGGGACAAGAGTCATATTGATTGCCCCCTTCTGGCCCAGAAGGACCTGGTTTGCATGGTTGAGGACCATGTCAGTAAGCGATCCTTGGGTACTGCCGAACCTTCCAGATCTCCTCTACCAGGGGCCAGTCAACCACCCACAAGTAGCGGGACTCCATTTGACGGCATGGTGTTTGAGAGGACACTATTGAAGGATAGAGGGTTCTCAAAAAATGTAATCGATACACTCCTAAAAAGTAGGAAACAAACCACCACAGGTATCTATGCTAGAACCTGAGGCGATTCCTGTCCACCTGTGAGTTTAATATCAGGGATGGAATACCCGTAAAACAGATTCTAGAATTCCCCCAGAGGGGTCTCGAGTTGGGCCTTTCCACTAGTACATTGAAAGTACAAGTTTCATCTTTAGGGGCCCTATTTGCATGCGACATTGCCGGTAACCATTGGGTAGCGAGATTCATTAAGGCAGTTACCAGATCGAGACCCATACTCAAAGATAGGTGTATGCCTTGGGACTTAAGTTTAGTCCTGACAGCCATGACAGAGAAACCGTTTGAACCTCTGGATTCTGCTTCACTAAAAATGATATCACTTAAGACAGCCTTTTTGGTAGCAATAACATCTGCACGTAGAATAAGTGACATACAAGCACTTTCCAGATTGCCCCCTTACACAGAATTCTTACAGGATAGAGTAATCCTAAGGCCAGACCCGGCATACCTTCCCAAGGTAGCATCTCATTTTCATAGGACACAAGAGATAGTTCTGCCTTCCTTCCTCCCTAATCCAACCAATCCTAAAGAACAAAAACTTCAGGCTCTAGATGTTAAGAGATGCCTACTTAAATATTTAGTAGCCACAGATCCTTGGAGGAAGGAGAACGCATTATTTTTATCCTTCCAAGGTCCCAGGAAAGGGTATAGAGTGTCAAAGCGCACGTTAGCGAGGTGGATTAGGGAGGCTATCTCTCTTGCCTACACAGCAGGTGGCGGTCCGGCTCCACAGAACCTGAGGGCGCATTCCACTCGTGCCATGGCATCATTCTGGGCAGAGAGATCGGGAGTACCAATTGACCAGATATGTAAGGCGGCCACCTGGTCATCTCCTTCCACCTTTTTTAACCACTATCGGTTAGGCATGGGTGCCTCCTCAGATCTCACCTTCGGGCAAAGGGTGCTGCAGACTGTAGTCCCTCCCTAAATTAGTTTACATCTCTGTAATTCTCTTGTGGTGATGTCATAGGAGTCCGAATAAAGTATTAACTTACGTACCGGTAACGGTATTTTTTGGAAGCCCATGACAGCACCCTTAGTTCTCTCCCTTGTTCACGTATAAGGGTGCACCCCTTTGGAGGATTGTTTTTGCGAGTTCACCTTATGTGGGAGATGGTTTAAAGAATTGTAAATAGGATATATAGGTTGTATATATTGTGTATATGCGGTGTACTAACCATGGTAGCCTCTCAAGCTCTGTAATCCAACTGATGCGTGGGAGAGGTGCCGCCTTTTTGTATCTGTAGGTTTCCTGTTCCCGAAGGGCGGATCCCCTCTCTCGTGGTGCTGTCATGGGCTTCCGAAAAATACCGTTACCGGTACGTAACTTAATACTATTTCGGCCGTGCATGTGCCGGGAGTGCAAAATTCTATAGCGGATGCTTTGTCTCGTTTACAGTGGGAGCGGTTTCGGGAGCTGGCACCAGGCGCGGAGATCTCCGGAACGGAATGCCCTTCTCACTTGTGGTGGATTGTTATGGAGGAGCAGGAAGGTTGATTCATGAGTCGGTTACAAGCCAGACTTGGGCGTCATATGAGGCATCATGGCAAATATGGCAGAGTTGGGAGTCCCATTGGGGAGGTTTGGGGTCTGTGGAGGATAAAACGTTGGGGGTTTTGTTTTTGGTTGGTAGGGCAGCAGAGATGGGCTGGTCTATTTCAAGGGTTAACAAACTTATTGCTGGCCTTGCTTTTGGCTTTAAGTTGGAGGGTTCGGTGGATGTGATGAAGGATTTTCGGGTCATACAGGCTCTAAAAGGTTTTTGGAAGTGTAACCGGGTTTTTGACATGCGTAGACCGATCTCTTTTAGTATTTTGGAACAATTAGGTAGAGTCCTACAGGCGATTTGCTGTTCTAATTTTGAGGCGGCATTGTTCAAGTTAGCTTTTCTCTAGCGTTCTTTGGGGCTATGCGGTTGGGTGAACTAGTGTCGCTCAGTAGGGGCAGGGCAGGTGGCCTGCTTGATGAGGATGTTGAATTGGGGTCGTCAGGTATTGCCTTTTGGATTCTGCGTTCAAAAACTGATCAGCTCGGAAAAGGTAAGCGTGTGGTGTTGGGGAGTGTGGAGGGGGCTTTGATGTGCCCGAAAAGGTGTTTGGAGTTGTATTGGCATTTGTGGCCGGGTCGGCCCATTGTTGTGCTATGAAGACGGGGCGTTCTTGTCCCGTTTCCAGTTTATTGCGCTACTAAAAAGGGGTTTGGGAGAGTTGGGCCTCCCATCAGGCATGTATGGGTCGCATTCCTTTAGGATTGGGGCAGCATCTGAAGCTGAAAGTCTTGGCATGGGGGCGGACGCGATCAAGCGGATTGGTCGTTGGAGTTCGGGCTGCTACCAAACATATGTATGTCATTGATTGGAGTGGCATGGCTCGGACGGGGGGAATTAACGATTTTGTTGTGGTTATGTATTTCAGGTCGGCAGCCCTTCTTGGCTTGGATTCTTGGACACTCGTTCGTTCATTGGGGTGCACTTCGGGCGGACGTGAGGCCGGATGGCAGGCAGCTGGGTTTTAACAGGGACATGGTCGTCATTCGCAGGTTGGGTTTTCGGGGGATGGTATGGAGCAGGGCTTTACCTGAGTTTGCCAAATTTGCTCGTTTGGATAAAGCACCCGACAACTTGGTTGTGCATTTGGGAGGGAATGATTTGGGTGTTAGACCTGTTAGGGAGTTGATCAGAGATATTCGATTCGACTTCCTTAGGTTGTGGTCGTCTTTTCCCGGGGTCGTTACTGTATGGTCGGATATCGTTCCCAGGCTAAAATGGAGAGCAGCCCGATCTGTGAAGGGAATCAATAGGGCTAGGGTGAAGTTGAATAGGGCCGTGTTGAGATTTGTTTCAAGGAATTTGGGTATCAGCGTGCGACATTACGAATTGGAAGCTGCGGTGGGTAATTTTTGGAGAAACGATGGGGTTCATTTGAATGAGATAGGGATTGATTTGTGGTCACTTGCGATGCAAGAAGGAATTGAGAGAGTGGTGGCGGTGTTGGGGCACTCACGAGCCTGAGGTGGTCAGGGCTGTTCGTGTGTGGCGGGGGGTGGGGTTCTTGGAGTTGACGCTGATTCAGCGTAAAAAGGAATTGTAGGTAAAATTCCAGACAGTTAAATTCTGTGGGTGATCTGGCATTTTGGTTACGGGCTCTGGACGGGGGTTTTTTTTTTTACCCTGGGAGCTGTTTGGTGGTTGGCCTTCCCGGAATGGGATTTATGGTGCCCTCGAGCTGGTGGTGTACGGCTGAGGGTAACTTGGCGGTTGAAGTTCTCGTTGGATATTTTGCCAAAATTTTTAAGACAGATTTTCATGGGCTCCAAGAACCCTCCCCTCATGTCATTACATATGACATATTTAATATTTATTGTTAAACATGGTTTATGTTTTTGTTTGTTAATAAACTGGCCGCTGTGGCCAAAATTATCCAAAATATTTCGTATAGTGTTGTTATTTTAAAGAAAGATTGGTGTTGCCTACCAGTACGGGTGGGGCATAAGACAGGTTCTCAGGTAAGGAAAACCCAATTGGCCATACGCGGTTATGAGCATACACAGATCAAGCTGACTGATGCTAGTTCGGTTCGGGTGGATCACACACATCACAATCAGCATACACAGACCAGGCTGACAGATACTAGTTCTGTGCAGGTGGATACTAGTTGGCACTCTTCTGAAGCGCCACCTAGAGTCGACCCTCTGGATCAGGATATCAGAGCCCCCTGAGCGAGCTGACCTTGTGATACCACCCCCTATACAGGGAATGTCAGGGGCAGGTCCCAAAGGGAATAGTAGCACAACGGCCGGAACCAAAGGGACGGCTCTTAGGGGACAGATCCACAACAGAAAATAGGACTAAGAGAGGACTGAGGGGAAAGGGTTAACAGAAAGGTTTTAACTGCGGCAAGGAACGAGGAAGTAGAGGCTGGATCCGAGGACCAGAATCCAAGAGAATAAGAAGGATTCCCCAGGGACTTGCGGGAGCCACAGGGAAGGCAGGCACTAGAAGGGTATAAGACCAAAGCGGGGTTATTGAAGACCACGATAGGAAACTGACTGGGACCTAAGTAATGAGCCTCGTGTGAGCACCAGCTACAGTGCTGGTGACTGGGCTAGTGCAGACAATAATCAGGCATCCTCCCTAGCAGGGAGCAGCCTGAAATACCTGGTGGTGGCCGCCATGATGGGGCGGTGCTTCCAGGTCATGTCATCACCACCACATAAAGTGCCGGAGGAGCGTGCAGATGGGACCCAGGGCGCATGCCCAAGCAGCAGGACCTCCGGCTACCAGGAAGCGCCAGCAAGATGCCACGAGAAACCTCACTGTGTCGGGGAGCAGGTGAGTATCACGGGCGGAAGGGATTGTAACACTAGTTCTGTGCAGGTGGATCACACACATCATAATGAGCATACGCAGACCAAGCTGACACATACTAGTTCTGCACAGGTGGATCACACACAATGTGCATACGCAGACCAGGCTGACCGATGCTAGTTCTGTGCAGGTGGATTACACACATCATCATGAGTATACATAGGCCAAGATTACCGATACTAGTTCTGTGCAGGTGGATCACACACATCACAATGAGCAGACGCAGACCAAGCTGACAGACTAGTTCTGTGCAGGAGGATCACACCTCATAATGAGCATGAGCAGATTGTTCTGCCTTCTTACACGTTGACACGGTGTGCAATCTAGCATACAGTATAAACCACCTTCTATCTTCCAAAATAAGCAGACTGTTCTCTGTAGTCTAACTTGTTTATTGGTGAAGAGTATAGAACATGTGGTAAAACTATAAAGAATACAAACGACATGGGTAAGTATTGGGCAGATGACCACACAGCTAACACATTTATAGGAAGTATACAGTGTGATGCAAACTTTACATAGAAATACACAGGTGTCTAATTACATCTACTGTCCACTGGCTGCCATACAGTTAATAACATCTCTGAACAAAACTGCATTGCAAGAAAACATACTAATCTTACCAGATAAGCTTTACTCGGATAACGAACTCAAGTTGGGGAGTTACAGGAGGACAAAAAAACACGTGAGTCCATATGAAATACACAGAAGAAAATGTCATCTTTATCCCAGAATACATTGCTTTAATCCCACGATGTATTGCTTCAATCCTATGTGCAACACTTCTGTTAAAGACACAGGCTGTAAATGCTATTTAAGACACAGCTATAAATTCAGCCACCACTAGATGGTGCTATAACTAAACTAGCACATAATACAAACATATTTGCCCTATTCAGAGGGCAGAGCACTCCCCACTTGGCATCAACTGATGCCACTTGCAGGCTCTTTTGGCGAAAGCAATAGAACTAGTTCCGCAACTGGTCTGAGGAATAGTTTACTCATCCCAGCTTTCCATACTTTGACCTCGACCTTGAGCACCTTCTCGTCCTTGCTTGGGTATAATTTGGTGATGAGGCCTAGTGGCCACTCATTTCGGAGTGACTGTGTCTTTCATGAGCACAATACCACCAGTTTTGATGTTTGGCCTGTCGATCTGCCACTTCTTCCTAGGCTGTAAGGTGGAGAGATATTGCTTTCTCCATCTGTCCCAGAAAGTATTGGAGAGACTTTGGACTTGTCTCCATTGACGTCTGTTGAGGTCCTTGTTGCTGAATTCTCCCAGTGGAGCACTATGAGTGTCGGTTTTCTGAGTGAGTAACATGGCAGGAGTGAGAATGGTCGGATCTTCAGCGTCACTGGAGAGTGCAGTCAATGGTCTGGCATTTATAATGGCCATAACTTCTGCCAAGAATGTAGTCAAACCTTCGTGTGTGAGTCTTGTGCTACCTTCTTGCAAGAAAATAGTCTAAGATTCTATGTGCTATTCCTATCATCCTCTTCCAAGCACCTCCCATGTGAGAAGAGTGTGGTGAATTGAAGGTCCAGGTACATCCCTGCTTGCTCAAGTACCTTTCCACACTGGTAATGTCTAGGTTGGAAGGAATTTTAAGTTCTTTCACTGCTCCTACAAAATTTGTGCCTCTGTCAGAGCGAATGTGTTTCACGGTGCCTAGATGGCAATGAAACGTCGGAGTGCATTTATGAAACTTGAGGTGTCCATGGATTCGGTCACTTCGATGTGGACCGCTCTGATGGACATGCAGGTAAACATAACTGCCCAGCGTTTTGCGATGGCTTGGGCTCTTCTGGTGTGCTGTGCAACCACAGACCACGGCCTAAATACATCCAATCCGACGTTGGTAAAAGGAGGATCCATACTAAGTGTCTGATGGGAGTTTGGCCATCTTTGGGTTTTGAGTCGTGCCGCAGAGTTTGCAACAAGTCACACAGTTGAAGATGAGTTTACTCACACATCTCTTTGCTCCGACTATCCATAGTCCAGCAGTTTATAGATTCCCTTCGGTAAACAATCGGCTCTGATATTTAACCAAAACATGATGGTGCTGTACGAGCAGAGTAGTCACATGGTGATGACCAGGAATTATTACAGGGTGTTTTTCCATGAATTCCACCTTGGCTTCCTGAAGACGACCTCCAATTCTTCACAGCTCATTTTGGTCAATGATTGGATCAAGCTTTTTCAAGACACTGTCTCTAGAAATGGGTTAACCTTTGTTGAGGTTGTCTATTTCTTTGGCGTAACACTCACGTTGTATGGTACGAATTATCATGTTCTTGGCATTTTCCAGGTTTGGAGCAGTAAAGGCGTGCTTGCAGTGGTGCCAACCTTTACAAGACTTCTGACTGGTGGGTGATGTTGACTTGTAAGACTGAGCCACATGAATTAAACAAGCAATGGCACGAACAAGTGAGTTCCAGGTTGAAAACCTGCTGAAATGGTGGGATTTGAGGTAATTGTCTGAAGTCACCGTACTTAAGGGCCTGTCACACTAAGCGATATCGCTAGCAATATCGCTATAACGTCACTGGTTTTTGTGACATTATAACGATATCACTAGGTCTGATACTTACCTCAGACAGCTCCCCCGCTGGTTATCACTGATCGCGCGAGAACGTCCTGGACCGTTTCTCGTCGTCAGCTTCCTGCTGGGCTTCCTGCTGTGACGACGAGCGACGCGTGGACGCGGGCGGGAGGACGTCAGGATCGCCTCGTCTGACAGGTAAGTAGCAACCCCCGACCCCTGCGATGTCGCTGGTGAGATCTGCCTGTGTGGCAGCTCACTAGCAACCACTTAGCGATGTACCAGCGATCCTGACTGCGTCATATCGCTGGTCGGGATCGCTGGTACATCGCTAAGTGTGACAGTACCTTTAGAGTGGATACCTGAGGGTGGATTTCTTCAACTGCATCTGGATCTACCAGTTCAAAGGTGTCTGATTCGTCACTGTAAGGCGTTGAACGGTATAGGAATGCAGGGCCAGTAAACCAGGTTGTGTCTTTAAGGTGTCTAGATTCAACAGATCTAATTGCATGGTCCACAGGATTGTGGTGTGTGGACAGATAGCGCCATTGTATAGGGCAAGTGGACCTCCTGACTCTTAGCACCCGATTGCTGACATAAACATAAAAGCATCGAGTTTCGATGCAAATGTACCCAAGCACTACCTTGCTGTCTGAGAAGAAATAAACATCCTTGATTTCCAGGGCAATTTGTGTCGATATAAGTTCAGCTAACTCTACTGTTAGCACAGCCGCACAGAGTTCCAGTCTGGGTATTGTGTGCTCCTGGACTGGCTCATAACAAGCCTTACATGGCATTGTTCCTTGAAGTCAGTAGTTTTCAGATATGCTACTGCTGCAATCGCTTTGGTTGAGGCATCGCAGAAGATACAGAGCCTTTGCGTCTTGACTTCTGTTGATGGCACGGAAGCGTATGGTCGTGCCACGTAAAGATCTGACAAGGCTTCTAAAGATTTCTTCCATCTAACCCACAAATCTCTCTCGTCCTTGGGAAGCATATCATCCCATTCAGACATCTCTTGGGTGAAGTCTCTCAACATCATTTTACCTTGGATAGTTACAGGGGTTACAAATCCTAGATGATCCCGTCTACTTGTGAAAGGTTTTTCTTCTTCGTTGATCCGAAAGGTAAATGCATCTCTCTTCAAATCCCAGAGCAAACCAAGGCTCCGTTGCATGGGAAGGGAGTATGTGTCTAAATCCAAGTCTTTTAGATCAGTTGAGTAATCTTGGGAAGGAAAGGCTGCAATCATTTTTTGACTGTTGGAAGCAATTTTGTGCAGCCTCAAAATGGACAAAGCGAGCATTTCAGGAGACTGACTGCCGATTCATCTGTGGGTGTGGATTTCAAGCAGTCGTTCATGTAGAAATCCTTCACCACAAACGATCTAACATCTGACCCGTATTTTGCTTCGCCCTCTCTGGCTGAATGTCTAAGACCATAGATGGTGACAGCAGGGGAAGGGCCGTTCCCAAAGAAGTGTACTTTCATCCGATACTCCACGATGTCTTTAGTAGGGGTCATTATCGCGGTACCAGAAAACCCTCAAATAGTTTCTATGTTCTTTTTTGACAAGGAAGCAATGAAACATCTGTTGTATGTCAGCCATGAATGCCACTGCATCTTTGCGGAAATTAAGAAGTACTCCTAGAAGTCTGTTGTTGAGGTCTTGGCAGTACAAAAAGACATTGTTTAGAGACACCTTCATATCTGGCGCTTGAGTCAAGGATGCAGGCGCGGTGAAGCTGGTATTCTTGGCCCTTATGGGCTTCTATAAATGCGCGCTGCGGTGAGACTGCCAGCGTGTATTCACTGGGTGCTTATACTGAGCATGTGCGGTTGCTATTGGCCCTGTTCACATGACCAGGATGCCGGTTTATACACTTTATGCCCTTGCTGACTCATAGAGGGGATGTTCAGAGTGTGGTAACACCCTGACTGACTTCTGCAAGGTATTTAAGGTTTCCTGGATCACTTTGTATCACTTCCCCTGACAAAGCCGTACAGGTTACGGCGATACGCATGGGGTAATGGTCCTGGGTATGGCATCCGTGTATCTTTATTTCCATTGCGACTATTGATTGTCTTGGTAGCAGTTTTAGATATTGTTTTGCCTTACTACGTGTCCTGGCACCACTGACATGTGGAGTTAACTTCTCTTTCCCCTTCTCCTTGCTATCTGGGCTTATTAGGGTGTGTGTACATGCTGCGGATTTATCTGCGCGGATTTTGCAAAATCCGCAGGTAAATCCGCAGGTCAAAAGACCTGCGGTTTATCTGCAGATTAGCCTGCGGATTTGCCCTGTGGTTTATCATCTCTACAATGGAGGAGATGGTAAACCGCAGCGGAATCCGCAGAAAGAATTGACATGTCAATTCTTTCTGCGGATTAGAAACCGCAGCAAATCCGCAAGGAAAAATCCGCACCGTCTGCACTGCGGTTTCCATTTCCCATAGAACAAAAGCAAAACTGGAGGGCACCGCTGAATAGGATCAAATGTAAGGGGTTCACCAAAAGCAAGTCAGAAGTTGAGACATGAAACAGAGAGAAAAGCGACTTGCCTATACAATGGGAACACCACAGACATAGATAGTGCGAACACAATTTTATTGAACAAATCCAACACAGACATGGAATACCACAAACTCCATAAAAACATATACATGCAGAAAAACAAATCATGTCATGTAATAATGACGTGATAACCCACCCACATCAAAAAATGAAAAAATCCCACAAAAATTGACAAATGACCACATAGAATATCTAATGAAACAAAGATATCTATGAAAAATAAAGACTATTCACAGCACCATAAAAAACGTATACAAAACCATATGGAAAAATGAGGCTAGCATGTGTGCGCCCTTGGTGTGATTGAGAACATGCAAACGGCATGTTACCAAGGACATGCAGCCAATATGGAATGGTTAAATACAAAAGCCCATGTGGGACAAAGGAGCTGGTAACTGAGCACCCCTGATATGCTAAGTGAATGCATACAAACCACAAATAGCCAGAAGATGCCAACAATGAAGATCAGATAGACCAGAACTCCATGAATATGCTAATGCATGTGAAAAGATTAAAGTGCCTGGTGCCTCTGTGGGATGAGATGGTGGGGGGAGCAAACCCCACGTGTATCTCCACAAATGAGTGGCTTTCTCAAGGGAGGGATAGAGCGCTGAGTCCATGTGTGTATCGGTCATATTTATATCATGAACACGTGCAGTATAATTGAATTGACACTTACTGGAGTGAGGCGGCGAGAGAATCACATGGCTGCGGCCATCTTGTCAGCGTGGCAGAGTCTGACAATAAAGTTAAGAAAGGTGGTTAAACCGCGCATGCGCGGAAAGCACCAAGCAGAAGTGGAACGGTTAGATGCTGTTATGGCCGCTGCCATCTTGTCAATATCAGACAAGGGGGCAATAAAGTTAGGCAAATGCACAGAGATGAAAACCTTTTGCGCATGCACAGATGTGTACAGCCCTTAACAAATGAAAGTAAATAGTGTGAGCGCCAGAGCATATATTTGGACGTTCGCGCAGAGTATGTGCCTGCGGCATTTGGAATATAGTTTACCTTAATATAAGACAAACAGCACAATAAATCCTTTCGATCGATCACCGCAAAATATAAATCTGAAAATAGGCCCTACGCACTGCGCAATGATATAGAACGATCAAAAATTTGTTCTAAATAAAATAAAAATACATGCATGCGCAGATATCCAAAGCACTGACATATGAAGGTAAAAGCGCATGCAACAAAACACATGTTTTCGCGTCTGCGCAGAGTTTGTACTTATAGTACTTAGGCTGAAATCCACCTTAATGCAACATAAAAGAGAAAAGAAAACCAGTTGATCAACACATAGCGTCTACCCAAATAGGCATAACGTGCTGCACAGAAAAGAATGAATAGGTAGTTAATACTAGTCTATTCAGAAAAAACAAAACTGTGAATATATAACCGATGTTTGTTAAATACATATATATATATATATATATATATATATATATATGAAGTTACATATCATACACAGATGTATTACCAAAGAGTGTGTTAACAAAAAATCTCTGTGCATTTGCCTAACTTTACTTACTCCAGTAAGTGTCAATTCAATTATGCTGCACATGTGTTCATGATTTAAATATGACCGATACACACATGGGCTCAGCGCTCTATCCCTCCCTTAAGAAAGCCGCTCGTTTGTGGAGATACGCGTGGGGTTTGCTCCCCCCACCATCTCATCCCGCAGAGGCACCAGGCACTTTGATCTTTTCACATGCATTAGCATATTCATGGAGTTCTGGTCTATCTGATCTTCATTGTTGGCATCTTCTGGCTATTTGTGGTTTGTATGCATTCACTTAGCATATCAGGGGTGCTCAGTTACCAGCTCCTTTGTCCCACATGGGCTTTTGTATTTAACCATTCCATATTGGCTGCATGTCCTTGGTAACATGCCGTTTGCATGTTCTCATTAATCACACCAAGGGCGCACACATGCTAGCCTCATTTTTCCATAAGGTTTTATATACATTTTTTATGGTGCTGTGAATAGTCTTTATTTTTCATAGATATCTTTGACTGTGCATTTTAGATTCTTTTTGGATCTGCCTCATTCATGCATATAGCAAATCATGCTTCATTAGATATTCTATGTGGTCATTTGTCAATTTTTGTGGGATTTTTTGATGTGGGTGGGTTATCACATCATTATTACATGATTTGTTTTTCTACATGTATATGTTTTTATGGAGTTTGAGCTATTCCATGTCTGTGTTGGATTTGTTCAATAAAATTGTGTTCACACTATCTATACCTGTGGCGTTCCCATTGTATAGGCAAGTCGCTTTTCTCTCTGTTTCATGTTCCATTTCCCATAGGGAATAATGGTACTGCACACCGCAGCAGAAACTGCTGCAGATCCACAGGACCAAAACCGCTGCGGATCCGCAGCAGAATCCGTAGCTTGTGCACACACCCTTAGGGTCCTAGCAAGAAAACTATATAACATGGATTTTTGTTTGTGGTTCCCTTATTATGGGCTGGACTTTGTTTCGGGTTATTTAGTCCTCATGAGCCTGGGAATAGGGAGGTATACTGCTATAGTGTGGCTGGATTATATGCTCACATTATATGTACTTATACGTATGACATTTTTGTATTGATATGCATTTTAGGTACCATGGATGCCATAGTTTTGTGATTTTATCATGTTTTTATTGTGTATAACTCTTTTGTATCAATAAAAATTACTTATTTCAGTCTTCACTTTAATTGGTGCAGTGTGCGCTTTTTTTGCAGTGGTGCTTTTTCTTTTCCTTTTTCTATTGGCATTATTCCACTGCAGCGGCAACTGGCTATATCACTGATGTTGCTATCATGCACCACTGAGTGCGCCCACAATTGTATCTTGTATTTTGCATAGTTTTTGGCTTGTTTTTTGACTTGCTTTCCTTTTTGGGCTGCGCACGCTTGATTCTGAGTGGATGTGCTTCTTTTATGGGCTCAGCACATTATTGTATGTTCTCGGCATGGTCGTGATTTTTGATACTTAGTGTTATCAATTTTACTGGTTGGTTTAAAAAAAAGTTTTTTGCATTGGTTTTATTCCCTTTTTTTTCCTTGCAGATAACTACTGACACAGCTCGGGGATGGATTGGTACACGAGGGAGGCAGCTTGGAAGGCTCAGTCCTTAGATATTTTTTCTTCTCCTTCTAATGCCAGCACACCAAGTTCCGAATTTTCTGGTGTTACATCAAAATTAACAGCAGCACATAATTAGGAATAAGACTATGGTGGAATGTTCGGTCCCTGGAGGAGTATATAAAATCTAATATTGTGCCACGGGGTTTAAGGGTTTCTATTTATCCTGCATGGGAACCCTCCCCCAGCTTCCGTACCACTTGGGAGCAGGGTCTTTTGCGGTGCTCGGGTATTATTATGAATATGCTTCTGGAACAAGACAGGGAGTTACTTGTCTCGGTTAAAAAACAGATCAAGGAATTGGATTCTAAATTGAATGTCTTTGATGAGGAGACACAGGTACAACCATTTAAAATTAAACTTAAAGAGACTCTTGACAAGTATGATAAAGAGATTACCCAAAAGAAAAAATCTAAATTTCTTAGTGACCGTAGGAAAAAACAGGCATTTCAATGGAAACATAAGGGAAATAGAAGATATGGGGCTTCCCTACTTAAGGCTTCAGATAAAGTGGTTGAGGTGACCCGCAAACCGGATTATACATCTAGTAGTGATTTTTTATCGTCGGCCGAGAGCGAGGCCGACACCGGATCAGAAGGGGCCGTCGCAAACGGCCAGGTGTCAACAAGGAGCACTCGATACAGGGGACGCAGACCCCCGCAATCAGTACAGGAATTTTCGCAAATAGAGGAACAAGATACCTTGGGGGATGGAACTTTGGATATACAGGTACAGGATAATCTGTTACAAATTATTAATTTGTCGCAGTATAAACTTTCAACTATTGAAATTTTTGTACTACAGAGGGGTTTGACTTTTGCCCCTGTTAAGGCAATTGACAAGTTTACCTTGGTTAAGGACCTTTATATTTTTTGCAGGCATTTGGTTCTCCAGGTATTACATAACAAACCACGGATGGTAGGTGGCTTGGATCAGACGGACCGACAAGTTTTGCAGGATTTATTGGACCTTTTACAGGAAGACTCAAATACGGGTAAAAATCGCTTTCCCTTCAGAAATAAATCGGTGGTGGCTCCACCATTTGCGTTGGTTCCAGCCATTAGGGTATTTTTTGAACTTGTTAAGAAGTACTTTTGGCTATTCCCACTAAGTCTAGACAATTGGATAATCTGCATGCTGGTGAAAGATCAGCCCTTGCCAGCCTCAGATCTAATAAATCATTTGTGATCAAGGAGGCTGACAAGGGTGGGAATGTGGTATTGTGGCCACATGAGTTATATCGGGAAGAGGCGCACTGTCAACTGGACAACATTTGATTTTATAAAAAGTTACCATCTGATCCAACTGGATCCTTTTCGGTCAAGTTTAGAAGGTTACTGGATAGGACATTGGAGTTGGGGATTATCAATAAAAAGGAAATGTAATTCTTGTGGGTTGAATATCCTATTACACCTACCTTTTATATGTTACCCATGGTCCCCAAGGGTCTGGTGAGACATCCAGGTCGGCCTATAGTGGCTAGTATAGGTAGCTTGTGTGAAAAAGCATCAATTTATGTGGACTATTTTCTTCAGTCCATGGTTAAGGACTTACCATCTTATATACAGAATACCTCCCACTTTTATAAGGAAGTGTCGGGATGTTGATTTACAGTCTGAGGCTTTATTAGTCACTTGCGATGTTGAATCGCTAACTCGAATATTGATCACTCAGATGGTATAAGAGCGGTTCTGCATTTTTTTTTTTTATCAGGTGACGCAGTCTGACAGAATGCATGACTCATTTGTTATTGACTTGCTTGAGTTCATTATGAAGCATAATTTTTTCATCTTCGATAGTTCTTGCTATATTCAGACGTCAGGTGTGGCGATGAGGGCCAGATGTGCTCTGGCCCTGGTAAATCTTTTCTTAGGCTGGTGGGAGGCAACTCGGGTTTATTCTACAGAATGGTTTAGAGACAAAGTGCGGCATTGGTCGCGTTTTATCGACAATATTTTTTTCATTTGGATTGGAACAAAGGAGGAATGCTTTGCTTTCATTGAACTATTCAATTCTAACCCGCATAATATTGTACGTACTTGATGTCTTCTCTTTCTGTCAGCTTTTTGGATCTGGTGGTCTCGAATGAGAATGGTGGTATATCTACGAGACTGTTTCGAAAACCAACAGCCACGAACAGTCTATTAGACTATACGAGTTTCCACCCAGCCCATACTAGAAATGGAGTCCCCACTGGACAATTTTTAAGAATAAGAAGAAATTGCACCTCGGATGAGGTGTTCAATGAGGAGGCCTTATGTTTAATGAAACGTTTCAAAAAGAGGAATTATCCCCGGAGAAGTATCTCGCGGACATATCAAAGGGCAAATGTGTGTACACAGGATTCCTTGTTGGTGACGCGTGAAAAGACCAGGGATTCAAAACCCCGGTTTATTATACAATATAACAACCGGGTGAGAGAAGTGCTTGGTAGACATTGGGGTGTTCGTACAACTGATCTGCAGACATCTAGTATCGTGTCTGAGCAGCCATGCATTACAGCTAGAAGGGCTCCAAATTTTAAAGATCTCCTGACGAGGAGTCATTATATGAGACAAACAATTGGGTTGGACCGGGGATCACGCTCAGGGGTTCTTTTGCATGTGGGAATTGTACTGTTTGTCCCCACATGCACCCCACTAGGGACCATTTTACTAATCCAGGGGATGGTGTTAGGCATAGGTTGATGTCATATATCAATTGTAAGACCAGTTGGGTTGTTTATTGTCCTTGTACTCAAGTCTACATTGGCCAAACGTCTCAGGAATTGCGCCGAAGGATACAGAAACATTTTTTGACAATTAACTTGGCACGCACGGATCAAGCCAAAGGCAAAGCCTTGATGTCTGTGGCAGCTCATTTTCTGACCCACCATGCTGGTAAGGTTACTAATGCTAGGGTGGTGGGATTAGAGAAAATATCAATTTCTAATGGGGGGGGTTCCCCTAAAGTTATTATTACAAATAGAGTCCCGATGGATTTTCAGTTTGAATTCTTTGGCCCCTAGGGGGTTAAATGAAGAGCTGCTGTTCGCAGGCTTTCTGGGTTGATTGCTTATATTGTGTTGTTTCCATCTTTTTTCCTTTAGGCAGTCATTTCTTTTGGGATCATTATCTACGGGAACTATCGCCTTATTATAACTTTGATATGGCTCCGTCAAGGAAATACCCCCCCCTTGAGGCCATTCTTGCCCCATTTGAGATTTCCTCAATTAAATTTTGGATTTGGAGGACCTTAATGATTATCATCTCTGGACTTGTTGGATTTCAGCCATCACCGTTTCTGGATCTGGATTTTAGACACTCATCTTGTGGAGCTGTGTTTATTGGGAGTTTCCTATGAACTCTGGAATTTCAGTAATAAATTATGTGATGTCATTAAACATTAGAAGACCTTATCTGGTCTCTTACCTGGCTCATGAGGATTGTTTATTTAAGGGCACTAGGATAGAAGGAAATTGTATGGGTAATTGACCCTCTGAAGTGGTTTTTTTTTTTTTTTTTTTTTGGATGAGTTGGTAGATAGTTGATCTTAACTCTGCCTTATGGCATGAGGATGGAGGGGGTATACCCTGGTTTATATGACCTTATTTATCAAGATGGGTCTATTTTGGAATGTCATCATAGCTCTGGGAGGCGATATACATGCATTTTTCTTTATTAGTTCTCCTTTTTGGTTGACATCTGTTCCCTCGGTTGTAGGGGACATACTGGAGTGGGACAACTATTAAGTAGGTCCTGGCATTATTGGCCAACTATGGTTGTGTGGCGCCCCCAGGGGTATGGTCGCCACACTGGCTTTGCCTTTCTCCAGGGGAGGGTAATGCCAGGCTTGGAGGCAATGATGGGTCTCATTCACAGTCAATCCATACATGCAACACAGTTCCACTCCTGGCCAGCAGGGGGAGCTCTGACCCAGGATTCAGAGGAGGAGTGCTCTCTGTGGGCCAGGAGGAGGGGAGTGTTAGTTAGTCTGCGGAGGGTGAAGTGTGCAGACGTGGAATGAGAAGCTGGAGGTTGAGCTGCAGAAGGCGAGCTCCCTGAGCTTGAGAGCGCAAGAACTGGAGTCTGGTCTCCACGGTGGTACGGATACTATTGGTCCTGCCACAGATACCAGAGGAGTAGGAGGCTGTAAATTCCCGACTCCCATCTAAGACTTGAGGCACAACAGCAAAACGGATAGAGTCGGGGATTCAGAGAGAGAGAGGAGTCCCAGAGAGAGGCTACAGCTGTCTGCCATGCAAGTGGAGTTCTAGGAACATTTGACAGGAGGAACTTCAGAGTAATTAAGTACTGGGGTGCTTCACACCACACAAGTGCCAGGAAGGAGACTGCACAGCCCGTCTGTGAGAGAGAATCCCTGAGTTGCTTCCAGGCTAGCCTGCTCCAATACCTTCTGTAATCAGGACCCTGGACTGCAGTTATCAAGTAAAGGTACAGAAATTGCACCCCGCTGTGTCATGTCTGCTTCCTACCCCGTCATCACTGCTACATCCCCGTGCCATCCACCTATACACTGCCCTGGGGTTACAGCTTCACCTGTGGGGAGCTACTCCATCTAAGCTGCAACACACCATCAGCCCCAAAGGATCTGCACGCAGCGTTGGCTAACTCCTCCCTTGCCAAATACCACAGGTGGCGTCACGATCTTTCCTTATAAACTACATTACAAACATCACCGCCATTGATATTGGGTGCCCAGGGCCACGGACCGGGTCACCGCTGCTGTGACACATCCCACTGACACCGGCCCGGTACCGAGTACCCCACAGCCCTGGGTGGAGCGAGGGCACGCCAGTTGCTACTGTGTTTAGATAGATGGGTATCTTATATGCCCTCTGTCTATACACAAGTAGTATGACCTTGTTCACATAGCCCTAATTATTGTGCGCCTTTTCTTTTCCATTATCCACCTCTACCCCTTTTTTTTTTTTTTTTTTCTCGGAGTGTCTTGATGTGAATAGCCTTTTGGCATTTGCAGTATTTCTGGCCTTTCTTTTGCTGCGATATACCTTGTGATATATTTTCACTTATTGAGGGCTCTTTTTTAATGAGCGTCTTGATCATTGGTTATGATATCACATAGCAGGGTGAAGTTTGTATATTTGTTGTGTCCTGTGTTCTTATCCATCCCCATGTGTATGTGTATTGTATTATATGGTGTCTATGTATGTCCAGTCTGTGTGTTCAGTGTTCCCGGGAGCGGTGTGCGCATTTATGTACTAGCAGTAACTCACGCTGGTGGTGGCTTCATGCGCCTAGGTCTGATGCGCCTCAAACATGCTAGCCTGCATTCCACTGGACGCAGGCACGGTGAAGTTGGTATTCTTGACCCTTATGGGCTTCTATAAATGCGCGCTGCGGTGAGGCTGCCAGCGTGTATTCACTGGGCCCTTATACTGCGCATGTGCGGTTGCTATGGACCCTGTCCACATGACCGGGACGCCGGTTTATACACTTTCTGCCCTTGCTGACTCATAGAGGGGATGTTCACAGAGTGTGGTAATGCCCTGACTGACTTCTGCAAGGTATTTAAGGTTTCCTGGATCACTTTGTGTCACTTCCCCTGATGAAGCCGTACAGGTTACGGCGATACGCGTGGGGTAATGGTCCTGGGTATGGCATCTGTGTATCTTTATTTCCATTGCGACTATTGATTGTCTTGGTGGCTGTTTTAGATATTGTTTTGCCTTACTAAGTGTCCTGGCACCACTGTCATGTGGAGTTAACTTCTCTTTCCCCTTCTCCTTGCTATCTGGGCTTATTAGGGTCCTAGCATGAAAACTATATAACATGGATTTTTGTTTGTGGTTCCCTTATTATGGGCTGGACTTTGTTTAGGGTTATTTAGTCCTCATGAGCCTGGGAATAGGGAGGTATAGTGCTATAGTGTCGCTGGATTTTAAGCTCACATTATATGTTCTTATACGTATGACATTTTTGTATTGATATGCATTTTAGGTACCATGGATGCCATAGTTTTGTGATTTTTATCATGTTTTTATTGTGTATTTTGTATCAATAAAAATTACTTATTTCAGTCGTCACTTTAATTGGTGCAGTGGTGCTTTTTTCTTTTCCTTTTTCTAACACTCGTGGAGTTGATGCATGGAGCATGGCTGTATTGTGATCCATGCTGCTGCATTCTGCACATTTCACGCTAGCTTCCCAGTTCCTGGCAAAGTGAGAGGTTATGGCACAACATTTGAAGCAGATGTTGTTCTTGAGGAAACCTTTGCGATCCTCTAAAGATATCTCCCTGAAGGCTCTGCATTTTAGTAGAGGATGTGGTTTCTTGTGTAGAGGACAATGTTTACTGACATCCTGAGGCTTGCTCTTGTCTGGAGGAGGTTTATTCACGTTGTGAGGAGGGCCTGTGGAAACAATGTTTTGTGGACTGCCACGCGTGTCCTACTGTGTTTGACACCAGGGGCAGTGGAACATGAAAGAGTAAAGTCAAAACTAGGGTCATTTCTGATCCTATATTGTTGACAAAATCAACAAATACAGTGAAAGGAGGGAATGATACATTATGATTTTGTTTATACTGTGAACCACATGTAATCCACTTCTCTAGTAGGTTGTGAGGAAGTTTCAGTACTATCGGATTGACACCCTTAGCGGTGTCTAAGTATGCCAATCCGGGCAAGTCTCCTTCCTCCTGGACAACCTGTAATTCAATCAATAAATCACTCAGATCTCTAAGCTTTTGATAACCTTTAGGTGCTATCTTAGGAAAATCATCAATTCTTTTATATAAAGCATTCTCTATGAGTTTTACTGTCCAATAGCATTCATCAAGTCTTTCCCACACTTTACGTAGACCTGTGCGGGGATGCTATACATTAATGTCTCTGTCTTTTGGCATACTTGACCGACTCACTTCCGAGCCACTTTACCAGGAGATCTAACTCCTCACTTATGAAAGGTCCAGACTAGAGTTGAGCGAAACGGGTCGAAAAAATTCAAAAGTCGCCGACTTTTGGCAAAGTCGGGTTTCATGAAATGAAACCCGACCCTAGGATGAGGTCGGCGACTTACGCGCCAAAGTCGCGTTTCAAAAGTTTGTTTTGCGCTCTTTTTCAGCCAATCAGGATCCACGGACACTGTGGGCAACGTGATGACCTAGGCACGGGTCACCACCATCTTTCAGAAGGGCATGCAAGTGATTGGCTTGCTTTGGTGGGCGTCACAGGGGGTATAAAAGGGCGTGCACGCCGACCGCCATCTTACTTCTGCCGATCTTAGTATAGGGAGAGGTTGCTGCTGATTCTGTAGGGAGAGCGTTAGGCAGGGAAGAAGACAAAAAAACTGCTTCTGCTGCTAGCGATTTGGCCTGCACAACACACAAGTCACTGTGTGTGCAGTGCAAGGGGAGGCTATATAGTGGTATATCAGTGGTGTTGGTTGTTGGGCTGCCTTTTAAGGCTTCCTGACACGCTGGCATTGCTGTTTACCCACTGCTCCGCAAACTGCTTTTTTAAAAGCAATCCAATCTCCCTTATCCTCTAGTCACTTTTGTCACAGCTGTGCCATCGAGCGTGTCACATAGCGCTCAGATATCAGTGGGCCTCACACAATCCACAAGTGTCCAGTGTCCAAAAGTGTGCGCAGAGATTCAAAATCTCCATTATCCTCTCGTCACTTTGGTCACAGGCAGCTGTGCCATCGAGCGTGTCACATAGCGCTCAGATATCAGTGGGCCTCACACAATCCACAAGTGTCCAGTGTCCAAAAGTGTGCGCAGAGATTCAAAATCTCCATTATCCTCTCGTCACTTTGGTCACAGGCAGCTGTGCCATTGAGCGTGTCACATAGCGCTCAGATATCAGTGGGCCTCACACAATCCACAAGTGTCCAGTGTCCAAAAGTTTGCGCAGAGATTCAAAATCTCCATTATCCTCTCGTCACTTTGGTCACAGGCAGCTGTGCCATCGAGCGTGTCACATAGCGCTCAGATATCAGTGGGCCTCACACAATCCACAAGTGTCCAGTGTCCAAAAGTGTGCGCAGAGATTCAAAATCTCCATTAGCCTCTCGTCACTTTGGTCACAGGCAGCTGTGCCATCGAGCGTGTCACATAGCGCTCAGATATCAGTGGGCCTCACACAATCCACAAGTGTCGTGTCCAAAAGTTTGCGCAGAGATTCAAAATCTCCATTATCCTCTCGTCACTTTGGTCACAGGCAGCTGTGCCATCGAGCGTGTCACATAGCGCTCAGATATCAGTGGGCCTCGCACAATCCACAAGTGTCCAGTGTCCAAAAGTGTGCGCAGAGATTCAAAATCTCCATTATCCTCTCGTCACTTTTGTCACAGGCAGCTGTGCCATCGAGCGTGTCACATAGCACTCAGATATCAGTGGGCCTCACACAATCCACAAGTGTCCAGTGTCCAAAAGTGTGCGCAGAGATTCAAAATCTCCATTATCCTCTCGTCACTTTGGTCACAGGCAGCTGTGCCATCGAGCGTGTCACATAGCGCTCAGATATCAGTGGGCCTCACACAATCCACAAGTGTCCAGTGTCCAAAAGTGTGCGCAGAGATTCAAAATCTCCATTATCCTCTCGGCACTTTGGTCACAGGCAGCTGTGCCATCGAGCGTGTCACATAGCGCTCAGATATCAGTGGGCCTCACACAATCCAAAAGTGTCCACTGTCCACAAGTGTGTGCAGAAATTCTAAATCTCCCCTGTCCTATAGACACCTTGTACCTTGTTTTACATTACTATATAGTTTGTTGGATTTTGTCTACATTTCTACCAAAAATGAGGAAGGCTGGTGGAAGAGGCCGTGGAATTGGGCGGGGGTTGGCAGCTGGTAATGATGGTGTTGGTGGTGGATCTGATGGTAGTGGCAAGAGCAAAATAGGACCGAATGCAGGAGGTGCTGACCCTGCGTCATCGTCTGTCTACATAAGGCCTCAAACGCTTAGTTTTCTAGGAGTTGGCAAACCGCTTTTAAAGGCAGAGCATCAGGAAAAAGTTTTGTCTTACATTGCTGACTCAGCCTCCAGCTCTATCGCCTCCTCTTCTTCAGTTGTAAAAAGTAAAAGCACTGAGTCGTCATTGGAGGCTCATGTTCATGAACCACACCTTTCCTTGTGTCCTTCACCCCAACCAAGATTGAAGGATGACGCAGGCCATACTACTGATTACTCCATGGAGCTGTTTTCACATACCATGCCTGGATTATCAAGTCAAATGGTGAATTACCCAGGCCAAGATGAATCTGACATGGAGTGCACTGATGCACAGCCGCTGATGGATGATTCTGCTGGTACATTCACTCAGAGCACTACATTGTCCTCGCAGTGTACAGAGCCAGATTTTGACCCTGATGAGACTCAGGTGCCCCTTCCCGCACACTATACCACCATACACGGTGACACAGAGAAAGGTGCACATGACATAGAAGAGGAGGTGATGGATGACCCAGTTGTTGACCCAGATTGGCATCCATTGGGGGAAGAGGGTGCTGCTTCCAATAGCTCAGATGAGGAGCATCCACAGCAGACATCGACATCGCAACAGCTGTTATCTGGCAGGCCCGGAGCACTCCAAAGACAGGTTCCAAACATCAAAAGAGTTGCTGGACAGCTTGTCCAGAGGGTCAAAAGATCACAGCATGCTAGGCCGCAAAATGTCTGCCAAAGTAGGAAGAGTGCAGTGTGGCACTTTTTTGAACAAAATCCTCATGATCAGGCCAAGGTTATCTGTAAGAAGTGCGCAAAGACCTTTAGCCGAGGGAAAAATCTGAAAAATTTGAATACCAGTTGCATGCTTAGACATTTAACCAGCATGCACTTGCAAGCGTGGACACAACACCAAACCTCAAGTGCCACATGTGCAACTGATCACAACGAAGGTAGTCAGCAACGCTACATTGTTTCCCCCACTGTAAGCCCACCGGTTAGCACAGCAGCAAATGTTGAGGTGTCGTTGCAAGGCCACAGCAGTCAGGGAATCCCACTGTTATATCAACGAAAGACTGATTCTAGGCCATCTGAAAGAACACCAACTCCATCACCATCATCAACCCTCTCTCAGTCCGCCCTGTCCACCGCTAATTCCACCATATGCAGCTCTCAAGTCCAGCTCACCCTCCCAGACACTATGAGTAGGTCAAGAAAGTACTCAGTCTCTCATCCGCGTACACTGGGTTTGAACGCCCACATTGCCAAACTAATCTTGTTTGAGATGATGCCCTTTCGGTTGGTGGAAAGCACAGCTTTCCGCGAACTCATGGGCTATGCAGTACCACGCTATGACCTACCCAGTCGCCACTTCTTCTCTCGTAAAGCCATCCCAGCCCTCCACCATCATGTGAAAGACCGCATTGTCCATGCACTCAAGCAGTCAGTGAGCGGAAAGGTGCACCTCACAATTGATGCATGGTCCAGTCGGCATGGCAAGGGCCGTTACGTGTCCATCACTGCGCACTGGGTTAATGTGGTGGATGCAGGGTCCACAGGGGACAGCGGTGGTGGGACAGTGCTGCCTAGCCCACGGTATAGGAAACAGTTGGCTGTAGGCGTTCGACCCTCCTCCTCCTCCTCCTCCAGAAGCGAAAGCTCGTCCACAGAGCGCAGTCGTACGAGCACTCCATCTGCAGCTGCCACTGTTGCACATGATGTGTCCCCCTATCGAGCAGCTAGTGGAAAGCGTCAGCAGGCTGTGTTGCAGATGATGTGTTTGGGCGACAGACACACCGCCGAGGTGCTGGCCGAGTACTTGAAGCGACAAACTGAGTCATGGCTGGGCAGTGTACATCTTGAGGCAGGCAAGGTAGTTAGTGATAACGGGCGTAATTTTGTGGCAGCCATAGCCCTTTCAAAACTCAGCCACATACCTTGCTTGGCTCACACCTTGAACCTGGTGGTGCAGTGCTTCCTCAAAAATTATCCGGAGTTAACAGCCCTGCTCCAGAAGGTGCGAAGACTGTGCGCGCACATCCGCCGGTCGCCTGTACACTCCGTTCGTATGCAGAAGCTGCAGCGATTGCTCCACCTTCCCAACCACCGCCTCATTATCGACATTGCAACAAGGTGGAACTCCACCCTGCACATGGTGGAGCGGCTGTGCGAGCAGAGGCAGGCCATAATGCATTTGTGGGAGGATACACGGCCAGGCACTTTGAGAGCAGACATGGAGTTGACAGGCGTTAAGTGGTTGAAGCTGAAAGACCTTTGTAAAGTCCTTCAGTGTTTTGAGGAATGCACACTCCTGGTAAGCGCAGACGACGCCATCCTAAGCATGAGCATCACACTTATGCGTCTGCTCATGCAAACTTTGACGCACCTTAAGGAGCAGGCGTCTGCAGCCAATGTTGATGAGGAGGAAGAGGAGGAGGGAATCCTTGATGACATTCAGCCATTGTCTGCTCAGGGACCTCTCCTGGACGAGGTGGAGGAAGAAGAGGAGGAGGAGGAGGATGATGGGGATGATTACTTAGGGGAGGAGGATGCATCTCGTGGGGCAAGTGAAAATGTTGGCGTGGCAAGGTCTGGTACAGGGTTTGTGCGTGACTGGAGGGATGTGGATTTGCCAGAAAGTGCTCCTCCACCCAGCACTCGCAGTGCATCATTGACACCGGGAACATTGGCCCACATGTCAGATTATGCCTTGCGGATCCTAAAAAGGGACCCCCGCATTGCCAAAATGATGAACGATGACGACTACTGGTTGGCCAGCATCCTGGATCCACGCTATAAAGGCAAATTACAAAACATCATGCCACAGGAGAACCTTGACCTAATATTGGCTAATAAACAAGCAACTCTGGTAAATCGGTTGCTTGAGGCATTCCCAGCACACAGCAGCGGTGATGGTTCTCACACGAGCCGTACGGGCCGGGGGCAGCTTGGCAGAGGTGTTCGTGGTGCACACAGCAGAAGTGGCATTGGAGACAGGGGTTTCATGACAATGTTGTGGACTGATTTTTCAAATACCGCTCACACAACTGGTAATACTGCATCGATGGAAAGTGACAGGAGACAGCAGTTGTCAACTATGGTTACAAACTACTTTTCCTCCCATATCGATGTTCTCCCACACAGGTCATTCCCCTTTGACTATTGGGCCGCTAAACTGGACACCTGGCCTGAATTGGCCCAATATGCCTTACAGGAGCTCGCTTGCCCAGCTGCAAGTGTGCTATCGGAAAGAGTCTTCAGTGCAGCTGGATCAATCCTGACAGAAAAAAGGACCCGTCTGTCAACCCAAAATGTGGATGATCTAACCTTCATTAAAATGAACCACGCATGGGTTTCCAAGGATTTTGTCCCACCTTCCCCTGATGACACATAGGGTGACAGAAAAATGGCTTGCTTTGGTCCACCTCTTCCTGGTACTTCACCTATTTCGCCTTTTGCATCAGCTGAATGTCCAACATCAACATATGTCACTTTCTAAAACTCCCTAACTGTGCTGCCTCCCCCCCCATGGCCGGGATCACCACCTAGCGCATGACACCGTGCGAGTGCCGTTGCCCTGGACAGGTGGGTAGGCCGACTCTTGGGCGCGGGCACTGGCACAGGGTCCCTCATAGTGCAATCAAGTGTCTCTGACGGTGGTGGTGCACACCCGCCGTCAGACACACCGCTGTACTATGAGGGGCCCAGTGCCAGTACCGACACCCACGAGTGGGCCCCCCTTGCTTGGGCAGGGCCCCAGCATTTGCAATCTTTACCTCTCCCTGCTCCTCCGCTGTGTAATCTGGGCCGTCAAATCCATACTGTGCCTGACACCGTCTGAGCCTGCCTCCTGAGACATATATTTTGAATGTGTACGCTATCCATACATGTTATCCGGGGATACGGTACCCTTTCTAACCTTTGTGCAATCACTTGCAATCCATACTGGGCCTAACACCGTCTGAGCCTGCCTCCTGAGACATATATTTTGAATGTGTACGCTATCCATACATGTTATCCGGGGATACGGTACCCTTTCTAACCTTTGTGCAATCACGTGCAATCCATACTGTGCCTGACACCGTCTGAACCTGCCTCCTGAGACATATATTTTGAATGTGTACGCTATCCATACATGTTATCCGGGGATACGGTACCCTTTCTAACCTTTGTGCAATCACGTGCAATCCATACTGGGCCTAACACCGTCTGAGCCTGCCTCCTGAGACATATATTTTGAATGTGTACGCTATCCATACATGTTATCCGGGGATACGGTACCCTTTCTAACCTTTGTGCAATCACGTGCAATCCATACTGTGCCTGACACCGTCTGAGCCTGCCTCCTGAGACATATATTTTGAATGTGTACGCTATCCATACATGTTATCCGGGGATACGGTACCCTTTCTAACCTTTGTGCAATCACGTGCAATCCATACTGGGCCTAACACCGTCTGAGCCTGCCTCCTGAGACATATATTTTGAATGTGTATGCTATCCATACATGTTATCCGGGGATACGGTACACTTTCTAACCTTTGTGCAATCACGTGCAATCCATACTGGGCCTAACACCGTCTGAGCCTGCCTCCTGAGACATATATTTTGAATGTGTACGCTATCCATACATGTTATCCGGGGATACGGTACCCTTTCTAACCTTTGTGCAATCACGTGCAATCCATACTGGGCCTAACACCGTCTGAGCCTGCCTCCTGAGACATATATTTTGAATGTGTACGCTATCCATACATGTTATCCGGGGATACGGTACCCTTTCTAACCTTTGTGCAATCACGTGCAATCCATACTGTGCCTGACACCGTCTGAGCCTGCCTCCTGAGACATATATTTTGAATGTGTACGCTATCCATACATGTTATCCGGGGATACGGTACCCTTTCTAACCTTTGTGCAATCACGTGCAATCCATACTGTGCCTGACACCGTCTGAGCCTGCCTCCTGAGACATATATTTTGAATGTGTACGCTATCCATACATGTTATCCGGGGATACGGTACCCTTTCTAACCTTTGTGCAATCACGTGCAATCCATACTGTGCCTGACACCGTCTGAGCCTGCCTCCTGAGACATATATTTTGAATGTGTACGCTATCCATACATGTTATCCAGGGATACGGTACCCTTTCTAACCTTTGCGCAATCACGTGCAATCCATACTGGGCCTGACACCGTCTGAGCCTGCCTCCTGAGACATATATTTTGAATGTGTACGCTATCCATACATGTTATCCAGGGATACGGTACCCTTTCTAACCTTTGTGCAATCACGTGCAATCCATACTGGGCGTGAGAATGGCTGGCGAGCTGTTAAGCAAGCTACAGCACCTGTCCAGACAAGTACAGGGATTCCCTAGCGAGGAGACTTATTTGATTGTTTTCAATGTTGGGACAGCAATTTTTGGGGAGCACTATACTCTGGAGAATGATAGATGGGGCCCACCATACACTGGAACATTCCAAAGGTGGACATCAGACACTGGAGCAGCATTTACAGGGCCCATTATACACTAGAGCATTAGAAATGGGGCCCATTATGTTTGGAGCATTATTTGGGCCCATAAGACAGTGGAGCTTCATCCATGGGGACCAACATATACTGTAGCATTATGTGGAGCTCATCATATACTGTTTCAAACATTATATGGGACCAATGATTCTGTATGGAGAAATAGATGGGCCTCGTCATGAGATGTAAAAAGTGAGGTATTTTTCATTGTACTATACCGCTATTTATCTGCCGTATCGGAGCATGATGAGTTGTGGTATGTGTTAAAGGGGCGCTCTTTCGCCCAGGGCACATGAAAACCTGCAGCCAGCCCTCCCCTCCCCACAACTTTAGCCAAATAACCCCCATCTTTCAGTGCGTAACTTATATTATGAAGTTAATTAAGGTTGACAAGCTTAAGTAAGAAGAGCACCCCTTTAACACATACCACAACTCATGATGCTCCGATACAGCAGAGAAATAGCAGTATAGTACAATGAAAAATACTTCACTTCTTACATCTCATGACTGATATCCATTTTAAATTCTCCAATACTGTATAACTCCATACAGTATTATGGCCAGCGCTTAGTGCGCTATACAGAGTAATGAGGCCCATATATTTCTCCATACGGAATCATTATTCCCATATAATGTTTCAAACCGTATATGATGAGCTCCACATCATGCTACAGTATATGTTGGTCCCAATGGATGAAGCTCCACTGTCTTATGGGCCCAAATAATGCTCCATATATAATGGGCCCCATTTCTACTGCTCTAGTGCATAATGGGCCCTGTAAATGCTGCTCCAGTGTCTGATGTCCACCTTTGGAATGCTCCAGTGTATGGTGGGCCCCATATATCATTCACCAGAGTATAGTGCTCCCCAAAAATTGCTGTCCCAACATTGAAAACAATTACATAAGTCTCCTTGCTAGGGAATCCCTGCACTACTCTGAACTCCTTGTCGTCCCCATCTTCCATCTCACTGCACTTGGCTGTTTAGGCCCTCCCACCGGCAGAGACACTTTTGCGTACTATGCGGTGCCCTGTGCCAGTGCCATCGCCCATGAGTATGCCCCCCCACCTGCTCAAGGAACCTGCACTTTCATCTGCACCTTCCTCTTTGTCACCGAGTAAGATGGTATAGTATGCGGGAAGGGGAACCTGAGTGTCCTCTGGGTCAGATTCTGGCTGTGTAGAGTGCGAGGGGAATGTAGTGGTCTGGGTCAATGTACCAGCAGCATCATCCAGCAGAAGCTGGGCCTCAGTGCACTTGTGGCGTCCCCAAGAGTACGGTCGCCACTGTGGCATTGCCTTCCTCCTAGGGAGTGTGTTGTCAAGCTTGGGAGCAACGAAGGATCTCTCTAGCAGTGAAACCAACACACAACACATTTCCCACTCCAAGCCAGCAGGGAGACCTCTGAACCTGACTGCTGAGGAGCTGCTCTCTGTGGTCGGGAGGAGGTAAGTTAGGGCACTCTGTGCAGGGAAGGGGAAGTGTGTGGACGTGAGAAGGGGAGCTGGAGGATGAGCAGAGTTAAGGCTCACTCCTAGCTGGAGCGTATGGTCCGGATTCCGGTCTCCGAGTTTGTAGGGACACTGACGTTCCTGCAGCAGAAACCGGGGGAAGTAGCAGCTATAAATGCTCTGTACCCAACTAAGGCTCGGAGGCCCCAGCATCGACGTGTGCGAGGCAGAAGGAAAAGGCTACAGCTGTCTGCCATACAAGTAAAGTCTGAGGAACATCTGTTAGACAGGAGGCGTTTCATTGAACCACGGTCCTGTGAGTGCTTCCCCCACAAGCGCTAGAAAGGAGACGTTCAGGAAGGTACATGTTGGCAGAGTGTTGGAAGGGAGCTTTCCATTCTGGTCCCGGAGGTTGACAGAGGTCCTGACCCGGAGGACACAGCACGGAGGCAGGCATCTGTGTAACCTGCAGACTGTGAGTAAAGCTTTGGAACTGCACGCTCTGGTGCCCTACAGTTATTCCAGCACCGCTACATCTGGGTCCCAGCAGCTACACCGCCTGTGTCTTTCCCCCATCACTACATCTACACTTCCCTGGGACTCCAGCTCCACCTGTGGGGAGCTTCACCATCTTTGCTGCACAACACCATCAGTCCCAGAGGATCTGCATGCAGCGTCGGCCTAACATCTATGTTGCCGAACACCACAGGTGGCGTCAAACTATCTATATAAACTCTTTACCATTATACCATGCCATTTACATGGGCGCCCAGGGCCACCGTCCGGGTCACCGCTGCTGTGACACATCCCACTGACACCGGCCCGGTACCGAGTACCCCACAGCCCTGGGAGGGCGACCCATATGCCGACTGCTGATCGAGCGGCGTTATTCCCACGAACCTCCAAACAGCATCCCTGAAGGCAAAGTTTTTGGTTTCCAGGGGCAGTATGATTGCAAAGCTGAACCTTAAAGGAATGTCCAAAAGGGCACCACCAGGAGTGGAGCCTGTGGCTTAATTGGACTCCACCCGTGAAACCACTACCATACAAGCTACAGAAAAGATGGACAGATTGCAAGCTTTGTTGATTCTGTGTGTGGTGTGGTATGTCCGTTTGTAGTTGTGCTAGCGATTTCTCAGCTTTATTCCGTTAACGACTGAGACTCCGGCATGGCCCCGCGGTACGCGTCAAGCTTACTAGAGGGATACGCGAGGCTGTGGCACGTGAGATCGAGCAATAACAGGTCTAGCATTCCAGTACATGTCCGGGGCTACATGCACGCTACACTGAAAGGACCAGCTTTTGTCGCTTACAGGTACAGATAACCTGCTGAACTCCGTTAGTGATGGGGATCTGGGATTCAGATTATTCCCCGCGAACGATGATTTCCCAGTAAGTTCAGGTCAACCGCAATTCCGGAGATAGGCCTAACCGTCATTCCTGAAAAAATTACGTGTCCAAACCACAGGTGCTGTAGCTTGCTTAACAGCTCGCCAGCCGTTCTCAGGCCCAGTATGGATTCAACAACATTGTAGAAAGTTGATAAAGGGTACAGTTTCACCGGATAAAATGTATATATGTAGCCTAGTTTACACATTAAAAATATATGTCTATAGATCAGGAGGCAGACTCAGATGTTCTGAGGCCCAGTATGGATTTGACCAGATTGTACAAAGTTGAGAAAGTGTATTTTATCACTGGATAGCAGGTATATATAGCATAGTTTAAACATGTAAAATCTCAGTGTTCTCAGTATGGATTACACAGCAATCTAAAAAGTGGAAAAAAGGAAATGCATTTGAGTCGTACACAACTATATACTTTTGGTGTTATTTTTAAATCTTCATATATATTTCTGTCTCAGTAATACAGTCCAGCCTCTCCGCAATAGGAAATGAGATGCATACAATTAGTGACATAAAGGCTATTAATTGCAGAAATCTAGGAATTATTATTCACGGGAAAAAATTCCATCACAATTCTCATAGGCGATGCTGACCCTCAATTAATTTGTGTGTTGAGACAGTGAAAACATTTTTTTGTGAATAAAGTCTTGCTGTATCGCACTTCCATTGATTCCATCACTGTTACTCATCTCAATCCAATTTTTATCACAGGGAGCGATGTAAATATGGTGCTCACTGGCTATCATGATCTGTCACGTAACTTTGGAGTGCAAAAGACAGAAGCCACAGGCCGTAGGCGATTCTATTTGATTGGCATGAGAGGGCACATTTTGAAATGTGCGCCGGAATGTCACACGTTTGTGAGTAGGAAAACTGTGAAAGCTGATGATAAACCACCACTGCATGTAATTGTGAGTCGACATCCATAAGAAATGGAAGCCACTGATCATCTGGAGCTAGAGCCCGGCCAGCATAGCTACATCTTAACCATCATCTTTCAGTTCAATCAATTTGTAGTGGCAGTCCCAGTGAAGGATTTGACAGCCCAGACTACACAGCGGAGGAGCAAGGAGAGGTAAACATTGCAAATGCTGGGGCCCTGCCCAAGCAAGGGGGGCACGCTCGTGGGCGTTCGTGCTGGCACTGGGCCCCTCATAGTACGGCGGTGTGTCTGACGGCGGGTGTGCACCACCACTGTCAGAGACACTTGATTGCACTATGAGCGACCCTATGCCAGTGCCCACGCCCAAGAGTCGGCCTACCCACCTGTCCAGGGCAACGGCACTCGCACGGTTTTGTGCGCTAGATGGTGACCCCGGCCATGGGGGGGGCGCCCACTTAGGGAGGTTTAAAAAGTGGCATATGTAGATGTGGGTCATTCAGCTGCTGCAAAAGGCAAAATAGGTCAAGTTCGCGGAATAGGAGGAGGACCAAAGCAAGCTATTTTTCTGGCAACCTATGTGTCATCAAGGGAAGGTGGGACAAAATCCTTGGAAACCCATGCATGGTTCATTTTAATGAAGGTTAGATCATCCACATTTTGGGTTGACAGATGGGTCCTTTTTTCTGTCAGGATTGATCCAGCTGCACTGAACACTCTTTCCGATAGCACACTTGCAGCTGGGCAAGCGAGCTCCTGTAAGGCATATTGTGCCAATTCAGGCCAGGTGTCCAGTTTAGCGGCCCAATAGTCAAATGGGAATGACCTGTGCGGGAGAACATCGATATGGGAGGATAAGTAGTTGTTAACCATAGTTGACAACTGCTGTCTCCTGTCACTTTCCATCGATGCAGTATTACCAGTTGTGTGAGCGGTCCGTGAAAATTCAGTCCACAACATTGTCATGAAACCCCTGTCTCCAACGCCACTTCTGCTGTGTGCACCACGAACACCCCTGCCAAGCTGCCCCCGGCCCGTACGGCTCGTGTGAGAACCATCACCGCTGTGTGCTGGGAATGCCTCAACCAACCGGTTAACCAGAGTTGCTTGTTTAGTAGCCAATATTAGGTCAAGGTTCTCCTGTGGCATGATGTTTTGTAATTTGCCTTTATAGCGTGGATCCAGGATGCTGGCCAACCAGTAGTCATCATCGTTCATCATTTTGGCAATGCGTGGGTCCCTTTTTAGGATCTGCAAGGCATAATCTGACATGTGGGCCAATGTTCCCGGTGTCAATGATGCACTGTGAGTGCTGGGTGGAGGAGCACTTTCTGGCAAATCCACATCCCTCCAGTCACGCCCAAACCCTGTACCAGACCTTGCCATGCCAACATTTTCACTTGCCCCACGAGATGCATCCTCCTCCCCTAAGTAATCATCCCCATCATCATCCTCCTCCTCCTCTTCTTCCTCCACCTCGTCCAGGAGAGGTCCCTGAGCAGACAATGGCTGAATGTCATCAAGGATTCCCTCCACCTCTTCCTCCTCATCAACATTGGCTGCAGATGCCTGCTCCTTAAGGTACGTCAAAGTTTGCATGAGCAGACGCATGAGTGGGATGCTCATGCTTAGGATGGCGTCGTCTGCGCTTACCAGCCGTGTGCATTCCTCAAAACACTGAAGGACTTTACAGAGGTCTTTCAGCTTCGACCACTGCACACCTGTCAACTCCATGTCTGCTCTCAAAGTGCCTGGCCGTGTATCCCCCCCAAAAATGCATTATGGCCTGCCTCTGCTCGCACAGCCTCTCAACCATGTGCAGGGTGGAGTTCCACCTTGTTGCAATGTCGATAATGAGGCGGTGTTTGGGAAGGTGGAGCAATCGCTGCAGCTTCTGCATATGAATGGAGTGTACAGGCGACCGGCGGATGTGCGCGCACAGTCTTCGCACCTTCTGGAGCAGGGCTGTTAACTCCGGATAATTATTGAGGAAGCACTGCACCACCAGGTTCAAGGTGTGAGCCAAGTATGGTATGTGGCTGAGTTTTGAAAGGGCTATGGCTGCCACAAAATTACGGCCGTTATCACTAACTAACTTGCCTGCCTCAAGATGTACACTGCCCAGCCATGACTCAGTTTGTCGCTGAAAGTACTCTGCCAGCACCTCGGCGGTGTGTCTGTCGCCCAAACACATCATCTGCAACACAGCCTGCTGACGCTTTCCACTAGCTGCTCGATAGGGGGACACCTCGTGTGCAACAGTGGCAGCTGCAGATGGAGTGCTCGTACGACTGCGCTCTGTGGACGAGCTTTCGCTTCTGGAGGAGGAGGAGGGTCGAACGCCTACAGCCAACTGTTTCCTATACCATGGGCTAGGCAGCACTGTCCCACCACCGCTGTCCCCTGTGGACCCTGCATCCACCACATTAACCCAGTGCGCAGTGATGGACACGTAACGGCCCTGGCCATGCCGACTGGACCATGCATCAGTTGTGAGGTGCACCTTTCCAATCACTGACTGCTTGAGTGCATGGACAATGCGGTCTTTCACATGATGGTGGAGGGCTGGGATGGCTTTGCGAGAGAAGTGGCGACTGGGTAGGTCATAGCGTGGTACTGCATAGGCCATGAGTTTGCGGAAAGCTACGCTTTCCACCATCCGATAGGGCATCATCTCTAACGAGATTAGTTTGGCAATGTGGGCATTCAAACCCAGTGTACGTGGATGAGAGACTGAGTACTTTCTTGACCTACTCATAGTGTCTGGGAGGGTGAGCTGGACTTGAGAGCTGCATATGGTGGAAGTAGCGGTGGACAGGGCGGACTGAGAGAGGGTTGATGATGGTGATGGAGTTGGTGTTCTTTCTGATGGCCTAGATTCAGTCTTTCGTTGATATAACAGTGGGATTCCCTGACTGTTGTGGCCTTGCAACGACACCTCAACATTTGCTGCTGTGCTAAGCGGTGGGCTTACAGTGGGGGCAACAATGTAGCGTTGCTGACTACCTTCTTTGTGATCAGTTGCACATGTGGTACTTGAGGTTTGGTGTTGTGTCCACGCTTGCAAGTGCATGCTGGTTAAATGTCTAAGCATGCAATTGGTATTCAAATTTTTCAGATTTTTCCCTCGGCTAAAGGTCTTTGCGCACTTCTTACAGATAACCTTGGCCTGATCATGAGGATTTTGTTCAAAAAAGTCCTACACTGCACTCTTCCTACTTTGGCCGACATTTTGCGGCCTAGCACACTGTGATATTTTGACCCTCTGGACAAGCTGTCCAGCAACTCTTTTGATTTTTGGAACCTGTCTTTGGAGTGCTCCAGGCCTGCCAGATAACAGCTGTTGCGATGTCGATGTCTGCTGTGGATGCTCCTCCCCCTCATCTGAGCCATTGGAAGCCTCACCCTCTTCCCCCAATGGATGCCAATCTGGGTCAACAACTGGGTCATCCATCATCTCCTCTTCAAGGTCATGTGCACCTTCCTCTGTGTCACCGTGTATGGTGGTATAGTGTGCGGGAAGGGGCACCTGAGTCTCATCAGGGTCAGAATCTGGCTCTGTACACTGCGAGGACAATGTAGTGCTCTGAGTATTACCAGTTGTGTGAGCGGTCCGTGAAAAATCAGTCCACAACATTGTCATGAGCCTCCAATGACGACTCAGTGCTTTTATTTTTTACAACTTCAGAAGAGGAGGCGATAGAGCTGGAGGCTGAGTCAGCAATGTAAGACAAAACTTTTTCCTGAATCTCTGGCTTTAACCCCTTCACCCCCAAGGGTGGTTTGCACTTTCATGACCGGGCCAATTTTTACAATTCTGACCACTGTACCTTTGAGGTCATAACTCTGGAACGCTTCCATGGATCCCGGTGATTCTGACAATGTTTTCTCATGACATATTGTACTTCATGATAGTGGTAAAATTTCATTCAAATAACTTGCATTTATTTGTGAGAAAAACGGAAATTTGGCGAAAATTTTGAAAATTTTGCAATTTTTCAACTTTGAAATTTTATGCCCTTAAATCACAGAGATACAGCACACAAAAAACTTGATAACTAACATTTCCCACACGTTTACTTTACATCAGCACAATTTTGGAACCAAAATTTTTTTTTGTTAGGAAGTTATAAGGGTTAAAATTTGACCAGCGATTTCTCATTTTTACAACACCATTTTATTTTTACGGACCACATCACATTTGAAGCCACTTTGAGGGGTCTATATGATAGAAAATACCCAAAAGTGACACCATTCTAAAAACTGCACCCCTTAAGGTGCTCAAAACCACATTCAAGAAGTTTATTAACCCTTTAGGTGCATCACAGGAATTTTTTTGAATATTTAAAAAAAATGAACATCTATCTTTTTTCACAAAAAAAATACTTCAGGTTCAATTTTTTTTATTTTACCAAGGGTAACAGGAGAAATTGGACTGCAAAAGTTATTGTGCAATTTGTCCTGAGTATGCTGATACCTGATATGTGGGGGGGAACGACTGTTTCGGCGCATGGCAGAGCTCAGAATGGAAGGAGCGCCGTTTGACTTTTTCAATGCAAAATTGGCTGGAATTCAGATCGGACGCCATGTCACGTTTGGAGAGTCCCTGATGTACATAAACAGTGGAAACCCCCTACAAGTGACCCCATTTTGGAAACTAGACCCCCCAAGGAACTTATCTAGATATCTGGTGAGAACTTTGAACCCACAAGGCTTTACAGAAGTTTATAACGTACAGCGGTACAATTGAAAAATCATATTTTTTCCACAAAAATGATCTTTTCACCCCAATTTTTATTTTCCCAAGGGTATCAGGACCCTAAAAGTTATTGTGCAATTTGTCCTGAGTACGCTGATACCCCACATGTGGGAGTAAACCACTATTTGGGCGCATGGCAGAGCTCGGAAGGGAAGCAGCGCCATTTGACGTTTTTGGCTGGAATTGAGATCGGACATCATGTCGCGATTGGAAAACCCCTGATGTACCAACCAAAACAGTGGAAACCCCCCACAAATGACACCATTTTGGAAACTAGACCCCCTAAGGAACTTATCTACATGTGTGGTGAGAACTTTGAACCCCCAAGTGCTTCACAGAAGTTTATAACATACAGCCGTACAATTAAACAATCATATTTTTTCCACAAAAATGATCTTTTCACCCTCAATTCTTATTTTTCCAGGGGTAACAGGACCCTATAAGTTATTGTGCAATTTGTCCTGAGTACGCTAATACCCCACATGTGGGGGTAAACCACTATTTGGGCGCATGGCAGAGCTCGGAAGGGAAGCAGAGCCATTTGACGTTTTTGGACGGAATTGAGATCGGACACCATGTCGCGATTGGAAAACCCCTGATGTACCTAAACAGTGGAAAGCCCCCACAATTGACACCATTTTGTAAACTAGACCCCCCAAGGAACTTATCTAGATGTGTGGTGAGCACTTTGAACCCCCCCAGTGCTTCACAGAAGTTTATAACGCCCGGGCGTGAAAATAAAAAATTCGTATTTTTTCCACAAACATGATCTTTTAGTCACCATTTTTTTTATTTTCCCAAGGGTACCAGGTGAAATTGGACCCCAAAAGTTGTTGTCCAATTTGTCCTGAGTATGCTGATACCCCATATGTGGGAGAAAACTACTGTATGGGCACACGTCGGGGCTTGGAAGGGAAGTAGTGACGTTTTGGAATGCAGACTTTGATGGAATGGTCTGCGGGTGTCATGTTGCCTTTGGAGAGCCCCTAATGTACCTAAACAGTGGAAACCCCCACAAATGACCCCATTTTGGAAACTAGACCCCCTAAGGAACTTATCTAGATGTGTGGTGAGCACTTTGAACCCCCAAGTGCTTCACAGAAGTTTATAACGCTCGGACGTGAAAATAAAAAAATCATTATTTTCCACAAAAATGATATTTTTGCCCCCAATTTTTTATTTTCCTAAGGGTAACAGGAGAAATTGGACCCAAAAAATTGTTTTGTAGGCTGATACCCTACATGTGGGGGTAAAACACTGTGTGGGTGCATGGCAGAGCTTGGAAGGGAAGGAGCACCATTTGACTTTTTCAACTCAGAATTGGCTGGAATTGAGATCAGACGAAATGTTGCATTTGGAGAGCCCCTGATGTGCCCAAACAGTGGAAAACCCCAATTCTAACTCCAACCCGAACCCCAACACACCTCTAACCCTAGTCTCAGCCCTAACCCTAACTCTAGCCCTAACCCTAGCCCTAACCCTAGCCCTGGACCTAACCCTAGCCCTAACCCTAACCCTAATGGGAAAATGGAAATAAATACATTTTTTTATTTTATTATTTTTCCCTAACTAAGGGGGTGATAACGGGGGGTTTGATTTACTATTTATAGCGGGTTTTTATGTTTGGCAGCTGTCACACGCTAAAAGACGCTTTTTATTGTAAAAATAGTTTTTGCATCACCACATATTGAGAGCTATAATTTTTCCGTATTTTGACCCACCGAGTCATGTGAGGTCTTATTTTTTGCGGGACGAGTTGACGTTTTTATTGGTACCATTTTCGGGCACGTGACATTTTTTGATCGCTTTTTATTCCGATTTTTGGGACGCAGAATGAACAAAAACCAGTGTTTCATGAATTTCTTTTGGGGGGGTGCATTTACACCGTTCAGCATGCGGTAAAATTGATAAAGCGGTTTTATTCTTCGGGTTAGTACGGTTAGAGCGATACCTCATTTAGGTCTTTTTTTATGTTTTGTCGGTTTTATGCAATGAAAACTATTTTATATAAAAAATAATTATTTTTGCATCACTTTATTCTGCGAGCTATAACTTTTTTATTTTTTCGCTGATGATGTTGTGTGGTGGCTTTTTTTTTTTGCGGGACAAGATGACGTTTTCAGCGGTACCATGGATATTTATATGTGTCTTTTTGATCGCGCGTTATTACACTTTTTGTTTGGCGGTATGATAATAAATCATTATTTTTTGCTTCGTTTTTTATTTTTATTTTTTAAGGGGTTCGCTAAAGGGGTTAACTAATGGGACAGTTTTATAGGGCTGGTTGTTACGGACGCGGCGATACCTAATATGTGTACTTTTATTGTTTTGTTTTTTTTATTTCCAAAAAATGGATTTATTGGGGGAATATTTTTTTTTTCTAATTTATTTGGCGATTTTTTTTAAATTATTTTAACACTTTTTCTTACTTTTTTTTAACTTTATTACATAGTCCCAGGTGGGACATCACTGTCCTGTGACAGATCGCTGATCTGTCACATGACATATCACTGTGACAGATCAGCGATCTGTCACAGGCAAGTGCAGAAGGCTTCCTCATGCCTGCGCTTTGCAGGCACTGAGGAAGCCAGCTTCCTGCAGGCCCCCGAAGGCCCCCATCGCCATTTTGGATTTGGGGGCCTGCAGGAAAGGAGCCCCCCGCAGCAGTGCTGCACATTGCGCTGCCGTGGGGGGCTCAGAGAAGCACGGAAGGAGCCCCCTCCCTGCCGATGCTTCCCTTTAACCCCCGGTACACCGCGATCATGTTTGATCGCGGTGTGCAAGGGGTTAACGTGTCGGGGGCGGTCCGTGACCGCCCCTGACACATTGTGCCGGGTGTCAGCTGACACCCGGTCGCGATCAGCGGCGCTCACCACGTGGGCGCCGCTGATCGCGGTAGACGTACTATCCCGTCCATGGGCATAGGGGCCCGGGTCCCATGGACGGGATAGTACGTCGGATGTCAGGATGGGGTGAAAAGCGGTTTTCCAACTCCTAGAAAACTAATCCTTCGAGGCCTTGTGGAGCCAGACGATGACGCAGGCTCAACACCTCCTGCATTCGGTCCTGTTTTGCTTTTGCCACTACCATCAGATCCACCACCAACACCATCATTACCAGCTGCCAACCCCAGCCCAATTCCACGGCCTCTTCCACCAGCCTTCCTCATTTTTGGTAGAAATGTAGACAAAATCCAACAAACTATATAGTAATGTAAAACAAGGTACAAGGTGTCTATAGGACAGGGGAGATTTTGAATTTCTGCACACACTTGTGGACACTGGACACTTTTGGATTGTGTGAGGCCCACTGAATATCACAGCGCTATGCCACAGGCTTGATGTCGCAGGTGTGAAAAATTTCACTAGAGGATAACAGAGATTTTGAATTTCTGCACACACTTGTGGACACTGGACATTTTTGGATTGTGTGAGGCCCACTGAATATCACAGCGCTATGTCACAGGCTCGATGTCGCAGGTGTGAAAAATGTCACTAGAAGATAACGGAGATTTTGAATTTCTGCACACACTAGTGGACACTGGACACTTTTGGATTGTGTGAGGCCCACTGAATATCACAGCGCTATGTCACAAGCTCGATGTCGCAGGTGTGAAAAATGTCACTAGAGGATAACGGAGATTTTGAATTTCTGCACACACTTGTGGACACTTTTGGATTGTGTGAGGCCCACTGAATATCACAGCGCTATGTCACAGGCTCGATGTCACAGGTGTGAAAAATGTCACCAGAGGATAATGGAGATTTTGATTTTCTGCACACACTTGTGGACACTGGACACTTTTGGATTGTGTGAGGCCCACTGTATATCACAGCGCTATGTCACAGGCTCAATGTCGCAGGTGTGAAAAATGTCACTAGAGGATAACGGAGATTTTGAATTTCTGCACACACTAGTGGACACTGGACACTTTTGGATTGTGTGAGGCCCACTGAATATCACAGCGCTATATCACAGGCTTAATGTCGCAGGTGTGAAAAATGTGACTAGAGGATAACGGAGATTTTGAATTTCAGCACACACTTGTGGACACTGGACACTTTTGGATTGTGTGAGGCCCAGTGAATATCACAGCGCTATGTCACAGGCAGAAATTGCTAGTGTATGACAAACTACAAGGTGTATATAGAATTGCGCAGAATAGGAATCTCCCTAGAGTGTAGGTCTGTAAGAACGGAACAAGTCCTCGACTTATCCTTACAGAGAGACACACAGATAGCTTCACTGTGGCCGTGATAACAGCCGTTACACGGTACTGAGAGAGGAGCGTGCACGTACACGGCTGTCCGGTGTACGTAAAATTGTCAAGCTCCGTGTTTTTTAAGTATACGGACTGACACATGCTGTCTCTCTATAGTTTTGAATGTGATCAAACAGCAAATATATTTAACTGTTTGAAAACTAGACAAAACTAGAAGGTGCAGGTCTGTAAGAACGGAACATGTCCTCGACTTATCCTTACAGAGCGACACACAGCTTCACTGTGGCCGTGATAACAGCCGTTACATGGTACTGAGAGAGGAGCGTGCACGTACATGGCTGTCCGGTGTACGTAAAATTTTCAAGCTCCGTGTTTTTTAAGTATACGGACTGACACGCTGTCTCTCTATAGTTTTGAATGTGATCAAACAGCAAATATATTTAACTGTTTGAAATCTAGACAAAACTAGTAGGTGCAGGTCTGTAAGAACGGAACATGTCCTCGACTTATCCTTACAGAGTGACACACAGATAGCTTCACTGTGGCTGTGATAACAGCCGTTATACGGTACTGTGTGAGGAGTGTGCACCGCTGTATGGTGTGAAAAAATGCATGCTCAGTACCTCACCAGCACAAAAAAAAAAATTGGGATTGCTTTTAAAAAAACAGTTTGCAGAGCAGTGGGTAAACAGCAATGCAGCCGTCAGGAAGCCTTAGAAGGCAGCCTAACAACCAACACCGCTGATCCAGCAAAATATAGCCTCCACTTGCACTGCACACACAGTGACTGGTGTGTTGTACAGGCAAAATCGCTAGCAGCAGAAGCAGTTTTTGGTGTCTTCTTCCCTGCCTAATGCTCTCCCTACAAAATCATCATCATCAGCAGCTCTCCCTATTCTGAGATCAGCATGAGTAACATGGCAGTCGGCGTGCACGCCCTTTTATACCCCCTGTGACGCCCACCAAAGCAAGCCAATCACTTGTATGCCCTTCTGAAAGATGGTGGTGACCCCTGCCTATGTCATCACGTTGCACACAGTGTCCGTGGATCCTGATTGGCTGAAAAAGAGCGCAAAACAAACTTTTGAAACGCGACTTTGGCGCTTAAGTCACCGACCTCGTGGCCGACCTCATCCTAGGGTCGGGTTTCGTTTCATGAAACCCGACTTTGCCAAAAGTCGGCGACTTTTGAAATTTTTCGACCCGTTTCGCTCAACTCTAGTCCAGACCATGAATGGCATTCCGGAACGAGGCTCGCCATGACCGATAGTTCTCGGCTTTATCAGTGAACTTTACAAGTCCCTTTGTAACCAGTTCTCGATGGGCAAAGAACTTTGCAAAGTCCATGGTGGCTCGGTCAGTGCTAGCCTGAGCAGGTGTGTTAGGCATGTCTAGTGTGTGGTGTATCACCATATCTATAAGACGCTTCTAACTCCGGATAGTCTGTGCAGTACCTTCTCGGTGAAGGTGGCGCTTTAAGGCGGGATAGGAGCTGTACCTTCTTTTCAGTGTAATGATAGCTGTGGTCAACATCTCTGTGCTGGACGTCTCCTTGCCTATGGTAGTGAAGTTTGGGATTGGATCGCTGGTAATTGACATAGGCTGATCGATATGATGCGTCAGGGCTGTCATCCATGCCGGAATGTTGATGTACGTACTCTGCAACGGGCTGCGCTAGATCTTGCTGCTCTAGATCTGGTCCGAGAATGCTGCTGTGTCTCTCAGAATCAGGATTCTTCATAGCTTCCAAACACTCAGTCTTAGCTATTGCAGCTGCTGTCTCTTTGTCTGCCGCATGTCTTTCTCTCTCTGCCTGCAAACGTGCGGCTTCCGACTCTTGCTCTGCCTGCAGACGCACCCTCACTGCCTCTTGCTCTGCTTGTCTCAGCTTTAGATGCATCTCTGGTTCGGCGAAGGAGGATCTTGCTTTGGCTGCTTTGGCCTCGGTACGAGCGACAGCAGCGAGCTCTGTTTTGACGGCCTGCCAGAACTTGCTCGTGAACTCGTTTTGAGTGAGGATGTGCTGTTTCGAGACATTGTGCACTTAGCGGCGTAATGCTGAGTATACTAGCGGGAAACAGTTTGTGCGCAGCGGCTTCCGCATCGTGGGAATGATGAAGCACTTGTTGGCGGGATGCACTCTCGGTACTTGTGACTGTATGACGGCTGCTGCAGTATCCGAAGGCAGTGCGGTGTGGGTACAAGTGGCTCCTTAAGTCGTATTCACTATCGCAGGCATCTGTTTTACTGTTCTGCCTTCATACACATTGATACGGTGTGCAATCTAGCATACAGCATAAACCACCTTCTATCTTCCAAAATAAGCAGACCGTTCTCTGTAGTCTCACTTGTTTGCCTGTTGAAGAGTATTGAACATGCGGTAAAACTACAAAGAATACAAATGACATAGGTAAGTATTGGGCAGATGATCACACAGCTAACACAATTACAGGAAGTATACAGTGTGATGCAAACTTTACATAGAAATGCAGAGATGTTTAACAAAACTGCATTGCAAGAAAAGATACTAATCTTACCAGATATGTTTTATTCGGATAACGAACTCAAGTTGGAGAGTTACAGGAGGACAAACAAACACATGTGTCCATATGAAATACACAGAAGAAAATGGCATCTTCTTTATCCCAGAATACATTGCTTCAATCCCATAGTGCAACACTTCTATTAAAGACACAGGCTGTAAATGCTATTTAAGACACAGCTATAAATTCAGCCACCACTAGATGGTGCTATAACTAAGCCAGCACATAATCTACTATATATTCATCTATTTCTGTCTGTAATGGAAATCCCGCATCACTGATAGGTCGCGGCCGGCCGCGACCCATCAGCGACAGGCACAGTCCGGTCGTGAATTGGCGCAGCATTTGAACGATGCACACCACTGCAATGCAGCTGGGAGATGACCGGCGCAGCCCTCAAAGTACGGATGGTGCCCTGGGTACCATAAACCTGTAAAAAATAGAATTAAAATAAAAAATAGTGATATACTCACCTTCCGACGGCCTCCGGACTCTTTCTCTCCTCTCACCACGCGCTCAGCATCTTTTGGTCCCAGTAATGCTTTGCCTAAAGACCGCTGATGACATTGCGCTCTCACGAGAGTGACGTCATCTCCGGTCCTTCGCGCTAAGCATTACTGGGACCAGAAGATGCCGGGAGCGTGGAGAGGAGATTGGGGCCGTCGGAAGGTGAGTATAACCCCCGCTGGCCATATTCTAGAATACCCAATGCGTTAGAATCAGGCCACCATATAGTACAAACATATTTGCCCTATTCAGAGGGCAGAACACAGATCAAGCTGACAGATACTAGCTCTGTACAGGTTAATCAAAGTGGAAGAGATTTTATCCAATATCATCTACATGGCGGCCATGCATTTCTATTGTTAGAAAACACCTTTAATTATATTGCTCACTTAAAGGGATAGTCTATTTTTGCATTTATTTTTATTTATAATTGTACATATGCTTCAAAAAGTAATTGGAGCCCTTGTGGATTAATGTGTATCCATGTTCCTTTGTCTCCCCTGGTCTACTGTAATACTGTGCTTTGGACTGGTGGGATGAATGATCCTTTCTATCTCGGTCAGCAGCCCGTTTTATCTGCAGGCAGGAGGCGATATATTACTTCTATATAAAATACCAATCAGTTTTATATTTTAGCCACTAGAGGTCAAAGTGACAAAGTAAATGGAGATTTCATTCCCATCACCGCCAACTTCTTTTTATTTCATTTTATCCAGTGTTCAAGAGCCGTGACCTTATATTTCTGTCTCCATTTACCTTTCACTTTTAATTTACCATTAAATGCATTGTTAAATGGAAAAAACTTGATGTGCGATAAAACAAAAATGAATAAGAATAAACAAAACAACAGCCTTTCTGTCATTTTTACTTGGTTCATTCTTTTATTATATTTGTCCAGTAGTAGAAATCACACATTGATCATTTTTACAGGACGATCGTGGTGGTGATACAAACATTGATGTTGTCTTTTGTATTGTTTTCTCCATTTAATAAACAAATGAATTTACTTTTAAGCTTTTTTTGTGCTCCATATTATGTGAGCCATGCTTATTTTATTTATTGGCTGATGAATCTATGTACAGGATTGTTTCTCGAGAGTAAGCTGTAGTTCCTGTATATAATTAGATGCACCATGGTGGTACAACAAGGGCATCTCCTGTATATAATTATATATGTACAGCTGGAATAACCTGAGCAACATCTGTATATAATTATATATGTACAGCTGGTATAACCCGGGCATCTCCTGTATATAATTACATATGTACAGCTGGTATAACCTGGGTATCTCCTGTATATAATTATATATGTACAGCTGGTATAACCTGGGCATCTCCTGTATATAATTATATATGTACAGCTAGAACAACCTGGGTATCTCCTGTATATAATTATATATGTACAGCTGATATAACCCGGGCATCTCCTGTATATAATTACATATGTACAGCTGGTATAACCTGGGTATCTCCTGTAAATAATTATATATGGAGAGCTGGTATAACCTTGGCATCTCCTGTATATAATTACATATGTACAGCTGGAATAACCTGAGCAACATCTGTATATAATTATATATGGACAGCTGGTATAACCTAGGCATCTCCTGTATATAATTATATATGTACAGCAGGTATAACCCGGGCATCTCCTGTATATAATTACCTATGTACAGCTGGTATAACCTGGGGATCTCCTGTATATAATTATATATGTACAGCTGGAATAACCTGAGCAACATCTGTATATAATTATATATGTACAGCTGGTATAACCTGGGCATCTCCTGTATATAATTACATATGTACAACTGGTATAACCTGGGCATCTCCTGTATATAATTATATATGTACAGCTGGTTTAACCAAATTATCAATGAAGCGTCCCAGCCAAAAAATGTTATGTCTAAATGGATTGTTAAAATGAAAAATATACCTCTCCTCCCATACTGACATAGTTAAATTTGCTAAAGACGGTGAGAATTTGGCCCCCATGCTCACTCCCTGTATCTGAAAATAATATTTCTCATCAAAAATAAAATAATTATGAGTGAGCAAAAAATTAGTTGCAAGCAATAAAAAATGTTGAATTTTAAATGTATACTCACTGTATTTAGATAGGTAATATCTGAGGCTCTCCAATGCAACAGAATGTGGAATTGATGGATGCTCAGTTCAAATAGGACCGTGAAGAAGGCACATAGTGCTGAAACATGTAGTCCATTGCTGGAATGTTACCAATTGTTTGGAGTTCCTCATATATTTTTTATATGATTCAATGGATAAATAAAGAGGAAGATTTTATAATTCTGGTGAACTTTCATCTTTTTGCTGGATCCCAATTCTCTTATATTTCTATTTGTTGGGGCATACTCCCTGCCTGGATCCGTGCAGAATATAAGGTGAACACCGACTATTGCATTAAGAGGAACTCCTTTATGGTGAGCTGGCTATATGTTTTTTACATTGTTTGAATATATATATATATATATATACAACTGGTATAACCTGGGCATCTCCTGTATATAATTATATCTGTACAGCTGTTATAACCTGGGGAACTCCTGTATATAATTATATATGTACAGCTGGTATAACCTGGGCATCTCCTGTACATAATTATATGTGTACAGCTGGAATAACCTGAGCAACATCTGCATATAATTATATATGTACAGCTGGTATAACCCGGGCATCTCCTGTATTTAATTACATATGTACAGCTGGTATAACCTGGGCATCTCCTGTATATAATTATATATGTACAGCTGGTATAACCTGGGCATCTCCTGTACATAATTATATATGTACAGCGGGAATAACCTGAGTAACAGATGTATATAATTATATATGTACAGCTGGTATAACCCGGGTGTCTCCTGTATATAATTGCATATGCACAGCTGGTATAACCTGGGCATCTCCTGTATATAATTATATATGTATAACCTGGACATCTCATATATATAATTATATATGTACAGTTGGTATAACCTGGGCATCTCCTGTATATAATTATATATGTACAGCTGGAATAACCTGAGCAACATCTGTATATAATTATATATGTACAGCTGGTATAACCCGGGCATCTCCTGTATATAATTACATATGCACAGCTGGTATAACCTGGACATCTTCTGTATATAATTATATATGTATAACCTGGGCATCTCATATATAATTATATATGTACAGCTGGTATAACCTAGGCATCTCCTGTATATAATTCTATATGTATAACCTGGGTATCTCCTGTATATAATTATATATGTACAGCTGGTATAACCTGGGCATCTTCTGTGCATAATTATATATGTACAGTTGGTATAACCTGGGCATCTCCTGTATATAATTACATATGTACAGCTGGAATAACCTGAGCAACATCTGCATATAATTATATATGTACAGCTGGTATAACCCGGGCATTTCCTGTATATAATTACATATGTACAGCTGGTATAACCTGGGCATCTCCTGTATATAATTACATATGTACAGCTAGTATAACCTGGGCATCTCCTGTATATAATTATATATGTACAGCCGGTATAACCTGGGCATCTCCTGTATATAATTATATATGTATAACCTGGGTATCTCCTGTATATAATTACATATGTACAGCTGGTATAACCTGGGCATCTCCTGTAAATAATTATATATGTACAACTGGTATAACCTGGGCATCTCATATATATAATTATATATGTACAGTTGGTATAACCTGGGCATCTCCTGTGTATAATTATATATGTACAGCTGGAATAACCTGAGCAACATCTGTATATAATTATATATGTACAGCTGGTACAACCCGGGCATTTCCTGTATATAATTACATATGTACAGCTGGTATAACCTGGGCATCTCCTGTATATAATTATATATGTACAGCTGGTATAACCTAGGCATCTCCTGTATATAATTCTATATGTATAACCTGGGTATCTCCTGTATGTAATTATATATGTACAGCTGGTAACCTGGGCATCTCCTCTATATAATTATACATGTACAGCAGGTGTAACCTGGGCATATCCTGTATATAATTATATACAGTATGTACAGCTGGTATAACATAGGCATCTCCTGTATATAATTATATATGTACAGCTGGTATAACCTGGGCATCTCCTGTATATAATTATATATGTACAGCTGGTGTAACCTGTGCATCTCCTTTTATATAATTATACTAGCTGAAGAGCCCGGCGCTGTCCGGGCATAGTAACTAACTGTGGTTAGTTATAACAAATTATAATTATCCTCCATCCCATAGTCCCGTGCCCATATACCCATAATACGTATCCTCCATCCCATAGTCCCGTGCCCATATACCCATCATACGTATCCACCATCCCATTGGCTCGTGCCCATATACCCGTCATACATATCCTCCATCCCATAGTCCAGTGCCCATTTAATTACCCATCACACATCCTTCATCCCATAGTCCCGTGCTCATATACCCGTCATACATATCGTCCATCCCATAGTCCAGTGCCCATATACCCATCACACATCCTCCATCCCATAGTCAACCATTATGACATCATAATGAGCGGCGGGGCTTGCAACCTATGATGATGACAGCGTCGCCATGGCAACCATTATGACATCATAATGAGGGGCGGGGCTTGATGCGCGCGCACTTTTTCCCCATTATGTAGATAGGGGCAAAATTGTTTGGTGAATTGGAATGCGCGGGGTTAAAATTTCGCCTCACAACATAGCTTAGGACGCTCTCAGGGTCCAGACGTGTGACTGTGCCAAATTTTGTGGCTGTAGCTGCGACGGTGCGGATGCCTATCCCAGACATACACACATACATACACACACTCATACATACACATACATACACACATACACACACACATTTGAGCTTTATATATTAGACTAGCTGAAGAGCCCGGCGATGCCCGGGCATAGTAACTAACTATGGTTAGTTATAACAAATTATAATTATCCTCCATCCCATAATCCTGTGCCCATATACCCATCATACATATCCACCATCCCATAGGCCCGTGCCCATATACCCATCATACATATCCTCCATCCCATAGTCAAGTGCCCATATACCCAACATACATATTCTCCATCCCATACTCCCATGCCCTTATACCCATCAAACATATTCACCATCCCATAGTCGAGTGCCCATATACCCATCACACATCCTTCATCTCATAGTCCCATGCCCATATACCCATCATACATATCCTCCACCCGATAGTCCCATGCCAATATACCCATCACACATCCTCCATCCCATAGTCCCGTGCCCATATACCCATCATACATATCCGCCATCCTATAGTCCCGTGCCCATATACCCGTCATACATATCCGCCATCCCATAGTCCAGTGCCCATATACCCATCATACATATCCTCTATCGCTTAGTCCAATGCCCATCTACTCATCACACATCCTCCATCCCATAGTCCCGTGCCCATATACCCATTATGACATCATCATCACCATGGCAACCGTTATGACATAAACATCCCCATTGCAACCTATGATGAATCAGCATTGCCATGGCAACCATTGTGACATCATAATGAAGGGCGGGGCTTGAGGCGCACATATTTTTTCCCCATTATGTAGATAGGGGCAAAATTGTTTGGTGAATTAGAACACGCGGGGTTAAAATTTTGCCTCACAACATAGCTTAGGACACTCTCGGGATCCAGACGTGTGACTGTGCCAAATTTTGTGGCTGTAGCTGCGACGGTGTGGATGCCAATGCCGGACATACACACATACATACACACACTTGAGCTTTACATATTAGATATGTACAGCTGGTATCACCTGGGCATCTCCTGTATATAATTATATATGTACAGCTGGTATAACCTGGGCATCTCCGGTATATAATTATATATATATACAGCTGGTATAACCTGGGCATCTCCTGTATATAATTATATATGTACAGCTGGTATAACCTGGGCATCTCCTGTATATAATTATATATGTACAGCTGGTATAACCTCGGCATCTCCTGTATATAATTATATATGTACAGCTGGTATAACCTAGGTATCTCCTGTATATAATTATATATGTACAGCTGGTATAACCTGGGCATCTCCGGTATATAATTATATATATATACAGCTGGTATAACCTGGGCATCTTCTGTATATAATTATATATGTACAGCTGGTATAACCTGGGCATCTCCTGTATATAATTATATATGTACAGCTGGTATAACCTCGGCATCTCCTGTATATAATTATATATGTACAGCTGGTATAACCTAGGTATCTCCTGTATATAATTATATATGTACAGCTGGTATAACCTGGGCATCTCCTGTATACAATTATATATGTACAGCTGGTATAACCTGGGCATCTCCGGTATATAATTATATATATATACAGCTGGTATAACCTGGGCATCTCCTGTATATAATTATATATGTACAGCTGGTATAACCTGTTCATCTCCTGTATATAATTATATATGTACAGCTGGTGTAACCTGGGCATCTCATATATAATTAGATAAGTACATCTGGTATAACCTGGGCATCTCCTATATATAAATAGGTACAGCTGGTATAACATGGGTATCTCCTGCATATAATTATATATGTACAGCTGGTATAACCTGGGCATCTCCTGTATATAATTATATATGTACAGCTGATATAACCTGGGCATCTCCGGTATATAATTATACAGGGTGGGTCAGTTATATGTAAACACCTGAGTGAGCCATTTATAAAATGGTCACCAGTCATCTTGAAAAGTTTCCCCCTCCCATATACTAATGTGCCACAAAAAAGAAGTTGATATCACCAACCATTCCCATTTTCTTTAGGTGAATCCATATAAATGGCCCACACTGTATATTTAAAACTGGTAAAACCTGGGTATCTCCTGTATATAATTATATATGTACAGCTGGTATAACCTGGGTATCTCCTGTATATAATTATATATGATCACGTGGTACAACCCGGGCATCCCCTGTATATAATTATACATGTACAGCTGGTATAACCTGGGCATTTTCTGTACATAAATATATATGTACAACTGGCATAACCTGGGCATATCCTATATATAAATACTAGCTGAAGAGCCCGGCGCTGCCCGGGCATAGTAACTAACTGTGGTTAGTTATAACAAATTATAATTATCCTCCATCTCACAGTCCCATGCCCATATACCCATCATACATATCCTCCTTCCCATAGTCCCGTGCCCATATACCCGTCATACATATCCTCCATCCCATAGTCCAGTGCCCATTTACCCATCACACATCCTCCATCCCATAGTCCCGTGCTCATATACCCATTATGACATCATCATCACCATGGCAACCGTTATGACTTAAACGTCCCCTTTGCAACCTATGATGAATCAGTGTCACCATGGCAACCATTGTGACATCATAATGAAGGGTGGGGCTTGATGCGCACACAATTTTTCCCCATTATGTAGATAGGGGCAAAATTGTTTGGTGAATTGGAACGTGCGGGGTTAAAATTTCGCCTCACAACATAGCTTAGGACGCTCTCGGGGTCCAGACATGTGACTGTGCCAAATTTTGTGGCTGTAGCTGCGATGGTGCGGATGCCTATCCCGGACATATACACACATACATACATACACACACACATTGAGCTTTATATATTAGATGTACAGCTGGTATAACCTGGGCATCTCCTGTATATAATTATATATGATCACCTGGTACAACCCGAGCATCCCCTGTATTTAATTATACATGTACAGCTGGTATAACCTGGGCATCTTCTGTACATAAATATATATTTACAACTGGTATAACCTGGGCATCTCATATATAATTAAATAAGTACATCTGGTATAACCTGGGCATCTCCTATATATAAATAGGTACAGCTGGTATAACCTGGGTATCTCCTGTATATAATTATATATGATCACCTGGTACAACCCGGGCATCCCCTGTAAATTATACATGTACAGCTGGTATAACCTGGGCATCTTCTGTACATAAATATATATTTACAACTGGTATAACCTGGGCATCTCATATATAATTAGATAAGTACATCTGGTATAACCTGGGCATCTCCTATATATAAATAGGTACAGCTGGTATAACCTGGGTATCTCCTGTATATAATTATATATGATATATTATATATACACTAGCTGAAGAGCCCGGCGTTGCTTGGGCATAGTAACCAACAGTGGTTAGTTATAACAAATTATAATGATTATATTGCACGTAAAGACGTTTCACATCATATAGTCAACACTACAGATTGGCAACACAAATTAACTAAATGACTATCCAAGTATTGATAGTATTTTATTTTCAACTCATTCAAGAGCCTTTTGATAAACAACATTTTTGGTTTTTCCTTTCGGTGCAAAGATGAACAGATTTTTGGCAGTTCCAACTCTTGAACAGACCACGTAAAGTTGACCATGAGAAAAGCATGGAGATTGCAAATCGATCTCTACTATTTTCAAGGACTGTCCCTGAGCATTGTTAATGGACATTGCAAATAGCAGTTGAACTGGAAACTGGAGGCGTTTAAAATAAAAAAACAAATCAGATGGAATGAGTGGAATTCTTCGAATGAAAATGTCCTCTCCTTTGGCACATCCTGTTTCTGAGATGTGTATCTAACCCTATCCTGTGTGATAATGTCTGCTGAGCCCTTTATCTAATCATCTCCTGTGTGAAACTTTCTGCTGAGCTGTGTATCTAATCCTATCGTGTGTTACTGACTGCTCAGCCATGTATCTAATCCTATCCTGTGTGATACTGACTGCTGAGCAGTGTATCTAATCCAATCCTGTGTGATACCGTCTGCTGAGCCGTGTATCTAATCCTATCCTGTGTGATATTGACTGCTGAGCCATGTATCTAATCCTATCCTGTGTGATACTGTCTGCTGAGCCGTGTATCTAATCCTATCCTGTGTGATAATGTCTGCTGAGTCGTGTACCTAATCCTATCCTGTGTGATACTGACTGGTGAGCCATGTATCTAATCCTATCCTGTATGATACTGGCTGCTGCTATTCTTTGTGATAATGTGTGCTGAGCTGTGTATCTATTCCTATCCTGTGTGATACTGACTGCTGAGCAGAGTATCTAATCCTATCCTGTGTGACTGTCTGCTGAGCCATGTGTCTAATCCTCTCCTGTGTGATACTGACTGCTGAGCTGTGTATCTAATCCTATCCTGTTTGATACTGACTGCTGAGCCGTGTATCTAATCTTATCCTGTGTGATACTGACTGCTGAGCCGTGTATCTAATCCTATCCTGTGTGATACTGACTGCTGAGTTGTGTATCTAATCCTATCCTGTGTGATACTGACTGCTGAGCCGTGTATCTAATCCTATCCTGTGAGATACTGACTGCTGAGCTGTGTATCTAATCCTATCCTGTGTGATATTGGGCTCCCCCTGCAGTCTGTGTCAGAGGGTGGTCTGTGTTGGCACGGTAATAAATTGTGTTATTTCCAGCTTTACAGAAGGACGATAACACCATAGAAATGATAAGAATAACAGGCCTCAGTTACCACAACTGTCTACAAAGAAAACTGTTGCTGATAGCAACCAATCACAGCTCATTTTTCATCTTTTAAACAGCTCTGGGACAGTGTGGCGAGTTCTGAGTGGCGACTTTTGTGTTTCGACTTTTATGTGACGAGGTTGGTGTATGTGTGGTGAAATGTGTGCTGAGGGTGGTATATGTGTTGAAGCACGTGGTAGTGTGTGGCGCATTTTGTGTGTGTGTTCATATCCCCGTATGTGGTGAGTATCCTATGTCAGGGCCCCACCTTAGCAACTGTATGGTATACACTCTTTGGCGCCATCACTCTCATTCTTTAAGTCCCCCTTGTTCACATCTGGCAGCTGTCAATTTGCCTCCAACACTTTTCCTTTCACTTTTTCCCCATTATGTAGAAAGGGGCAAAATTGTTTGGTGAATTGGAACGCGCGGGGTTAAAATTTCACCTCCCAACATAGCCTATGACGCTCTCGGGGTCCTCGGGTTCCAGACGTGTGACTGTGCAAAATTTTGTGGCTGTAGCTGCAATGGTGCGAATGCCAATCCCGGACATACACATATACATACATACACACACACACTGAGCTTTATATACAGTCATATGTAAAAGTTTGGGCACCCCTATTAATGTTAACCTTTTTTCTTTATAACAATTTTGGTTTTTGCAACAGCTATTTCAGTTTCATATATCTAATAACTGATGGACTCAGTTTATATTTCTGGATTCAAATGAGGTTTACTGTACTAACAGAAAATGTGCAATCTGCATTTTAACAAAATTTGACCGGTGCAAAAGTATGGGCACCCTTATCATTTTCTTGATTTGAACACTCCTAACTACTTTTTACTGACTTCCTGAAGCACTAAATTGGTTTTGTAACCTCATTGAGCTTTGAACTTCATAGCCAGGTGTATCAAATCATGAGAAAAAAAACACCGCAAGTTGCTGCTCAAAAGTGCGGTCTGCACAATCAACACTTGTTCCTGTGTTACTGGGGTTCTGTAACGTCAGTTGATCCCCTGATGTGTGTCCGGCAATGTCTTCTGCTCTGTCCACATTCCCACTACTACTCCTACAGAGCAGGAGACATTACCGGACACAAATCAGGGGATCAACTGACGTTACAGAACCCCAGTAACACAGGAACAAGTGTTGATTGTGCAGACCGCACTTTTGAGCAGCAACTGGCGGTGTTGGAGGCCAGGGTAAATACTAGAGACACTGGAGCCAGAGGCCTAATTGGAGCACGGTTAAAAATCAGTAGTAGTCTGAATGTGGAGGGAGCAGGGGAGCAGCTGGCGTTACTGCACCCCACTATCACTGGAGCATGTGTTTTCTCTGTGTACACGGCACTTCTGAGCAACAACTGGCTGTGTTGAAGCCCATGGTGAGTCATGGTGTAGGTGGGTCGCCCCGTTGCTGGCTTCACCCAGGGCTGTGGGGTACTCGGTACCGGGCCGGTGTCAGGGGGATGATGTGTCACAGCAGCGGTGACCCGGTCCGTGGCCCAGGGCCCCAATATCAATGGTGGTGGTGTTTGGTTGTAATATAAAGTTCGTGACGCCACCCGTGGTATTTGGCAAGTAAGATGGTAAGCCAACGCTGCTTGCAGATCCACTGGGGCTGATGGTGTGATGCAGCTAAGATGGTGTAGCTCCCCACAGGTGGAGCTGTAGTCCCAGGGCAGTGTATAGGTGCGATGGAGGAGTAGGGGCACAGAATGGTGTAGATGTTGATACCCCCAATGTAGCGGTGTTGATGCGGGAATGAATGGAGGACACCAGGGCTTGCAGTTTCAAAGCTTTACTCACAGTTCGTAGTACACACAGGTGCCCACTTCGGTACTGTGTCCTCCGGGACAGAGGCCCAGCCATCCTCCAGGCAAGATAGGGCTCTCCCCGCCAGCACCCCTCCAACATGTGCCTGTGCTGAATGACTCCTCTATTGCGCCTATTGGTGTGAAGAGCTCCAGCACCGTGGTTCTCTGAAGTTCCTCCTGTCAGATGTTCCTAACAACTCTCTCACTTGTATGACAGACAGCTGTAGCCTGCTTCGGGGACTCCCTTCTCCTGAATCCCGGCTCTCTATCCGTTTTGCTGTTGTGTCCCAAGTCTTGGATGGGAGTAGTGCATTTACAGCCAACTACTCCACCGGTGTCTGCTGTAGAACCATAAGTGTCCATATAACCTCGGGGACCGGGCCCTGGCCGTGCGCAGAGAACCTATAGGCAGGGTTCCTATCCAACCCACTCCTCTCTGTTCTCCTTCCACTTCGTTCCGTACTTGTCTTTCTCTCTCTTATGGAAATGCAGGTTACAGTTCTATGTCTCTCTCTCTCTCTCTTTCCTGCTGTGAGATCATCTGTTCATTCATCTTTTGTGTCCGAGGATCTCCCTCTTCTGGTGAAGGAAGGTAGTGAGGCTGATTTGGATGAAAGAAACCAAACACCTGATCAGGTGGATTGTGACTGGGTAACGGGAACTACAGACTGGATATAAGGCAGCCGATGCCCTTCTGAGTCGCTGGTGATTTCTCTGCTGGATTCTTGGAGACCAGTCTGATTCCTGCTTCCCAAAGATAAGTTTTTGCCCTGCTATTGAGCTTATTAGTTTTGGTTTTGTTTACCTTGGTTTTTGAGTTCAGCCATCCCCGGCCGGGGGTGTGCTGGATTCTTTTTCCTTGATCTGTGTTCTCTTTTGCTCTGCTTCCAGAATATTAGTGCTGATATAGTGTTTGAAATCTAGGGACTTCAGGGTACTTTTTACTTATCAGTTGTGTTGGTAATATTTTTTAGCAGGGTTTTCTCGGATTGTAGACAGCAGCTTTTCTGTCCTGTCCTTTTTTAGTTAGCTTGGGCCCCACCGTTTGCTCAACCTATCTTTCTATCTGTGTTAGTGTTTTCATCTTGCTTCACCATCATTATATGTTGGGGGCTGCCTATTGCTTTGGGGTCTGCTCTGGGGCAGTCAGTTTTTCCCTTTTCTCTCTTTAGGCTTATTCAGATCTCCGGCTGTGACGAGGTGTCTAGGATCACCGTAGGAACACTCCACGGCTACTGCTAGTTGTGTGATAGGATCAGGGATCTGCAATCCGCTAGTTTCCAAACTCTCTGATTTTCTGGGCTGAGCTTGTGTTTTGTTTTTTCCTCCTCGGTGACTCAATCATAACACTTTCACGTGCCAGTTGGCTCAAGTCACTGAGGCAGCTGCAGCACTTTCTTCTCTTTATTTCTTCCAGTGACCCTCACTCCTGTCTGAGTGGCTTCTGTCCCGACTGACCTTCTGTCAGCCTGTCCCCCTCAGGGACTGACCTCGACTCCCCTCTGGGAGACTGAACTACTCTCTCTGACAGCCCCATAAGGGACTGAACTGTAATTCTATCTTTCCCATTCTTTTTATACTAACTCCACCCACCTCCCAGCACATCTCGTGTTAAGAAGCAGGGTTCCACGAAGGGTGCTCTGCTACCCCCAGCCTGAAGCTGCTAGGTGTCCCTGCTGAACTATCCTGTGTGTGGGATGCAGGTGTTGGAGTGTGGCAGGGAGTTCCCACCTTACCTGGATGGTGGGGCACTACACCTTAGGAGAAGGTGCAGTACCTCTGTGGCGACTGAGCCTCAGGGGTGCCACACTCCCCCCCGTTAAACACAGCACGTCCGCAGGCTGCAAGAAAACAAAGCATACAGCAGAGAAACATACAAAAATTTTATATTGCATAAATAACTTTTCTTACTCTAAGCTTCCTAATATAGGAGGTACTCATCTTAAGTTACCAACAATCCTATCAAAAATTCTATGCTAAACAGTGCAACTATCTAAGTGCAATTCTTACTCTCAAAGTGCTATTCTCTGTAACACATTTCTTTATTACTTTTCTCTCTTTTCCGTCACTTTATTCTCATTTTTCTTTTCTTTTCTTTTCCTTTCTACTAGATGCAAGACACTGACCTCACATACTTGGCCTGTCACCTGTCTTTATCAATTCCCACTACTATTAGTGGGAATGTGGACAGAGCAGGAGACATTGCCGGACACACATCAGGGGATCAGCTGAGGTTACTGAACCCCACTAACACAGGAACAAGTGTTGATTGTGCAGACGCCACTTCTGAGCAGCAACTGGCGGTGTTGGAGGCCTGGGGAAGTATTAGAGACAGAGTGGAGCCAGAGGCCTAGTTGGAGCAAGTTTTACAACAGTAGTAGTGTGAATGTGGAGGCAGCATTAGACAATGCCATCCACACAGCAGGGGAGCAACTGGTGTTTCTGAACCCCACTAACACAGGAGCTAGTGTTTTTCTCTGTGTGGACGGCACTTCCGAGCAACAACTGGCGATGTTGGAGCCCAGGATCAATCATGGAGCAGGCTGAGGCCTACTTGGAGCAAGTTGAAAAGATGATCTATTTTGAATGTGGAGGCAGCAGGAGATATTGCCGTCCACACAGCAGGGGAGCAGCTGGCGTTACTGAACCCCACTAACACAGGAGCTAGTGTTTTTCTCTGTGTGGACGGCACTTCCGAGCAACAACTGGCGATGCTGGAGCCCAGGATCAATCATTGAGCAGGCTGAGGCCAACTTGGAGCAAGTTGAAAAGATGATCTATTTTGAATGTTGAGGCAGCAAGAGATATTGCCGTCCACACAGTAGGGGAGCAGTTGGCGTTATTGAACCCCATTAACACAAGAGCTAGTGTTTTTCTCTGTGTGGACGGCACTTCCGAGCAACAACTGGCGATGTTGGAGCCCAGGATCAATCATGGAGCAGGCTGAGGCCTAAATTCATCAAGTTTAATATGTGTTGTAGACTACTACTGATTTTAAACGTGATCCAATTAGGCCTCTGGCTCCACTGTGTCTCTGGTATTTCCCCAGGCCTCCAACACTGCCAGTTGCTGCTCAGAAGAGGCGTCTGCACAATCAACACTTGTTCCTGTGTTAGTGGGGTTCTGTAACGTCAGCTGATCCCTTGATGTGTGTCTGGCAATGTCTCCTGCTCTGTCCACATTCCCACTACTATTAGTGGGAATGTGGACAGAGCAGGAGACTTTGCTGGACACACATCAGGGGATCAGCTGACGTTACTGAACCCCACTAACACAGGAACAAGTGTTGATTGTGTAGACGCCACTTTTAAGCAGCAAATGGCGGTGTTGGAGGCCAGGGGAAATACTAGAGACAGGGTGGAACCAGAGGCCTAGTTGGAGCAAGTTTGAAATCAGTAGTAGTATGAATATGGAGGCAGCAGTAGACATTGCCGTCCACACAGCAGGGGAGCAGCTGGCATTACTGAACCCCACTTACACAGGAGCTAGTGTTTGTCTCTGTCCAGATGGCACTTATGAGCAACAACTGGCTGTGTTGAAGCCCAGGGATTACAGTTCAGGTGGTAGAAACATGAACACAACAGGAGACCTGGATACTGTTGCCAACCAATTATTTATTCTGGAAGAGGACTGGCAAATTCTGGCGAGATCCAGGCCTTGTTAATTTTCAGAAAAGTAAGCCGGTCAATGTTATCGGAGGATAGTCGCGTGCGACGGCCTGTTAGTACACCACCTGCGGCACTAAAGACGCGCTCCGATAATACACTGGCAGCAGGGCAAGCCAGCACCTGCAATGCATACTGGCTAAGCTCTGGCCATGTATCCAGCTTAGAGACCCAAAACTTGAAGGGGGAAGAGCCGTCTGGGAGTACACTGAGAGGGCAAGACATATAGTCTGTCACCATCTGACGGAAACGTTGCCTCCTGCTTACTGGCGCTGTCTGTGATGGTGTAGACATTTGTGGCGGGCACACAAAACTTTGCCACATTTGGGCCATACTGGTCTTGCCTTGTGCTGAGGCGCTGCCTCTGCTCCCTCTTTGTGCAGAGCTTCCTCCACTGCCTCGACGCACAGAGCGGCTTTGTAAAGCACTAGCAGCACTGCTCTCAGGTGGAATGAAGAACATGATGGAGTGCACCAGAGTCTCTTGGTACTTCCGCATTTTACGCTCCTGGTTCAATGGTGCTATGAGGCTTTGTAAGTTGTCCCGGTAGCGAGGATCTAGGAGGGTGTACACCTAACAATCAGCCGTGTTGAGAATGTGGGCGATGCGGCGGTCATTTCTCAGGCACTGCAGCATGAAATCAACCATGTGCTGCAGACTCCCAACTGCCCAAGAAACGCTGTCCCCTGCTTGAGGCATCATCTCTGCCTCCTCTGCATCACCCCACCCTCGCTGTACATACTGACTAGAGCATTGTGTACCTCCCTCCTCTGGAGAGATATCCTCCTCCTCATCCTCCTCACAAAGTGTCCCTTGCCTAGGCCTTTGTGAGGAACCACGTAGCACAGACTGTCCAGAAGCAGATGGCATTTGTGACTCCTCATCCTCCACCTCTTCCAAAACCTCCTCCCTTAGTGCTTGCAGTGTTTTTTGAAGCAGGCAGATAAGGGGGACAGTCATGCTGACTAGTGCATCATCTGCACTCACCATCCGCGTGGAATCATCGAAGGCACGCAAAACGTGGCAGATGTCCTTCATAGAGGCCCACTCAGTGGTGCTGAAGTGTGACCGGCGCACAGTGCGACTTGTTTGCGCCTGATGCAGCTGGTACTCCATTACTGCTGCCTGCTGCTCACACTACTGCTCCAACATATGTAACGTTGAATTCCACCTGGTGGGTAGGTCACATATGATGCGATGTTCCGGAAGGCGTAATCGGCTCTGCAGAGCTGCAATGCGCGATCTTGCCGTGCTGGAACGCCGCAAGTGAGCGCACTCTATGCAGACCTTGTGCAACAGTGCATCAAGATCCGGATAGTCCCTCAGAAAGCTCTGCACAACCAAGTTGAGCACATGTGCCAGACATGGGATGTGAGTGAGTTTGCCTAGGTCCAGAGCTGCCACCAGATTTCGGCCATTGTCACACACTGCCAAGTCTGGCTGGAGATTCGCTGGCACAAACCACACGTCGCTCTCCTGCTTGATGGCATTCCAGAGCTCCTGCGCTGTGTGGCTTCGATTCCCCAAAGAAATTAATTTCAGTACGGCCTGTTGATGTTTGGCCACAGCTGTGCTCATATCGGTCGTAACAGGCTCCTGAAGCGCTGATTCTGAGGAACTGGAATATGAGGAGGAGTCAATCTGTACAGACTGGATTCCTGCAATCCTTGGAGTTGGCAGAACACATACAGCGCAACTCTCAAGATCTGTACCCGGCTCCACAACATTGATCCAATGGGCAGTGAGGGAAAGGTATCGTCCCTGTCCATGGGTACTGGTCCACGCATCGGTGGTCAGGTGGACCTTGCTACTGACGGCGTTTAGTAGCGCATGTTTAATTTTTGCCTCCACATGCTTTTGCAGGGCAGGGACGGCTTGCCTGCTGAAATAAAAGCGGCTGGGCACGGTGTATTGTGGGACTGCCAATGCCATGAAGTTCCTGAAGGTGTCAGTCTCCACCAGCCTGAATGAGAGCATTTCAAGGGCCAGTAACTTTGCAATGCCAGCATTCAGAGCCTGTGCTCGGGGATGGTTTGCCAACTATGGCCGCCTTTTATCCCATGCCTGTGCTACCGATGGCTGTAGAGTGGCCTGGGAGTGTGAGGATGAATGGGAACGTGGTGCTGTGGGTGGAATGTCACTGGGTCTCTGGACAACAGTGCCAGAGGTTCTTCCATGGCGATCCTGTGAGGAAGCAGAACCAGCAGTGTGTGAGCTGGAGGAAGAGGCTACAACACGAGCTGAAGAGGTGGTAGGTGGTGCTGTAGGTTGGCCTACGTCTTCAGTGTGTCTTTGTAACTCCACCACGTGCTTGGTCCACACATGTTTCCACATATTTGTGGTATTGAGGTTGCTGACACTTTTCCCTCTTTTGACTTTCTGATGACACAGCTTACATTTGACAAAGCAAATGTCATCTGCAACTGTGTCAAAAAAGAACCACGCACTGCAAGTCTTGGGAGTGCCAGTTTCGGCTTTTGGAAGAGGAATGCTCCTAACGGGTGCCAAAGTGGAGGCTACAGGCAACCAAGTCTGCCCCCTCCCTCTCCCTCCTGTTTTGGCCGTTCGGGGAATCTCTTCCTCAGAGCTGCTCCCACCACCTTCCTGTTCCTCATGCCATGATGGGTCAAGGACCTCATCATCTACACTCCCCTCTTCAAACACCTGCTTCTCCTGGGTAGTCTCGCCAGCACCGTACGCACCAGAAAATGGCACCTGAGTCTCATCACCATCTGATGCGTACTGAGGTGTGCTGACCATAGGCACTGGCCCACCCGCCTTTTCAAATTCAGAGGGACAAAGCAGTTGCGCATGACTGCATACTCCCTCTTCTTCAGATTCTTGAATGCTGCTTGGCTGGCCCCCTCTTTCCAAACCAACAGATTCAGAGAACAGAAGTAGAGACTGTGATGGCTCCTGTACAGGGCTCTCTGACTGCCTGGGCAATTTGGCAGGTGGTGAAGAGACAGATGGTTGCTCTTCAGTGCTCTGGCCCTGAGAGGATGTGGAAGTCATTGAAGTCGATCCGTTAGCTGCCATCCATCCGACAACGGCTTCAATTTGTTCGTCACGCAGCAGTGGGGTACGGCGAGGTCCTACAAAGCTGCACATAAAGGACTGTTGCCTGGTAAAACTGGGGGATGCTGACTCACTGATGCCCGCAGCAGGCACAGAATCCCCACGTCCTCTCCCTGCTGAATCCCCACGTCCTCTCCCTGCTGCAACTCCACGCCCACGACCACGTGCCTTACTCCCTGCCTTCTTCATCTTGGTAGACTGATAAAGATAGGCAGAAAAGTACAAAGGGGGGCTTAGTGTGCTTATTCCTGAACAGCTGGTAACAGGTATAAGAAACACTAATTTTATAACGTGTGTGGACTACAGTTTAATATGAGCTAATGTGGCCTACACAACAGTCAAGTGGAGTGTTTGGTGAACTTTATTTATTTTTTTTTTCAAAAAAACAAAAAGGATGTGACAAAAGATTTGAAAGCGATAGTATCACAAACTTTTTGGAGCTATTACAATGCAGGAAGGTAACCTACAATGCAAAAGATGAGGCTCCAAAAAATAGGGTAATACTGTACTAATCTGGCTGTGCCTGCAGGGCACAAGCCAGCAAAAAGGCTCCTCTATCTACTCCTATATAGTGTTTGCAACCAACCAATGTAGATGGATACGGATGGATGCACACTAATAGGAGAATTAATGAAAAATGAGCTGCAATTAAAGAAAAATATGTATGAGGCAGTGACGCACGCTGAGCAGCCTACAAGCAGACGTGGCTGCAGGACAACTACAGCCTGAGCTGCACTCACACAGAGACCTCTCAGACAGCCGTGAACAGTGCAGAGAATTGGGCACTAGCACTGAAAGGCTGCAGAAAGGCTCCACTGTCTACTCCTATAGTATTTGCAACCAACGTATATGGATACGGATGGATGCACAGTGCACACTAATAGGAGAATTAAAAATGAGCAGCAATAAAAGAAAAATATGTATGAGGCAGTGACATGCTGAGCGGCCTACAAGCAGACGTGCCTGCAGGACACACTACAGCATGAGCTGCACTCACACAGACCTTGCAGACAGCTGTGAACAGCGCTGCTGCAAGGCAAAAGAAAACTACACTTATTGAGAATGTAGTCTGGGTAAAGCACAATGTTATTTGGAAAATCGCTCTCTAACTGTCCCTCAGAGTCTTGAACAGCAGCCTGTCCCTAACTGAATTCACAGCAGAGTGAACCCTAAATGGCGGCGGCGGCGGCAGCGGCTTTTATAGTGCATCATGACATCATTTCAGCAGCCAATCACAGCCATGCCAGTAGTTAACATGCCTACATGCCTAACAGGATGTGCTCACACTTCAGAGGATTGTCATTGGCTGAATCAAATCAAACTGTCTCATAGCATTATGGGAACTTCCGATTCCGGTATTCGATATCCTAAAAGTATCGGAACTCAGTATCGGAATTCCGATACCGCGAATATCGGCTGATACCCGATACTTGCGGTATCGGAATGCTCAACACTAATCACCAACCATTTCCATTTTATTTAAGTGTATCCATATAAATGGCCCACCCAAGTTTAACAATATAAATGGCCCACCCTGTATATTGTGATAAAACACTCCGGGATTGCCTTTGCTGGGGTCAAAGGTCACGTGCGTTCAGCAGGAAACTCAGGCGCAGAGCTGGGATTCGGGTGTAACTGACCCTGAGTCAGGTTTATTAACGGTGAAAGCAATGCAAAAAGGAAATAAAACATAAAACAAATCCTTGCCTGTCCGGCACTAACTAAACAATGGACAACCTAACTACCAACTGGTGGGCTTCTCCCGTCCAGCCAAACCACAGTTGCAGTGGGCACTGCTTCCACTCACGTGTGTCTCTCACACAGACAGGCTCTCTGTGTTCCCAGGCTGAGACACTCACACAACCACCTGGCATCCTTTTATATCCACCTCCCATTACTCATTAGCAAGCAGGTGATATACTGACCAGACTAGGCCACATAGGAAAGGAATCTGGGCGAGATATACCTGCCCTCATCCACTATTCCCACATGATTCTCACATATCCCCCCCTCTGCTCAGACCACTCCGGTCGAGCAATGACACCTGCCAAACAGTGCACTCGGGACAGGGCATCTGCATTTCCCATCTGTACCCCTGGGCGGTGCTCCACCGTAAAAGTGTAGGCCTGCAGGGCAAGGAACCACTGGGTCACCCGGCTATTCCGTTCCTTGTTCAAGTGCATCCACTTGAGAGGGGCATGGTCAGTGATCAGCCTGAACTTTCGGCCCACCAGGTAATATTTGAGGGCCTCTAGAGCCCACTTAATGCCGAGGCACTCTTTTTCTACGACTGCATACCTTTGCTCGTGTTTATTCAGCTTCCTGCTGAGATAGAGGACTGGGTGTTCCACTCCGTCCCTCACTTGTGAGAGTACAGCCCCGATACCGGTATCAGAGGCATCTGTTTGTACCACAAACTCGCTGCAGAAGTCCGGAGTCACGAGTACGGGCTGAGAGCAAAGTGCCCGTTTAAGGCTATGGAAGGCTTCTTCAGCCGCTAAACTCCATTTAATCATGACGGAGTCTTTCCCTTTTGTAAGATCCGTCAGGGGGGTAGCGATGGCTGCAAAATTGGGTATGAACCGGCGATAATAGCCGGCGATCCCCAGGGAGGCTTGTACCTGCTTCTTGTTGACAGGTTGCGGCCAGTCCTGAACTGCCTGAATCTTATCAACCTGGGGTTTAACAACACCCCTCCCAATTACATACCCCAAATACCGGGCTTCTTCTAGCCCGATGTGACATTTCTTGGGGTTCGCGGTTAGACCTGCCTCCCACAGGTCGTCAATCACAGCTTGTACTTTCTGGAGATGAGTCTCCCAGTCCAAGCTGTAACTGACAATGTCGTCCAAATAGGCCGAAGCGTACCGCCTATGTGGCCTCAGGACTCGATCCATCAGTCTCTGGAAGGTCGCCGGTGCTCCGTGCAGTCCAAACGGCATATACACATACTGAAATAGACCTTCTGGGGTAGCAAATGCCGTCTTTTCTATGGCAGCCTCCGCCAGAGGGATCTGCCAATACCCCTTTGTTAGGTCTAGGGTCGTAATATACCGGGCTTTTCCTAACCGATCTATTAACTCGTCGACCCGGGGCATAGGGTAGGCATCAAATTTTGAGACCGCATTCAGTTTCCTGAAGTTATTGCAGAACCGGATGGTGCCGTCCGGTTTAGGAATTAGCACAATCAGGCTGGACCAAGCACTGTGCGATTCCTCAATGACACCTAACTCTAACATTGCCTTCACTTCTCGGGAAACGGCTTCACGGCGCGCTTCCGGGATTCGGTAGAGCTTTACGTGAACTGTGACACCAGGTTCCGTTACAATGTCATGTTTCATTAGCGTAGTCTGCCCGGGTTTTTCTGAGAAAAACTTTTGGTTGTGAAGTAGACACTGCCTGACCTCAGTCTTTTGCCGCTCCGAGAGAGTCTCTGCAACCCGTACCTCCGGTACGGTATGTGAGCAGACGGGACGGGCCAGCTCCGCTGACAAGGCAGACCGATCTTTCCAGGGTTTTATCAGATTTACATGATAAATCTGTTCAGGTTTCCGTTTACCTGCCTGGTATACTTTGTAGTTTACTTCACCAACTCTTTCCTTAATCTCAAAGGGGCCCTGCCACTTTGCCAGGAACTTGCTGTCCACCGTGGGGACCAGGATCAACACCCTATCTCCGGGTGCAAACGTACGGATCTTGGCGCCCCTATCATAGATTCTTTTTTGGGCTCCTTGAGCCTGTATCATGTTTTCTTTGACGATAGGCATAACAGCCGAACTACGGTCCTGCATTTGTGTGACGTGATCTATCACTGTTCTAAACGGTGTGACCTGACCCTCCCAGGTTTCTTTTGCAATGTCTAACAGTCCGCGAGGACGTCGGGCGTACAATAACTCGAAAGGCGAGAATCCCGTGGAAGACTGGGGTACTTCCCTGATGGCAAAAAGCAAATACGGAAGCAAATAGTCCCAGTTCTTCCCATCCTTGTCTATCACCTTTCTCAGCATCTGCTTCAGAGTTTTATTGAACCGTTCGACCAACCCGTCTGTTTGAGGGTTATACACGGATGTGCGTAACGGTTCGATTTGTAACAATCGGCAGAGCTCCTTCATTACCCTGGACATAAAGGGGGTCCCCTGGTCGGTGAGTATCTGTTTTGGTATACCAACCTGACTAAACACATGCACCAGTTCCTTGGCAATCGTCTTGGTGGCCGTGTTACGCAAAGGGATGGCCTCCGGGTAATGAGTGGCATAATCCAAGATGACCAGGATATGTTGGTGTCCACGTGCAGACCGTGGAAGGGGCCCAACTAAATCCATCCCAATCCTCTCAAACGGGACTTCAATAATAGGTAGGGGTACCAAAGGGCTACAGAACCGGTGGCTTAGGTGCAGAGACTTGGCAGTCAGGACAAGACTCACAATATACACGAATATCGTGATGCATGCCTGGCCAAACAAAACAGTGTAATATCCTTTCGGTGGTTTTCTGGACTCCCAGGTGACCTCCCATCACATGTCCGTGGGCCAGGTCCAGCACCTGCCGCCGGTAGGGTTTTGGCACGACTAATAGTTGCACTGTATCTTCCCCCTTTTTCTCTATCTGATAGAGTAAATCATTCTCCAGAACCATGTAAGGATATGCCAGCCTAGAGCCAGGTTCTACGGGTACCCCATTTATCACTTTTACATTTGTCCTAGCCTGCGAAAGGGTAGGATCCTTTATTTGCTCGCTTTGGAAGTCATCTTTCTGAACTTCTAAATCCGGCAAACGGGGAGGTGGACGGCTGTCGGCCTCCTCTTCCTCCCCGGTCTCCTCCGTATCACCCGCCATGACTGAAAACGGGAACTGCAGGTCATTTCCCGCAGACTCTTCCCCCGAGTCTTCCGGGGATACATCTTCCAGGGGTTCGAGACCCCCACGCGCCCTGGGAGAAGAATCATGTACACTATTACCCGAGGGCATCAACTGATTCTCCCACAATTGCCAGAAGTGGGGAAAATCCCGGCCCAGGATAACATCATGCAATAACGCCGTGACGAGTCCCACTTTATGTTGCACAGACCCATAGGAAGTAGTAATGCATATGACCATGGTGAGGTACGAACAGGTGTCTCCATGCACACACGTTACAGAAAATTTGTCTGATGGTCCAGTCGGGGCTGACACCAGACTGGCCTTCACCAGAGTCACCACACTTCCCGAGTCTAACAATGCCACCACATTTTTGCCATCAACAGTTAAATCACACAAGTGTTTTTCCACATCCTTTTGACCGGCATTCACACTCACTACCCGTGCAACCATAGACATGCGGTTTTTAGAGTCTGTGACGTCGCACTGCATGGGTTCAGTAGTGACCGGACAGTTCGCAGCCATATGTCCCATATCTTGGCAGCGGAAACACCTAACGGGACCCTTGCTTAGACCATAGTTCGTTACTCTCGGCCTCGCAGTGCGGGCAGTCCCGTTTTCCTCCCCCACTGTCTTAGGGATTTTTCCATCTCCCCATCTCCCTGGAACAGTCTTACCGGTTCCACGTGGAGATGATGAAGAACGAGGTGGGGTAGCGTCGTCTCGGAGTCCTTCCGCCACAGAGTAATGTTCAACCAGATCCACCAGTTGATCTGCCGTCGTAGGATTTCCATGGCTTACCCACTTCCTCAGGGCTGGCGGTAGAGCTCTCAAGTACTTGTCCATGACGACTCTCTGGATTATCTCTGGCGCTGTCAACACCTCGGGTTGTAGCCACTTCTTCGTCACATGGATCAGGTCGAACATCTGTGACCGTGGTGGTTTATCCGGCTGATAAGTCCATTGATGCACTCTCTGTGCACGGACAGCGGTCGTCACTCCCAGCCGGGCCAAGATCTCGGCTTTCAGTTTGTCAAAGTCCTGCGCGGCTTCAGGCTCTAAGTCATAATAAGCCTTTTGGGCCTCACCGGAAAGAAATGGGGCAATCAGGCCGGCCCATCGTGCCTTTGGCCATTTTTCTCGCACCACCGTCCGTTCAAACGTGGTCAGGTATGCCTCGACGTCATCTTCGGTCGTCATCTTCTGCCAGTACCGACTCACGTGAATCACTCTCGACTCGGCTTCCAGGTTAACCTCATGTAGGCTTGCCAGGCGCTGCGCCACCTGCTGGAGAAGCGAACGATCGGTAGCTGTCATGTCCACCAACTCCTTCAGCTGGGCCATCATCACCCGATTAGCTTCTTGCTGGACGGCGGTGGACTGTACCAGCGCTTTCACCACGTCCTCCATGCTTATGCTTGCAACGTGATGCCCGTGTTCTCCACCACAATGTGATAAAACACTCCGGGATCGCCTTTGCTGGGGTCAAAGGTCACGTGCGTTCAGCATGAAACTCAGGCGCAGAGCTGGGATTCGGGTGTAACTGACCCTGAGTCAGGTTTATTAACGGTGAAAGCAATGCAAAAAGGAAATAAAACATAAAACAAATCCTTGCCTGTCCGGCACTAACTAAACAATGGACAACCTAACTACCAACTGGCGGGCTTCTCCCGTCCAGCCAAACCACAGTTGCAGTGGGCACTGCTTCCACTCACGTGTGTCTCTCACACAGACAGGCTCTCTGTGTTCCCAGGCTGAGACACTCACACAACCACCTGGCATCCTTTTATATCCACCTCCAATTATTCATTAGCAAGCAGGTGATATACTGACCAGACTAGGCCACATAGGAAAGGAATCTGGGCGAGATATACCTGCCCTCATCCACTATTCCCACATGATTCTCACAATGTGTACAACTTGTATAACCTGGGCATCTCCTGTAAATAATTAAATATGAATATATTTATATATGCACAGCTGATATAACCTGGGCATATCCTATATATATATATATATATATATATATATATATATATACATACAGCTGGTGTAACCTGGGCTTCTCCTGTATATTATATATGTACAGCTGGTAAAACTTGGGCATCTTCTGTATATAATTCTTTATCTACAGCTGGTATAACGTGGGTATCGTCTGTATGTGGGAGGGAGAGTCCCCACTGTGTAACCAGGCCGCAACCATGGAGACTGTCACCAAAGTTCCTAGGGAGACTGTTTCCGGGGGACATAATTGGAGAACGGACCAGAGACAGTTCTAGAAGGAGTGGGGGCGGAGCAGGTATAAAAGGAGCTGAGAATGCCAGCAGGGCACACTCAACAGAGTGGGAGAGAAGGAGCAGGGAGCTTAGGTGGCGCAAGAAGGAGAAAGCGACGACCAGAGAGACTGAAGAGAGACTCACCACGGACAGTGAGGAGACAGCCCCGAGCAACTCAGCAGTGGGACACTGACTGAAGGACCTCGCTCCTGTCATTCCAGCCCGCAGTTGCACTGCCTGCTGCCTCCTGCGGCCACCACTGCTCGACTCTCACCCACGGTTGCGGCCTGCCTGCCGCCACCCGCGGCTGCTGCTTTCCGGCCCCAGGCTGCGGCATACATGCCTCGGGCCCCAGCTGTCCCCATTCCGCCTCCACCGGGAGGCGCAACGCAGAACAACTCTTCAGGGGCCTGTTGTGCCCACCTGGGTGTAGAAACGCCAAAAGCTTACGCCAACTCCTCATCGGCTGGGCCCAGCAGCTGAAACACCGAAGAGACACTGACCACCACTCTGCCGGATGTCAGAGGAGGATAAGTGACACATTGTGGTTTATCAATCGTAGTTCCTGGACCCGTAGTCGGCCTTACCGCGGCCTCATAGTTACCGGTTCCGACCGGGTAGTTATTATCGTATTACCTGTGTATTACTGTTCTGATCCCTGCGAGAATAACTGTTGTTCGCTTGTTGGTTACTCGAGATAGCCCCTGTAGATACAGTGGCATTTAAAAGTTTGGGCACCCCTGGTCAAAATTACTGTTATTGTGACCAGTTAAGCAAGTTGAAGATGGAATGATCTCTAAAAGGGCTAAAGTTAAGGATGACACATTTTCTCTGTATTTTAGGCCAAAAAAATTATATATTGTCATTTTTTTACATTTTAAAAATTACAATAAGGAAAATAGACCAATGCAAAAGTTTGGGCACCCTGCATAGTTAGTACCTAGTAGCACTCCCTTTTAAAAATATCACAGCTTGTAAACGCTTTTAGTAGCCAGCCAAGAGTCTTTCAATTCTTGTTTGATGGATTTTCATCCATTCTTCCTTGGAAAATTCTTCCATTTCTGTGAGATTCCTTGGTCGTCTTGCATGCACTGCTATTTTGAGGACTAGCCACAGATTTTCAATGATGATCGAATCGGGGGACTGTGAGGGCCATTGAAAAACCTCTAGCTATCGCCTTTCAATGTAGTCTATTGTGGATTTTGATGTGTGTGAGCATTATCCATTTGTAGAAGCCATCCTGTTTTCAAATTCAGCTTTTTTACACATGGTGTTATGTTTGCATCAAGAATTTGTTGAAATTTCATTGACTCGATTCTTCCCTCTACCTCTGAAATGTTCCCTGTGCCATTGTCTGCAACACAACTCCAAAGCATGATTGATCCATCCCCATGCTTAATGGTTGGAGAGATGTTCTTTTCCTGAAATTCTATGCAATTTTTTCTCTGCACATACCTTTGATCATTGCGACCAAAGAGTTTTATTTTAACTTCAACGATTCACAGGACTTGTTTCAAAAATGCATTAGGCTTGTTTAGATGTTCTTTTGCATACCTGAGATGCTAAATTTTATGGTGAGGGTGTAGGAGAGGTTTTCTTCTGATGACTCTTTCATGAAGGCCATATTTGATAAGGTGTCTCTGAACAGTAGAACAATTGCCACATCTCCAGAATCTGCTAAATCTTTCTGAAGTTCTTTTGCAGTCAAGTGGAGGTTCTGATATGCCTTTCTAGCAATCCTACAAGCAGCTCTCTCTGAAATTTTGCTTGGCCTTCCAGACCTTATTTTGACCTCCACTGTTCCTGTAAACTGCTATTTCTGAATTACATATTGAACTGAGGAAAGGACAACTTAAAAACGCTTTGCTATCTTCTTATAGCCTTCTCTTGCTTTGTGGGCCTCCACCATTTTCATTTTCAGAGTGCTAGGCAGCTGCTTAAAAGAACCCATGGTGGCTGTTTTTTCGCACAAGGTTAGAGGAGGCTATGTGTTTCTAAACCTGTGGAATCTGCATCAGCTGGCCTTTCCTAACATTGAGGGTGAACAAGCCATATCCCTTACAGGCTAATTAAGGTCTGAAACCTTGGTCAAAGTTATCTGAGCACACAAACCTCCAAAGGTGCCCAAACTTTAGCATCGGACCATTTTTCTTTTTGTAATTTTTAAAATGTGAAAAAATGACAATGTGTATTACTTTTTAGACTAAAATACAAAACAAATGTGTGATCTTTAACTTTAGGCCTTTTAGAGATCATTTTATCTTCAACTTGCTTAACTGTTCACAATAACAGTAATTTTGACCAGGGGAGCCTAAACTTTTGCATGCCACTGTATATATATAAAAGTCACGTTCTAAGCTCACTCCAGCTCCCGGCTCGTCACTGCATCCCGCGTACCTGCGATTACTACATTTGGCGTAGTCGGCAAGATGCAGTCTCCGAGCGCGAGCGGAGATGCTGTGGACCCAGGGGTGCAACGGTGGCCCCGGTCCAGTCTGTCCTCGGGGGCTATACTGAGTAATCTACCCAGGTTCTCCGGCAGCAATTCTATGCTATGGAGCTGGACGGAGCAGATACGAGGGCTATTTAGGATGCATCCGATGACCCCTGACCTAGAGGCAGAAGTGGCCCTAATGGCGTTGGACGGGAGGCCTGGGATTCCGTGATGTTGTGGCCCCCGGGACAGCAAAACACCTTTATCAGGGTCTTACAGATCTTGGAGCAGACTCATGAGGACCCGACGGACGAGGGAGAATTGAGAACCTGGTTACTCAGTTGTATGGAAGGGGAGACGGTCACCCAATACGTGAACGTCCTTCAGGAGCTATACACAGCCATTGAGTGGAAGGATGGTGTAGGCGTAGGACCCACTGACATAACCCTACGCGACCTCTTAGTGACCGGGCTCCGAGACCCCTGACTAAACAGGCATTGCGGGAGCGAGTCTGGGTAAACCCGCCGATGGCTTTCTCCGAGGTAGGGAGTCAGGCACGCGCCCAGGAACAGGAACAAGGGCTGACAGTCCCAGTGGGAAAGGTCCGGAGCACTGAAGTCTCCATGAACGCCATTGGAGAGCCCCAGTGGGTGGAAGAAATTAAACAAGAGCTGAAAAGCATTAGCGGCAAACTAGCCGAGGTGAAGAGAAGGGCCGAGACCACAAGCGGTCGGCCTGCTATGGGCCAGGCACCCTGGGGCCCTCGTAATCCCATGGGGCAGCCGGTCCCTGCGGCCTCGGGAATGCTTTGAATGTGGCGAGCTGGGCTACTTTGCCCGCGAGTGCCCGCAGCGTGGGAGATACCCACCCTAACATCCATTAAACTAAAGGGCTCGGAGCTAGAACCCATAACACGTGGTGGTGGAAGTCCCGAATATTTGATTGCAAAGTGTCCGTTGCTATGGGCAGAGTTCGAAGGATGTGCAGTGCGCTGTCTGTTGGACACGGGGTCGCAAGTTACGACCATGCCGGAGACCTATTTCCGGCAGCACTTTCCTGAGGTAGTAAGGTCCCAGTGGGGGTCCATGATAAGGCTGCTAGCTGCTAACCAGTTACCAGTTCATGTCATTGGAGTAGCCTGGATGCAAATTTCATTGTGCGGCAAACAACTCGGCCGCCGAGGTGTGGTACTGACCCAGGGAGATGCAAATGAAAAACATCCTGTCACCCAGGGTATAAACATATTAAGGGAATTTGGCAGTCTATTCCTTAGCGAGCCTACACAAGACACTCTGAAACAATGGGGCTCCCGCACTCCCCAAGGGCAAGTGTTCCAACAGCTGGTAGGGGGGCACGGGTCCTACAGGACTGTCAGGAGGGAGAGGTGCTGGGAAGAGTGATCGCACGGCGGCCGCTCAGTTCATGCTGCCGCCAGGGCAAATGGTAGTAGCCCTGCCCATCCAGGCCCATGTACCCCTGGAGGGAGTAGAGGTGCAGGTGGAACCATGCTTCTCGGAGCGCCTACCCCCTGGAATCCTAGTGGCCTGCGCCTTGGCCACTGTGAGGAAGGGGACGGTTCTTGTGCATTGTGTCAACCTAGAAGATCAAGACGTCATCCAAAAACCACACGCCGAAATGGCAAAACTAGTGAAACCTCTAGAGGAAGTGCTACCGACCCCGGCATTGCAACTAAAAGTGAAGGCGGGGGACCCATTGGCGGTGACTGTATGTTCCATCCAAACCTCTGGGTCCTCACCCAAAGAGAAGGGCCGAGCCATCCTAGAGAAAATGCGGGCAGAACTCTCTGGCCTAACTCCAGCCCAAATACGTCAAGTGGAAGCACTCCTGTTTCAGTTCCGAAAGGTATTCGCCAATCATGAAGACAAGTTCGGATGCACCACGGTCATGACGCATAGCATTCCCACTGAAAGAACGGCCCCTATCAGGGAGCGATATCGACAGATTCCTCCGCAGCTATACCAAGAAGTAAAAACACTACTGGGTCAAATGCTGTGGAAAGGGGTTATCTGGGAAAGCCAGAGCCCTTGGGCGGCCCCCATTGTGTTGGTCTGGAAAAAAGATGGCACCCAGCGGTTCTGCGTGGATTATAGGAAGTTAAAAGCCTGTACCATCAAAGACTCATACCCGCTGCCCCGTATACAGGAGTTCCTATCAGCCCTAGGTAAGGCAATGTACTTTTCTACCCTGAATCTGGCCAGCGGGTACTGGCTGGTGCCAATGTCAGTGGAAGATCGCGCCAAGACCATGTTCATTTTGCCCATGGGACTGTTAGAATTAAATCGCATGCCGACGCCCCCGGAACCTTCCAACAGCTAATTGAGCGATGTCTGGGAGATCTCAACTTTGAGGCCACTTTGAAAAACCTGGACGACATCATCAGCTACACTGCCACGTTTCAAGACCACTTGCAGCGGTTGGTGCAGGTGCTCGGCCGGCTGCAAAAGTACGGGTTGAAGGTAAAACCCCAGAAATGCCACCTGTTCCGTACGCAGATCGAATACCTAGGGCAGGCATACGGTCTACGCCGAGGGTGTTAGACCCTCTATGGAGAAGGTCGCCGCACTACAGGGGTGGCCTACTCCCGAGACTGTAAAACATGTACAAGCTTTTCTGGGGTTAGCCGGATGTTACCGTCGCTTCGTAAAAAACTTTGCCCGCCTGGCCGAGCCCTGTAGGACCTGTTGAAGGGGGCCCCTGCCGGGGCCAATGGCTGGAAAATTCAGTGGCGGGAACCATAGGAAGAGGCCTTCAAAGATCTCAAAACCGCGCTCTTGGAATCCCCAGTGTTGGCCTACATGTATTTCTCGCAGCCGTTCATACTGCACACCGATGGGAGCTTACACAGGCTGGGAGCTGCATTATCACAAGTCCAAGATGGCCAGGAAAGGGTGATCGCTTATGGTAGCCAATCACTCCACGACTCCAAACGCAATCCCGACAATTACAGCTCCTTTAAGCTGGAGCTTCTCGCGGTAGTGTGGGCCATGATGGAGGGGTTCGCGGAGTACCTGGCAGGCTCTGAGGTAGTGGTACGGACTGACAGCAACCCACTGGCCCACCTCGACAATGCCAAATTGGGGGCCCTCGAACAACGGTGGGTGGCCCGGATGGTCAAATTCAAATATAAAATTATCTGCAAACGGGGAGTGGAGAAAGTACATGCCGATGCCCTCTCCAGAATTCTACGTATGGCCCCCAGGAAAAGCCGTGACGAAGAAGGAGGAAGGAGAAGAGACGCCGTTTTCTCTGGCCCCCGCCGGAATCACAGCCGTAACCCGAGAGCAATACCATACAGGACCCGCTAAAGCACTGTTTCTCATCTCCAGTCCTCAACACCCACCAACAGGTCATGTTTTCAGGATTTCCTTAGTATTGCACAGGTGATGGAATTAATGATTGAGCAGGTGTTGATATCACCTGTGCAATGCTAAGGATATCCTGAAAACTTGACCTGTTGGTGGGTCTTGAGGACTGGAGTTGAGAAACACTGCGCTAGAGGCATGCTAGAACAATCCCAAAAGAAATGGATCCAACAGCAACAAGAAAATGGGGAGGTTGGCGCCCCTGCGTCAATGGGTAGCCACGAGACAGCTACCCAATGACATCAAAAGAAAGACATTGACTCGAGACTCCCTGCTAATGCTATGCCAGTGGTAGAAATTAGTAATCAAAGGAGGACTATTGTACCAAAAGGCAGAGCTGCGCACAGCACCAACGACAGCCTGGCAGGTGGTAGTACCGGGAGCCCGGCTCACTGAACTTGCTCTCTAGGCTCACGAAAAAGGTGCTCATTTTGGGACACAAGATTTTTCAGTGGTTACAACAAATAGCCTACCATCCCCATTTACTAGCCGAAGTGGAAGGAGTTTGCCGTGCATGCTGCTTGTGTGAGCTAACTAAACCACCTGAGCAACAAGCTCCCGTACAAATCATAGTGACGGCGGCACACCTCGAACTCCTGATGATAGACTATTTAACCATCGGTCCCACTCACCAGGGGTACGAGCATTGTTTAGTCATGGTGGACCATTTTACCAAATTCGCCGTGGTGACCCCTACGTGGGACCATACGGCGGAATCAGCCGCCTTCGCGATATCTAAGAACTTTATCCAGGTATACGGCTGCCCCCAGCCGATCCATTCAGACCAAGGTGCGAGCTTCTTGGGGAAAGTAATGGAAGAACTACATCGCTTATACAGTATCGATAAGTCCCGAACCACACCATACAATCCACAAGGGAATGGGGCCTGCAAGTGGTTTAACCGGACATTAATCCAAATGCTACGTGCCCTGGAGGATGACCGAAAAGCCCGCTGGCCCGAATACATCCCTGAACTGGTCTGAGTATGTAACAACCGGGTCACTGACTATACCCTGTATTCGCTACTGTTCAGCCGGGAAGGCAAGGGAATCACTGAGGTAGAGTTGAATCTGGAGGAGGAACAACCATGGACGGGAATCTCCTCGTGGGTCCGGAATCACCGGTACCGGCTACAAACCCTGCACCGGATCGTCCATACCAAACTTCAGGACCTAGAACATCCGGGGAAGACTCCATCCCAACTCACCGAATTCCAGGAAGGAGATTGCGTACTAGTACGAGATCAGTGCCCCCAAAACAAGCTGGGATACTGCTGGGAAGAAAGTCCCTACTGAGTACTGCAACGAGTAAGCCCAGATGGGCCAGTGTACGAATAACAATCTGAAAAAGAGGGGGATCACCCCACCCGAACAATGCATCGCAATATGTTGCGACCCTGCACTTCCACAGACTCTAAATGACCCGAGGCCCCTCCTCAGGCCCTAGAACCTCTGCCAGCAGTAAGGAATGAGGACTGTGAGGAAGACCTTCTGGCAGTGCAAATGGACACTTCAAAAACCAATACCCCAACAACCCTAATCAATCCACCATCTTCCACCACCCCAGAAGACGCCAGCACAGTCGAACCACGACGCTCCGAGCGGTCCACGGCTGACAAATTTCCCCGAACGCTATGAACAGGACCAGTTCATGTGGCAGAAAAGACTTTTCCATCAAGAGGCTGGGTCAGATCCCTCCGAGGACTGGCAAGCATACAGGATGGGGGAGTGTAGGAGGGAGAGCCACAGCCAGAAGGAGTGAGCGATGACCAGAGAGACTCACCACGGACATGGAGGAGACAGCCCTGAGCAGCTCAGCAGTGGGACACCGACCGAACGACCGCACTCCCATCATTCCAGCCCGTGGCTGCGGCCTGTCCGCCACCACTGCTCGACTCCATCCCATGGTTGCGGCCTACTGCCTCCCGCGGCTGCCACTTCTTGACTCCAGCCCGCGGTTGCGGCCTGCCTGCCGCCACCCGCTACCGCCACTGCTCGACTCCAGCCCACGGTTGCTGCCTGCCGCTGCCTGATTCTGGCCCATGGCTGTGGCCTGCCCGCTGCCACCCGTGGCCGCCGCTGTCCGGCCCCAGCCTGCAGCTACGGCCTACATGCCTCGGGCCCTGGCTGTCCCCATTCCGCCTCCGCCGGGAGGCGCAACGCATGGGAACTCATCAGGGGCCTGTTGTGCCCACACTCCACCTGGGCGTAGGAATGCCAGAAGCTTACACCAACTCCTTGTCGGCTGAGCCCAGCGACTGAGACTCCAAAGAGACACCGACCACCGCTCTGCCGGACGTCAGAGGAGGATAAATGACACGTTGTAGTTGATCAATCGTAGTTCCTGGACCCGTAGTCGGCCATACCGCGACCTCATAGTTACCGGTTCCGACCAGGTAGTTATTATCGTATTACCTGTGTATTACTTTTCTGATCTCTGCGAGGATAACTGTTGTTAGCTTGTTGATTACTCGAGATAGCCCCTATAGATACATATACAAAAGTTACGTTCTAAGCTCACTCGGGCTCCCATCTCGTCACTGCATCCCGGGTACCTGTGATTACTACATGTATATAATTATATATGTACATCTGGTATAACCTGGGCATTTCCTGTATATAATATATGTGTACAGCTGGTAAAACTTGGGCATCTTCTGTATATAAATATTTATGTACAGCTGGTATAACGCGAGTATCGTCTTTATATAATTTATGTACTATTGGTATAACGTGGATATCATCTGTATATAATTTTATATATACATCTGGTATAACCTGGACATTTCTGGTATATAATTATATATGTACAGCTGGTATAACGTAGGGATCTCCTGTACAGTATATAATTATATATGTGCCAAACACGGAAAGTGTTTATTATTCAACCACCACAACCCCTTTGTATACAAGACCATTGCCCAAACCCATAACCACCTTATCCAAAATCACTGAAGGGGAGCTTGCTCATCTTCTCTCCAAATCACACCTCACCACTTGTGCACTCGACCCCATCCCATCCCACCTCCTCCCCAACCTCACCACCACTCTTATCCCATCTCTAACCCACCTCTTCAACCTATCACTAACTTTGGTACCTTCTCTTCTGCTTTCAAACATGCCACAATCACGCCTATCCTCAAAAAGACAACCCTCGACCCAACCGCGATGTCCAGCTATCGCCCAATATCGCTGCTCCCGTTCGCTTCCAAACTCTTGGAGCAGCACGTCCACGGTGAACTTTCCTCCCATCTCTCATCTAACCTGCTCTTTGACAATCTACTATCTGGTTTCTGCCCCATCACTCCACTGAGACAGCCCTGACCAAAATTACTAATGACCTACTTACAGCCATACCGAACGGACAATACTCTATATGCCTCCTTCTAGACCTGTCCTCTGCCTCCTACTACAGATCCTCTCTTCCTTTGGCATCAAAGACCTTGCCCTATCCTGGATCTTCTCATACCTCTTCAACCGCACATTCAGTGTCTCCCACTCCCACACTACCTCCCCACCCACCCTCTCTCTGTTGGAGTCCCCCAAGCCTCTGTTCTAGGACCCCTATTCTTCACAATCTATACACTTGGCCTGTTGCAACTCATAAAGTCCCATGGATTCCAGTACCACCTTTATGCAGATGATACTCAGATCTACCTCTCTGGCCCAGATGTCACCTCTCTGCTCTTCAAAATCCTCGAGTGTCTATCAGCCATATCCACCTTCTTCTCCTCCCGCTTCCTCAAACTGAATGTGGACAAATCTGAACTGATCATCTTTCCTCCATCTCACAGATCTTCCTTACCTGACCTATCTATAACAATTGACGACATCAAGCTTTCCCCCGTACCGGAGGTCCGCTGCCTCGGTGTAACCCTTGAGTCTGCCCTGTCCTTCAAACCGCACATCCAAGCTCTCTCCTCCTTCTGCCGCCTCCAGCTCAAAAATAGTTCCAGAATCCATCCCTTCCTCAACCCTCACTCTGTTAAAATGCTTGTGCATGCCCTCATCATCTCCCGTCTCGACTACTGCAACAACCTTTTCTGTGGCCTCCCTGCTAACACCCTCACACCTCTCCAGTCCATCCTTAACTCAGCTGCCCGACTAATTCATCTCTCTCCTCGCTACTCCTCCGCTTCTCCCCTCTGCAAATCTCTTCACTGGCTCCCACTCCCTCAGCATATCCAATTAAAATTATTAATACTGACCTACAGGGTCATCTATAACCTGTCTCCTCCATATATCTCTGAACTAATCTCCCAATATCTTCCCTCACGTAATCTCCGATCCTCCCAAGACCTCCTTCTCTCCGCCACACTTTTTTGCTCCTCACCCAACCACCTCCAAGACTTCTCCCGAACATTAGGATCCTTCAGATGGAACCTGAAAACCCATCTCTTCAAGAAAGCCTACAGCCTGCAGGCTGTGATTGTTAGTTGGTTTACTGTAAATTATATCTGTAATTTGTATGTAACCCCCTCTCTTGTACAGCACCATGGAATCAATGGCGCTATATAAATAAATATTAATAGTAATAATAATGTACAGCTGGTATAACCAGGGCACCCAATGTATATAATTATACAGGGTGGGCAATTTATATGAATACACCTGGGTGGGTCATTTATAAAATGGCTGCCATGGTCACCACTCATCTTGAAAAGTTTTCCACCTCCCATATACGAATGTTCCACAAACAGGAAGTTGATATCACCAACCACTCCCATTTTATGAAGGTGTATCCATAAAATGGCCCACCCAGGTTTAACCATATAAATGGCCCACCCTGTACATGTACAGCTGGTATAACCTGGGCATCTCCTATATATAATTAAATATGTACAGCTGGTATAACCTGGGTATCTCCTGTATACACTTATATACAGTGGCGTATCCAGGGGGGGGCAGCTGGGGCAGTTGCCCCGGGCGCAGCCAGCAGGGGGGCGCAGTCGGGCCGCCTAATGCAGCGGTCCGCAGTGTCTCCCCCCCGGCAGCTGCGCTCTGCCGCCCCCCATCCTGTGAGCCGGCTGTTCTCTGTGACGGCTGTCAAGCTGACAGCCGACGCAGAGAAGGAGGCCGCGCCGGCTCCCAGGCAGCAATTGTACTGGCGTCTATACAGACGCCTGTACAATTAGCTCTGACCGCCGGGCCAGAGCGACGTCAGCAGCGTGATCATGTCATGTGATCATGCTGCTGACGTCACTCCCCGGCGCCCAGAGCAAACGCTGGTGGTAAGTGTGCTCCTCTGTGGAGCTGAAGAACCACCGAAGATGGGAGATGGGGGTGTTAATGAGTGGGGTGGTTATTGAGTGGGGATGGGGGTTAATGAGTCGGGGGGGGTTAATGAGTGGGGGTTAAAGTGTGGGGGTTAATGAGTGGAGATGGGGTTTAATGTGGGGATGGGTGTTAATGAGTGGGGGGTTATTGAGTGGAGATGGGGGTTAATGTGGGGATGGGGGTTAAAGTGAGGGGGTTAATGTGGGGATGGGGGTTAATGAGTGGGGGGGTTAATGAGTGAAGATGGAGGTTAATGAGTGGGGGGTTAATGAGTGGAGATGGGGGTTAATGTGGGGATGGGGGTTAATGAGTGGGGGGTTATTGAGTGGAGATGGGGGTTAATGTGGGGATGGGGGTTAAAGTGAGGGGGTTAATGTGGAGATGGGGGTTAATGAGTGGGGGGGTTAATGAGTGAAGATGGGGGTTAATGAGTGGGGGGTTAATGAGTGGAGATGGGGGTTAATGTGGGGATGGGGTTAATGAGTAGAGATGGGGGTTAAAGTGTGGGGGTTAATGTGGGGATGGGGTTAATGAGTGGGGGGGTTAATGTGTGGGGGTTAATGAGTGGGGCGTTAATGAGTGTGGGGGTTAATGAGTGGCAATGGGGGTTAATGTGGGGATGGGGGTTAATAAGTGGGGGGATTAATGTGTAGGGGGGTTAATGTATGGGGTTTAATGAGTGGAGATGGGGTTAATTAGTGGGGATGGGGGTTAATGAGTGGGGGTACATAATGTGTGGGGGGATTTGGGAGTGGGGATGGGGGATACTTAATGTGTGGGGGGATTTGGGAGTAGGGACAAGGGATTATTGAGTGGGGATGGGGGATTCTTAATGTGTGGGGGGATTTGGAGTGGGGATGGGGGGTACTTAATGTGTGGGGGGATTTGGAGTGGGGATGGGGGTACTTAATGTGTGTGGTGGATTTGGAGTGGGGATGGTATTTAACGTGTGTGGGGAGATTTGAGGACACAAAATGAAGAGTATGTATGAGGGCATATATGAGGAAGCAGTATGGGGGATGGGTGCAGACAGTAAGGGGTGCGAACGGATGAATTTATGTGGGCACAGTATGGGGAGTGAGGGTGATGGGATGTGTGCAGACACAGTATGGGGAGTCGAGGATATGTGTGAGCAGACAGTATAGAGAGTGAGGGGGTAAATATATGAGGAGACAGTATGGTGAACAGGAGGATGATAGAGGAGACAGTATGAGGAGGGAGGGGAATAGTGTGAGGAGACAGTATATTGCAGACATTTTTATTTAGGAGCATTATAATGACACTTCTATCTTTAAGGGCATCGTGTGAAGATTTGCTGCAGAAGACCGGAGAAGATGGAAGTCTGCTGAGACGAGATGTGGATGAGAAAACTCATCATGGGGTCTGGACAAGAAGAAGAAAAGGAGAACGACTGCAGAGACGACGTCATCTATAAGGTACCTGGATGTAAATATTATTAGTGATACTGACTAATTCTCATGTTTTTATCTGTTAGGAACATTACAGGGGTAGTCCAGGTTTGTGCTGAGTCTGCTGTCATTCTATGTGACTGCAGACTTCTGAATTCTCACAGTGCACACTGAACACTGTCAGGATTCTCTTGTGCCAGTAATTTACATACATGCGGTCACATGCTGACTAGACGTGTGTGGCCTCACTCAATGAAAATGAACGGAACGAGGCCGGGCACGTCTAGTCGGAATGTGGCCAGAAGTATACAAATCACATACTTGTGCTGACATGACTGTACATCGGCAAGGGAGAATCCTAAAAGTGTGCAGTGCATTCGTTGTGAGAATTCAGAAGCTGCAATGTCAGGATTCAGCTCTGCAAGTTGCCGTAGTCATCACATGGACACTTCACTCATATGCGATTTTTATAGGTATGGTCCTGTGACAACGAGCTTCTCTTCCTGCTTTCAGTTTTTTACTGAACATTGAGAGCATTAGGGAGAGCAGCTCGTGGGTACATGGCTAAGTGTGCAAGTCACATATGTACTTTTTTTTTTTTGGGGGGGTACGCCGAACCAAATTCTTGCCTCGGGTGCCAGAAAGCCTAGATACGCCTCTGCTTATATATGTACAGCTGGTATAACCTGCGCATCTCCTGTATATAATTAAACATATACAGCTGGTTTAACCCTGGCAATGTTTTTTTGTTAGTTACAGTTGGTATATCCTGGGCATCTCCTGTATATCTAATATATAAAGCTCAAAGTGTGTATGTATGTATGTATGTATGTATGTATGTATGTATGTGTGTGTATGTCCGGGATAGGCATCCGCACCGTTGCAGCTACAGCCACAAAATTTGGCACAGTCACACGTATGGACCCCGAGAGCGTCCTAAGCTATGTTGTGAGGCGAAATTTTAACCCCGCGCATTCCAATTCACCAAACAATTTTGCCCCTATTTACATACTGGGGAAAAAGTGTGTGCGCGTCAAGCCCCGCCCCTCATTATGATGTCATAATGCCCCTGTTTGCATACTGGGGAAACAGTGTGTGAGTATCAAGCCCCGCCCCTCATTATGATGTCACAATGGTTGCCATGGCGACGCTGATGTCATCATAGGTTGCAAGCCCTGCCGCTGTTCATTATGATGTCATAATGGTTGACTATGGGATGGAGGATGTGTGATGGGTATAAGGGCACTGGACTATTGGATGGAGGATATGTATGACGGGTATATGGGCACGGGACTATGGGATGGAGGATGTGTGATGGGTATATGGGCACTGTACTATGGGATGGAGGATATGTATGATGGATATATGGGTACGGGACTATCGGATCGAGGATATGTATGATGGGTATATGAGCACGGGACTATGGAATGGCAGATATGTGTGATGGGTATATGGGCACGGGACTATGGGATGGAGGATGTGTGATGGGTATATGGACACGGGACTATGGAATGGAGGATATGTGATGGGTATATGGGCACGGGCCTATGGGATGGAGGATAATTATAATTTGCTATAACTAACCACAGTTAGTTACTATGCCCGGGCAGCGCCGGGCTCTTCAGCTAGTAATTAAATATGTACATGTGGTATAACCTGGGCATCTCCTGTATATAATTATATATGTACAGCTCATATAACCTGGGAATCTTCTGTACATAATTTTTGAGTTGGAAAATCCATCCTGTCTGGCCTATACTATTACTGGTGGTTCAGTCCCTCTGTCCTTGTTCACATTTACGTCACTTGACAAGTGGAAAGGTTTTAAATACAAGAGTTAGGACTGTCCCACAAGGGTTGCCGTGACGTGGCGGGATGGCTTCTACATTATTTTGATCAAAATTATGTTAACTAAATACCCTTATTATTACTATTATTACTACCTTCATGCAATTTTTGCAATATTTTTTTACTTTTTTATTCCAGGATATTTGTTTTGTGTTTTGCTTTTGGTTTTCTCTGTGTAAAGGTCATGTGTTCATATGCAATTACATTTTGCATGCACATTAATTTACTTTTTCTGCTCAGACCCAGTTTCTCATTTGTTTCATTGTGCATTCTGTGCATATAAGGGTGTGACCACCCTGTTTCTGAGTTGGAAAATCCATCCTGTCTGGCCTATACTATTACTGGTGGTTCAGTCCCTCTGTCCTTGTTCACATTTACGTCACTTGACAAGTGGAAAGGTTTTAAATACAAGAGTTAGGACTGTCCCACAAGGGTTGCCTTGACATGGCGGGATGGCTTCTACATTATTTTGATCAAAATTATGTTAACTAAATACCCTTATTATTACTACCTTCATGCAATTTTTGCAATATTTTTTTACTTTTTTATTCCAGGATATTTGTTTTGTGTTTTGCTTTTGGTTTTCTCTGTGTAAAGGTCATGTGTTCATATGCAATTACATTTTGCATGCACATTAATTTACTTTTTCTGCTCAGACCCAGTTTCTCATTTGTTTCATTGTGCATTCTGTGCATATAAGGGTGTGACCGCCCTGTTTCTGAGTTGGAAAATCCATCCTGTCTGGCCTATACTATTACTGGTGGTTCAGTCCCTCTGTCCTTGTTCACATTTACGTCACTTGACAAGTGGAAAGCTTTTAAATACAAGAGTTAGGACTGTCCCACAAGGTTTGCCGTGACGTGGCGGGATGGCTTCTACATTATTTTGATCAAAATTATGTTAACTAAATACCCTTATTATTACTATTATTACTACCTTCATGCAATTTTTGCAATTTTTTTTACTTTTTTATTCCAGGATATTTGTTTTGTGTTTTGCTTTTGGTTTTCTCTGTGTAAAGGTCATGTGTTCATATGCAATTACATTTTGCATGCACATTAATTTACTTTTTCTGCTCAGACCCAGTTTCTCATTTGTTTCATTGTGCATTCTGTGCATATAAGGGTGTGACCGCCCTGTTTCTGAGTTGGAAAATCCATCCTGTCTGGCCTATACTATTACTGGTGGTTCAGTCCCTCTGTCCTTGTTCACATTTACATCACTTGACAAGTGGAAAGGTTTTAAATACAAGAGTTAGGACTGTCCCACAAGGGTTGCCGTGACGTGGCGGGATGGCTTCTACATTATTTTGATCAAAATTATGTTAACTAAATACCCTTATTATTACTATTATTACTACCTTCATGCAATTTTTGCAATATTTTTTTACTTTTTTATTCCAGGATATAACCTGGGCATCTCCTGTATATTATTGTATGCTACCTGAAGAGCCCAGCGATGCCTGGGCATAGTAACCAACTGTGGTTAGTTATAACAAATTATAATGATTATATTGCACATAAAAACCGTGCATCTAATCCTATCCTATGTGATACTGACTACTGAGCCGTGTATCTAATCTTATTCTGTGTGATAATGTCTGCTGAGCTGTGTATCTAATCCTATTCTGTGTGATAATGTCTGCTGAGCCGTGTAGCTGATACTATTCTGTGTGATACTGACTGCTGTGCTGTGTATCTAATACTATTCTGTGTGATACTGTGTGATGAGCTGTGTATCTATTCCTATCCTGTATGATACTGACTGCTGAGCTGTGTATCTATTCCTATCCTGTGTGATACTGACTGCTGAGCTGTGTATCTATTCCAATCCTGTGTGATACTGACTGCTGAGCCGTGTATCTAATACTATTCTGTGTGATACTGTCTGCTGAGCTGTGTATCTAATACTATTCTGTGTGATACTGTGTGCTGAGCTGTGTATCTATTCCTATCCTGTGTGATACTGACTGCTGAGCTGTGTATCTAATCCTATCCTGTGTAGTACTGACTGCTGAGCCATGTGACAAATCCTATCCTGTGTGATACTGTATGCTGAGCCGTGTATCTAATCCTATCCTGTGTGATACTGACTGCTGAGCCGTGTATCTAATCCTATCCTGTGTGATACTGACTGCTGAGCCGTGTATCTAATCCTATCCTGTGTGATTCTGACTGCTGAGCTGTGTATATATTCCTATCCTGTGTGATACTGACTGCTGAGCCGTGTATGTAATCCTATCCTGTGTGATACTGGGCTCCCCTTGCAGTCTGTGTCAGAGGGTGGTCTGTGTTGGCACGGTAATAAATTGTGTTATTTCCAGCTTTACAGAAGGACGATAACACCATAGAAATGATAAGAATAATAGACCTCAGTTACCACAACAGTCTACAAAGAAAACTGTTGCTGATAGCAACCAATCACAGCTCATTTTTCATCTTTTAAACAGCTCTGGGACAGCGTGGCGAGTTTTGAGTGGCGACTTTTGTGTTTCGACTTTTATGTGGCGAGGTTGGTGTATGTGTGCTGAGGGTGGTATATGTGGTGAAGCACGTGGTAGCGTGTGGCGCATTTTGTGTGTGTGTGTTCATATCCCCGTGTGTGGTGAGTATCCCATATCAGGGCCCCACCTTAGCAACTGTACGGTATATACTCTTTGGCGCCATCGCTCTCATTCTTTAAGTCCCCCTTGTTCACATCTGGCAGCTGTCAATTTGCCTCCAACACTTTTCCTTTCACTTTTTCCCCATTATGTAGATAGGGGCAAAATGGTTTCGTGAATTGGAACGCGCGGGGTTAAAATTTTGCCTCACAACATAGCCTATGACGCTCTCAGGGTCCAGACGTGTGACTGTGCCAAATTTTGTGGCTGTAGCTGCGACGGTGCGGATGCCTATCCCAGAAATACATATATACATACAGTACATACACACCCACATTGAGCTTTATATATTAGGTGGAATAACCTGGGCATCTCATGTATATAATTATATATGTACAGCTGATATAACCTGAGCATCTTCTGTATATAATTATATCTGTACAGCTGGTATAACCTGGGTTTCTCCTGTATATAATTATATATGTACAGCTGGTATAACCTGGGTATCTCCTGTATATAATTATATATGTACAGCTGGTATAACCTGGGCATCTCCTGTATATAATTATATATGTACAGCTGGTATTACCTGGGCAACTCCTGTATATAATTATATATGTACAGCTGGTATAACCTGGGCATCTTCTGTATATAATTATATATTTACAGCTGGTGTAACCTGGGCATCTCATGTATATAATTATATATGTACAGCTGGTATAACTTGGGCATCTTCTGTATATAATTATATATGTACAGCTGGTATAACCTGGGTATATACTGTATATAATTATATATGTGCAGCTGGTGTAACCTGGGCATCTCCTGTATATAATTATATATGGACAGCTGGTATAACCTGGGCATCTCCTGTATATAATTACTGTATATATGTACAGCTGGTATAACCTGGGCATCTCATGTATATAATTACTGTATACATGTACAGCTGGTATAACCTGTATATGCACAAAGGTGTTCTCTTAGCAGTGCCAATAACTCTATGTAGATTCAGGTCACAGTACCCTAATAGTAACATCACCGCCCAAACACCTGTTGCATGCAATAGTTCTGAACAAAGAGTGCAAGGCCTAGTCCTACACATGTGTTAACTCCTTCACTACCAAGGGTGGTTTGCACGTTAACTCCCGGGCCAATTTTCAATTCTGACCACTGTCCTTTTATGAGGCCATAACTCTGGAATGCTTCCATGGATCCCGGTGATTCTGACAGTGTTTTCTCATGACATATTGTACTTCATGATAGTTGTAAAATTTCATTCATATAACTTGCGTTTATTTGTGAAAAAAACGGAAATTTGGCGAAAATTTAGCAATTTTCCAACTTTGAATTTTTATGCCCTTAAATCACAGAGATACAGCACACAAAAAACTTAATAAGTAACATTTCCCACCTGTTTACTTTACATCAGCACAATTTTGGAACCAACATTTTTTTTTGTTAGGAAGTTATAAGGGTTAAAAGTTGACCAGCGATTTCTCATTTTTGCAACACCATTTTATTTTTACAGACCACATCACATTTGAAGCCACTTTGAGGGGTCTATATGATAGAAAATACCCAAATGTGACACCATTCTAAAAACTGCACCCCTTAAGGTGCTCAAAACCACATTCAATGAGTTTATTAACCCTTCAGGTGCTTCACAGGAATTTTTTGAATATTTAAAAAAAAAATGAACATTTAACTTTTTTTCACAAAAAAAATACTTCAGGTTCAATTTTTTTTATTTTACCAAGGTTATCAGGAGAAATTGGACTGCAAAAGTTATTGTGCAATTTGTCCTCAGTACGCTGATACCTGATATGTGGGGGGGAACCACTGTTTCGGCGCATGGCAGAGCTCAGAAGGGAAGGAGCGCCGTTTGACTTTTTCAATGCAAAATTGGCTGGAATTCCGATCGGACGCCATGTCGTGTTTGGAGAGCCCCTGATGTACCTAAACAGTGGAAACCCCCCACAAGTGACCCCATTTTGGAAACTAGACCCCCCAAGGAACTTATCTAGATATGTGGTGAGAACTTTGAACTCACAAAGGCTTCACAGAAGTTTATAACGTACAGCGGTACAATTAAAAAATCATATTTTTTCCACAAAAATGATCTTTTCACCCCCAATTTTTATTTTCCCAAGGCTATCAGGACCCTAAAAGTTATTGTGCAATTTGTCCTGAGTACGCTGATACCCCATATGTGGGTGTAAACGACTATTTGGGCAAATGGCAGAGAGCTTTTTTGGCTGGAATTGAGATCGGACACCATGTCGCGTTTGGAAAGACCCTGATGTACCAAAACAGTGGAAACCCCCCACAAATGACAACATTTTGGAAACTAGATCCCCCAAGGAACTTATCTAGATGTGTGGTGAGCACTTTGAACCCCCAAGTGCTTCACAGAAGTTTATAACGCCCGGGCGTGAAAATAAAAAAAGCATATTTTTTTTCCACAAAAATGATATTTTTGCCCCCAATTTTTTATTTTCCTAAGGGCAACAGGAGAAATAGGACCCCAAAAGTTGTTTTGCAAATTGTCCTGAGTAGGCTGATACCCCATATGAGGGGGTAAAACACTGTTTGGGTGCATGGCAGAGCTTGGAAGGGAAGGAGCACCATTTGACTTTTTCAACGCAGAATTGGCTGGAACTGAGATTAGATGCCATGTTGCATTTGGAGAGCACCTGATGTGCGCAAATAGTAGAAACCCCCAAATCTAACTCCAACCCTAACCCCTAGTTTTTGCATCACCACATATTGAGAGGTATAATTTTTCTGTATTTTGACCCACCGAGTCATGTGAGGTCTTATTTTTTGCGGGACGAGTTGACTCTTTTATTGGTATCATTTTCGGGCATGTGACATTTTTTGATCGCTTTTTATCTCATTTTTTGGGATGCAGAATTTACAAAAACCAGCGTTTCATGAATTTCTTTTGGGGGGTGCGTTTACACCGTTCTGCGTGTGGTAAAATTGATAAAGCAGTTTTATTCTTCGGGTCAGTACGGTTACAGCGATACCTCATTTGCCTTTTTTTGTGTTTTGGCGCTTTTATGCAATGAAAACAATTTTATATAAAAAATAATTATTTTTGCATCACTTTATTCTGCGAGCTATAACTTTTTTAATTTTTCACTGATGATGCTGTGTGGTGGCTCTTTTTTTGCGGGACAAGATGACGTTTTCAGCGGTACCATGGATATTTATATGCGTCTTTTTGATCACGCGTTATTGCACTTTTTGTTCGGCAGTATGATAATAAATCATTATTTTTTGCTGCGTTTTTTATTTTTATTTTTTAAGGGGTTAATTAATGGGACAGTTTTATAGGGCGGGTAATTACGGACGCGGCAATACCAAATATGTGTACTTTTATTGTTTTTTTTTTTTATTTCCAAAAAATGAATTTATTGGGCAATATTTTTTTTTTTTAAATTAATTTCGCAATTTTTTTTAAAATTATATTTACACTTTTTTTTACTTTATTACAATGTCCCAGGGGGGACATAACTGTCCTGTGACAGATCGCTGATCTGTCACATCACAGATCACTGTGACAGATCAGCGATCTGTCACAGGCACTGCTGCAGGCTTCCTCATGCCTGCACTCTGCGGGCAGTGAGGAAGCCAGCTTCCTGCAGGCCCCCGGAGGTCCCCGCCGCCATATTGGATCCGGGGACCTGCCGGAAAGGAGCCCCCCGCAGCAGCGCTGCACATTGCGCTGCCGCGGGGGGCTCAGGGAAGCATGGAGGGAGCCCCCTCCCTGCCGATGCTTCCCTTTAACCCCCGGTACACCGCGATGGTGTTTGATCACGGAGTACAAGGGATTAACGTGTCGGGGGTGGTCTGTGACCGCCCCTGACACATTGTGCCGGGTGTCAGCTGTGATAATCAGCTGACACCCGGCCGCGATAAGCGGCGCTAACCACGTGGGCGCCGCTTATCGCTATGACATAATATTCCGTCCATGGTAATTAGGGCCCAGGGCACATGGACGGAATATTGGGTCCAATGAAGGAAAGGGGTTAATGTCTGACACATGCTGTACAACCTTAAGAACCTTTATAAACAGTCTCTGTCTTATGCCCTCAGAAATCATACATGAGGAGGGCATCAGATGATTTTTATGGAGTAACTTAATGTCTACTACTTGTTGACAAGTGTAATCTAACTCTGTAAGAAGGTGGGTTTTCAGTCTTCTACCAGAAGCTGGGATGGATCTTTGTTCTTCTATTAAAAGCGGGGGTAGGCATATGATATTACACCAGAAGCGAAGGAATGTGGGGTCAGATCTTTGCCCCTCTACAGAATGTAGGGTCAGGCCTTCGAGCCTCTACAGAATTTGGGGTCAGGTCTTTGTCCCTCTACAGAATGTGAGGTCAGGTCTTTGCTCCTCTACAGAATTTGGGGTCAGGTCTTTGTCCCTCTACAGAATGCGAGGTCAGGTCTTTGCTCCTCTACGGAATTTGAGGTCAGGTCTGTTAGGCCTCTGCACAGGAGGAAGCCCGAGCCTTGCCTTCCGCGGTCTCCCATTCTGTTCCGGCCGCAGAGGTAGCTGCTCAGCAAAGGTGTCGATCCCGGCACCTTGCTCGAGCTAGTGCTGTCAGGTTGGTTGCTGCTGCCACCTCTGGGTCAGTTTTAGCAATCCGCACTAGCCAGCAGCGAACAGCTCCAGAGTCTAAATCCTTTTTGCAGCCTACTGAACATGCCCGTGGGACGACCTCTCATTGGAGGTCGGAGGTCACGTGCTCAGGTCCTCAAGCAGCTCGGATTGGACCATCAGGAAGGTCCCGGAAGGACGCTGCTATAAAAGGTTAGCATAACCAATCGGCCATGCGCTAGTATAGACAGTATTTTGTACCTTTTGTGTGTGTGCTGACCGATGCATGTGTTTGCGACTGACTCATTATGATTCCCTCTCTCTGGTTGTGCTTGGGTATAGGGAATTGGAGTTAGAGTCAGCGCCTTCCAGTGGCATTGCTTATGTGCCACCGTGCTCCCACCTATCAGCACATACTTAACGCCTGTTTGTGCCATTCGGTACAAGGCACTACCGTATACCATACTGCGTCAAGTAGCAGCAAACGCCAGCGTGGCGCTGTGCGCAAGTCTTGCGCTTTCCTAGCCCAAGTCAGGGTGGTTAGTGGCGTCCGCCAGTGTGGTGCTGTGCACACTTGCGCGCTATTTCTTTAGTTTGCTGAGCTTTGTGAGCATAAACAGGCTACGGCACTTGTGTTTGGTGGTCGTGCGGCTCTGTGAGGTAACAGAGTCTGCCTCTGTACACACTGGGTGAGGTTAACCCCGTGTGTTCCTCTATTATACCGCCATATAACATTCGCCATTACCGAGCAGCAGTTACCATCTCTGCACGGTGGACCCCGGGCTGTGAACGCACCTAAAATACCATCTTTATTATTTGGTGTGTTCCGCCAACCCCTAACAAGGTCTTTGCTCCTCTCCAGAATGTGGGGTCAGGCTTTTTCCCTCTACAGAATGCGAGGTCAGGTCTTTGCCCCTCTACAGATTGTGGGGTGAGGTCTTTGTCCTTCTAAAGAATTTGGGGTAAGGTCTTTATCCCTCTAGAAAATTTGGATTCAGGTTTTTTCCCTCTACAGAATGTGAGGTCGTCTTTGCCTCTCTACAGAATGTGGGGTGAAGTGTTTGTCCTTCTACAGAATTTAGGGTCAGGTCTTTGTTCCTCTACAGAATGTGGATTCAGGTTTTTTCCCTCTACAGAATGTGAGGTCAGGTCTTTGCCCCTCTACAGAATGTGGGGTGAGGTCTTTGTCCTTCTACAGAATTTTGAGTCAGGTCTTTGTCCTTTTATAGAATGTGGGGTCAGGCCTTCATTTCTCTACAGAATGTGAGGTCAGGTCTTTGTCCCTCTACAGCATGTAGGGTCAGGCCTTTGTCCCTCTACAGAATGTAGGGTCAGGCCTTTGTCCCTCTACAGAATGTAGGGTCAGGTCTTTGTCCCTGTACAGAATGTGGGGTCAGGTCTTTGTCCCTGTACAGAATGTGGGGTCAGGTCTTTGTCTCTCTACAGTAAGTGAGTGGGTGGATTTTCTTGTCTCTTCAGGAAGTAGGGGACAAACACAAGCATAATAGAAAGGCAGGGTTTCAGTTCAGGGCAAGTAATGCATTGGACATTGGCAGGCAATATTGCATGCTGGGAAACAAAGGAAAGGAAGTTATGCCACCTTTAATGCTGGCAAAATCTTGATGATGAGAAAAAAAGACTGAAAAAGGTTGAGAGCGAGAGATTGAACGTTTCCTCAACATAATAATGCAGTATGTGTTCCGAAAACAATTTGTCCAAAAAAACTTTGTGTAGTGTGAAAAGTTAGGTAACTTTTTTTTGTTTTTTTAGTCTAAAAAAATAAATTTGTAAAGTGACAACCACTCTTGTGAGCAGCTGTCACTCCCCATCCTCCACTTTTTGATAGATTACACAAAGTGCATTACACTACAGGCAGTGACAGTGAACATTAGAGGAAGCTCCTCCTCTATGGATGTCCAATGAGGATGCCTGTTACAACACAAAACACAAATTCATATTTTTCAATAAATTTTTTTTATTAAAGTATAAAAAACACAAACATAATTGGTATTTTATGTAAAAAAAAATAATGCTAATTTTTCATATAAAAAGCAACAGCATAACAAATATCGAAGAAAATAAATAATGCTTAGATAATTTACATGAAACGCAAGACCTCAAATACAAAAATACAAAAAATACAAAAAAATGAAAACTAATGCAAAAGTAAAGTTTTTTTTATAGTTTTATGAAAGCAGTAGCTGAAAACCTTGTCTAGCGCACACAGTCATAACATTCACAAAAATATCTTCTATAAACCTTTACTGACATTATTGTGTTATATATCAGAGGTTTTTTCGGCTTTTATACTGGATTTTTGTCAATTATGGGGCAGTGTGGGTGGCACACTATACAATGCACATAATTCTCTATTTCAGGAACACTCTTATGGCTTCACTTTCTTCTAAGGCACTTATGAGGAGATATAACACTCAACAAAGGGCATTCGAAAAATCTATATCCATGTTGTACTTTTGGAGTAATCCTACCGTTTGGAGAATTAATAAGTAGCCAAAAAGTTTAGGATTGGTAAGAGATTACTAAAATTATACAAAAAATAGGTCCTGTGTTTAGAAATAGCGCCACTCTTCTTCTCCGATGTTCGGTTGAAGTTTTGGCCCATTACACATTTCCAGCGATCAGGACCAGCGAGCAAGCTGGTTTCCAATGTAAACAGCGTGCATGCTGGTTTCTAAGGTAAACAGCGGGCAACCAAGAGCCGCGCGGCTCCTAGATACCCGATGTTTACATTGGAGTCCAGCGTCGCTGAACGCTGGTCTCTTGCTGCTACACGCAGTGATGTGCGCTGTCCAGCGGAAGACCAATGATCAAAAAATGGCCCTGGACCATCAAGCGCGATCAGATCAGTGATACCCGGCAGGGGGGGCGGTCGCTGATCCCCGTCACACACAGCGATATCGCTGGCGCGTCACAAAATCAGCAATCTCGCTGGCGATATCGCTGTGTGTGACGGGGCCTTTAGTCTCATACTTGGCCATGTTATTGATAGGGAATATTTCTTAACAGAAGATCATAGATTAGGATGTAGGATTCCAAGACCGATCTCAACTACCACCTAAGGGTTGGAAAGGATCTCTGTCAGGTAAATGAAACTTTTTGGGTGCGTTTTTAGAACTGGATTAAAAGGAAGAATAGGCTAAAAAAAACTACCAAGATGTTTATCTTGTTCTTTTCAAAGTCAGTTTAATCCCTTCGCGGCCAAGCCTGTTTTCACCTTTCTGATCCAGCCAATTTTTACAATTCTGACCTCTGTCCCTTTATGAGGTAATAACTCTGAAACGCGTCAACGGATCCCACTGGTTTTGAAAGTTTTCTTGTGACATATTGTACTATGATAACAATAAAATTTCTTCGATATGACTTGCCTTTATTTGTGAAAAAAAAGGAAATTTGAAAATTTTTGCAATTTTCCAACTTTTAATTTTTATGCCCTTAAATCAGAGAGTTATATCACACGAAATAGTTAATAAATAACATTTCCCACATGTCTACTTTACATCAGCACAATTTTGGAACCAAAATTTTTTTTGTTAGGAAGTTATAAGGGTTAAAAGTTGACCAGTGATTTCTCATTTTTTCAACAAGTTTTACAAAACCATTTTTTTAGGGACCACATCACATTTGAAGTCACTTTGAAGGGCCTATATGACAGAAAATACCCAAAAGTGACACCATTCTAAAAACTGCACGCCTGACGGTACTCAAAACCACATTCAAGAAGTTTATTAACCCTTCAGGTGCTTCACAGGAATTTTTGGAATGTGGAAGGAAAAAATAAACTTTTCTTTCACAAAAATTTTCATTTATACCTAATTTTTTATACTTTCTCAAGAGTAACAGGAAAAAATGGACCACACATTTTGTTGTGCAATTTCTCCTGAGCATGCCGATTCCCCACATGTGGGGAAATCTACTGTTTGGGTGCACGGCAGGGCTCTGAAGGGAACGAGCATCGTTTGACATTTTGAATGTAAAATTTGATGGAATAATTGCCGTGACGCATTTGGAGAGCCTCTGATGTGCCTAAACAGTGGAAACCCCCCCACATGTGACACCATTTTGGAAACTAGACACCTTATGAAACTTATCTAGATGTGTATTGAGCACCTTGAACCCACAAGTGCTTCACAGAAGTTTATAGTGTAGAGCCGTGGAAATAAAAAAAAAAACACATTTTTCCCAAATCTTTTTTAGCTCCATATTTTGCATTTTCATAAGGGTAACAGGAGAAATTGCTTCATACAATTTGTTCTGAGATTTCTCCTGAGTACGCCGATACCCCATATGTGGGGGAAAACCACTGTTTCGGCGCACGGAAGGGCTTTTAATTGCAAAAACTAAATAAAAAAACCTTCTAAAAATGGTCCATAATTGCCATCCCTCATTTCTATGTACATCCCGGAGTGTATCCTACAAAATTAATACTGAAACCTTGGATGTCAGTAGGAGGAGGAACAGTTATGTCTGACAGAAGAGCACACATTAATTTAGCACAATTCTGACTTTGGTGTTTTACCTAGTGGTTTTGTTAAATTGATGGTGATTTCCACAATGATTTTTTTCTTTTGAGAAATCCCATTAAGAAGACAGATTAATGGGTAACCAACCATGCATGTTTTTCTTGGTAGTTTCCTTAGTCCGCAGTCACCACATTTAAGGAAACAACATGTTATCCACCACATCAGCTTTAGAGGTGATCAACCATGAAATACGCTATCTCACATATGGAATTTAGGGTCATTTACAATCTTTTTCCTGGTTGTAGTGCGTTCTGAGCCTCCACCACACCTTCCAGTATCTATTCTTGTCTGTTTTTTTCTAAACAAAATTGCAGCCAAGAGACAGGGATTTTCCAAAACTGGAAACCCCCTTTGATACAGGGAGAGATTTAGGCTATGTGCCCACGTAGCGTTTTAAAACGCACAGTGAAAACCGGACTCCTTCCCAGAAATCGCGCATTTTTTTCCGCGCGATTTCACCGCGATTCTGTTCGCGATTTTGCCGGATTTTCTCAAGCACTTTCCAAGCGATTTGAAGCATCGCTTTGAAAGTGATTGACAGGTTGGTCACACTCGTCAAACATAGTGTTTGACAAGTGTGAGCAGCTTTTTACTTTTTTACTATTGAGGCCGCCTATGCGGCATCAATAGTAAAAGATAGAATGCTAAAAATGATAAAAAAAAAAAAAAAAAAAAAAAAAAAAAAAATCGGGGTATATTTACCTTCCGACGTCCCGCGCTGCCATCCCGGGCCTCAGCATTCCCAGTAATGCCTTGCGAGACCTGTGATGACGTTGGTCTCGCATTACTATAGCGATCTCGCGAGACCACGTCATCACAGGACCGTGCCGCAAGGCATTACTGGGAACGTTGTGGCCCGGGATGGCAGCGCGGGAAGTCGGAAGGTAAATATACCCCGATTTTTTATTCTTTTCTTTACAGGGGTATGGTACCCAGGGCCTGGAGGACAGTCTCCTCTCCTCCACACCGTGGGTACCAACTGCACATGAGATGCTTAACTTCCCGCATGGTGGGCATAGCCACATGCGGGAAGTAAGCGATTCTCATGCATTCCTATGGGTGCGGAATCGCGGCAATTCTTTGCGATTCTGCACAAAAGAATGATCATGCTGCGATTTTTTCCACGATGCGATTCCGCCGCGGAAAAAAGAGCAGCATTAGCACAGCATGTGCGGAATGCCATAGGAATGCATGGGGTGGCGTTCTGTACACGATTTTTAAACGTTTTTGCAGCGTTTTCGCGGCAAAAACGCTTAAAAATCGCATCGTGGGCACACAGCCTTACAGTAGCTACTGGCCTGGTTAAATGTTACCTTCCTCCAAGAAAGCATCCACATTTTCTACGTCTTCAATTCCAGACATGTATAAAGTGTTTCAAAGTTTTGAGGTGGAGGGTTTGGATGGTGAGAAATTTCCTCATTTGGCAAAATCTGAAATGAGTAATAAAATATTAAGAGTCAAGTGTTGGTGCGTACAGGACCTTTTACTAGCACTGGAGTAAAATTATAGTTAAAAAAAACTCTTGGATTCATGGAATAGAAGAATACTAATGAAATACCCATATTTGATGTCTGCAGTTTTGTGAGGGCTATCAATCTATCAAAGGTTGCAAGATTATGTCTACAAAGATATGGTTTAATGACATGTTTAACCCCTTAACCGTCGATGCGCATTAAAACAGAGGTTGTTAAAGGGCCTTATTCTCCCATCGACGTTTTAAAATGGCGATGGAGAATAAAGGAATAACGCCACTTGGCGGCGGCAATTCCCACAGGTGTCATCTGTACATGACAGCTGACACCTTGCAGTATCAGCCCCAGCCGGTTTTATACTGATCGGGGCTGATTACCCCTTGATTACCACTGTCAATCACCTGCCATCAATTTCCTACAAAAGTGGAAAAAAGTCAAACAAAATATGTAAAAAAGTAAAAAAACACACACCAAAAAAAACACAAATCACGAAAAGCCGTTAGTACGACGAGTCTCCATCTGCCTCATTATAGTGGGTGGTTTCATTGGGAGTTTCATCTATATCACATTTTTGTGGGATTTACATGGAAACCCCGAGGTGAGTGATCAGCGCAGAACACTAGAATGTGATACCACCTTATACTGGAAGCGATCAAAAAATATGTACCCCAAAATGTTACCAATAAAAACCCCTAATTTATCCTGCACAAAATCAACCCCCACTCAGGTCCATCACTGGAACTGTGGGGGGTTGCTACATTACTAGTAGAACAAAGACTCTGGAAAAGCGACATGGCTCCCACCCCTCCAATAAAATCCAGTGAATTCTGCCCTCCCAAATCCTAATTCCCCTCCTTCTGAGCCCCACTGTGCTTAAACCACAGTTAGAGGCCACATGTTTGGCATAAGGAACAATAGTTTGACACAAAGAAAATGTAGTGGAGGTTTCCAAGCTATATTTTGAGTCATTTTTAACCATAAGGTCCAAAAAGACTTTTGTGGGAAGAACATGACCGGCAGCACTGAGCCTGCATCTAACAACTAAAAATGGAGATTATGAGCCCGGCACTCTCCTCCAACATCAGCGTCTGACCTCACAATTGGGCCAAACATTTCGACAGATTCCTCCTTCTAGAAAGCCTTGGAAGAAGAGCATGAGCCATTATATCCGCAGATGGACTGGCTCCACATTAGGCCTGTTTCACACATCTGTTTTTTGGCATCCGCCTGCATCCGTCAAAGTGTGAAAAAACGGATCCGTTTACGTTTTGCCGCAAACGGATGCAAATGGATCCGTTTTTTTACGGATCCGCGGTAGCCGCTAATGGAAGTCTACGGGACAAAAAACGGATCCTCAAAAAAATGGCGTATCCGTTTTTTAATGGAAAACGACGGATTTAGACGGATTTTAAAAAACGGAAGTGTGATCCAGGCCTTATTTGTAAAATAAATAGCTACCTTACGTATCTACCTCGCTCATGAGGAATATTCAGCGTTTATTTAATTATCTTTTTAGCCCACATTTTGTGTTTTAGCTGTCTGTGTACGCTACCAGACACCCGTACAACAGACAGAAATACTTTTTGCTGCACCCATATAATACAATAGTTCCCTTGTGCATGAGCAGATGTTAACGCTTTTCTACCAGATAAGGAGTTGAGTTCAGCAGTTTGTGAACTTACTGTAGCTAATCTATTTTCCCACCTGTCTGTAATGAAAAAAAACCATTGAGGCAGATGTATAAGGTGCAAACACAAGGCCATTGTGCTGACACAATATGTAAGACAGGAGAGGTGGAAAAGTCATTGGGGGAGAGGAGGCTCAAAAGCAAAGGTAAAGTAAACAAGATGCATGCAAAAATGCAGGTATGACTCAGCCAAGCCCCTAGCCTTTGTCCAGTCCTTGTGCTCTTACTTGATAGCTCAGTTTCAGGTCACTTTCCTGACAATCCAAAGAGTGCCTTCTACTGATACATATCTTATAAGTTACACGTTCCCTATTCCTAAAACAAAGCCTCTAATAATGAAATCCTGACCGTTTCTTGCTACAATGTACCCATCCATGCCCAATATCTGATCTTATTTGTCTTAATGTGATAAATTCTGTTGCGCAGAGTTGAGCAAAAAGACTTGCAGGACCCAGTATCAATGTCCAGCAGTGGCTGTGGCCATGTCAGTTGTAGAGGCCGCAGGACCCAAGCATTGCAAACCTCTTATCTGCAGCTCCTCTTCTGATTAGGATCTATAAAGTCATTGCTTTTTGTTGTGAGATCAGGGAGGGGGGGGCGCTACTCATCAGAAGAGAAACAAATAGTAGGAGGTCAGACTACCACTGTGGCTAATGGTTCAGCAGATCTTGCTTACCTTTAAGGCCCCCTCACACACAGCGATCTCGCTAGCAAGATCGCTGATTTTGTGACGCCACAGCAATCTCACCAGCGAGATCGCTGTATGTGACGGGGATCAGCGACCGTCCCCCCTGCCGGGTATCGCTGATCGTGCTCGATCGTCCTGGGCCATTTTTTAGATCGCTGGTCTCCCGCTGGCCAGCGCGCATCGCTGCATGTGGCAATGAGAGACCAGCGATCAGCGATGCTGGTTTCCAATGTAAACATCGGGTATCTAAGAGCCGCGCGCAGCCTAACGATGTCCCGATGTCCCAGCGATCCCATTATGTCGGATCGTTGGTGGAATCGCTGGGACATCGTTATGTGTAACGGGGCCTTAACTCTAGAGATGAGCTTTGCCCTGGTTTGGCAATCAGTCTGGTGCTCCTTGGCAGATGGTCTTTATTTCTAAGCTTAGCGTCCTCAGCCTGGAATGTTGGACACCTCTTTTATATACAGTAGGTATGGAAAGCATTCAGACTCCTTTAAATTTTTCACTATCTTTCATGTCAGCCATTTGGTAAATTCAAAAAAGGTTCATTTTTTTCTCATTAATGTACACTCTGCACCACATCTTGATTGAAAAAAAGCAGAAATGTAGAAATTTTTTGCAAATTTATTAAAAAAGAAAAACTGAAATATCACATGGTCATAGGTATTCAGACCCTTTGCTCAGTATTGAGTAGGATCACCCTTTTGAGCTAGTACAGTCATGAGTCTTCTTGGGAATGATGCAACAAGTTTTTCACACCTGGATTTGGGGATCCTCTGCCATTCTTCCTTGCAGATCCTCTCCAGTTCCATCAGGATGGATGGTGAATGTTGGTTGACAGCCATTTTCAGATCTCTCGAGAGATGCTCAATTGGGTTTAGGTCAGGGCTCTTGCTGGGCCAGACACGAATGGTCACGGAGTTGTTCTGAAGCCACTCCTTTTTTATTTTAGCTGTGTGCTTAGGGTCATTGTCTGGTTGGAAGGTGAACCTTTGGCCAAGTCTGAGGTCCAGAGCACTCTGTAAGAGGTTTTCATACAGGATATCTCTGTACTTGGCCGCAATCATGTGTCCTTTAATTGCAACCAGTCGTCCTATCCCTGCAGCTGAAAAACACCCCCATAGCATGATACTGCCACCACCATGTTTCACTGTTGGGATTGTATTAGGCAGGTGATGAGCAGTGCTTGGTTTTCTCCACACATACTGCTTAGAATTATCACTAAAAAGTTCTATCTTCGTCTCATCAGACCAGAGAATCTTATTTCTCATAGTTTGGGAGTCCTTCATGTGTTTTTTAGCAAACTCTATGCGGGCTTTCATATATCTTGCACTGAGAAGAGGCTTCCGTCGGGCCACTCTGCCATAAAGGCCGGACTGGTAGAGGGTTGCAGTGATAGTTGACTTTGTGTAACTTTCTCCCATCTCCCTACTGCATCTGTGGAGCTAAGCCACAATGATATTGGGGGTCTTCTTTACCTCCTTCACCAAGGCTCTTCTCCCACGATTACTCAGATTGGCTGGATGGCCAGGTCTAGGAAGATTTCTGGTGGCCCCAAACTTCTTCCATTAAAGGATTATAGAGGCCACTGTACTCTTAGGAACCTTGACTACTGCAGAAATTCTTTTGTAACCTTGGCCAGATTTGTGCCTTGCCACAATTCTGTCTCTGAGCTCCTTGGCCAGTTCTTTTGACCTCATGATTCTCATTTGGTTTGACTTGCACTGTGAGCTGTGAGGTCTCATATAGACAGCCTTTACAAATCAAGCCCCATCAGTTTAATTAAACACAGCTGGACTCCAATGAAGGAGTAGAACCATCTCAAGGAGGATCACAAGGAAATGGACCTCATGTGACGTAAATATGAGTATCTGAGCAAAGGGTTTGAATACTTATGACCATGTGATATTTCAGTTTTTATTAAATGTCTACATTTGTTTTTTTCAGTCAAGTTGGGGTGCAGAGTGTACAAGTGAAGCCTAGATACTAGACCTGACTAGGTCTAGTGAGACCTCAGGGTCTCCCGCATCCTTGGAGACTCTGAGGCACCAAGCATGACCGGAGCAGTAGTGAAGACCAGCTATTATCGCGGACCGTACTGGATGCATGGACTACAAATTAAATTGTTCAACACTGGAGAAAATATATTTTCTCCTTACCTGACTGCTGTTTGACAGCTCAGAGAATTCTACCATGAGGTATTCCACTTTTCTCTCTTCTTCGGATTCTATAATAACAATGGAACATGTCATTTATACAGTAGAAACCTGGTTCCCAAACTTTTTTTTATCATGAAGCCATGAAAAACTTTGTCATCTCAGGGAATTCATACATTATCACTTCACCAAACTTCTTGTAAGGTTAGATGAGGACTTTTATACTACTTGACTTGCTAAATGTTCTGGCTTGGATAAGCTTTGGACACACTTCACTGGAAATGTTGGACATGCTAGAGAAGATGGGAGCTCATAGTAAAACTTAGATTGTGGCTCCATTCCACCATGACCACCATCTATAGCATGACCTGTTTGCAGCCATTGAGGAATGCAGTTTGAGACCTCTAATCTATAGAAAGTTCAGGAATTATTATTTCTTTTTAGAGCATCATTGATTCCATGCTGAACATGAGAAGGGTTAACACACGAAACACAAATAGAAATTACCATGAACAAATTAATAGTGACAGACAGCTACAGAGGGGAGAGGACCCTGCCTTTGTGGCCTTGCATTCTACAGGATCTACTGTTTAATAAATGGAGATGTGTAACTCAACCACGGAGCCCAATGGAATCTGCTTGGCCAACCATGTTCTTGGTGACATCTTACCGGTTTCATTTTCATAAATTCCAGAATGGAGAACTGTATCCTAAACGGAGGTTTTGGAGATAGGAACACAGGTGGAGTTCAGGCTGGGCTATCTATCTACATCTATCTATATCAAGTGCTTTGAGAAAGCTGCCCAAATTTCATCTATTGTACATCAATTTAATATTGTAGAGCAGATTGATACAAAAGTTTGTGGGAATAGTTTCTATACAACTTGCATTTACAGTTGTGCTCAAAAGTTTACATGCCCCGGAAGAATTTTTGCTTTTTTGGCCTTTATTCAGAGAATATGAATGATAACTAGTGATGAGCGAGCATGCTCACCACTACTGTGTACTCACGCGAGCATCTTACTGCTTGAGATGCTCGGAGCTCGTTGAGTATTTTCGTGGTTGATCAGCTGGAGCTCGGGTCCCCACCCTGCATGCTATTTAGAGAGCCAATGAACATGCAGGGATTGTCTGCCACACACTGTAATGCCGCAGCCATGTTGGTTGTGGCATTTTAGCGACTGGCTGGCCGCACAGCGTCATCAGGTTTATATCAGACCTGGCACCGCTATGCTCGTCTACTCCGGAATCAGGCAGTGTAGGTAGAGGTGCTGCTAAGAGAGGGAGAGATTTGCTGGTGATCGTGGTAAGTTCACGGTTTTTCGTGAATCATGCAAATTGTATTTCCGAATGCGTCCACATTCCTCAGGTAATGAGGCTCAACACGTGAGCTTGGTGATTTCTTTGCTGAGTGGTGATCCACAGGCTTGGGCCTTTTCACTCCCTTCTGACTCACCGGCATTTGAGTCTGTAGATTTTTTTTTCTCTGCTCTGGGTTTGATCTATGACGATCCGGATAGATTAAACTTAGCAGAGTCTAAGATACGCTCACTACTACAGGGTGAGCGACCAGCTGAGGATTACTGCACGGAATTCCGGCGCTGGGCGGTGGACACGCAGTGGAATGACCCTGCGCTTAGAAGTCAATTTTTGCATGGGGTTTCTGGAAGGGTTAAACAGACTCTCCTAATGTACGAGACTCCCGTCTCTCTGGAGGCTGAGATGGCCCTTGTAGTACGCATAGACCGCCGTCTCCGTCAGGGGGCGCTGGTTTCGTTGCCTTCGGGAGGTGGGGGAGTTGTAGGTGAGGTTGCCTCGGGTGAATCCGTGGAACCCATGCAGATCGCTGGTATAGCACAGTCACCGAGTAACAAGCCTAAACGTCCTTGGCACAGAAGGCAGGGGGTTTGTTTTTTTTGTGGCAAAGGAGGACATTTTATTAACGCTTGCCCCCTGGTACCTAAGAAGGGTGCGCCGGCGGAAAACTGATAGGCTCAGAGGGTTTGGAGGAGTCTAGTCTGAGCCTTTGTGTATCCTCCGTCATGGTTTCCCAGTGTATGCTCCCTGCTAGGGTAGCACTTGGGGGGCAAATGCTCTCTATTACAGTGTTTGTTGATAGTGGCTCAGCTGCCAATCTCATTGATGAGAAGTTCGCGCATACAGCGGGATTTCCGTTGGAGAAATTGCCGAACCCCATCCGGGTGGTTACCATCAATGCTTCCCCGTTGTCTCAAGGGGAGATCACAGAGTGTGTGTTGGATATACAACTCCACATTGGAGTATTACACTCAGAGCGGGTAACTTGTAAGGTGCTTAGTAACTTACCGGCTCAGATGGTTCTGGGCTTTCCATGGTTGTCAATGCATAATCCTGTTATTGATTGGAAGACCCAGGACATAATTCAGTGGAGCAGGGAGTGTCAGGAGAGGTGCCTGGCTACATGTATTTCCGCTTTGACTCCCAGTATCCCGGAGCCGTTGCTGGACTATGCGGATGTATTTTCTGAGAAAGGTTGTTCAGAACTACCACCGCATCGCCCCTATGACTGTGCTATTAGGTTGAAACCAGGGGCCAAGTTACCTAGAGCTAGAATGTTTAATATCTCAGGTCCCGAGAGGGTAGCTCTCAAGGAGTACATTGCGGATAGTCTGAGCAAGGGTCATATTAGACCTTCCTCTTCTCCTCTGGCTGCTGGCTTCTTCTTTGTTAAAAAGAAGGATGGCGGTTTACGCCCGTGTCTGGATTTCAGAGAACTCAACCAGATTACGGTTCGTGATCCTTACCCTATGCCACTTATACCCGATTTGTTCAACCAAGTGGTTGGTGCAAAGTGGTTCTCCAAACTGGACCTCAGGGGGGCGTACAATCTTATAAGAGTCCGTCAGGGGGATGAGTGGAAGACGGCATTCAATACCCCTGAGGGTCACTTTGAGTGTTTGGTAATGCCGTTTGGGTTGACTATGGCACCGGCGGTCTTTCAACATTTCATAAATGATGTCTTCTCTCATTTGTTGGGGAGATTTGTTATAATTTATCTAGACAACATCCTCATTTTCTCTCGCGACCATGATACACATATAGAGCATGTTAGACAGGTCCTGCAGTTGCTCAGAGAGAACAGGCTCTATGTCAAGCTTGAAAAATGTGTGTTTGTCGTACAGGAGCTACCGTTCTTGGGTTATATAATCTCCGCCTCAGGGTTTAAGATGGACACCGCAAAGGTGCAGGCGGTACTACATTGGGATCGGCCTGATAATCTTAAGGTGCTCAGCGATTTCTTGGCTTCTCCAATTACTATAGGAAATTTATTAAGAATTTCTCTATGATTGCCAAACCACTTACTGACATGACTAAGAAGGGTACCGACTTTTCTGACTGGTCTGAGCCTGTGGTACAGGCGTTTGAATTCCTCAAGAATAGTTTTACCTCAGCTCCCATTCTGGTGCAGCCCGATGTCTCATTACCGTTTGTCGTGGAGGTGGATGCGTCGGAGGTTGGAGTGGGGGCTGTACTGTCTCAGGGCCCATCTTGGGCCAAGTTGCATCCGTGTGCCTACTTCTCCAAGAAGCTGTCGCCTGCGGAGCGTAATTATGATATTGGCAACAGGGAATTGTTGGCCATCAAATTGGCAATTGAGGAGTGGCGACACTTCTTGGAGGGGGCTGTTCATCAGATTACTGTGATAACCGACCATAAGAATTTGCTTTATTTAGAATCTGCTAAGCGCCTGTCCTCCAGACAGGCTCGCTGGGCATTATTCTTCACCCGGTTCAACTTCATTGTTACCTATCGACCTGGTTCGAAGAATATTAAGGCAGATGCTTTATCCAGGTGTTTTCCTGGTGGAGAGTTATGTGAAGAGCCGGTGCCTATTCTCCAAAAGGGTGTGGTGGCATCTGCCATCACGACAGAAATTGAGGCAGAGATTGCGGAGGCTCAGGAGGAGGTACCGCCGGGGTTGCCTGCTAATAAATCTTTTGTGCCACTACATCTACGCTCTAGAGTGTTAGGCGAACATCACGACACGGTACTGGCAGGTCATCCAGGGGTTAAGAGCACTCTGGAACTGGTATTGCGTCGTTTTTGGTGGCCTAAAATCTGGCAGGATGTGGCCTCATATGTGTCTGCCTGTACCACGTGTGCACGGGCCAAGACTCCTCGTTCTCGTCCCGCTGGTAGGTTGCAGCCTCTCGGGGTGCCCAGTAAGCCATGGACTGAGATTTCCATGGATTTTATTACAGACTTGCCCGCCTCGGCGGGGAACTCGGTCATTTTGGTAATTGTTGATAGGTTCTCCAAAATGTCACATTTCGTTGCTTTACCATCTTTGCCCAATGCTAAGACTCTTGCTCAGATATTTATTCGCGAGGTGGTCAGACTTCATGGTGTCCCGTCTGACATTGTGTCTGATCGAGGTACACAGTTTGTGGCAAAGTTTTGGAGAGCTTTTTGTTCTCACCTTGGGATCAAATTATCTCATTCATCGGCTTTCCTCCCTCAGTCGAATGGGCAGACTGAGCGGATGAACCAAAACCTGGAGCAATACTTGCGCTGCTTTGTTTCCGACAATCAGGAAGATTGGTCAGCGTTTCTTCCTCTGGCAGAATTCGCAATAAACAACCATTGCCAGGAATCGTCTGGGGAATCTCCTTTTTTTTGTGTGTATGGTCAACATCCTCAATTTTGTACCTTGCGTCAGGGGTGCTCGGTTGGCGTCCCTGAGGAGGACCAGTTGGGAGCTCAATTGTCGTCTGTTTGGAGGAGAGTCAAGCAGCGCTTGTTGAAGGTGGGTTCCAGGTACAAACGGGAGGCTGACTGCAGACGTGTGCCAGGTCCGGACCTGTGTGTGGGTGATTGGGTGTGGTTATCTACAAGGAACATCAAGCTCAAGATACCGTCACTTAAGTTGGGTCCCAGGTACATTGGCCCATTTAGGATCTCCGCAGTGATCAACCCCGTGGCATTTCGTTTGGAGTTGCCGGCTGTGTATAAGATTCATAATGTGTTTCACAAAGCATTGCTAAAAAAGGTTGTGGGTTTGGTGGATGGTTCTCCCGGGCCACCACCTCCCGTCTTGGTGGATGGCGCGTTGGAATTTGAGGTGTCCAAAGTGGTGGACTCTAGGGTTGTGCGTCGCACTCTACAGTACCTGGTCCACTGGTGTGGCTATGGTCCTGAGGAGAGGACATGGGTGCCGGCCTCGGACATTCATGCTGATCGACTGGTTACTATGTTCCATCGTCGCCATCCGGACAAGCCAGGTCCTCGACATGGTGAGGTTCCGGAGGTCCCTCGTAGAAGGCGGGGTACTGTCATGTTGGACACTGTTCACACCAGGGTTTCCGGCAGACAGCTGTAACACCCTATTCCACTACAGTATTGTCATGTCGGACACTGTTCACACCAGGGTGTCCGGCAGACAGCGGTAATACCCTATTCCACTACAGTATGCTCAGGGACTTTGTTGGGTATTCTGTTCCAGTCGGGATAGCGTTAACCAGGTTGTCATGCTGGCTGAGGGCTGGGCCACGCCCTTGGTCTTTAAATAGTCCGTCCTGACTATGGACGTCGCCGACTATAGCTTTTGCCTAGTGCTAGCAATACCGGTCAGCAGTGGTGGTTTTGGAGCGTCTGATATCTGGTGCAGTATATCTCTCAGTTGTTCTTTCTCCTATCTGTTATATATATATATATTTGGTTGCCCTTGCACATTATTGTATTCCCTTGTGTATTAACGGTGTGGTGTTTCTTTTACCCCTGTCCATACGTATTTGTGGGGTCTGGTGTCTGGTCCCCTCACTGGGTGGAGGGTGGTGGGTTCAGCTTAGGGCTGGACAGGAGACAGGGACAGGGTGGAGGCCCAGGCAGGCACACCTTCAGTGTAAATCCTGGGTTGAGGGACAGACAGGGTTTTCCCTAGTCTGAGGGACACTGCAGGGGTCCTGGGGTTTTAGCTTAAAGTAACCTAGGCATACCATGACAACACAATTGCCAGAAAGTCAGGAGGACCAGGGTGCGGAAGTGGAAGATGAGGTGGTGGATGATATATTAATTGACCCAACCTGGCAGGAGGACATGGAAAGCGAGGACAGCAGCAAACAGGGGGAGGGAGGTGTAGCACCCCAACTGGCAGGAAGAAGCAGTGTGGCTGCCACAGACAAAAGGTGGGCAACCATTCCCTGTAACACTGTAGGAGGGTGGACTGACAGCTGCCGGTCAGAAGGACGCTGGCTAAAGAATTGGCTGGAGCTGGGCTTCCCCTACCCCCCCCAAGGAGGCATAGGCGGAGGCCAGCATGACGGGGGTGGTCGGCTATCAGGGGGAGTACCCTGGAGTTGGGGGAGTATATGGGGTGTGGGTGTGCCCTTCCTCTTTGGATCCGATCCCCAGGAAGAAGTAGTCACCCTTACCATGGCAGACGTGGAGCGGTTGTTGGAGCAGCTGTGGGCGGCGGCGCGGTCGCTGCCCCCAGGCTGGCTGGCGTCGCAGGTGGCCGGCATTGTTCCAGGGACCTCCGGCGAGCCTGCAGCAGCGGGGAGGGAGCGGCGCTACAGACGGGTGAGGCCTCCCGAGTGGCTCTCACCTGATTCATCCCCCAGGGCCTCGCGGCGCCGCCAGAGCCCCTCCGGGGACCCTCCAGGCCAGGTGCAGCATTCTGTGCCTGTCGTCGCTACCCGGCCTGGGAGGAATCCGCAGGCTAGGCGAGGGCCCGCGGCGATGGCTAGACCGTGGCCTACTTCCAGGCAGGGGGCGGGCCTGTCAGGCGCCGGGCGGCGGCAAGCTCTAGTACCAGCGGGGGGCCGTGACGGTAACCTCCACACCGCGCGGCCTGAATCTCCCTCCAGCAGGGGGACGGACGTCGGGGGACTTTCGGCCTGCAGCCTGGCAGGGCTGCCATCACCTTCCCCAGGCAGTGGGGGAACATCAAGCGCGGCAGGGGGCCGCGGCGAAGGGGCCCTGCATCGGCGGTCCGCTTCGGGGGCCGCTGCAAGAGGAGGGGGACGTTTCAGCACCAGGACCGCGGCCTGCTCCCCTGCGGGGCCGCTATCAGCGATGCCCATGTACGGTGGCGATGGGCTCTTATCTGGGGGCCTGGAGGCGCAGCGGGGGTCCTTAGTGCTTCACTGCAGGAGTCAGCTGTGGCAGTGGGAGCAGATCTCACGGTGTTCCGATCAGCATCCATAGCCGGGGTCCCGTCATCGGGGTCCCTCGGGGGGCCCAGTCACCATCATTTGGCTCCTCCTGCGGGGAGTCCCAGAGGTCGACAGCAAGCTGGCGAAGGTACATCCGAGGACCCAGGTTTTCCGGCTGGAGGGCACACAGCCCTCTCGCAGCCCGGTGAGTATGGCTCTGTGTCCCCTGTTTGTCATCCAGTTGCAACATCATCCTGGTTGGGTGGGGGGCCGTTGGCAGAATCCCTCGGAGTCAGCGGGGGGTTGGGGTTTGGTGGCGTAGCCACGGCCAGTGTTGTTAGCGACGTGCTTGCAGATATGCAGAATTTGGTGGCACGTCTGGATCGGGGTCTCGCTTCACCGTCACCGCTAGCAGCTTGGGCACAAGCGGGGAGTCCTGCGGGGCGGAGTGGGTCGGATTTGGCCGGGCGCGCAAGTGAACCGGTGTCGGTGCAGACTGAGAAAGAAAAAGAATGTCGCGTACACTTGGATGACAGAGCGCATGGGGAGGTGTATGTTTGTTTTGGGGGCCAGTTGGGGGCTCATTTAAAGAAGGAAGTAAAGGAGCACGTTTGGAAGGACGAGTATGTGGAAATATTTTCCCTATTGCCATTAGAGAAATTTAATTTGGATAAGGGTAAGAAGGAGGATAGCAAAAAGGAGGATGAAGAGAAGCGTAGATGGCGTCTGATCCCGCAAACGTTCGTTAATTGGCAACAGGCGTTCGCTATTTTGGCGAGCGTCATTGGAGAAAAGTCCCCCGATAATTGCTGGGCGTTATTTTGTTATTTTGATGCCATCGGGGAGGCCTATAGGGTGTATGGGGGGCAGGCTTGGTTGCGTTATGATGAACAATTTCGGCAGAGGAAGGCCGTCCGTCCGGCTATCCGTTGGGACCAGAAGGACATTGGGCTGTGGATGCGGATCATAGCTCAAACTAAATTTGGGAGCTCCTTTCATGGGGGGGCTGGGAGTACCAGCCAGAGTAGCAGCAGTTCCGGCGTCTCGGGCGGGGGCGGGCAAGTTCAAACGGGGAATCATAAGTTGGGGTTGTGCTGGCAGTTCAACGACGGCCAGTGTAAGTTCGGGGCGAACTGCAAATTTAAACATCTTTGCTCCAACTGCAATAGCACGTCCCATGGAGCCGCCAAGTGTTTTAAGAAAGGGAAGCCCCGAACCGGCGGTGGTAATTTTCAAGGGGGAGATTCCAGTGAAGCTGGAAAGGATGGTCCCTTATCTAAATAGACATGGGGACAGGGAGAAGTCGGCTTTGCTGTATGCGGGTTTCAAGGACGGTTTTGTTATCCCTCACCCCCCTTTTGCTATTCTGCGGGTTTTAAAAAATTTGCGTTCAGCCTTGTTACATGGTTCAGTGGTTTCAGAAAAGCTGGAAAAGGAGGTTTCGTTGGGCCGTATGGCTGGCCCCTTTGTTTCTCCCCCTTTTGCGGATTTGGTTGTTTCTCCTCTGGGAGTGGTTCCGAAGAAAGAGCCGAATAAGTTTCGGCTTATTCAACATTTGTTGTACCCTCGCGGGGGTTCTGTTAACGACGGTATTGATCCGGAAATCTATTCGGTGGTTTATTCCTCCTTTGATGAAGCAGCGCGGTGGGTGCGAAATTGTGGTCGGGGTGCCCGAATGGCTAAAACAGACGTGGAATCCGCTTTTCGTTTGCTCCCGGTTCACCCGGATAGCATGAAGTTGCTAGGTTGCTATTGGGAGGGCATGTTTTTTGTGGACAGGTGTCTACCCATGGGATGCTCGCTGTCTTGTGCGTGTTTTGAAGCCTTCAGTTCCTTTTTGGAGTGGGTCGTGTGCGATGTTTCCGGTTTTGATTCGGTCATTCATTACTTGGATGATTTTCTGTGTGTGGGCCCGGGGGATTCCGCACGTTGTGAGAGAATGTTACAGGCCATTGAGTGGGTGGCGGAGCGTTTTGGAGTTCCACTCGCGCCTGGGAAAACCGAAGGCCCCTGTACGTGTTTGCTTTTTTGGGGAATTGTCATTGATACGGTGAATTGGGAGTTGCGGCTGCGAGAGGATAAGTTGGCGGAGTTGCGGGCGGAGGTGGTCCGAGCGCGCAGGGTCAAGAAGTTGTCGCTGTGTGATCTCCAGTCGTTGCTGGGAAAGCTCAATTTTGCATGTCGAGTCATGCCAATGGGGCGTGTTTTTTCACGTTGTCTGGCCAGTGCGACCGCGGGTGTTCGAGCCCCTCATCATTTCATCAGGTTGTCAGCAGAACTCAGGGCCGATTTGGCGATTTGGGAGTCTTTTTTGGAGAGGTACAACGGTCGTTCGTTGGTGATGGAAGAGGTCGTCAGCAGTGACGCGTTGGAGTTGTTCTCGGATGCGGCTGGCGGTGTTGGTTTTGGGGCTTACTTTCGGGGGCAGTGGTGCGCATCTCGGTGGCCCAAGGAATGGATTGCGGACGGCTTGGTGCGCAATATCACTTTGCTGGAGATCTTTCCGATTCTCGTAGCCGTCCATTTGTGGGGACGGGAGTTTCGGCATCAGCGATAACATGGGCGTTGTGTGCACGATCAATGGCCTTACTGCATCGTCTCCCCCTGTCGTTCGGGTGTTGCAGCGGTTGGTTCTCCTTTGTTTGGACTTGAATGCAAATATGACCACGACACATGTTCCAGGTGTTAAGAACGATATCGCTGACTCTCTCGTTTACAGTGGGATCGGTTTCGCTCTTTGGTGCCAGAGGCAGAGGTCATGGGTTTAGCTTGTTCGGGGGAGCTGTGGATAGTGGCCTACGGGCCTCGGAATCGCTGATCGAGTCGTCTTTGGCTCCAAAAACCTGGGAGGCTTACCAGGCTGTATGGTGCAAGTGGGAGGAACAGTTAGCTGCCGGCGTAGCAGTTGGGCCCGGCTTGGATCAGGAGGGAGTTTTGTTGTCTTGGTTGGGGCGGGGGGCCTCTGAGGGTTGGTCGGGTGCAAAAGCCATGCGTGTTTTGGCGGGGTTGTCCTTTGGTTTTCGCTTGCGCGGTTGCCGCGATTGGACGAAAACATTTTTGGTGAAACAAGCGGCAAAAGGGTTTCGCCGGTTGAAAAGCGGGGGGTGATTTGAGGCGTCCAATATCTTTTGAGGTGCTTGAACGGTTGGGAGGCGTTTTGGAGACGGTGTGTTCTTCACGCTATGAGGATTTGTTATTTCGCCTAGCCTTTTCGTTGGCATTTTTTGGCGCATTAAGGGTAGGGGAACTAGTGTCGGGGAACAAGCAGTCAGCAGGGGGTATATTGGCCAGGGACGTTGTGTTTGCTGTGCGGGGCATTGAGTTTTGGTTGCGACGGTCTAAGACTGATCAGGCGGGAAAAGGTCGCCGAGTGGTGTTGGGCCGTGTGCCCACGTCTTTGATGTGTCCCGTTCAGTGTTTGCTGGGGTTTTGGGAGCTGGGTCCTAGTTTGAACGGTCCCCTTTTGTGTCACGTGGATGGCTCTAGTTTGTCGAGATACCAATTTGGCGCTGTTTTTAAGAGGGCCATCCGATTGTTGGGTTTGGATGAATCCCGTTTCGCTTCTCATTCGTTCAGGATAGGGGCGGCATCAGAAGCTGAAGTTCGGGGTTTGGATGCAGCTTCGATTCGGCGCATTGGTGGATAGGCGTCCAATCGTTACCGAAGTTATGTTAGGTCGGTGGGTGGTGACTGGTGAGGCAGTGGGTGGCATTCCCGCTAATTGAGTTTGGTTTTGATGTTGGCATCGCCATTTTTATTTTAGGTGTGGAGCCGTTGCTGGTGTGGATTTTTGGTCATTCCTTCGTCTACTGGGGAGCGTTGCGGGCGGATGTCCGGAACGAAGGCAGACAGCTCGGTTTTTCCAGGAACACGGCCTTGTTGCGTAGGTGTGGTTTTAGGGGGATGGAGTGGAGACGTGTCTTGCTGGAAATACACGAGTTCGTTCAGTTGGACCGCGCTCCGGACATCCTGATGTTACATGTTGGGGGTAACGACTTGGTAGTTCGACCTTTTCGGGAGTTGATAAGGGACATCAAGCAGGACTGTCTGCGCTTGTGGTTATTGTACCGAGGGGTCACTATCGTTTGGTCCGACATTATTCCTTGGAGGTGATGGCGTTCCATGAGGTCTCTCACTAAGGTTAACAAGGCCAGGATAAAAGTGAACAGGGCTGTGTATTCTTTTGTTATCAGGAATGGGGGGGTGGCGGTTCGACACTTTGATTTGGAAAAAGGCGAGGGTGATTTCTGGCTGGCCGATGGGGTTCATTTGAATTCAGTTGGTTCTGACATTTGGGCTCTCGGCCTCCAGGAGGGTATTGAGCGGGCCATGGCATGGCATGTTCGGGGGGTCTCGGGCCATTGAGGTGTTCAAGGGCCCTCGTTGTGGCGGTTTCGAGAGGGGGAAGTCCTTGAAGTCGGTAAAAATTGGGTTTGGAGACTCAGTGTCTAGGGTCTCCTTCGTTAAACAGGTATCTTGGAGGTGATCTGGTGAAAGGTGGTGGGGGAGTTTCCGGCCGAAGTGGCGGATCCCCGAGTAGCTTAGTGGACAAGATATATCGGTGTTGGTGCTCCCGAGCCAGTGGGGTATCAGCTGGGAGCAATCATGATGGGTTTTGTCCACAGGAATTTTTGGGGCTATTCACCAAGATCTTGGGGGCTTCAAGGACTCCTCCTCTGGTTCATGTTATTGTAAATGTGATTTATGATTCACTGTTTGTTGTTTTGGTATTTATAATAAAGGCTGCTGTGGCCATAACATTCCAAAGAAATTCCGAGTCTCCGTGTTCTGTGGTGGGGATTATTGGAGGTGATGCGGCGGGAGGTATGGTGATGGGTTGAGATTTGTTCCCACCCCTCTCTGGTGGCAACTCGACACTACCGTCAAGAATTGGCCGGAGCTGGGCCTCCCCTACCCCCCTCAAGGAGGCATAGGCAGAGGCCAGCATGACGGGGGGGTGGTCGGCTATCAGGGGGAGTATCCTGGAGTTGGGGGAGTATATAGAGGAGGGGTGTGGGTGTCCCCTTCCTCTTTGGATCCGGTCCCCAGGAAGAAGTCCCACCCTCCCTCCCTTTGTGTTCTTGGTGTGTTGTTGGTTATTTTATTTTGTGTCATGGCGGTTTCGAGAGGGGGGGGAGTCCATGAAGTCGGTAAAAATTCGGTTTGGAGACTCAGTGTCTAGGGAGATGCGGCGGGAGGTTTGTTGATGGGTTGAGATTTGTTCCCACCCCTCTCTGGTGGCAACTCGACACTACCAACGTCAAGGAGGCCTGGTGTACCGGACACTGAAGGAGCAGTAAGTGTCGCAGTGGGCAGACTCAACCAGGGGGAAGCGCTGTAGCCATGGGCCTAACGGCAGCCACGGTGAAAGAACCCGGAGGGTTACCGTCAACAGGAGTAGGAGACAGGTACCTGGTCCTGGGAGCAGAAGGTGTCATGTTTGCTGTGGATGTCAAGGAGACACCCAATAAAGTTGGACCTGGTTGAACGAGTGTTAGGCGTCAGGTTCCTCCCTCTGCACAGGAGGAATCCTGAGCCTTGCTTTCTGTGGTCTCCCATTCCTCTCCAGCCGCAGAGGAGCCTGCTCAGCAAAGAATTCATTCTCGGCGTCTTGCTCAGTCTACTACTGTTAGCTTGGTTACTGCTGCCAATCGGGGTTCAGCTATAGTAACCTGCAATAGCCAGCAACGAGCAGCTCTTGGGACGAAGTCCTTCTTTTGGCCCATTGAGCATGTCCGTTGGAAGTCCTCTCATTGGAGGTCTGAGGTCACATGCTCAGGTCCTATTGCTGCTCCCATTGGACCACTAGGAAGGTCCCGGAAGAACGCTGCTTTAAAAGAGTCGCATGGCCGCATAGTCATGCACTAGTATAGACTCTTGTGGCTTATGGTGTGTGTGATGACGGATGCTTCATTTTGTGACTGACTCATTATGAAACCCCATCCCTTTGATACGCATGTCACTAGGGTTTAGAGTTAGAGTCAGCACCCACCAGTGACATTGCATTCACCACCATGCTCCTACTCATCAGTACATGCTAGTGTTCGATGGTGCCAATCTGTCCAGGGCACTATCGTACCGCATCGAGTGTTAGCAACTGCCAGTGCAGCGCTGTGCGCAAGTTGTGCGCTTTCTTAGCCCAACCCTGGGCAATTACTGGTGCCTGCCAGAGCGGCACTGTGCACACTTGGGCGCTATATTTGCAATAGTATTTTCTACTGACTCTGCAGTTTGTGGCGTGTAATGCTAGAGGTCTAGAGGGACTCCTGTCCGGTGTCCTAAGGGCAGAGTCCTGAGACTCTACACTAGTGCTCCATTTGCCAAGTCCTGTGGAATTAGCAGGCTCCAGCATTACCGCCAGTAAACTCTGTGAAGTAACAGAGTTCACTCCTGTATACACCGGGTTAGTTGTTACCCGCTGTTGTTTAGTTTGCACTCCGCCATTACCGAGCAGCAGTTTACATCTCTGCACAGTGGACCCTGGGTTGCGAGCCACTTCTTTATAGTTTATATTTAGTACGATCCGCAACCCAAATAACGAGTTTCTGCATTTGTCGTCAGTCCGTCTCACAGCCGAAAGGGACCACCCCCCAGTCGGCACATGTACTACTAGTGGCGTAGTCGGCAGGATCATCACCGCCCAATACACCAACACTGGTGGTGAGACCGCGCCAAAAATTTAAAGGACCTAAGTTGAACAGGTTGAAGATTGTGCCTGGAGTGGATTACAATTTTGTTATTGACCTTGTTGAAAGAGACTTTGCGCACTTGCAGAAAAGGCTGTGGCACTGTAACGTCCGAAAGAACTGGATGAGTTCGGTGCCACATTGGACTACCAGGGGCAGCTATGCCGAGCTCGCCCCTGGGGGGAGTGGTGTACATCAATTGACTGCTGCCCCTTCCCACTGAATGCTGGAAAATGGGTGAAGGGGCTGGCCAAAGCACCACCCTGGAACGGGAGTGGCACCACTTATCAGGCTGGGTGCTGCTGCTTGGCTCCATTGAGCGCCAGAAGAATGGACACGATGAGATGCTGAAGCTGCAGTGGCCTTGGATGGGTGGAGTGGCAATGGCGGCGGGAGGTCGAGGCCTGCCGCATCACCTGCGTGTGGGAGTCACAGCCGGTGTACCGGACACTTACCCAGAAAGAAGATCCCCGGACTGAGCTGGAGCTGCAGACACCTGGACCTGCGGAGCGGAGGGAGGAGGCGTGCCCACCCGCAGCACCGGCCGTACCGAAGCTGCCATTGGAGAAGCCGTCGCTGATGTGTCCGGTGAAACCATCGGACCTGGAGGCCAGTGCTGCCGGATGATGGGATGAAGAACAGCAGCGGGCACCAGGCGACGGGGCCAGAAGCAGCAGAGGACTGGCGGGGCCTTTTATGAATGAGTCACCGTAGGAGGCAAAAACAGAAATACTAGCTAAGTCCAGAAAACCAGAGAAATTGGCAGCTATCAGATTGCACACCCCTGAACCTATCAACAACAACTAGCAGTAGCCGTGGGGGGTTCCTACGGTGTCCTAGACCCCTCAATCACAGCCGGAGAACTAAATAGCCTAAAGACAGAAAGGGAAATATAAACTGCCCCAGAGCAGACCCCAAAGCAATAGGCAGCCCCCAACATATAATGACGGTGAAGCAAGATGAAAAAACACTCACACAGATAGAAAGATAGGCTGAGCAAATGATGGGGCCCAAGCTAACTAAATAGGACAGGATAGAAAAGCTGCTGTCTGCAATCCACCAAAACAAGAGCCAACAGACTGATAGGGAAAAAAGCCCTGAAGATGCTAGGCTTCAAAAAGACTATATCAGTACTCAGGTATTTTCTGAAGACAGAGCAAAAAGGAATTCAGCTCACCCCAGCAGGGGATGGCAGAAATCCAGAAAAACAAGGCAAAACAAAACCAAAACACAAATGCAAAAAGCAGAGCAGAAAACTTAGCTTTTGAGGAGCAGGAATCAGACTGGTCTCCTAGAATCCCTCTGAGAAATCACCAGCAAGGCAGAAGGGCGTTGGCTGCCTTATATCCAATCAGCAATTCCAGTCACCCAGTCATCATCATCCTGCCCAGGTGCTTGGTAATCAGCCTCACTACCTTCCTTCACCAGAAGAGGGAGTTCATCAGACCTCAATGGTGAAGGGGAAAATTAACTCACAACAGGGGCCCTTCCCGCGGGTGACGGCTGACGACATCGAGCCCGTCCAGCGGGAGGAGGCCGGCTGCATCGTGGAAACTCCAGTCTCTCTGGTGCCCGAGTCCCCAGAGGAGCTGCAGAGCAGCCGGAAGGAGGCCGCGGCGTCGAGGAAGATGAGCGACCCCCTGCCCTGGCCGACGACACCGCAGGCAGCTCCCTCTTCCCCGCACGACACTAGGCCCAAAATTTCCATTAGTGATCCCCAGGCTCCCTGCCCAGCTCCGCCTTTTCATCTGCCACCGGCCCAAAGGAGTGCAAGGCCTAACGCCTGTGCTCCTGAGTCTCAGCCTCCTTGCCCGGCCTCCCCTCACTCACCGTTATCAGCATCCGATGAATCCGTGGCCTATGCTGGGCCGGCTGACGCCCGCGCCATCGACCCCTGGCCCCCTCGCCCGGCTTCTCCCTCCCCGTCCCGCGTCACCAGCATGGAGCGGGTCTGCGGCCTACACTGGGCTGTCCGTCTGGATTGCTGACATCATCGCCCAGAAAAAGAGCAAGGAGCGGGAGATCTGGGCAGTCCTTCATGAGAAGGGGGAAACCGCCATGTCTGCCCCTCGGAGCCATGTGCGGTACATATATACCAACATCGAGCGGGGCTACGGGTTTATTAAGGAGACAGAGACTGGCCACAAAGTCTACCTTAATGCAGCCTCCATTAAGCAATGGAGGGCTAGTGGGAAGAAGGGCCCCCGCCGAGTGTCCGGGCTGGAACCAAAGGGACCGTCACCTAGGTTCCGGGAGAGACTGTTCCCGGGGGGACAGAGTTCAGGGACGGACCGTTGAGATGGACAGATGGTCTGGGGGAGGAACCAGTATAAAAGGGGTGGGGAACACTAGTCACGGTGAGTCAGCAGACTGGGACAGAAGCAACAGGAGTCCGTGGGAGCGACTGAGAGCCAGGAGTGACTTACCAGAGCCAGGAGAGACGTTCACCTAGGATAGGACATCAGAGGGACGGCGCCCATACGACCGTCCGAGAGCCGCTGCCACGCTTCAACCCGCGGCACAAGTGGCCTGCTAATCGCCACCCTGCATCGCTGCTGCTTGCCCCAGTCCGGGGGCTGCGGCCCACCCGTCCAAGGACTCCTCTGGGGTCTGTGGTGCCCCGGTGTCACCGGAGCGTCGGGACGAAGAACCACCAGCCAGAACGCCGAGGGATGTCAGGACGGCTAAGTTGATTATATAGTTAAGGACCCGTAGTCGGCCATACCGCGGCCCTATAGTGACCGGCTTTCGCCGGGCGTAGTTATGTTCTAATCTGTTCGTGCTTGCTGTATTGAGCCCCTGCGAGGGTAATTCTTGTTACCCCTTTGGTTGGTCAGGCTACGACTGAGGACAGTTACCTCTAGGCCTATAAACGTTATTACTAAAAGCACTGAACCGTCTCGCGCCTCGTCACTGCGTCCTGCGTATCTGCTAGTACCACAGGCTCTGCAGATGGGGGACTGGGTGTCCTTCTATAAGGAGTACTGTCCCCACGGCTACTATGCGGTAGCTGTGATTGTGTACCCCAAAGAATGGTCCTACCCCAATGAATGAAGATTGCCATAGAGGCGTACATGCCTGCGAGTAGCCGTCAGCTACTCGGAGTTTAATTACTCCCGACTCTGCCCAGCACCCCGTGTAGAGCAAGAGGGCTCCGGGCTCTGCTCGGCAACCAGCCACACAGGCAAAAGAAAGTGGGGAAGAAAAAAATGAAGGATACGGGATTGACGGGGACGACAATGTTCAAAGGAAGGGAGTGTGTAAGAGGGTGGACTGACCTATGGACCTGTCTGATGCAGAAGGAAAATGTAAAAGGTGGTGTGTACAATGCTTTATTCTTGGAACTAAATGGGACAACAGCTAGAATTAGGAAAAGACGGTGTAGTATCGGGTTTTGGCCACAAGATGGAGACATAGAGTAGTGAGAAAAGGACTCAACAGCAGCTTTAGGCTAGGAAAAACTGCAGAGTCATGGTGGGTGGAGTTACGGGACTAAGAAGTGGATTTCCAGGAGAGTCCCAGGGGCAGGGCAGACACCCAGTAGGAGATAGAAAAGAGAAGAGCTCAGGAGAGGACGGAGGAAGGAAGAGTTCAGGAGAGACAGAGGAGAGAGATGGATACTTGGAGAGGGGGTAGCCCTGAGAGAACAGCTGCAGGTCAGAAGGACGCTGACTAAAGGAGGCCTGGAGTACCGGAAGGCTGGACACTGAAGTAGCAGTAAGTGTTGCAGCGGGCAGACTCAGCCAGGGGGAAGCGCTGTGGCCGTGGGCCTAACGGCAGCCACGGTGAAAGAACCCGGAAGGTTATCGCCAACAGGAGTAGGAGGAGGTAACAGGTACCCGGTCCTGGGAGCAGAAGGTGTCGTGTTTGCTGTGGATGTCAAGGAGACACCCAATAAAGTTGAACGTGGTTGAAACAAGTTTCTGCATCTGTCGTCAGTCCGTCTCGCAGCCGAAAGGGACCACCCCCCAGTCGGCACACGTACTACAACACCAACATGACATAAGTTGCCAGTACAAGTGTTAGGTTTTCCCGAGTCTGGTTATTTTTAAAAGACTGCCGAAAAACCCAAAGAGGCCATTGGCAACACCTGCGAGGCCAGCATCAGCAGGGGTAGCAAAACTACCAGCCTGACTACCACCAGCATGATCAGTCACATGGCAGCCAAGCACCCGACTTTGTGAGCTGAACCCCAGGGTCCAGGAACAGTGTCTGTGGGAGACACAACTGCGTCTTCTGCTGTTGTGCGTGCAAGCCAATCCCCTGTCCATGGTGCATGCAAAGATGCCTCCTGCCCTGCACCTGTCGTTGCACACACTCAACTAGCACCATAATCAAGCACGCTCACATTCTTGTCCCAGCGCAGCGTTCAGTTGTCCATACACCAGATGTGGAACACAAGCGCAAATACGCAGCCAACTACCCACAGGCCACACTACTAAATTCCCACATTTCTTGACTGCTTGTGCTCGAAATGTTGCCTTTTAGGCTCGTGGAGATGGAAGCTTTCTGCATCCTGATTGCGGCGGCTGTCCCTCAGTATTCCGTCTCCAGCCTCCACTATTTCTCCTAGTGTGCCGTCCCCGCATTACACCAGCACGTGTCCCACATTAGCCATGCCCTCAACAATGCAGTTACTGGGAAAGTCCACCTAACCACAGACACGTGGACAAGTGCTTGTGGGCAGGGATGGTACATCTCGCTGGTGGCACACTGGGTTAACATAGTGGAAGTCGGGAACCAGTCAGACCTTGGAATGAAACATGTCCTCCCGAAACCGAGGATTGCAGGCCCTAGGTCAATCAGGGTTTCTCCCACAGTCTACAGCTCCTGCACCTCCTCCTCTTCAGCCTCCATCTCCGAAATGACATCAGTCACAAGCTGGAAGCACTACAGCACTGCCTCAGCCAAGCAGCAACAGGCTGTGCTAAAGCTAATATGCTTAGGTGACAAACCACACAATGCTGAAAAGTTGTGGATAGCTCTGAAAGAGCAGGCAGATCTGTGATTAGGTGACAATGAGGATTAGGTGACAATGAGGAAGAGGAGAAGGAGGAAGAACAAGAGCTAGTTTCACGTGCTATAGACAGTACTACCTTCAAAACTGTCATACCGTCTGTTCAGCGTGGATGGCCTGAGGACTGTGAGGAGGAGAGCATGGTCAGTCTTATTAAAAAAATTCCCATCTGAAAACGCTGGTGGCAGAGAATACAGTTCGTTGGACAACCAAGGAGTACAGGCGGGAGAGACAACTCCAATCCAACAGAGGCAGGGGAACACTGGAAAAGATCTGCGAGCGTTTTCTCAGACCCTCCCATCGCACAGGCCCTGAGGCGCGGGGTACTCTCAGAAGGAGTGCAACGTTTAGGAAGATGCTGAGAGAGTACCTTGCTGACCGCACCACCGTCCTCCTTGATTCCTCTGTGCCTCATAATTATTTGGTATCCAAGCTGGATACGTGTCATGATTTGTCTCTCTATGCCTTGGAGCTCCTGGCCTGCCCTGCTGCTAGCGTTTTGTTAGAGAGCGGGTTTTTAGTGCCACTGGTGGAATTATAACTGATAAGCGCATATGCCTGTCAACTGAAAATGCTGACACCTGACTCTTACAAAAATGAACAACGGTTAGATTGGGCCAGACTTCTCAACACCACCGAAAGATAGCAGTGTAACAAATTCAAATCCAGTGTCTTTTTTGGGGGGGTCAATTCCCATGCACCTCTTCACACCCACACATGGGTATACACCTCCTGATTTTGGCTATTTGCTGATGTCCTCTTCCTTCTCCTCATCCTCATTCTCCACCACCATATCACCAGGGTGACTGTGGTCCATGATGCAACACCCACATAATGTTTTTAAAGGGTGTTTATGATGCCCGTAAAAAAAATTGGTATACAGTATGTTCATGTATACCCCCCAGGGGTAAATGTTTGTCAGCCCAAACACTTAATGCATGGACATTACAAGTATAGGAGACCCGCTACTTTCTAATGGGGATCTTTTTTTATGAGGCACTCCTCCATGTCTCTTCCAAGGGGCATTGTATTGCCTCCAAATTTTTGGCAGCCCTTGCATTCACTGTATATGCAAACACTATGGGAGACCAGCTCCTTCCTAATGGGAACATTCTGTGAGGCCCTCCTCCATGTCTCTTCCAAGGAGCATTGTAGTGCCTCCAAATTCTTGGCAGCCCTTGCATTCACTGCATAGGCAAACACTATGGGAGACCCGTTCCTTTCTAATGGGAATATTGCTTTCAGGAGGCCTCTCTATACGTCTCTTTAAAGGGGTATTGGGGTGTGCCAAATTTTGGCCAGCCTTGCCACTCACTGAATATGCTATAACAGTATAGAGGACCCACTGTTTAATAATGGGAACAACAAAGCAAAGCTGGCCGATGGATCTCTAAGAATAGTGGGGGCTGACTGCTGGCCCTTTAAGAATAGTAAAGGCCACCTTATTGCCCCTTATAAAAATAGGCTTTGTGACTTTCAGAGTCCCTCCTTCGTAAATGAAACAGGATGTGTCTGATGATGTGTCACACACCACATGGCCAGATAAGGTTGTAAAATATTGAAATGACATTTCCCAGTGAATGCATTTGACTTCGTTGAAAACAATGCTAAAGTTCAAAAACGCATCAAAAACGCTATGTGTGAACATAGCCCAAGGTAAGGAGGAGCATTTTTGTTTTGGTAAGTTATTTTGCCTTATATACAAGTTATTACCCCGGAATGGATGTTCCTTAACATATTTCTCAGGAAAATCCATTTTGGTTTAGTTTTTGTATGCAGAGCCGCCATCAGGGCATTACTGCTCTGACAGGCATTTGGGGCCCGATCAGCAGAGGGGGCCTGCATCGGACCACGTCTCTTCTGTTGATCAGGCTACAGTGGCAGGATTCTGCTGGCGCAGTATCTGAACCTGCGTCCGAGATGCAGGTTCAGTTACTGTATTGCCTTGCCGGCCCATACGGCAATAGTTAAAGATGCCATCCAAGCGGATGCTGGCAGCTGACCTCAGCACACACATCGCTGGCGTATGACATCATTGTCATTTGCCAGCAAATGCGTGCCTGAAACGCCTGGAGAGATCATTGCCACAGTAGAGTGTCCAGGTAAGGAGAGAGGTTTTTTTTTTTAATTTTTATTGAAAGTAGCAAGCCACAATATATTTCACCGGGAGGATGGACACACATAGAGCATGTGTCTCCATCCTGCCCAGGGCAGAATGGAGACACTGGTGCAGGATGGGAGACACGGGGGCAGGATGGGAGACACAGGGTCAGGATTGGAGACACGGGGCAGGACTGAAGACACGGGCGCAGGATTGGAGACACTGGGACAGTATTGGAGACAGCGGGGAAGGATTGGAAACACAGGGAAAGTATGGGAGACACCGGGGTAGGATAGGAGACATGGGGCAGAATGGAGACATGGGGCAGAATGGAGACACGGGGCAGAATGGAGACACAGGGCAGAATGGAGACACGGGGCAGGATTGGAGACACAGGGGGCAGGATGGAGACAGATGGGGCAGGAATATGGGGAAGGATAGCCAGATGTAACAGGATCATGGGGCAGGATGGAGACAGATGGGGCAGGATGGAGACAGATGGGGCAGGATAATGGGGCAGCATGGAGACAGATGGGGCAGGATGGAGACAGATGAGGCAGGATCATGGGACGGAATGGAGACAGATCGTGCAGGATCATGGGGCAAGATGGATACGACGGAGACAGTTGGGGAACAATCATGGGACAGATGAGGCAGGATCATGGGACAGATGAGGCAGGATCATGGGACAGATGGGGCAGGATGGGAGATCGTATAGCGGCAGGATGGGAGAACATATGGCTGGAGCTAGGAATAAGACTCACGGGAGCCAGGATGGGGGATATTATTACCATAGGGGCTAAATAAGGGATATTATTAATGCAGTTGTGTATTTATTTTATTTTTTGAGGATACTGTTTTAAATGGGGGAGGCAGTCCTCTTATTGTGCATTGCATCACTGTCACCTTTTTTTCTTCATCTGGTGTAGTTTAGAATTTGGGGAAAAAAATAAGTAATGTGTTTTGCAAGCGGTGCTCTAGATAACTTTGTTATTTCCTGCAGACACGAGCCCTAGCTGGAAGAAGTGATGGCTGTCTGTGCTGGACGAAGATGAAAAGCAAAGATGAAGGACTTCACCTAGAGACACTGGTAAGTCAATGTGTAACCTGTAAACTGACACTATACACTGTATACTATATACAGCGGTCATGTGTACAATGTCACCAGTGATCACTGTATTACCTTTACACTATACACTATATACAGAGCTCCTGTGTACAATGTCACCGGTGATCACTGCATTATCTGTACACAGACACTGCATACTAAGTACAGATGTCCTGTGTATAGTGGCACTTATGGTGATATTAGTATTGTGTTTCATTATTATTAATCAATATCGTAGTTTTCAGTCACTATGTGGTGGTAATATGTTGTCCGGCCATGGTGTGATGGTATTTGTTCCTTTTATGTGGTATTATTTGGTCACTGTGGTGGTAATATGTGGTCTGGGCATAGAGTGGCGGTATCTGTTCCTTGTATGTGGTCACTATGTGGTGGTAATAAGGTGTCTGGTCATGGTACGGTGGTATTTGTCCCCTGTATGTGACATTATTGTTCATTTTAAAAATTGTTAATATTTGTTATCATTTGTTAAAATATCCAATACAATTTAGGTAAATTTTTATTTATTTTTCAAATATTTTAACAATAGATTAGAGTAGAGTAGGGCCCAGCCAAAAGAGTCTACCTTTTTGTGGTGGCGGCTTAAAAAATCTTTTGACTGTGGACAGATCGAGGGGTGGAGGTGGGGCTGGGGTGGAGCCTGGGTGGAGTCTCAAAAGGGCCCTGAAAATTTTGGCAGTCTGGGGCCCCGAAATCCCTAGTGGCAGCCCTGTTTGTAAATTTTATTATGAGTCTGTAAAAGTGGAGTAACACTCTGATAACATTGTTCATAGCAGTGACCTGGGAATCAGAAATGCTTCCAGGGGTCTTCCTCATGCTGTATCCATGTCGTTTGAGCACTGTTTCCATCAATTTCTGCAATTTATAGTTCCTCTGCAGACCATCGGGGGAAGCGTGGGCGCCAGAAAAATGCTAGAGTTTCCCATAAACTTACATTGGGCTCGCTGCTCGCGTTGAGGACCACAGCATTCCAATTTGCTCGACCTGAGCATTTTAGGGCTCATCCATCACTAATGATAACACCAAAACTTTTACTCCATTCATGATTAGTGGTTGGCTGAAGCCATTTATTGTCAAACTACTGTGTTTTCTGTTTTTAAATCAATGACAACCCAAAACATCCAAATGACCCTGATCAAAAGTTCACATACCCTGGTGATTTTAGCCTGATAACATGCACAGAAGTTGTCTGTCATAAATGGGCTTGAATGGCTACAAAAGGTAACATCCTCACCTGTGAACTGTTTGCTTGTAATTAGGATATGATGTGTAATAACAGGCTGTAAAGGGGTTGTAAAATATATGTTCACCTGCTCCTATAAGAGAGGCATAAAAATTGCAGGTGCTGAAAAAAACATAAAGATGTGCCAAATGCTACTTTGATGGAACAGCCTGTCACGTCAGCAAAGCGAAATGGACAATTTTGACGGTAATGAATGAATGACTGTTGGATGGATTGGAGAAATGAGAAATTGTTAGTTCCGACTAGCTGTTGAGTGTTCTTTATTCTTCAAAAGTCTGATTGGTCATGTTGGATTTTTCCTGCTGATCATAAAGACTGTTTATGTCAAGAGCCGAAAAAATCTTACTCGGCTGATGCAGTTTATGATGTTTCTCTTTCTGCTGACAAATGCTGTTGGGCCTTAATATAGTACAGTAATCCTCGAAAGATCATAATCGACAGACTTAACCGAGATAACCTGAAATCCCGAGCCCACATTGATGGCACAGAACCACTGTTGGTCAACCATCGCTATAGACTTGACATCAAATGTAGAAGTGTAGACTCCTCAGGACCCTTGTTCACATGACCGATTTGACGTGTATGGACCTCATATTTCAGTTTTTATGTTTTATATTATTCAAGTGTGGCGGTGGTGACATTGCTGTTTCAGTGGACGCTATTCTCTAGTTACTTCCTCTATTACTGGAGAACAATAGTCATGTTAGATGTAGAGGAGGGAGGGGGTGTTGAAACAAACTAGCGCCTTTTTTATCTCAAATTATACAGAGGATTAGCTAAAAATTCAACTTGTCCTGTCCCTTAATTAGGAGTCAGTCAATGAGTATGTTGTAAAACCTCCAAGTCATCCGACGCCGCCATGTTTATATAGCCCTCAATGCTTATTATGTCTTTATGGCTCATTCGGTTGGATTTTAACCATTAGCCGCGCTATGTACGTCATGACCTGCTATGATGCACACATTAAGCTCTCATGTCAGAGCTACAGATGTTTCCTTCCTCATCTTTGCCCTTAGTTCAATATATCACTAGATGAACAGCTATGAAACGAAAAAAATATATATATTTTGAGATACTTATCCTATAAGTGTCTGCATATGTCCAGGCAACCTGTGGTTGTAATGTGAATTGCGGCAATTGAAGACTTTTCCTAGCTTCTTACAATAATTTGGAGAAAGTTAAGCATAGACACATCTGCAAGTCAACATTGCATGCTCCACCAAAACTAATGGTGCAATTAGAGATGAGTGAATCAATTGGTAAATTGATAACATGCGTTGCGGATTTGCACAAATATTTGATTTTGCAAAAATGTTTTGAGATTCGATTTGCACAGATCAGGACTCTGAAATCATAGATTCATTATAGGGCTAGTGAGGGGTTACATATAGTTTCAAATCATACTACCCTTCAGTGTTTCACACTGGCTAAGCCTCACACCTTCACCTTGTACATGGCACATGCCAAGAAATTCCTTGCACCCTACAAGAATGCTAGTCAATGCTTGAAGACAAAATAAGGGTGGATCGATCTGAAGCAAACAATGAAATAGGTGGGGAACTATTGCTGCAAGGCATGTGAGTGGTGGCCTCCAGGCTCCCACGAAAAGACAAAACCTTCTGGACTTCCATGAAAAGGGAAGACTTACTAGAGTCCTCAGAAATTAGGCAATTCTCCTGAACTCTTAGGAAAAGAGGATTCCGCCTGGATTCTCCAGTGTAAGGAGACATGCTCATATCTTAATAATGGTGTTATATATAAATAGAAACTCAAGACATTGTAGAAGAACTTTCACTATACAATAATTAAGGACCATTTACATAATGTTGCAAAGCACATAAGAATAAATAGCCAGCTCACCCAGAATATCTGATAAGCTCCTGGTAAAAAAGGGAAATTCCAGTTAACAAGGAAATCTCCAGAACTCATGAGTAAAGGGGAAGACCTGCTAGGCCCCTGGGCATAAATGAAGGCCTAATGGATGCCAAGAAAATGGAAATACCTCCAGGATTCCTAAAAAAGGCAGAGGCATAAAGGACTCACACTAAAAGGACTCCTGGCAATGAGGTGAAGCCTCTAAGACCTCCAGGAATAAGAGGAGATCTCCTTGACAATTGGGGGAAAAAAAGACCTACTAGAAGAGGAAAGATGTCCTGGACTCCGAGGAAAGGAAATAACTTCTGAAACTTCAGCAAAAAGATCTCCTGGACACCCATCAAAAGGAAAGACTTTATTGTCTCCAGGAAAAGGAGAGACCTCTTGAATTCCAGGAAAAAGAAAAAACTTCAGGACTTTTCAGAAAAGGTGGGCCCTCCTGCAATTTCTGAATAAAAGTGAGACCTGATGGTCTCCCCAGAATACAGAAGACCTCCTGTACTCATAGAAAAAGGAAAAACCTGCTAGACACCCAGGAAGAGACTTCCAAGACTACCTGGAATAAAGGAAGAGTTGTAAATGAGGATGATGACATCACAATCTGCAGGTGTTGTAGAAGAAAGAAATCTCACATGAGAACTAGTCCACTCTAGCTTCATGATTTCTATCTGTTTTGAAGAGTCACACACTAGACATCTCTCCTTATCTGGAGGTCATGTTGCATGATCGTTCTTGGAGAAGCTGTTGGACGCGTTCCTCCCATTACTCCATCTACTTGACAGTAAATATGATATGGCAGAAGTAGATGTCCACAGAAATACCCAGAGGTTTATGTGTGTTTGCCTGCTAAGAAATCCAAGGGGAGGTTTCTGACTTAAGGCCCCATCACACTAAGCGAGATCGCTAGCGATATCGCTTAAGCGTCACCAATTTTGTGACGCAGCAGCGATATTGCTAGCGATATCGCTATATGTGACACCTCTGACCGGCTCGCCCGCTGGCTATCGCTGATCGCGCGAGAATGTCCTGGGCCGTTTCTCGTCGGCGGCTTCCTGCTGGCGCCGACGAGCGACGCGTGGATGCGGTCGGGAGGATGTCTTCATCGCCGCGTCTGACAGGTAAGTAACGACCGCCAACCGCTGCTGCATCGCTGGTGAGATCTGCTTGTTTGGCAGCTCACTAGCGACCATTTAGTGATGCACCAGCGATCCTGACCGGGTCGTATCGTTGTCGGGATCGCTGGTGCATTGCTAAATGTGACGGTACCCTTAGGCTGTCATGTCAGCTGCTCATGAGCACTCCCAGTTATCCTCCTCGGTGCAGAGGCCTTCTTGGATTATCATCAATACTCCACAAATTGTTGGTGACTAAGTTGGCCACATGACGTTTGTCACTAGACATATCTGGCTGTTTTCTTACCAGCCATTTTGATAAAAATATCAAATGCTCCACAATAAATAATTATACTGAAATCTATAGTGTGTTTACCCCCTCTATGAGAGACTTCCACTCTCGTGGGCTTGATATGACCAAGTATTTTGAGGTCGCTCATTCATAAGCAATGAGTGGTCACAGGGAGATGACAGCTGGGTTTAGAGAACTTGGATTCATAGTGATCATGCAAGAATGGGCTGCCCAGATGGAGAGAACCCTCTCTAAGGGCTAAATAGCCTGTGATTTACAGAGCCCCATCATAGTACACTAGAATAGTCTCCAGGGACAGTGAAATGGACAACTGTATCTAAGCCTAGGAATTAAGCCTGGAAAGCACGGATCACCAAGCTACCCCTTGCCTACTTGGACACATCATACGAAGAAAGCAATTGCCGAAGAAGAACATGGAAGAATAGAAGCAACTAGGCGAAGAGGAAGACCAGCAACCTGATGGCTTTATCAAGGTTATGGTGGAAAAGACCCTGGTGGACCTATCTAGGCTTGCAGAAGATCCATATACCTCCATATCATTCATCCTTCAAGACGCCATGGCTCGAGATCGAGCCAAAGCTATTTAGTAATTAATAAATAAATCTAAGCCTGTCATGTATGATATGGTGACACAGTTACAGAGCCGCAGTTAGATTTCAGACCATAAATACAGTTGATGCTTGTCAATTTTTGATATGTAAATACTTGGAGGGAGAGGCTCCTACTGCAGGTGCTGTAATCTGTAAACAGAACTCTGTTATACATGAACATTTACTCACCTTTTCTTCTCATTTTCTTCTTTTGGTTTCTTCTTATTTTCCATGTTATCAGAATAGTCACAGTCATCATGATAATGATTACAGGGATGATATTTAAAATTCGCTGGTGCCGAGGCCGACCTGAGACATAAGACATAATATCAAGTCATACATAGGCCAGGTTCACACGAACATATAAAACATCATCAGTTTCATTCAGAAAACGCGGCACATTTAGGGTGAGTGCACATGCGGATTCACCTGCGGATTTGTAGGTAAAACCGCAGGTAAAGTGACCTGCAGTTTATCTGCGGTTTTTCCTGCGGTTTTCCCCTGCGGATTGACACCTGGACAATGGAACAGGTGGCGAATCGCTGCGGAATCCGCAGAAAGAATTGACATGCTGTGGATTTAAAACTGCAGCAAATCCGTGCGGAAAAATCCACAGGATGTGCACTGCAGATTTGAATTCCCATTGCCTAACATTATACTGCACAATGTCTGAGGAACTGCTGCGGATCCGCAGCAGAATCCGCAGCATGTGCACATACCCTTATTCTCACTTGTCATCCATTTTTTACAGCAGCGGCAACAAAACATTTACAGTTCCCTATGTGACAGAATTGCAATGTATCCACAACAATTGCACAACCCCTCATAAACTGAAACAGTTTATTTCACACTGTATGACAGAAACCCAACTCCAAGCAGATATGTGTACTGTAAGGTTATAATACTGGTAAGGGATATGACTACACCAGCAGAATATGAATGCAGCTCTGGAGTATGATGCTGGATACAACTCAGGATCAGTACAGGATCAGTAATGTATGTACACAGTGATTGCACCAGCAGAATAGTAAGTGGAGTTCTGGGGTATAACACAGGATGTAACACAGGATCAGTACAGGATCAGTAATGTATGTACACAGTGACTGCACCAGCAGAATAGTGAGTGCAGCTCTGGGGTATAATACAGGATGTAACTCAGGATCAGTACAGGATGAGTAATGTAATGTATGTACACAGTGACTGCACCTGCAGAATAGTGAGTGCAGCTCTGGAGTATAATACAGGATGTAACACAGGATCAGTAATGTAATGTATGCACACAGTGACTGCACCAGCAGAATAGTGAGTGCAGCTCTGGAGTATAATACAGGATGTAACTCAGGATCAGTACAGGATCAGTAATGTAATGTATGTACACAGTGACTGCACCAGCAGAATAGTGAGTGCAGCTCTGGGGTATAATACAGGATGTAACTCAGGATCAGTACAGGATCAGTAATGTAATGTATGTACACAGTGACTGCACCAGCAGAATAGTCAGTGCAGCTCTGGGGTATAATACAGGATGTAACTCAGGATCAGTACAGGATCAGTAATGTAATGTATGTACACAGTGACTCCACCAGCAGAATAGTGAGTGCAGCTCTGGGGTATAATACAGGATGTAACTCAGGATCAGTACAGGATCAGTAATGTAATGTATGTACACAGTGACTGCACTAGCAGAATAGTGAGTGCAGCTCTGGAGTATAATACAGGATGTAACTCAGGATCAGTACAGTATCAGTAATGTAATGTATGTACACAGTGACTGCACTAGCAGAATAGTGAGTGCAGCTCTGGAGTATAATACAGGATGTAACTCAGGATCAGTAATGTAATGTATGTACACAGTGACTGCTCCAGCAGAATAGTGAGTACAGCTCTGGAGTATAATATAGGATGTAACTCAGGATCAGTACAGTATCAGTAATGTAATGTATGTACATAGTGAGTGCAGCTCTAGGGTATAATACAGGATGTAACTCAGGATCAGTAATGTAATGTATGTACACAGTGTCTGCACCAGCGGAATAGTGAGTGCAGCTCTGGGGTATAATACAGGATGTAACTCAGGATCATTACAGGATCAGTAATGTATGTACACAGTGACTGCACCAGCAGAATAGTGAGTGCAGCTCTGGAGTATAATACAAGATGTAACTCAGGATCAGTACAGTATCAGTAATGTAATGTATGTACACAGTGACTGCACCAGCAGAATAGTGAGTGCAGCTCTGGGGTATAATACAGGATGTAACTCAGGATCAGTACAGGATCAGTAATGTAATGTATGTATACAGTGACTCCACCAGCAGAATAGTGAGTGCAGCTCTGGGGTATAATACAGGATGTAACTCAGGATCAGTACAGGATCAGTAATGTAATGTATGTACACAGTGACTGCACTAGCAGAATAGTGAGTGCAGCTCTGGAGTATAATACAGGATGTAACTCAGGATCAGTAATGTAATGTATGTACACAGTGACTGCACCAGCAGAATAGTGAGTACAGCTCTGGAGTATAATATAGGATGTAACTCAGGATCAGTACAGTATCAGTAATGTAATGTATGTACATAGTGAGTGCAGCTCTAGGGTATAATACAGGATGTATCTCAGGATCAGTAATGTAATGTATGTACACAGTGACTGCACCAGCAGAATAGTGAGTGCAGCTCTGGAGTATAATACAAGATGTAACTCAGGATCAGTACAGTATCAGTAATGTAATGTATGTACACAGTGACTGCACCAGCAGAATAGTGAGTGCAGCTCTGTAGTATAATACAGGATGTAACTCAGGATCAGTACAGCATAAATAATGTAATATAATGTAAAATATGTTATTGGTGTTCGTCAAACCCTGACTGTGACTGTGGTGTGTATGTCATTAGTCACACTTTCCTGATAGCGGTTTATACCGCTCTAACACTTTTGTGCTGGTTCCTGATGTTATACTTCTGGATAATGTGTTGACTGATGAAGGTCTGAACACTAGTCCAAAACGTTTCACCTCTCTGGATTGACAACTGCTAATAAATTTCACAGTTTGTATTATTTTGGAGTGACAAATTTATTTTCATTTATTTACGGGACAGGATCCTATTCGGGCCCCAATCTGAAAAGTACCAAGTGCTACATATAACAGAACTAAGTACAGACATGACACTTGTGTGACTACCCACCTGTATTACTGCAGGATGTTACTCTGGTAGAGACGTTCTTCTGGTCGGCCGGATTCTGGATGATACACAGGAGCTCCATGTCCTGGTGGCCCGGAGGTACTGATATCTGGATGGTGCTTCTATTACTATACAGCTTGTACTCCGAGTCCTGGTGTCTGTATTTCCAGGTGTAGGAGAGATCTGATGTGTGTGATGGGATAGAACAATGGAGGGTGACGTTACATCGATCTGACGCATTTTCCTTCACTATGATTACATTTGGTGGGAGCATGGGCTCTGTAATATAAAGAAAAATAAGTAAGTAGAATATGCAAATCTATCGTGAAGGAATGTGTTTATAATATACACTATTTGAAGAAAAGTATATGCCCCCTCCACATCCCCCTCAATTCCCATTCTACAGCGTAGACATTACTGTGGAGTCAGCCCCTTTGCAGATACAACAATCTCCTTTCTTCTGGGAAAGATTTCTACAAAATTTTGGTGGCATCAGTGGGAATTTTTGCCCATTTATGCGGTCAGACACTGTTGGAGGAGAAGGACAGGCTCACAATTTCCATTATTGGATGAGGTTCTTCTGAGTTCATGCTCTTACCACCAAACACCCCCAACCATGTCTATTTGGACCTTGTGCATCAAGCACAGTCATGTGAAACAGAAAAGGGTCTTCCCTAAATTGTTCTCACGAAGCTGGAAGGAAAAGGCACATATGTTGGCGGAGTGTTGGAAAGGAGTACTTCATCTTGCCTGGAACTTGGCTGAGCTCCTGTCCGGGAGGACATGGCACGGATGCGGGCACCTGTACCACAACAGACTGAGTAAAGCTTTGGAACTACATGCCCTGGTGTCCTCCACTTATTCCTGCGCCAGCCTGCCCGACACCACTATATCCCTCCTACGCCCGACACTACACCATCTAAGTGTCACTTCACCTACACTGGGACTACAGCCCTGCCTGTGGAGGGCTATAACATCATTGCTGCACTACACCATCTGTCCCAGAGGATCTGTCTGCAACGTCGGCTTAACATCTTCCTTGCCGAACACCACAGGTGGCGCCACGAATCACTTATAAAATTTCACCACCATAAGCACACTGAAACAACCCCTTTTGCAATGGAGCCCCAGGGCCACGGACCTGGTCACTGCTGCCGTGTCAACTCCCGTTGAGAAGATCAGCTGGCCTGGTACCGAGTACCCCACGGCCCTGGCGAGTGAGGGTGCTCCAGACACAGATAGAATAGTGTGATCTGTCACTGCACAGAACACGTCTCCTTCAGAGTCCAGTAGTAGTGGCTTTACTCCACTCCATCCGACGCTCAGAATTGTGCTTGGTGATGTAAGGCTGCATGTAGCTTCTCGGCCATGAAGCTCCTGGTAGGGATTCAGTGTGTATGCTGATGAGTTAGGAGCTCTGGACTCTGCAGTTATGACATCAGCAGAGCGTTGGTGACTTTTCTGACCACTGCTCCTCAGCACTCATTGACCCCCTCTGTAACTTCTGGCAATGGGACTGAACTAATAACCTAAATGTAATGATTCAAAGGATCAGCTCATCTCTGATATCGTCTGAGAAGTGATCTCCGCAGAACGGAAAGTGTGAGCCAATATGAGACTCAAAGTGAAAACTTTCAAGCTGAATAACTCTTGAAACTGCTGAGGAATTAAAAATCCAAGTACATGAGAAAGTTTCAGAACTTCACATTATACAATAATTCAACTTTTTTCACATAACATGTATGTATCTGACATCCAACTACAGAGGAAGGAAAGCAGTGGAGGTCTCGTCTGTAGAACACTTGACCACACATGGTTTTTGGCAGCTGTATGACCGACACCGGTGGGTGGGTGTGGTATTACGTTTTGTGCGATAAAGATGTTTTAGTCATTTAAAATTTTCTTTTAAAAATCTATAGAAAATAGAACAACAAATTTATACAGCTGCAAAATACTGTAGATGTTGTCTATCTATATATATAAAACTGAGTGTATGTATGTGTGTGTGTATCAAGCCATCCCCACTCCACATAGCCCCACCCACTCCACATAGCCACACTCACTCCACATGAAAAGCCCTGTATAATAAATATCTAATCTAATATACATATTATTTTGTAAGGGTTCCAATGGATTGTAATGAATAAGAAAATGCTCACACAATAATTGAATTTATTTAAATTGATTTACTTATTAAATGATAAGATTAAATAATAAACAATATAAAACTATAAATACATATGCACGAGTCAGAAACAAGCATTATTCATACGTTACATTATTCAGATAGAAGTCCACCATTCATCCTCCAGGAGACAAAAGAGCAGACAGCAGCTGCAGCCATTGGATGGGTTTGCCTTCAAGCATTTCAAAGTTTGCAGGAGGACACACACAAAGAGCAGAGGGGAGATGTGACAGACGAGAGACGATACGGAGATGAGAGAGAGAGTGTATATGTGTTGTTTATACTGTTTATTATTTAATCTTATCATTTATTAAGTAAATCAATTTAGTAAATTCAATTCTTGTGTGAGCATTTTCTTATTCATTACAATCCAGTTGAATCCGTTATATATTTCATAGTCACATCTTCTTGTCCACGACAGGTTACACTGCCTTTGTTGCCCATAGCAACCAATCACTAAGCATCTTTCATTTCACCAGAGCTGTTTAAAAGATGAAAGCTGAACTGTGATTGGTTGCTATGAGCAACAGTTTTCCTTGTAGACAGTTGTGGTAACTGAGGCCTATTATTCTTATCATTTCTATGATGTTATCGTCCTTCTGTAAAGCTGGAAATAGCACAATTTATTCAATTTATTACTGTGCCGACACAAACCACCCTCTGACACAGACTGCAGGGGGAGCCCAGAATCAGGAACTTCCCTTTGTCTGGCATGAAGCATCTTATTAACTTAAAAATTCAAACACAGATTAAAAAAAGAAACACAAGACTGATTTTTCCAACCCAGGTATCATTTTAATAGGTGTACAGCTCCAACCTGACAATCCTAGTTCGCTTTAAACTTATTTACATAGGTACTACTAACTCCACTCTAAATTAGTCCTTCGTTACAATTTCTAGCTATATGGTATTACACTCAGGGGGCGGAGATGCCACACTGAAATACTTTGTGCTGCGGGGACACTGCACCTCCACTGTGTACAGTCTGAAGGGAACCTGGAGATAACATACAGGTAAATATAATATACAGGGGGAGATGACATACAGGTATATATTATATACAGGGGAGATGACATACAGGTATATACTATATGCAGGGGAGATGACATACAGGTATATGCTATATACAGGGGAGATGACATACAGGTATATACTATATACAGAGGATATGACATACAGGTATATACTATATATGATGAGATGGCATACAGGTATATACTATATATAGGATGAGATGACATACAGGTATATACTATATACAAGGGAGATGAAATACAGGTATATACTATATACAGGAGGCGATAACATACAAGTATATACTATATACAGGGGAAGATGACATGCAGGTATATACTATATACAGGAGGAGATGACTTACAGGTATATACTATATACAGGGGGAGATGACATACAAGTATATACTATATACAGGGGAAGATGACATGCAGGTATATACTATATACAGGAGGAGATGACTTACAGGTATATACTATATACAGGGGGAGATGACATACAAGTATATACTATATACAGGGGAGATGACATAAAGGTATCTACTATATACTGGGGAAGATGACATGCAGGTATATACTATATACAGGAGGAGATGACATACAGGTATATACTATATACAGGGGGAGATGACATACAGGTATATACTGTATACAGGGGGAGATGACACAGATATATACTATAGACAGGAGGAGATGACATACAGGTATATACTGTATACAGGAGGAGGTGACACACAGATATATACTATAGACAGGAGGAGATGACATACAGGTATATACTATTTGCAAGAGGAGATGACACACAGGTATACACTATATACAGGGGAGATGACATACAAGTATATACTATATACAGGGGAGATGACATATAGGTATATACTATACACAGGAGGAGATGACATACAGGTATATAATATATATAGGATGAGATTACATACAGGTGAATGAAAAAAGCATATACAGAATGGGAGGAATAGGGCTAAGCAACAGCACATGTGAAAAAGACAATAAATCACAGACTGAACATGAGTCAACAGTGTGATGCAGCAGCAAAAAAGGCAAATACAATTCTAGGATGTATTAACATAAGCCTACAGTCTAGATCACGTGAAGTCATTATTGCCCTCTACTCCCCTTTGGTCAGACCTCATCTGGAACACTGTGTCCAGTTTTGGGCACCAAATTTTAAAAAATACATCAACAAACTGGAGCAACTTTAGAGAAGAGCGACCAGAATGGTGACCGGTCTGCAAACAATGTCCTATAAGGAACGGTTGCAGGATTTGGGAATATTTAGCTTGCAAAAGATAAGATTGAGAGGAGACTTAATAGCTGTCTACAAATATCTCTAGGGCTCTCACATTGTAGAAGGATCATCTTTATTGTCATTTGTACAAGGAAAGACTAGAAGCAGTGGGATGAAACTGAATGGGAGGAGACACAGATTTGATATTGAAAAAACTTTTTGACAGCTAGGGTGATCAATGAGTGGAACAGGCTGCCACGAGAGGTGGTGAGTTCTCCTTCAATAGAAGTCTTCAAACAGATGCTGGACAGACATCTGTCTGGGATGATTTAGTGAATCCTGCTTTGACCAGATGGCCCAGGAGGTTCCTTCCAACTCTACCATTCTTTGATTCAAGTATATACTATATACAGGAGGAGATGACATACAGGTGTTTACTATATACAGGAGGAGATGACACACAGGTATACCCTATATACAGGGGGAGATGACATATAGGTATATACTATATACAGGAGGAGATGACACACAGGTATAAACTATATACAGGGCAGATGACATACAGGTATATACTACATACAGGAAGAGATGACACACAGGTATATACTATATACAGGAGGAGATGATGTCAGGATCCTGTCAGCGTCGGCAACTGCCACGGCTGAGCAGGGTGACTTTCCCACACTGCGGGAGAGCACGGGACCCAATACGGTATTGAAGGTTTAAGCAGACAGGACCTGAGGCATGGAAGATAGTAAGGAGTACCAGGACCTACGGTCATGTGACTGCAGGGGGTGGGGCTTAGCATCCTACTACTGCAGATGATGTAATGTACCTACTGCAGGAATACTGTAGTAGAGGAGAGGAAAACGCAGGTCAGACAAGCAGAGGTCATACACGAGAGGGCGGTGCGATACCAAAGGGACGAGCAGAGAATAGTCAAGTCACAAGCAGAGAGTCATACACGAGAGGGCGGTGCAGCACAAGAGGGACAGGCAGAACTCGTAACAGGGACAGAACCGGATCAAAACCAAACAAGCAACAAGTTATCAGGCACAAGAGGTCAACTAACTCAGCCGAGGGCAGGAGTATAAGTGACACCGGACCTAGGTCCAGTGAGCATTAAATAGCTGCCCTCTGCCAGAGAGAGGCAGAAACAATTAACCCCCTGTCTGACCAGGATGGGCCAAAGCGAAACCCTGTCCTGGATCATGACAGCACCCTCCTCTCAATGGGGGGCCACTGGACCCCCAGGTCTCTCAGGATACTTGGCGTGAAACCGATCCGCATGAACCGATCGAGCAGAAACCCACGACCGTTCTTCAGGACCATAGCCTTTCCAATGTACCAGATATTGAAGGGCACGATGGACCAACCTAGAGTCGACAATTCGTTCCACCTCATACTCAGACTGCCCATCTACCAAAACCGGTGGCGGGGAAGCTGATGATCCCTCCCCACTGGGCCTCACAGGTTTCAAAAGGGCCCTATGGAAAACATTTGGGATCCATAGAGATGGCGGGAGACGCAACCGAAAAGCCACCGGGTTAACCGCTTCGGTAATTTCATAAGGACCTATAAACTTAGGTCCAAGCTTCGCAGAGGGGACCTGGAGCCTTATATTCTTGGTAGATAACCATACCTCATCCCCAATCTGAAACACCGGTCCCGTGGATCGTTTTTTGTCTGCAAAAAATTTAAATTTATCCTGGGCCTTCGTAATGTTACTCTGGACCTCCCGCCATACCTCCCCCAACCGCTAGATAGTCTCATCCGCCCCAGGACACCCTGAGTTCACACGGGAAAATTCTCCAAAATGAGGATGAAACCCATAGTTGCAGAAAAAGGGAGATGTACCCGTAGACTGGTTAATGCGGTTATTAAACGCAAACTCGGCCAACAGTAACACAGAACACTAATCATCTTGTCGGGCTGCGGTCAAGCAACGCAGAATTTGCTCCAGAGACTGATTGGTCCGCTCGGTCTGCCCATTAGTCTCTGGATGATAAGTGGATGAAAATGACAGACCAATACCCAGCCTCTTACAAAAAGCCCTCCAAAATCTGGAAACAAATTGCACTCCTCTATCAGACACCACATTCAAGGGTACCCCATGCAACCGCCCACATGCTCAACAAACAATCTGGACAATGTTTCCGCATTAGATAGAGCTGCCAAAGGTACAAAATGTGCCTGCTTACTAAACCTGTCCACCACAACCCAAATGACGGTATTACCCTTGGAGGGGGGAAGGTTGGTGATGAAATCCATGGACAAATGAGTCCATGGTCTCTCAGGAATCGGCAGTGGTACCAATTCCCCGGCCGGCCGGTTATGGGGGCTTTTTGCACGGTCACAAACATCACATGCAGACACATATTCCCCAACATCAGAGGCTAAAAAAGACCACCAGAAAACTCTAGCACCCAGAACTGAGTCATGGAACTCCCGGAGGACCTTGAGTCGAAACTGAGCTGGCACGAAAAGTTTATCCACCGGCTTAGCCGGAGGTGCAAGAGACTGGGCTTCCCGAATCTCCTGTTCCAACATATTAGAAACACCTGCCACCACCACCCCAGGCTGAAGAATGGAGGATGGAGGTTCGGGGGGGGGGGACACCGGATCAAGACTGCGTGACATGGCATCATCTCTGACATTTTTGGATCTTGGCCGAAAAGTGATCGAGAAGTTGAATCGGGAAAAAAAAAGTGACCATCTAGCCTGTCTGGGAGTCAACCTTTTAGCTGACTCAATGTAAGCTAGGTTTTTGTGGTCCGTAATTACAGTTATAGGATGGACAGCCCCCTCCAAAAAATGCCTCCATTCTTCAAAGGCCAATTTTACGGCCAGATGTTCTCAATTCCCAACAGGAATCCGCAGGGGAGAATTTCTTCGAGAAAAAGACGCAAGGTCTCAAATTGGTCAAAGTGGCAGGTCCCTGGGACAATACCGCCCCCACCCCCACCTCTGAGGCATCCACCTCAACAATAAATGGTTCAGATGGGTCCGGCTGAATAAGAACCGGAGCAGACATGAAACATTTTTTTAAAAACTGAAACGCCGCTATTGCTGCGGCTGACCAATTTTTGATATCGGCTCCCTTTTGAGTCATGTCTGTGAGGGGTTTAACCACCTGTGAGAACCCCCTTACAAATTTGCGATAGTAATTGGCGAATCCTAGGAAACGCTGCAGAGCCTTCAAATCACAAGGTTGAACACACTCGACAATGGCCTGCACCTTATTAGGATCCATGCAATACCCTTCAGCAGACACAATAAACCCCAGAAAAGACAGTTCTTGAACAAAAAAATAAACATTTCTCTAGTTTAGCAAAGAGACAGTTCTCCCGAAGCCTTTGGAGAACTGCCCGAATACTACCAATGTGAGCCTGTCTATCAGGAGAGTAGATCAATATGTCATCCAAATACACCACCATAAAGCGTCCAATAAAATCAGAGAACACGTGATTTATTAAATTTTGGAAGACCGCTGGAGCATTGGTCAGACCGAAAGGCATGACCAAATTTTCAAACAATCCTTCAGTAGTGAGAAAAGCAGTTTTCCACTCATCTCCTTCCCGGACTCGGATATGGTTATACGCTCCCCATAGATCTAATTTCGAAATCCACTTAGCTCCGGACAACTGGTTGTATAAATCAGGAATAAGTGGGAGGGGATACGTATTTCTCACAGTTATCTTATTTAACTCACGAAAATCAAGGCATGGGCGTAAACCACCATCTTTTTTCTTTACGAAAAAGAACCCCGCCACCATGGGAGAAATAGAAGGATGAATGTGTCCCTTACGGAGACTCTCGGAAATGTATTTCTTCATCGCAGCCCGTTCTGGACCCGAAAGGTTATACAAGCGGGCCTTGGGCAATTTAGCACCTGGAACCAGGTCAATGGCACAATCAAATGGGCGGTGTGGTGGTAAAACCTCAGCCTCCTTTTTGGAGAAAATATCCGTATAGTCTTTTAGGTACTCCGGAATACCTTCCAGACCCACGGACAACACAGACACAGTAACAAGACATTTTTCAGAAAAATAGGGACCCCATTTAACAATGTCCCGAGATTCCCAATTAATCACAGGATTATGTAATTGTGACCAGGGGAACCCCAACACCAGTCCCGCAGGCAGGTTGTCCATAACAAAACATGAAATATGTTCCTGGTGCAAGGAACTCACTTTAAGGAGTAACTCTTCTGTACAAAATATTACGTCATTCTTAGCCAGTGGTGTTTTGTCAATGGCAACCATGTGAATAGGAGTCTCCAACCTAACTGTCCCTAACTTACACCTGGACACCAAGTCAGAGTCAATAAAGTTCAACGATGATCCACAATCCACGAAAGCAGAAGTGGTTGTGGAGACACTCCCACAACAAAGTTCCACTTGTAACAACATTTTAGAAAATAGAGAAAAGGGTACCTGGGTGACCTCCACGACAATCACCCGGGCTCAGTCGCTTGCAGATTGGTAGACCAGAAGGGCAATCTTTTTTCCAATGCCCGGAATCCCCACAGAAAAAACAGCACTTTTGCAAGTGCCGCTGTCTCTTTCCTTTCTCCTTGAAGTCGATGGTTCCCATCTCCATGGTTTCCAATGTAAGACTGACTCCCCTTCCTTGAGAAAATAATGGGGTTTCATCCTGCATCACTCCCCTGGCCCATAGCCTGCGATCCATTCGGACGGCTTGTGTCATAGCCTCCTCCAGGGAATCAGGCAGAGGGTGGAGAGCCAAGGCATATTTCAGATGTTCAGACAGGCCTCTACGGAACAAACCCTGGAGGGCGGCATCATTCCAGCAGACCTCAGCAGCCCAGCGTCTGAACTCTGAGCAAAACCACTCGGCTGAGTGCTTCCCCTGATACACGCTCATCACTCTGTCCTCAGCCATACGCATCTGATCAGGCTCATCATAAATATGCCCCAAGGCCTCAAAAAATGCATCCACAGTCATACGCTCAGGGGCAGTGGTAGGAAGGGAGAAAGCCCAAGCCTGGGGAGCTCCCCTTAACAGAGACATAATGACCCCCCACTCTCTGACTTTCATCCCCAAAAGAGTGTGGTCTCAATGAAAAAAAAGCTTACAGCCCTCCTTGAACACTTTGAATTCCCTTCTATCTCCAGAAAAAGTATCCGGTAACTTAACCGGAGATTCAGGGGAAATTACTGTAACCTCCCGAGCCCCTGATGATACAACCCCCTGCACAGTGTCAGCGATCAGCTGCTGAGACTGAGCCAGGGCTAGTTGTTCCCCCAGGAGTCTCTGAGACATCTGAGTCAGGTGCTTGACCTGATCAGCCAAGGCTTGTATGGGATCCATGAGGATAACACACTTTTTTTTTTTTTCTTCAGAGAAAAAAAACTGAAACGGTCAGTTATAATGTCATGATCCTGTCAGCGTCGGCAACTGCCACGGCTGAGCAGGGTGACTTACCAACACTGCGGGAGAGCACGGGACCCAATACGCTAGTGAAGTTTAAGCAGACAGGACCTGAGGCACGGAAAATAGTAAGGAGTACCAGGACCTACGGTCATGTGACTGCATGGGGCGGGTCTTAGCGTCCTACTACTGCAGATGATGTAATGTACCTACTGCAGGAATACTGTAGTAGAGGAGAAGAAAACGCAGGTCAGACAAGCAGAGGTCATACACGAGAGGGCGGTGCGGTACCAAAGGGACGAGCAGAGAATAGTCAAGTCACAAGCAGAGAGTCATACATGAGAGGGCGGTGCAGTAAAAGAGGGACAGGCAGAACTCGTAACAGGGACAGAACCGGATCAAAACCAAACAAGCAACAAGTTATCAGGCACAAGGCACACGTACACAAGAGGTCAACTAACTCAGCCGAGGGCAGGAGTATTACTGACACCAGACCTTGGTCCAGTGAGCATTAAATAGCCGCCCTCTGCCAGAGAGAGGCAGAAACAATTAACCCCCTGTCTGACCAGGATGGGCCAAAGCGAAACCCCGCCCTGGATCATGACAGATGACATACAGGTATTTACTATATACAGGAGGAGATGACACACAGGTATAAACTATATACAGGAGGAGATGACACACAGGTATAAACTATATACAGGAGGAGATGACACACAGGTATGTACTATATACAGGAGGAGATGACATACAGGTATTTACTATATACAGGAGGAGCTGACACACAGGTATATACTATATACAGGAGGAGATGACATACAGGTATTTACTATATACAGGAGGAGATGACACACAGATGTATACTATATACAGGAGAAGATGACACATAGGTATATGTATATACAGGAGGAGATGACATACAGGTATATACTATATACAGGAGGAGATGACATACAGGTATATACTATGTACAGGAGGAGATGACATACAGGTATACACTACAGTCATGGCCAAAAGTTTAGAGAATGACACAAATATTAATTTTTACAAAGTCTACTGCTTCATTTTTTCTAATGGCAATTTGCATATACTCCAGAATGTTATAAAGAGTCATCAGTAGAGTTGAGCGACTTTTGGTTTTTTAGGGTCGCGTTTCGTTTCGTGAAACCCGACTTTTCCAAAAGTCGGGTCGAGCAAGATCGTCCGATTATAGGGAAAAGTCGGGGTCGTCCCGAAACACGAAACCCAATATAAGTCAATGGGGAATAAAAGTCGGCAGTGAGAGGAGGACAGGAAACACACCTACAGTGCCCATTTGAATGCCAAAAGCATCAATTCTTCTTTCTTAAGCTTGTCAACCTTAATTAACTTCATATTACAAGTTACGCACTGAAAAATGGGGGTTATTTGGCTACAAACTGTGGGGGGGGGAGGGCTGGCTCCAGGTTTTCATGTGCCCTGGGCGAAAGAGCGCCCCTTTAACACATACCACAACTCATCATGCTCCGATACGGCAGAGAAATAGCGGTATAGTACAATGAAAAATACCTCACTTTTTACATCTCATGACGAGGCCCATCTATTTCTCCATACAGAATCATTGGTCCCATATAATGTTTGAAACAGTATATGATGAGCTCCACATAATGCTACAGTATATGTTGGTCCCCATGGATGAAGCTCCACTGTCTTATGGGCCCAAATAATGCTCCAAACATAATGGGCCCCATTTCTAATGCTCTAGTGTATAATGGGCCCTGTAAATGCTGCTCCAGTGTCTGATGTCCACCTTTGGAATGTTCCAGTGTATGGTGGGCCCCATCTATCATTCTCCAGAGTATAGTGCTCCCCAAAAATTGCTGTCCCAACATTGAAAACAATCAAATAAGTCTCCTCGCTAGGGAATCCCTGTACTTGTCTGGACAGGTGCTGTAGCTTGCTTAACAGCTCGCCAGCCGTTCTCACGCCCAGTATGGATTGCACGTGATTGCACAAAGGTTAGAAAGGGTACCGTATCCCTGGATAACATGTATGGATAGCGTACACATTCAAAATATATGTCTCAGGAGGCAGGCTCAGACGGTGTCAGGCCCAGTATGGATTGCACGTGATTGCACAAAGGTTAGAAAGGGTACCGTATCCCTGGATAACATGTATGGATAGCGTACACATTCAAAATATATGTCTCAGGAGGCAGGCTCAGACGGTGTCAGGCACAGTATGGATTGCACGTGATTGCACAAAGGTTAGAAAGGGTACCGTATCCCCGGATAACATGTATGGATAGCGTACACATTCAAAATATATGTCTCAGGAGGCAGGCTCAGACGGTGTCAGGCCCAGTATGGATTGCACGTGATTGCACAAAGGTTAGAAAGGGTAGCGTATCCCTGGATAACATGTATGGATAGCGTACACATTCAAAATATATGTCTCAGGAGGCAGGCTCAGACGGTGTCAGGCACAGTATGGATTGCACGTGATTGCACAAAGGTTAGAAAGGGTACCGTATCCCCGGATAACATGTATGGATAGCGTACACATTCAAAATATATGTCTATACAGCATGAGGCAGGCTCAGACGGTGTTAGGCCCAGTATGGATTGCACGTCATTGCACAAAGGTTAGAAAGGGTACCGTATCCCCGGATAACATGTATGGATAGCGTACACATTCAAAATATATGTCTATACAGCATGAGGCAGGCTCAGACGGTGTTAGGCCAGTATGGATTGCACGTCATTGCACAAAGGTTAGAAAGGGTACCGTATCCCTGGATAACATGTATGGATAGCGTACACATTCAAAATATATGTCTATACAGCATGAGGCAGGCTCAGACGGTGTTAGGCCCAGTATGGATTGCACGTCATTGCACAAAGGTTAGAAAGGGTACCGTATCCCCGGATAACATGTATGGATAGCGTACACATTCAAAATATATGTCTATACAGCATGAGGCAGGCTCAGACGGTGTTAGGCCCCGTATGGATTGCACGTCATTGCACAAAGGTTAGAAAGGGTACCGTATCCTCGGATAACATGTATGGATAGCATACACATTCAAAATATATGTCTATACAGCATGAGGCAGGCTCAGACGGTGTTAGGCCCAGTATGGATTGCACGTCATTGCACAAAGTTTAGAAAGGGTACCGTATCCCCGGATAACATGTATGGATAGCGTACACATTCAAAATATATGTCTCAGGAGGCAGGCTCAGACGGTGTCAGGCACAGTATGGATTTGACGGCCCAGATTACACAGAGGAGGAGCAGGGAGAGGTAAAGATTGCAAATGCTGGGGCCCTGCCCAAGCAAGGGGGGCCCACTCGTGGGCGTCGGTACTGGCACTGGGCCCCTCATAGTACAGCGGTGTGTCTGACGGCGGGTGTGCACCACCGCCATCAGAGACACTTGATTGCACTATGAGGGACCCTTTGCCAGTGCCCGCGCCCAAGAGTCGGCCTACCCACCTGTCCAGGGCAACGGCACTCGCACGGTGTCGTGCGGTAGGTGGTGACCCCGGCCATGGGGGGGAGGCAGCACAGTTAGGGAGTTTTAGAAAGTGGCATATGTTGATGTTGGACATTCAGCTGATGCAAAAGGCGAAATAGGTGAAGTACCAGGAAGAGGTGGACCAAAGCAAGCCATTTTTCTGTCACCCTATGTGTCATCAGGGGAAGGTGGGACAAAATCCTTGGAAACCCATGCGTGGTTCATTTTAATGAAGGTTAGATCATCCACATTTTGGGTTGACAGACGGGTCCTTTTTTCTGTCAGGATTGATCCAGCTGCACTGAAGACTCTTTCCGATAGCACACTTGCAGCTGGGCAAGCGAGCTCCTGTAAGGCATATTGGGCCATTTCAGGCCAGGTGTCCAGTTTAGCGGCCCAATAGTCAATGGGGAATGACCTGTGTGGGAGAACATCGATATGGGAGGAAAAGTAGTTTGTAACCATAGTTGACAACTGCTGTCTCCTGTCACTTTCCATCGATGCAGTATTACCAGTTGTGTGAGCGGTATTTGAAAAATCAGTCCACAACATTGTCATGAAACCCCTGTCTCCAACGCCACTTCTGCTGTGTGCACCACGAACACCTCTGCCAAGCTGCCCCTGGCCCGTACGGCTCGTGTGAGAACCATCACCGCTGCTGTGTGCTGGGAATGCCTCAAGCAACCGATTTACCAGAGTTGCTTGTTTATTAGCCAATATAAGGTCAAGGTTCTCCTGTGGCATGATGTTTTGTAATTTGCCTTTATAGCGCGGATCCAGGATGCTGGCCAACCAGTAGTCGTCATCGTTCATCATTTTGGCAATGCGGGGGTCCCTTTTTAAGATCCGCAAGGCATAATCTGACATGTGGGCCAATGTTCCCGGTGTCAATGATGCACTGCGAGTGCTGGGTGGAGGAGCACTTTCTGGCAAATCCACATCCCTCCAGTCACGCACAAACCCTGTACCAGACCTTGCCACGCCAACATTTTCACTTGCCCCACGAGATGCATCCTCCTCCCCTAAGTAATCATCCCCATCATCCTCCTCCTCCTCCTCCTCTTCTTCCTCCACTTCGTCCAGGAGAGGTCCCTGAGCAGACAATGGCTGAATGTCATCAAGGATTCCCTCCTCCTCTTCCTCCTCATCAACATTGGCTGCAGACGCCTGCTCCTTAAGGTGCGTCAAAGTTTGCATGAGCAGACGCATAAGTGGGATACTCATGCTTAGGATGGCGTCGTCTGCGCTTACCAGCCGTGTGCATTCCTCAAAACACTGAAGGACTTTACAAAGGTCTTTCAGCTTCGACCACTGCACGCCTGTCAACTCCATGTCTGCTCTCAAAGTGCCTGGCCGTGTATCCTCCCACAAATGCATTATGGCCTGCCTCTGCTCGCACAGCCGCTCCACCATGTGCAGGGTGGAGTTCCACCTTGTTGCAATGTCGATAATGAGGCGGTGGTTGGGAAGGTGGAGCAATCGCTGCAGCTTCTGCATACGAACGGAGGGTACAGGCGACTGGCGGATGTGCGCGCACAGTCTTCGCACCTTCTGGAGCAGGGCTGTTAACGCCGGATAATTTTTGAGGAAGCACTGCACCACCAGGTTCAATGTGTGAGCCAAGCAAGGTATGTGGCTGAGTTTTGAAAGGGCTATGGCTGCCACAAAATTACGGCCGTTATCACTAACTACCTTGCCTGCCTCAAGATGTACACTGCCCAGCCATGACTCAGTTTGTCGCTTCAAGTACTCGGCCAGCACCTCGGCGGTGTGTCTGTCGCCCAAACACATCATCTGCAACACAGCCTGCTGACGCTTTCCACTAGCTGCTCGATAGGGGGACACCTCGTGTGCAACAGTGGCAGCTACAGATGGAGTGCTCGTACGACTGCGCTCTGTGGATGAGCTTTCGCTTCTGGAGGAGGAGGAGGAGGGTCGAACGCCTACAGCCAACTGTTTCCTATACCATGGGCTAGGCAGCACTGTCCCACCACCGCTGTCCCCTGTGGACCCTGCATCCACCACATTAACCCAGTGCGCAGTGATGGACACGTAACGGCCCTGGCCATGCCGACTGGACCATGCATCAGTTGTGAGGTGCACCTTTCCGCTCACTGACTGCTTGAGTGCATGGACAATGCAGTCTTTCACATGATGGTGGAGGGCTGGGATGGCTTTGCGAGAGAAGAAGTGGCGACTGGGTAGGTCATAGCGTGGTACTGCATAGGCCATGAGTTCGCGGAAAGCTGTGCTTTCCACCAACCGAAAGGGCATCATCTCAAACGAGATTAGTTTGGCAATGTGGGCGTTCAAACCCAGTGTACGCGGATGAGAGACTGAGTACTTTCTTGACCTACTCATAGTGTCTGGGAGGGTGAGCTGGACTTGAGAGCTGCATATGGTGGAAGTAGCGGTGGACAGGGCGGACTGAGAGAGGGTTGATGATGGTGATGGAGTTGGTGTTCTTTCTGATGGCCTAGAATCAGTCTTTCGTTGATATAACAGTGGGATTCCCTGACTGCTGTGGCCTTGCAACAACACCTCAACATTTGCTGCTGTGCTAACCGGTGGGCTTACAGTGGGGGAAACAATGTAGCGTTGCTGACTACCTTCGTTGTGATCAGTTGCACATGTGGCACTTGAGGTTTGGTGTTGTGTCCACGCTTGCAAGTGCATGCTGGTTAAATGTCTAAGCATGCAACTGGTATTCAAATTTTTCAGATTTTTCCCTCGGCTAAAGGTCTTTGCGCACTTCTTACAGATAACCTTGGCCTGATCATGAGGATTTTGTTCAAAAAAGTGCCACACTGCACTCTTCCTACTTTGGCAGACATTTTGCGGCCTAGCACGCTGTGATCTTTTGACCCTCTGGACAAGCTGTCCAGCAACTCTTTTGATGTTTGGAACCTGTCTTTGGAGTGCTCCGGGCCTGCCAGATAACAGCTGTTGCGATGTCGATGTCTGCTGTGGATGCTCCTCATCTGAGCTATTGGAAGCAGCACCCTCTTCCCCCAATGGATGCCAATCTGGGTCAACAACTGGGTCATCCATCACCTCCTCTTCTATGTCATGTGCACCTTTCTCTGTGTCACCGTGTATGGTGGTATAGTGTGCGGGAAGGGGCACCTGAGTCTCATCAGGGTCAAAATCTGGCTCTGTACACTGCGAGGACAATGTAGTGCTCTGAGTGAATGTACCAGCAGAATCATCCATCAGCGGCTGTGCATCAGTGCACTCCATGTCAGATTCATCTTGGCCTGGGTAATTCACCATTTGACTTGATAATCCAGGCATGGTATGTGAAAATAGCTCCATGGAGTAATCAGTAGGATGGCCTGCGTCATCCTTCAATCTTGGTTGGGGTGAAGGACACAAGGAAAGGTGTGGTTCATGAACATGAGCCTCCAATGACGACTCAGTGCTTTTACTTTTTACAACTGAAGAAGAGGAGGCGATAGAGCTGGAGGCTGAGTCAGCAATGTAAGACAAAACTTTTTCCTGATGCTCTGCCTTTAAAAGCGGTTTGCCAACTCCTAGAAAACTAAGCGTTCGAGGCCTTATGTAGCCAGACGATGACGCAGGGTCAGCACCTCCTGCATTCGGTCCTATTTTGCTCTTGCCACTACCATCAGATCCACCACCAACACCATCATTACCAGCTGCCAACCCCCGCCCAATTCCACGGCCTCTTCCACCAGCCTTCCTCATTTTTGGTAGAAATGTAGACAAAATCCAACAAACTATATAGTAATGTAAAACAAGGTACAAGGTGTCTATAGGACAGGGGAGATTTAGAATTTCTGCACACACTTGTGGACAGTGGACACTTTTGGATTGTGTGAGGCCCACTGATATCTGAGCGCTATGTGACACGCTCGATGGCACAGCTGCCTGTGACCAAAGTGACGAGAGGATAATGGAGATTTTGAATCTCTGCGTACACTTTTGGACACTGGACACTTGTAGATTGTGTGAGGCCTACTGATATCTGAGCGCTATGTGACACGCTCGATGGCACAGCTGCCTGTGACCAAAGTGACGAGAGGATAATGGAGATTTTGATTCTCTGCGTACACTTTTGGACACTGGACACTTGTAGATTGTGTGAGGCCCACTGATATCTGAGCGCTATGTGACACGCTCGATGGCACAGCTGCCTGTGACCAAAGTGACGAGAGGATAATGGAGATTTTGAATCTCTGCGTACACTTTTGGACACTGGACACTTGTAGATTGTGTGAGGCCTACTGATATCTGAGCGCTATGTGACACGCTCGATGGCACAGCTGCCTGTGACCAAAGTGACCAGAGGATAATGGAGATTTTGAATCTCTGCGTACACTTTTGGACACTGGACACTTGTAGATTGTGTGAGGCCTACTGATATCTGAGCGCTATGTGACACGCTCGATGGCACAGCTGCCTGTGACCAAAGTGACGAGAGGATAATGGAGATATTGAATCTCTGCGTACACTTTTGGACACTGGACACTTGTAGATTGTGTGAGGCCCACTGATATCTGAGCGCTATGTGACACGCTCGATGGCACAGCTGCCTGTGACCAAAGTGACGAGAGGATAATGGAGATTTTGAATCTCTGCGTACACTTTTGGACACTGGACACTTGTAGATTGTGTGAGGCCTACTGATATCTGAGCGCTATGTGACACGCTCGATGGCACAGCTGCCTGTGACCAAAGTGACGAGAGGATAATGGAGATTTTGAATCTCTGCGTACACTTTTGGACACTGGACACTTGTAGATTGTGTGAGGCCCACTGATATCTGAGCGCTATGTGACACGCTCGATGGCACAGCTGCCTGTGACCAAAGTGACGAGAGGATAATGGAGATTTTGAATCTCTGCGTACACTTTTGGACACTGGACACTTGTAGATTGTGTGAGGCCTACTGATATCTGAGCGCTATGTGACACGCTCGATGGCACAGCTGCCTGTGACCAAAGTGACGAGAGGATAATGGAGATTTTGAATCTCTGCGTACACTTTTGGACACTGGACACTTGTAGATTGTGTGAGGCCTACTGATATCTGAGCGCTATGTGACACGCTCGATGGCACAGCTGCCTGTGACCAAAGTGACGAGAGGATAATGGAGATTTTGAATCTCTGCGTACACTTTTGGACACTTGACACTTGTAGATTGTGTGAGGCCTACTGATATCTGAGCGCTATGTGACACGCTCGATGGCACAGCTGCCTGTGACCAAAGTGACGAGAGGATAATGGAGATTTTGAATCTCTGCGTACACTTTTGGACACTGGACACTTGTAGATTGTGTGAGGCCTACTGATATCTGAGCGCTATGTGACACGCTCGATGGCACAGCTGCCTGTGACCAAAGTGACGAGAGGATAATGGAGATTTTGAATCTCTGCGTACACTTTTGGACACTGGACACTTGTAGATTGTGAGAGGCCCACTGATATCTGAGCGCTATGTGACACGCTCGATGGCACAGCTGCCTGTGACCAAAGTGACGAGAGGATAATGGAGAATTTGAATCTCTGCGTACACTTTTGGACACTGGACACTTGTAGATTGTGTGAGGCCCACTGATATCTGAGCGCTATGTGACACGCTCGATGGCACAGCTGTGACAAAAGTGACTAGAGGATAAGGGAGATTGGATTGCTTTTAAAAAAGCAGTTTGTGGAGCAGTGGGTAAACAGCAATGCCAGCGTGTCAGGAAGCCTTAGAAGGCAGCCCAACAACCAACACCACTGATACACCACAATATAGCCTCCCCTTGCACTGCACACACAGTGACTTGTGTGTTGTGCAGGCCAAATCGCTAGCAGCAGAAGCAGTTCTTTTGTCTTCTTCCCTGCCTAACGCTCTCCCTACAGAATCAGCAGCAACCTCTCCCTATACTAAGATCGGCAGAAGTAAGATGGCGGTCGGCGTGCACGCCCTTTTATACCCCCTGTGACACCCACCAAAGCAAGCCAATCACTTGCATGCCCTTCTGAAAGATGGTGGTGACCAGTGCCTATGTCATCACGTTGCCCACAGTGTCCGTGGATCCTGATTGGCTGAAAAAGAGCGCAAAACAAACTTTTGAAACGCGACTTTGGCGCGTAAGTCGCCGACCTCGTGGCCGACCTCATCCTAGGGTCGGGTTTCGTTTCATGAAACCCGACTTTGCCAAAAGTCGGCGACTTTTGAATTTTTTCGACCCGTTTCGCTCAACTCTAGTCATCAGCTTAGCTACAATTACTTTCAAAGTCAATATTTGCCTAGAAAATGAACTTTAACCCCCAAAACACATTTCCACATCATTGCAGCCCTGCCTTAAAAGGACCAGCTAGCATCGTTTCAGTGATTGCTCCATTAACACAGGTGTGGGTGTTGATGAGGACAGGGCTGGAGATCAATCTGTCATGATTAAGTAAGAATGACACCACTGGACACTTTAAAAGGAGGCTGGTGCTTGGCATCATTGTTTCTCTTCTGTTAACCATGGTTATCTCTAAAGAAACACGTGCAGTCATCATTGCACTGCACAAAAATGGCCTAACAGGGAAGAGTATCGCAGCTAGAAAGATTGCACCTCAGTCAACAATCTATCGCATCATCAAGAACTTCAAGGAGTGAGGTTCCCTTGTTGCCAAAAAGGCTCCAGGGCGCCCAAGAAAGACCAGCAAGCGCCAGGACGTCTCTTAAAAGTGTTTCAGCTGCGGGATCGGGCTACCAGCAGTGCAGAGCTTGCTCAGGAATGGCAGCAGGCAGGTGTGAGTGCATCTGCACGCACTGTGAGGCGGAGACACTTGGAGCAAGGCCTGGTCTCAAGGAGGGCAGCAAAGAAGCCACTTCTCTCCAGAAAAAACATCATGGACAGACTGATATTCTGCAAGAGGTACAGGGAGTGGACTGCTGAGGACTGGAGTAAAGTCATTTTCTCTGATGAATCCCCTTTTCAATTGTTTGGGACATCTGGAAAACGGCTTATTCGGAGAAGGCCAGGTGAGCGCTACCACCAGTCTTGTCTCATGCCAACTGTCAAGCATCCTGAAACCATTCATGTGTGGGGTTGCTTCTCAGCCAAGGGAATGGGCTCTCAGTCTTGCCTAAAAACACAGCCATGAATAAAGAATGGTACCAGAATGTCCTCCAAGAGCAACTTCTCCCAACCGTCCAAGAGCAGTTTGGCGATCAACAATGTCTTTTTCAACATGATGGAGCACCTTTCCATAAAGCAAAGGTGATAACTAAATGGCTCAGGGAACAAAACATAGAGATTTTGGGACCATGGCCTGGAAACTCCCCAGATCTTAATCCCATTGAGAACTTGTGGTCAATCATCAAGAGACGGGTGGACAAACAAAAACCTTCAAATTCAGACAAAATAAAAGCATTGATTTTGCAAGAATGGACTGCTATCAGTCAGGATTTGATCCAGAAGTTGATTGAGAGCATGCCAGGGAGAATTGCTGAGGTCCTGAAGAAGAAGGGTCAACACTGCAAATATTGACTTGCTGCATTAACTCATTCTAACTGTCAATATAACCTTTTGTTACTCATAATATGATTGCAATTATATTTCTGTATGTGATAAAAAACATCTGACAAACACACATAAAAACCAGAGGGCAGCAGATCATGTGAAAATATAATATTTGTGTCATTCTCAAAACTTTTGGCCATGACTGTATATCCAGGAGGAGATGACACACAGGTATATACTATATAGAGGAGGAGATGACACACAGGTATATACTATCTACAGGAGGAGATGACATACAGGTATACACTATATACAGGAGGAGATGACACACAGGTATATACTATATACAGGAGGAGATGACACACAGTAATATCTAATATATAAAGCTCAAAGTGTGTATGTATGTATGTATGTGTGTATGTCCGGGATAGGCATCCGTACCGTCGCAGCTACAGCCACAAAATTTGGCACAGTCGCACGTCTGGACCCCCGAGAGCGTCCTAAGCTATGTTGTGAGGCGAAATTTTAACCCCGCGCGTTCCAATTCACCAAACAAATATGCCCCATCTACATACTGGGGAAAAAGTGTGTGCTTGTCAAGCCCCGCCCCTTATTATGATGTCATAATGCCCCTATCTGCATACTGGGGAAACAGTGTGTGCGTATCAAGCCCCGCCCCTCATATGATGTCACAATGGTTGCCATGGCGACGCTGATGTCATCATAGGTTGCAAGCCCCGCCGCTCATTATGATGTCATAATGGTTGACTATGGAATGGAGGATGTGTGATGGGTATATTGGCATGGGACTATGGGATGGAGGATACGTATGATGGGTATATGGGCATGGGACTATGAGATGAAGGATGTGTGATGGGTATATGGGCACTGGACTATGGGATGGTGAATATGTATGATAGGTATATGGGCATGGGACTATGGGATGGAGGATGTGTGATGGGTATATGGGCACTCGACTATGGAATGGAGGACATGTATGATGGGTATATGGGCACGGGCCTATGGGATGGAGGATGTGTGATGGGTATATAGGCATGGGCCTACGGGATAGAGGATATGTATGATGGGTATATGGGCACGGGCCTATGGGATGGTTGATATGTATGATGGGTATATGGGCACGGGACTATGGGATGGAGGATAATTATAATTTGTTGTAACTAACCACAGTTAGTTACTATGCCCAGGCAGCACCGGGCTCTTCCGCTAGTCTAATATATAAAGCTCAAGCGTGTGTATGTATGTATGTGTGTATGTCCGGGATAGGCATCCGCTCCGTCGCAGCTACAGCCGCAAAATTTGGCACAGTCACACGTCTGGACCCCGAGAGCGTCCTAAGCTATGTTGTGAGGCGAAATTTTTACTCCACGCATTCCAATTCACCAAACAATTTTGCCCCTATCTACATACTGGGGAAAAAGTGTGTGCACATCAAGCCCCGCCCCTCATTATGATGTCATAATGCCCCTATTTGCATTGTGGGGAAACAGTGTGTGCGTATCAAGCCCTGCCCCTCATTATGATGTCACAATGGTTGCCATGGCGACGCTGATGTCATCATAGGTTGCAAGCCCCACCGCTCATTAAGATGTCATAATGGTTGACTATGGGATGGAGGATGTGTGATGAGTATGTGGGCACCAGACTATGGGATGGAGGATGTGTGATGGGTATATGGGAACTGGACTATGGAATGGAGGATGTGTGATGGGTATATGGGCACTGGACAATGGGATGAAGGATATGTATGATGGGTATATGGGCACGGGACTATGGGATGGAGGTTGTGTGATTGGTATATGGGCACTGGACTATGGGATGGAGGATATGTATGATGGGTATATGGGCACGGGACTATGGGATGGAGGATATGTATGATAGGTATATGGGCATGGGACTATGGGATGGAGGATGTGTGATGGGTATATGGGCATGGGACTATGGGATGGAGGATGTGTGATCGGTATATGGGCACGGGACTATGGGATGGAGGATGTGTGATGGGTATATGGGCATGGGACTATGGGATGGAGGATGTGTGATGGGTATATGGGCACTCGACTATGGAATGGAGGACATGTATGATGGGTATATGGGCACGGGCCTATGGGATGGAGGATGTGTGATGGATATATAGGCACGGGCCTACGGGATGTAGGATATGTATTATGGGTATATGGGCACGGGCCTATGGGATGGTGGATATGTATGATGGGTATATGGGCACGGGACTATGGGATGGAGGATAATTATAATTTGTTATAACTAACCACAGTTAGTTACTATGCCCGGGCAGCGCCGGGCTCTTCAGCTAGTCTAATATATAAAGCTCAAGTGTGTGTATGTATGTATGTATGTGTGTATGTCCGGGATAGGCATCCGCACCGTCGCAGCTACAGCCGCAAAATTTGGCACAGTCACACGTCTGGACCCCGAGAGCATCCTAAGCTATGTTGTGAGGCGAAATTTTAACCCCACGCATTCCAATTCACCAAACAATTTTGCCCCTATCTACATACTGGGGAAAAAGTGTGTGCACATCAAGCCCCACCCCTCATTATGATGTCATAATGCCCCTATTTGCATTGTGGGGAAACAGTGTGTGCGTATCGAGCCCTGCCCCTCATTATGATGTCACAATGGTTGCCATGGCGACGCTGATGTCATCATAGGTTGCAAGCCCCGCCGCTCATTATGATGTCATAATGGTTGACTATGGGATGGAGGATGTGTGATGAGTATATGGGCACCGGACTATGGGATGGCGGATGTGTGATGGGTATATGGGCACTGGACTATGGAATGGAGGATGTGTGATGGGTATATGGGCACTAGACTATGGGATGGAGGATATGTATGATGGGTATATGGGCACGGGACTATGGGATGGAGGATATGTATGATGGGTATATGGGCACTGGACTATGGGATGGAGGATATGTATGATGGGTATATGGGCACTGGACTATGGGATGGAGGATATGTGTGATGGGTATATGGGCACTCAACTATGGGATGGAGGATGTGTGATGGGTATATGTGCATGGAACTATGGGATGGAGGATGTGTGATGGGTATATGGGCACTGGACTATGGGATGGAGGATATGTGTGACGGGTATATGGGCACGGGACTATGGGATGGAGGATATGTATGACCGGTATATGGGCACGGGACTATGGGATGGAGGATGTGTGATGGGTATATGGGCACTGGACTATGGGATGGCGGATATGTATGATGGCTATATGGGCACTCGACTATGGGATGGCGAATATGTATGATGGGTATATGGGCATGGGACTATGGGATGGAGGATGTGTGATGGGTATATGGGCACGCAACTATGGGATGGAGGATATGTATGACGGGTATATGGGCACGAGACTATGGAATGGCGGATATGTATGATGGGTATATGGGCATGGGTCTATGAGATGAAGGATGTGTGATAGATATATGGGCACTCGACTATGGGATGGCGAATATGTATGATGGGTATATGGGCACTCGACTATGGGATGGAGGATATGTATGATGGGTATATGGGCACGGGCCTATGGGATGGAGGATGTGTGATGGATATATAGGCACGGGCCTACGGGATGGAGGATATGTATGATGGGTATATGGGCACGTGCCTATGGGATGGTAGATATGTATGAAGGGTATATGGGCACGGGACTATGGGATGGAGGATAATTATAATTTGTTATAACTAACCACAGTTAGTTACTATGCCCGGGCAGCGCCGGGCTCTTCAGCTAGTCTAATATATAAAGCTCAAGCGTGTGTATGTATGTATGTGTGTATGTCCGGGATTGGCATCCGCACCGTCGTAGCTACAGCCACAAAATTTGGCACAGTCACACGTCTGGACCCCGACAGCGTCCTAACCTATGTTGAGAGGCAAAATTTTAACCCCGCGCATTCCAATTCACCAAACAATTTTGCCCCTATCTTCATACTGGGGAAAAAGTGTGTGTGCGTCAAGCCCCGCCCCTCATTATGATGTCATAATGCCCCTATCTGCATAATGGGGAAAAAATGTGTGCGTATCAAGCCCCGCCTCTCATTATGATGTCATAATGATTGCCATGGCAACGCTGATGTAATCATAGGTTGCAAGTCCCGCCGCTCACTATGATGTCATAATGGATGACTATGGGATGGAGGATGTGTGATGGGTATATGGGCACGGGCCTATGGGATGGAGGATATGTATGATGGGTATATGGGCATGGGACTATGGGATGTAGGATGTGTGACGGGTATATGGGCATGGGACTATGGGATGGAGGATGTGTGATGGGTATATGGGCACTCGACTATGGGATGGAGGATATGATTGATGGGTATATGGGCACGGGCCTATGGGATCGTGGATATGTATGATGGGTATATGGGCACGAGACTATGGGATGGAGGATAATTATAATTTGTTATAACTAACCACAGTTAGTTACTATGCCCGGGCAGCATCGGGCTCTTCAGCTAGTACTATATACAGGAGGAGATGACACACAGGTATATACTATATACAGGAGGAGATGACATACAGCAACAATTTTTGTGCAATATCATCATTATAATTTGTTATAACTAACCACAGTTAGTTACTATGCCCGGGCAATGCCGGGCTCTTCAGCTAGTACAGTATAAAGTGCAGATACGTCATGTATCAATGGTGTAGAAGGGTTGCTAGCAGCAGGGGCCATGCATGTATTTTATGCACCCCTTAGGCCGTGGAGCAATTAGTGTTCCCAGAGTTCCTTCCACCATTCAAGTATTGAACCCCTTATTCCCCAAGCACATGTCATTTTAGAAAAATACTTATGGAATTATAGGTTAATCTTTGATCCACTCAATATACTTTTTTACTGAACTCAAAACACAAAAATTTAAAAATAAAAAATTATATGTTGTTATATTTCACTTTTATTTTTTATTACATTTTCATGTAATGTTATGACCAGAGTTGAGCGACTTTTGTTTTTTTAGGGTCGAGTTTTGTTTCATGAAACCCGACTTTTCCAAAAGTCGGGTCGAGCAAAATCGGCCGACTATAGGGAAAAGTCGGGGTTCCGACCGAAACACGAAACCCAATGTAAGTCAGTGGGGAATTAAAGTCGGCAGTGAGAGGAGGACAGGAAACACACCTACAGTGCCCATTCGAATGCCAAAAGCATAAATTCTTATTACTTAAGCTTGCCAACCTTAATTTACTTCATAATACTAGTTACGCACTGAAAAATGGGGGTTATTTGGCTACAGTTGTGGGGGGATAGGGCTGGCTCCAGGTTTTCGTGGGCCCAGGGCCAAAGAGCGCCCCTTTAGCACATACCACAACTCATAATGCTCCGATACGGCAGAGAAATAGCAGTATAGTACAATGAAAAATACTTCTCTTCTTACATCTCATGACTGATATCCATTTTAAATTCTCCAATATCTCCAAAAACGGACAGTATATAACTCCATACAGTATTATGGCCAGTGCTTAGTGCGCTATACAGAGTAATGAGGCCCATATATTTCTCCATATGGATTCATTGATCCCATATAATGTTTCAAACCGTATATGATGAGCTCCACATAATGCTATAGTATATGTTGGTCCTAATGGATGAAGCTCCACTGTCTTATGGGCCCAAATAATGCTCCATATATAATGGGCCCCATTTCTACTGCTCTAGTGTATAACGGGCCCTGTAAATGCTGCTCCAGTGTCTGATGTCCACCTTTGGAATGCTCCAGTGTATGGTGGGCCCCATATATCATTCACCAGAGAATAGTGCTCCCCAAAAATTGCTGTCCCAACATTGAAAACAATTACATAAGTCTCCTTGCTAGGGAATCCCAGCACTACTCTGAACTCCTTGTCGTCCCCATCTTCCATCTCACTGCACTTGGCTATTTAGGCCCTTCCACCGGCAGAGACACTTTTGCGTACTATGTGGTGCCCTGTGCCAGTTCCATCGCCCATGAGTATGCCCCCCCACCTGCTCAAGGAACCTGCACTTTCATCTGCACCTTCCTCTTTGTCACCGTGTAAGGTAGTATAGTGTGTGGGAAGGGGAACCTGAGTTTCCTCTGGGTCAGATTCTGGCAGTGTAGAGTGTGAGGGGAATGTAGTGGTCTGGGTCAATGTACCAGCAGCATCATCCAGCAGTGGCTGGGCCTCAGTGCACTTGTGGCGTCCCCAAGAGTACGGTCGCCACTGTGGCATTACCTTCCTCCTACGGAGTGTGTTGTCAAGCTTGGGAGCAACGAAGGATCTCTCTAGCAGTGAAACCAACACCGAACACATTTCCCACTCCAGGCTAGCAGGGAGACCTCTGAACCTGACTGCTGAGGAGCTGCTCTCTGTGGTCGGGAGGAGGTAAGTTAGGGCACTCTGTGCAAGGAAGGGGAAGTGTGTGGACGTGAGAAGGGGAGCTGGAGGATGAGCAGAGTTAAGGCTCACTCCAAGCCGGAGCGCATGGTCCCGATTCCAGTCTCCGAGTTTGTAGGGACACTGACGTTCCTGCAGCAGAAACCGGGGGAAGTAGCGGCTATAAATGCTCTGTACCCAACTAAGGCTCGGAGGCCCCAGCATCGACGTGTGGGAGCCAGAAGGAAAAGGCTATAGCTGTCTGCCATACAAGTAAAGTCTGAGGAACATCTGTTGGACAGGAGGCGCTTCAGTGAACCACGGTCCTGTGAGTGCTTCCCCCACAAGCGCAAGAAAGGAGACATTCAGGAAGGTACATGTTGGCCATTTACATGGGCGCCCAGGGCCACCGTCTGGGTCACCGCTGCTGTGACACATCCCACTGACACCGGCCCGGTACCGAGTACCCCACAGCCCTGGGAGGGCGACCCGTATGCCGACCGCTGATCGGGCGGCGTTATTCCCACGAACCTCCAAACAGCGTCCATGAAGGCAAAGTTTTTGGTTTCCGGGGGCAGTATGATTGCAAAGTTGAACCTTAAAGGAATGTCCAAAAGGGCAACATCAGGAGTGGAGCCTGTGGCTTAATTGGACTCCACCCGGGAAACCACAACCATGCCACCTAAAGAAAAGATGCACACTTTGAAAGCTGTGTCGATTCAGTGTCTGGTGTGGTATGTGTGTTTGTAGTTGTGCTAGCGATTTCTCAGCTTTATTCCGTTAACAACCGAGACTCCGGCATGCCCCCGCAGTACGCGTCAAGCTTACTAGAGGGATAAGCGAGGCTCTGGCACGTGAGATCGAGCAATAACAGGTCTAGCATTCCCGTACATGTCCAGGGCTGCATGCGCGCTACACTGAACGGAGCAGCTTTTGTCGCTTACAGGTGCAGATAACCTGCTGAACTCCGTTAGTGATGGGGATCTGGGATTCAGATTATTCCCCGCGAACAAACGATTTCCTAGTAAGTTCAGGTCAACCGCAATTCCGGAGTTAGGCCTAACCGTCATTCCTGAAAAAATTACGTGTCCAAACCACAGGTGCTGTAGCTTGCTTAACAGCTCGGCAGCCGTTCTCAGGCCCAGTATGGATTCAACAACATTGTAGAAAGTTGATAAAGGGTACCGTTTCACCGGATAACACGTATATATGTAGCCTAGTTTACACATTAAAAATATATGTCTATAGATCAGGAGGCAGACTCAGATGTTCTCAGGCCCAGTATGGATTTGACCAGATTGTACAAAGTTGAGAAAGGGTACTTTATCACTGGATAGCAGGTATATATAGCATAGTTTAAACATGTAAAATCGACGTGTTCTCAGTATGGATTACACAGCAATCTAGAAAGTGGAAAAAAGGAAATGCATTTGAGGCGTACACAACTATATACTTTTGGTGTTATTTTTAAATCTTCATATATATTTCTGTCTCAGTAATATGTCCAGCCTCTCCGCAATAGGAAATGAGATGCATACAATTACTGACATAAAGGCAAGTGATTGCAGAAATCTAGGAATTACTATTCACAGGAAAAACTTCCATCACAATTCTGATAGGCGATGCTGACCTCAATTAATTTGTGTGTTGAGACAGTGAAAACATTTTTTTGTGAATAAAGTCTTGCTGTATCGCACTTCCATTGATTCCATCACTGTTACTCATCTCAATCAAATTTTTATCACAGGGAGCGATGTAAACATGGTGCTCACTGGCTATCATGATCTGTCACGTAACTTTGGAGTGCAAAAGACAGAAGCCACTGGCCATAGGCGATTCTATTTGATTGGCATGAGAGGGCACATTTTAAAATGTGCGCCGGAATGTCACACGTTTGTGAGTAGGAAAACTGTGAAAGCTGATGATAAACCACCACTGCATGTCATTGTGAGTCGACGTCCATAAGAAATGGAAGCCATTGATCATCTGGAGCTAGAGTCTGGCCAGCAGGACAGGGCATAGCTACATCTTAACCATCATCTTTCAGTTCAATCAATTTGTAGTGGCACTCCCAGTGAAGGATTTGACAGCCCAGACTACACAGCGGAGGAGCAGGGAGAGGTAAACATTGCAAATGCTGGGGCCCTGCCCAAGCAAGGGGGGCACACTCGTGGGCGTCGGTACTGGCACTGGGCCCCTCATAGTACGCCGGTGTGTCTGACGGCGTGTGTGCGCCACCACCGTCAGAGACACTTGATTGCACTATGAGGGACCCTGTGCCAGTGCCCGCCCCCAAGAGTCGGCCTACCCACCTGTCATGGGCAACAGCACTCGCACGGTTTTGTGCGCTAGGTGGTGACCCTGGCCATGGGGGGGGCAGCCCAGTTAGGTCGGTTTACAATGTGGCATATGTTGATGTGGGACATTCAGCTGCTGCAAAAGGCGAAATAGGTCAAGTTCGCGGAATAGGAGGAGGACCAAAGCAAGCCATTTTTCTGGCAACCTATGTGTCATCAAAGGAAGGTGGGGCAAAATCCTTGGAAACCCATGCATGGTTCATTTTAATGAAGGTTAGATCATCCACATTTTGGGTTGACAGACGGGTCCTTTTTTCTGTCAGGATTGATCCAGCTGCACTGAAGATTCTTTCCGATAGCACACTTGCAGCTGGGCAAGCGAGCTCCTGTAAGGCATATTGTGCCAATTCAGGCCAGGTGTCCAGTTTAGCGGCCCAATAGTCAAAGGGGAATGACCTGTGCGGGAGAACATTGATATGGGAGGAAAAGTAGTTTGTAACCATAGTGTTGTGAGTTCATTTTTCCCATTGAGGTCTGATGAACTCCCTCCTCTGGTGAAGGAAGGTAGTGAGACTGATTACCAAACACCTGGGCAGCTAGATGATAACTGGGTGGCTGGAATTGAGGACTGGATATAAGGCTGCCGACGCCCTTCTTCCTGGCTCGTGATTTTCCTGCTGGATTCTTGGAGACCAGTCTGATTCCTGGGTCTCAAAGCTAAGTTTTTCTGCTCTGCTTTGTACTCTTCAGTTTTGTTTTTGTTTTGCCTTGTTTTTTGGGAGTTCTGCCATCCCCGGCCGGGGGTGAGCTGAATTCCATTTTTGTTTCTGATCTGTTGATCTTTTGCTCTGTCTTCAGAATATACCTGTGTGCTGATATAGTCTTTTGAAGCCTAGCGACTTCAGGGCCTGTTTTTCCTATCAGTCGGTTGGCTCATTTTGATAGGGTTTTTGCGGATGGCAGACAGCAGCTTTCCTATCCTGTCCTATGTAGTTAGCTTGGGCCCCATCATTTGCTCAACCTATCTTTCTATCTGTGTTAGTGTTTTCATCTTGCTTCACCGTCATTATATGTTGGGGGCTGCCTATTGCTTTGGGGTCTGCTCTGGGGCAGTTTAGTTTTTCCCCTTTCTGTCTTTAGGTTATGTAGCTCTCCGGCTGTGATCAAGGGGTCTAGGGCACCGTAGGAACCCCCCACGGCTACTGCTAGTTGTTGTGGATAGGTTCAGGGGTCTGCAATCCGATAGCTGCCAACCTCTCTGGTTTTTCTGGACTTAGCTGGTATTTTGTTTTTTCCTCCTTCAGTGACTCATCATAACACATAGTTGACAACTGCTGTCTCCTGTCACTTTCCATCGATGCAGTATTACCAGTTGTGTGAGCGGTACTGGAAAAATCAGTCCACAACATTGTCATAAAACCTCTGTCTCCAATGCCACTTCTGCTGTGTGCACCACGATCACCTCTGCCAAGCTGCCCCCGGCCCATACGGCTCGTGTGAGAACCATCACCGCTGCTGTGTGCTGGGAATGCCTCAACCAACCGGTTTACCAGAGTTGCTTGTTAGTAGCCAATATTAGGTCAAGGTTCTCCTGTGGCATGATGTTTTGTAATTTGCCTTTAAGCGTGGTCACGATGCTGGCCAACCAGTAGTCGTCATCGTTCATCATTTTGGCAATGCGGGGGTCCCTTTTTAGGATCTGCAAGGAATAATCACACATGTGGGCCAATGTTCCCGGTGTCAATGATGCACTGCGAGTGCTGGTTGGAGGAGCACTTTCTGGCAAATCCACATCCCTCCAGTCACGCACAAACCCTGTACCAGACCTTGCCACGCCAACATTTTCACTTGCCCCACGAGATGCATCCTCCTCCCCTAAGTAATCATTCCCATCATCATCCTGCTCCTCCTCTTCTTCCTCCACCTCGTCCAGGAGAGGTCCCTGAGCAGACAATGGCTGAATGTCATCAAGGATTCCCTCCACCTCTTCCTCCTCGTCAACATTGGCTGCAGACGCTTGCTCCATAAGGTGCGTCAAAGTTAGCATGTGCAGACGCATAAGTGGGATGCTCATGCTTTAGATGGCGTCATCTGCGCTTACCAGCCGTGTGCATTCCTCAAAACAGTGAAGGACTTTACAGAGGTCTTTCAGCTTCGACCACTGCACACCTGTCAACTCCATGTCTGCTATCAAAGTGCCTGGCCGTGTATCCTCCCACAAATGCATTATGGCCTGCCTCTGTACGCACAGCTGCTCAACCATGTGCAGGGTGGAGTTCCACCTTGTTGCAATGTCGATAATGAGGCGGTGGTTGGGAAGGTGGAGCAATCGCTGCAGCTTCTGCATACGAATGGAGTGTACAGGCGACCGGCGGATGTGCACGCACAGTCTTCGCACCTTCTGGAGCAGGGCTGTTAACTCTGGATAATTGTTGAGGAAGCACTGCACCACCAGGTTCAAGGTGTGAGCCAAGCAAGGTATGTGGCTGAGTTTTGAAAGGGCTATGGCTGCCACAAAATTACGGCCGTTATCACTAACTACCTTGCCTGTCTCAAGATGTGTACTACCCAGCCATGACTCAGTGTGTCACTGAAAGTACTCGGCCAGCACCTCCGCGGTGTGTCTGTCACCCAAACACATCATCTGCAACACAGCCTGCTGATGCTTTCCACTAGCTGCTCGATAGGGGGACACCTCGTGTGCAACAGTGGCAGCTGTAGATGGAGTGCTCGTACGACTGCGCTCTGTGGACGAGCCTTCGCTTCTGGAGGAGGAGGAGGGTCGAACGCCTACAGCCAACTGTTTCCTATACTGTGGGCTAGGTAGCACTGTCCCACCACCGCTCTCCCCTGTGGACCCTGCATCCACCACATTAACCCAGTGCGCAGTGATGGACACGTAACGGCCCTGGCCATGCCGATTGGACCATGCATCTGTTGTGAGGTGCACCTTTCCACTCACTTACTGCTTGAGTGCATGGACAATGCGGTCTTTCACATGATGGTGGAGGGTTGGGATGGCTTTGCGAGAGAAGAAGTGGCGACTGGATAGGTCATAGCGTGGTACTGCATAGTCCATGAGTTCGCGGAAAGCTGCGCTTTCCACCAACCGATAGGGCATCATCTCTAACGAGATTAGTTTGGCAATGTGGGCGTTCAAACCCAGTGTACGCGGATGAGAGACTGAGTACTTTCTTGACCTACTCAAAGTCTCTGGGAGGGTGAGCTGGACTTGAGAGCTGCATATGGTGGAACTAGCGGTGGACAGGGCGGACTGAGAGAGGGTTGATGATGGTGATGGAGTTGATGTTCTTTCTGATGGCCTAGATTCAGTCTTTCGTTGATACTACAGTGGGATTCCCTGACTGCTTTGGCCTTGCAGCGACACCTCAACCTTTGCTGCTGTGCTAACCGGTGGGCTTATAGTGGGGGAAACAATGTAGTGTTGCTGACTACCTTCTTTGTGATCAGTTGCACATGTGGTACTTGAGGTTTGGTGTTGTGTCCACGCTTGCAAGTGCATGCTGGTTAAATGTCTAAGCATGCAACTGGTATTCAAATTTTTCAGATTTTTCCCTCGGCTAAAGGTCTTTGCGCACTTCTTACAGATAACCTTGGCCTGATCATGAGGATTTTGTTAAAAAAAGTGCCACACTGCACTCTTCCTACTTTGGAAGACATTTTGCGGCCTAGCACGCTGTGCTATTTTGACCGTCTGGACAAGCTGTCCAGCAACTCTTTTGATTTTTGGAACCTGTCTTTGGAGTGCTCCAGGCCTGCCAGATAACAGCTGTTGCGATGTCGATGTCTGCTGTGGATGCTCCTCCTCCTCATCTGAGCTATTGGAAGCAGCACCCTCTTCCCCCAATGGATGCCAATCTGGGTCAACAACTGGGTCATCCATCACCTCCTCTTCAATGTCATGTGCACCTTCCTCTGTGTCACCGTGTATGGTGGTATAGTATGCGGGAAGGGGCACCTGAGTCTCATCAGGGTCAGAATCTGGCTCATTATACTGCGAGGACAATGTAGTGCTCTGAGTGAATGTACCAGCAGAATCATCTATCAGTGGCTGTGCATCAGTGCACTCCATGTCAGATTCATCTTGGCCTGGGTAATTCACCATTTTACTTGATAACCCAGGCATGGTATGTGAAAACAGCTCCATGGAGTAATCAGTTGTATGGCCTGCGTCATCCTTCAATCTTGGTTGGGGTGAAAGACACAAGGAAAGTTGTGGTTTATGAACATGAGCCTCCAATGACGACTCAGTGCTTTTATTTTTTACAACTTCAGAAGAGGAGGCGATAGAGCTGGAGGATGAGACAGCAATGTAAGACAAAACTTTTTCCTGAAGCTCTGGCTTTAAAAGCGGTTTGCCAACTCCTAGAAAACTAAGCCTTCGAGGCCTTGTGTAGCCAGACGATGACGCAGGCTCAACACCTCCTGCATTCAGTCCTATTTTGCTTTTGCCACTACCATCAGATCCACCACCAACACCATCATTACCAGCTGGCAACCCCGGCCCAATTCCACGGCCTCTTTCACCAGCCTTCCTCATTTTTGGTAAAAATGTACACAAAATCCCACAAACTATATAGTAATGTAAAACAAGGTACAAGTGTATATAGGACAGGGGAGATGTAGAATTTCTGAACACACTTGTGGACACTGTTGGATTGTGTGAGGCCCAGTGAATATCACAGCGCTATGTCACAGGCGCAATGTCGCAGGTGTGAAAAATGTCACTATAGGACAGGGCAGATGTAGAATTTCTGAACACACTTGTGGACACTGTTGGATTGTGTGAGGCCCAGTGAATATCACACCGCTATGTCACAGGCTCAATGTCGCAGGTGTGAAAAATGTCACTATAGGACAGGGGAGATGTAGAATTTCTGAACACACTTGTGGACACTGTTGGATTGTGTGAGGCCCAGTGAATATCACACCGCTATGTCACAGGCTCAATGTCGCAGGTGTGAAAAATGTCACTATAGGACAGGGCAGATGTAGAATTTCTGAACACACTTGTGGACACTGTTGGATTGTGTGAGGCCCAGTGAATATCGCACCGCTATGTCACAGGCTCAATGTCGCAGGTGTGAAAAATGTCACTATAGGACAGGGGAGATGTAGAATTTCTGAACACACTTGTGGACACTGTTGGATTGTGTGAGGCCCAGTGAATATCACACTGCTATGTCACAGGCTCAATGTCGCAGGTGTGAAAAATGTCACTATAGGACAGGGGAGATGTGGAATTTCTGGACACACTTGTGGACACTGTTGCATTGTGTGAGGCCCAGTGAATATCACACCGCTATGTCACAGCTCAATGTCGCAGATGTGAAAAATGTCACTATAGGACAGGGCAGATGTAGAATTTCTGAACACACTTGTGGACACTATTGGACTGTGTGAGGCCCAGTGAATATCACACCGCTATGTCACAGGCTCAATGTCGCAGGTGTGAAAAATGTCACTATAGGACAGGGCAGATGTAGAATTTCTGAACACACTTGTGGACACTGTTGGATTGTGTGAGGCCCAGTGAATATCGCACCGCTATGTCACAGGCTCAATGTCGCAGGTGTTAAAAATGTCACTATAGGACAGGGGAGATGTAGAATTTCTGAACACACTTGTGGACACTGTTGGATTGTGTAAGGCCCAGTGAATATCACACCGCTATGTCACAGGCTCAATGTCGCAGGTGTGAAAAATGTCACTATAGGACAGGGGAGATGTGGAATTTCTGAACACACTTGTGGACACTGTTGCATTGTGTGAGGCCCAGTGAATATCACACCGCTATGTCACAGGCTCAATGTCGCAGGTGTGAAAAATGTCACTATAGGACAGGGCAGATGTAGAATTTCTGAACACACTTGTGGACACTGTTGGATTGTGTGAGGCCCAGTGTATATCACACCGCTATGTCACAGGCTCAATGTCGCAGGTGTGAAAAATGTCACTATAGGACAGGGGAGATGCAGAATTTCTGAACACACTTGTGGACACTGTTGGATTGTGTGAGGCCCAGGGAATATCACACCGCTATGTCACAGCTCAATGTCGCAGGTGTGAAAAATGTCACTATAGGACAGGGCAGATGTAGAATTTCTGAACACACTTGTGAACACTGTTGGATTGTGTGAGGCCTAGTGAATATCACACCACTATGTCACAGGCAGAAATTGGCTAGTGTATGACAAACTACAAGGTGTATATAGAATTGGGCAGAATAGGAATCTCCCTAGAGTGTAGGTCTGTAAGAACGGAACATGTCCTCGACTTATTCTTACAGAGTCACACACAGATAGCTTCACTGTGGCCGTGATAACAGCCGTTACACGGTACTGAGAGAGGAGCGTGCACGTACACTGCTGTCCGGTGTCCGTAAAATTGTCAAGCTCCGTGTTTTTTAAGTATACGGACTGACACACGCTGTCTCTCTATAGCTTTGAATGTGATCAAACAGCAAATCTACTTAACTGTTTGAAAAACAGACAAAACAAGAAGGTGGAGGTCTGTAAGAGCGGAACATGTCCTCGACTTATTCTTACAGTCACACACAGATAGCTTCACTGTGGCCGTGATAACAGCCGTTACACGGTACTGAGAGAGGATCGTGCACATACACTGCTGTCCGGTGTCCGTAAAATTGTCAAGCTCCGTGTTTTTTAAGTATACGGACTGACACACGCTGTCTCTCTATAGTTTTGAATGTGATCAATCAGCAAATCTACTTAACTGTTTGAAAAATAGACAAAACTAGAAGGTGGAGGTCTATAAGAATGGAACATGTCCTCGACTTATTCTTACAGAGTCACACACAGATAGCTTCACTGTGGCCGTGATAACAGCAGTTACACGGTACTGTGTGAGGAGCATACACCGCTGTATGGTGTGAAAAAATGCACGCTCAGTACCTCACCAGGACAAAAAAAAAATTTGGATTGCTTTTAAAAAAGCAGTTTGCAGAGCAGTGGGAAAACAGCACTGCATCTATCAGGAAGCCTTATAAGGCAGCCTAACAACCAACACAGCTGATCCAGCAAAATATAGCCTCCACTTGCACTGCACAATAACTGGTGTGTTGTACAGGCAAAATCGCTAGCAGCAGAAGCAGTTTTTGGTGTCTTCTTCCCTGCCTAACGCTCTCCCTACAGAATCAGCAGCAGCAGCAGCTCTCCCTATTCTGAGATCAGCATGAGTAACATGGCGGTCGGCGTGCACGCCCTTTTATACCCCCTGTGACGCCCCCCAAAGCAAGCCAATCTCTTGCATGCCCTTCTCAAAGATGGTGGTGACCCCTGCCTATGTCATCACGTTGCCCACAGTGTCCATGGATCCTGATTGGCTGAGAAAGGGCGGAAAACAAACTTTTGAAACTCGTTTTTGGCGCTAAAGTCACCGAGCTCGTGGCCGACCTCACCCTAGGGTCGGGTTTCGTTTCATGAAGCCCGACTTTACCAAAAGTCGGCTACTTTTGAAATTTTTCGACCCGTTTCGCTCAACTCTAGTTATGATGTTAGCCTTATTCTTAACCTTGTCTATAGCCATAACCTTGTCACTAACCCTATTCCTATCCCTATCCCTTACTCTAGCCCTAAACTTATCACTAGCCATAACCTTAAAATTATCCATTAGGCCTGTTTCACACTTCCGTTTTTGACCATCAGTCAAAATCCGCCGTTTTTGCAAAAAAACGGATCTGCCATTTTTTTTGGCGGATCCGTTTTTTTCCCCATTGACTTGCATTACTGGGGGATCTTGACGGATGGCAATCCGTTGGATTCGTTTTTTTGCGGATCCGTCAATTTTTTAGGGTCCGCCGAGATGCCTGGACGGACCATGTAACGTTTTTTCTACTGCAGGATTCGCATTTTTATAGAGCGCATGCCCGGAGGAAAGAAGTCAGGAGGAAATTTCTGGCGGACAGAGGAAAAAAAATTCTCTCTCCCCCCCAGGCAGCGGTTCCTTTAAAATTCTTCATTCGGTGGATCCGTCAAAAAAACGGATCCGGCGGCATCCGTTCACATCAGTTAGGAACGGATCTGCTTTCCGCCTTTTTGGCGGATTTTAACTGACACAAAAAACTGAAGTGTAAAACAGGCCTTACCCTAACTTTAGCACTAACTTTATCACTGACCTCGCTAACTCATCTGGCGTGTACATAGAAATTATATGGCCCCGTAGCAAAAGTTCTAATTTTGCTCCGCCCTCAAAAAAATAAAAATAATAAAAATATTTGGCAGGGTTACAGAAGAGCATATCTCACAACTGTGAGACTTTTACAAAGTAATTTGTCTTCCTATTGAAGACATTAGATTTCGCTTTTATTTCCCCTGAAAATTATGATGCCAAAAGTGCCCAGCAAAAACACAGCATGATGTTATCACAGTGAATTCCGTCGAATGATGCCCAAACTGTGATTCCCCTCACAGCCCTCCATAGAGTATAATGGCCCCCACGTAGCCCTGCAATCCATACAATGGCCCCCCACATAGCCCTGCCAACCTTACAATGGCTCCCACATAGCTGACAAACAGCATAATGTCCCCTCACATAGTCCTACAAAAAATGTAATGGCCCCTGCAAACGCCCTGCAAACAGTATAATAGCCCCACATAGCCCTGCAAACTGTATAATAGCCCCACATATTCTTCCATAAGCTATAAAGGCTCCCAAATAGCCCTCCATACAGTATAATGACCCCCACATAGCCCTTCAAATATTATAATGGCCCTCACATAGCCCTCCATATATTACAATGGCCACCACAGTGCTTTCCATAAAGTATAAAGGGTCCCACATAGACCTCCAAACATTATAATGGCCCTTTCATAGCCCTTGAAATATTATAATGGCCTCCACATAGCCCTCCCTATAGCATAATGGGCCCCAGATAGCCTTTCATATAGTATAATGTGCCCCACATTGCCTTCTACATAGTATACTACACTCCACATTGCCTTCTGTATCATATAATGGAGCCCACATTACCTTCCATATAATGTAATGTGCCCCACATTGCCTTTCATATAATATAATGCGCCCCACATTGCTTTCCACATAATGTAATGTTACCCACATTGCCTTCCACATAGTATAATTGGACCCACAATGCCTTCCATAAAATGTAATGTGCCCCACATTGTCTTCCATATCATATAGTGGAGCCCACATTACCTTCCACATAGTATAATTGGACCCACAATGCCTTCCATAAAATGTAATGCGCACCACATTGCCTTCCATATAATATAATGCACTCTTTGCCATCCACATAGTATATTGTGCACCACATTACCTTCCACATAGTATAATGTACCCCACATTACATTCCATATAACCTGATGTGCTCCACATTACCTTCCATATAATACGATGCACCCCACATTGCATTCCATATAATGTGTTCCACACTACCTTCCACATAGTATAATGTAACCCACATTGCCTTCCACATAGTATTGTGCCCCCCCACATTCTCTTCCATATAATGTAATGTGTCCTACCTTACCTTCCACATGGCATAATACATCCCATATTGCCTTCCATATAATGTAATGTGCCCCACATTACTTTCCACATAGTATAATGTGACCCACATTGCCTTCCATACAATATAATGTGCCTCACTTTGCCTTCCATATAATATAATGCACCCCACATTACCTTTCATATAGTATAACGCACCTCACATTGCTTTCCCCAGTTTAATGGGCCCCACATAGCCTTTCATATAAAATAAAGAGCCCCACATAGCCCTCCAAATATTATAATGGCCCCCACACAGTCCTCTATATTGTATAATGAGCCCTGCATAGCCCTGTACTAACCCTGTATTAAATGAGTAAAAAAACAAACCTCTCCTCGTTCCACAGCTGCAGCGTGTGGTCTGAGTCACCATGTACCTTGGTGAAACATTCTATACTAGAAAAAAAAGGAAGGGATAGGAGGGGAATGCAGTTGCAACATCTTTTTCTGTACTTGAAAACATATAATATTAGGAGACATTATTTACATACACCTACATCTATCTAAAAAGAGATTGTGATTTTTCTGAGTCCTCCAGAGCGAAAGTGATTAATTTGCCCCACTTGGCATCTATATATGCTGTAGAAGGAGTTGGAGACCATTGAAGCAAACACTCAGCTTTGAGAAGTATCAGATCTATTCAGGAGTTTAGCCCTTGGTTGCAAACAAGAATATTTCCATTCACTGACGGCAAACTGAAATCTTCAAAATGGTGAGTAAATAAAAATAAAAATATTAGAAAGGTGCAGAACATCTCATTATGTAATGACTAAACTTTACTTACATAAAAGCAGGAAACCCCTTTAATACAGTAGAAAAGGGGTGTTATAAGTTTTATGAGGGGGTTTCCTAGTGCTTCAGGAGATCTGAGCAGCTCAGGAGAACATAATACACTGCTCAAAAAAAGGGAACACTTAAACAACAGAATATAACTCCAAGTAAATCAAACTTCTGTGAAATCAAACTGTTAGCGCTCCGCTAGGCGAAGTAGGACTCCAGGAGTGGACCCTCTGGGCCGTGGCACCGAGGGGCCCCCGGGCGAGCAATCAGGTGGAGCCAACCCCTATACAGGGACTGTTAGGAGTAGGTCCAGGGGTTCAAATGCCACGGCAGCCAGTAGCAAGAGGGGCGGCTCCGGATGGACTGGAGTAGGACAGAGTACCTAGTACAACGAGCACAAAGACTGCGTAGGGCTCGGTTGGTGAGACTGGAGTAGGACAGCAGGAGATACAGAAGGATAGCGGGACAGAGCAAGGGCACAGGACCGGAGTAGGATGGCAGGAATCAGGCACGGGCAGTCAGGATGGAGCAAGGGCACAGGACCGGAGTAGGATGGCAGGAATTAGGTACGGGCAGGCAGGACAGAGAAAGGCACAGGACCGGAGTAGGACGGCAGGAATCAGGCACGGGCAAGCAGGATGGAGCAAGGCTGTAGGAAAAAGCACAGGGAGAAGTGAGAACCGGGCACAGAGCACATGGCAAAGTGAGAACCGGGCACAGAGCACAGGGCAAGGGCACAGGGGGCCTAGCGTGCGGGAGTGAACACAATGACCAGGCGCCTCCAATACAGGAGGGCGGCCTGAAATAGCCTGGGAGCGGCCCCCATTGGTCCGGTGGTGCTTCCGGGTCAGGGCACCGCCGGAGCATAAGAAAAGGAGGAAGGACGCGGCCTACGGCGCATGCGCGAAGCATGCAATGACGTTGCAGGCTGCGGGCCGGTCACAGGATGCCGCGGCTGAGGTAAGGAGGCAGGCTGCGGCATGGGAGCGGGCAGGTAAGTACAGCGGGGCGCGATGGGGGCCATGACAGTACCCCCCCTTAAGCCGCTCCACCCACTGCGATTGGCAAAAAATCTCCTGAGAATGTGGAGAGCGTTGATGTTCTCCCGGGGCTCCCAGGACCTCTCCTCGGGACCAAAGCCCTTCCAGTCAAAAGGAAAAAGGGCCTTCCCCTGACTCTTTTCATGGCGAGAATATCTCTTACCTCGAAGGTGTTGTCGGTACCAACCAGCCGAGGAACGGAACAGGGTGAGGAGTGAATCCGATTTAGTACCACAGTTTTCAGGAGAGAGACGTGGAAGGTGTTCGGGACTCGAAGCGAAGCAGGCAACCTAAACTTGTAGGCGACTTCATTGACACGATCAAGAATCTCAAAGGGACCGACGTACCGGGGGCCCAACTTGTACGAGGATAATTTTAGCCGGATATATTTGGATGAGAGCCAGACTTTATCTTCGATATGAAACGGCAGAGGACCCAATCTCCTCTTGTCGGTGTGATTCTTCATCCGCTCACTGGCTTTCTTGAGTGCTGTGTTGGTCTCGGCCCAGATCTCGGAGAATTCCAGGGACGCGGAGTTGGCCGTAGGTACTTCGGAAGCAAAGCCTACAGAGAGGAAGGCCAGGATGTCTGCCAAACACCACAAAAAATGAAGATTTGGTCGAGGACTCGCCGGTATGATTGTTGTAGGCGAACTCCGCCCAGGGAAGCAAGTCAACCCAGTCATTTTGGTGGACGTTGGAAAAATAACAGATATCCAGTCAACGTCTGGTTAGTTCGCTCCACTTGCCCGTTAGTCTGAGGATGGTAGGCAGAGGAAAAATCCAAGGATATAGCCAAGAGTTTGCAAAGTGCCCTCCAGAACTTGGAAGTAAACTGTATTCCCCAGTCGGACACAATGCGTCGAGGTAGACCACGGAGCCTGAAAATCTGATGGATAAATTTTTTGGCTAGTTCGGGCGCAGAGGGAAGTACGGTCAACGGGATAAAATGTGCCATCTTGGAAAAACGATCTACCACCACTAGAACCACCGTACATCCAGATGAGCTGGGCAAGTCGGTGATAAAATCCATGGCGATGTGTTCCTAAGGTACCGTAGGGACGGTCAGGGGAATCAGCAAGCCGCGTGGAGGCCGTCGTGGTACTTTGTTTCTTGCGCATGAAGGACAAGAGGCCACGAAGTCTGTCACATCTTGGCAGAGGGTAGGCCACCAGTAGTGCCGAGAGATGAGAGCGAGAGTCTTCTTGGTTCCGGCATGGCCTGCCAGTTTGGAGGAATGGCCCCAGAGTAAGACTCTTCTCTTGTCATCCTCGGGCATGAGAGTCTTGCCTGGGGGTGGAGAAAGCAGATTCACAGGAGCCACGGTGATAATCTTTGAAGGTTCAATAATGTGAGCAGGTTCCTCCCCATCCTCGGACGGCTGGAAGACTCTGGATAAGGCATCAGCTTTGGTGTTCTTGTCACCCGGGCGAAAATGGAGCTCAAAATTGAAGTGAGCGAAAAACAAGGACCACCTAGCCTGTCGAGGATTGAGTCTCTGGGTGGACTGGAGATAGGCCAGGTTTTTGTGGTCAGAGTAAATCACAAAAGGGTGGACAGCCCCCTCCAGAAGGTGATGCCACTCCTCCAAGGCCAATTTTATGGCCAAAAGATCACGGTCGCCAATCGAGTAACTTCACTTGGACAGAGAAAAGGCCTTGGAAAAGAATCCACAGGGGCGTAGGTGACCAGAGATTGTCTTCTATGACAGTACAGCCCCGGCTCCTGTTGAGGAGGCATCCACCTCCGGCACAAAGGGTTTGCTGCTTTCGGGACAGGACAAGACTGGAGCTGTGGAGAATGCCCATTTTAGTGTAAGAAAGGCCTCTTCAGCCTCCGTGGTCCAAGAATTGGGACTCGTCCCCTTTCGGGTGAGAGCGGAAATGGGCTTGGTGATTGAAGAAAAATGAGGAATAAATTGCTTGTAATAACTGGCGAATCCGAGAAACCGTTGGATAGCTCTTATGCCAACGGGACGGGGCCACTTGAGAATGGCGGACAGTTTCTCTGGATCCATCTTCAGTCCAGCGTCGGAGATGATGTAGCCCAGAAACGGTAGCGAGGTTTGTTCAAAGAGACATTTCTCCATCTTAGCATACAGGCGATTCTCTCAAAGGTGCTGAAGAACCAAGCGGACACTCCTCCTATGAGACAAAAGGTCCGGCGAGAAAACAAGAATGTCGTCCAAGTACACTACCACACAGGAGTACAAGGGGTCCCGGAAGATCTCATTGATGAACTCTTGAAACACAGCGGGAGCATTGCACAGACCAAAGGGCATGACAAGGTACTCATAGTGACCATCTCGAGTTTTAAAAGCGGTCTTCCATTCACCGCCTGCGCGGATGCGGATCAGATTGTAGGCTCCTCTAAGGTCTAACTTGGAGAAAATCTGCGCTCCTCCGAGGTGATCAAACAGCTCCGGAATGAGAGGAAGGGGGTACCTGTTCTTGATGGTGATGTTGTTCAAGCCCCTATAGTCAATGCACGGCCGCAGACAATCGTCCTTTTTTTTGACGAAGAAAAAACCGGCTCCTGCGGGGGAGGAGGATTTCCATATGAAACCCTTGGCGAGGTTCTCCCAGACGTATTCAGACATGGCCAAGGTATCTGCGAGAGACAGTGGGTAGATCCTACCCCAAGGAGGGGTGGAACCGGGGCTTAGCTCGATGGGACAGTTAAAGGCCGGTGCGGGGGAAGGATCTCCGCTTCCTTCTTATCAAAGACGTCTGCGTAGGACCTATAGGCTGAGGGTAGGCCCAAGAGATCAGAAGGTGGGCGTAAAGAAGCAGCCGGATGAATAGGGTTCAGGCACCGGTCATGTGAGAAATGAGGATGAATGAACTCATGGAGATCAACATCCAACACTGCGGAGACACCATCACGTGTTTCTCAACGCAGTGATTCTAGAGCACTGCCCCCATCCCTTATGGGAAATATGCAAAACATGCAAAACAGAAGCCACGGAGACACCATCACATGTTTCTCAATGCAAGCAATGACCAGCTAGGTCTTTCCCCGGGAAGGAACAACCACGGGAAGGGCAGTCTCCAATGAAGGAAACCACCTATGCCAAAACATGGTATCCATCCACAGACAGCTGTTTCGGGGTATTGCCCCTCATCAGTGTGGAGTAGGAAACTGGCTGGTAGGAGCAATGCCTAGTAAAAGACTGTGAGAAATGAGGATGAATGAACTCATGGAGATCAACATCCAACACTGCGGAGACACCATCACGTGTTTCTCAACGCAGTGATTCTAGAGCACTGCCCCCATCCCTTATGGGAAATATGCAAAACATGCAAAACATGGTTGTTCCTTCCCGGGGAAAGACCTGGCTGGTCATTGCTTGTGTTGAGAAACATGTGATGGTGTCTCCGTGGCTTCTGTTTTGCATGTTTTGCATATTTCCCATAAGGGATGGGGGCAGTGCTCTAGAATCACTGCGTTGAGAAACACGTGATGGTGTCTCCGCAGTGTTGGATGTTGATCTCCATGAGTTCATTCATCCTCATTTCTCAGTCTTTTACTAGGCATTGCTCCTACCAGCCAGTTTCCTACTCCACACTGATGAGGGGCAATACCCCGAAACAGCTGTCTGTGGATGGATACCATGTTTTGGCATAGGTGGTTTCCTTCATTGGAGACTGCCCTTCCCGTGGTTGTTTCTTCCCGGGGAAAGACCTGGCTGGTCATTGCTTGCATTGAAAAACATGTGATGGTGTCTCCGCGGCTTCTGTTTTGCATGTTTTGCATATTTCCCATAAGGGATGGGGGCAGTGCTCTAGAATCACTGCGTTGAGAAACACGTGATGGTGTCTCCGCAGTGTTGGATGTTGATCTCCATGAGTTCATTCATCCTCATTTCTCAGTCTTTTACTAGGCATTGCTCCTACCAGCCAGTTTCCTACTCCACACTGATGAGGGGCAATACCCCGAAACAGCTGTCTGTGGATGGATACCATGTTTTGGCATAGGTGGTTTCCTTCATTGGAGACTGCCCTTTCCGTGGTTGTTCCTTCCCGGGGAAAGACCTGGCTGGTCATTGCTTGCGTTGAGAAACATGTGATGGTGTCTCCGCGGCTTCTGTTTTGCAGGAACTGGTCATGACACGAGTGTCCCCAGCGAAGAACTTCCCCGGATGACCAGTCGAAGATTGGCTGATGTGTCCGTAGCCACGGAAGCCCAAGGAGGATCGCGTGGGAAAGATTAGGCAGCACACAGAAGGCCATTCCTTCACGGTGTAGGGCCCCAACTTGCAAGTCTACCTCCTCGATGACCATGGTGACAGGTACCTGTAGCGGACGGCCATCCACTGACGAAATTAGCCGAGGATTCTTCAGAGTGACCACGGGAATCTGGTACTTCTCCACCTCTTCACGCCGGATGAAGTTACCTGCTGAGCCCGAATCCACGTAAGCCACCTCGGAGCCACGCCTCTGCCCCGAAATCAAAAGAACAGACATTGTAAGAGGTTGAGAGGAATCATGGACACCTAGGGAGGCCTCTCTTACCTGGCCTAGGTGGAAGAGTTTCCCGGTCTCTCAGGACAGGAACGGATGAAATGCGAGGCTCCACCACAATACAGACATAGACCTTGCGCCCGTCTTTCTCTCTGACGGGCCTCGGCCAACTTGACACGGTCAACCTGCATGGGTTCGGACGGAGGAGTAGGGGAAACCCCGGCTGGACGTGGTCTAGAGGACCGGTTGGCGGAAAGAGCTGGTCTAGTGGGTCTCCTGTCTCTAGCCGACTCCCGGTCGTGCTCCTGAAACCGGAGATCGATGATGGTAGCCAGGGAAATAAGGTCCTCGAGAGTGGTGGGGGTATCTTGACCTGCCAACTCATCTTTTATCCTGCCAGAGAGGCCACGCCAGAATGCCCCTACCAGTGCCGCGTTATTCCATCCTAGTTCATAGGAAAGCGTGCGGAACCGGATAGCATACTGTCCGACAGGGTGTGGGTGCCCTGGTGGAGGTTGAAAAGGGACTCAGTAAGAGAGGCTAGTCAGCCTGGCTCGTATCCAAAAAGACCGGAAGGTTCGAGACCACGGGATCGTCCCTCTCCCAGAGAGGGTTTAGCCAAGACAGGGCCTCCCCCTCCAGATGGGACATAATAAAGGCCATTTTGGCCCTATCGGAGGGATACTGGTGAGGTAGCTGCTCAAAGTGAAGGCTACATTGGTTTAAGAACCCCCTGCAGTGTTTGGGGGTCGCCATTGAACCGGGGTGGCTTGGTGAGGCGATGGAAAAGAAATGGGACCGGGAGAAGGTGCAGATGCCGCGGCGGCGGACTGGAGAGTCACCAGGCGATTACCGACTGAGGCCATATAGGTTAAGATATGGGACTGGGTGTCACGCTGCTGACCCAGCTCATGTTGGAGACTGGCCAGCTGAGCAGCATTTCCCGGATCGGTGGCCTGAAGAGCTGACAGTCGGGAGTCCATGGATTTCATTACGGACATTATGCACCCTTGGTTCTCCTGCAAAAAGAACAACTCCTTTTGAGTGGGAGCAGAGGTACCGGCGGAATCCATGGCCTGATCGTACTGTTAGCGTTCCGCTAGGCGAGGCAGGACTCCAGGAGTGGACCCTCTGGGCCGTGGCACCGAGGGGCCCCCGAGCGAGCAACCAGGTGGAGCCGACCCTATACAGGGACCGTTAGGAGCAGGCCCAGGGGTTCAAATGCCACAGCAGCCGGTACTAAGAGGGGCGGCTCGGGATGGGCTGGAGTAGGACAGAGTACCTAGTACCATGAGCACAAAGACGGCGTAGGGCTCGGATGGTGAGACTGGAGTAGGACATCAGGAGATAGAGAAGGACAATGGGAGGGAGCAAGGGCACAGGACCGGAGTAGGAAGACAAGAATCAGGCACGGGCAGGCAGGACGGAGCAAGGGCACAGGACCGGAGTAGGACGGCAGGAATCAGGCACGAGCAGGCAGGACGGAGCAAGGGCACAGGACCCGAGTAGAATGGCAGGAATCAGGCACGGGCAAGCAGGACGGAGCAAGGCTGTAGGAGGAAGCACAGGGAGAAGTGAGAACCGGGCACAGAGCACAGAGCAAAGTGAGAACCGAGCACAGGGCAAGGGCATGTGGGGCCTAGCGTGCAGGAGTGAACACCGATCAGGTGCCTCCAATACAGGAGGGCAGCCTGAAATAGCCTGGGAGCGGACCCCATTGGTCCGGTGGTGCTTCCGGGTCAGGGCACTGCCCGAGCATAAGAAAAGGAGGAAGGACGCGGCCGCGGCCTACGGCGCAAAGCATGCAATGACGTCGCAGGCCGCGGGCCGGTCACAGGAAGCCGCGGCTGAAGGAAGGAGGCAGGCTGCGGTGCGGGAGCGGGCAGGTAAGTACAGCGGGGCGCGACGGGGGCCGTGACACAAACTGTCCACTTAGGAAGCAACACTGATTGACAATTAATTTCACATGCTGTTGTGCAAATGGAATAGACAACAGATGGAAAATATTGGCAATTATCAAGACACCCTCAATAAGGCCGGGTTCACATTACGTTTAGGCAGTTCGTTAGATGGACTGCATTACACCGTGGCATATCGCGGTGTAACACAGTCCGTTAACGCTGCTATTCCCTCTATTGTTGGGCGCATCGCGACGCATGCCGTAAAGTGGCACGCGTTCGCGATGTGCCGGCATTCAGTGACGGCACCTCGGAAGCGGGCTGCAGCGTCTGAAGCTCCATCTCCACTAGCACAGATTAAGCCTCTGTGCTAGAGGTATAGCATAACGCATATCGCGTTATGCTATAGCGTTAATGCAGCCCATCAACGCTATACGTTGAACTGGCTCTGTTAACGCAATGTGAACCTGGCCTTAAGGAGTGGTTCTGCAGATGGGGAGCACAGACCACATCTCATTACCTATGCTTTCTGGCTGACGTTTAGGTCAATTTTGAATGTTGGTTGTGCTTTCACCCTCGTGGTAGTATGAGACGGACTCTATAGCCCACATAAGTGGCTCAGGTAGTGCAGCTCATCCAGGATGTCACATCAATGCGAGCTGTGGCAAGAAGGTTTGTTGTGTCTGTCAGCGTAGCGTCCATAGGCTGGAGGCGCTGCCAAGAGACAGGCCAGTACACCAGGAGACGTGGAGGGGGCTGTAGGAGGGCAACAACCCAGCAGCAGGACCGCTACCTCAGCATTTGTGCAAGGAGGAGCAGGAGGAGCACTGCCAGTGCCCTGCAAAACAAACTCCAGCAGACCACAAACGTGCATGTGTCTGCACAAACAGTTAGAAACCGACTCCATGAGGATAGTCTGAGTGCCTGATGTCCACAGATGGGGATTGTGCTCACAGCCCAACATCGTGCAGCCCTCCAAAGAAATGCCTCCCCACACCATTACTGACCCACTGCCAAACCGGTCATGCTGGAGGATGTTGCAGGCAGCAGATCGCTCTCCACGGCATCTCCAGACTCTGTCACGTCTGTCACATGTTCTCAGTGTGAACCTGCTTTCATCTGTGAAGAGCACAGGGCGCCAGTGGCGAATTTGCCAATCCTGGTGTTCTGTGGCAAATGCCAAGCATTCTGCACGGTGCTGGGCTGAGATGTGGTCCCCACCTGCAGAACCACTCCTTTATTGAGGGTGTCTTGATAAGTGGCAATAATTTCCATCTGTTGTTAATTCCATTTGCACAACAACATGTGAAATTGATTGTCAATCAGTGTTGCACAGCTTGATTTCACAGAAGTTTGATTTACTTGGAGTAATATTCTGTTGTTTAAGTGTCCCCTTTATTTTTTGAGCAGTGTATATCATACTCTAATACAAGTGTTAACCGCAAGGCGATTGTGGAAACTTCCGTGAACTATGGTACTCACGACTGATAAACCTCAAGCAGTAACTTTTCTGAGAAAGTAATGCAGAATTTGTGACCACGACTGGAAGTCATGAAATGACACCGCCTGGCTTCAACACGGAGGTACAAAAATTACAGAAATTATGTAATTTTTATCTACATAAAGCCAAAATTTTCAGCTGCAGAAAAAGTCCTGGACCGCACATACAAAAGTTATACGTCAAAGTATTGGGGCTTGGGAAAAATGGGCAAAATTAAATATGAGGTTTTTAGTTTAACCCCTTCATCCCCAAGGGTGGTTTGCACGTTCATGACCGGGCCAATTTTTACAATTCTGACCACTGTCCCTTTATGAGGTAATAACTCAGAAACGTTTCCATGGATCCCGGTGATTCTGACATTGTTTTCTCGTGACATATTGTACTTCATGATAGTGGTAAAATTTCAATCAAATAACTTGCGTTTATTTGTGATAAAAACGGAAATTTGGCGAAAATTTTGAAAATTTAGCAATTTTCCAAATTTGAATTGTTATGCCCTTAAATCACAGAGATACGGCACACAAAAACTTGATAACTATCATTTCCCACATGTTTACTTTACATCAGCACAATTTTGGAACCAAATTTTTTTTTTGTTAGGAAGTTATAAGTAGAGTTGAGCGAAACGGGTCGAACAATTTCAAAAGTCGCCGAATTTTGGCAGAGCCGGGTTTCATGAAACGAAACCCGACCCTAGGATGAGGTCGGCCACGAGGTCGGCGACTTACGCGCCAAAGTCGCATTTCAAAAGTTTGTTTAGCGCTCTTTTTCAGCCAATCAGGATCCACGGACACTGTGGGCAACGTGATGACATAGGCAGGGGTCGCCACCATCTTTCAGAAGGGCATGCAAGTGATTGGCTTGCTTTGGTGGGCGTCACAGGGGTTATAAAAGGGCGTGCACGCCGACCGCCATCTTACTTCTGCCGATCTTAGCATAGGGAGAGGTTGCTGATTCTGTAGGGAGAGCGTTAGGCAGGGAAGAAGAAAAAAAAACTGCTTCTGCTGCTAGCGATTTTGCCTGTGCAACACACCAGTCACTGTGTGTGCAGTGCAAGGGGAGGCTATATTGTGGTGGATCAGCGGTGTTGGTTGTTAGGCTGCCTTCTAAGGCTTCCTGACAGTGCTGCATTGCTGTTTCCCCACTGCTCTGCAAACTGCTTTTTTAAAAGCAATCCCAATTTTTTTTTTGTCCTGCTAAGGTACTGAGCGTGCATTTATTCACACCATACAGCGGTGTACGCTCCTCACACAGTACCGTGTAACGGCTGTTATCACAGCCACAGTGAAGCTATCTGTGTGTCACTGTGGAGGACTTGTTCCGTTCTTACAGACCTACACTCTAGGGAGATTCCTATTCTGCCCAATTCTACAATTCACTTTTTTCACACCTGTGCCATCGAGCCTGTGACATAGTGCTCTGATATTCAGTGGGCCTCACACAATCCAAAAGTGTCCAGTGTCCACAAGTGTCTGCAGAAATTCAAAATCTCCCTTATCCTGTAATCACTTTTTTCACACCTGCTGCATCGAGCCTGTGACATAGCGCTCTGATAGTCATTGGGCCTCACACAATCCAAAAGTGTCCAGTGTCTGCAGAAATTCAAAATCTCCCTTATCCTGTAGTCACTTTTTTCACACCTGCTGCATCGAGCCTGTGACATAGCGCTCTGATATTCATTAGGCCTCACACAATCCAAAAGAGTCCAGTGTCCACAAGTGTCTGCAGAAATTCAAAATCTCCCTTATCCTGTAGTCACTTTTTTCACACCTGTGCCATCGAGCCTGTGACATAGCGCTGTGATATTCAGTGGGCCTCACACAATCCAAGTGTCCAGTGTCCACAAGTGTCTGCAGAAATTCAAAATCTCCATTATCCTGTAGTCACTTTTTTCACACCTGTGCCATCGAGCCTGTGACATAGCGCTGTGATATTCAGTGGGCCTCACACAATTCAAGTGTCCAGTGTCCACAAGTGTCTGCAGAAATTCAAAATCTCCCTTATCCTGTAGTCACTTTTTTCACACCTGTGCCATCGAGCCTGTGACATAGCACTGTGATATTCAGTGGGCCTCACACAATCCAAGTGTCCAGTGTCCACAAGTGTCTGCAGAAATTCAAAATCTCACAGAAATTCAAAATCTCCCTTATCCTGTAGTCACTTTTTTCACACCTGTGCCATCGAGCCTGTGACATAGCGCTGTGATATTCAGTGGGCCTCACACAACCCAAGTGTCCAGTGTCCACAAGTGTCTGCAGAAATTCAAAATCTCCCTTATCCTGTAGTCACTTTTTTCACACCTGTGCCATCGAGCCTGTGACATAGCGCTGTGATATTCAGTGGGCCTCACACAATCCAAGTGTCCAGTGTCCACAAGTGTCTGCAGAAATTCAAAATCTCCCTTATCCTGTAGTCACTTTTTTCACACCTGTGCCATCGAGCCTGTGACATAGCACTGTGATATTCAGTGGGCCTCACACAATCCAAGTGTCCAGTGTCCACAAGTGTCTGCAGAAATTCAAATTCTCACAGAAATTCAAAATCTCCCTTATCCTGTAGTCACTTTTTTCACACCTGTGCCATCGAGCCTGTGACATAGCACTGTGATATTCAGTGGGCCTCACACAATCCAAGTGTCCAGTGTCCACAAGTGTCTGCAGAAATTCAAAATCTCACAGAAATTCAAAATCTCCCTTATCCTGTAGTCACTTTTTTCACACCTGTGCCATCGAGCCTGTGACATAGCGCTGTGATATTCAGTGGGCCTCACACAATCCAAGTGTCCAGTGTCCACAATTGTCTGCAGAAATTCAAAATCTCCCTTATCCTGTAGTCACTTTTTTCACACCTGTGCCATCGAGCCTGTGACATAGCACTGTGATATTCAGTGGGCCTCACACAATCCAAGTGTCCAGTGTCCACAAGTGTCTGCAGAAATTCAAAATCTCTCTTATCCTGTAGTCACTTTTTTCACACCTGCTGCATCGAGCCTGTGACATAGCGCTGTGATATTCAGTGTGCCTCACACAATCCAAGTATCCAGTGTCCACAAGTGTCTGCAGAAAATCTAAATCTCCCTTATCCTGTAGTCACTTTTTTCACACCTGTGCCATCGAGCCTGTGACATAGCGCTGTGATATTCAGTGGGCCTCACACAATCCAAGTGTCCAGTGACCACAAGTGTCTGCAGAAATTCAAAATCTCCCAGAAATTCAAAATCTCCCTTATCCTGTAGTCACTTTTTTCACACCTGTGCCATCGAGCCTGTGACATAGTGCTGTGATATTCAGTGGGCCTCACACAATCCAAGTGTCCAGTATCCACAAGTGTCTGCAGAAAATCAAAATCTCACAGAAATTCAAAATCTCCCTTATCCTGTAGTCACTTTTTTCACACCTGTGCCATCGAGCCTGTGACATAGCGCTGTGATATTCATTGGGCCTCACACAATCCAAGTGTCCAGTGTCCACAAGTGTCTGCAGAAATTCAAAATCTCACAGAAATTCAAAATCTCCCTTATCCTGTAGTCACTTTTTTCACACCTGTGCCATCGAGCCTGTGACATAGCGCTGTGATATTCAGTGGGCCTCACACAATCCAAGTGTCCAGTGTCCACAAATGTCTGCAGAAATTCAAAATCTCCCTTATCCTGTAGTCACTTTTTTCACACCTGTGCCATCGAGCCTGTGACATAGAGCTCTGATATTCAGTGGGCCTCACACAATCCAAGTGTCCAGTGGCCACAAGTGTCTGCAGAAATTCAAAATCTCCCTTATCCTGTAGTCACTTTTTTCACACCTGTGCCATCGAGCCTTTGACATAGCACTGTGTTATTCAGTGGGTCTCACACAATCCAAGTGTCCAGTGTCCACAAGTGTCTGCAGAAATTCAAAATCTCACAGAAATTCAAAATCTCCCTTATCCTGTAGTCACTTTTTTCACACCTGTGCCATCGAGCCTGTGACATAGCACTGTGATATTCAGTGGGCCTCACACAATCCAAGTGTCCAGTGTCCACAAGTGTCTGCAGAAATTCAAAATCTCCCTTATCCTGTAGTCACTTTTTTCACACCTGTGCCATCGAGCCTTTGACATAGCACTGTGATATTCAGTGGGTCTCACACAATCCAAGTGTCCAGTGTCCACAAGTGTCTGCAGAAATTCAAAATCTCACAGAAATTCAAAATCTCCCTTATCCTGTAGTCACTTTTTTCACACCTGTGCCATCGATCCTGTGACATAGCACTGTGATATTCAGTGGGCCTCACACAATCCAAGTGTCCAGTGTCCACAAGTGTCTGCAGAAATTCAAAATCTCACAGAAATTCAAAATCTCCCTTATCCTGTAGTCACTTTTTCACACCTGTGCCATCGAGCCTGTGACATAGCACTGTGATATTCAGTGGGCCTCACACAATCCAAGTGTCCAGTGTCCACAAGTGTCTGCAGAAATTCAAAATCTCACAGAAATTCAAAATCTCCCTTATCCTGTAGTCACTTTTTTCACACCTGTGCCATCGAGCCTGTGACATAGCGCTGTGATATTCAGTGGGCCTCACACAATCCAAGTGTCCAGTGTCCACAAGTGTCTGCAGAAATTCAAAATCTCCCTTATCCTGTAGTCACTTTTTTCACACCTGTGCCATCGAGCCTGTGACATAGCACTGTGATATTCAGTGGGCCTCACACAATCCAAGTGTCCAGTGTCCACAAGTGTCTGCAGAAATTCAAAATCTCCCTTATCCTGTAGTCACTTTTTTCACACCTGCTGCATCGAGCCTTTGACATAGCGCTGTGATATTCAGTGGGCCTCACACAATCCAAGTGTCCAGTGTCCACAAGTGTCTGCAGAAAATCTAAATCTCCCTTATCCTGTAGTCACTTTTTTCACACCTGTGCCATCGAGCCTGTGACATAGCGCTGTGATATTCAGTGGGCCTCACACAATCCAAGTGTCCAGTGTCCACAAGTGTCTGCAGAAAATCAAAATCTCACAGAAATTCAAAATCTCCCTTATCCTGTAGTCACTTTTTTCACACCTGTGCCATCGAGCCTGTGACATAGCGCTGTGATATTCAGTGGGCCTCACACAATCCAAGTGTCCAGTGTCCACAAGTGTCTGCAGAAATTCAAAATCTCACAGAAATTCAAAATCTCCTTTATCCTGTAGTCACTTTTTTCACACCTGTGCCATCGAGCCTGTGACATAGCGCTCTGATATTCAGTGGGCCTCACACAATCCAAAAGTGTCCAGTGTCCACTAGTGTGTGCAGAAAATCTAAGTCTCCCCTGTCCTATAGACACCTTGTACCTTGTTTTACATTACTATATAGTTTGTTGGATTTTGTCTACATTTCTACCAAAAATGAGGAAGGCTGGTGGAAGAGGCCGTGGAATTGGGCGGGGGTTGGCAGCTGGTAATGATGGTGTTGGTGGTGGATCTGATGGTAGTGGCAAAAGCAAAATAGGACCGAATGCAGGAGGTGTTGAGCCTGCGTCATCGTCTGGCTCCATAAGGCTTCGAAGGCTTAGTTTTCTAGGAGTTGGCAAACCGCTTTTAATGCCAGAGCATCAGGAAAAAGTTTTGTCTTACATTGCTGACTCAGCCTCCAGCTCTATCGCCTCCTCTTCTGAAGTTGTAAAACGTAAAAGCACTGAGTCGTCATTGGAGGCTCATGTTCATGAACCACACCTTTCCTTGTGTCCTTCACCACAACCAAGATTGCAGGATGATGCAGGCCATACTACTGATTACTCCATGGAGCTGTTTTCACATACCATACCTGGATTATCAAGTGAAATGGTGAATTACCCAGGCCAAGATGAATCTGACATGGAGTGCACTGATGCACAGCCGCTGATAGATGATTCTGCTGGTACATTCACTCAGAGCACTACATTGTCCTCGCAGTGTACAGAGCCAGATTCTGACCCTGATGAGACTCAGGTGCCCCTTCCGGCACACTATACCACCATACACGGTGACACAGAGGAAGGTGCACATGACATTGAAGAGGAGGTGATGGATGACCCAGTTGTTGACCCAGATTGGCATCCATTGGGGGAAGAGGGTGCTGCTTCCAATAGCTCAGATGAAGAGCATCCACAGCAGACATCAACATCGCAACAGCTGTTATCTGGCAGGCCCGGAGCACTCCAAAGACAGGTTCCAAAAATCAAAAGAGTTGCTGGACAGCTTGTCCAGAGGGTCAAAACATCACAGCGTGCTAGGCCGCAAAATGTCTGCCAAAGTAGGAAGAGTGCAGTGTGGCACTTTTTTGAACAAAATCCTCATGATCAGGCCAAGGTTATCTGTAAGAAGTGCGCAAAGACCTTTAGCCGAGGGAAAAATCTGAAAAATTTGAATACCAGTTGCATGCTTAGACATTTAACCAGCATGCACTTGCAAGCGTGGACACAACACCAAACCTCAAGTGCCACATGTGCAACTGATCACAAAGAAGGTAGTCAGCAACGCTACATTGTTTCCCCCACTGTAAGCCCACCGGTTAGCACAGCAGCAAATGTTGAGGTGTCGTTGGAAGGCCACAGCAGTCAGGGAATCCCACTGTTATATCAACGAAAGACTGAATCTAGGCCATCAGAAAGAACACCAACTCCATCACCATCATCAACCCTCTGTCAGTCCGCCCTGTCCACCGCTACTTCTACCATATGCAGCTCTCAAGTCCAGCTCACCCTCCCAGACACTATGAGTAGGTCAAGAAAGTACTCAGTCTCTCATCCGCGTACACTGGGTTTGAACGCCCACATTGCCAAACTAATCTCGTTTAAGATGATGCCCTATCGGTTGGTGGAAAGCGCAGCTTTCCGCGAACTCATGGCCTATGCAGTACCACGCTATGACCTACCCAGTCGCCACTTCTTCTCTCGCAAAGCCATCCCAGCCCTCCACCATCATGTGAAAGACCGCATTGTCCATGCACTCAAGCAGTCAGTGAGTGGAAAGGTGCACCTCACAACTGATGCATGGTCCAGTCGGCATGGCCAGGGCCGTTACGTGTCCATCACTGCGCACTGGGTTAATGTGGTGGATGCAGGGTCCACAGGGGACAGCGGTGGTGGGACAGTGCTGCCTAGCCCATGGTATAGGAAACAGTTGGCTGTAGGCGTTCCACCCTCCTCCTCCTCCTCCTCCAAAAGCGAAAGCTCGTCCACAGAGCGCAGTCGTACGAGCACTCCATCTGCAGCTGCCACTGTTGCACACGAGGTGTCCCCCTATTGAGCAGCTAGTGGAAAGCGTCAGCAGGCTGTGTTGCAGATGATGTGTTTGGGCGACAGACACACCGCCGAGGTGCTGGCCGAGTACTTGAAGCGACAAACTGAGTCATGGCTGGGCAGTGTACATCTTGAGGCAGGCAAGGTAGTTAGTGATAACGGCCGTAATTTTGTGGCAGCCATAGCCCTTTCAAAACTCAGCCACATACCTTGCTTGGCTCACACCTTGAACCTGGTGGTGCAGTGCTTCCTCAAAAATTATCCGGAGTTAACAGCCCTGCTCCATAAGGTGCGAAGACTGTGCGCGCACATCCGCCGGTCGCCTGTACACTCCGTTCGTATACAGAAGCTGCAGCGATTGCTCCACCTTCCCAACCACCGCCTCATTATCGACATTGCAACAAGGTGGAACTCCACCCTGCACATGGTGGAGCGGCTGTGCGAGCAGAGGCAGGCCATAATGCATTTGTGGGAGGATACACGGCCAGGCACTTTGAGAGCAGACATGGAGTTTACAGGTGTGCAGTGGTCGAAGCTGAAAGACCTCTGTAAAGTCCTTCAGTGCTTTGAGGAATGCACACGGCTGGTAAGCGCAGACGACGCCATCCTAAGCATGAGCATCCCACTTATGCGTCTGCTCATGCAAACTTTGACGCACCTTAAGGAGCAGGCGTCTGCAGCCAATGTTGACGAGCAGGAAGAGGTGGAGGGAATCCTTGATGACATTCAGCCATTGTCTGCTCAGGGACCTCTCCTGGACGAGTTGGAGGAAGAAGAGGAGGAGGAGGATGATGATGGGGATGATTACTTAGGGGAGGAGGATGCATCTCGTGGGGCAAGTGAAAATGTTGGCGTGGCAAGGTCTGGTACAGGGTTTGTGCGTGACTGGAGGGATGTGGATTTGCCAGAAAGTGCTCCTCCAACCAGCACTCGCAGTGCATCATTGACACCGGGAACATTGTCCCACATGTCAGATTATGCCTTGCGGATCCTAAAAAGGGACCCCCGCATTGCCAAAATGATGAACGATGATGACTACTGGTTGGCCAGCATCCTGTATCCACGCTATAAAGGCAAATTACAAAACATCATGCCACAGGAGAACCTTGACCTAATATTGGCTAATAAACAAGCAACTCTGGTAAATCGGTTGCTTGAGGCATTCCCAGCACACAGCAGCGGTGATGGTTCTCACACGAGCCGAACGGGCCTGGGGCAGCTTGGCAGAGGTGTTCATGGTGCACAGCAGAAGTGGCGTTGGAGACAGGGGTTTCATGACAATGTTGTGGACTGATTTTTCAAGTACCGCTCACACAACTGGTAATACAGCATCGATGGAAAGTGACAGGAGACAGCAGTTGTCAACTATGGTTACAAACTACTTTTCCTCCCATATCAATGTTCTCCCACACAGGTTATTCCCCTTTGACTATTGGGCCGCTAAACTGGACACCTGGCCTGAATTGGCACAATATGCCTTACAGGAGCTCGCTTGCCCAGCTGCAAGTGTGCTATCGGAAAGAGTCTTCAGTGCAGCTGGATCAATACTGACAGAAAAAAGGACCCATCTGTCAACCCAAAATGTGGATGATCTAACCTTCATTAAAATGAACCACACATGGGTTTCCAATGATTTTGTCCCACCTTCCCCTGATGACACATAGGGTGACAGAAAAATGGCTTGCTTTGGTCCACCTCTTCCTGGGACTTGACCTATTTTGCCTTTTGCATCAGCTGAATTTCCAACATCAGCATATGTCACTTTCTAAAACTCCCTAACTGTGCTGCCTCCCCCCCCATGGCCGGGGTCACCACCTAGCGCATGACACCGTGCGAGTGCCGTTGCCCTGGACAGGTGGGTAGGCCGACTTTTGGGCACGGGCACTGGCACAGGGTCCCTCATAGTGCAATCAAGTGTCTCTGACGGTGGTGGTGCACACCCGCCGTCAGACACACCGCTGTACTATGAGGGGCCCAGTGCCAGTACCGACGCCCACGAGTGGGCCCCCATTGCTTGGTCAGGGCCTCAGCATTTGCAATCTTTACCTCTCCCTGCTCCTCCGCTGTGCAGTCTGGGCCATCAAATCCATACTGTGCCTGACACCGTCTGAGCCTGCCTCCTGGTGTATTGACATATATTTTGAATGTGTACGCTATCCATATATGTTATCCAGGGATACGGTACCCTTTCTCACCTTTGTGCAATCACGTGCAATCCATACTGGACCTAACACCGTCTGAGCCTGCCTCCTGATGTATAGACATATATTTTGAATGTGTACGCTATCCATACATGTTATCCGGGGATACGGTACCCTTTCTCACCTTTGTGCAATCACGTGCAATCCATACTGGGCCTAACACCATCTGAGCCTGCCTCCTGATGTATAGACATATATTTTGAATGTGTACGCTCTCCATACATGTTATCCAGGGATACAGTACCCTTTCTCACCTTTGTGCAATCACGTGCAAGCCATACTGGGCCTAACACTGTCTGAGCCTGCCTCCTGATGTATAGACATATATTTTGAATGTGTACGCTATCCATACATGTTATCCGGGGATACGGTACCCTTTCTCACCTTTGTGCAATCACGTGCAAGCCATACTGGGCCTAACACCGTCTGAGCCTGCCTCCTGATGTATAGACATATCTTTTGAATGTCTACACTATCCATACATGTTATCCGAGGATACGGTACCCTTTCTCACCTTTGTGCAATCACTTGCAAGCCATACTGGGCCTTACACCGTCTGAACCTGCCTCCTGATGTATAGACATATCTTTTGAATGTGTACGCTATCCATACATGTTATCCGGGGATACGGTACCCTTTCTCACCTTTGTGCAATCACTTGCAAGCCATACTGGGCCTTACACTGTCTGAGCCTGCCTCCTGATGTATAGACATATCTTTTGAATGTGAACGCTATCCATACATGTTATCCGGGGATACGGTACCCTTTCTCACCTTTGTGCAATCACTTGCAAGCCATACTGGGCCTTACACCGTCTGAGCCTGCCTCCTGATGTATAGACATATCTTTTGAATGTGTACGCTATCCATACATGTTATCCGGGGACACGGTACCCTTTCTCACCTTTGTGCAATCACTTGCAAGCCATACTGTGCCTTACACCGTCTGAGCCTGCCACCTGATGTATAGACATATCTTTTGAATGTGTACGCTATCCATACATGTTATCCGGGGATACGGTACCCTTTCTCACCTTTGTGCAATCACGTGAAATCCATACTGGGCCTAACACCGTCTGAGCCTGCCTCCTGATGTATAGACATATATTTTGAATGTGTACGCTATTCATACATGTTATCCGGGGATACGGTACCCTTTCTCACTTTTGTGCAATCACTTGCAAGCCATACTGTGCCTGACACCGTCTGAGCCTGCCTCCTGATGTATAGACATACCTTTTGAATGTGTACGCTATCCATACATGTTATCCGGGGATACGGTACCCTTTCTCACCTTTGTGCAATCACTTGCAAGCCATACTGGGCCTAACACCGTCTGAGCCTGCCTCCTGATGTATAGACATATTTTGAATGTGTATGCTATCCATACATGTTATCCGGGGATACGGTACCCTTTCTCACCTTTGTGCAATCACGTGCAAGCCATACTGGGCCTAACACCATCTGAGCCTGCCTCCTGATGTATAGACATATATTTTGAATGTGTACTCTATCCATACATGTTATCCGGGGATACGGTACCCTTTCTCACCTATCGTGCAACCCATACTGGGCGTGAGAACGGCTGGCGAGCTGTTAAGCAAGCTACAGCACCTGTGGTTTGCACACATAAGTTTTTCATTTTTTTCAGGAATGACGGTTAGGCCTAATTCCGGAACTGCGGTTGACCTGCACTTACTGGGAAATCATCGTTCGCGAGTAATAATTGTAATCAGTGATCCCCATCACTAACGTTGTTCAGCGGGTTATCTGCACCTGTAAGCGACAAACGCTGGCCTTTTCAGTGTAGCGCACATGCAGTCACGGACATGTAAGGGCATGACACACCAGTTATTGGCCAATCTCATGTGCCAGAGCCTCACGTGTCCCTCTAGTAAGCCAGACTCGGACCGCGGGGCATGACGGAGTCTCGTTCGTTAACGGAATTAAGCTTGCAATGTGTGCATCTGTTCTGTAGCTGGCATGGTTGAGGTTGCCCGTGTTGAGTCAAATTACGCCGTAGGCTCCACTCCTGGTGGTGCCCTTCTGGACATTCCTTTAAGGTTCAGCTTTGCAACCATACTGCCCACGTAAAACAAACACTTTGCCTTCATGAACGCTGTTTGGAGGGTCATGACTCATGGGAATAACGCCGCCCAATCAGTTAACCTGCTAGAGAGATCCTTCGTTGCTCCCAAGCATGACATCACACTCCCTAGGAGGAAGGTAATGCCACTGTGGCGACCGTACTCCTGGGGGCGACACAAGTGCACTGATGCCCAGCCACTGCTCGATGAATCTGCTGGTACATTGACCCAGACCATTACATTCCCCTCACACGCTACCCGGCCTGAATCTGACCCTGATGAAACTCAGGTTACCCTTCCCATATACAGTTCCATCTTACACGGTGACAAAGAGGAAGCTGCAGATGAAAGTGCAGGTTCGGCCCACCCGCCATCAGACACACCACCGTACTATCAGGGGCCCTGTGCCAGTGCCGTCGCCAACGAGTGGGCGCCCCCTGCTTGCTCAGGATCACAGCACTTGCAAGGTTGAAATACTGTGCAGTGAGATGGAAGATGGGGACGACGAGGAGTCCAGACTAGTACAGGGATTCCCTAGCGAGGAGACTTATTTGATTGTTTTCAATGTTGGGACAGCAATTTTTGGGGAGCACTATACTCTGGTGAATGATATATGGGGCCCACCATACACTGGAACATTCCAAAGGTGGACATCAGACACTGGAGCAGCATTTACAGGGCCCATTATACACTAGAGCATTAGAAATGGGGCCCATTATGTTTGGAGCATTATTTGGGCCCATAAGACAGTGGAGCTTCATCCATGGGGACCAACATATACTGTAGCATTATGTGGAGCTCATCATATACTGTTTCAAACATTATATGGGACCAATGATTCTGTATGGAGAAATAGATGGACCTCGTCATGAGATGTAAAAAGTGAAGTATTTTTCATTGTACTATACCGCTATTTCTCTGCCGTATCGGAGCATGATGAGTTGTGGTATTATGTGTTAAAGGGGCGCTCTTTCGCCCAGGGCACATGAAAACCTGGAGCCAGCCCTACCCCCCACAACTTTAGCCAAATAGCCCCCATTTTTCAGTGCGTAACTTGTATTATGAAGTTAATTAAGGTTGACCAGCTTAAGTAAGAAGAATTGATGCTTTTGGCATTCAAATGAGCACTGTAGGTGTGTTTCCTGTCCTCCTCTCACTGCCGACTTTTATTCCCCATTGACTTACATTGGGTTTCGTGTTTCGGGACGACCCCGACTTTTCCCTATAATCGGCCGATCTTGCTCGACCCGACTTTTGGAAAAGTCGGGTTTCACGAAACGAAACTCGACCATAAAAAACCAAAAGTCGCTCATCTCTAGTTATAAGGGTTAAAAGTTGTCCAGCGATTTCTCATTTTTACAACACCATTTTATTTTTAGGACCACATCACATTTGAAGCCACTTTGAGGGGTCTATATGATAGAAAATACCCAAAAGTGACACCGTTCTAAAAACTGCACCCCTTAAGGTGCTCAAAACCACATTCAAGAAGTTTATTAACCCTTTAGGTGCGTCACAGGAATTTTTTTGAATATTTTAAAAAAAATGAACATCTAACTTTTTTCCACAAAAAAAATATTTCAGGTTCAATTTTTTTTATTTTGCCAAGGGTAACGGGAGAAATTGGACTGCAAAAGTTAGTGTGCCATTTGTCCTGAGTACGCTGATACCTGACATGTGGGGGGGAACGACTGTTTCGGCGCATGGCAGAGCTCAGAATGGAAGGAGCGCCGTTTGACTTTTTCAATGCAAAATTTGCTGGAATTCAGATCGGACGCCATGTCACGTTTGGAGAGTCCCTGATGTACCTAAACAGTGGAAACCCCCTACAAGTGACCCCATTTTGGAAACTAGACCCCCCCAAGGAACTTATCTAGATATGTGGTGAGAACTTTGAACCCACAAGGGCTTTACAGAAGTTTATAACGTACAGCGGTACAATTAAAAAATCATATTTTTTCCACAAAAATGATCTTTTCACCCCAATTTTTATTTTCCCAAGGGTAACAGGACCCTGAAAGTTATTGTGCAATTTGTCCTGAGTACGCTGATACCCCACATGTGGGGGTGAACCACTATTTGGGCGCATGGCAGAGCTCGGAAGGGAAGCAGCGCCATTTGACGTTTTTGGCTGGAATAGAGATCGGACACCATGTCGCGATTGGAAAACCCCTGATGTACCAAAACAGTGGAAACCCCCCACAAATGACACCATTTTGGAAACTAGACCCCCTAAGGAACTTATCTAGATGTGTGGTGAGAACTTTGAACCCCCAAGGGCTTCACAGAAGTTTATAACATACAGCCGTAAAATTAAAAAATTAGATTTTTTTCCACAAAAATGATCTTTTCACCCTCAATTCTTATTTTTCCAAGGGTAACAGGACCCTAAAAGTTATTGTGCAATTTGTCCTGAGTACGCTGATACCCCACATGTGGGGGTAAACCACTATTTGGGCGCATGGCAGAGCTCGGAAGGGAAGCAGTGCCATTTGACGTTTTTGGCTGGAATTGAGATCGGACACCATGTCGCGATTGGAAAACCCCTGATGTACCTAAACAGTGGAAACCCCCCACAAATGACACCATTTTGTAAACTAGACCCCCTAAGGAACTTATCTAGATGTGTGGTGAGCACTTTGAACCCCCCAGTACTTCACAGAAGTTTATAACGCCCGGGCGTGAAAATAAAAAATTCGTATTTTTTCCACAAACATGATCTTTTAGTCACCATTTTTTTATTTTCCCAAGGGTACCAGGAGAAATTGGACCCCAAAAGTTGTTGTCCAATTTGTCCTGAGTATGCTGATACCCCATATGTGGGAGAAAACTACTGTATGGGCACACGTCGGGGCTTGGAAGGGAAGTAGTGACGTTTTGGAATGCAGACTTTGATGGAATGGTCTGCGGGTGTCATGTTGCCTTTGGAGAGCCCCTAATGTACATAAACAGTGGAAACCCCCCACAAATGACCCCATTTTGAAAACTAGACCCCCTAAGGAACTTATCTTGATGTGAGGTGAGCACTTTGAACCCCCAAGGGCTGCACAGAAGTTTATAATGCCAGGGCATGAAAATAAAAAAATCATATTTTTTCCACAAACATGATCAATTAGTCCCCAATTTTTTTATTTTCCCAAGGGTAACAGGAGAAATTGGACCCCAAAAGTTGTTGTCCAATTTGTCCTGAGTATGCTGATACCCCATATGTGGGAGAAAATTACTGTATGGACACACGTCAGGGCTCGGAAGGGAAGTAGTGACGTTTTGGAATGCAGACTTTGATGGAATGGTCTGCGGGTGTCATGTTGCCTTTGGAGAGCCCCTAATGTACCTAAACAGTGGAAACCCCCACAAATGACCCAATTTTGGAAATGAGACCCCCTAAGGAACTTATCTAGATGTGTGGTGAGCACTTTGAACCCCCAAGGGCTTCACAGAAGTTTATAATGCCCGGGCAAGAAAATAAAAAAATCGTATTTTTTCCACAAACATGATCAATTAGTCCCCAATTTTTTCATTTTCCCAAGGGTAACATTAGAAATTGGACCCCAAGAGTTGTTGTCCAATTTGTCATGAGTACGCTGACACCCCATATGTGGGAGAAAACTACTGTATGGACACACGTCGGGGCTCGGAAGGGAAGTAGTGACGTTTTGGAATGCAGACTTTGAGGGAATGTTCTGTGGGTGTCATGTGCGTTTGGAGAGCCCCTGATGTACCTAAACTATTGAAGCTCCCCACAAGTGACCCCATTTTGGACACTAGACCCCCACAGAACTTACCTAGATGTGTGGTGAGCACTTTGAACCCCCCAAGTGCTTCACAGAAGTTTATAACGCTCGGACGTGAAAATAAAAAAAAAATCATTTTTCCACAAAAATGATATTTTTGCCCCCAATTTTTTATTTTCCTTAGGGTAACAGGAGAAATTGGACCCCAAAAATTGTTTTGCAATTTGTCCTGAGTAGGCTGATACCCTACATGTGGGGGTAAAACACTGTTTGGGCGCATGGCAGAGCTTGGAAGGGAAGGAGCACCATTTGACTTTTTCAACTCAGAATTGCATGGAATTGAGATCAGACGCCATGTTGCATTTGGAGAGCCCCTGATGTGCCCAAACAGTGGAAACCCTCAATTCTAACTCCAACCCAAACCCCAACACACCCCTAACCCTAATCTCAGCCCTAACCCTAACCCTAGCCCTAACCCTAACCCTAACCCTAGCCCTAGCCCTAGCCCTAACCCTAACCCTAACCCTGGACCTAACCCTAGCCCTAATGGAAAAATGGAAATAAATACATTTTTTTATTTTATTATTTTTCCCTTACTAAGCGGGTGATAACGGTTTGATTTACTATTTATGGCGGTTTTTATATTTGGCAGGTGTCGCAAGCTAAAAGATGCTTTTTATTGTAAAAATAGTTTTTGCATCACAACATATTGAGAGCTATAATTTTTCCGTATTTTGACCCACCGAGTCATGTGAGGTCTTATTTTTTGCGGGACGAGTTGACGTTTTTACTGGTACCATTTTCAGGCATGTGACATTTTTTTATCGCTTTTTATTCCGATTTTTGGGACGCAGAATGAACAAAAACCAGCGTTTCATGAATTTCTTTTGGGGGGGTGCGTTTACACCGTTCCGCATGCTGGAAAATTGATAAAGCGGTTTTATTCTTCGGGTCAGTATGGTTACAGCGATACCTCATTTAGGTCATTTTTATATGGTTTGTCGGTTTTATGCAATGAAAAGTATTTTATATAAAAAATAATTATTTTTGCATCACTTTATTCTGTGAGCTATAACTTTTTAATTTTTTCGCTGATGATGCTGTGTGGTGGCTCTTTTTTTGCGGGACAAGATGACGTTTTCAGCGGTACCATGGATATTTATATGCGTCTTTTTGATCACGTGTTATTACGCTTTTTGTTTGGCGGTATGATAATAAATCATTATTTTTTGCTTCGTTTTTTATTTTTATTTTTTAAGGGGTTCGCTAAAGGGGTTAACTAATGGGACAGTTTTATAGGGCAGGTCGTTACGGACGTGGCGATACCTAATATGTGTACTTTTATTGTTTGTTTGTTTTTTTATTTCCAAAAAATGGATTTATTTGGGGGAATAATTTTTTTTTTTTTCTAATTTATTTGGCGATTTTTTTAAAATTATTTTAACACTTTTTTTTATTTTTTTTAACTTTATTAAATAGTCCCAGGTGGGACATCACTGTCCTGTGACAGATCGCTGATCTGTCACATCACAGATCATTGTGACAGATCAGCGATCTGTCACAGGCAGTGCAGAAGGCTTCCTCATGCCTGCGGTTTGCAGGCACTGAGGAAGCCAGCTTCCTGCAGGCCCCCGAAGGCCCCCGTCACCATCTTGGATTCGGGGGCCTGCAGGAAAGGAGCCCCCCGCAGCAGCGCTGCACATTGCGCTGCCGTGGGGGGCTCAGGGAAGCACGGAGGGAGCCCTCTCCCTGCCGATGCTTCCCTTTAGCCCCCGGTACACCGCGATCATGTTTGATCGCGGTGTGCAAGGGGTTATCATGTCGGGGGCGGTCCATGACTGCCCCTGACTCATTGTGCCGGGTGTCAGCTGTGATAATCAGCTGACACCCGGCCGCGATCAGCTGCGCTCACCACGTGGGCGCCGCTGATCGCGGTAGACGTACTATCCCATCCATGGGCATAGGGGCCCGGGTCCCATGGACGGGATAGTACGTCGGATGTCAGGAAGGGGTTAACATTCTGCTCAGACTGTGTGAAGCCTACTGCCACGTCACGGTGAACCTTTGAATGGTTTCCCGACCTTACAAGTGCGGCACTATGGACCAATCACCTCTGCAGCAATACTGCACTGACAGGTAGAGAGACCTGGTGTCACAGTGCCCATGCTGAAATGCTGAGTCCCAAAGGCTCAAGACCACAATATTCCACAGGCACAGCAAGAATGGCCGCCAGACAGCACCAACACCAAGTGAAAGAATCTAGAAAAAACAATCTTCCAAAAGCTTTCAGACTGTGAAGTGAGTGAAAAATAGATAGAATTCCTTCTGCAGTTTCTTGCTTATTAAAAATGACTGGGCAAAATGGAAGGAGTGCTGCTCCATTAAGTCATTGTATAAGTTTTGGATGTGCGGTCTATGGCACTGGTTCATCATGACTGGCATTATTCACGATGGTCTTGATGAAGAGGTGTGCTAGAGTCAGATGCTCCTGATACATTAAGAAGAGCACGTGAATTAGGAGTATCGGATGTGCGGCACATGATTCACCACAGTCCATGCTGGAGTAAGATTTATGGCATAGCAAACGCCATTGCTCATCATGAATTTGACAAGCAGTAGTCGCAACGCCCGTGTTCTGTCCCAGCTCTGCGAACTTTGTTAGGGCTGGGTGAAAATGGCTTCACAACTCTATAAGTCGCAAAATTTTGGCCCCGTCTCGAGTTGCACCAAAATTTTGCGACTCTTCAAAGTTTTTCATGCCAGAAAACTGGTGTTAAAGCTTGGATGAATCAGGTCTCATGTTTTCCTCTACAAAAGAAGTGGGGAATCTTTTTTCTGCCAAGGGCCATTTGGATATTTATTCCATCCTTCGGGGGCCGTATAAATCACGCACTAGCTCCACCCACAATGTACATCCTGACGCTGTCACTGGCGTTACGACGTAATATTTCATTGCACTCTCCTCAGTGTTCAGTAGTGACCACGATGTGGTGTGCTCACAGAGCAATAAGAGATAAAAGGGTTGGCGGCTGGCAAAGCACATTTGCCGGCTCAAGCATTGCAGTCCCTGGAAATCTGCCCTGGGGCCGGATAAAAGGACATCGAGGGCTTCCCTGGACCTGAGGTTCTCCCCCTTTGGTTTACAACAACTGACCAATATGCAGTTGGGGCCCATATCCAAATTTTGCACCGGTGCCTATTAGACTCTAGCTATGCCACTGTGGAAAGTGGTCTTCATATTTTAGGTATGGGACTGATGGACAGGTTCGCCATGACATGGCAGTGGGCTTCATACAGTCTGATCAGAATGTTAAAGTTTATGTTCAGTTTTGTAAATCTTTGTTTAGCCGCAATTTAATTGTGATCCACATCTTTAATGGACATAAGAGCAGATCCCGCACTTACCATACACAGTGAGGATATAGGTTGCATGAATTATTTCATTATTTGTCATGGTCACTTCAGTGGTGTAGACCCCTGTATCCTCCATCCTCAAGTCATTGATATGTAATTTTGTCCCATTATTGGATAGTTTCAGACGATCTGTAAACTGAGGATTGAATATGGTAGTCTCATATTTTTGATACATGACCGCTCTGGTTGATGTTTTATTTTGGGATTGAAATTTCCAGATAACATCATGAGAAGGAAGTGATAGATCCGGGTCGTATAACTCTATAGAATGGTGTAGCAGACCGGCCACCTGCCTAGTATCAGCTCTTTCTCCTGCAAAATAAATAAATAAATAGATAAAGCTGATGAAATTATTTCACACAAAGAGGTACACTGACTTTCAAATATTAACCCCTTAGCGACAGAGCCAGTTTGCAGCTTAATGACCAGGCCAATTTTTACAATTCTGACCACTGTCCCTTTATGAGGTAATAACTTTGGAACGCTTTAATGGATCCCGCTGATTCTGAGATTGTTTTTTCGTGACATATTGTACTTCATAATTGTTCAAACTATAGGTAGAGAAGAGCGCAATAGGGTCTTATCCGGGTGATTTATAAGAAACAATACAGAGATATACTCACCCTTTCCAAGAGGGAGCTGAGCATATAGAATCAATTTGTCAGCCTGCTGCACGTCCAACGGTCCACTCAGTGACGGCTTCGTAAATCTCTTTATGGAATAAAATTCTTGGACTTATGTGCGCTGCTAGACAGAATATCAGATCCAGATCATGTAGATAAATTGACCTTTTATTTCCCAACACGTTTCAAAGTCCATACACTTCTTCCTCAGGGAAACGCATTGGGAAATAAAAGGTAAATTTATCTACATGATCTGGATCTGATATTCTGTCTAGCAGCGCACATAAGTCCAAGAATTTTATACCATAAAGAGATATTGTACTTCATGTTAGTGGTAAAATTTCTTCGATAAGTCTTGTGAATATTTATGAAAAAAACGGAAATATGGCGAAAATTTTGAAAATTTTGCAATTTTAAAACTTAAAATTTTTATGCCCTTAAATCAGAGAGATGTGTCACAAAAATTTCTTAATAAATAACATTTCCCACATGTCTACCTTACATCACCATAATTTTGGAAGCAAAATTTTTTTATTAGGAAGTTATAAGGGTTAAAAGTTGACCAGCGATTTCTCATCTTTACAACAAAAAATTTACAAAACCATTTTTTTAGGGACCACATCATATTTTAAGTCATTTTGAGGAGTGTACATGACAGAAAATACCCCAAAGTGGCACCATTCTAAAAACTAGACCCCTCAAGGTGCTCAAAACCACATTCTAGAAGTTTATTAACCCTTTAAGTGCTTCACAGGAACTAAAGCAATGTGGAAGGAAAAAAATTAACATTTAACTTTTTTTTTGCAAAAAATTTACATCAGAACCTATTTTTTTTTATTTTCACAAGTGTTAAAAGAGAAAATCAACCACAAAATTTGTTGTACAATTTCTTCTGAAAACGCCGATACCCCATATGTTGGGGTAAACCACTTTTTCAGCACACGGCAGAGCTCGCAAGGGATGGAGCGCCATTTGACTTTTTCAACACAGAATTGGCTGGAATTGAGATCGATTTTAGAAACTAGACCCCCCAAGGAACTTATCTAGATGTGTGGTGAGCACTTTGAACCTTCAAGTGCTTCACAGAAGTTTATAACGTAGAGCCGTGAAAATAAGAAATCCATTTTTTTCCACAAAAATGATCTTTTCGCTTCAAATTTTTATTTTTACAAGGGTAACAGGAGAAATCATACCCCCACAGTTATTGTGTGATTTGTCCTGAGTACGCTGATACCCCTTTTGTGGGGGGGAACCACTGTTTGGGCGCATGGGAGAGCTTGGAAGGAAAGGAGTGCCATTTTGGAATGCAGACTTTGATGGAATGGTCTGCGGGCATCATGTTGCGTTTGCAGAGACCCCGAAGGCCTAAACAGTGGAAACCTCCAACAAGTGACCCCATTTTGGAAACTAGACCCATTATGGAACTTATCTAGATGTGTGGTGAGCAGTTTGAACCTTCAAGTGCTTCACAGAAGTTTATAACGTAGAGCCGTGAAAATAAGAAATCCATTTTTTTCCACAAAAATGATCTTTTCGCCCCAAAATTTTTATTTTTACAAGGGTAACAGGAGAAATCATACCCCCACAGTTGTTGTGCGATTTGTCCTGAGTACGCCGATACCCCATGTGTGGGGGGGAACCACTGTTTGGGCGCATGGGAGAGCTTGGAAGGGAAGGAGTGCCATTTTGGAATGCAGACTTTGATGGAATGGTCTGCGGGCGTCATGTTGCGCTTGCAGAGCCCCTGATGGGCCTAAACAGTGGAAACCCCCCATAAGTGACCTCATTTTGGAAATTAGACCCCCTACGGAACTTATCTGGATGTGTGGTGAGCACTTTGAACCCCCAAGCGCTTCACAGAAGTTTATAAACACAGAGCCGTGAAAATAAAAAGACTTTTATTTCCACAAAAGTGATTTTTTTTAGACCCAATTTTTAGACCCCCAAAGTTGGTAAATAGTGGAAACCCCTCAATTCTTGCTCCAACCCTAACCCCAACACACCCCTAACCCTAATCCCAACCCTAACCTTAATCCCAATCCCTAATCCTAATTCTAACCCTAATCCTAGTTCGCCCTAACCCTAATTCTAACCCTAGCCCTAACCCAAGCCCTAACCCAAGCCCTAACCCTAACCCTAGCCCAACCCTAACCCTAACCCTAACCCTAGCCCTAACCCTAGCCCAACCCTAACCCTAGCCCAACCCTAACCCTAGCCCTAGCCCTAACCTTAACCCTAATGGAAAACTGAAAAAAAATATATTTTCTTTATTTCGCTATGTTGGCCTAACTAAGGGGGTGATAAACCAGGGGGGTTATGTACTATTTTGTTTATTTTGATCAGTATGATAGTTTATCATCGTGATCAAAATGAATGAATGGAATCTGCCAGCCGGAGCCGGCAGATTCCAGGCGGGCGCACTGTGCATGCGTCTGCCATTTTCCCCAGATCCAAGATGGCGGCGCCCACCGGAGGACATCAGCGGGACGCAGGACCACCGGGAGGGGACAGAGAACCACGGAGAGGAACCGGGGGGGGATCGGGGACCCTCTTTCTATATCCTCTGATGTGCGATCAGAGAAAAGAGAAATTAAATGTAAAATCGCAGCTTTTTTTTTGCGGTCGCCGTTATAGGGTTAATAACGGCGATCGCAAAAGTGGGGTCAGTAAAAACTGACCGATTCATGTTCTCTGGGGTCTCGGCTACCCCCGGCAGCCGAGACCCCGGAGAAAATCCGACACTGGGGGGCGCTATTCACTTTCTCCACAGCGCCGTGAATTAGCTGCGCTGTGGTTTTAGTACAGATAAATACCGCCGTTAAAAGGCGTATCGGCGGTCGCTAAGGGTTTAAGGAAGTGTCCAGGGGTCTGTGATCAGAAGTGGCCACAGGAGTGGCGGCTAGAGTGCGCGAAGGCTATGTACAACTTTGTACATAATTGTTATTATTGCTCATTTGCTTCTTTTTCTAGATGTTTTTTGCTCCTGTGGAGTGAGAGTATTTTATCTAGTTTATGCTTCGCAAAAGGGTACAAATTCTCAGATCTGCTCTTGAAAGCTCTCTCTGCTCTCCCATTCCATTTTCTCAGCGTTACAGATAGCGGATAGAGTGGTACACAAATCTGCAGTGTACAGAGAGGAAAGTATTTCAAGTGTTATGGAGGGCAAATAAAACAGAAAAGAAGGAAAAAACATGAAAAGGAAATAAGTGCAGGGTAGAAGCAGCACCCTGCATATACAGTGGGTACGGAAAGTATTCAGACACCTTTAAATTTTTCACTCTTTGTTTCATTGCAGCTATTTGGTAAATTCAAAAAAGTTCATTTTTTTCTCATTAATGTACACTCTGCACCCCATTTAGACTGAAAAAACAGAAATGTAGAAATTTTTGCAAATTTATTAAAAAAGAAAAACTGAAATATCACATGGTCATAAGTATTCAGACCCTTTGCTCAGTATTGAGTAGAAACACCCTTTTGAGCTAGTACAGCCATGAGTCTTCTTGGGAATGATGCAACAAGTTTTTCACACCTGGATTTGGGGATCCTCTGCCATTCTTCCTTGCAGATCCTCTCCAGTTCCGTAAGCTTGGATGGTGAACGTTGGTGGACAGCCATTTTCAGGTCTCTCCAGAGATGCTCAATTGGGTTTAGGTCAGGGCTCAGGCTGAGCCAGTCAGGAATGACCACAGAGTTGTTCTGAAGCCACTCCTTTGTTATTTTAGCTGTGTGCTTAGAGTCATTGTCTTGTTGGAAGGTGAACCTTCGACCAATTCTGAGGTACAGAGCCCTCTGAAAGAGGAGTTCATCCAGGATATCTCTGTACTTGGCCGCATTCATGTTTCCTTCAATTGCAACCAGTCAACCTGTCCCTACATCTGAAAAACACCCCCATAGCATGATGCTGCCACCACCATGTTTCACTGTTGGGATTGTATTGGGTAGGGGATCAGCAGTGCCTGGTTTTCTCCACACATGCCGCTTAGAATTATCACCAAAAAGTTCTATCTTCGTCTCATCAGACCAGGGAATCTTATTTCTCATAGTCTGGGAGACCTTCATGTGTTTTTTAGCAAACGCTATGTGGGCTTTCATATGTCTGGGAGAGACTTCCGTCGGGCCATTCTGCCATAAAGGCCCGACTGGTGGATGATGGCAGTGATGCTTGACTTTGTTGAACTTTCTCCCATCTCCCTACTGCATCTGTGGAGCTCAGCCACTGTGATCTTGGGGTTCTTCTTTACCTCTCTCACCAAGGCTCTTCTCCCATGATTGCTCAGTTTGACTAGACAGCCAGGTCTAGGAAGACTTCTGGTGGTCCCAAAATTCTTCCATTTAAGGATTATGGAGACCACTGTGCTCTTAGGAACCTTGAGTACTGCAGAAATTCTTTTGTAACCTTGGCCAGATCTGTGCCTTGCCACAATTCTGTCTCTGAGCTTCCTTTGACCTCATGATTCTCATTTGTCTGACATGCACTGTGAGCTGTGAGGTCTTATATAGACAGGTGTGCGCCTTTACAAATCAAGTCCTATCAGTTTAATTAAACACAGATGGACTCCAATGAAGGAGTAGAACTATCTCAAGGAGGATCACAAGGAAATGGACAGCATATGACTTAAATGTGAGTGTCTGAGCAAAGGGTTTGAATACTTATGACCATGTGATATTTCAGTTTTTCTTTTTTAATAAATTTGAAAAACTTTCTACATTTCTGTTTTTTTCAGTCAAGATGGGCTGCAGAGTGTACATTAATGAAAAAAATGAAACTTGAAAAGTTCATTGAGAAATTACCTTTTTTGAATTTACCAAATGGCTGCAATGAAAGAAAGAGTGAAAAATTTAAAGAGGTCTGAATACTTTCCATACCCACTGTACACAAAGATGTCAAATCTAACCTATATTACAAGGAGAAATGCCCCCACAAGAGAAAAATCTGAGGATACATGCAGACTTCAAACTGCATATCTGAAAATGAATGAAGGAATGAAGTTCGCAGCCTGATACTTAGCACAATGTTGCTATCGCAAGGTAGGCAATAACATGTAAAAATGATTTTCGCCTGTTAACTGGGTCTATAGCCTTTACGGTCAGATGCATTAACATTAATAAGGGTTATTTAATCAAATCAATCGTTTCCTATTAATTGCCAACTTTTGGTGATGCCTGGGAATGTGCACTTTTTTTCATACACATGACCCCTTTTCCACAGCCCTTCTACGTCCTGCTCTCTGATTACTGAATATGTGTTTGGATGCCAGGTCTCCTTCTGATGACGGATATCTCCATGTAATAGTTCTCTTTCAGAGGTTGAAGAGTTTGGGCAAGACTTAGGGCCCCGTTACACACTTCAATGTCTCAGCGATCCCACCAACGATCCGACGTGGATGGGATCGCTGGGACATAGCTGATCGCTGGTGAGCTGTCACATAGGCAGACTCACCAGCGATCAGGACCAGCGAGAATTCTGGTATCCAGGGTAAACAGCGTACATCTAAGCACCGCGCGGCTCTTAGTTACCCTCTGTTTACCCTGGATACCAGCTCCCAGCATCTGCTGTATGGCGCTGGGAGTTCCCTGATCGTTGGTCTCTCGCTGTCACACGCAGCGATATGTGCTGCTCAGCGGGAGACCAACGATAGATTTATGGCCCAGACCATTAGGCAATGATCAACGATCAGCCAACTGATCGTTGCTACTTGTCACACGCAATGATGTAATTTCGACATCGCTGCAACATCACCAAACTGGTGACATTGCAACAATATAGTTCACAATATTGTTGCGTGTAATGGGGCCTTAACTCTGCTGATAACTATTCCTTCCGATACCCCTAACACATATATGCTTGGCTCGAGTAGAATGATGTGGTCAGACATCTCTGGCAGGGACTTATCTCCCCTAAGAGCAAAAGTTTGGGCATGTTAAAATCCACCATAACTGACCGGTTTATCCCTCAGCATTGTTTATTGGGAGACAGTTAGGACACCACCGCATGTGATGGTCGTAACAGTGGCAAAATAACCAGGTTCTGACTATTACGGCTATGTTGTGGATTATGTGCTGAGATTTAGAATCTTCTGATTTAGAAATACAATGTAATTAGATCAATCAATTAAATGTGTATTTCAACCCACTTAGACTATAACACCCTCTACGCTTCCCCTAGAGTCACATGTTTGGCAGGGCAAGGAAATAAAATAATATTTGGATGATTCATTTACATTTTCTCATGATCATACGACACCCATGTGATAGGCATGACAGCATCAATGAAGATGACTTGGTGCTTAAACCACAAATATTTTTTTTTTGGGTTGCTTTGTCATCTATGTACACCATAGTAAACCCTTCATTGTAGAAAAAAAATAGGTGGTTGTCAAAGATTTTGAAGAAACCTAGCAGGAAGTTGTTCTAAACATCTTGGAGCACCGACCCCAGATCTTCTGTCTATGACGCTTGTGTGAATCCTTCTGTCTCTTCATGTGATCCCAGACAGACTGGACGATGTGAGGTCAGGGCTCTGCAGGGGCTGGATCATCACTTTCAAGACTCCTTCCTCTTACGGACATTGGCTGGATGTTTAGGGTCATGGTCCAGCTGCTTAATAAATATGGAGCCCCTCTTACTGACATTGGCTGGATGTTTAGGGTCATGGTCTGGCTGCTTAATAAATATGGAGCCAATCGGACAACTCCCTGATGCTATTACATGATGAACCTGTATGTACCTATATTACTCATTACTAGGCTAGCGTCACTGCAAGAGAATAGGCCCATTTTGCTAATCACCCTCTGATCAAACTCTGATCAAATTATGATCATAGTGTGATCCGATTTTATCGGATGATGAGAAGATGGAAAAAAAAATCTCCATCTTCTCCATTCTGTCAGTCTGTGAAAATCAGACTGCACTCAGATGTCATCCGAGTGCTGTCCGATGTTTTCCACAGATTCATTAACTTGCATGCCTGAGTATGTTTCGATTTTTGGATGCAAATACTGCAATTTTTTTCCTTGGACAGACTTGGTCTGAGGAAAAAAACAAACAAGTGCATGGACGGACCCATAGACTAACATTTGTCCGAGTGCAATCTGATATTTTGTCGAATCGCTCTAGGAAAAATAAATATGTTTGTCTGAACCCTTAAGGATAATATTAATCCTGACCAAATCCCAAACTCCGTTTACTGAAAAGCAGCCACAATCTTGTAGGACCCTCCTCCGAACTTCACTGTTCCTGCAGACCCGCATTATTGTGCCGCTCTCCAGCCCTTCGGGAACGAGCTGCCTTCTGTTATAGCCAAAGAATTCACATTTTGACTCTTCACTCCAAAGCACCCGCTCCCAATATTTTGCGCCCCATTTACTATGTTTTTGTGGTAAGTTGAGTTACTTGGCATCATTTCCATGTGTGAGGTCTGATTTTTGGCCACAGTTCATCCATGAAACACCACTTCTTTCCTGACTGCTGTAAACAGTAGCTGGGTGCAGCTGGTCTTACTGGTTGCTGCCAGTTCTGAGCTGATGGCATTGATGGACATCTTAAAGGGGTTGTCCACTACTCGGACAATCCTTCTTGATCTAAATGTTTGGCCCCGATAAAATAAAACAGCCTATAGTCACCTTCCATGCAGGCACCGGTCCAGAGCTGTCGGCATTCGCGGTCCCAGGGCTCCGATGTGGTTCTTATGACACATGAGCCCCGAGCCCAATCAGCGATGCCATCACTGTCACCAACTTCATACATTTTGAACGTGAAGAGGAAGTCCGGACAGTGACACCAGCGCTGATTGGGTGCCAGGCGCATGTGTCATAAGAACTGCACCAGAGCCCTGGGACCGCAACTGCTGACACTGCTTGTGCCAGCATGGGAGGTGAGTATAGGCTGTTTTATTTTTTCAGGGCCAAACATTTAGATCAAGAAAGGTTTGCTTTAGTAGAGGAAAACCCCTTTAAAATAAAGTATGGAAGAACAAGGAGCATTTGCTTGATGATCTGGTTCCCAAAGAGCCCTGATCTCACGTCATTCCGTGTGTCTGGGATCACATGAAGAAACAGAAGGACCTGCACAAGCGACATCCACAGAAGATCTGTGGCTAGTTCTCCAAGATGTTTGGAACAATCCCCTGCCAAGAACCTTCAAAAACTGTGTACAAGTGACTGAGAAGAAGCTATGGAGGTGAAGGGCTATCATACTAAATATAGGTTTGATTTACATTTCTCTTTTGTTCATTCACTTTGTTTTTTGCTAATTGATAAAAATAAACCATTAACTCTTCAATTTTTGAAAGCATCTTACCTTGCAGCATTGTTTCGACTTCTGCCTAAAATGTTTCCAGAGTTCAGTATACAACAGATATCGCAAGCAAATTATTATAGCTGAAATGGGATCATGTAAGAAAAGACAGGTGCCAGCTATACTGTCCTCATACACGTTAGCAGGGTGTGCAATGAGACATGTAGCTAAACCCCCTGTCTTCTTTAAGAAAAGAGGCTGTAAAATTATAACCTTTTATTGATTGCCGATGTGACAGGAAAGGGTGAAGCTATAGGATGCAATAACAGGAGCATTTCAGAATATACAACTGCACAGAGCGCAAAATACAGACAGTCTGCAATACACAGTAACATGTGGTAATACATAGGTACCATGAGGTAATACATAGGTACCATGAGGTAATACATAGGTACCATGAGGTAATACATAGGTAGCATGAGGTAATACATAGGTTCCATGAGGTAATACATAGGTAATGATTACCTATTTAATGCAACAAACGTTATAAACACAGGATTATAACACCTAGATAGTGCTTACCAACTATGCTTAGAGCAGGCTGTTTAAGAAGCATGAAGAACACGAATGGTGTAGTTTCTCCTAAGACATATGGAGGAATAATGGCTGCTGTTCCCCTCACAGCATCATAAACAAGACTATGATGTAACAGGAACAATCCCACAATACATTGCAAATTAAACTAGAATCTATGCATTGAACGGCCAGCAGGTGGTGCTGTTACCTTACAGTATGAAATATATGAAGGATTAATACACACAAAAATGGCTTTCTAGACAGCAATTATATGGCTGGACAGTACACCAGCTGTGTTATATATTATCTGTGTCAGTTCTGTATAATAACCTCTAACTGCCCCAATCATCACAGTCTAAAACCTTAGATATTATAGTCAATGGCAATCGCAGCAATCTAGGCAGATAGAGGATTTGGCATTCTGTCATACCTTCACTTCACCTAAACCCTTTGCACACCCTGATGTAACAGTCAGGGAGCGAGTGTATGGAGAGAGCTCAGAAACTGTGATATGAAGAGGGCTGTAACATTAGTGGCCGGAGCTGCTGGTATGCAAGCAAACCGACACACCACCACCGCCTCCCCGCAACATGATCGTGGAGTGCAGACGGGTGCCTTGGCAGTTGTATTGAAGGCATCTCCTGCTTGGTCCTATAATGAATCTAAGCCTGTGAATGTCAGTTTTACTATTTGCTGCAGTACAGTGGCATTGCAGTATATGGTATCATTAAAAAATTATCACAGGTTTAAGTCCCTAATGAGAACAAAAAAAAAAAAAATTAAAACACTTAAAAAAATAAAAAAAATAGAAATTTAAGTCATAATAATGGGTAAATAAAAGAAATGCTTAAACTACTACATCTAGTATTTTGTATAACCTCCATGATCTTTAACCCCTTCACCCCCAAGGGTGGTTTGCACGTTCATGACCGGGCCAATTTTTACAATTCTGACCACTGTCCCTTTATGAGGTAATAACTCTGAAACGCTTCCATGGATCCCGGTGATTCTGACAATGTTTTCTCGTGACATATTTCTCTTCATGTTAGTGGTAAAATTTCATTCAAATAACTTGCGTTTATTTGTGAGAAAAAGGGAAATTTGGCGAAAATTTTGAAAATTTCGCAATTTTCCAAATTTGAATTTTTATGCCCTTAAATCACAGAGATACAGCACACAAAAAACTTCATAACTAACATTTCCCACATGTTTACTTTACATCAGCACAATATTGGAACCAAAATTTTTTTTTGTTAGGAAGTTATAAGGGTTAAAAGTTGACCAGCGATTTCTCATTTTTACAACACCATTTTATTTTCAGGACCACATCACATTTGAAGCCACTTTGAGGGGTCTATATGATAGAAAATACCCAAAAGTGACACCATTCTAAAAACTGCACCCCTTAAGGTGCTCAAAACCACATACAAGAAGTTTATTAACCCTTTAGGTGCGTCACAGGAATTTTTTTGAATATTTAAAAAAAATGAACATCTAACTTTTTTTCACAAAAGAAATAATTCAGGTTCAATTTTTTTTATTTTACCAAGGGTAACAGGAGAAATTGGACTGCAAAAGTTATTGTGCAATTTGTCCTGAGTACGCTGATACCTGATATGTGGGGGGAACGACTATTTCGGCGCATGGCAGAGCTCAAAATGGAAGGAGCGCCGTTTGACTTTTTCAATGCAAAATTGGCTGGAATTCAGATCGGACGCCATGTCACGTTTGGAGAGTCCCTGATGTACTTAAACAGTGGAAACCCCCTACAAGTGACCCCATTTTGGAAACTAGACCCCCCAAGGAACTTATCTAGATATGTGGTGAGAACTTTGAACCCACAAGGGCTTTACAGAAGTTTATAACGTACAGTGGTACAATTAAAAAATCATATTTTTTCCACAAAATTGATTTTTTCACCCTCAATTCTTATTTTTCCAAGGGTAGCAGGACCCTAAAAGTTATTGTGCAATTTGTCCTGAGTATGCTGATACCCCACATGTGGGGGTAAACCACTATTTGGGCGCATGGCAGAGCTCGGAAGGGAAGCAGCGCCATTTGACGTTTTTGGCTGGAATTGAAATCGGACACCATGTCGCGATTGGAAAACCTCTGATGTAGCAAAACAGTGGAAACCCCCCACAAATGACACCATTTTGGAAACTAGACCCCCTAAGGAACTTATCTAGATGTGTGGTGAGAACTTTGATCCCCCAAGGGCTTCACAGAAGCTTATAACATACAGCCGTACAATTAAAAAATCATATTTTTTCCACAAAAATGATCTTTTCACCCTCAATTCTTATTTTTCCAAGGGTAACAGGACCCTAAAAGTTATTGTGCAATTTGTCCTGAGTACGTTGATACCCCACATGTGGGGGTAAACCACTATTTGGGCGCATGGCAGAGCTCGGAAGGGAAGCAGCGCCATTTGACGTTTTTGGCTGGAATTGAGATCGGACACCATGTCGCGATTGGAAAACCCCTGATGTACCTAAACAGTGGAAACCCCCCACAAATGACACCACTTTGTAAACTAGACCCCCCGAGGAACTTATCTAGATGTGTGGTGAGCACTTTGAACCCCCCAGTGCTTCACAGAAGTTTATAACGCCCGGGCGTAAAAATAAAAAATTCGTATTTTTTCCACAAACATGATCTTTTAGTCACCATTTTTTTATTTTCCCAAGGGTACCAGGAGAAATTGGACCCCAAAAGTTGTTGTCCAATTTGTCCTGAGTATGCTGATACCCCATATGTGGGAGAAAACTACTGTATGGGCACACGTCGGGGCTCGGAAGGGAAGTAGTGATGTTTTGGAATGTAGACTTTGATGGAATGGTCTGCGGGTGTCATGTTGCCTTTGGAGAGCCCCTAATGTACCTAAACAGTGGAAACCCCCCACAAATGACCCCATTTTGAAAACTAGACCCCCTAAGGAACTTATCTAGATGTAAGGTGAGCACTTTGAACCCCCAAGGGCTTCACAGAAGTTTATAATGCCAGGGCATGAAAATAAAAAAATCGTATTTTTTCCACAAACATGATCAATTAGTCCCCAATTTTTTTATTTTCCCAAAGGTAACAGGAGAAATTGAACCCCAAAAATTGTTGTCCAATTTGTCCTGAGTACGCTGACTCCCCATATGTGGGAGAAAACTACTGTATGGATACACGTCAGGTCTCGGAAGGGAAGTAGTGACGTTTTGGAATGCAGACTTTGAGGGAATGTTCTGCGGGTGTCACGTTGCCTTTGGAGAGCCCCTAATGTACCTAAACAGTGGAAACCCCCCACAAATGACCCCATTTTGGAAACGAGACCCCCTACGGAACTTATCTAGATGTGTGGTGAGCACTTTGAACCCCCAAGGGCTTCACAGAAGTTTATAATGCCCGGGCATGAAAATAAAAAAATCGTATTTTTTCCACAAACATGATCAATTAGTCCCCAATTTTTTCATTTTCCCAAGGGTAACAGGAGAAATTGGACCCCAAAAGTTGTTGTCCAATTTGTCCTGAGTACACTGACACCCCATATGTGGGAGAAAACTACTGTATGGACACACGTCGGGGCTCGGAAGGGAAGCAGTGACGTTTTGGAATGCAGACTTTGATGGAATGGTCTGCGGGTGTCATGTGCGTTTGGAGAGCCCCTGATGTACCTAAACTATTGAAACTCCCCACAAGTGAACCCATTTTGGACACTAGACCCCCCATGGAACTTATCTAGATGTGTGGTGAGCACTTTGAACCCCCAAGTGCTTCACAGAAATTTATAACGCTCGGATGTGAAAATAAAAAAATCATTTTTTTCCACAAAAATGATATTTTTGCCCCCAATTTTTTATTTTCCTAAGGGTAACAGGAGAAATTGGACCCCAAAAATTGTTTTGCAATTTGTCCTGAGTAGGCTGATACCCTACATGTGGGGGTAAAACACTGTTTGGGCGCATGGCAGAGCTTGGAAGGGAAGGAGCACCATTTGACTTTTTCAACTCAGAATTGGCTGGAATTGAGATCAGACGCCATGTTGCATTTGGTGAGCCCCTGATGTGCCCAAACAGTGGAAACCCCCAATTCTAACTCCAACCCGAACCCCAACACACCCCTAACCCTAATCTCAGCCCTAACCCTGACCCTAACCCTAGCCCTAACCCTAACCTTAGCCCTAACCCCAACCCTAGCCCTAACCCTAGCCCTGGACCTAACCCTAGCCCTAACCCTAACCCTAATGGGAAAATAGAAATAAATACATTTTTTTATTTTATTATTTTTCCCTAACTAAGGGGGTGATAACGGGGGGTTTGATTTACTATTTATGGCGGTTTTTATGTTTGGCAGCTGTCACACGCTAAAAGACGCTTTTTATTGTAAAAATAGTTTTTGCATCACCACATATTGAGAGCTATAATTTTTCCATATTTTGACCCACCGAGTCATGTGAGGTCTTATTTTTTGCGGGACGAGTTGACGTTTTTATTGGTACCATTTTCCGGCACGTGACATTTTTTGATCGCTTTTTATTCTGTTTTTTGGGACGCAGAATTTACAAAAACCAGCGTTTCATGAATTTCTTTTGGGTGGTGCGTTTACGACGTTCCGGGTGCGGTAAAATTTATAAGGCGGTTTTATTCTTCGGGTCAGTACGGTTACAGCGATACCTCATTTAGGTCTTTTTTTTATGTTTTGGCGCTTTTATGCTATGAAAACAATTTTATATAAAAAATAATTATTTTTGCATTACTTTATTCTGCGAGCTATAACTTTTTTATTTTTTCGCTGATGATGCTGTGTGGCAGCTCTTTTTTTGCGGGACAAGATGATGTTTTCAGCGGTACCATGGATATTTATATGCGTCTTTCTGATCGCGCGTCATTGCACTTTTTGTTCGGCAGTATGATAATAAATCATTATTTTTTGCTTCGTTTTTTATTTTTATTTTTTAAGGGGTTCGCTAAAGGGGTTAACTATTGGGACACTTTTATAGGGCGGGTCGTTATGGACGCGGCAATACCAAATATGTGTACTTTTATTGTTTTTTTTTATTATTTCCAAAAAATGAATTTATTGGGGAATATTTTTTTGTTTTTTTTTAATTTATTTAGCGATTTTTTTTTAAATTATTTTTACACTTTTTTTTTCTTTTTTTTACTTTATTACAATGTCCCAGGGGGGACATAACTGTCCTGTGACAGATCGCTGATCTGTCACATCACAGATCACTGTGACAGATCAGCGATCTGTCACAGGCAATCCAGAAGGCTTCCTCATGCCTGCGCTTTGCAGGCACTGAGGAAGCCAGCTTCCTGCAGGACCCCGGAGGCTCCCGCCACCATATTGGATCCGGGGACCTGCAGGAAAGGAGCACCCACAGCAGCGCTGCACATTGCACTGCCATGGGGGGCTCAGGGAAGCACGGAGGGAGCCCCCTCCCTGCCGATGCTTCCCTTTAACTGCCGGTACACCACGATCGTGTTTGATCGCGGTGTTCAAGGGGTTAACGTGTCGGGGGCGGTCCGTGACACCCCTGACACATTGTGCCGGGTGTCAGCTGTGATAATCAGCTGACACCCGGACGCGATCAGCGGCGCTCACCACGTGGGTGCCGCTGATCGGTGTGACGTAATATTCCATCCATGGTAATTAGGTCCAGGGTCACATGGATGGAATATTACATCCATTGTAGGTAAGGGGTTAATTTACAATAATCATTTTTATGTTTTATTGCTCTCAATGCATTACATGTGCAATGAATAAAGATTTGCAACTGGAATATTTCATTCAGTGATAACTAGGATGTGTTCCCTTTATTTTTTTGAGCAGTATCTATCTATCTATCTATGTATAGATAGATAGATAGATAGATAGATAGATACTGCTCAAAAAAATAATGGGAACACTTAAACAACATAATATAACTCCAAGTAAATCAAACTTCTGTGAAATCAAACTGCCCACTTAGGAAGCAACACTGATTGACAATTTCACATGCTGTTGTGCAAATGGAATAGACAACAGATGGAAATTATTGGCAATTATCAAGACACCCTCAATAAAGGAGTGATTCTGCAGGTGGGGACGAAAGAGCACATCTCAGTACCAATGCTTTCTGGCTGATGTTTTGGTCACTTTTGAAAGTTGGTTGTGCTTTCACACTTGTGCTAGCATGAGACGGACTCTACAACCCTCACAAGTGGCTCAGGTAGTGCAGCTCATCCTTGATGGCACATCAATGCTAGCTGTGGCAAGAAGGCTTGCTGTGTCTGTTAGCGTTGTGTCCAGAGGCTGGAGGCGCTACAAGGAGACAGGCCAGTACATCAGGAGATGTGGGGGAGCCGTAGGAGGGCAACAACCCAGCCGCAGGACCGCTACCTTTGCCTTTGGGAGGTACAGGAGGAGCACTGCCAGACGCCTGCAAAATAACCTCCAGCAGACCACAAATTTGCATGTGTCTGCACAAACAGTTAGAAACCGACTCCATGAGGATGGTCTGAGGGCCCGACGTCCACAGATGGGGGTTGTGCTCACAGCCCAACATCGTGCAGGATGCTTGACATTTGCCACAGAACACCAGGATTGGCAAATTCGCCACTAGCGCCCTGTTCTCTTCACAGATGAAAGCAGGTTCACACTGAGCACATGTGTCAGACGTGACAGTCTAGAGATGCTGTGGAGAGTGATCTGCTGCCTGCAACATCCTTCAGCATGTCTGGTTTGGCAGTGGGTCAGTAATGGTGTGGGGTGGCATTTCTTTGGAGGGCCGCACAGCACTCCATGTGCTCGCCAGAGGTAGCCTGACAGCCATTAGGTACCGAGATGAGATCCTCAGACCCCTTGTGACACCATATGCTGGTGTGGTTGGCCCTGGGTTCCTCCTAATACAGGACAATGCTAGACCTCATGTGACAGGAGTGTGTCAGCAATTCCTGCAAGATGAAGGCATTGAAGCTATGGACTGGCCCGCCCATTCCCCAGAAGTGAATCCGATTGAGCACATCTGGGACATCATGTCTTGCTCCATCCACCAACGTCACGTTGCACCACAGACTGTCCAGGAGTTGCTTCAGTCGAGGTCTGGGAGGAGATCCCTCAGGAGACCATCCACTGCCTTTCAGGAGCATGCCCAGGCGTTGTACAGTAGGGAGGTCATACAGACACGTGGAGTCCACACACGATACTGAGCATCTTTTCCTTGAAAAGAGGCATTTCCACTGAAGTTGGATCAGCCTGTAATTTGATTTTCCACTCTGATTTTGAGTATCATTCCAAATCCAGACCTCCATGGGATATTCATTTTGATTTACATTGATAATTGTTGTTTTATTGTTCTGAACACATTCCACCATGCAATGAATAAAGATTTTCAACTGGAATATTTAATTTAGAGATATCTAGGATGTGGTATTTTAGTGCTCCCTTTATTTTTTTGAGCACATTATGCATGTATGTGGTGTTGGCGTAATATATAATTTTTACTGTGCAATGAACTACATAAAAATAATGCTTAAAGAAAACAATGGTGGATTTTTTTTTTTATTTTGTTACAATCATTGGTAAATTGACTGGTGTAACTCAAAACTGTAACTTATCCTATAAAAACAAAACCTCATATGGCCATGTTGGTGGAAAAATAAAAAAAAATATGGCTCTTGGTAAAGGGGGTGGAAAAGCACAAAAATTCAAAAATTAAAGTTTTTCACAGTGGGAAGAGTCAACTCAAGGGTTGACAAAGTTGGGTGTGGGAAATTGTATATCAATCACTCACCCATATCGAGCTGCACTTTGTGAGAACGGGGCATTATATTAATCCTGGACATTGTAAATGACACAATATTCTTGTTACTCAGCCCTGATTTCATGTTCTTATCACTTCAAACCAAATGGAAACAGCAGAAACCACCTGTGGCCTCTTATTTATAGTAAATATCCATTTATTGCACACAATGTGGTCTAATACCATTAACTTAATGGGCTTTTAAAGCTTTGGAAATTACATGACCTTTACAGGACAGCAGTGGAAAAACTGAGTATTGCATCACAGTAGACAGGCTGTAGCTAAGCAGCTCACATCTACAATACTGTTAGATGTACCATACATCTAAACATCTAAAATTACTTAAATATCTAAAATTATCCTCAGTACCCTGATGAAAGAGGACCTTATTCTATTAACTCAAAATTCACTAATAGGTTGCATGGAAATGCCTTTCCTAAGCTGGATAGGTCCCTTAAAGGGGCTTTATCATCACTCTTGACTTGCATTTTTTTATTAAATACTTATAATTCTCATGAAATGATTTTGGGTCTCCTTTTCCTATCACTCCACGTTGTGTCATTCCTTTCTTATTCCTCTTGGGAAAAAGTCGACAGCTGGTTGTTACTATTCCTCTTTTAAAGTGGGCGTGTCCATGCACAGACACAGACTGCTCTGATTGGACAGTGAGAGCTTGTGCAGAGACACGCCCCCAACTCTTAACCCCTTAGCGACCGCCGATACGCCTTTTAACGGCGGTAATTAAGGGTACTAAAACCACAGCGCCGTTAATTCACGGCGCTGTGATTTAAGTGAATAGCGCCCCCCAGTGTCGGATTTTCTCCGGGGTCTCAGCTGCCAGGGGTAGCCGAGACCCCAGAGAACATGAATCGGTCGGTTTTTACCGACCCCCGCTTTTGCGATCGCCGTTATTAACCCTATAACGGCGACCGCAAAAAATAAAAAAGCCGCGATTTTACATTTAATTTCTCTCTCCTCTAATGTGATCGCACATCAGAGGAGAGAGAAATAGGGTCCCCGATCCCCCCCTGTACCTCTCCGTGGCCCTCCGTCCCCTCCCGGATAAATGATCATAGTGATGAAAATTAAAAAAAAGTACATAACCCCCCCCGTTTATCACTCCCTTATATAGGCCAATATAATGAAATAAAGAAAATATTTTTTTTTTCAGTTTTCCATTAGGGTTAGGGTTGGGCTAGGGTTAGGGTAGGGTTAGGGCTAGGGTTAGGGTTAGGGTTGGGCTAGGGTTAGGGTTAGGGTTGGGCTAGGGTTAGGGTTAGGGTTAGGGTTGGGCTAGGGTTAGGGCTAGGCTAGGGTTAGGGTTGTGCTAGGGCTAGGGTTGGGGTAGGGTTAGGGCTCGGGTCACGGCTAGGGTTAGAATTAGGGTTAGGGCGAACTAGAATTAGGGTTAGAATTAGGATTAGGGATTAGGGTTAGGGGTGTGTTGGGGTTAGGGTTGGAGCAAGAATTGAGGGGTTTCCACTATTTGCCAACTTTGGGGGTCTAAAAATTGGGGTCTAAAAAATCACTTTTGTGGAAATAAAAAAAGACTTTTTATTTTCATGGCTCTGCGTTTATAAACTTTTGTGAAGTGCTTGGGGGTTCAAAGTGCTCACCACACATCTAGATAAGTTCCTTAGGGGGTCTAATTTCCAAAATGGGGTCTCTTGTGGGGGGTTTCCACTGTTTAGGCCCATCAGGGGCTCTGCAAGCGCAACATGATGCCCGCAGACCATTCCATCAAAGTCTGCATTCCAAAATGGCACTCCTTCCCTTCCGAGCTCTCCCATGCGCCCAAACAGTGGTTCCCCCCCCACATATGGGGTATCGGCGTACTCAGGACAAATCGCATAACAACTGTGCGGGTATGATTTCTCCTGTTACCCTTGTAAAAAATAAAAATTTGGGGGCGAAAAGATTTTTGTGGAAAAAAATAGATTTCTTATTTTCATGGCTCTACGTTATAAACTTCTGTGAAGCCCTTGGGGGTTCAAAGTGCTCACCACACATCTAGATAAGTTCCTTAATGGGTCTAGTTTCCAAAATGGGGTCACTTGTTGGAGGTTTCCACTGTTTAGGCACATTAAGGGCTCTCCGAATGCAACATGGCATCCGATCTCAATTCCAGCCAATTCTGCGTTGAAAAAGTCAAACGGCGCTCCATCCCTTGCGAGCTCTGCCGTGTGCTGAAAAAGTGGTTTTCCCCCTACATATAGGGTATCGGCATATTCAGGAGAAATTGTACAACAAATTTTGTGGTTGATTTTCTCTTTTAACACTTGTGAAAATAAAAAAAATTGGTTCTGAAGTAAATTTTTTGCAAAAAAAAGTTAAATGTTAATTTTTTCCTTCCACATTACTTTAGTTCCTGTGAAGCACTTAAAGGGTTAATAAACTTCTTGAATGTGGTTTTGAGCACCTTGAAGGGTCTAGTGTTTAGAATGGTGCCACTTTTGGGTATTTTCTGTCATGTACACTCCTCAAAATGACTTTAAATATGATGTGGTCCCTAAAAAAAATGGTTTTGTAAATTTTGTTGTAAAAATGAGAAATCGCTGGTCAACTTTTAACCCTTATAACTTCCTAACAAAAAAAAATTTTGCTTCCAAAATTGTGCTGATGTAAAGTAGACATGTGGGAAATGTTATTTATTAAGAAATTTGTGTGACACATTTCTCTGATTTGAGGGCATAAAAATTTAAAGTTATAAAATTGCAAAATTTTCAAAATTTTAGCCATATTTCCGTTTTTTTATAAATAAACACAAGACTTATCGAAGAAATTTTACCACTAACATGAAGTACAATATGTCACGAAAAAACAATCTTAGAATCAGCAGGATCCATTAAAGCGTTCCAGAGTTATAACCTCATAAAGGGACAGTGGTCAGAATTGTAAAAATTGGCCTGGTCATTAAGCTGCAAACTGGCTCTAGATATTCAATTTATGCAACAATTTCTAGGAGGAATAACAAAGGAATGGAACAACGTAGAAATCTAGGAAAAGATGTTCCAGAATTATCATTGATTTGAAAATATAATCGTTAACTAAAATAGATATGTTGGTACACGGGACTCACTTGTTTAACCCATCCCCAACATAGGATATAACAGTACATTCTATGTCAGGTCTCCATGTACAACATGCTGGTTAATCATTTATGTGCCGGTGAATTTTCACTGTAAAGCCTTCAGTCCGGCATTTTCTCTACATAATACAATTTGGTAAAATTACAATATGTGGAACAAGTGATCAAACAATCTTAGATTCAAGTCCATAGGGGAACTAAAATAAAAATATTAAAAAAAATATAAAAATATACATAAAAAGTAAAATTAATGACTTTTTTCCCAGTTAACCTATATTTAAAAAACAAACAAATATGGCATTGCCACATTCATAAAAATCCAATTAAATATATTATATATATTAAAAAAATATTAACTATATTATTTAATGAACCAGAATAATAAAAGACAAAAAGCAACAATTAAAAAAACAGAGTTGCTATTTTCCCAAAAATGCAATAAAAAGCGATAAAAAAGTCATAGCTACCTCAAAATGGTATCAATAAAAAAAAATCAGGCAAAAAGTAATTCCTCACACAGCTCTATTGACAGAAAAAAGTTTCTTGACTCAGTAAAAGGTGCCACAAACTATTTTTTTTAAACTTTCCATTTTTTCATCTCTCAAATAAAACATTAAAAAAAAAGATGGCGGAATAGTGTTAGTTTTCATCATTTCATCACTAGAATTTGCTTTCCGTTTTTTCATTACTTTATATGGTTAAATGAATGGTGTCTTTACACAAATAAAAAAGCTCATGAAAGGCTGTTGATGAAAACATAGCAAAAAAAAAGTGAAAAAACAAATACCCTAATAATTTTCATTTCTTTTCATGTAAACACATGCAATCATGTGAAATGAAGGTTTGAGAATTTCCCCCTGACCGCAAACAATGCCTGACTTGCATGTGAAATGATGAAAATAAGACACCGCCACATAGTCATAATTCCACTCACACACAAAACCTAGATTATTCCTTAATTAATACCTTCAGGGCCTGTTGCCCACTAGTCTGGGTCGAAAAAAAAAACTAATTTACTGCCACTTATACAATGAAATCAGTGTTGCTATACTTGACAAGCGTGACTTCATTATCAAGAACGGAAAACTGGAAAAGTGACTTCCATGAGAATTCCCCTGTGCAGTGATGCAGTCAGGTAATAGAATATCAGGGTACATGTGCACGGTAACGACCACAAATAAACAGACTAATTCCCTGGCTGCTCCCCACAGTAGCATGGACACTGCACACTGCCTGTGACATGCGATGTGCTGCTGTATGAGCTGCAGTCCTTCACCTCTCCTGGTCCTTTACTGTATCACTTTGGAATCCTGCCTATAATATGGAATGTGGAGTAGAACTTATTTTCTGATATTCAGGATCTGGACACACATATGGGAAATACAGCTAGGGAGACTGAATATTTATTTGTATGATTTTTTTTTATTTTTTTCCTTTATTATATACAGAAAACTCCTCCGATTCTTTCACATATAATGATCAACAAGGTAAAAGTGATTCTGCCATCCTCTTTTCGGTGTACATCTGGCAGTCATTCTGCTAGCATGCAGTCAGTCATTAAAGGGAATCTGTCATCAGGTTCTTCCTGCCTCATCTGAGAGCAACGAAATGTAGGCAAAGAGAAGCTGAATCCAACAATGTATCACTTAGTTTACTATGTGCAGTTCTTCTCACACAATCAGAGCTTTTAGATTTAGAATGAAGCAGAGCTGAGAAAGCTAAGCCCACCCACAGCACAGCTAACCCCACCCACACCAGGCTCTCTATGTACAAAGTCTATAGACAGTGAGGTGCTTATCTCATGGGGAGGGGGTGTTACCAGACTAATGTTGTCCAATGTTAATCTCTTAGTGGGCGCCGCATTTCAAAAGAAAACTGAGGAGGTGGTGCCAATTATGAAATGAGTGACGGATGCGAGGCGTCTGTCAGAGGGGGAAAGACTTGCCCCCCTGTCAAATTTCAGGTATTTTTCAACAATTTTATAAACGATTATTTCGGCGGTGGAAGGGAAGCTAAGTAACAGAGCCACCTTGACAGAATGCAGCATTAGTGCTGCACAAAGTGGCTCTTTTACTTAAGAACGCCTGAGGGGGTGACAAGTTCCCTTTAAGCCACAGCTAACTAAATTGCAGACACAATAGGCATAGGGCTGTTTTTATAATGTATATAAATACATACCACACGAGAGTTTGAGTTAAATCTCTACAGCCTCAAAGTAATTAAGCCATCAAACGTGTAATAGATAGTAATAGATGCCCATGGTAGAGCACCATTTGATATACAAATCCTACACAACATTTAGTCACGGTAAATAGGTGATTAAGCAATTCCCTCAATTCAGCCACCTGTGTCCATTGACCTTCATTTAGGGTTACTTGAGAGTTCGCCATATCTATAAGAAACGGTTTTAGCCAGGATCAAAACTAGGGGGGGGCAGAACCTCATACTGTTCCGCAGAATCTCATACTGCACACCTCAGCTGCTGAAGAACCTTATACTGCACACCCCTACACTTGAAAATAAAGCCTGCACCTTAAGATGTGGTGAATGCAGTCTATTTATTCCAACTATCAATTGATGTTGATGTGTTACTGAAGACGAGGAATGCCTGTCCTGGGCGTCCTTTTGGGGAGCTATGAGGTGTACCTGACTGGTGCTAAAAAAAAAAGGAGTGTTAGTCTGTGTGCTACCCGGCTTTCATTCTTTTTGGTACAGATAAGATACGGATAGACAGATATGGATAAATAGAGCAGATTTCTAATCTGCTTTTGCTATTGAAAACATTATCTATGAGCTCAAAAACCTTTCAGGTGATGCGGCTTTTTTAAAAAGCTGATTTGCTTTTGCAGCTGAAAAACGTATCCTCAAAAAACGCAGCAAAAACGCTGTGTGTGAATGTAGCCTTAGATCAGGAATAGAACAGCCATTTATAGGACATTTCATAACTTTCCCAAATTCCTATGAAAAAATATTCAGCACATTCTGCATTGAACTACTGTACCCAATTTATTATATATTTTAGGAGTCGGACCATTTTATACCGACTCCGACTCCACCAAAATGAGCTCCGACTCCGACTCCACAGCCCTGACTTATACCGCATGAGGAGCAGCATAAAAAATAAATGAAACCAATTCTTCACAAGCTGTTGATTTTTTCATTCTGCCTCCCAAAGATCGCAGTAATGCTTGGCGCACATTTATCCTGCGCACTGTGTTGAGCGCTTACACCAGGGTTTCCGTGTTTTTTTAGAATTGCATAAAAGTGCCATCATCCACAGTTTTGTGCACTTCTGAAATGAAGGACGCGCTGAACAAAGGCCAGATTGAGTCCAGAGTAACTCTGAATCATGTCACTTAGAGATTTAGATAGAAACCCCAAAGTATGTGCCCTGCGTACAGCGCCGGACACCGGTGATCCCTAATGATATGTAAAATGTTCCCAATAATAATAATAATCTTTAATAATAATAATCTTTATTTCCCAATAAAAGCTTCAACTCAATCCACAAAAAAGGAAGCCCTCACTCAGGTCTGTCATCTGTTAACGGAAATAGAGGGGGATTCCACATTATTGGTAGTACAAAGTCTCTGGAAAAGCAAAATGGCTCAGTCCTCACCCGCCCACAGAAATTCAGCAAATTCTATGTTCCCAAATCCAAATACCCCCTTCCTTCTGAGCCCCAAAGTGTACCTTACCCACATATAGCGCCCACAAGTTTGGCATTTCTGAAGCGATGTGAGCCCGCCTAAATTTCAGGTGCATGTCTTCAGAAGCATAGGCTAAGCATAATGTGCTGGTGACTGCAATATACTGGTGACTGCAACGTACTGGTGACTACAGTGTACTGGTCACTACAACGGCAATGTGCAATTTTTACTCGGCAACATCCACTGCTGCCTGTTTCTGGAAAATACCCATGGAGTCAAAATCGTCACTACATCTGTAGATAAATTCCCAAAGTGGTATAAGTCCCAAAATGGGGTTACTTGAGGGGGAATTCTGCTCTTCTAGCAATTAGTGGAGTCCACAAACTTCTAGGAAAATCTATACTCCCGGAGGCAATACATATATGATAATGCCCAGTATCAGAGAACGAGACAAGGCGGTGACCATGGTCCAAAAACGCCTTGTGCATAGATTACCACTCCATATGCTAATCTTAAAAAGGAGAAAACGGAGTAACGGATACAAAATATATGCAAAAGTATAAATTTTATTAGTACTCACATCAAGTGCTGACAAGTATACAAGTTGACTAAAATAGGGGGGATAAGCCCCAATGATACAACAATCAGGACAGACAAGGACAGGGTAAATAAAATGATACCAGTGCTCGAAATCTACATGGCACAACGTTCAGTCAGCCCATGGGCATTGCACATAACAGACATATGTCTAATGGTAAAAGATAGTCAAATATGGCATACTCAATTAAATGTGTATTGTACATAGTTGGACATGTCTAGAGCGCCAAAAAAAAAAAAAAAAAAAACCATCCAGAGGGGTCAATGTGCAAGTCCAATGGACACTGAACATAAATGAATCAATGACATGTGAAAGGATTCTTAAATAGTAAATAACATATGTATCAGCATATCAAAACTGCGCAATTGTGCCAGAGAGAACCCGGGAGACGACCCGCCCAGCGGTCCAAATGACCGAAGTGTGGAAACAAGTAAAGGCAGGCTGCTTACCGGGGAGCAGAGGAGGTGAAGGCCCATGCAACGACACCCGACGTACGTTTCGCGCCCGCCACAGGCGCTTTATCCCTTGATAAAGCGCCTGTGGCGGGCGCGAAACGTACGTCGGGTGTCGTTGCATGGGCCTTCACCTCCTCTGCTCCCCGGTAAGCAGCCTGCCTTTACTTGTTTCCACACTTCGGTCATTTGGACCGCTGGGCGGGTCGTCTCCCGGGTTCTCTCTGGCACAATTGCGCAGTTTTGATATGCTGATACATATGTTATTTACTATTTAAGAATCCTTTCACATGTCATTGATTCATTTATGTTCAGTGTCCATTGGACTTGCACATTGACCCCTCTGGATGGTTTTTTTTTTTTTTTTTTTTTTTGGCGCTCTAGACATGTACAACTATGTACAATACACATTTAATTGAGTATGCCATATTTGACTATCTTTTACCATTAGACATATGTCTGTTATGTGCAATGCCCATGGGCTGACTGAACGTTGTGCCATGTAGATTTCGAGCACTGGTATCATTTTATTTACCCTGTCCTTGTCTGTCCTGATTGTTGTATCATTGGGGCTTATCCCCCCTATTTTAGTCAACTTGTATACTTGTCAGCACTTGATGTGAGTACTAATAAAATTTATACTTTTGCATATATTTTGTATCCGTTACTCCGTTTTCTCCTTTTTAAGACTCCCGGAGGCAAGTAGCGCTCTGTTCCTACTGAGTCTCTCCATATGGCTAAGTAGTACTGTACAGCCACATATGGGGTATTGCCATGTTCAGTAGAAATTGTGGGGCAAATTTTGGTGCGATTTTTACCCACTTCTTGCATGAAAATGTAAAATCTGGGGCTAAAACAGTTTTGTTGGTAAAAATGTAGATATTTTTTCTTCACTGATCAATGCTATAAAAATCTGTGACACACCCATGGTGTCAATATGATCACTGCACACCTAGATGAATTCACTGAGAGGTGTAGTTTGTAAAATGGGGTCACTTATTAGGGGTTCTGCTGTGTTGGAAGGGCCGCCATCAGGGCATTAATGCCCTTACTGCTGCATGGGGCCCGATGAGCAGCAGTAGAGAAGGGGGCCCGCAGGTCAGAGGCCCCACTCCTGTGCTTCTAGTCATCAGGCCCCAAGTGCTGTGTACTGCGGCCGGGTCTGCAGCGCACACATCAGCACAGCCACCACAGCGGCCGACATCAGAGAGCTACACGAAGTGGAACAGCTGAAGGACCTGTGGTGACATCATTATTATCACAGGCCTTCAACATTCAACATGACGATGACGTCACCACAGGTCCTTCAGCTCTCACAGCAGCAGCTGTCCTGGTTGTGTGCAGTTCGTGTTCTCTGGTATGATACCATCTTTGCCACAGGAGTGCGGCCAGGTAAGAAGAAAGTTTTTTAAATTTTATTTTATTATTGAAAGCGGCAATATGTTTCCCTGGCAGGATGGTGACACACGGGGGCAGAATGGAGACAAGAGGCAGATTGGAGACACACACAGGGGAAGATTGTAGACAAACAGGGGCAGAATGGAGACATGAGGGCAGAATGGAGACAAGGGCAGGATTGGAGACACACAGGGGCAGATTGGAGACACACAGGGGCAGATTGGAGACAAGGGCAGGATTGGAGAAAAGGGGCAGAATGGAGACGAGGGGCAGATTGGAGAAACGAAGGCAGGATTGGAGACAAAGGGCAGAATGGAGACAAAGGGCAGAATGGAGACATGGAGCAGGATGGGAGACAAGAGGCAGATTGGAGACACACGGGGAGATTGGAGACACACAGGGGCAGATTGGAGGCACAAAGGGGCAGAATAGAGACAAGCGGCAGATTGGAGACACACAGGGACAGATTGAGGACACGGGAGCAGAATTGAGACATGAGGGCAGAATGGAGACATGAGGGCAGAATGGGAGACAAGCAGCAGATTGGAGACACACGGGGCAGAATGGAGACACAGGGGCAAGATTGGAGACAAGGGGCAGAATGGGAGACAAGGGGTAGGATGGTGACAAGGGGCAGGATGGGAGACACAGGGGAAGGATGGGAGACGCATGGTGCAGGATCATGGGGCAGGATGGAGACAGGTGGGGCAGAATCATGGGACAGATGGGACAGGATGGGGAGATCATATGGGGTAGGATGGGACATCACATGGTGGCAGAATGGATACTCATGAAGGCAGGATGGGAGAACATATGGCTAGAGTCAGGAATGAGACACACGGGGGGCCAAGATGGGGGATCTTATTATTATAGGGGCTAATTAAGGGATATTATTACTGCAGTGATGTATTTATTTTATTTTTTGACGATACTGTTTTAAATGGGGGAGGCGGTCTTGTTACTGTGCAGAGCGACACTATATCACCTTTTTTTCTTCATGTGGTGTAGTTTAGAATTTGGGAAAAAAATTAAGTAATGTGTTCTGCAAGTGGAGCTCTAGATAACTGCGTCATTTCCTGCAGAGACGAGCCCTATCTTGAAGAAGTGATGGCGGTCTGTGCTAGATGAAAGATGAAAAGCGAAGATTATGGACTTCACCTAGAGACGTCTCTGGTGAGTCAGTGCATTATCTGTACACTGACACTATACACTTTATACTATATAGCGGTCCTTTGTACAATGTCACCAGTGATCACTGTATTAAAATGTACACTGACAATATATACAGAGCTCCTGTGTATAATGTCACCAGTGATCATTGTATTACCTATACACAGACACTGCATACTAAGTACAGCTCTCCTGAGTATAATGGCACTTATGGTGATATTAGTATTGTGTTTTTTTTTTTATTAATGATCAGTATTTTAGTATTCAGTCTCTATGTGGTGGTAATATGTTGTCCGGCAATGGTGGTGCGGTATTTGTTCCTTGTAGGTGCTATTATTCGGTCACTCTGTGGTGCTAATATGTGGTCTGGCCATGGTATGGTGGTATTTGCCCCTTGTATGCACCATTATTCGGTTACCATGTGGTGGTAATATGTGTTCTGGTCATGGTGCAGTGGTATTTGTCCCTTGTATGTGATATTATTCGGTCACTGGTGGTAATATGTGGTCTGGTCATGGTGCGGTGGTATTTGTTCCTTGTATGTGATATTATTGGTCATTTTAAAAATTGAAAAATAAATAAAAATATACCTACAATGTATTGGATATTTTAACAAATGATTAATAGGTTAGAGTAGAGTAGAGCTCGGCCAAAAGAGTCTACCGTGTCGTGGTGGCAGCTTAAAAAAATCTTTTGGCCTAAATAAAAGCTGCTGACTATATGTGTGATCTGATGATTGGAACTGTTAATGTGTGATTGGTGAGAAGTGGAGTTTTTCCAAGAGAGAGCGTTGGGGATGTGGACAGTTTGAGGGGTGGAGCCTGGGCGAAGCCTCAAGGGGGCCCCCAAAATTTTGCCAGTATGGGGCCCCGAAATTCCTAGTGGCAGCCCTGTGTATTGGCACCTCATGGGCTCTCCCAGTGGGTCATGGCACCTGCAAATCATGACAGTAAAATCTAGCACTCCTTGCCTTCTGAGCTTTGCACTGTGCTTGAAAAATATTTCCTGATTAAATGTAGGGTATTGGAGCACTCAGGAAAAAAAGGACCTCAGTTTTTTGTAAAAAAATGAAAAATCGCTGGTCAACTTTTAACCCTTATAACTTCGCAACAAAAGGTTCCCAAATTGTGCTGACGTAAATTAGACATGTGGAAAATGTAATTTATTAACTATTTTGTGTGAAATATCTCTGTGATTTAAGGGCATGAAAATTCAAAGATGGAAAATTGCGACATTTTCCAAATTCTTACTAAATTTCCATTTTTTTCACAAATAAACTCAAGTCACACAGAATAAATTTTACTACTATCATGAAGTACAATATGTCATGCGAAAACAGTGTCAGAATCACCGGGATCCATGGAAGCGTTCCAGAAATATAACCTCATAAATTCACAGTGGTCAGAATTGTAAAAATTGGCCCGGTCATTAACGTGCAAACCACCCTCGGGGGTAAAGGGTTTAAACTAGTAGCGTAGCTACGGGGGGGGGGCAGAGGGGGCGGTGGCCCCTGGCTCTGAGGGGGCCCACCCGGAGCTATGCTACTGTAGCTGTATCGGCGTGCGCAGCCGCCCGGCTCCTATAGTGCCCCTGAGCAGGCGGTGGGGGCCCTGTGCCAGCAGTGGGCCCCCCCACCTGTCATCGCAGGGTCAGCTGTATTGGCACCTAGCCAATACAGCTGACTGCACTGATGGGAGAAGGACACATACGGCAGCAGTGGCTCAGTATTGGGGTATCAGGTGCAGTAATAGGGACACATACGGCAGCAGAGGCTCAGCATTGGGGTATCAGGTGCAGTAGTAGGGACACATACGGCAGCAGTGGCTCAGTATTGGGGTATCAGGTGCAGTAATAGGGACACATACGGCAGCAATGGCTCAGTATTGGGGTATCAGGTGCAGTAATAGGGACACATACGGCAGCAGCTCAGTTTTGGGGTATCAGGTGCAGTAATAGGGGCACATATGGCAGCAGAGGCTCAGCATTAGGGTATCAGGTGCAGTAATAGCGACACATACAGCTGCAGCGGCTCAGCAATGGGGTATCAGGTACAGTAATAGGGACACATACGGCAGCAGCGGCTCAGCATTGGGGTATCAGGTGCAGTAATGGGGACACATACAGCAGCCGCGGCACAGCATTGGGGTATCAGGTGCAGTAATAGGGGGACATACGGCAGCAGCGGCTCAGCATTGGGGTATCAGGTGCAGTAATTGGGACACATACGGCAGCAGCGGCTCAGCATTGGGATATCAGCAGGATGAGGGGTTTGTGCAGGTTTGAGATACATGGTGATGGAGCTGGAATATGAGAAGGGAAACGTGTCTTTGTTGTATTTTCTGTAGCAGAGTCCTGGCTGGAGGAGTTGTCATGTTAGTCTGGGCCAGATGGAAAAGACGTGAAAAGTGAACGATTCCATCAGAAAGAACATCAGCGGTAATTCATTATCTGTAACTGTGCTGTAATCTCTTATATGTTCGGTAGGACTGGTATTATTTACCGCTGACCATATGGCGGTAATATCAATATAGATTATTTTTGGCAACAGCGCAGTCATCTGCTGAGCTTCTCTGGTTAGGGGCCCACTTAAAAGTATTGCCCCCCCCCCCGAACCATAACCCTAGCTACGCCTCTAGGTTAAATCGTCTGATGTTCAGCACTAAGTGTTCCTAGGAAAGCTCATTCCCCAATTATTGTCCTGTTTAAAGTAGTATTAATTTAAGAAAACCTTCATCTCTAGCTACAAAAACAACTGACCAGCACCTCCTAACAGAATAGAGCCGGTGTGAACAGGTACATACTGCTGTGACTGCATAACAAGGCAAACATAACAATACTTAGTAAGCGCTGAGATGTCTGCAAACATTGAATATAACATAAGGACGGCATTACTGCTACGCAGAATATTATACCAGACGCGTCTCTCCCAGGATAAAAGTCTCCAAAGGTGAAGGGCAGGTAGGATCTAGCACCAAATAAAAGCAGCCTTAGGTCTGTGTATCTATTAGTCTATTTCTATCCCTGTAGTAGAGGATACAAGTGTATACAGTGACTATTGCTCACCTGGGATCAGCAGGGAGAGGAGCAGAAGAGCTGCTGCAGCCACTGTCATTGTAGCACATTGTGAACAGCGAAAGGGAGGGATCATATAATGTAAAGCTGTAGCTTCCTCTCTCTTTTTTAGGTCCCTTAAAGGGATAATACAGATAATAGGGATAATATCCTGCCCCATCACCTCTGAATTATAGGGAGTTTTCTCATAAACCAAATTTATGGAGACACAACAAGTACATTAATGCAGGTGGTTTCCTACACAATTATCTATTGTGTGAAAAGAAAAAAAGAGAAGGACCATGCATATAATGAGGATCACCATAAAATACACATAGATATAACAAAATATAGTGAAAAAATATATTTTATTGTCCACAAAGCAGAATTAGGATACACCACACGAATATAAAAACACTTAAAAAAGGACAAAGTCCCTGAGGATCAGGTGCAAACACACAAATGATCCACACAAATACAACCACTGGCTTCTGATATTAAATAAAGACGCAATAGATATAATATATAGAAATGCTGCTAATATACCCCAGACTGAAGCAGGCAAATATAATTAATTACCACAAGGGGTTAAATTCTCTGAAAACCCCATTCTGTCCTATAAACCAAGATGGCAAGATAATGTGGTGGAACGATAGTTGCATAATACCTCAGCAGATGGAAACCCCTAAGGGTACGTGCACACGCTGCGGATTAATCCGCACGGATTTTGCAAAAACCGCAGATAAACCGCAGGTCAAAAGACCTGCGGATTATATGCGGTTTTGCCTGCGGTTTGGTCCTGCGGATTCACCATCTCCACAATGGTGGAGATAGGAACCCGCAGCGGTTTCCACAGAAAGAATTGACATGTCAATTCTTTCTGCGGTTTCAAAACCGCAGCAAATCCGCGCGGATTTTTCCGCTACGTCTACACAGCGGTTTTTTAATACCACTCATTTAAATGGTACTGTACACCGCAGCTAAAACTGCTGCGGGTCCGCAGCGGCCAAAACCGCTGCAGAAACGCAGCGGAATCCGCAGCGTGTGCACGCAGCCTAATATAACTAGAGTTCAGAGTCGCCCCCGTCATGGAAATGCAGCAATGCAGCCAAAGTGGTGTTAGATAAGACCTCTTTCACACTTCAGTTTTTTACAATCAGTCACAATCCGCCAGGTTTTGAAAAAAACGGATCTTCAATTTTCTTTTGAGGATCCGTTTTTTTTCCCCATTGACTTCCATTAATGGCGGATTGTGACGGATTGCTGTCCGTTGCAACCTGTTTTTTTTGAGGATCCGCCAAAAGTTGCTGTCCGTCACCATCCTCAAAGATTTGAAAACGGAGCTTGCAACGTTTTTTTCTCTGGCGGATCCTCCAGACACTCATTTAACCCGAATCTCTCTCTCTCTCTCCTCTTCCCGGCCAGCGATTCCTTTAAATTTCCTCATTTTCAGGATCCGTCTGAAAACGGATCCTGTGGCATGCGTTCACATCAGTTGAGAACGGATCCGCTTGTCTGACCTTTTGGCGGATTTGAACTGATGCAAAAAACTGAAATGTGAAAGAGGCCTAACCCACGCGTTCCGACACTCAAAGGTGTCTTTTTCAAGGTGAGTGTATCTGTATACTGCTCTGAGCAGCTATTTAAGCACAAATTATTAGCGGTAAAGTCTAACCAGCTGGCGGCCAAATGGCAGAGGAGCAGAGAGACATATGACGCGCCGTGTGTCACCCGGAAGTGCTCCCTGGTTGAGGTCAGAGACCACAATACGTCCACTCACTAAGTGAGACCAAAGCCTCCAATGTGCCTGCGCACCTACAGAATCTCCCGGGAGACATAGATAGATCACATACATGCGCAGTAGCTCAATCCTGATTAGCGGGCTGTTCTATATTCACGTATGCATATACATGATTGAATGCGCATATGCAAAGGAAATAATTCTTACATATATCAAAAAATAGCGCCGCTGTGATTAGTATAGATATAGAGAGCCCCACTCGTTAGATACAAGCAAAACCTAAGGCCCGCATTGTCCCCTAGAAATCGCCTATGTGGTTCTTGAGTGCGCAATAGTGCTTATATAAGCAATAATACACCTATAATTGAAAGATTCAAATAAGTAAGCGTCACACCACATATTATACTATTGATGTTAGTGTATAAGCACATACCCCAAATATGTATTGCCAACTATAAAAATTCACACCTAGTTTGGAAATACATGTCTAAATAGATAAATTAGCGTCTATACACAAAAACATTGATGGTTGAACACAAAATGAGGTGTCCATATTTGTGCAAAGCAATCACCAAGGCAATACTGTGCCATTATTAATATATACAGTTGTGGCCAAAAGTATTGACACCCCTGCCATTTTGACAGATAATACTCAGTTTCTTCCTGAAAATGATTGCAAACGCAAATTCTTTGGTATTATTATCTTCATTTAATTTGTCTTAAATGAAAAAACACAAAAGAGAATGAAGCAAAAAGCAAAACATTGATCATTTCACACAAAGCTCCAAAAATGGGCCAGACAAAAGTATTGGCACCCTCAGCCTAATACTTGGTTGCACAACCTTTAGCCAAAATAACTGCGACCAACCGCTTCCGGTAACCATCAATGAGTTTCTTACAATGCTCTACTGGAATTTTAGACCATTCTTCTTTGGCAAACTGCTCCAGGTCCCTGATATTAGAAGGGTGCCTTCTCCAAACTGCCATTTTTAGATCTCTCCACAGGTGTTCTATGGGATTCAGGTCTGGACTCATTGCTGGCCACCTTAGAAGTCTCCAGTGCTTTCTCTCAAACCATTTTCTAGTGCTTTTTGAAGTGTGTTTTGGGTCATTGTCCTGCTGGAAGACCCATGACCTCTGAGGGAGACCCAGCTTTCTCACACTGGGCCCTACATTATGCAGCAAAATTTGTTGGTTGTCTTCAGACTTCATAATGCCATGCACACGGTCAAGCAGTCCAGTGCCAGAGGCAGCAAAGCAACCCCAAAACATCAGGGAACCTTGTATTGCCAACTGTTTAGCAATAAGGTTCGGATACGGCTTTAAAGAAGACACCACAGTGTCAGCGAGAAGGAAACACTCTGGTCTTGTCATCACAGAAACCGTGCACCCACAATGGCTTCTGGAAATGTCCCTACCTCACTGACACAGGGTCCACCTTTTTATACACAATCCTCCCCTATTACATCTGTGCAGTATGTTTAGGCTGCATCAGAATCTTGAAATTGCACAGTTGGTTGTTGCCTTGATAACAGCATAAGACTTCAAGGTTTGTTTGTTATAGACTACTATAATCTTAAAGTTTGTTTACACCAACCCAAGATCTGTTTGCCATTGGTATGTCTCTTAATAATAGCACAATGCTTGAAGGTTGTTTGCTACTAATTACAACCCAAGATCTGTTTTTCTCTGGTCAACTTGTCAAAGTTGTCTATCACTGTTCAAAGTTCAACATATGTTGCTTGTTACAAAGTTAACTCTTCATGATCATGGCATAACGCTCTAAGATGATAGCATATGATCAGCATGACTTCCATAATCACCTATTCTGAAAACTGGATACCTATCGTAACCCAGGCACACACTCATACTTGTCTCATTTGTATCAAAATCGGTCCTTGATTATTGAGGTCATGCATGACCATTGCTACATTTTGGTCTCCCTTGTAGAATTCCCATCAACCACCCCCCAATTGGCAGGATATAGAAAAGTGAAAGTATTCAGAATCTATCACTGTTTGAAAAAGCAAATATCACAGTGGTCACTTGTGTGCAAATCAGGATAATGAATCTTTGAAACACATAGCTTCAAAGACCACAGAACAATTCCTTGTCTTACGGTATTAATACAGAGCAAACGTTTTGTGGCTCAGTATTAAAGTTCAGCATTAATGATATTACACCATAGTATATTGCAACATATAGTGTTTGAATTCAAACAACCATATTTCATATTTGCAGCACATTCCACCCTTTGTCTAGAGACCACACTATATCAAAGCATATAAGCAATATATTACAATATGTAGGCTATAAGATATCCATATTTTTATTAGCACCACAAACCTCCACCATGTTTGACTGTAGGAACCGTGTTTTTTTTCTTTGAATGCCTCTTTTTTTCTCCTGTAAACTCTATGCTGATGCTTTTGCCCAAAAAGCTCTACTTTTGTCTCATCTGACCAGAGAACATTCTTCCAAAACATTTTAGGCTTTTTCAGGTAAGTTTTGGCAAACTCCAGCCTGGCTTTTTTATGTCTCGGGGTAAGAAGTGGGGTCTTCCTGGGTCTCCTACCATACAGTCCCTTTTCATTCAGATGCCGACGGATAGTACGGGTTGACACTGTTGTACCCTTGGATTGCAGGGCAGCTTGAACTTGTTTGGATGTTAGTCGAGGTTCTTTATCCAACATCCACACAATCTTGTGTTGAAATCTCTTGTCAATTTTTCTTTTCCGTCCATATCTAGGGAGGTTAGCCACAGTGCCATGGGCTTTAAACTTCTTGATGACACTGCGCACGGTAGACACAGGAACATTCAGGTCTTTGGAGATGGACTTGTAGCCTTGAGATTGCTCATGCTTCCTCACAATTTGGTTTCTCAAGTCCTCAGACAGTTCTTTGGTCTTCTTTCTTTTCTCCATGCTCAATGTGGTACACACAAGGACACAGGACAGAGGTTGAGTCAACTTTAATCCATGTCAACTGGCTGCAAGTGTGATTTAGTTATTGCCAACACCTGTTAGGTGCCACAGGTAAGTTACAGGTGCTGTTAATTACACAAATTAGAGAAGCATCACATGATTTTTCGAACAGGCCAATACTTTTGTCCACCCTCTTTTTTATGTTTGGTGTGGAATTATATCCAATTTGGCTTTAGGACAATTCTTTTTGTGTTTTTTTCATTTAAGACAAATTAAATGAAGATAATAATACCAAAGAATTTGTGTTTGCAATCATTTTCAGGAAGAAACTGATAACCTTGGCCTGATCATGAGGATTTTGTTCAAAAAAGTGCCACACTGCACTCTTCCTACTTTGGCAGACATTTTGCGGCCTAGCACGCTGTGATCTTTTGACCCTCTGGACAAGCTGTCCAGCAACTCTTTTGATGTTTGGAACCTGTCTTTGGAGTGCTCCGGGCCTGCCAGATAACAGCTGTTGCGATGTCGATGTCTGCTGTGGATGCTCCTCATCTGAGCTATTGGAAGCAGCACCCTCTTCCCCCAATGGATGCCAATCTGGGTCAACAACTGGGTCATCCATCACCTCCTCTTCTATGTCATGTGCACCTTCCTCTGTGTCACCGTGTATGGTGGTATAGTGTGCGGGAAGGGGCACCTGAGTCTCATCAGGGTCAGAATCTTGCTCTGTACACTGCGAGGACAATGTAGTGCTCTGAGTGAATGTACCAGCAGAATCATCCATCAGCGGCTGTGCATCAGTGCACTCCATGTCAGATTCATCTTGGCCTGGGTAATTCACCATTTCACTTGATAATCCAGGCATGGTATGTGAAAACAGCTCCATGGAGTAATCAGTAGTATGGCCTGCGTCATCCTTCAATCTTGGTTGGGGTGAAGGACACAAGGAAAGGTGTGGTTCATGAACATGAGCCTCCAATGACGACTCAGTGCTTTTACTTTTTACAACTGAAGAAGAGGAGGCGATAGAGCTGGAGGCTGAGTCAGCAATGTAAGACAAAACTTTTTCCTGATGCTCTGGCATTAAAAGCGGTTTGCCAACTCCTAGAAAACTAAGCGTTCGAGGCCTTATGTAGCCAGACGATGATGCAGGGTCAGCACCGCCTGCATTCGGTCCTATTTTGCTCTTGCCACTACCATCAGATCCACCACCAACACCATCATTACCAGCTGCCAACCCCCGCCCAATTCCACGGCCTCTTCCACCAGCCTTCCTCATTTTTGGTAGAAATGTAGACAAAATCCAACAAACTACCGTATTTTTCGCTTTATAAGACGCACTTTTGTTCCCCCAAATTTTGGGGGGAAAGTAGGGGGTGCGTCTTATAATCCGAATATACGGGGGAGGGGGGTGTGTATATATATATATATATATATATATACACATACATATACTGCAGGGTCCAGGGGAGGTGGGGGCAGCTTTGGAGCGGTGCTGTGAGCTGGTAAAAGCTGCCGGAGGGAGCCTTTGATCTCCTGCTCCCGCTCATATAATATGCACTGCCGCTGTCCATCACCATGGTGCTGAAACCGCACCACGGTGACTGGCTGGGGGAGAGGCGCATATTATAGCTGCCTGCGCCCTCCTTTGATTGCACATGTTCCCATGTGTTAGATATCGCCCCCATGCTGCTGCCCATAGTAAAATAAAAAACTCTTTCCTTACCTCCTCCAGCGCTGATCTCCCAGTGTCTCTGCTGCCGCTGTCATCAGGCACGCAGAGGTGATATCACTCTGCTGTGCTGATCACATGACCGGCACTGAGAACCAGGAAGTGGAGGAGGAGCTCAACCACACTGAGGGAGACACGAGGAGGGACAGCGCTGAAAAGGTAAGGAAAGAGTTTATTTTACTAAAAGCAGCAGCATGGAGGCGATATCTAACACAGGGGGCCGTGTGCCAGCCACAGGGGGCCAGTGTGTCAGCCACAGGGGGCCAGTGTGTCAGCCACAGGGGGCCGGTGTGTCAGCCACAGGGGGCCGGTGTGTCAGCCACAGGGGGCCGGTGTGTCAGCCACAGGGGGCCGGTGTGCCAGCCACAGGGGGCCGGTGTGTCAGCCACAGGGGGCCGTGTGTCAGCCACAGGGGGCCGTGTGTCAGCCACAGGGGGCCGGTGTGTCAGCCACAGGGGGCCGGTGTGCCAGCCACAGGGGGCCGGTGTGTCAGCCACAGGGGGCCGTGTGTCAGCCACAGGGGGCCGTGTTTCAGCCACAGGGGGCCGTGTTTCAGCTACAGGGGGCCAGTGTGCCAGCCACAGGGGGCCAGTGTGCCAGCCACAGGGGGCCGTGTGTCAGCCACAGGGGGCCAGTGTGTCAGCCACAGGGGGCCGTGTGTCAGCCACAGGGGGCCAGTGTGCCAGCCACAGGGGGCCGTGTGTCAGCCACAGGGGGCCGTGTGTCAGCCACAGGGGGCCAGTGTGCCAGCCACAGGGGGCCAGTGTGCCAGCCACAGGGGGCCGTGTTTCAGCCACAGGGGGCCGTGTTTCAGCCACAGGGGGCCCGTGTGCCAGCCACAGGGGGCCCGTGTGCCAGCCACAGGGGGCCCGTGTGCCAGCACAAGGGGGCTATATTCAATATAAGATGGCCATATCCAGATTAAGGGGGCTAATTTTAGGATGGGGGGGCTATGAGGGACATATACCCTATATGATTTGTTAGATGGACACTGGCATTATAAGACGGACCCCATTTATTAAAAAATTCTCTATTCCTTCACCACATTTGGGGGTGCGTCTTATAATCAGGTGCGTATTATAAAGCGAAAAATACGGTATATAGTAATGTAAAACAAGGTACAAGGTGTCTATAGGACAGGGGAGATTTTGAATTTCTGCACACACTTTTGGACACTGGACACTTTTGGATTGTGTGAGGCCCACTGATATCTGAGCGCTATGTGACAGGCTCGATGGCACTGCTGTGACAAAAGTGACTAGAGGTTAAGGGAGATTTTGAATCTCTGCACACACTTTTGGACACTGGACACTTTTGGATTGTGTGAGGCCCACTGATATCTGAGCGCTATGTGACAGGCTCGATGGCACTGCTGTGACAAAAGTGACTAGAGGTTAAGGGAGATTTTGAATTTCTGCACACACTTGTGGACAGTGGACACTTTTGGATTGTGTGAGGCCCACTGATATCTGAGGGCTATGTGACAGGCTCGATGGCACTGCTGTGACAAAAGTGACTAGAGGATAAGGGAGATTTTGAATCTCTGCACACACTTTTGGACACTGGACACTTTTGGATTGTGTGAGGCCCAATGAATATCTGAGCGCTATGTGACAGGCTCGATGGCACAGCTGTGACAAAAGTAACTAGAGGATAAGGGAGATTTTGAATCTCTGCACACTTTTGGACACTGGACACTTTTGGATTGTGTGAGGCCCACTGATATCTGAGCGCTATGTGACAGGCTCGATGGCACTGCTGTGACAAAAGTGACTAGAGTATATGTGAGATTTTGAATTTCTGCACACACTTGTGGACAGTGGACACTTTTGGATTGTGTGAGGCCCACTGATATCTGAGCGCTATGTGACAGGCTCGATGGCACTGCTGTGACAAAAGTGAATAGAGGATAAGGGAGATTTTGAATCTCTGCACACACTTTTGGACACTGGACACTTTTGGATTGTGTGAGGCCCACTGATATCTGAGGGCTATGTGACAGGCTCGATGGCACTGCTGTGACAAAAGTGACTAGAGGATAAGGGAGATTTTGAATCTCTGCACACACTTTTGGACACTAGACACTTTTGGATTGTGTGAGGCCCACTGATATCTGAGCGCTATGTGACAGGCTCGATGGCACTGCTGTGACAAAAGTGACTAGAGGATAAGGGAGATTTTGAATCTCTGCACACACTTGTGGACAGTGGACACTTTTGGATTGTGTGAGGCCCACTGATATCTGAGCGCTATGTGACAGGCTCGATGGCACAGCTGTGACAAAAGTGACTAGAGGATAAGGGAGATTTTGAATCTCTGCACACACTTTTGGACACTGGACACTTTTGGATTGTGTGAGGCCCACTGAATATCTGAGCGCTATGTGACAGGCTCGATGGCAAAGCTGTGACAAAAGTAACTAGAGGATAAGGGAGATTTTGAATCTCTGCACACACTTTTGGACACTGGACACTTTTGGATTGTGTGAGGCCCACTGATATCTGAGCTCTATGTGACAGGCTCGATGGCACTGCTGTGACAAAAGTGACTAGAGGATAAGGGAGATTTTGAATTTCTGCACACACTTGTGGACAGTGGACACTTTTGGATTGTGTGAGGCCCACTGATATCTGAGCGCTATGTGACAGGCTCGATGGCACTGCTGTGACAAAAGTGACTAGAGGATAAGGGAGATTTTGAATCTCTGCACACACTTTTGGACACTGGACACTTTTGGATTGTGTGAGGCCCACTGATATCTGAGCGCTATGTGACAGGCTCGATGGCACTGCTGTGACAAAAGTGACTAGAGGATAAGGGAGATTTTGAATTTCTGCACACACTTGTGGACAGTGGACACTTTTGGATTGTGTGAGGCCCACTGATATCTGAGCGCTATGTGACAGGCTCGATGGCACAGCTGTGACAAAAGTGACTAGAGGATAAGGGAGATTTTGAATCTCTGCACACACTTTTGGACACTGGACACTTTTGGATTGTGTGAGGCCCAATGAATATCTGAGCGCTATGTGACAGGCTCGATGGCACAGCTGTGACAAAAGTGACTAGAGGATAAGGGAGATTTTGAAACTCTGCACACACTTTTGGACACTGGACACTTTTGGATTGTGTGAGGCCCACTGATATCTGAGCGCTATGTGACAGGCTCGATGGCACTGCTGTGACAAAAGTGACTAGAGGATAAGGGAGATTTTGAATTTCTGCACACACTTGTGGACAGTGGACACTTTTGGATTGTGTGAGGCCCACTGATATCTGAGCGCTATGTGACAGGCTCGATGGCACTGCTGTGACAAAAGTGACTAGAGGATAAGGGAGATTTTGAATTTCTGCACACACTTGTGGACTGTGGACACTTTTGGATTGTGTGAGGCCCACTGATATCTGAGCGCTATGTGACAGGCTCGATTGCACTGCTGTGACAAAAGTGACTAGAGGATAAGGGAGATTTTGAATTTCTGCACACACTTGTGGACAGTGGACACTTTTGGATTGTGTGAGGCCCACTGATATCTGAGCGCTATGTGACAGGCTCGATGGCACTGCTGTGACAAAAGTGACTAGAGGATAAGGGAGATTTTGAATCTCTGCACACACTTTTGGACACTGGACACTTTTGGATTGTGTGAGGCCCACTGATATCTGAGCGCTATGTGACAGGCTCGATGGCACAGCTGTGACAAAAGTGACTAGAGGATAAGGGAGATTTTGAATGTCTGCACACACTTTTGGACACTGGACACTTTTGGATTGTGTGAGGCCCACTGATATCTGAGCGCTATGTGACAGGCTCGATGGCACAGCTGTGACAAAAGTGACTAGAGGATAAGGGAGATTGGATTGCTTTTAAAAAAGCAGTTTGCGGAGCAGTGGGTAAACAGCAATGCCAGCCTGTCAGGAAGCCTTAAAAGGCAGCCCAACAACCAACACCACTGATACACCACTATATAGCCTCCCCTTGCACTGCACACACAGTGACTGGTGTGTTGTGCAGGCCAAATTGCTAGCAGCAGAAGCAGTTTTTTTTTCTTCTCAGCAGGACAAAAAAAAAAAAATTGGGATTGCTTTTAAAAAAGCAGTTTGCGGAGCAGTGGGTAAACAGCAATGCCAGCCTGTCAGGAAGCCTTAAAAGGCAGCCCATCAACCAACACCACTGATACACCACTATATAGTCTCCCCTTGCACTGCACACACAGTGACTGGTGTGTTGTGCAGGCCAAATCGCTAGCAGCAGAAGCAGTTTTTTTGTCTTCTTCCCTGCCTAACGCTCTCCCTACAGAATCAGCAGCAACCTCTCCCTATACTAAGATCGGCAGAAGTAAGATGGCGGTCGGCGTGCACGCCCTTTTATACCCCCTGTGACGCCCACCAAAGCAAGCCAATCACTTGCATGCCCTTCTGAAAGATGGTGTTGACCCGTGCCTATGTCATCACGTTGCCCACAGTGTCCGTGGATCCTGATTGGCTGAAAAAGAGCGCAAAACAAACTTTTGAAACGCGACTTTGGCGCGTAAGTCGCCGACCTCGTGGCCGACCTCATCCTAGGGTCGGGTTTCGTGTCATGAAACCCGACTTTGCCAAAAGTCGGCGACTTTTGAATTTTTTCGACCCGTTTCGCTCAACTCTAGAATACAGGCCACTGTATAAAAATAAGCTGAACTTTACTGATGGAACTGGTGAAATTTTATGTCCGGTGTAATTACAAAATTAGGTGAACTTCGCCATCTAGTGGATTTCTTAGGCATTTATTGCCATTCAAAAAAACTGCATCTGGAATTCATTTTTTGGAGAAGTTTTTATTTTCCTGATGCTGTTTAAAAAATTATGGAAAGAGTTTTTTTAAAAAAATAAATCAGAGCGTGAATTAGATTTCTGAAATCTCAGTTTTTACTCGTACAGTAAAAAAAGTGCAGCAAAAATGGGTAAATGTACTGTTATAGCCTATGACCCTGATTCATTAAAGCGTTTATTTGTAAGAAGCTTTTTTGTGCAACATGAAGCTGGGCAAAATTTTTGCAACTTTTGACATTCTCACTCTATTTTTTCACAGTTCTAAAAAATTGGGTGGAGTTTGGGCCTGGCGACTCCCGCTTGTCAAATTCAATAATAAGCAATGGCGTTTCTTACACCAGTCTGACTGGTGAGGGTTTGTAATGAATATATAAAGTGCTCTCAGTGAGAGAAACAAAATAGGAATCTTGTGGGTATGATACGTTTTAATGGCTAATAATAGTGAATGATGTTACAAAGCAAGCTTTTGAGACTACTGTCTTTCACGATGGCCTTCCGGGTAGCCGAGATCCCTGGATGTCCACCCAGAACTGAGTTATGGAACTTCCGGAGGACCTTGAGGCGAAACTGAGCTGGTACGAAAAGTTTATCCACCGGCTTAGCCGGAGGTGCAAGAGACTGGGCTTCCCGAATCTCCCATTCCAACATATTAGAAATACCTGCCACCACCACCCCAGGCTGAAGAATGGAGGATGGAGGTTCGGGGGGGGAAACCGGATCTAGACTGCGTGACAAGGCATCAGCTCTGACATTTTTGGATCCTGGCCAAAAAGTGATAGAGAAGTGGAATCGTGAAAAAAAAGTGACCATCTAGCCTGTCTAGGAGTCAACCTTTTAGCTAATTCGATGTAAGCTAGGTTCTTATGGTCCGTAATTACGGTTATAGGATGGACAGCCCCCTCCAAAAAATGCCTCCATTCTTCAAAGGCCAACTTTACGGCCAGAAGTTCTCGATTCCCAACATCATAGTTTATCTCCGCAGGGGAGAATTTCTTTGAGAAAAAGGCGTAAGGTCTCAAATTAGTCAAAGTAGCGGGTCCCTGGGACAGTACCACCCCCACCCCCACCTCTGAGGCGTCCACCTCAACAATAAATGGTTCAGATGGGTCCCGTTTTTTTTAAAAACTGAAACGCCACTATCGCCGCGGCTGACCAATTCTTGATATCGGCCCCCTTTTGAGTCATGTCTGGGAGGGGTTTAACCATCTGTGAGAACCCCCTTATAAATTTGCGATAATAATTGGCGAATCCTAGGAAACTCTGCAGAGCCTTCAAATCACAAGGTTGAACCCAATCGACAATGGCCTGCACCTTATTAGGATCTATGCAATACCACTCAGCAGACACAATGAATCCCAGAAAAGACAGTTCCTGAACAAAAAATAAACATTTCTCCAGTTTAGCAAATAGACAGTTCTCCCGAAGCCTTTGGAGAACTGCCTGAATATGGCCAATGTGAGCCTGTTTATCAGGTGAGTAGATCAGTATGTCATCCAAAATGACCACCATAAAACATCCAATAAAATCAGAGAACATGTGATTTATGAAATTTTGGAAGACCACTGGAGCATTGGTCAGACCGAAAGGCATGACCAAATTTTCAAACAACCCTTCAGTAGTGAGAAAGCAGTTTTCCACTCATTTCCTTCCCGAACTCGGATAAGGTTATACGCTCACCGTAGATCTAATTTAGAAAACCACTTAGCTCCGGACAACTGGTTGTACAAATCAGGAATAAGTGGGAGGGCATATGTATTTCTCACAGTTAACTTATTTAATTCTCGAAAGTCGAGTCATGGGCTTAAACCACCGTCTTTTTTCTTTACAAAAAAGAACCCCGCCGCCATGGGAGAGACAGAAGGACGAATGTGTCCCTTACGGAGACTCTCGGAAATGTATTCCCTCATAGCAGCCCGTTCGGGACCCGAAAGGTTATACAAGCGGGCCTTGGGCAATTTAGCACCTGGAACCAGGTCAATGGCACAATCAAATGGGCGGTGTGGTGGTAAAACTTCAGCCTCTTTTTTGGAGAAAGCGTCCGTATAGTCTTTTAGGTACTCCGGAATACCTTCCAGACCAACACACGACACAAACACAGTAGCAAGACATTTTTCTGAACAATAGGGACCCCATTTAAGAATGTCACCGGATTATGTAATTGTAACCAGGGGAACCCCAAAACCAGTCCCGCAGGCAGGTTGTCCATAACATAGCATGAAATATGTTCCTGGCGCAAGGAACTCAATTTAAGGAGAAACTCCTCTGTACGAAATATAATGTCATTCTTAGCCAGTGGTGTTTTGTCAATGGCAACAACGTGGATAGGAGTCTCCAGCCTAACTGTCCCTAACTTACACCTGGACACCAAATCAGAGTCAATAAAGTTCAATGACGATCCGCAATCCACAAAGGCAGAAGTGGATGTGGAGACACTCCCACAACAAAGTTCCACTTGCAACAACATTTTTGAAAATGGAGAAAAAGGTACCTGAGAGCCTGGGTGACCTCCACGACAATCACCCAGGTTCAGTCGCTTGTTGGTCAGTGGACAGGAGGGGCAATCCTTTTTCCAATGTCCAGAATCGCCACAGTGAAAACAGCATTTTCCCAAGCGCCATTGTCTCCTTTCTTTCTCTTTGAGGTCGACGGTTCCCATCTCCATGGTTTCGAATGTAGGACTGGCTCCCCTTCCTTGGGAGAATAACGGGGTCTCAATCCACATCATTCCCCTCGCCTATAGCCTGCGATCCATTCGGACGGCTTGTGTCATAGCCTCCTACAGGGAATCAGGCGGAGGGTGGAGAGCCAGGGCATCTTTCAAATGTTCAGACAGGCCTCTATGGAACAAGCCCCAGAGGGCAGCATCATTCCAGCAGACCTCAGCAGCCCAGCGTCTGAACTCTGAGCAAAACCACTCGGCTGAGTGCTTCCCCTGGCACACACTCATCATCCTGTTCTCAGCCATACGCATCTGATCAGGCTCACCATAAATATGCCCCAGGGCCTCAAAAAATGCATCCACAGTCATACGCTCAGGGGCAGTGGTCGGAAGGGAGAAAGCCCAAGCCTGGGGGGCTCCTCTTAGCAGAGACATAATGACCCCCACTCTCTGACATTCATCCCCAGAAGAGTGTGGTCTCAATGAAAAAAAAAGCTTACAGCCCTCCTTGAACACTTTGAATTCCTGTTTATCTCCAGAAAAGGTATCTGGTAACTTAACCGGAAACTCAGGGGAAATTAATGTAACATCCCGAGCCCCCAATGATAAAAACCCCCTGCACAGTGTCAGCGATCAGCTGCTGAGACTGAGCCAGGGCTAGTTGTTCCCCCAGGAGTCTCTGAGACATCTGAGTCAGGTGTGTTGTGAGTTCATTTTCCCCTTCACCATTGAGGTCTGTTGAACTCCCTCTTCTGGTGAAGGAAGGTAGTGAGGCTGATTACCAAGCACCTGGGCAGGATGATGATGACTGGGTGACGGGAATTGCTGACTGGATATAAGGCAGCCGACGCCCTTCTGCCTTGCTGGTGATCTCTCTGAGGGATTCTAGGAGACCAGTCTGATTCCTGCTCCTCAAAAGCTAAGTTTTCTGCTCTACTTTTTGCATTTGTGTTTTGGTTTTGTTTTGCATTGTTTTCCTTGATTTCTGCCATTCCCTGCTGGGGTGAGCTGAATTCCTTTTTGTACTGATATACTCTTTTTGAAGCCTAGCGTCTTCAGTGCTTTTTTCCCTATCAGCTGTTGGCTCTTGTTTTTGATAGGGTTTTGGCTTATTACAGACAGCAGCTTTTCTATCCTGTCCTATCTAGTTAGCTTGGGCCCCATCATTTGCTCAGCCTATCTTTCTATCTGTGTGAGTGTTTTTTCATCTTGCTTCACAGTCATTATATGTTGGGGGCGGCCTATTGCTTTGGGGTCTGCTCTGGGGCAGTTTAGATTTCCCTTTCTGCTTTAGGCTATGTAGTTCTCCGGCTGTGATCGAGGGGTCTACCGTAGAAACCCCCCACGGCTACTGCTAGTTGTTGTTGATAGGTTCAGGGGTCTGTAATCCGATAGCTGCCAACTTCTCTGGTTTTCTGGACTTAGCTAGTATTTCTGTTTTTGCCTCCTACGGTGACTCATTCATAACAGAATCACCAGCCATACCGCAGATCCTAGGGTACTCAATAGCAGGAAAGAATTGTAAAATAATAAAAAAAAAGGGTGTATATTTTTTCCTCTATATCTTTGAGGACATAGGGGGAATTTTTTTTTTCTCTCAATGGAGATAAAGCAATTGTCTGATCGTGTGGAGCAGCTCGCTGTGGAAGTGCGGGGAATTTCCGCCTACCTTGCTCATTCACATGCTGCTGAACCAAAGATCCCAACTCCTGATGTGCTTTTTGGGGATCGGTCTAAATTTTTGAATTTCAAAAATAATTGTAAATTATTTTTTGCCTTGAAGCCTAACTCGTCAGGGAGCTCCACGCAGCAGGTTAAAATTGTCATCCCTTTGCTGCGTGGCGATCCCCAGGATTGGGCATTTTCTTTGAAACCAGATGATCCTATTCTGACTAATGTGAACGCATTTTTTCAAGCCTTGGGGTTGTTGTATGACGAACCTAATGCTATTGATCAGGCTGATTCAAAGAAGGAATATTTTTGGATTAAACGTGCGCTGCCAGACCATCACTCCTCACAAGTTGTGTGCTTTAAAACATTTAATTCCCAACGCGTTTCAAAGTTAAAAACGTCTTCCTCAGGGGATGACGTGTACCTCAGGTTAGGTACACGTCATCCCCTGAGGAAGAAGTTTTTAACTTTGAAACGCGTTGGGAATTAAATGTTTTAAAGCACACAACTTGTGAGGAGTGATGGTCTGGCAGCGCACGTTTAATCCAAAAATATTCCTTCTTTGAATCTGATGATTTATGGCCACGGCGTGGTCATTTGGATGTGCAGCAGGCTGACTTTGTTCCTTGATGCCTAATACTCTCCTACACAGGGTGAGTATAACTTATTGTTGTATATTCTCATTTTCTCGGGTAAGACCCTATTGCGCTCTTTTTCTTTCAGTTTTCATTATTGATCAGGCTGAAAAGACCCTGTTGGCATTGAGCCAGGGTCGAGATTCTGCAGAATTGTACTGTCAAAAATTCCGAAAGTGGGCGGTCCTTACTACCTGGAATGATAATGCTTTGGCAGCTCTCTTTCGGAAGGGTTTGTCAGAAGCCGTAAAAGATACTATGGTGGGATTTCCTGTTCCCTCTGGTCTTGACGATTCTATGTCATTAGTCATTCAGGTTGATCGGCGTTTACGTGAACGCAGGACTGCACGAGAGGTGTTGCCACCTGTTGAACAAATGTCTGAACCTATGCAATGTGATAGAGTTTTGTCCAGGGAGCAACGTCAGGAGTTCAGAAGGCGTAATAAGCTGTGTTTTTTTTGTGGAGATGCCTCGCATATTATTTGTCTGTCCTAAATGAGAGAAACATTTTGCACACACGTTTTCTGTGGGTGGTGTTCAACCTAAGTTTCTTCTGGTAATTACTCTGATCTGCGCCCTGTCCACATTTTCCGCCAAGGCTTTTGTGGATTCGGGAGCAGCCCTGAACCTAATGGACTTGGATTTTGCTAAACGTTGTGGATTTTCTATGACACCTCTGCGGACGCCTATCCCTTTGAGGGGGATTGATGCTACTCCTTTGGCTAAAAATAAACCTCAGTTTTGGACCCAGGTGGTAATGCGGGTCGCCCCAGACCATCAAGAAAATTGCAGATTTTTGGTGTTGTATAATTTGCATGATACCATTGTTCTGGGGTTTCCCTGGTTGCAAATTCATAATCCAGTTTTGGATTGGAAATCTGTGTCTGTGGTGAGTTGGGGTTGTCTGTGTGCCCTTAGTGAGGCTCCGGTTTTTTCCACCTCTCCTCAGTCGCATGATGTTCCTGACTATTTGGCGGATTTTTATGATGTATTTAGTGAGAATGAGTCTGCGTCTTTGCCTCCTCATAGGAGTTATGACTGTGCAATTGAACTGAGCCCGGGGTGTAAATTTCCCAAGGGTCGGCTCTTCAATTTATCTGTACCCATGCACGAGGCTATGCGATCCTATATTAAAGAGGCATTGGAGAAGGGTCATATTAGACCATCCTCTTCACCATTAGGTGCTGGTTTTTTTTTCGTGCCCAAAAAGGATGGTTCATTAAGGCCTTGTATTGATTATCATGCCCTCAACAAAATTACTATTAAATATCAGTATCCGATACCCCTGATTTCGGATCTATTCTCCAGAGTTAAAGGTGCTTGCTTGTTTACCAAGCTTGACCTCAGGGGGGCGTATAATCTTATCCGCATTAAGCATGGGGATGAATGGAAGATGGCGTTTAATACTCCGGAGGGACATTTTGAGTACCTGGTGATGCCTTTTGGGCTCACTAATGCCCCTTCTGTCTTCCAGTGCTTCATGAACGATATTTTCCGAGACTTTGTGGATAAATTTTTGATTATCTATCTGGATGATATTTTGATCTTCTCCAAGGATTGGGATTCTCATGTGGAACATGTTCGGACTGTGTTCCGGATCTTGAGGGAGAATTCCCTGTATGTCAAAGGATCGAAATGCCTTTTTGGGGTACAGAGGATTTTTTTTTGGGATTTATTTTGTCTCCGTCAACTATTGAAATGGACCCAGCCAAGGTACAGGCCATTTATGATTGGGTTCAGCCCACTTCTTTGAAGGCCCTCCAGAAGTTTTTGGGTTTTGCTAATTTTTATCGGAAATTTATAGCAAAATTTTCTAGTGTTGCCAAGCCATTGACTGATCTGACTAAGAAGGGTGCTGATGTGTTGAATTGGTCTCCGGAGGCTGTTTCTTCCTTTCAGGAGCTGAAGCGCAGATTCACATCTGCGCCGGTTTTGTGGCAACCTCATGTCTCACTCCCGTTCCAGGTAGAGGTGGACGCTTCTGAGATTGATGCAGGAGCTGTTTTGTCCCAAAAGGATCCTGTAACATCTAAAATAAATCCCTGTGCTCTCTTTTCCCGAAAGTTCTCTCCATCTGAACGTAACTATGATGTGGGGAATCGGGAACTGTTAGCCATGAAATGGGCATTTGAGGAGTGGAGACATTGGTTGGAGGGAGCTAAACATCAAGTCGTGGTCCTCACTGACCACAAGAATTTGATTTACCTGGAGTCGGCCAAACGCTTGAACCCTAGACAGGCTAGGTGGGCCTTGTTTTTCACACGTTTTGATTTTGTGGTCTCTTTTCTTCCTGGCACTAAAAATGTCAAGGCTGACGCTCTCTCTAGGAACTTCTTTGCTGATTCTCCTGTGGTGACCAAGCCTGCTACCATCTTAGGCGAAGGGGTAGTTCTTTCTGCCATCTCGCCCGATTTGAGACGTGCTCTGGAAGAGTTCCAGGAGGACAAACCTGAGCGTTGTCCCAGTGGAAAGTTGTATGTTCCTGACCAGTGGAAGAAGAGAGTGATGTCTGAAGTTCATTGCTCTGCATTGGCTAGTCATCCAGGTATTTTTGGTACTAGAGATCTGGTGAGTCGGTCTTTTTGGTGGCCCGCCTTGTCTCGTGATGTCAGGAATTTTGTGCAGTCCTGTGGGACTTGCTCCCGGTCTAAACCTTGTTCTCGCTCTAGTGGGTTGTTGATGCGTTTGCCGGTTCCCAGGAGGCCATGGACCCATATTTCAATGGATTTCATCTCTGATATGCCTGTCTCTCAGAGAATGACTGTTATTTGGGTGATTTGTGATAGGTTCTCTAAGATGGTTCATCTTGTACCACTCCCTAAGTTGCCATCTTCCTCTGAGTTGGTGCCCCTGTTTTTGCAACAGGTGGTTCGCTTGCACGGGATTCCTGAGAACATTGTATCTGACAGAGGAGTTCAGTTTGTGTCTAGATTTTGGAGGACTTTCTGTTCCAAGCTGGGAATTCAGTTGTCCTTCTCCTCTGCTTTTCACCCTCAGACCAATGGGCAGACGGAGAGAACAAACCAGACCTTGGAGTCGTATTTGAGATGTTTTATTTCCGCTGATCAGGATGATTGGGTTTCATTTTTGCCCTTGGCCGAATTTGCTTTAAATAATAGAGCTAGTTCTGCCACTTTGATGTCACCTTTTTTTTGTAACTTTGGGTTTCATCCTCGATTTTCTTCAGGGCAGGTGGAGCCTTCTGCCTGCCCAGGGGTTGACACTGTGGTGGAGAGAATGCACCAGATCTGGGACCAAGTGGTGGATAAGTTATCTCTCTCCCAGGAAAAGGCCCAGCGGTTTTTCAACCGACATAGGACCATTGGTCCCCAGTTTAAGGTTGGTGATATGGTTTGGTTATCATCAAAAAATATCGCTATGAAGGTGGCTTCTCCTAAGTTTAAGCCTAGATTTATTGGACCTTACAAGATTTTGGAGATTGTTAATCCGGTCTCTTTTCGTTTGGCTCTTCCTGTTACATTTAAAATCCATAATGTGTTTCATAAGTCCTTGTTGAAGAGGTTTGTTGAACCAGTAGTTCCTGGGGTGGCACCTCCTGACCCTGTATTGGTTGAAGGTAACATGGAATATGAGGTAGAAAAGATACTGGATTCCCGTCTGGCTAGACGGAGACTCCAGTATTTGGGTAAGTGGAAGGGTTATGGTCAGGAGGATAATTCCTGGGTCTCTGCCTCTGATATTCATGCCAAAAGATTGGTGCGTGCCCTTCATCGGGCTCACCCTGATCGCCCTGGTGGCGTGGATGAGGGTTCGGTGACCCCTCCTCAAGGGGGAGGTACTGTTGTGAGTTCATTTTCCCCTTCACCATTGAGGTCTGATGAACTCCCTCTTCTGGTGAAGGAAGGTAGTGAGGCTGATTATCAAGCACCTGGACAGGATGATGATGAATGGGTGACGGGAATTACTGACTGGATATAAAGCAGTCGACGCCCTTCTGCCTTGCTGGTGATCTCTCTGAGGGATTCTAGGAGACCAGTCTGATTCCTGCTCCTCAAAAGCTCTGCTCTACTTTTTGCATTTGTGTTTTGTTTTTGTTTTGCATTGTTTTCCTTGATTTCTGCCATTCCCTGCTGGGGTGAGCTGAATTCCTTTTTGCTCTGTCTTCAGAAAATACCTGAGTACTGATATAGTCTTTTTGAAGCCTAGCGTCTTCAGGGCTTTTTTCCCTATCAGCTGTTGGCTCTTGTTTTTGATAGGGTTTTGGCGGATTACAGACATCAGCTTTTCTTTCCTGTCCTATCTAGTTAGCTTGGGCCCCATCATTTGCTCAGCCTATCTTTCTATCTATGTGAGTGTTTTTTCATCTTGCTTCACCGTTATTATATGTTGGGGGCTGCCTATTGCTTTGGGGTCTGCTCTGGGGCAGTTTAGATTTCCCTTTCTGTCTTTAGGCTATGTAGTTCTCTGGCTGTGATCGAGGGGTCTAGGGCACCATAGGAACCCCCCACGGCTACTGCTAGTTGTTGTTGATAGGTTCAGGGGTCTGTAATCCGATAGCTGCCAACTTCTCTGGTTTTCTGGACTTAGCTAGTATTTCTGTTTTTGCCTCCTACGGTGACTCATTCATAACACAGGTGCTTTTCCTGCTCAGAAATAGCATGCATAGGATCCATCACACACATGGGATGGGGAGCGGAGAAAAAAATGATAACGGTCAGTTATAATGTCAGGACTCTAATGTCAGGACTCTGTCAGCGTCGGCAAACTGCCAAGCAGAGCAGGGTGACTTACCCACACTATGGGAGAGCGCAGGGTCCAACACTGTAGTGATGGTTCAAGCAGTCAGGACCTGCGGCACTGAAAATAGTAAGGTGTCCTAGGACTTACGATCATGTGACTGCAGGGGGCAGGGCTTAGCGTCCTACTTCTGCACATGATGTAATGTACCTACTGCAGGGAAACTGTAGAAGAGGAGAGGAAAACGCTGGTCAGACAAGCGAGGGTTCGTACACGGAGAGGGCTGTGCGGTACCAGAGGGACGAGCAAAGAATAGTCAAGTCACAGGCAGAGGGTCATACACAGAGAGGTAGCGCAGTACAAGAGGGACAGGCAGAACTCGTAACAGGGACAGAACTGGATCAAAACCAAACAAGCAACAAGTTATCAGGCACAAGGCACACGTACGCACGAGGTCAACTAACTCAGTCGAGGGCAGGAGTATAACTGACACCGGACCTAGGTCAAGTGAGCATTAAATAGCCGCCCTCTGCCAGAGAGAGGCAGAAACAATTTACCCCTGTCTGACCAGACGGGCCGGCCAAAGACAAAACACCATCCTGAATCATGACACTTAGTTTCAACTGTATATTATCTATCTTTTATCACTATCTCTTTTCCTCTTTTTTTTTTATTTTCTTTACTGCTCAATAAAGTTTGCCATAATTCTGAATATATTCTGTAGTTTTGATTAATTTCTACCTATGGTAGCAATTCCCTAATACAGCGTTAGCACATTTGCCTATCTGTAATAATTTAGGAAGACTGCGGCATGTCCCACGCTTTGTGAATTTTTTTCTAACCAGAAGCTCTACCCATAAGGCTACACCCACACAATGGGATGTGTCCTGCACATTTAGAAAATTCCATGCAGAGCAGTTCTGTAGTGCCAGAGCGTTTCCCTTCCAGGCAACCATAAAAAAAGATGTATAACCCCAAACGAATAGTATTCAAAATGCATTTGAAAATAAATAATGCTTTATTAATATATAGAAGGCATGATGATACAACATATATCATAAAAAACAAAAAATCAATTAAAATCACAATGTATATAAAGGGCAGGGTATGTCAAACTAATTGGCATGAGAATCCACTCAAAAAGTACCAAAAAATAAGAAAATAATGTTGTGGTTATGTATACTAAAAATACATGATAAGCAAAGTGCATATAACAAGAACAATATATATATATATATATATATATATATATATATATATATATATATATATATCTCTATCTCCAAGTGAGTGTCATATGGTGTATATAAAATTATAATTAATTAAATAAACATTAGGCAATGAATAAATAATATAAATAAACAAATGTGAATTCACAATAATATTAAATCAAAACTCTCTACAAGCAAGTGCCTTATTCAAAAATACCTCATGATCCATATAAAAAGCAATCCACCTTAAAAGAAAGAAAAAGTATTTAATAAGTATCCACAATAGAAACCACAATACCAACCAGTATGACACAACTCTACCCCACACACCACTCCAACGCACGGTTCGCTTCCGCTTCATCAGGGAGTGATGTAGGCAGGGTACAGAGGTATTTATATGGGGAAAATGCAGCTGTCCATATTTACCAATCAAAAACGTTATAACTATATGGTGCCGCTGCTCACCACGAGACCGTCGCTGTCATGGAGTCCAAAACCCAGAAGTATGTCACCCAGTGCGAGCGAGGTCACAGTCAGTGGCGCACCAGCCTAGCAGCCAACGCCAAAGCAGATTGGGTGCATGCACAGTGCGGCGCTCAACGTCTCTGCAGCCATCTTTAAAAGGAAAATCAATGTGGAAGTATGAAAAGAAAGGGCATCTTGTGTGATCATACTAATCAAATGATTTAACTAAATTATTTGTTTAAACAACTGATAATAATCCGAACATGATTAACTATGATCAATTCATTAACAAATAATTAAAGTGACTTGTGACACCGTGAATTATTTAAAAGGCAAGTGCATACAAATACAAATACCAGTGAGGATTGAGATAAATATTTATATATAAAAATGTATAAATTTTATAAAAAGTAATATATAATATTAAAATAGTGCGATAAAGTGATGGAAACAAATAAAAGTGCAAAAAAAAATCTTTATTGTACATTTCTAAAACCCAAATGACAAAGATCAATTGATCCACTATTAATTAATAACCCAAGAACATGCTGCTAGAAAATATACTGTATGTGTAGGAAGAATAACCCCTCCCATAAATATGCGGAATAAATGTAACTACATGTACAGTGTGCATATATATATATATATATATATATATATAGTGTATAATCCATATTTAACCTCATACATTCCCTGACCAACAACCTAGATGGAAGAACATGTAAAAAAAAACATAAAATACAATTAATAGGTCTAAAGAGCCGAACTGTCGATCATAAAAAACTAGAAAAACCACATTGTTCGTTCTAACCACATGGAGTCATGCTCTGCAAGAATGTAATCCATTTACACTTCTTCTGGGCTAATCTTTTACTCAGATCTCCCCTTCTATTGCCCAGATATATGCGATCTGTCCCTCTGACCGTTAATAGATGAGATTGATTAGGGTGGAAGTGGCGAAAATGTCTCACTAAAGGTTTTAATTTTTATATAATTCCACCATCATCAATATCAATTTTTTCTGTTGCCTTAATATCTTTAATATGCTTGACAGGTCAAACACGTAATTGTCATGTGGCTATGCTCACATACATAAGGTTACAAGGACAGGATGCTTGATAAATAACCATGGTTGTACGAAAATGTATAAAATATAAGATCTTATATTCACATGTATGTGCAGAATCATGAAAAATCTTCGTTATATTGACAAGCTTTGCAGGTCCCACAACTAAAAGATCCGCACTTTGGACCCTTAAAATCAAAAATACATTGAGATATAGGAGCACATAATGACTATAGACCAATGAATCACACAGAGTTTTAATATGTTTTGCAATAATTAAGGGTTGTTCGGGTAAGAGTCTAGATAAACTGAGATTCTGCAAAAGAATAGGACAAAATTTGGAAATATTAGTAATTTCTCGCCATCTAGAATTGTTTCCTTGGCCTTAGAATAGGCTCTATGAACATTGTCCTTTTGGTAACCTTGTTGTAAAAATCTGGTGGTAAGGTCTTCAGCTTGTTGTTCAAACACCTCATCTTGATCACACATACATCTTGTTCTTAAAAATTGACCCATCGGTATCACTCGGATGACATGAGCAGGGTGAGATGATCTTGCGTGGAGTAGTGCACTAACACTGGTTTCTTTCCAAAAGATAGTCATATGGAGTTGTCCAGAGTCATCCATTGATATTCCCAGGTCCATTAATGGAAAAAGGACATTAATGGAATCTTTTTTAATAGTACAGGTAAAACCATAAAACAAGAGCATAATTTCATGTAGTATGAAGCCTGTGTGACTAACTAAACGAGAGCGCCATAGTTGTTAAAAATGGCTGCTGTAACTTACCTGTATTTTCTAAAAGTAACGAGAGTCTTCACCATCACGTGGTTATTGGGAGCCTCTTAATAGTGGTCAGAGAAGATCCCTGTCATTAAACTCCATGGTGGATACATGAAAGATATTTTTTGTGGGAAAATCCTCTTAAGGTGGACCAGGTTAGAGTCACCAAGTGAGGTGGATCATTCAAACCTCAGGTCTGGGTGTTCACACATACCTCGAGCTGCAGCACAGCAGACAGGAGCAGCAGATGGGACATGGACAGCCAAGTGACAGGAGACCATAGGCAAGTAGGTGAAGTGCCAGGGACCAAAGGCAATTAGAGGATGTCAGGTAACCAGAGGCAGGCAGGCGGAGTGTGGGAAGCTGCAGGTAGGCGGGCATGTCAGGAAACCATAGGCAGGCAGGTGGAATGCAAAAGAAACTGAGTACCAAACCAAGGTCCAGCAACACAGAAGTCTTGATGCTATACCAAGACATAGAGTTGTGTCTAAATGAGCCTTATATAGATCAGAGCACTAGGTGTAAAGCCCGATGTGGCGACCAGGGAGTGGGAAGCAAGGAACGGATCTGGGTCAGGTGCATAGCAACCAAAAATAGTAGAGAAGGATAGCAAAGAGAAACCGTAGAGAATGGTTAATTGTGATGAGACTTTTTTTCTTGGCATGGGCCAGTTTCAAATACCTTACATTTGGGAATAGTCTCTCAAAGGATCATCCATGGAGTTGAATACATACTCTACCTCAGCCTTGAGATTCTATATGGTGACTCCATGTGGTTGGATATGTAGACCATTAGCAAGGAAGACTTAATATGAGCCTTCAGACCTCTATATCTTCCATGTGAAAAGATCTTCACTTCACCCAGGTAGGTTTATGAGTATGAGAAGCTGGGTCTGAGCTGAAAAAGTAAATTAATGTGTATGCAAAATGTAAATGCATATGAACACATGACCTTTACACAGAGAAAACCAAAAACAAAACAAATATCCTAAAATCAAAAAGTAAAAAATAAATTGCAAAAATTGCATGAAGGTAGTAATAATAATAATAAGGGTATTTAGTAAACATAATTATGATCAAAATAATGTACAAACCATCCCGCCACGTCACGGCAACCCTTGTGGGACAGTCCTAACTCTAGTATTTAAAACCTTTCCACTTGTCAAGTGATGTAAATGTGAGCAAGGACAGAGGGACTGAACCACCAGTAATAGCATAGACCAGACAGGATGGATTTGGAACATCCATCCTGACTGTCCCATAAGGGTTGCCTTGACGTGGCGGGATGGCTTGTATATTATTTTGATCAAAATTACCGTATATACTTGTGTATAAGCCGAGATTTTCAGCCCATTTTTTTTTACTGAAAGTTCCCCTCTTGGCTTATACGTGAGTCATATACTGAGGGTGGTCGGGGGAGGGGGAGCGGGGGTGTCAGAGATCATACGTCTCCTGGCACTTCTCTGCAGCCTCTGCTTCTTCCTCTGCAGTCTGCTTCCTGCATGCATTCAGCGGTCACGTGGTACCGCTCATTAAACCCATGAATATGTGCATATTTAATGAGCGGTACCACGTGGCCATCTGAATGCAGGAAGCAGACGGCAGAGGAGAAGCAGGGGCTGCAGAGAAGTGCCAGGAGAGGTATGACAGGGGCAGAGTAATATTCACCTGTCCCCGTTCCAAGCCATGCACCGCTGTGTCTCTGCGTCCTCCTGCTTTGACGGGAGAGGGCGCGATGACGTAGCCAGTGTGTGCCCTCTGATGTCACTGCAGAGAGCCGGGAGACAGAGGGGTGGATGGCAATGGAACAGGGACAGGTAAATATCGCCACTGCCAGGGGCTCAGGACACCGATACCTGGCCCCCCAGGTGAGTATGTCATTTTTTTTTTATTGCAGCAGCATATGGGGAGTATTTATGGGGCAGTATTAACCCTTGTGCAGCAGCATATGAGGGGTATTTATGGGGCAGCATATGGGGGGTATTTATGGGGCAGCATTAACCCTTGTGCAGCAGCATATAAGATAAGATAATCCTTTAATCGTCCCACCATGGGGAAATTCAGAGCATTATAGCAGCAAGGCAGGAACAAGTACAGATACAGATGCATAAAGGCATTACATTGACAGTAGGTAGGTACATATACGAAAAAAAAAGATATAACCGGACTATCACAACTTTGGATCTATCAGTTCACTGTTTGGGTTGTTCTCCGTTTTGGACAGTGCTGGTTATACAGCCTAACTGCAGCAGGAAGGAAGGACTTTCGATAGCGCTCCCTCTCACATTTAGGATGAAGTAGCCGGTCACTGACAGTACTGCACATCTTTGTCACGGTTTCATGCATGGGATGGGAATCATTCTGCACCATGTAGCTCACCTTGGCCAGTATCCTCCTGTTGCCTACTTCCTGAACTGGATCAAGGGGGCATCCCAGGACAGAGCTGGCCCTTCTAATCAGTTTGTCCAGCCTATTCCTGTCCCTGGTTGATATGCCACTACCCCAGCACGCCACACCAAAGAAGATGACTGATGCCACAACAGAGTTGAAGAAGGATGCAAGGAGTGCCCCCCTAACTCCGAAGGCTCTCAGCCTTCTGAGCAGATAAAGCCTACTGTGGCCCTTCCTGTACACTGCATTCAAGTGATGGGCCCAGTCAAGCTTATTATTGAGGATCACACCAAGGTACTTATAGGTGTGGACTATCTCAATGTCATTTCCCTGAATGCTCACCACTACTGGTGGATTTTTTCCCTTGCGAAAGTCCACCACCAATTCCTTGGTCTTCCCGGAATTATTCCTAAGGTGGTTCCTCTGACACCACTCCACAAAAGCTTGGTTAGTATCTCTGTACTCTCTTTCATCTTCTCCTGTGATGAGGCCTACTATTGCAGAGTCATCAGAATACTTCTGCAAGTAGCAGCTAGATGAGTTGCACTTAAAATCCGCAGTGTACAGTGTGAAGAGAAAAGGGGCAAGAACTGTACCTTGAAGTGCCTCTGTATTGCAGATCACCATGTCTGACACACTGTCCCGAACCTTTACAAACTGAGGTCGGTTCGTGAGGTAGTTAAGGATCCAGGTGGAGAGTTGGAGGTCCATGCCAAAAAGGCCCAGCTTGTCTCTCAGTAGACCTGGCTGTATGGTATTAAAATATGGTATAAAAGTATGGTATAAAAATATGAGGGGTATTTATGGGGCTGCATTAACCCTTGTGCAGCAGCATATGGGGTGTATTTATGGGGCAGCGTTAACCCTTTGCAGCAGCATATGGGGGTATTTATGGGGCAGCATTAACCCTTGTGCAGCAGCATATGGGGGGTATTTATGGGGCAGCATTAACCCTTGTGCAGCAGCATATTATTGTGGGGTATTTATGGAGCATCTTCTTGGGCCAGCATTAACCTTTGTGCAGCAGCATATGGGGGGGTTTTATCTATGGAGCATCTTCTTGGACCACCATTAACCCGAGGCTTATACGCGAGTCAATAAGTTTTCCCAGTTTTTTGTGGCAAAATTAGGGGGGTCGGCTTAAACACGGGTCGACTTATACACGAGTATATACAGTATGTTAACTAAATACACTTATTATTATTACCGTATTTTTTGGACTATAAGACGCACCGGACCATAAGACGCACCCCAAATTTTGGGGTGGAAAATAGGGGGAAAAAAATAATGTGTCAAATGGGGGTCCGTCTTACAGTCCGAATTCCGTGGGGTGGCTGTGCCCTTGGGGTGGCTGTGCTCTGTGGGGTGGCTGTGTTCTGTGGGGTGGCTGCGTCCGTGGGGTGGCTGTGTCCATTGGGTGGCTGTGCTCTGTGGGGTGGCTGTGTTCTGTAGGGTGGCTGTGCTCTGGTCACAATATACTTACAAATCTTGTTGCAGCGGTCCCATGGTGGTGGTCCCAATGCAGCCTCCCTGTGCTCTGTGGTGCGGTGGAGTCGGGGCTCTGTAGTGTGGCTGCAGCGGGTCTCTGTGCTGCGTGGGGGGCTCCACCTGCATTTCGTTAAAGCCCGAAAGCCCCCCGCAGCTCCGGAAAGATGGCCGCTGCTCAGTTTCAGATCTCTGCAACGAGATCTTGTCCCGGGATCTTGGGAGACGAAATCTCGGGACGAGATCTCGTTGCCGTGAGGCTGCATTGGGATCGCTGCAACAGGATTTGTAAGTATATTGCGACCATAAGATGCACCCCCATTTTCCCCAAAAATTTTTGGGGAAAAAAGTGCACCTTAAGGTCTGAAAAATACGGTACTACCTTCAGGCAATTTTTGCAATTTATTTTTTACTTTTTTGTTTTAAAATATTTGTTTTGTTTTTGGTTTTCTCTGTGTAAAGGTCATGTGCATATACACTAATTTACTTTTACAGCTCAGACCCAGCTTCTCATTTACTTCAGTGTACATTCAGTGCATATAAAGGCCCTGTTACACATAACAATGTCCCAGCGATCCCACCTACGATCCAACATGGATGGGATCGCTGGGACATCATTAGGCTGATTGCTGGTGAGCTGTCACATAGACAGTCCCTCCAGCGATCAGGACCAGCGAGCAAGCTGGTTTCTAATGTATACATTGGGTATCCAGGGGCCGCGGCTCCTGGACATCCGCTGTTTACCTTGGAAACCAGCGTGTACGCCGGTTTTCAAGGTAAACAGCAGGTATCCAAGAGCCGCGGCTCCCAGAAACCCGATGTTTACATTAGAAACCAGCATCCAGCTTCGCCAGACCAGCGATAAAAAAATGGCACAGGCCGATCGAGCACAATCAGCGATACCCGGTGGGGGGGCAGTCACTGATCCCCGTCACACACAACGATCTCGCTGGTGAGGTCACTGTGGCGTCACAAAATCAGCGATCTTGCTAAATACCCTTATTATTACTACCTTCATGCAATTTTTGCAATTTATTTTTTACTTTTTTATTTTAGGATATTTGTTTTGCTTTTGGTTTTCTAGATTTATGAGTCTGATGTTAGGATTGTCAGAACGCAACAAATGTAAATTATAATAACTTGCATTCGCAACCCGGGGTCCACGTGCGGTGATGGTGAAACCGCAGCTACAGGACAATGGCGGAGCAGAGCCGTGAGTAAGCATTATAAACACACGGAGTCATACATCACTCTGTGTGAACAGAGTGCAAGGCGCCTGACTCTGTTACTCCACAGGGCAAAAAACTGAGAGCACTCGAAGCTATGCCCTGTTATATGTCACAGGAACAGGAGCATAGAGGAATTGACGCTAGTGGGGTCCCTATAACTCACCCCCACAATGCTGGTGATTGACCCTGCTCTAACACACGGTGGCTTTTGAGCACTGCGCCTGAGGACGCCCGGTACATACACTAAAGGCCCCTTTACATTTAGCGATGCACCAGCGATCCCGACCACGATATGACCCGGTCAGGATCGCTGGTGCATCGCTAAATGGTCGCTAGTGAGCTGCCACACAGGCAAATCTCACAGCGATGCAGCAGCGATACAGCGGTCGTTATTAACCTTTCAGACGCGGCGATCCTGACGTCCTCCTGTCCGCGTCCACGCATCACTCGTCGGCTCCAGCAGGAAACCCAGCAGGAAGCGCCCGACGAGAAATGGAGCTGCGCAATCAGCGATAACCAGCGGGGGAGCCGGTCGGAGGTAAGTATCACACATAGCGATATCGCTGCTGCATCACCAAATCGGTGATGCTTTAGCAATATTGCTAGCGATATCGCTATGTGTAAAACCCCCTTTAGTCCAAGTGCAAGTTCCCACCCTACACTGCCTGTCTAGAAACACACTTGTGGTGATATTAGCAGCACACGTGCATACAGGGTGGTAACTGATGCACACACACAGCAAATACGCATGATATTAGCGCACATCATGGACATGCTCAGTAGGGTGAAATCCGGACTTAGCCTCCAGAGCACAACGCTGCATGGGTATCCCAGTAGACACCGTAGGCTTAGCTGGAGAGCCAGCAGTAACTACACATGCAGCATGAGCTTGGGCATGGCGCTGGGTCCGGATTCTGTGCTGAGCCGTCATCCCAGCAGCCAAGCCTGAATGGGAGACCGCTGCACCAGACAAGGCTTGGGATCTATCCCGTGAAGCAGGAGAATCCTGGTGCCTATCATATGACATCATGGAGAAACATCTTTGAGATATATTTGGTAGCTTCAAGAATTTCCAAGATGATGTACATTAAGGGTATTATAGCACAAGGAATGCCTAGTTCATATTAAGTCTTCAGACCTCCACATTGTCCATGGTGGAAGATAAGGTTCATCTTCACCTTTGAGTCTTGGAATGGATCTTCAGCTCTGTATAAGCTATTCCATCCTTAAAAAAATAAGACAATGAGATTGGTACCACGATATTGTTACCATTCTGATCACTTCTTCTAACCCAAAACAATGAGCCACCACCATCTAATGTGTCCACAATGTTTCTCTCCAAATTAAAAACCTACAACTAACCCACTAATTCTATGTCAGGTCAAAGGCCAATTTGAAGAGGATTTTGATTTTTGATAAATTGACAAATCTTTTCTAGATGTGACTGTTCTTATTTTTTTCCATTAAATTGCAGACCAGAAACTCAGACTAAGCCTAAGCTTTTTGGTAATTTTTTTTGTTTAGCTATTGTGTCTGCAGTGGTCACTCCAAGGGATGGAGTGTCTAAAAACATTTCAACCGTTGTTGATCTAGATGAGAATTACATGGGAAGTTGGAGTCCTCCAAGACCTAACAGACACTTTGAGCTGTGAGGACCGCTATATTAATTAATGGAGCTATTTCTCCAATCCTTTGTGTGCTAATGCTATAGTATCTATCAAGGGCAGGAATCTCTCCTCATATGATGCTGAATTGTGCTACTGACAAAGCCTGGACCTCCTTACTCAAGGACCCCAGAGTAGCTACTTGGTCTTTCTGTACATAGGTCTTGAAACCGCATTAATAAAACAATATTTTACTTACTGATTCAAGTTCGCTGGACTCATATGATTTGTTATCTGGAAGACAAGAACATACCATACATAATACAACTATCAATGGAATTTGTCTGATTTTAGCCTGTCAGTTCTCTTAATCATTTTGTAGGTAAACTGCCGTACCAGAAACAGTTCATGAGTTGGAGTTCCAAAATCTGTAGGCTAGTTTCCAAGAAAACAATCCTTAAACTAATATGCAAATTAAGTGCCCTTCGCACTATGGGTGAGATTGCATAGTTAGGGTAAACTTCCTTTAGCAATTCTGGACAGCAAACTCATCTCTTTAAAAAATTCATTAATGGTCCAGCCATCACTTTTGCCAACATTTCCCCAAACGCGCCGTTTGCAAGAGTATCAGCTCATACACAGAACATCTTTTCTCCTGAAGTTTTCCTTCTCTCTGCTTCGCACATTCGCTAATACAGTGATACGGGATTTCAATTTTCCTTACGTTATTGCTGTCATCATGGGGATTAACTGCACTTCTCTATACCAATTTTAAGCCTCTGCTGTCCACATCAACTAGACAGCCTGGCAGTGCAGGCACAAGCCACATGAGAAGTAGTAAGGTTATGTTCACATGATGCATTTTTTATGTGGCTTCACGACATATTTTTATGCTCGTAAATGGTCCAAAAAAGCAATGGAATACTTATGCAAGGTAATTCAATGACAGTCCTGAAGTGCTGTGCACATGATCAGTAAATTTCTGTCAGTATTCGCAGCATTTTATTTTCTGCAGCATGTCAATTCTTTTTGCGTTTCTGCAGCGTTTTTAACTCATTGACTTCAATTGAGTCAGTCAAAAACACAGGTGTAAAAAGGTTTGTGCATTTGCTGCAGATTTGCTGCCAAAAACGCTGCAAACTGTCAAAGGAAACGATGTCAGAAGGAGGAAGAATGTGTGGGCAGAGAATATGTGTGTGTGTCTGTGTCTATACCCATGCGATGAACAGCCCATAGTGATTGTACTTAGGCGTCGTCTGATGGGACTACTACTCCCATCCGGCGATACACCGGCGATACACTGACAGGAGGTAATTGCTCCCACAGTGTATCACTGAGCTGCCATGAGAGTTCACCGAAGTACATCAGCTGATCATCTCCTCTGCTCTCAGGGCACCGCTGTGTGAGAAACTTTTCACACAGGGGTAGTGCCGTAAGTGAGAGCACCGGAGCTGATGAACTCCAGTGAACTGTCACAGCAGCTCAGTGATTGTCATGCCGTGCTCACCAGGAGGCGGGGCTGCGGTCCCGACGTCATTCTCTCCGGTGTCGCGCCCGCTCCGGGCCCCTCATCGGGTGCACACGCGCGCGCTGCGCTTTCGGGTTTTCGCCTCCTCCATGTCGCGCTCGCAGTGGCGCGTTCCTGTCCTCCAGGCCTCGGGTCGGTTCTCTCTATGGTAAAGGAGGACCTGACCCGGAAGCTGTAGTGGTCTGGTGCTTCTGGCTAGAGGACCTGACCCGGAACCAGTAGTAGTCATGTGCTATATAAGGCGACCTCCCCCTATGGGAGGTGCCTGATTATTGTTGTGCTTCCTGGCTGGGTCTGCTGTGTCCCTGCCTGGCTGTGCACTGTTCTCAGGTCCCCTGTTCTGTCTTGAATTTTATTGTGCTCCTAGCACTCGTTTTGAACTCTCAATTGCTTTTAGCTCAGTAGTGCCTCCAGTATCCAGTACCGTCCTTCAGACATACTCACCCGTGTCTCCTGTGAGCCGTCCCTCTCGGTACCGGCTACCGTGGTACTCGAACACCTGGGCTTGCTCCTAACGGTCCCTGTATAGGGGTCGGTTCCAGCTGGCAGCTCGCCCGGGGCCCCTCGGTGCCATGGTCCAGAGGGTCCACTCCTGGAGTCCTGGCTCTAGACCATCCACACTAACAGTGATACACTGCGGGAGCAGTTGACTCCTGTCAGTGTATCGCCAGCGGCCGTGTAGCGCAGTCACATCTACCAATGTGACTGTTCTACACGTGAGATCACTGTGGGACACTCAGTATTAAGTGGACTATGTTGGGCAGGATAGTATTATATGTTGGTTTTTTATTTTTTGACTGTTTGCAGAAGACAAGGGCGACGAGCATTAAGGCATTCAGTAACTATGGTAAATTTAGATTCAATAAAGGAGTCTGTGTGATTAATTCAAATGTGTCTGTTTTTATGCAATATCACTATGGGGTTAGTAAGGGATAGGTGTCTTATAGATGCCTATCCATTACTAACCTGTGGGCTTGATGTCACCTGACAATTCAATATGAACCCCAATTGCCATCGCTACAGGGCAAGCAGAAAGAGCAAGGCTAAGTGTCAGAATTGGCGCATCTATAAGATGTGCCTTTTTTGGGGCGGCTGAGAGCTGATGTTTTTAGCCTGGGTGGGGCCAATATACATGACTCCGTCTCAAGCTATTAATATCAGCCTGTAGCTGTCTGATATCCTTTGCTGGTTCGATTTTATTGGTGGACCCCATGTCAATTTTTTTCTGGGGTTCACATGTAAAGTAGCAAGTAAAGGCTAAGCAAACAGCTTTTCCAAATATTAACAAATATTAACATCAGACCTCAGCCGTAAGCTTTCCCTCTGCTGTCTATGAAAATTATGCAGGAGCCCACGTAATTTAAAAAAAAAAAATAACAATAAACAGATACTGCGTTTCACACAGCTTTCTGAGAGTTGCTGTTTTGTTAGAGCATATGTAGTTTAATTATGTTAATGTTCCTACATAGGCTGGTGACTGTGTGCATGTGTGTGTGTGTGTGTCTTTATTTAACTCTTTATGTACCGTTTTGTTAATGAGGGTATCTGGTTGACACGTGTTAATTGCTAAAACATTACTATTGTTAGGGTTTGCGGATTGCACCAAATATAAATTATGATAAGGTGCGATCGCAACCCGGGTTCCACCGTGCGGTGATGGAGGAACCGTAGCTAGGAAACAATGGCGGAGCGGAGCTGTGAGCAAGCACCGTAATCACACCGAGTTAAACGTCACTCGGTGTGAACAGAGTGCTATGTACCAGACTCTGCTACTCCACAGAGCAGTACACACACACAGAGCACTCTATACCCTGTAAGATGTCACAGGAGCACAGAAGGAATGACGATAGTTGTGCTCCCTATGACTTCCCCCCACTAAGCTAATGGTTGAGTGACTGAATTTCTCAAGCAGGAGTTCCCACCCTACACTGCCTGTCTAAAAACACTCTCACAGCTAGTAGCAGGACACGTGCACACAGGTGGTAAAGCTTCCACCAACACACCAAACATATGTTATCTTAGCATGCCAACGCGCACACCAGAGGACCTTTTATACGTTCCTCGATTAAGTCCAGTCTGACAGGTATTTGCTCATGGGCCAATCCGGAGCTGGCGCAGGACCTGAGCAGGTGACAACCGACCACCAATGAGAGGTCGTCACCTCACGAGCATGCTCAGTATGGCAAATCCTCGACTTAGTCTCACCGCTGTCTAATATTAGTTACCATAGCTGACCCTGGAGAGGCAGGGATAACAACAATCACAGCCTGAGTCTGAGCGAGACGTTGAGACTAGAGTTGAGCGAAACGGGTCGAAAAATTTCAAAAGTCGCCGACTTTTGGCAAAGTCGGGTTTCATGAAACGAAACTCGACCCTAGGATGAGGTCGGCCACGAGGTCGGCGACTTACGCGCCAAAGTCGCGTTTCAAAAGTTTGTTTTGCGCTCTTTTTCAGCCAATCAGGATCCACGGACACTGTGGGCAACGTGATGACATAGGCAGGGGTCACCACCATCTTTCAGAAGGGCATGCAAGTGATTGGCTTGCTTTGGTGGGCGTCACAGGGGGTATAAAAGGGCGTGCACGCCGACCGCCATCTTACTTCTGCCGATCTCAGTATAGGGAGAGGTTGCTGCTGATTCTGTAGGGAGAGCGTTAGGCAGGGAAGAAGACAAAAAAACTGCTTCTGCTGCTAGCGATTTGGCCTGCACAACACACCAGTCACTGTGTGTGCAGTGCAAGGGGAGGCTATATAGTGGTGTATCGGTGGTGTTGGTTGTTGGGCTGCCTTCTAAGGCTTCCTGACATTCCTGCATTGCTGTTTACCCACTGCTCCGCAAACTGCTTTTTTAAAAGCAATCCCAATTTTTTTTTTTTTGTCCTGCTGAGAAGAAAAAAAAACTGCTTCTGCTGCTAGCAATTTGGCCTGCACAACACACCAGTCACTGTGTGTGCAGTGCAAGGGGAGGCTATATTGTGGTGTATCAGTGGTGTTGGTTGTTGGGCTGCCTTTTAAGGCTTCCTGACAGGCAGGCATTGCTGTTTACCCACTGCTCTGCAACCTGCTTTTTTAAAAGCAATCCAATCTCCCTTATCCTCTAGTCACTTTTGTCACAGCTGTGCCATCGAGCCTGTCACATAGCGCTCAGATATTCATTGGGCCTCACACAATCCAAAAGTGTCCAGTGTCCAAAAGTGTGTGCAGAGATTCAAAATCTTCCTTATCCTCTAGTCACTTTTGTCACAGCTGTGCCATCGAGCCTGTCACATAGCGCTCAGATATTCATTGGGCCTCACACAATCCAAAAGTGTCCAGTGTCCAAAAGTGTGTGCAGAGATTCAAAATCTCCCTTATCCTCTAGTCACTTTTGTCACAGCTGTGCCATCGAGCCTGTCACATAGCGCTCAGATATTCATTGGGCCTCACACAATCCAAAAGTGTCCAGTGTCCAAAAGTGTGTGCAGAGATTCAAAATCTTCCTTATCCTCTAGTCACTTTTGTCACAGCTGTGCCATCGAGCCTGTCACATTGCGCTCAGATATTCATTGGGCCTCACACAATCCAAAAGTGTCCAGTGTCCAAAAGTGTGTGCCGAGATTCAAAATCTCCCTTATCCTCTAGTCACTTTTGTCACAGCTGTGCCATCGGGCCTGTCACATAGCGCTCAGATATTCATTGGGCCTCACACAATCCAAAAGTGTCCAGTGTCCAAAAGTGTGTGCAGAGATTCAAAATCTCCCTTATCCTCTAGTCACTTTTGTCACAGCTGTGCCATCGAGCCTGTCACATAGCGCTCAGATATTCATTGGGCCTCACACAATCCAAAAGTGTCCAGTGTCCAAAAGTGTGTGCAGAGATTCAAAATCTCCCTTATCCTCTAGTCACTTTTGTCACAGCTGTGCCATCGAGCCTGTCACATAGCGCTCAGATATTCATTGGGCCTCACACAATCCAAAAGTGTCCAGTGTCAAAAAGTGTGTGCAGAGATTCAAAATCTCCCTTATCCTCTAGTCACTTTTGTCACAGCTGTGCCATCGAGCCTGTCACATAGCGCTCAGATATTCATTGGGCCTCACACAATCCAAAAGTGTCCAGTGTCCAAAAGTGTGTGCAGAGATTCAAAATCTCCCTTATCCTCTAGTCACTTTGTCACAGCTGTGCCATCGAGCCTGTCACATAGCGCTCAGATATTCATTGGGCCTCACACAATCCAAAAGTGTCCAGTGTCCAAAAGTGTGTGCAGAGATTCAAAATCTCCCTTATCCTCTAGTCACTTTTGTCACAGCTGTGCCATCGAGCCTGTCACATAGCGCTCAGATATTCATTGGGCCTCACACAATCCAAAAGTGTCCAAAAGTGTGTGCAGAGATTCAAAATCTCCCTTATCCTCTAGTCACTTTTGTCACAGCTGTGCCATCGAGCCTGTCACATAGCGCTCAGATATTCATTGGGCCTCACACAATCCAAAAGTGTCCAGTGTCCAAAAGTGTGTGCAGAGATTCAAAATCTCCCTTATCCTCTAGTCACTTTTGTCACAGCTGTGCCATCGAGCCTGTCACATAGCGCTCAGATATTCATTGGGCCTCACACAATCCAAAAGTGTCCAGTGTCCAAAAGTGTGTGCAGAGATTCAAAATCTCCCTTATCCTCTAGTCACTTTTGTCACAGCTGTGCCATCGAGCCTGTCACATAGCGCTCAGATATTCATTGGGCCTCACACAATCCAAAAGTGTCCAGTGTCCAAAAGTGTGTACAGAGATTCAAAATCTCCCTTATCCTCTAGTCACTTTTGTCACAGCTGTGCCATCGAGCCTGTCACATAGCGCTCAGATATTCATTGGGCCTCACACAATCCAAAAGTGTCCAGTGTCCAAAAGTGTGTGCAGAGTTTCAAAATCTCCCTTATCCTCTAGTCACTTTTGTCACAGCTGTGCCATCGAGCCTGTCACATAGCGCTCAGATATTCATTGGGCCTCACACAATGCAAAAGTGTCCAGTGTCCAAAAGTGTGTGCAGAGATTCAAAATCTCCCTTATCCTCTAGTCACTTTTGTCACAGCTGTGCCATCGAGCCTGTCACATAGCGCTCAGATATTCATTGGGCCTCACACAATCCAAAAGTGTCCAGTGTCCAAAAGTGTGTGCAGAGATTCAAAATCTCCCTTATCCTCTAGTCACTTTGTCACAGCTGTGCCATCGAGCCTGTCACATAGCGCTCAGATATTCATTGGGCCTCACACAATCCAAAAGTGTCCAGTGTCCAAAAGTGTGTGCAGAGTTTCAAAATCTCCCTTATCCTCTAGTCACTTTTGTCACAGCTGTGCCATCGAGCCTGTCACATAGCGCTCAGATATTCATTGGGCCTCACACAATCCAAAAGTGTCCAGTGTCCAAAAGTGTGTGCAGAGATTCAAAATCTCCCTTATCCTCTAGTCACTTTTGTCACAGCTGTGCCATCGAGCCTGTCACATAGCGCTCAGATATTCATTGGGCCTCACACAATCCAAAAGTGTCCAGTGTCCAAAAGTGTGTGCAGAGATTCAAAATCTCCCTTATCCTCTAGTCACTTTGTCACAGCTGTGCCATCGAGCCTGTCACATAGCGCTCAGATATTCATTGGGCCTCACACAATCCAAAAGTGTCCAGTGTCCAAAAGTGTGTGCAGAGATTCAAAATCTCCCTTATCCTCTAGTCACTTTTGTCACAGCTGTGCCATCGAGCCTGTCACATAGCGTTCAGATATTCATTGGGCCTCACACAATCCAAAAGTGTCCAGTGTCCAAAAGTGTGTGCAGAGATTCAAAATCTCCCTTATCCTCTAGTCACTTTTGTCACAGCTGTGCCATCGAGCCTGTCACATAGCGCTCAGATATTCATTGGGCCTCACACAATCCAAAAGTGTCCAGTGTCCAAAAGTGTGTGCAGAGATTCAAAATCTCCCTTATCCTCTAGTCACTTTTGTCACAGCTGTGCCATCGAGCCTGTCACATAGCGCTCAGATATTCATTGGGCCTCACACAATCCAAAAGTGTCCAGTGTCCAAAAGTGTGTGCAGAGATTCAAAATCTCCCTTATCCTCTAGTCACTTTTGTCACAGCTGTGCCATCGAGCCTGTCACATAGCGCTCAGATATTCATTGGGCCTCACACAATCCAAAAGTGTCCAGTGTCCAAAAGTGTGTGCAGAGATTCAAAATCTCCCTTATCCTCTGGTCACTTTTGTCACAGCTGTGCCATCGAGCCTGTCACATAGCGCTCAGATATTCATTGGGCCTCACACAATCCAAAAGTGTCCAGTGTCCAAAAGTGTGTGCAGAGATTCAAACTCTCCCTTATCCTCTAGTCACTTTTGTCACAGCTGTGCCATCGAGCCTGTCACATAGCGCTCAGATATTCATTGGGCCTCACACAATCCAAAAGTGTCCAGTGTCCAAAAGTGTGTGCAGAGATTCAAAATCTCCCTTATCCTCTAGTCACTTTTGTCACAGCTGTGCCATCGAGCCTGTCACATAGCGCTCAGATATTCATTGGGCCTCACACAATCCAAAAGTTTCCACTGTCCACAAGTGTGTGCAGAGATTCAAAATCTCCCTTATCCTCTAGTCACTTTTGTCACAGCTGTGCCATCGAGCCTGTCACATAGCGCTCAGATATTCATTGGGCCTCACACAATCCAAAAGTGTCCAGTGTCCAAAAGTGTGTGCAGAGATTCAAAATCTCCCTTATCCTCTAGTCACTTTTGTCACAGCTGTGCCATCGAGCGTGTCACATAGCGCTCAGATATCAGTGGGCCGCACACAATCCACAAGTGTCCACTGTCCACAAGTGTGTGCAGAAATTCTAAAACTCCCCTGTCCTATAGACACCTTGTACCTTGTTTTACATTACTATATAGTTTGTTGGATTTTGTCTACATTTCTACCAAAAACGAGGAAGGCTGGTGGAAGAGGCCGTGGAATTGGGCGGGGGTTGGCAGCTGGTAATGATGGTGTTGGTGGTGGATCTGATGGTAGTGGCAAGAGCAAAATAGGACCGAATGCAGGAGGTGTTGAGCCTGCGTCATCGTCTGGCTACATAAGGCCTCGAACGCTTAGTTTTCTAGGAGTTGGCAAACCGCTTTTAATGCCAGAGCATCAGGAAAAAGTTTTGTCTTACATTGCTGACTCAGCCTCCAGCTCTATCGCCTCCTCTTCTTCAGTTGTAAAAAGTAAAAGCACTGAGTCGTCATTGGAGGCTCATGTTCATGAACCACACCTTTCCTTGTGTCCTTCACCCCAACCAAGATTGAAGGATGACGCAGGCCATACTACTGATTACTCCATGGAGCTGTTTTCACATACCATGCCTGGATTATCAAGTGAAATGGTGAATTACCCAGGCCAAGATGAATCTGACATGGAGTGCACTGATGCACAGCCGCTGATGGATGATTCTGCTGGTACATTCACTCAGAGCACTACATTGTCCTCGCAGTGTACAGAGCCAGATTCTGACCCTGATGAGACTCAGGTGCCCCTTCCCGCACACTATACCACCATACACGGTGACACAGAGGAAGGTGCACATGACATAGAAGAGGAGGTGATGGATGACCCAGTTGTTGACCCAGATTGGCATCCATTGGGGGAAGAGGGTGCTGCTTCCAATAGCTCAGATGAGGAGCATCCACAGCAGACATCGACATCGCAACAGCTGTTATCTGGCAGGCCCGGAGCACTCCAAAGACAGGTTCCAAACATCAAAAGAGTTGCTGGACAGCTTGTCCAGAGGGTCAAAAGATCACAGCGTGCTAGGCCGCAAAATGTCTGCCAAAGTAGGAAGAGTGCAGTGTGGCACTTTTTTGAACAAAATCCTCATGATCAGGCCAAGGTTATCTGTAAGAAGTGCGCAAAGACCTTTAGCCGAGGGAAAAATCTGAAAAATTTGAATACCAGTTGCATGCTTAGACATTTAACCAGCATGCACTTGCAAGCGTGGACACAACACCAAACCTCAAGTGCCACATGTGCAACTGATCACAACGAAGGTAGTCAGCAACGCTACATTGTTTCCCCCACTGTAAGCCCACCGGTTAGCACAGCAGCAAATGTTGAGGTGTCATTGCAAGGCCACAGCAGTCAGGGAATCCCACTGTTATATCAACGAAAGACTGATTCTAGGCCATCAGAAAGAACACCAACTCCATCACCATCATCAACCCTCTCTCAGTCCGCCCTGTCCACCGCTACTTCCACCATATGCAGCTCTCAAGTCCAGCTCACCCTCCCAGACACTATGAGTAGGTCAAGAAAGTACTCAGTCTCTCATCCGCGTACACTGGGTTTGAACGCCCACATTGCCAAACTAATCTCGTTTGAGATGATGCCCTTTCGGTTGGTGGAAAGCACAGCTTTCCGCGAACTCATGGCCTATGCAGTACCACGCTATGACCTACCCAGTCGCCACTTATTCTCTCGCAAAGCCATCCCAGCCCTCCACCATCATGTGAAAGACCGCATTGTCCATGCACTCAAGCAGTCAGTGAGTGGAAAGGTGCACCTCACAACTGATGCATGGTCCAGTCGGCATGGCCAGGGCCGTTACGTGTCCATCACTGCGCACTAGGTTAATGTGGTGGATGCAGGGTCCACAGGGGACAGCGGTGGTGGGACAGTGCTGCCTAGCCCACGGTATAGGAAACAGTTGGCTGTAGGCGTTCGACCCTCCTCCTCCTCCTCCTCCAGAAGCGAAAGCTCGTCCACAGAGCGCAGTCGTACGAGCACTCCATCTGCAGCTGCCACTGTTGCACATGATGTGTCCCCCTATCGAGCAGCTAGTGGAAAGCGTCAGCAGGCTGTGTTGCAGATGATGTGTTTGGGCAACAGACACACCGCCGAGGTGCTGGCCGAGTACTTGAAGCGACAAACTGAGTCATGGCTGGGCAGTGTACATCTTGAGGCAGGCAAGGTAGTTAGTGATAACGGCCGTAATTTTGTGGCAGCCATAGCCCTTTCAAAACTCAGCCATATACCTTGCTTGGCTCACACCTTGAACCTGGTGGTGCAGTGCTTCCTCAAAAATTATCCGGAGTTAACAGCCCTGCTCCAGAAGGTGCGAAGACTGTGCGCGCACATCCGCCGGTCGCCTGTACACTCCGTTCGTATGCAGAAGCTGCAGCGATTGCTCCACCTTCCCAACCACCGCCTCATTATCGACATTGCAACAAGGTGGAACTCCACCCTGCACATGGTGGAGCGGCTGTGCGAGCAGAGGCAGGCCATAATGCATTTGTGGGAGGATACACGGCCAGGCACTTTGAGAGCAGACATGGAGTTGACAGGTGTGCAGTGGTCGAAGCTGAAAGACCTCTGTAAAGTCCTTCAGTGTTTTGAGGAATGCACACGGCTGGTAAGCGCAGACGACGCCATCCTAAGCATGAGCATCCCACTTATGCGTCTGCTCATGCAAACTTTGACGCACCTTAAGGAGCAGGCGTCTGCAGCCAATGTTGATGAGGAGGAAGAGGAGGAGGGAATCCTTGATGACATTCAGCCATTGTCTGCTCAGTGACCTCTCCTGGACGAGGTGGAGGAAGAAGAGGAGGAGGAGGAGGATGATGGGGATGATTACTTAGGGGAGGAGGATGCATCTCGTGGGGCAAGTGAAAATGTTGGCGTGGCAAGGTCTGGTACAGGGTTTGTGCGTGACTGGAGGGATGTGGATTTGCCAGAAAGTGCTCCTCCAACCAGCACTCGCAGTGCATCATTGACACCGGGAACATTGGCCCACATGTCAGATTATGCCTTGCAGATCCTAAAAAGGGACCCACGCATTGCCAAAATGATGAATGATGACGACTACTGGTTGGCCAGCATCCTGGATCCACGCTATAAAGGCAAATTACAAAACATCATGCCACAGGAGAACCTTGACCTAATATTGGCTAATAAACAAGCAACTCTGGTAAATCGGTTGCTTGAGGCATTCCCAGCACACAGCAGCGGTGATGGTTCTCACACGAGCCGTACGGGCCGGGGGCAGCTTGGCAGAGGTGTTCGTGGTGCACACAGCAGAAGTGGCGTTGGAGACAGGGGTTTCATGACAATGTTGTGGACTGATTTTTCAAGTACCGCTCACACAACTGGTAATACTGCATCGATGGAAAGTGACAGGAGACAGCAGTTGTCAACTATGGTTACAAACTACTTTTCCTCCCATATCGATGTTCTCCCACACAGGTCATTCCCCTTTGACTATTGGGCCGCTAAACTGGACACCTGGCCTGAATTGGCACAATATGCCTTACAGGAGCTCGCTTGCCCAGCTGCAAGTGTGCTATCGGAAAGAGTCTTCAGTGCAGCTGGATCAATCCTGACAGAAAAAAGGACCCGTCTGTCAACCCAAAATGTGGATGATCTAACCTTCATTAAAATGAACCACGCATGGGTTTCCAAGGATTTTGTCCCACCTTCCTCTGATGACACATAGGGTGACAGAAAAATGTCTTGCTTTGGTCCACCTCTTCCTGGGACTTGACCTATTTCACCTTTTGCATCAGCTGAATGTCCAACATCAACATATGCCACTTTCTAAAACTCCCTAACTGTGCTGCCTCCCCCCCCATGGCCGGGGTCACCACCTAGCGCACGACACCGTGCGAGTGCCGTTGCCCTGGACAGGTGGGTAGGCCGACTCTTGGGCGCGGGCACTGGTACAGGGTCCTTCATAGTGCAATCAAGTGTCTCTGACGGTGGTGGTGCACACCCGCCGTCAGACACACCGCCGTACTATGAGGGGCCCAGTGCCAGTACCGACGCCCACGAGTGGGCCCCCCTTGCTTGGGCAGGGCCCAAGCATTTGCAATCTTTACCTCTCCCTGCTCCTCCGCTGTGTAGTCTGGGCCGTCAAATCCATACTGTGCCTGACACCGTCTGAGCCTGCCTCCTGAGACATATATTTTGAATGTGTACGCTATCCATACATGTTATCCGGGGAAACGGTACCCTTTCTAACCTTTGTGCAATCACGTGCAATCCATACTGGGCCTAACACCGTCTGAGCCTGCCTCCTGAGACATATATTTTGAATGTGTACGCTATCCATACTTGTTATCCGGGGATATGGCACCCTTTCTAACCTTTGTGCAATCACGGGCAATCCATACTGGGCCTAACACCGTCTGAGCCTGCCTCCTGAGACATATATTTTGAATGTGTACGCTATCCATACATGTTATCCGGGGATACGGTACCCTTTCTAACCTTTGTGCAATCACGTGCAATCCATACTGGGCCTAACACCGTCTGAGCCTGCCTCCTGAGACATATATTTTGAATATGTACGCTATCCATACATGTTATCCGGGGATACGGTACCCTTTCTAACCTTTGTGCAATCACGTGCAATCCATACTGGGCCTAACACCGTCTGAGCCTGCCTCCTGAGACATTTATTTTGAATGTGTACGCTATCCATACATGTTATCCAGGGATACGGTACCCTTTCTAACCTTTGTGCAATCACGTGCAATCCATACTGGGCCTAACACCGTCTGAGCCTGCCTCCTGAGACATATATTTTGAATGTGTACGCTATCCATACATGTTATCCGGGGATACGGTACCCTTTCTAACCTTTGTGCAATCACGTGCAATCCATACTGGGCCTAACACCGTCTGAGCCTGCCTCCTGAGACATATATTTTGAATGTGTACGCTATCCATACATGTTATCCGGGGATACGGTACTCTTTCTAACCTTTGTGCAATCACGTGCAATCCATACTGGGCCTAACACCGTCTGAGCCTGCCTCCTGAGACATATATTTTGAATGTGTACGCTATCCATACATGTTATCTGGGGATACGGTACCCTTTCTCACCTTTGTGCAATCACGTGTAATCCATACTGGGCGTGAGAACGGCTGGCGAGCTGTTAAGCAAGCTACAGCACCTGTGGTTTGCACACGTAAGTTTTTCATTTTTTCAGGAATGACGGTTAGGCCTAATTCCGGAACTGCGGTTGACCTGCACTTACTGGGAAATCATTGTTCGCGGGTAATAATTGTAATCAGTGATCCCCATCACTAACGTTGTTCAGCGGGTTATCCGCACCTGTAAGCGACAAACGCTGGCCTTTTCAGTGTAGCGCACATGCAGCCACGGACATGTAAGGGCATGACACACCAGTTATTGGCCAATCTCATGTGCCAGAGCCTCACGTGTCCCTCTAGTAAGCCGGACTCGGACCGCGGGGCATGACGGAGTCTCGTTCGTTAACGGAATTAAGCTTGCAATGTGTGCATCTGTTCTGTAGCTGGCATGGTTGAGGTTTCCCAGGTGGAGTCGAATTTAACCGTAGGTTCCACTCCTGGTGGTGCCCTTCTGGACATTCCTTTAAGGTTCAGCTTTGCAACCATACTGCCCACGTAAAACAAACACTTTGCCTTCGTGAACGCTGTTTGGAGGGTCATGACTCGTGGGAATAACGCCGCCCAATCAGTTAACCTGCTAGAGAGATCCTTCGTTGCTCCCAAGCATGACATCACACTCCCTAGGAAGAAGGTAATGCCACTGTGGCGACCGTACTCCTGGGGGCGACACAAGTGCACTGATGCCCAGCCACTGCTCGATGAATCTGCTGGTACATTGACCCAGACCACTACATTCCCCTCGCACGCTACACGACCTGAATCTGACCCTGATGAAACTCAGGTTACCCTTCCCATATACAGTTCCATCTTACACGGTGACAAAGAGGAAGCTGCAGATGAAAGTGCAGGTTCGGCCCACCCGCCATCAGACACACCACCGTACTATCAGGGGCCCTGTGCCAGTGCCGTTGCCAACGAGTGGGCCCCCCCTGCTTGCTCAGGATCACAGCACTTGCAAAGTTGAAATACTGTGCAGTGAGATGGAAGATGGGGACGACGAGGAATCCAGACAAGTACAGGGATTCCCTAGCGAGGAGACTTATTTGATTGTTTTCAATGTTGGGACAGCAATTTTTGGGGAGCACTATACTCTGGAGAATGATAGATGGGGCCCACCATACACTGGAACATTCCAAAGGTGGACATCAGACACTGGAGCAGCATTTACAGGGCCCATTATACACTAGAGCATTAGAAATGGGGCCCATTATGTTTGGAGCATTATTTGGGCCCATAAGACAGTGGAGCTTCATCCATGGGGACCAACATATACTGTAGCATTATGTGGAGCTCATCATATACTGTTTCAAACATTATATGGGACCAATGATTCTGTATGGAGAAATAGATGGGCCTCGTCATGAGATGTAAAAAGTGAGGTATTTTTCATTGTACTATACCGCTATTTCTCTGCCGTATCGGAGCATGATGAGTTGTGGTATGTGTTAAAGGGGCGCTCTTTCGCCCAGGGCACATGAAAACCTGCAGCCAGCCCTCCCCCCCCCACAACTTTAGCCAAATAACCCCCATTTTTCAGTGCGTAACTTGTATTATGAAGTTAATTAAGGTTGACAAGCTTAAGTAAGAAGAATTGATGCTTTTGGCATTCAAATGGGCACTGTAGGTGTGTTTCCTGTCCTCCTCTCACTGCCGACTTTTATTCCCCATTGACTTACATTGGGTTTCGTGTTTCGGGACGACCCCGACTTTTCCCTGTAATCGGACGATCTTGCTCGACCCGACTTTTGGAAAAGTCGGGTTTCACGAAACGAAACGCGACCCTAAAAAAAAACAAAAGTCGCTCAACTCTAGTTGAGACTGACGTCTTTGCTGAGGAGCATTTACTGTGGTTGAAACTGAATGGGAGACCGCAGGAGAAGACAAGGCTTGGGATTCATCCTGTGCAGAGGGAGGATCCTGATGCCTAAGAACTATGTCATCAAAAAAGTTAATTTATTCCAGTTTTTCAATGCAAAAAGTGAAACTCATATTACAAATAGAGTCATTACAAACAGAGTAATCACCTCCATGCCATGCCACATTGATGCAGTAATTGATGCAAAAGGAGCCCCGACCAAGTATTGAGTGTAATTACTCTATATAATGTGAGTGTCACTTTTTGATATTCTAATTTTGTGAGAAGCACCTGTGTGTGTGTGCTCAAAAAAATAAATGGAACACTAAAATACCACATCCAACTTTTAATGTTCCCTTTTACTTTTTTATAGCAAATACATATAAACTCATCACTTATATTTTTTTGTGTGTGGGACACAATTGTGAAGTTGAATGAAATTTATTGGTTGTTTTAAATTTTTGTGGAAATTCAAAAACTGAAAAGTGGGCCGTGCAATATTTTTCGGCCCTTTTAACTTAATACTTTGTTGTGCCTCCTTTTGCTGCGATTACAGCTTCAAGTCGCTTGGGGTAAGTCTCCATCAGTTTTGTACATCGAGAGACTGAAATTCTTGCCCATTCTTCCTTGGCAAACAGCTCAAGCTCAGTGAGGTTTGATGGAGATCGTTTGTGAACAGCAGTTTTCAACTCTTTCCACAAATTCTCAATTGGATTCAGGTCTGGACTTTGGCTTGGCCATTCCAACACCTGGCTACGTTTATTTGTGAACCATTCCATTGTAGATTTTGCTTTAAGTTTGGGATCATTGTCTTGTTGGAAGACAAGTCTCCATCCCAGTCTCAGGTCTTTTGCAGACTCCAACAGGTTTTCATCAAGAATGGTCCTGTATTTGGCTCCATCCATCTTCCCATCAATTTTAACCATCTTCCCTGTCCCTGCTGAAGAAAAACAAGCCCAAACCATGATGCTGCCACCACCATTTTTGACAGTGGGGATGGTGTGTTCAGGGTGATGAGCTGTGTTGCCTTTACGCCAAACATATCGTTTGGCATTGTTGCCAAAAAGTTTGATTTTGGTTTCATTTGACCAGAGCACCTTCTTCCACATGTTTGGTGTGTTCCCAGGTGGCTTATTGCAAACTTTAAACAACACTTTTTATGGATATCTTTGAGAAATGGCTTTCTTCTTGCCACTCTTCCATAAAGGCCAGATTTGTGCAGTGTACGACTTATTGTTGTCATATGGAAAGACTGTCCCACCTCAGCTGTAGATCTCTGCAGTTCATCCAGAGTGATCATGGGCCTCTTGGCTGCATCTCTGATCAGTCTTCTCCTTGTTTGAGATGAAAGTTTAGAGGGACGGCCGGGTCTTGGTAGATTTGCAGTGGTATGATACTCATTCCATTTCAATATGATCACTTGCACAATGCTCCTTGGGATGTTTAAAGCTTTGGAAATCATTTTGTATCCAAATCCAGCTTTAAGCTTCTCCACAACAGTATTACGGACCTGCCTGTTGTGTTCCTTGGTCTTCATGATGCTCTCTGTGCTTCAAACAGAACCCTGAGACTATCACAGAGCAGGTGCATTTATACGGAGACTTGATTACACACAGGTGGATTATATTTATCATCATTAGTCATTTAGGACAACATTGGATCATTCAGAGATCCACAATGAACTTCTGGAGTGAGTTTGCTGCACTGAAACTATAGGGGCTAAATAATATTGCACGTCCCACTTTTACAGTTTTTGCATTTCCACAAAAATTTAAAATAACCAATACATTTCGTTCAACTTCACAATTGTGCTCCACTTGTTGTTGATTCTTCACCAAAAATTTACATTTGGTATCTTTATTTTTGAAGCATGATATGTGGGAAAAGGTTGAAAAGTTCCAGGGGGCTGAATACTTTCGCAAGGCACTATATATCCCCACTTACTGTAGCCTAGGAACAGTTTAGCATCAGGTCCCCACTTACTGTTACCTGGGAGAAGTTTAGTACCAGGTACCCTTTTACTGTAGCACAAATAGAAAAAAATGGGCTAAAAAGCCCTAGCCAGCTCAGTAACCACAGCCAGAGCGCGGAACTTCATCTGGACCCAATGATAGTTGATAGTAGACAGAAGAAAATGAGCGTTCCAGCTAATAAAATTGCTTGCTTTATTGAAGAATTAAAATATATTACATCGGCTTTCTCCTCATAAGTGGATGGATGTGCAGTGAGGTACTGAGTCACCAGCTACGCGTTTCGATCCTACATGGATCTTTATCACAGCTGCAAGTTAATGACATATCACAAGCCTTATACCTAATGCTGACCAATGGGAACTGCGACTCATATCACATGCTTTAACCCTGCTGTACTGTTCGGGTCAATATGACCCGAAATGATTTTAGAGACCCTGCAGATTTTTTTTAATGAGGATTTGAAACTAGTGGTTCCTTGACTTCTCCTCATTTGTGGAGCTCTACATTTTTTTTTTGTTTACTTTTTGCTACACGCTGATTGTTACACTTGTACTGTTCGGGTCAATATGACCCGATAGCATTTTATACTGTTCTACAGGTCTCTGATTATTTCTGACTGCAAAAGTTATGTTTTTTTATGTGTACTTCATCTCAAAATGGTGGTGGTTTCACTGTTCTTATCAGTAAGAAAGTCATTATCTAGTCTGTTTGTGAGAGAGGAGAAAGGTTTCATGAAATTTCTAGAGTACTAGTTGATTCTAAAACTGAATGGAAAGAAGAGCTAAAGATAAACTAGCCCCTATTAGAAATGTTTGGAATCAATGGGTAGAGATTCTACCAAAATTGTATAATAGTGGTGAAACTGTAACTGTTGATGAGCAACTGGTGGCATTCCGAGGTAGGTGCCCATTCAGACAATATATACCAAGTAAGCCAGCAAAATATGGCATCAAGATCTGGACACTTTGTGACAGCAAAAGTTCATATGCTCTAAATGTTCAAGTGTATACAGGAAAAACCCCTGATGAAAGACCTGAAAAAAATCAGGGTATGCGTGTTGTTCTCGATTTGACTCATGGACTAAAAGGACAAAATGTCACATGTGACAACTTTTTTACATCCTATCAACTAGGCCAGATGTTGAAGAAAAAACAACTTACCATGCTGGGTACTATGAGAAAAAACAAACCTGAACTACCGCAAGGTATCCTTAGCAAGAGAGAGGTGTACAGTTCTACTTTTTATTTTTCTGGAAATACAACTGTTGTTTCTTATGTTCCAAAAAACAAACAAACAGGTAATTCTAATGAGCACAATGCACCATGACAATGCCGTAAGTGATAGAGAAGACAGAAAGCCTGACATTGTTTTGGATTATAATGCCACAAAGGGAGCAGTTGATACTTTAGACCAAGCAATATCAACATATACATGCAAACGCAAAACCAATCGGTGGCCAATGATTTTATTTTATAACATACTGGACGTTTCTGCATACAATGCATTTGTCTTATGGAGAGAAATCGACCCCGATTGGAACCAGAATAAGCTGCATAAAAGAAGATTATTTCTTGAGGAATTGGGGAAATCCCTGGTGAGGCCATATATTGAGAACAGAAAAGTGACCCCCAGAAGTGATGGAGCAACAGCCATTGTAAAAAGTGTCCAGCATGCTCAAGAAAGAGACTCCACATCCACGGCCTCCACCAGCACAGCTACCAGCAAAAAAAGGAAGAGATGTAGCTTCTGTCCATCTTCCTGTGACAATAAGACTAATCTGACATGTGCTGGATGTTCAAAATATCTGTGTAAAGGACATGTGTCTTATTATTGTGTTCAGTGTAAAAACGCATGAACATGTTCAGTTTTTTCTTTTTTCTTTCCAAAAAGGTTGAAGTTTTTATGATTTTTCATTTGTTGATTTATAAAATTTGTTTTCAAAAAGTTAAATTTCATGTTTAAGTAATGGTAATGTAAAGCTTCTTTGTTATTTGTGTGTAGAATGTCAACAATCGAAGATAATTGCAAAAAGCCTGTGTAACCTTTTTATGAAAAAAAATAAATAATTAAGTTTGAATTTAAATTTTTCATTTGTTTATGATCAACCATGTTCACATACAGTATTTTAATGAAAAAAGTATTCAAATAAAACAATTAGAGTAGCTAAAAATCAAGAATTAATAGGTCGGGTCATATTGACCCGGGAACAGTACAAGTGTATAGCAAATGCGAACAGAACAGCAGGGTTAACAAAAGGTCCTGTGAGCATTGTTTCAATACTCATGCTCTATAAGGACCAATGACGACATTGCCTTCTATCACATGTTCTAATCGAAAGGTCCTATATGCAATTCTCCACATTATTTAGGTTTGCATAATAATAACAGATTAAAATCAAAATAACAAACATACATATATATATAAATGAATAAAAAGTATAGAAATAACCATTAATAGCGATACATAATTTCCATTCATTTGTTTAGACCGTTTGGATATCTAGACCCCAGACAAAAAATCCAAAAAGCCTCCCTTGTGAGAAGACGTCTTTTTCCATCACCACCACGTTTTGAATTTTTAACAAATTCAATTCCTTCAATTGACATGGCCTCTAAGTTGCCATTATGCTGCGCTAAAAAATGTTTAGAAACCATGGAAATGTTGCGTGTATTTAGTGCTATGATTTTCTACATCTCTGATATGCTCCAAGATGCGAGTTTTTTAGTTTTCTTGTTGTGCAGCCTATATAAAATAAATTACATATTTTACAGTGTATTCTATAGACTACATTTTCTGTGTAACAATTAATCAACTGTTTATTATTGTACTCCTGGATATTGCCTGAATCATTAAATGTTTTAGTTTTTTGCGCATATCTGCACATTTTGCATTTATTGAAGCCACATTTGTAAAAACCTGTAGTTTTCAACCAATTTTCAGAGGATGATGCAGACGCAAAAAAACTAGGAGATACAATATCTCCAATAGTAGGAGCCTGTCTGGCAATGACATTGGTACCAGAATGTAATATTTTCGCTAGTATTTCATCCTCATATAAAATTGGTAAGCATTTAAAAAAAATTATTATTTGGGAGGGCGATGTATCTACCATACCAGCTTTTGTGGATTATATTAATTCTTATGCCTTTAATATCAGATACACCTATCCACTGCCCATTTTATGGCCAAACACTCCTCTACAACTGAGTAATTTCTCTCACAAGAAGATAGCTTCCTACTCAGGTAGAGGACAGGATGCTCCTCCCCACGTATCTCCTGGGAAAGGACTGCTCCTATCCCGACATCTGAGGCATCTGTCTGAAGGATAAACTCTCGTTTAAAGTCCGGGGACACCAGAATGGGTTGTTTACACTGCGTTCCAATTTATTATGCAAATTGGATTTAAGTGTCATAAAGATGTAATTTTTTGTTTTTCAAATAAACTCATAGATGGTATTGTGTATCAGGGCTCTTTGGATCACTGAAATCAATCTCAAATTCCTGTGATAATTAGTTTACCAGGTGAGCCCAATTAAAGGAAAACTACTTAAGAATGATGTTCCACATTATTAAGCAGGGCACAGGTTTCAAGGAATTTAGGAAAGAAAAAGGACCTCTCTGCTGCTGAAAAGCATCAAATAGTGCAATGCCTTGGTCAAGAGATGAAAACATTAGATATTTCCCAAAAATTTAAACGTGACCATCGTACTGTTAAGAGATTTGTGGTTGATTGTGAGCACAGACATGTTTGTGCTGATAAAGGCAGAATGAGGAAGGTTTCTGCCAGGCAAGTTCATCGGATTAAGAGAGCAGCTGCTAAAAAGCCATTACAAACCAGCAAACAGATATTTAAAGCTGCTGGTGCCTCTGGAGTCCCTCGAACCTCATGGTGTAGGATCCTTCAAAGGCTTGCTGTGGTGCATAAACCTACTATTCGGCCACCCCTAAAAAGTGTTCACAAGCAGAAATTGTAGCAGTGGGTCCAGACATACATGAAGACTATTTTCCATACAGTCTTGTTTACTGATGAGTGTCGAGCAACCCTGGATGGTCCAGATGGATGGTTGGTGGATGGCCACTATGTCCCAACAAGGCTGCGACTTCAGCAAAGAGGAGGAGGAGTCATGTTTTGGGCCGGAATCATGGGGAAACAGCTGGTAGGGCTCTTTAAGGTTCCTGAAGGTGTGAAAATGACCTCTGCAAAGTACTGTATATAGAGTTTCTGACTGACAGCTGTCTTGCATGGTATAAAAAGCAGAAATGTGCCTTCAGGAGCAAAATCCTCTTCATGCATGACAATGCACCATCTCATGCTGCAAAGAATACCTCTGAGTCATTGACTGCTATAGGCATAAAAGGAGATAAACTCATGGTGTGGCCACCATCTTCCCCTGACCTCAACCCTGTAGAGAACCTTTGGAGTATCATCAAGCAAAAGATCTATGAGGGAGGCAGTTCACATCAAAACAGCAACTCTGGGAGGCTATTCCGACTTCATGCAAAGAAATCCAAGCAGAAACTCTCCAAAAACTCCCAAGTTCAATGGATGCAAGAATTGTGAAGGTGATGTCACAGAAGGGTTCCTATGATAGCATGTAACTTGGCCTGTTAGGATGTTTTGGAGTTAAATAGCTTTTTTGTTCAGTGAATGTGACCTCCTAATGCTGCAAATTCCACTAATGAACATTTTCAGTTCTTTAAAACAGATCAAATGTTTAGAAATTCTACTGTGCCTAATAATTTGGAACAGTGCAATTTGAGTTTTTATTCATTTTGGAGAATATACTGTTATCATTGGGAGATTTCTTCAATAAAATTTGATGTATACTCTAACGGGTGATGACTTTTATTAGACTGACTGTCATTTGTACTGACTATTTAGGAAAATCATAGAAAAATATCATTTGCATAATAATTTGGAACACAGTGTACATAGAGCCCCTTTCATTTCTTGGAAGGCTGACTCTGCCTCTTCGGACCATCTGACCATTACTGATTTTGTCCCTTTTAGAAGATCAGTCAGAGGCGCAGCCATCGTGGCGAAATTTGGGATGATATATATATCCCCACTTACTGTAGCCTAGGAACAGTTTAGTATCAGGTCCCCACTTACTGTTACCTGGAAGAAGTTTAGTATCAGGTACCCTCTTACTGGAGCCTAGGAGCAGTTTAGTACCAGTGTCCCCTCTTACTGTAGCTTAGGTGGAGTTTAGTATTAGGTAAGTGCTGTAGCCCAGGAGAAGTTTAGTGCCTTGTACCCTCTTACAGTAGCCTAGGAGAAGTTTATTATGAGATCACTTGTTATTGTAGCCTAGGAGGAGTTTAGTATCAGGTCCCCACTTACTGTAGCCTATGAGAAATTTAGTATCAGCTCCCCACTTAGTGTAGTCTAGGAGTAGTTTACTTCCAGGTCCCTTCTTACTGTAACGTGGGAAAGTTTAGTACCTTTGTGAGGGAGCGCCAAGGCCATAGTCGTGGCTCAGAGTATGTGCTTTAGCATGCCCTGTTCTCCCATCACATGAAAATACTGTCAACTCTGCAGCATACCTTCTGCTTCACCTTCTGCACCATCAGGGTCCCATTGGGCTGGCTGAAGTTCCACTGCTAGCATTGTTGCACAATAAGAAACAGAATCCATATCAAACTGAAAACGTAGAACGTTACCTTCCTCTTTGCTCAGCACATCCTTATCAGAGACAGCATTTGCATAGGGTTCCAAACAGCTTCCAATCTCCACTTTCCCTGCACTCCTTCCTTGGTCACCCAGTACTTCCCTGGGAAGTACCGCCTCTTGCAATAACACAGCGTCCTCCCTATTCAGATTCTCTGAGCTTAGGGATTCCCTCAGCCGTTTTGCCCCAGATCTGAGGTCATCAGCCCATGCGATGATCTGTCACATGATGAGCGACCTGCATCCCTGTACTGTTCTGGACATCTTCTCCACTTCTACTCCACACTGCTGTCACTGCTGTTGTCTTTTCTGCTGTCTCTGTTGCTCACTACAGGTCCCGGATGGCTGGGCTATCTTCCTTAAACGTTACGGAGTCCATCCGCCCTACACAGGCCCTCTGGCCTTTCTGGGCTCACAGGCCCGACTAGCCTTTCTCAGCTCCCAATCTTCACCCCCTAGATAACAGGAAATTCCCCTAGCTTATCCATGGCTGGCTCATCCTAAGTTAACTATGTACAGGGCTCTTGCTAACGAACAATAGTGTGCCCCATCTAGTGTCTGATTAGGGGTACTATGCTTTCCCTAACTCCACATATATATCAACAATGCTCAAGAACATATAGCAGTAACAAATCAGTATATATAGATTACATACAAACATGTAGCAGAAATAGATACATCAAAATAAACACATTAACTGGGTCGGGCTTAAAGGGTAGGGGCATATAACAGTTTCTGTACCCCCTTACACCCTATCCCCTCTTTCTTTAGCCTAGGAGGAGTTTAGTGCCTGGTCCCGTCTTACTGTAGTCTAGGAGGAGTTTAGTATCAGGTCCTCACTTATTGTCGCCTGGGAGAAGTTTAGTATCAGGTCTCCACTTATTGTCACCTGTGAGAAGTTTAGTATCAGGTCCTCACTTAGTGTCGCCTAGGAGGAGTTTAGTGCCTTGACCCCTCTTACTGTAGACTGGGAGAAGTTTAGTACCAAGTCACCTCTTATTGTAGCCTAGAAGAAGTTTAGTATCAGGTCTCCCTTACTGTAGGCTGGGAGGAGTTTAGTATCAAGTCCTCACTTACTGTTGTCATGGAGAAGTTTAGTATCAGGTCCCCACCTATTGTCACCTAGGAGGACCTTGTCCCCTCTTACTGTAGCCTAGGTGAAGTTTAGTATCAGGTCCCCACTTACTGTTGCCTAGATGGAGTTTAGTATCAGGTCCCTACTTATTGTCTCTAAGGTGAAGTTTAGTACCAGGTCCCCACTTACTGTAGCCTAGGTGGAGTTTAGTGTTAGGCCCCCACTTACTGTACCAGATTCCCTCTTAATATAACCTGGGAGGAGTTTAGCTCCAGGACTTCTCCTTCTATAACCTTGGAGGAGTTTCGGGCCAGGACCTCTCCTTTTACAACCTGGGAGGAGTTTAGTGCAAGGATTTCTCCTTCTATAACCTGTGAGGAGTTTAGTGCCAGGACTCCATATTTCTATGTCCATTGAGATCTAACAAGCTGTAAACATTTATGTAGAAATGGCTGTACAGTGTTAACTTATTTATCACATTGCTAATTAAGACACTAAGAAATACTCACATCTCCTTCGCCTTTGCCTTGTTTCTAGGTGTTTAAAGATGTAATATGAAAAAATTACTGACACCAAGACTAGTCCACACATGACTGATATCACTGTGATCAGCCATATAGATGACACCTTATCTACAAACAACAAAAGGATATTCTTAGAGAATACATTTTCTTCATGGAAATACAAAAGTAGAAATATATAGATAAAAAGACTAAACAGTATATACATGTATATTAGTGATGCGCGAGTGTGCCCACCACTGCTCGGGCTCGCTCATTACTCGCTCGAGTATCATGGATGCTAGAGAACCATGCTCGACTTCCAGCCCCATATGTTTTTCAGCTGTTAGATAGCCAATAAACATGCAGGGATTGCCTGCCATACTCAGTAATGCTGTAGCCATGTTGGCTGTTATGAATGAGTCACCGTAGGAAGCAAAAACAGAAATACTAGCTAAGTCCAGAAAACCAGAGAAGTTGGCAGCTATCGGATTGCAGACCCCTGAACCTATCAACAACAACTAGCAGTAGCCGTGGGGGGTTCCTACGGTGCCCTAGACCCCTCGATCACAGCCGGAGAACTAAATAGCCTAAAGACAGAAAGGGAAATCTAAACTGCCCCAGAGCAGACCCCAAAGCAATAGGCAGCCCCCAACATATAATGATGGTGAAGCAAGATGAAAAAACACTAACACAGATAGAAAGATAGGCTGAGCAAATGATGGGGCCCAAGCTAACTAAATAGGACAGGATAGAAAAGCTGCTGTCTGCAATCCGCAAAACCCTATCAAAATATGAGCCAACAGACTGATAGGGAAAAAGGCCCTGAAGACGCTAGGCTTCAAAAAGACTATATCAGTACTCAGGTATTTTCTGAAGACAGAGCAAAAAAGACAAAAAGGAATTCAGCTCACCCCCAGCAGGGAATTGCAGAAATCCAGAAAAACAAGGCAAAACAAAACCAAAACACAAATGCAAAAAGCAGAGCAGAAAACTTTTGAGGAGCAGGAATCAGACTGGTCTCCTAGAATCCCTCAGAGAAATCGCCAGCAAGGCAGAAGGGCGTCAGCTGCCTTATATCCAGTCAGCAATTCCCGTCACCCAGTCATCATCTGCCTGCTCAGGTGCTTGGTATTCAGCCTCACTACCTTCCTTCACCAGAAGAGGGAGTTCATCAGACCTCAATGGTGAAGGGGAAAATGAACTCACAACAGTTGGCTACTGGCAATACTTTGAATGACTGGACACATCGTGTCATCAAGTGTTATATAAGACTTGGCACACTCTCCTCTGCAAATAATTTAGGGAGAGTTGATTTAGCAGGGAGAGCCTAGATTAGAGCAGGCATATATTGTAGGCAGAGTATAATTGCTATTGCAGTACTTGTATACCACTGCCGCATCATTGAAACAAAAGTTATTTTCACTGCTGCATATTGTCCTTTCTTTAGTAAAACCTGCATTCAGTCTAGGGATAGCTGGTGGAGGAGGGACAGTTTTGGATTATAGGCATATAGGCAGGGTTTATTGCCTTACAGTTCTTCTATAGGTTTACTGCTGCGCAACCTAAAAACAAAAGTCTGTTTCAGGGTTACGTACTTTCTTTTCCCTATTAATACTGGAAAAGTTTGCAACATATATTATATACCACATTTAAAGTGCGCAAGGCGTGTGGCAAGGGACGGGGAAGTGGACTTGTTGCTGATGGTGCACGCATAGTTTTAAAGTCAATTCAAATGTTCCTTTTTTTTCTGGTGTATTACCATGCAGTCCTGCCCACCCAAAAAGAGTACACGGTTCATGGTTTCTTCTTTTTCTTGTCCTGCTCCTACACCATATCAACTGGCCCTTGCTCCAAATTTTTAGAGGGTCATCGTGCGACTCTCACTCTTAATTTTTCCAAGGCGTCTATGATGCCCTCCTTCATAATTTTTAAAAGATGTACAGTGGGTACGGAAAGTATTCATTTCAGTTTTTCTTTTTTAATAAATTTGCAAAAATTTCTACATTTTCTGATTTTTTTTCAATCAAGATGGGGTGCAGAGTGTACATTAATGAGAAAAAAATGAACTTTTTTGAATTTGCCAAATGGCTGCAACGAAACAAAGAGTGAAAAATTTAAAGGGGTCTGAATATTTTCCATACCCACTGTTTCTGAGGCCTACCTCTACAATTCTCTTACACAAGACAAGGAGTCCCACTCTTTAAAAATGGGGCAAAATGTCACACACACCACAGCCCAGATAAGTAAGAAAATGGTAAAATTACATTTACCAGTGACTACCAGTTTGTGTACTGTCATTTCCCCCTCTACTCTAGTCATAGGTGATGCTGAAATACAGAGAGAGATAGCAGGTTGCCCAGCAATTAAGGGGTGGAGGAGTTGTTTTTTTTTCTCTTTTTCAGTTTTATTGTCAGGCCGTTAAAGTGGCATAATACTCTGAGCACATTGTTTCTCAGCTGCGACCTGGGAATCAGAGATGTGTCTTCCCATGCTGTTCCCGTTCCATTTGAGTGCTGTTTCCATCCATTTCCGTGATTTTTCTGACCCCCCAGCCCTCCTGTTAGAGAGGGAAAAATGCTTGAGCTTGCATTGTCTTCCATTATACTCGGTACTCGAGTCGAGCGCTTCCAATCTGCTCAATTAGAGAATCGAGCAACTAGAGTATTTCACTGTTCGATCATCACTAATATATGTGTGTGTGTCTATATAAATATATATACATATATAGAGATAGAGAGAGAGAGATAAATACATATACACAGTGGTGCATGAAAGTTTGTGAACCTTTAAAATTTTAAAATTTCTTCCTAAATTTTACCTACAGTATATCTACATCATATTTCCATAGAAGCCTTAAAAGTAGATAAGGAACCAAATCAGACAAAAGAGTAAAAACAGATATAATTTTCTTAAATGAGGAAATTGATCCAATATCAAATGTCTGCGCGTGGCAAAGTATGTGAACCTTTGCTTTCAGTCTCTGGTGTCACCCACTTGTAGAGCAAAAACTATATCTAGATATTTCTGGAAATTGTTGATTAGTACTGTACATCGGCTTTGATGAATATTTGCCCATTTCTTTTTATATAACAGCTTCAACTCTGCCATGTTTGTAGTTTTCTCCCATGAACTGCTCGCTTCAGGTCCTCCCTGAATCTATTGGATTAAGGTCATGACTGTGATATAGACTGGGTTCACATCGCGGTAGTGCAATCCGTTTAAAGGATCCGTTTCTAAGTGGCACTAACGCATAGTAACAGATTAGTTATCATGCCCATTGACTTCCATTAACGAACGCATCCTAATGCATGTCAAAATGGGCATTCGTTAGCGATGGTCCGTTATTTTGTGACGCACCTTCGAATGCGGACTACCGTGTTTTCGGGTCCGTCACGGCTAACACATAGAACTATATGGCTAACGCATGGCGATGCAATGCAACGGATGCGTTAACGTACGTGTTGATGCGTTCCCAAAAAAAGACAATTTGGGGCACATGGTTAGCGCATCCTTTTAATGGATCCATTAAACAGATTGCACTAACGCAATGTGAACCTAGCCTAAGCCATTTCAAAACTTTAACTTTAACTCTATAACCTTTTTTTTGCGGAATGGCTTGAATGTTTTGGGTTGTTGTCTTGCTGCATGATCCACGTTCTCTACAGATTTATCTCATGAACAGATGTCCTGACATTTTCTTTTAAAATGTTCTGGTATAATTCAGAAGTTATTGTTCTATCAGTGATGGAAACCATCCTGGCTCAGATGCAGAAAAACAGGCCCAAACCATAATACTACCTCCATCATGTTGGACATGTTATGAGGTTTTTTACTGTAATGCAGTGTTTTTCCTGTTTCTTATTTAAACTAAAAGCTCTATTTCGATGTCATTCATCCACAAAACATTGTTCCAATAGCCTTCTGACTTGTCCAGGTGATCTTTAGCAAATTGCAGACGGGCAGCAATATTATTTTTGGAGACCAGTGGCTTTCTCCTTTCAATCTTTTGTCCAGTGACTTTCTGATGGTGGACTCATGAACATTAAAATTAGCTAATGTAAGTGATTCTGTCATATCCCATGATTTAGAATCATATAGACAGTACTGCATTTAATCATATTGTTGTTTCCATTGCTGCATATTGATCTGTCTCTTTTAGAGGTTGTCTCCTCCCCTTGCATGTGACTCTCATTTCTGTAAGCCCTCCCTTCTTCTCCATCTTTGAGTCTTTCCCCATCTTGGAGACAAACATTTATACAGCTCTGTATAAGGAAAGTCTCTTTTTTCCTACTGTAACTGTGCATTATGCAAGGATTCAGCCGAGAATAAACCTATTGGACCTTCAAATGTGCTCTTTCCAGTCGAGTTTAAGCTATCTGCGGACATCACTAAATGTGAGTAATGGTAAACAGAATCCATGGGATGGCAGTCTGAGCGCCCAACATTTACAGTTTAGCCATGGAGGCAGAATAGTAAAAAGAGACTCCTGCAGTTACATCTGTAAAGTCGTCTCCAGCTTCTACAAGTCAGAACAGACATCAGAAGATCTACTTACATCATATAGATACCATCAGCCTGTGTGCAGCATAGCCCTTCCCCCAGCCTGCACTGCAGAGACTATAGCAGCTCATATTACATAAATCTCATCTGCCTGTGAGTTACAATGGCTGAAGGAAAGTCTGCAATATCTTTATATGAGGACTCGGCCACTATCAGACCCAGGCACTCTGCTAAGCGGTCACTGAAAGCTATAGAGAACCTTGAAGTCATTAAACATGAACTTTCTTGTAATATATCCATCTTATGGCAAAGACTGCAGTCACATTAACAGCATCTCCCAGTATGCCTTTCACGATTTACCACCAGAGGGAGCCCTTGAACAATTGTACTCTGCGTACCAGGCTTACGAAGACACTTGCAGAAAATACATCTCAACTCTACTGAAATTAAATACGTCAGAGTCGCTAAAGGAATGTCAGGTCTTCCAACAGCTCAATGCCGAACGAGATAGCATTGTGCGTGACATCGTGAACAAAACAGAAGCAAAAATCCCACAAATATCAGAAGTGACATCGCACAGATCCAGGCCTGCTAGGAGCTCAAAGCACTCAATCAAGTCAAGCTCATCAAGGTACTCAACCCTCAGTGAGCAACTCATAAGAGTGCGTGCCGAAGCAGAATCTACAAAAGTGCAAGCCATTTTTGCCCAAAAGAAAGCAGAGAAGGAAACGGAGATTGCACGTGAGAAGGCAGAAATAGAAGTCATGCAGAAGGAATACAAACATGCAGCAGCCGTATCAAAGCTAAAGGTCTTCGAGCAGGCTCTAGGTGGGAGCCAAGGAAGCAGCCTCAATTCTTACGAACTCGACATGGAAGACGCACTTAAGCGCCAAGAAATTACATGCTGAGCCAAACCAACGAACCCCTGACCACCAACAGCATTCCCGTCAGCACCGACCTCTCTCTAGAGCATCAGGACGTTGATCCGCCTGAAGCTTCCAGCGTTCAAGGTCAGTCCAATGGACCACAAACATTCAAACCCGAACCTCCTTCATGTGTCAATACACGGCCTGACCCTACACCTCAGCAAATGCCATACGCCAACGTCTACATGCAACCTAACATGCCGACAAGGCACTATGCTCCTGATAACTGTGTGGTTCCAATCCCGCATACAACAGAGATCATATGCCACAATGGTTGCTGGTCTAAATCCTACGCCACTCAGAATCTTCCCATGTTCTTGAACCAAGAAGCTACGACCCACGCTAACAGCATCACTCAGCCAGCAAATGTTTCTCCAAAGTCAGAAAGAACAGACATGTCCGATTTTGTGAGGTACATGATACGTCGAGAACTCACCAACACCGGTCTCACAAGGTTCGACGACCAGCCTGAGAATTACAGAGGTTGGAAATGTACCTTTAAAGCCGCAATTAGTGACCTTGGCATCACTGTTGCTGAAGAGCTGGATTTGCTAATCAGGTGGCTCGGACCTCAATCCACGGAGCAGGTCAAGAGGCACAGATCCGTCCACATCAGTAATCCAACAGCTGGTCTCATGGCTGCATGGGAAAGACTAGAACGTAGCTTTGGCAGTCCTGAAGCCATAGAGAATGCACTGTTTAAGCGTCTACAGGATTTCCCCAAAATATCCAGCAAGGACAGTTCAAAATTCCTAGAGTTCAGTGACCTGCTCCTAGAGCTCCAGTTAGCCAAGGCAGACACGCACCTACCTGGTCTCAGCTACCTGGATACCACTTGGGGCAATAACGCAATAGTTTCTAAGTTGCCATACAATATACAAGAGAAGTGGGCCACTATTGGGTAAAAGTACAAAAGAGTCAATCAAGTCTCCTTTCCTCCATTTTCCTGCTTCTGTAAATTTATCAAGGATATCGCAGAGTGTAAGACCGACCCAAGTTTTTCCTATATAGAACCCAGCGGACCCGGTCCAACCCCTCTTAATTGCGTGGGTCCACGTACTAACCTGAAAAGCCAAGGAGGCCCAGTATCAGAGAAAAAGACCGACATCCTTTCCATATCTACATCAGCTCCAGACAATAGCAACACAGGGGACAAGGTCAAAGATCCTAATCATATGTGTCCCATTCATAAGAAGTCACATCCCCTAAAGAAGTGCATTGGCTTCAGAAAGAAGCTGCTCCAGGAGCGCAAGGAACTTCTAAAGACATTTGGTGTATGTTACAGATGTTGTGCTTCTACTGAACACTTTGCTAAGGACTGTAACATTCTTATTAAGTGTTTGGAGTGTGACAGTGAGGACCACATGCAAGCACTCCATCCATCCCAACCTATCTCTGCACAGCTCACACCTTCCGTACCCACCACAAGCTATGGTGGGCAGGAAACAGAACAAGCAAGTCCTACCAAGGTATCATATTCATGCACAGAAGTTTGTGGAAAAGACCTCTGGGACAAGTCATTCGCAAAGATATGCCTGGTGAACGTATATCCTAAGGGTCAGCCCGAAAAGAGCAGAAGGGTGTATGCCATCCTGGACGATCAAAACAACCGATCACTTGCAAGGTCAGAGCTCTTTGATTTGTTTGATTTAAAGGGAAATGCTTACCCCTACACCTTGGGTACTTGCAGTGATGTTACAGAGGTGTCTGGGAGAAGAGCCAATGGACTTATAGTATCTTCACTTGAGTCGCATGGATCTATGTCTTTTTACATCAATTAAGGAATTTGCTCCTAAGACCTTGTGGGGGCATCACAACACATTATGAGACCCCAATCAGAGGACAATAAAACATCCGGACTCCTTATTTATGAACTGGTCCAATATTTATGTTTCTCCCTCTCCCATAATCATAATTCTGCTTCACGTCACTTGTCTCATCTATTGCATTTTTTCTGTGCTGTATTGTGCATAATTGTGTATTAGTCTAAGCCTGTTGAAGAGACCTGAGTAGTCTCGAAAGCTTGCAATGTGTTACCATCTTTTCAGTTAGCCATTAAAAGGTATCAACCACTGAGGACTCTCAATTCTGAATATTTTACTTTTTCTTGATGACCTTCCCTGACAGGGAGCAATTGTAATTGAGATATATATAACTAGTAAAAGTTAAGTTTTAATAAACCACTCTTTTTGGTTAAGAATATTGTTCTATTTGTGGTATATATGGTGAGAAAAGGATTTTGATTTTTGATGAAATACCATTTCTTTGGCTAATTTTCTAATATATTAATCAGCAGCAGATCAAGTGACACTTCACCAAGATATGTTCCCTCTCTAAAGTCCTCTTTGGACTAGTGTCCTACAGCAGCTAATACATGTGATTGTTACATGTTGTGTGGTAACTAGCAGGTACGCGGGATGCAGCAACGAGCAGGAGGTAGAGCAAGGGTTGAACTCGAGTTTGATATGAATATATAGGATAAAGCTGCCAACAAATGCTCCATGCAGGGAGGTAAAATACAAATATACAAACTCCAAACAGGATAACTAGCACGAGGCGGGAGGTGACCATTATGCGGCCACGGTGACAGGCGAACAAACAACGGAGAGTCACTTATCGGTCTCTGACATCCTGCAGAGGTGATGTGCGGGAACTGTTCTGAGGGTGCCTTAGTCCCTGTGCCCAGCCTAGAAAGCATTGCCGGAGGGTCTGGAAGTCCTTGCGCTCTGGTGGCGCGGGGTGTATACAGGTCCCACGTAACTTTCTTGAGGATGGGGCTTCCACGATGGAGAGCAGAGCAAAGGAGCCCGCAGATCCTGGGGAGGGAGGAACAGCCACGGTGAGGGGCGGCACAGAGGATCCCATGGATATCAGGGAGGGAGCCGCAGCCGCCGCGAGGAGTGGCATAGAGGAGCCTGCGGATCCCGGGGAGGGAGCCGCAGCCACAGTACTTTCTCCCGAGTCTATCGGGGCTGGTGGCACCAGGCGGAATGCCCGCGGGGAAGTGCTGTCCAACGGACAGGGAGTGCCGCGCCCGAGGGTGCACCGTGGGTCGCGCTCTGCAGCGGGTCTGGAGGAGGTCTCATCTCTGGTCGTGCAGTATAAGCTGTACGTCTTCTAAGGTCGGATGCTCACGCTCCAGTTCCAAATGTGCTGATTCATGGTTGAAGGGAGACACTTGCTCGGCTCCTCCCACCTACGTGCAGACTCTCTTCCCGCCAAGCTTCCCCTGTTTTTGTGTGTTCCTTGCTCTATAGTCGACTCGTCCCTTTTTTTGACTGGTCACAGGCCAGCGCTGGCCTGAAATTGCACCCCCCGGGAACACAGGTGACAGCCCTCCTAGTTCCGGCCCAGACACACCATTGGTCCTCTTTCCTGGACCCACTCCCCTACAGTTGCTTAGGTGCAACACCACCAGGTGAGCAGACCCATGTTGGTTTCTATGTATGTTTTAGAGTTAAAACCCTATTTTGTGCTAGCTTATTTCCATTTTTCCCATTACCATCATTTGTCTCTGACAGACACTTGAAAGTGGATCATTCTTTTAATTTAAAAAAGGACTAAGCGTAATGTTTTTGACTAATCGGTTTGATTTGTTTCTCTTTATCTACTTTAGGACTTGTATGAAAATCACGTTTTAGCTCAAATTTATGCAGTTATATGGAAAATTCTGAATAGTTCACAAACTTTCAATCACCATTGTAATAATGGATAGATAAATAGATAGATAGATAACATATAGATAAGAGACAGATGACAAAAAAGATAGAAAATAGATAGATAATTGATAATAGATAGATGATAGATAGATAATAAATAGATAGATGATGGATGGATAGATAGGTAATAGATGGATAATAGACAGACAACAGATAGATAATAAATAGATAATAGATGGATAGATAAAGTTGCAGATTTTTTTCTTAAAGTATTTTTACTATGCAATAAAATCTTATTGAATTTGACATTTTACCCCTTTGTGGTATTTTCCAATGAACAGTGATGGGTGCAGCAGAAAACCAGACTTCACAGATCACTTTCTCTCCATTTTTCCACATATTTTCAGAAAGTGAGAACAAATTAAGAGTAATCCAGGTCACATTGTCTTTTTTCCAAGAAATCATCCTGCCCTTCATTTGTTCTCCAGAGATATTCCAGATTGTGTAGACATTTGGGGAGACAGCATGCACTACACAAGCCAACTGAACAGGAAAATGTTGAGTGGTGGAATGAAGAGGGGTCAGAAGATGAATGGAGCCACTAGAGTTTGTGATATCTAGATATGTTGGGGAACACAAAGTATTAGTAGACAGATATCAATAAAAATCACAATAGTGTGTGTACACCCACAGAGACCAGAAAACTAACATTTAGAGAATTAATATAAAGAAAATGTTGAAGTGTTTGCAATTGATGGTTAAAGTTGACCTTTGGGACCCACAACAATGCTGAGAATGAAGGGGCTAAGACCTGACTTTGTATTTTCCTGTGTTACTCTCGGCTATCAGCAGTGCACAAACCCATATTTTCATTAGAATGGTGGGTTCTGAGATGTTTGGTCTCCACCTTTTAGAAAGTGATGGCATACCTTAGCAAAATGGCCCTAGGCCTCATTGATGATTTAGTGGGTCCTAACTATGAAATCATTATTCTTTTTAAAGCTATTGATAGTATGCTCTGTACCTCTTGCTGTCCTAGTATGTCAGCACTAGCTCTTCTCTGCACATGCGCGCTTACAGGACGAGCTTGCGCAGAGAACACCACTTTGTGCATCTGCTTTATTGGTGCCAGTGCACAAACTTTGCTCGGCTTTGTGACTGGTGTAGCCATCCGTATGTGCAGTGATGAAGATCAACCTGAACCACCAATAATAAAATTGTATAAAAATGAAGACCAAGATCAGAACAAGGGTACTTCTGAGATCGGTGGTTTACTATACTCAAAAGATGGTTATATGGTCTTAGAAGAAGCGCCATCCCGGGGTCGTGGCCTAGGCACGAACAGTAGAGGACGTGTGGTGATCGAGCTCCTGGCCCTAGACCACAAAAAAGCATCAAAATTAATAGGAAATTCCTCCATTTCTACTAGAAGTGTGCCTGAACCCTTTTGGCATGACCCTGCCACCGAAAAAGGTTGCCTGAAGAGCTACTTACTGACCGCGGGCTCAGCTCGGCTGGGAGAGGCCTGGACGGAGGGGAGACGCGGTGCAGGCTGGCACCGGGACACTTCTGGCGGGGCCTCCTCAGACGGGGAGTCGCCTGGGAGCAGAGTTCCTTTGGCGGGTGGGAGAGAGGAAAACCGGAGGATATGGGAGCGCCAATGTCTGCGGTGTCTCCGGGCAGAGAGATGGGCACTCGGGGAGCACGCGGGAGACGGGGCCATCTGCGGCAGGCTCCTTCGCTTGGCAGGTTGGGCGCGGAGGGTCCGGCAGCCCCGCTCCCCTTGCTTGCCCTGAACTAAAGGCAGTGGGGGTTAATAAGCTCTTGAGAGCGAGCATCCAAAGAGGGGGGTTGGCGCACTAGCGGGTGGCCTGCCGGGTGTGCGTCGGACAGAGATAGGAGACACGGTCTCAGAAGTCTGGGGTGGACGCCGACAGCTACCATTAACCCCATTAGCTCCACTCACGGGCAGAACTGGGACTTTAAAACCTTTATTTGCCTCGGTCCCTTCTCTCTACCCCCCCCTCAGCAGTGACAGCAAATAAGCTGGGGCAATCTCTTTATAAAACTGGGACTAATTTTTTGGCGCCAGATCCCTCACTGTCTGAGAAGACAAGACGCCATCTTCCTTCCTGCCTCTCAGAGAGGAACTGACGGAGGGCTTGCACTGTGCCCAGCTCTCTCTCCTCCAGCGGCTCCGCTGGCCATACAACAACCCGGGAGACAATCTCCCCATAACTGCACATACCTTCTTCCTTTATAGACAAGAAGATAAACAAACGCTTCTTTCCTCTACTCTTACTTTGCAAAAGAAAAATAACTTAATCTTATTATTTTACACGTGTATCTTCTAAAAAAAAAAAAAAAAATAGTGAGCCCGTGCCATCTGCTGGCAGACTAAAGTTACTACATTTGTTTTTTCAACTATTCAAACCACCACCTTTTTTCTTTTAATGACAAACATGCTACTTCAGATAATAATTCGTTAACTGAGCTGATGTTCCAGTGGTGATTTTATGAAGACACGCTCACAATTCTGATATGGATAAAACAATTAAGGAGCGTACCAAAGTGCTTCCTGACAGTAACAAAACCCACAAACAAGTGGACCTTGACAAATATCTAAAGAAAAAACCTCCTCAGCATCCTTCGCTGAAAAAAACAGACCACCCAAATGACAGATCATCTAGATTCTAATGCCTCAGACTCGAGTGAGAATAGCTCGGACGGCGAATCTCGTCCCCGGGATAGCTCCCCTATATCCAGGCCATTTCTCAAGAAATCCTTAACTTAGGTGATGAAGCCTCTGCTACAGGAAATAGCAGGAATCAGATCTGACCTAAAACACATAGGCGGCCGAGTGGAGTCATTTGAAACTGCCCAAATGGAACTGGTAGAACATGCCAATACTCTAAAAGAGCAAGTTTCCTACCACCAACAACAGTTAAACAATACTCTATTGGCGATTGAAGACCAAGAAAACAGAAGTAGGAGAAAGAATGTCAGAATTAAAGGAATTTCTGAAACATATGCCAAGACAGAATGGAGAAGATAGTCATTGAAAGAGTCCACCGAGCACTAAAACCCAAACCAAAACCGCCGGACCCTCCTAGAGACATCATATGTGGCCTACTCAGCTTTGTAGACACGAATGCTATCCTCACCAAGGCAAGGGAAATGGCTCCCCTCCTCTAAGTCAACTCTCCCTTTCAGATTTTCCAAGACATAGCTCCTTCAACCCTGGCTAAGAAAAGGCTGATGAAACCCCTGCTGGACACACTGAGATCTCACAAGCTTCCTTACAGATGGCTTTTTCCCTTTGGAATCTCAATCATAAAAGATGGAAGACAGATCACCCTCCGTTCTCCGGAGGACCTACATAAAGTCTGGGAAATCCTGAAGATTCCCCCAGTTGAAGTCTCCTCCTGGATGCCCTTAGAGGCGAGTTATTCTTACCCGCAGCTGCAAAAAATGGAGAACTGGTCCACACAGAAGAAGACGGGTTCTCCCAACTCCAAGAAACAAAATCAAGGATGCTCTGCAGCCTGATTTCATGACTGTCCACTTGTTAAAATGATGCCGGCTTGGTCTCTGATGGGATGGGATACGGGGAGGGATGGACATCCCTTGTCCCCGGCTTTTGAAAAGCCAACCTATCCGCCTCTGGTCTGGCCAGATTTTGTTTCTTTGTTACTGTTCTCTTCGCTTCTATTCTGAAGTTCTCTTTTTCACAAATCACATTTATGTTTCTCTTATAACCAAGCATTTTATCCAGCCTTCTAGGTTATGTAGCAGATCACCACTGGACATCCTGTTTACCCTCCTTATGGACTGTCTTGTCGACTTTCGTATTGAAGCTGGGTCCCCCCCCTGCTGCAGATTCTTCTTGTTAATATTTGTTTGTTTGATGTGTTCATTGTTATTTCGAAATTCATGCATTGGTGCCATCTTTGTCATTTACAGCAGATTCCATACACATCTTATCATATGACCAGTCAATTCATAGTAGATAGTATGACAATAGCTTCCTGTAATGTGAAAGGTTTGAACTCCCCAGCCAAGAGGAGCCAGATTATGCAGCTCCTAAAGAAAAGTAAAACAAAAATCGCCTTTTTCCAAGAGACGCATTTTAAAACAGGCCGCTCCCCTGACACATCCCGTTCTCTATTCCCCATTTGGTTTTAGAGCAACAGTTCTTCTGTTTCTAAAGGGGTCAGTATCGCATTATCTAAAAATCTTCTTTTCCAATGGAAAGACACGCTCTCGGATCCAGAGGGCCGCTACATTATAGTAAAATGCTTATTGGCTAACACAATGGTAACCTTATGCAACTTATATGCCCCCAATAAGCGGCAAGACCTGTGGCTGTCCAAAACTTTAGAGACACTCTCTCTATTTAAGGAAGGCTTACTAATAATAGGGGGAGACCTCAATGTTACTCTAAATTCCTCTTTTGACTCATCCTCGGGAGCTAAAAATATCTCGCAAAAAGCAGTTAAGAAGTTTCATATCGCTCTGAATTCCCTAAACCTGATTGATCCATGGCGGACAAATAATCCAGACACGAGAGACTACACTTTCTTCCCCCCCCCCGCACAATTCTTATCAGAGGTTGGATTACTTCTTCATTCAAAACCATTCACTCTCTTTGATAAAGGGAACCCATATAGGCACAATCACACTATTAGACCACGCGCCCATACATCTAGATATTACTACCGCCTCGCTTCCAAAGCTCATGGGAACATGGAGACTAAATGAAACCCTTCTGGACAATGACAAAAATCTCAATAAACTTAAAAACACATTAGAACAGTTTTTTAATGAAAACATCCAACCGGATGTCTCCTTCCTATGGTATGGGAAGCCCACAAGGCGGTCATAAGAGGTGAACTCATAGCTCTAGGTCCATTTGCCAAAAAAAGTAGAAATAAAGAAATGCTTTCCATTCTCCATCAAATTAATACTCTTGAAACTGTACATAAAAAATCCTTAGCAACCCAAGCTCAAGAATCCCTGAAAACTCTGAGCAATAAATTAAAGGATATCTTAAATATTCGCTCTGCAAACACTTACCTAAAATGTAAGCAGAAATTTTATATGCATGGCAACAAAGGGAGCAAACTCACTTTCTCGCTTTCAAAAAAACAGATAGATCGAGCATTTATACGTAAAATCAAAAATGAAAATTCCCAAACAGTTTCCAAGACAGCCGACATAGCCCACGCATTTACGCGATACTATGAAGCCCTCTACAACCTGCCCAGGCCCGCTTCAATGAAAGACCCCATGAAGGCAGAGGAAAAAACTTCTGCTTTCCTTTCTTCTATTGACTTGCCAAAAATTAGTCCATCTGACAAAGACATATTATTAGCCCCAATCACTATAAAATAAATACTAGACACCTTAAAATCAGTACCTAAGGGCAAATCGCCAGGCCCTGACAGTTTCCCTATCATATATTACAAAATATTTGCTGATATTCTTGCCCCACACTTATCTAATCTATTTAATGAACTTCTAAAAGGCACCCCTCTACCCAAACAAGCGTTGGAAGTTTTCATATCTATTATACCTAAGGAGGGGAAGAATCCTGAGCTGTGCAGTAGCTACCGCCCAATTTCCCTTTTGAATACAGACATCAAACTCTGACCAAAAATCTAGGCCACCAGATTAAGTGGCCTTATACCCAAACTGGTCCACCCTGACCAAACTGGATTTGTAAAGGGGAGGGAAGGGAAGGACAACACAGCCAGGATTCTCCACTCCATTAATCATGCATTAAAAACAAAAACTCCCTTAATCCTTTTATCTACGGATGCCGAAAAAGTCTTCGATCGTGTAAATTGGCACTTGATGGAGAAGACACTTGAAAAGTTTGGGTTTCCCAACAATTTTGTTAAAGCCATATATTCTTTATACTCAGACACGTCGGCCAAGGTAAAAATTAATGGAATATACTCCCTGTCCTTCGACATTAGAAACGGCACTCGACAGGGCTGCCCACTCTCGCCCACTCTTTTTATACTAGTAATAGAAACATTAATACAATCAGTACATCAAAACCCAGACATCAAGGGATTAAAAGTTAAGCACACTGAGCAGAAATGTGCAGCCTTTGCTGATGATCTGCTTATCCTTATCACTAACCCCAAAGTAGCTGTGCAGCACTTAATTGAGCTATTCCACAAATTCAGCAAATTATCTGATATCAAAATCAACTGGGACAAATCAGAAGCATTAAATATATCGGCTCCGTAAGAAGACATCCTCTTCCTTACGAGCACGACTCCGTTCAAGTGGCCGACACACCACATTAAATATTTAGGAGTATTCCTCACCAAGAATCCCTCAGACCTATACAAAGAAAACTTCAAAAAACTGATCAATGCAATCGAGGTACAACTAAAGTCTTTTGATCACCCATACGTCTCCTGGTTGGGAAGGATAAACATAATAAAAACATACATCGCTCCTAAGTTATTATACACAATGTCCATGGTGCCTATTCCACTCCCGAAAATTTTCTTTTCTTCCCTCAGGAGAACTATTTCACAATATATCTGGAAGTTTAAAAAATCAAGACTTTCCCATAGATTTCTTACTCTCCCGACTTCACATGGGGGATTAAACCTCCCAGACTTAACTTCCTACCACAAAGCCATTCACATCAAAAGGTGGCTCGGACTTGCACATGCCTACCTATCCCAGAATCATAATAACCTGGAATTACTCCTCCTTGGGAAAAATACACATCAGAATATCTGGAACGAGGTATCTCCCCCCGCACATTTAAAAATAGATCCAATTACCCTGACCACATTAAAAATTAAAGCTGACTTAAGTAAAACTTGTACGACATCTGAAGGGTTACCTGCACTCACACCCATCAGTATTATACCCTACCTTCTAAACCCCAACTATGATGACATCTTTGATTTGTGGTGCCACCTCCCATCTCAACCTATCTCTTAGCTAGACTTGGGAAAGGTTTCGTTATCAGATATCTGGTCTGAGGACGCTAGCATGTTCCCGAAGAACTTCATAAAAATGGCCCATGCCTCTGAAATCTTATCAAAATTCAATGCTAAATACACTAAGATCAGAGGCTGGTCCTGGTTAGACGTGCTCTTGAAACTACCTATGCCTATTCCGGGTTTGTTCTCCAGAATAAACAAAAATATTGTTTCCTCTTCTAGTCCATCAAAACCAGTTTGCTTACTTTCATGGGAGAAAGAATTGGGAATTACATTATCAGATTCAGAAGCACATAAGGTTCTGGCCAATTCAAAAGGGTTCTCCAGATGCACCTTATTACAAGAAAACTCCTACAAGATCCTCACGAGATGGTATAGGACACCTGAGTTTCTACATCATCTTGGATTAATTGAGTCTAAATTGTGTTGGAGGTGCGGCTCGGGATTAGGCAACATGTCACACATCTTCTGGACCTGTCCCCTCCTGAAAGATTTTTGGTCAGGGGTCAACAAAACACTCATGGATCTAAAATTGATATATGGAAACCTCTCTCCAAAGGAGGTATTACTTTCTTGCCCCACTTCAGACTGCAAGCTAAAAAAAACATGGCCCTCTGGCCCTAATGTTGAGTGCAGCTAAGCACTTAATCTCGTCACACTGGAAGAGTACATCTCCACCTCCGCTTTCAGAATGGTTTGAAAAAATCAAACTAATCTACAGATTGGAGGAACGCTCTAGTTGGGAAACCCACTCACATCCTCTCTTTTTAAAAGCTTGGACCTCCTGGAGGCAAAAATTTGCCTCTACTTAATCTTTCAGATCCCTGGGTCCTTCCGGCCTCCACTTCATATAAGCAACATCCCTACAACAGGTCTATACCCCTTAGTTTGAGGATAATACTTACCTTCACATTTCATATCTCTTATCAACAACACTAAAGTCTCACATGAATCCTTTGGTCTTGTACTTATGACAATCACTCTCTTCCCTTGGTACCTCTCTACCCCAGTGCATAGTATTTAACACTATTGAACTCGTTGTATTTCTGTTGTAAGTCTTGGTTCGACTATGTTGGTTGAACTTATTTCTCTTGCACTAAATGGCTTATTCTATTGTCAATGTTATTCTAAAATGTACTCTTCAGCTGTACTGCCGCTAATATTGTTCTTTAATAAAGAAATAAATTATAAAAAAAAGAAAAAGTGCCATCCCGATTTGCATGAAAAAGTCCTTATCATTTTTTAAAATTTTCTCCTTTCTGCATAATTGGTCACTCATATTGTCTATTTTTTTTTAATATTTGCATCTTGTGTATAATGCACACATTTTACTCCATATATCTTGAAAGTCATGGTTAAAACAATTCAAGGTAAAATAAAGTTTAAAAATAAAACAAAAAGTTTTAAATAAAATTAAAAAATGGTACTTCACCTTCAGTAATTAGTGTTATCCCCTTATTAAAGACTTGAACTTTTCCATTGAAACCTGTGCAGTAATATCTCCCAGAATCCTGAGATGTCACATTGTCTATGACCAGATGAGTGATATTTTCCTGTGATCGAGAAGCAGTTTTTTGTGACTTATTATTTACTGCAGTCCATGCGTCTTGTTCTCTCCTGTGGTACCAGGTTATCAGTCTTGGTCCTTGTATTATACTGGAAACACAAGTGAAGTTCACCAAGTTACCCGGATCAGCAAAAACCACATCTTCGGGTTGATTGGCCGACAGTCGAGTTACTAAAACTAAATTATTAACATGTTAAAATTGTACAAAACTGAAAGAAAAAGTACAATATAATCAAAGTGGAACAAGGAGCAACCTTAGAGGCCTTCATGGTGTCAAGTGGAGATGTCAAAGACAAGAGAAAAAGAGAAGCTGGATGGCGTTGAGGACCAGATGGTGGGACAGGTGAGAGAGATGGTGGATATATATATATACTGTATATCTTATCACAAAAGAAAACAAATCATAAAAAATAGATTCAACTTGTGTTGAATTCAATTTGCCCCAAAACAAATTTGGACATGTCTATGAGAAATGACTGTATAGTGATAAGATCCTATAAGTCTAGGCTGGGCCGGTGGGGCATTGCAATCCAAATAATGAGTGCCACGTGGACATAAACTAATCATTTTGCTTTTGAGCATCATTTTTAGATAATTGTGCAAATTGCACTTTTGCTTCTAGTTCTGACTCTAGTAATATCAGAGAAAATTAACACTTTCAGAAGGTCCAGTGTCATATCAGATGGTACCATTGTCTTTGTTATTACAAAACACTACAAAAAAAAGTTGTGACATCTATAAAAAATTTCTCTAGTGGAGACGTTGGTTGCTTGGATTTTTTCCTGGTCTACTAAGGGTCAAAATATATTTTCCTGGAGGGAAATTTTGAAATTTGAAGGTTACAAAAATTTGCAGGTTCCAGCATTTGTCTATAAATCTATAAGACATAAAACTCACCAAATTTAATTGGAATATAACATACATTTCACAAAATAACACTTACGTTACGTCAGGTTCCATAGGCATAAAAATAGATCAAGCAGAAAAAAAACCATTTTATTTTATTTGTTGGAAAGAGAAAACTGATTTGAGGCCAAATTATCATCAAATTAATAAAACATAATTAAACATTTAATGGCAGAAAATAAATCATTTTGTTTGTTTTAATGGAGTATTGTGCATGGCAGAAGTTTTCTTTTTTAATTTAAATTCATATTAATTAAATGAATAAAAAGGGACCAATTAAATCTTGAAAACTTTTAGGTTTTGCACTCTGACTGTAGAATTCCAAAATAATTTTTGGACTTTAAAAAATGAGAAATGTCCCAGAAAGGGGTTAAAAATAAAAAAAAACTAATAAATTCATCCAACGCTCAGCTGTCTTCAGTCAGGGAACCAGTATGCTTTTCACTGGACCATTCAAGGTGTCTACCAGGCATTATAAGATGTTGACAATGCCGGGTGCTAAAAAATGCTAAAGATAGCCCTAGATGACCAAATCAAAGAAAATGACCAGACTGGAGAAGGGCTACATGATGGGACAGGCGAGGGTTAAGAGTCTTTTATTTTACATACATTATTTTGTTTTAGGATCTTAAGATCTCTTAAAATCTTAAGTGACCTCAGAAAATAATGTTGAACATTGAACATTCAATTTACTTTGAGCTGCGAAATTGGAAATTTGGCATATTCTTACATCAATATCTGGTATTGATTATTCATTGTAAAAAGTTTTGAAAATTTTCAAAGAAAGCAAAATTTGTGCAAACATTTCCAGATACAGCAACACAAAAAAATACAGATGCAACACTAACAAACGAAAACAAAGTAGTGAAAGTTGCCGCAAAATTAGAAGAAATTGTGAAAATTAGATTAATGAAATAATCTTAAATATTTCTTTAAAATAATATTAAATAATTGTAAACTTTTACCTTGAATTATAACGAGCAGTATAGGTGCATCCATATTTTGAGGTTGCAGAGTCTCGCCTGGAAGCTCACAGCAGGCGTCTTGAAGACAGAATGTATGGTATTTTCATGAGTGTTCAGGCTTTCACTTAGACTTCTGGTAACTACTGAGTCCTCCTTCTTCCGCTCCTTATCAAGTGGTAAGTAATGTTTGTCTAAAATAAACCTATAAATAGCCCTGCTTCAAGTTATTTTATTCTAAAAGGATATTTTATCTACTTCCGCGGTGAATTATGGCACCCTTATGGTAATAAAATAAGCAAATAAGTGGTAAGAAGATTGACAAACCAGGATTTTTAGAGACTATCATTGTGCAAATTGATTCAATGAGCATCAAATTCATTAAAAGTTTTACAAATTTAATGCATCCTGATGAATTTGAACAATTTGCCCATATGGTTTGTATGAATTGCCAAAAATAACCGCTACCATTTTATACGTTGCAGAAGATTGCATCAGCTAGAGAAGCATCACTTGTACTTGGGAAGGCTTCCCCCTAGTGCCTTGTAGCTATAGAATCATAGAATTATAGAATGTTAGAGTTGGAAGGGTCTTCAAGGGTCATGGTTTCCAACCCCCTGCACAATGCAGGATTCACTAACCCATCTCAGACAGATGTCTGTCCAGCCTCTGTTTGAAGACTTCCATTGAAGGAAAACTCATCACCTCTCGTGCCCGTTTGTTCCACTCATTGATCACACTCACTGTCAAAAAGTTTTTTCTAATATCTAATCTGTATCTTCTCCCTTTTTAGTTTCATGCCATTGCTTCTAGTTTTTCCATGTGCAAATGAGAATAAGGATGATCCCTCTACACTGTGACATCCCTTCAGATATTTGTAGACAGCTATTAAGTCTCCTCTTAGCCTTCTTTTTTGCAGGCTGAACATTCCCTGATACTTTAACCATTCCTTCTAAGACGTACTCTGCAGTGAGCTCACCATCCTGGTAGATTTTCTCTGAACTTGCTCCAGTTTTTCAATGTCTTTTTTAAAATGTGGTGCCTAGTATTGTGGACACTGAATTCCAGTATGTGGACACAGTATTCCAGATAAGATCTGAGCAAAGAGGAGTAGAGGGGAATAATTACCTCATGTTATCTAGACTCTATGCTTCTGTTAATACATCCTTGAACTGTGTCTGTTTTTTTGCTGCTGCATCACACTGTTGACTCATGTGCAGTCTGTGATCTATTACTGTACCCAAGTCATTTTCTCATGTGCTGCTGCTTAATTCTATTCCTCTCATTCTGTAGATGTAATTTTTGTTTTTCCTGCCCAGATGTAGAATCTTGCATTTCTCCCTGTTAAATACAGTTAGGTCCATATATATTTGGACAGAGACAACATTTTTCTAAATTTGGTTCTATACATTACCACAATGAATTTTAAACAAAACAATTCAGATGCTTTTGAAGTTCAGACTTTCAACTTTCATTTGAGGGTATCCACATTAAAATTGGATGAAGGGTTTAGGAGTTTCAGCTCCTTAACATGTGCCACCCTGTTTTTAAAGGGACCAAAAGTAATTGGACAATTGACTCCAAGGCTATTTCAAAAATAGATGTGGGCAATCCCTTCGTTAAGTCATTCTCAATTAATCAGATAAAAGGCCTGGAGTTGATTTGAGGTGTGGGGATTGCATATGGAAGGTTTTGCTGTGAAGGAAACATGCGGTCAAAGGAGCTCTCCATACAGGTGAAACAAGCCATCCTTAAGCTGCAAAAACAGAAAAAACCCATCCGAGAAATTGCTACAACATTAGGAGTGGCAAAATCTACAGTTTGGTCCATCCTGAGAAAGAAAGAAAGCACTGGTGAACTCATCAATGATCTAAGACTTTGGCGCCCACAGAAGACAAATGTGGTGGATGATCGCAGAATAATCTCCATGGTGAAGAGAAACCCTTTCACAACTTCCAACCAAATGAACAACACTCTCCATCAGGTAGGCGTATCAATATCCAAATCTACCATAAAGAGAAGACTGCATGAAAGTAAATACAGAGGGTTCACTGCACGGTGCAAGCTACTCATAAGCATCAAGAATAAAAAGGCTAGACTGGACTTTGCTAAAAAACATCTAAAAAAGCCAGCACAGTTCTGCAAGAACATTCTTTGTGTAAGAGAATGGTCAACTATAATATACTGAGCGGCCATGATGAATCAGGCAGCCATCTTGTTAAAGTTAGAAAAAAATTACCTTTGCAAAAGAACTAATAAAATGTACTTTGAAATGGAGGATGTGAAATGAGATCATATCTGCTATTATCCCTGGCAGGCTTGTATAAATTAAAATTGGATCAATAGGGGAATGGGGTTAACAAATATATGGTCAATGTGTGTATACGTGATAGTCTTGGTAGAAGAACAAACTCATTAAAATGTCAAATGCATGAATTTATGGATCAAGCCTGGAGGCAGGGATAAGATTAAGGACAGTAGCTATAGATACCAAAGACTTTTATGGGTTTTAGTGTTGTTTGGGGAAACGTTAATTAATGTCTTCGCATTATGTCATTATATTCTTTGTTTTATACTATATGTTCCTCTAGAATTATCATGTAAACGCCTTAGAATTATCATGTAAACGCCCTCTGCGGCAAAATGCATTTTTCTCTGTTTGTATTATGTATGAAAAAACACCCATAGTTTCACCCAGAGCCTTTTCATCGCCAGACTTCACAGCGAATCTCTGCCCATCTGATTTCCTGTTTTTGTGCCCGCATACTTCAACTTCACTGACTATATGTCCTGTTCTGCCGTGTATCTCTTAATATACTTCGACCTCAGCTTGATAAGAAGATGGTCTGTATTTTTGTCCGGCTCTTCCAGCTCTCAGTAAGGACTTTTTCTTTCAAGTGGCGATTGCCAGCCAGGAGGAGCGGCTCCGGAAAGCTGCCTCCAGAAGAACCACAATTAGAAGAATTTGTAGATGAGGGCTTGGAGGTTGGTAGAGTGAAGAAAAAACAAAAAACACGTATGGACATACGTTAAACCATTCAAAGGAAGCCAGCCTGAAGGAGAACCTCTCATGATCGCTCCGAATCCGCCTGCCCTGATTTTTTATAAGAAAACTACAGAAGAAAAAGACTATAAAAATATATGTGCAACTAAGAAGGAGTTATTTACAAGGACGTGAGAACTTTTTTGTGCCGGGTAGCAAGAAGCTTTAAAAGGGCATGGGGATATGCTTGGCAAGCGTAACGAGTGAGGCTGGAATCATGGCTGCACCTCTTTTGATATTTTTGGTCGACCCAGTCTGCAGCAAGGTCTTCCATCCGATAGAGATGTGAGTATCTAACTTTGCTTAAATTGCATTTGTTGATACTAGAACAGAGTAAAATTCATCCTTGCAGGCCACTGTAAATATAGAGTGGTTATGGAAGCAGGCAGAGAAATATGCTGGCACACCCCAGCTGGAGGGGGTTAATGTGGAAACCACATGGTTAAATTGTATGCATTGGTTTACCAAAGAGACCAGGGAACTAGATAGAAAGAATTCGCTAGGGAAGACTAATAGCCGAGTAGCGGCTTTGTGTATGACAGTCATAACTTTTGATCAATCTCTTGATAGACAGCCTACACCGCAGTATGTATATTGGATCACCCAGGGTGGGACAGTGTATGGGGAGAGATTAGAACAGTTGAATGAGACATTAAAGCAAGCAGAGGAAACACAGAGGGAGGGGGTTGAGTTGCAGCCTTTGAGAGCACTTATAGTACAGATGGGGTCTGCAGTGCAGAAGTGCGGGGCTGATGCAGAAACAGTCTCAGAATGGAAATCAATGATAGGAGACTGGCTGAGAGAACATACACACACACACACAAGATAGATTGTCCTGGCAGCTTCATCACATGCAAACATAGTTGAGTAAAGAGTTGGCAGAAGAGGAGGGAAGAGATGAGTCATCCCAGGTAGACTTTAAATTTGACGCTGCTGCTGCTGCTTCTATCCCGAGAAAAATCCCTGGCTAAATGTCCCTGGTCCATCTTAAATTTGTTAAAAATTTGCCTAATTGGGAGGAAAGTAAGGGAGTGTTTCGTAATGTTCTTGGTTTTCAATCATGGCTAGATAAATTCCAAATTGGATCTAGGGAGGATGCTTCCCGTTATTTCATGTCTTTTGTGCCTTCTGAGTTCATGTCCCATCTTAAAGCTCAGCAAGCAAAAGGGATTCAATATGATCTGACAGAACCACAGGGGAGAATGAAGTTTGTGATCTCACAGAAGTGAGGGGTAGAGTTGAGCGAAACGGGTCGGTCATATTGAAAAGTCGCAGACTTTCGCTGAAGTCGGGTTTCATGAAACGAAACCCGACCATAGCGTGAGGTCGGCCACGAGGTCGGCGACCAGAGCACCCTTTTTCAGCCAATGATTGAGGACGCACACTGTGGACAACGCGATGACATAGGCATCGGTCACCACCATCTTTGAGAAGGGCATGCAAGTGATTGGCTGGCTTTGTGCGGCATCACAGGGGCTATAAAAGGACGTGAACGCCGACCACCATCTTACTTATGCTGATCTTAGCATAGGGAGAGATGCTGCTGTTGATTCTGTACGGAGAGCGTTAGGCAGGGAAGAAGAACCAAAAAAAGTTTCTGCTCTTAGCGATTTCCACCTACAGCACACCAGTTAGTGTGCAGTGACAGGGGAGGCTCTATTTTTGTGCATCAGCTCTGTTGGTTATTAGGCTGCCTTGTAAGGCTCCCTGATAGCTGCATTGCTGTTTGCACACTGCTGTGCAAACTGCTTTTTAAAAGCAAAAATACTTTTCTTCCTCTTTTCTGCACAGTTACCAAGCGTTCATTTTTCCACCCTTTTGTGTGTGTACTGTGCAGCAGTCCTGCTTATTAGGCTGTCTGTGTCCATACTTGGACTGAGAGCATCATTGTCGGCATCCTCAAATCTCTAATCTCAAATTCTCACCAATCCTATAGACACCCTCCACCTTGTCATACACCATCCAATTTCAGCCTGTTACATTGAGGTGTAATCTCTCCTGGGCCAGAGACAATAGTTCTGCGTCCTCAAATCTATAGTGAAATTCAAAATCTCACCAATCCTATAGACACCCTCCACCTTGTCATTCACCATCCAATTTCAGCCTGTTACATTGAGGTGTAATCTCTACTGGGCCAGAGACAATAGTTCTGTGTCCTCAAATCTATAGTGAGATTCCAATTCTCACCAATCCTATAGACACCTGTTGTGAGCTCATCTGTTCATTCACCTTTTGTGTCTGAGGATCTCCCTCTTCTGGTGAAGGAAGGTAGTGAGGCTGATTTGGATGAAAGAAACCAAACACCTGATCAGGTGGATTGTGACTGGGTAACAGGAACTTCAGACTGGATATAAGGCAGCCGACGCCCTTCTGAGTGGCTGGTGATTTCTCTGCTGGATTCTTGGAGACCAGTCTGATTCCTGCTTCCCAAAGGTAAGTTTTTTCTCTGCTATTGAACTTATTAGTTTTGGTTTTGTTTACCTTGTTTTGGAGTTCAGCCATCCCCGGCTGGGGGTGTGCTGGATTCTTATTCCTTGATCAGTGTTCTCTTTTGCTCTGCTTTCAGAATATTCTGAGTGCTGACATAGGGTTTGAAGTCTAGTGACTTCAGGGTCCTTTTTGCTTATCAGTTGCGTTGGTAATATTTTTAGCAGGGTTTTCTCGGATTGCAGACAGCAGCTTTTCTGTCCTGTCCATTTTAGTTAGCTTGGGCCCCATCGTTTGCTCATCCTATCTTTCTATCTGTGTTAGTGTTTTCATCTTGCTTCACCGTCATTATATGTTGGGGGCTGCCTATGGCTTTGGGGTCTGCTCTGGGGCTGTCAGTTTTTCCCTTTTCTCTCTTTAGGCTTATTTAGATCTCCGGCTGTGACGAGGTGTCTAGGATCACCATAGGAACACTCCACGGCTACTGCTAGTTGTGTGATAGGATTAGGGGTCTGCAATCCGCTAGTTTCCAACCTCTCTGATTTTCTGGGCTGAGCTTGCATTTTTGTTTTTTCCTCCTCGGTGACTCAGTCATAACAGACACCCTACACCTTGTCATACACCATCCAATTTCAGCCTGTTACATTGAGATGTAATCTCTACTGGGCCAGGGCCAATAGTTCTGCGTCCTCAAATCTATAGTGAGATTCCAATTCTCACCAATCCTTTAGACACCCTACACCTTGTCATACACCATCCATTTTCAGCCTGTTACATTGAGGTGTAATCTCTCCTGGGCCAGAGACAATAGTTCTGCGTTCTCAAATCTATAGTGAGATTCAAATTCTCACCAATCCTATAGACACCCTACACCTTGTCATACACCATCCAATTTCAGTCTGTTACATTGAGGTGTAATCTCTACTGGGCCAGAGACAATAGTTCTGCGTCCTCAAATCTATAGTGAGATTCCAATTCTCACCAATCCTTTAGACACCCTACACCTTGTCATACACCATCCAATTTCAGCCTGTTACAATGAGGTGTAATCTCTACTGGGCCAGAGACAATAGTTCTGCGTCCTCAAATCTATAGTGAGATTCAAAATCTCACCAATCCTATAGACACCCTCCACCTTGTCATTCACCATCCAATTTCAGCCTGTTACATTGAGGTGTAATCTCTACTGGGCCTGAGACAATAGCTCAGCGTCCTCAAATCTATAGTGAGATTCAAATTCTCACCAATAGTAGATACATCTTCTACCTTGTTTTACAGTACCATATAGCTGGTGGTATTTTGGGTACATTTTCACAAAAATGAGCAAGTATGGTGGAAGGCGCCATGGAAGTGGGCGGGGGTTGCCAGCTGGTCCCGATGGTGGTGGTGGTGTTGCATCTGTTGGTAGTGGCAAAAGCACAATAGCACCTAAGGCAGGAGGTGTTGAGCCTGCGTCATAGTCTGGCTCCACAAGGCCTCGAAGGCTCTCTTTTCTGGGAGTAGGTAAACCACTTTTAAAGGAGGAGCTTCAGAAACAAGTTTTGGCTTACATTGCTGACACAGCCTCCAGCTTTCTCGCCTCCTCTTCTGAAATTTCAAAAAATAAAATCACTGAGTCGTCATTGGAGGCTCCTGGTCAGAAACAACACCTTTCCTTGTGTCCTTCACCCCTACCAAAAGTGAAGGATGTGGCAGGCCACACTACCGATTAATCCATGGAGCTCTTTTCACATACCATGCCTGGGTTAGCAAGTCAAATCGTGAATTCCCCAGTCCAAGATGAATCTGACATGGAGTGCACAGGGGAAGGTGCACATGAAATTGAAGAGGAGGTGATGGATGACCCAGCCCAGTTGTTGACCCAGATTGGCATCCATTGGGGGAAGAGGGTGCCGCTGCCAATAGCTCAGAAGGAGGAGGATGATCCGCAGCAGGCATCGACATCGCAACAGTTGTTATCTGGCAGGCCCGTAGCAGTCCAAAAACGGTTTACAAAAACCAAAAGAGTTGCAGGACAGCTTGGCCAGACGGTCAAGTTAGCACAGCGTGCAAGGCCTCAAAATGTCCTCCATTGTAGGAAGAGTGCAGTGTGGCACTTTTTTTAACAAAATCCTAATGATCAGGCAAAGGTTATCTGTAAAAAGTGCGCAAAGACCTTTAGCCGAGGGAAAAATCTGAGAAATTTGAATACCAGTTGCATGCTTAGACATTTAACCACCATGCACTTGCAAGCGTGGACGGACTATCAAACCTCACATACCACATGTGCTCCTGCTCCGAATGAAGGTAGTCAGCAACGCTACATCACTTCCCCCACTGTAAGCCCACCGGTTAGCACACCACCAGCAGCAAATGTTGAGCTGTCGTCGCAAGGCCAAAGCAGTCAGGGAATAACAATGTTATTGCTACGAAAGACTGAATCTAGGCCATCAGCAATACCACCAACACCATCACCATCACCAACCCTCTGTCAGTCCACCATGTCCACCGCTAGCTAGTTCCACCATATGCAGCTCGCAAGTCCAGCTCACCCTACCAGAGACTCTGAGTAAGACAAGAAAGTACTCATCCTCTCATCCACGTACTGTTGTGAGTTCATTCTCTGGTCCACCAGTTGTGAGTTCTCCTTCCAAGCTCCCTCTGGTGGTGACAGGAGGAAGTGAGGCTGATTTAATCGGCAGACATCTGCCACCTGAGAATGAGGATGATGATTGGACCTCAGGAATCTCAGATTGGATTTAAGACAGCCGACGCCCTATTCTGGTGCTGGTGATTCCTTCTGGCTTGTCAGTTCTTGGTTTTCAGCTCTGTTCCAGTCATCTAAAGCTAAGTTTTTCTGCTAATATTCACACTTGATTTTGTTGGTCTATTCAGTTTTTTGTGTGGTCAGCCAGCCCCGGCTGGGGCTGTGCTGAATTTCCACTCTTATTTATCTGAATTTGCCAATTTGCTTTTTTGTCCCTTATTAGATTGGCCTCTTTTTGCTCTGTCTCAGAATATTTCAGAGTGCTGATATAGTGGGAGCAGTCTAGTGACTTCAGGGTTAATTTTGCTATCAGAAGTGTTGGACATTATTTTTGTAGGGTTTTTTTGCAGATTGCAGACAGTGTCTTTCCTTTCCTATCCTTTCTAGTTAGTTTGGGCCCCATCGTTTGCTCAGCCTATTTTCCTGCCTGTATTTGTGCTTTCATCTTGTTTCACCGTTAATACTTGTGTGGGGGCTGTCTTTCTTTTGGGGTCTGCTCTGGGGCAGTTAGTTTTTCCCTTTTCATGCTTCAAGGTTATTTAGTCCTCCAGTCGTGACGAGGCATCTAGGATCATCGTAGGTACGCTCCACGGCTGCTGCTAGTTGTGTGGTTAGGATCAGGGATCTGCAATCTGCATAGTTACCAACCTCTCTGGTTTTCTGTGACTTAGCTTGCTTTGCCTTTTTCTCCTCGGTGACCCATTCATTACAGAATCACCAGCCATACCGCAGATTCTAGGGTACTCAAAAGCAGGAAAAAGTGGTTTAAAAGAAGAAAAAAAAGAAAAAGAAAAAAAGTGTCAGAATTTTTTTTTTTTAATATTTTTTCCTCTTTTTTTTCTGGGGTGTAGGAGGATTTTTTTTTTCCTAATGGAGATTAAGCAATTGTCTGATCGTGTGGAGCAACTTGTTGCTGAAGTGCAGGGAATTTCTGCCTATCTTGCTCATTCACATGCTGCTGAACCTAAGATCCCTACTCCTGATGTGTTTTCTGGGGATCGATCTAGATTTCTGAATTTTAAGAATAATTGTAAATTATTTCTGGTCTTGAAGCCTAACTCATCGGGGAGCTCTGTGCAGCAGGTTAAAATTGTCATCTCCTTGCTGCGCGGCGATCCCCAGGATTGGGCCTTTTCTCTGACACCTGAAAATCCTATTCTGACTAATGTGGATGCATTTTTTCAAGCCTTGGAGTTGTTGTATGATGAACCTAATGCTGTTGATCAAGCTGAGAGAACCCTGTTGGCATTAAACCAGGGTCAGGATTCTGCAGAGTTATACTGTCAAAAATTCCAAAAGTGGGCGGTCCTTACTACATGGAATGATAGTGCATTGGCAGCTCTCTTTCGGAAGGGTTTATCAGAGACCGTAAAGGATGTTATGGTGGGATTTCCTGTTCCCTCTGGTCTGGATGATTCTATGTCATTAGCCATTCAAGTTGATCGGTGTTTACGTGAACATAAAACTACACAGGAGACACTGCCACCTTTTGAACAAACGTCTGAACCTATGCAATGTGATGGGGTTTTGTCTAGGGCACAACGTCAGGAGTCTAGAAGGCGTAATAAGCTGTGTTTTTTCTGTGGAGACGCCTCTCATACTATTGCTGTCTGCCCTAAACGAGAAAAACATTTTGCACACACATTTGCTGTGGGCAGTGTACAACCTAAGTTTCTTTTGGCAATTACTCTGATCTCCTTATCCACGTTTTCCATGAAGGCTTTTGTGGATTCAGGAGCAGCGTTGAATCTGATTGATTTGGACTTTGCTAAATGTTGTGGCTTTTCCATGACGCCTCTGCGGACGCCTATTCCTTTGAGGGGTATTGATGCTACTCCTTTGACGGAGAATAAACCTCAGTTTTGGACCCAGGTGACAATGCGAGTTGCCCCAGAACACCAAGAAAATTGTAAATTTTTGGTGCTGCATAATTTGCATGATACTATTGTTCTGGGTTTTCCTTGGTTGCAAACTCATAATCCAGTTTTGGCTTGGAAATCTGGGTCTGTGGTGAGTTGGTGTTGTCAGTGTGTTCTTAGGGACGCTCCTGTTTTCTCCACCTCTCCTCAGTCTCATGATATTCCTGATTATCTAGCCGATTTTTCTGATGTATTTAGTGAGAGCAAGTCTGCGTCTTTGCCTCCTCATAGGAGTTATGACTGTGAAATTGAGTTGATGCCTGGGTGTAAATTTCCCTAGGGTCGGCTTTTCAACTTACAGTACCCGAACATGACGCTATGCGATCCGATATTAAGGAGTCGTTGGAGAAGCGTCATATTAGACCATCCTCGTCACCTTTAGGTGCTGGATTTTTTTTTGTGGCCAGTGATCTCGCTACATGTGACACAAAGCGGCGACCGACCTCCCCGCTGGATATCACTGATCGTGCTCGAATGTCCCAGGACATTTTCTGATCGTTGGTGTCCCGCTGGCCAGCATGCATCGCTGTGTTTGACGCCGATGAGCGACCTCGTTGGTGACGCAGAACTCAGGGATGCAGGCATGAGTCGTCAGAATAGCTGCTGTGTGACAAGGCACCAATGACCGTCGAGGTCGTTATAGGGATAGCCGGATCGTTGCTGCATCGTTGAGTAGATCTGTCTGTTTGACAGCTTACTAGCAACCATTTAGCGATGCACCAGCAATCCTTACCAGGTCGTATCGTTGTCTGGATCGCTAGTGCGTCGCCTAGTGTAACGGTACCCTTAGCTATTCCTCCTATCATTGTATCGTCTGCAAATTTGATTAGTTTACCTTCAGTTCCAGTATCTAGATAATTTATATAAATGTTGAACAACACTGGGACCAGAACAGGGCCTTGTGGTACCTCACTTGAAACACTCTTCCAATTGGATGTGGAACCATATATTACCACTCTTTGAGTACAATCACTGAGCCAGTTATGAATCCATCTAACCGTAGCCATGTTAATCCCATATTTGGTAATTTTTTCAATAAAGATAGTATGAGATACTTTATCAAATGCTTTCTGTCCAAGAAGTTCTGTTAGAACATCTAGCCATTGGACCTTTACTGCCCTCTTTCAGAGTCCATTAAAATCTGTCTTTCTGAAGTCCAACTGTCATGATCCAGGCCGGGTTTTGTATCCTGTCTCTCTTTCCCAGTCGGATCATGTCAAGGGTTAACTTTTCTTTGCCTCGTTCTGACATCAGGTCAGCTATTTCTCTCCACTGCATCCTGCAGGTGGTGTCAGTTATAGTTTTTGCCTACGGCATGTGTAGCTAACTCTGTGTACCCTGATTCATCCTGCTGCTTTTGCTGACGCGACCCATGTCTCTTTAATCCCCTCTTCCCATCCCGACTCTGTGCTTCCCTTTAGTGTTAGGACTCCCTGGTTCTTGACTTCGCTTGTACTCTGACTTGCTGTTTTGTCTCTTGTCTTTGGCATATATGCTCCTGATTGGCACTGACCATTTTGGCTTGTTTCTGACACTGTGTTTGCTTATTCTTTTGGTACTGCGCTAAAGACTATTATTGACCTGGCTTGTTTTACTATCTTCTGCCACCTGTTGGTGGCCTTGCTGCTGCGTTGCAGGTCTGCTCTTGCTGTGTGCAGTCCTCCCTCCACTCCATTGCCATCTAGTGGAGCTTGCTTCTACCTGCATTGCAGCAGCGTGACAGTGACATTATAACTGACCGTAGACAGTTTTTTTTTCCTTGCTTCTCTGTTTATGGATCCGCTCCGTACCTTGGTCTGATGATTATGATGCAGGATTTGTCTGTGGAACATAGGGCCCTGGCTATGCCCCATAACCAACTACGGAGAGAGCTTTCTGTGACAGTTAACACCCTTCAGGGTTCTATTTCCCAATCTACCTGTAAGTACTCTCACCCTGTAGATGTCTTGCTACACTCTCCTGAGCCTATGGTCAATCTCCCAGATATATTTTCCAGAGAAAAGGAGAAATTTCTTTGTTCAGGGAGAGTTGTAAGCTGCTGTTCTCTCTTAGACCCCGATCCTCTGGACTTTTTCTTTACCTGCATCTGCCCCTGAACGTATGTCTGTGGATAGGTTCTCTGAGGTCTTAGGACTGATTTTTGACAAACTGGACTGGGTCAGGGTGTCAGAGGACACAATCATGGGTCTGTCCCAGGGTAAGTTCACTGCCGAACAGTATTGCTCAGCGTTTAGGCTATGGTCTACCAAAGTGAACTTGGACGACTATGCCCTAAGATGTCAATTCAGGAGGAGACTGTCGGATCATCTTAAGGACGCTTTGGCTCTCCATTCACCACCCAGCTCCTTAGAGGAGGCTATGAGGCCATTCATATGGATGGGAGGTTGCGGGAGAGAGGTGTAATACAGCAAGAGGTTCCGTTACATTCGGCTAACTCTATTGTGGTACCTCACATGGAACCTATGGCGTTTGGAGCCACCAACCTCAAGGAAAAGGAGAGGAGGCCTTGACAAGAAGGGAGATCATGTTTTTATTGTTGAGATCCTGGACATTGGATAAAGGACTGCCCCTCTCACCTGCCGACTAACAAGTAGCCGAGTCTGGGTGATTGCTGAGGAGATCACCCAGACTCTCAAGTACCCTTTTCCTAATTTCAAAAAATATTGGAGGTAGAATTTTGTTGTGGGAGTTGCTATACACCCACTTTAGCTCTTGTGGATTGTGGATTGTGCATGAACTTTATTGACTCTTAACTTGGTGACCAAGTGTAAGTTAGGGACAGTTAGGCTTGAGACTCCAATTTATATTATTGCCATTGACAAACACGACTGGTTAAGAATGTTGTTAAATTTGTCTTGAAGGAGTTTCTCCTCCAGGTGGGTTCCTTGCATCAGAAACGTATCGCATGTTATGTCCTGGACAAGCTTCCAGCAGGACTGGTGTTGGGATTTCCTTGGTTACAGTTACACAACCCTGTTATAGACTGGGAATCTCGGGATATTGTAAAATGGGGACCTAATTGTTCTAAGGGTTGTCTTTCTACTGTACTTGTGTCATCCGTTAATCTGGAGGGTATTCCAGAGTACCTGATGGATTTTATGGATGTGTTTTTTGAGGCTGAGGTCTTACCACCACATCGCCCTTTTTATTGTACTATTGATCTGATTCCGGGTGCTAAATTTCTCAAGGCACGTTTGGATAACCTCTCTGGCCCGAAGCGTACCGCTATGACGGAGTATGTCTCAGAAAGCCTCCGTAAAGGTCACATTCATCCCTCTGTCTTTCCTGTAGTTTCTGGATTCTTTTTTGTAAAGAAAAAAGATGGTGGTTTACGCCCATGCCTTGATTTTTGGGAATTAAAGGGAACCTGTCACCCCCTGCAGGCGTTTTTAAGTAAAAGAGCCACCTTGTGCAGCACTAATGCTGCATTCTGTCAAGCTCACCAGAGCTCACCAGAGCAGTGGGTGCAAGCAGGACCTGTGATTATTTCAGCACCATGTGACCAGTAGGGGCGGAGCTAAGCAGGGCAGTAGTGCAGCAGGCACCAGAGTATGAAAATTATGATCCTTAAGGGTTCTCAAATCAAACTCATATATAAATCCCTAAAACAATACTTTATTATTAAAAACCACAGATGTGGTACACACTGGAAAAATGTGACAGTAATAGAAAAAATGAAAAATAGGTGTTCAAAATTAAACCCACACTAGGGTAACCCCTACGAGTCCCTATTAGGTAACTATGCTGTACCCTGCCTGGCTGCGGAGGTTGGCACCCTAAGGGGGGAACGTTGTGGCGCCCCCGCTCACGATGGCTATCCCTGGGGGCCCTGATAAACCCTACAGCCACTGGTGGTCCCTTCTACCCAATGTAAGGGAACCCCTCGTTCTAGACAGAGATCAGACCTGCTCTATAGAGGACCCTGTGTCCCAAAAAGAGAGGTTAAAAACAAATTAGAACACACATGGCATAGAGTGGCATATTGAAGTCCCACAAAAAGATACAGACAAACTTCAAGGCAGCCCAGTGGGGTATCTCAGTTCAGATCATGCCTAATTCTTATATACAAAATAAGGAGAGGCATCTTTTACAAAAATCGATGTAGAAATAGCTGAAAGATGCCATCAATAGTCTCCCACTAATGAAAATATATGGGAAACGCAGAGCTGCAACAGCGGTACTTATCTGCGTTTTTCGCCACCTGCCATCAATTTATAAATGCCTCAACGCGTTTCGCCTTCCAGGGCTCATCAGGAGGCCCGATGCTACGATATTTCGTGTCCAATATAGGTGCAAATAGCTTACCGATATTCCATAGCTCTCCACTCTTATAATCTGCCGCGCAGAGCCTAAGCTCCGCCCACTGCAATCCCATTGCCTCTTGCAACACCACCCATTTTCTGCTGCCCCAATCGGTTACCAGGTCTCTGATGCACCGTCATACTAACCAATCGCATGTCCTCACACACAGGGTTCCCCATAGCTCCCCTGTCATCCTGGCTTAGATTGGTTTCTGCACCTAGCCTGCATGCAGCGTCACTGCTGACTCACCAATCCCATATCTTTAGACGGAGAGTCTCTCAGCAATCACCGATCACTGCGCCCAAGGCATAGTATCATCTCTGCACATTAACCCCATATGTGCAGCAAACGTTCCACAGACCAGGCGTATATACCCACATCGCTACATTTAAGAGCTCATGTCTGACGATCTCATTTAATGTGTTATATTGATCATGATAATTAGCGTTCTGCTTGATATATATATATGTATACAAAACCGCATCATCGCCCACAGCAATGTGAGCAGGCGTCTACAGCTATCCATCTCAATATATGTAAACAACATATGATGTATATACCTTTTAATATGAAACTACCCCATCAAGTTCAAAGTATCTAATCTCCCAAGATAATCACTGTGAGGCAAAAATATACAGATATCTATCTTCAGATAATCTATGCAATCTAAAGATGATCCACACTGAAATAATATGCAACCGCCCCGTCAAAGTAATATAAAGAGGCAGCAAGGGTTCAGATTCAAAAATGCTCCTGAATCCTATAGGGATATATGTCTGCGGCAGTAAAGAGGGACTTTCTATATAAACAATATTCCACGCCAATACATGGAGATTCCACTACAATAGGGAACCAATAGAACAAAATCAAGGAGGCTGGTATCCTCTAGAAGAGGAACATATAATTCAATTGTGGCTCATAAGAAACAGGCATATGACAATTGCTCATTCAGCCCTCTCGGTTCGAGTGACTCCATCCTGAATATCCATTCACACTCCCTCCTAAGCATCACCTTATCCACATTTCCTCCTCTTGGGTTTAAATGGACTACTTCTACAGCACAGAATTTTATGTCACCAAGATCACCATTATGATACATCCACATGTGCTTTGCGAGCGGGGTTTCTCTTTTATGTCTGATGTCTCCAAGATGTTCTCCTACTCTTCTTCTGAATTCTCTCCTGGTCTTTCCTATATAATTTTTAGGGCATGAGCATGTAGCCATATAGATGACCCCTGTGGTTTTGCAGTTTGAGAAGCCACGATGAAAAAATATCCTACCAGTGCTCGCACTGCAGAAAGACTTCCCCGGTCTCATATAATTACAAAAACTGCAGTCCCCACATTTAAAAAAACCACATGGTCGCCTATCCAACCAGGTACCACCAGCCAATGGTCTCCTATATTGGCTGTGGACCAACATGTCCCTAATAGATCTACCCTTTCTAAAGGTTATGTTGGGACGCTCGCCAATTATATTCTTCAAATCTGGATCCAACCTGAGGATATCCCAATGCTTAGATAGGACCTTTCTGACCTCCTGATGGTTGACGTCAAATGTCCCAATTACTCTTATTAATTCCGTCGAGTCTTTAATCTCACGTTTCTGCAGCAATTTAGACCTATCTGCTTTTCTTGCAAAATCATATGCAGTGTCTAGAACATGTTGCGGATATCCCTTGTTCTTAAACCGACAGAACATATCCCCAGCTTGCCTCTGGAACAGGTCATTCCTGGAGCAATTCCTCCTCAACCATAGGAATTGTCCCTTCGGAATACCTCTCTTAAGAGGGACTGGATGGTGGCTCTGCCAATGTAGTAAGCTGTTCGTACTCGTAGGTTTCCGAAAAATACTAGTAGAGATGCCTCCCATCCTATCTTTCTGGATTTTAATGTCCAGGAACGGTATTTCCGTTTTCCGAATTTCTGAGGTAAATCTCAAGTTAACACTATTTCGATTCAACTCTCTCACAAATTCTTCAAATTGATCTTTATCCCCTGTCCATACCATGAAGACATCATCTATGAACCTATACCACAGAGCAATCAAGCAGTGCCACCACTTCTCCTCTCCTCCAAAAACGATAGTCTCCTCCCACCAGCCCAGAAACAAATTTGCATACGAAGGGGCACAAGGGCACCCCATCGCGGTGCCCCTGAGCTGGTGGTAGAATTTGCCATCAAAGCAGAATGCATTATGGGTCAATATAAACTGCAGAAGGGAGGTCAGAAAACTATTGTGCCCTCTACACGCTATGGACCTCTGACTAAGAAAATGTCCCACGCCTTTAATGCCCACATCATGTGGTATGTTACTGTAGAGTGCTTCTATGTCAATGGAGGCCAACCAAGCATTCCCTTCCAGATGAACGCCCTCCAATTTGAGCAGTAAGTCTGAAGTATCCCTCAAATATGACGGCAAACAAACCACAAAGGGACGTAATATCTGGTCAATATACAGGCCACTATTCTGCGTCAGCGAATCCACACCTGATACAATCGGCCTCCCCTTCAGGGGATTCAGGCCCTTATGTATCTTTGGTAATGCATAAAATGTGGCCACCAAAGGGAACTTAGGAAGAATAAAATCAAATTCAGTCTTAGAGACCACACCCTCTGCTAAGGCCCCATTAAGGATCAGCCGCAGTTCCTCTCTATACGAGGCCATGGGGTTCTCTTTTAGCACCTCATATGTTGAATTGTCCTGCAGTATAGCATAGCACATTTCACGATATTCAATGTGGTTCAGAATTACCATATTACCCCCTTTATCGGAGGGTTTAACCACTATTTGATCATTTTTCTTTAAAGCCTCAAGTGCTAATCGCTCACTGGTCAACAAATTATCCTTATTTTCCCACTCCGGTCCTACTAATTTCTTCAGGTCCCTCTCCACCAAGCTGGCAAATATATCGATATTTCCCATATCACCTGCAGGCGGCATCCTTTCACTTTTATTTCTCAAGGTAGTAAAGGGGCCCTTTCCAGCAGTGGGAACTCTATCATTTTCATTCAAAAGTCCAATGAGCGCCTCATATCCTTCAATATCCTCCTCATTGAGGCCCTGTTGTTTGCAGGCCTCACGACTATTGTGTCTGAAAAACTTTTTCCACTTGAGTTTTCTACAAAACAAATTCAAATCTTTAACCCATTCGAAGCAGTTGAACCTATTCACTGGCACAAAGTTTAGGCCTCTAGAGAGGACACTCAGCTCATCCGTAGTAAGAACGTGCGAGGACAGGTTCACAATCTGACCTTTTATTGGTTGAACCGAGTTCTTAATTGGTAACCCGTTCTCGCACCCTGTTCCAAAAAAGAGGCAGAGGAGACAGTAGGAGTATACGACTGAGCAGAACCAGAACCAGATATCAAATTGGGGCCTGAAAAGGGAGTTAACACTCGTGTACCTCCCCTGTGTGGCCCTCTTCCCTTTCTCATGGATCTGCCTCTCCCACCTTGCCATCTTTGTTTCGACAGCGTATCTCTATACTGATGTGTACCCCCTAATGCCCTCTCCGTCCTTTCTGTATCGGAGGTATCGATATCAGATGACGAGGCCTCAGACTGTCTTTCTTTCTGGTAGTTGAACACCTGATTATCACTAAAGTCCCTCAAATCCCTCTGGAACTGAAGATGCTTTCGTTCTTTTAATAGAGCCTGATATCTCTCAACAGAGGTTTGCAATAGCCCCTCCCTTCTATTAAAATCGGGATCCCCTTTAAACTTCAGGACTCGTTCAATCAATTTATTCAAATCCCCAGTGACCCTCTCAAGTACCTTTTTTTCTTCTGCCAACAGAATTTGCATAAACCTAAGGGATGACTCGATGGATTCCTTCATCCACACACTCATAAACTCAGGTGAGGAAATTCTAGGGGAAGGATTGATGTTTATCCTCAAGCCTCTTGGAATTATCCGATTTTTTATATAATTCTCAAGTGTCCTGAGTTCCCACCAGGATTTCAGAAATTCTTTGTAACCTCCATATAACTCATTGAATAGATTCTTGAGAGCCAAAGGGCCAGTATTGCTCTCAGATGACCCTGCTATGCTGAATGCCTGATTCGCATCTTCCATCCACAGATCTAAATTAATAGGACCTGCAAGGAAACCAGCCATCCCAGATTCGAATATTCACAATATGAAAATTATGATCCTTAAGGGTTCTCAAATCAAACTCATATATAAATCCCTAAAACAATACTTTATTATTAAAAACCACAGATGTGGTACACACCGGAAAAATGTGACAGTAATAGAAAAAATGAAAAATAGGTGTTCAAAATTAAACCCACACTAGGGTAACCCCTACGAGTCCCTATTAGGTAACTATGCTGTACCCTGCCTGGCTGCAGAGGTTGGCACCCTAAGGGGGGAACGTTGTGGCGCCCCCGCTCACGATGGCTATCCCTGGGGGCCCTGATAAACCCTACAGCCACTGGTGGTCCCTTCTACCCAATGTAAGGGAACCCCTCGTTCTAGACAGAGATCAGACCTGCTCTATAGAGGACCCTGTGTCCCAAAAAGAGAGGTTAAAAACAAATTAGAACACACATGGCATAGAGTGGCATATTGAAGTCCCACAAAAAGATACAGACAAACTTCAAGGCAGCCCAGTGGGGTATCTCAGTTCAGATCATGCCTAATTCTTATATACAAAATAAGGAGAGGCATCTTTTACAAAAATCGATGTAGAAATAGCTGAAAGATGCCATCAATAGTCTCCCACTAATGAAAATATATGGGAAACGCAGAGCTGCAACAGCGGTACTTATCTGCGTTTTTCGCCACCTGCCATCAATTTATAAATGCCTCAACGCGTTTCGCCTTCCAGGGCTCATCAGGAGGCCCGATGCTACGATATTTCGTGTCCAATATAGGTGCAAATAGCTTACCGATATTCCATAGCTCTCCACTCTTATAATCTGCCGCGCAGAGCCTAAGCTCCGCCCACTGCAATCCCATTGCCTCTTGCAACACCACCCATTTTCTGCTGCCCCAATCGGTTACCAGGTCTCTGATGCACCGTCATACTAACCAATCGCATGTCCTCACACACAGGGTTCCCCATAGCTCCCCTGTCATCCTGGCTTAGATTGGTTTCTGCACCTAGCCTGCATGCAGCGTCACTGCTGACTCACCAATCCCATATCTTTAGACGGAGAGTCTCTCAGCAATCACCGATCACTGCGCCCAAGGCATAGTATCATCTCTGCACATTAACCCCATATGTGCAGCAAACGTTCCACAGACCAGGCGTATATACCCACATCGCTACATTTAAGAGCTCATGTCTGACGATCTCATTTAATGTGTTATATTGATCATGATAATTAGCGTTCTGCTTGATATATATATATGTATACAAAACCGCATCATCGCCCACAGCAATGTGAGCAGGCGTCTACAGCTATCCATCTCAATATATGTAAACAACATATGATGTATATACCTTTTAATATGAAACTACCCCATCAAGTTCAAAGTATCTAATCTCCCAAGATAATCACTGTGAGGCAAAAATATACAGATATCTATCTTCAGATAATCTATGCAATCTAAAGATGATCCACACTGAAATAATATGCAACCGCCCCGTCAAAGTACTATACTACTAGTATATTTCGGAAACCTACGAGTACGAACAGCTTACTACATTGGCAGAGCCACCATCCAGTCCCTCTTAAGAGAGGTATTCCGAAGGGACAATTCCTACGGTTGAGGAGGAATTGCTCCAGGAATGACCTGTTCCAGAGGCAAGCTGGGGATATGTTCTGTCGGTTTAAGAACAAGGGATATCCGCAACATGTTCTAGACACTGCATATGATTTTGCAAGAAAAGCAGATAGGTCTAAATTGCTGCAGAAACGTGAGATTAAAGACTCGACGGAATTAATAAGAGTAATTGGGACATTTGACGTCAACCATCAGGAGGTCAGAAAGGTCCTATCTAAGCATTGGGATATCCTCAGGTTGGATCCAGATTTGAAGAATATAATTGGCGAGCGTCCCAACATAACCTTTAGAAAGGGTAGATCTATTAGGGACATGTTGGTCCACAGCCAATATAGGAGACCATTGGCTGGTGGTACCTGGTTGGATAGGCGACCATGTGGTTTTTTTAAATGTGGGGACTGCAGTTTTTGTAATTATATGAGACCGGGGAAGTCTTTCTGCAGTGCGAGCACTGGTAGGATATTTTTTCATCGTGGCTTCTCAAACTGCAAAACCACAGGGGTCATCTATATGGCTACATGCTCATGCCCTAAAAATTATATAGGAAAGACCAGGAGAGAATTCAGAAGAAGAGTAGGAGAACATCTTGGAGACATCAGACATAAAAGAGAAACCCCGCTCGCAAAGCACATGTGGATGTATCATAATGGTGATCTTGGTGACATAAAATTCTGTGCTGTAGAAGTAGTCCATTTAAACCCAAGAGGAGGAAATGTGGATAAGGTGATGCTTAGGAGGGAGTGTGAATGGATATTCAGGATGGAGTCACTCGAACCGAGAGGGCTGAATGAGCAATTGTCATATGCCTGTTTCTTATGAGCCACAATTGAATTATATGTTCCTCTTCTAGAGGATACCAGCCTCCTTGATTTTGTTCTATTGGTTCCCTATTGTAGTGGAATCTCCATGTATTGGCGTGGAATATTGTTTATATAGAAAGTCCCTCTTTACTGCCGCAGACATATATCCCTATAGGATTCAGGAGCATTTTTGAATCTGAACCCTTGCTGCCTCTTTATATTACTTTGACGGGGCGGTTGCATATTATTTCAGTGTGGATCATCTTTAGATTGCATAGATTATCTGAAGATAGATATCTGTATATTTTTGCCTCACAGTGATTATCTTGGGAGATTAGATACTTTGAACTTGATGGGGTAGTTTCATATTAAAAGGTATATACATCATATGTTGTTTACATATATTGAGATGGATAGCTGTAGACGCCTGCTCACATTGCTGTGGGCGATGATGCGGTTTTGTATACATATATATATATCAAGCAGAACGCTAATTATCATGATCAATATAACACATTAAATGAGATCGTCAGACATGAGCTCTTAAATGTAGCGATGTGGGTATATACGCCTGGTCTGTGGAACGTTTGCTGCACATATGGGGTTAATGTGCAGAGATGATACTATGCCTTGGGCGCAGTGATCGGTGATTGCTGAGAGACTCTCCGTCTAAAGATATGGGATTGGTGAGTCAGCAGTGACGCTGCATGCAGGCTAGGTGCAGAAACCAATCTAAGCCAGGATGACAGGGGAGCTATGGGGAACCCTGTGTGTGAGGACATGCGATTGGTTAGTATGACGGTGCATCAGAGACCTGGTAACCGATTGGGGCAGCAGAAAATGGGTGGTGTTGCAAGAGGCAATGGGATTGCAGTGGGCGGAGCTTAGGCTCTGCGCGGCAGATTATAAGAGTGGAGAGCTATGGAATATCGGTAAGCTATTTGCACCTATATTGGACACGAAATATCGTAGCATCGGGCCTCCTGATGAGCCCTGGAAGGCGAAACGCGTTGAGGCATTTATAAATTGATGGCAGGTGGCGAAAAACGCAGATAAGTACCGCTGTTGCAGCTCTGCGTTTCCCATATATTTTCATTAGTGGGAGACTATTGATGGCATCTTTCAGCTATTTCTACATCGATTTTTGTAAAAGATGCCTCTCCTTATTTTGTATATAAGAATTAGGCATGATCTGAACTGAGATACCCCACTGGGCTGCCTTGAAGTTTGTCTGTATCTTTTTGTGGGACTTCAATATGCCACTCTATGCCATGTGTGTTCTAATTTGTTTTTAACCTCTCTTTTTGGGACACAGGGTCCTCTATAGAGCAGGTCTGATCTCTGTCTAGAACGAGGGGTTCCCTTACATTGGGTAGAAGGGACCACCAGTGGCTGTAGGGTTTATCAGGGCCCCCAGGGATAGCCATCGTGAGCGGGGGCGCCACAACGTTCCCCCCTTAGGGTGCCAACCTCCGCAGCCAGGCAGGGTACAGCATAGTTACCTAATAGGGACTCGTAGGGGTTACCCTAGTGTGGGTTTAATTTTGAACACCTATTTTTCATTTTTTCTATTACTGTCACATTTTTCCGGTGTGTACCACATCTGTGGTTTTTAATAATAAAGTATTGCAGCAGGCACCAGAGAAAGAAATGAGTGCTGAGGAGGTGGCGCCAAATTCAAAAGCTGGACATGACTGACGCATGTGAGGCATCTGTGTCCAGGGGCAAAAGCCCTGGCCCACCTGCCAAATATCAGGTATGTCTGACCAATTTTAAAAACTATTATTTCGGCGGTGGAAGGGACGCTAAATAAAAGAGCCACCTTGACAGAATGCAGCATTAGTGCTGCCCAAGGTGGCTTTTTACTTAAAAACGCCTTCAAGGGGTGACTGGTTCCCTTTAAATAAGATCATGGTGAGAAATACCTACCCCCTCCCGCTCAGCCCTGATCTGTGCAACCAACTTATCTGGGGCCACATGGTTTTCTAAATTGGACCTCAGGGGAGCATATAACCTTATCTGCATTCGGGAGGGGGATGAGTGGAAAATAGTATTTTTCACCTCTGAGGGTTCATTTGAGAATTTAGTCATGCCCTTTGGTCTCACGAATGCGCCAGCAGTTTTTTAGAATTTTATTAATTATGTCTTTGCTGACTTCATTGGATGCTTTATGGTGGTTTATTTAGATGATATTCTTGTATTTTCATCTGACAAACAAGCTCACATGGGTCATCTACGTGCAGTTCTCTAGAGGTTACGGGAGAACTCTCTTTTTGATAAACCTGAAAGTGCTCATTTTTTGTCCAGGAGCTGTCTTTTCTGGGGTTCATTTTGTCTGCCAAGGGGTTTCGTATGGACCCTGGAAAGGTTCAGGCCAATATTGATTGGGTACATCCCAGAGACCTTAAGGGTCTTCAGCATTTTTTGGGGTTTCCAATTATTACCGCAAATTTATTAAGGGGTTTTCCCAGGTGGTCAAACACCTCACTGATTTCACTCAGAAGGGGGCTAATCTCAAAAACTGGTCTGCTCCAGCAGTGGCAGCTTTTTCTTCCTTAAAAGAATGTTTTATGTCTGCTCCTGTATAGATCCAGCCCAATCCGTCTGAATCGTTCATTGTAGAGGTGGGCGCGTCGGAAGTGAGGGTGGGGGCGGTGTTGTCCCAAGGACCTATCACTTTGACTAATTTAAGACCTTGTGCTTTTTTCTCTAAGATATTTTCTGCTGCTGAGAGAAATTGCGATGTTATTAGCCAAAAAACTGGCTTTTGAAGAATGGAGGCACTATTTGGAGGGGACTGTTCATCGGATCGCAGTGATTACAGACCACAAGAACCTGTCCTACATTGAGTCTACCAAATGTTTGACTCCTATACAGGTGAGGTGGTTGCTTTTTTTTCTCGCTTTCATTTTTTCATCACCTTTCGACCTGGTTCCAAGAATGTTAAGGCTGATGCCGTATTTCGCAGCTTGGATCCGATATCACCTCCTGAACCTCCTTCCTCCATTCTTCAGCATGGGTTAGACATGGCACGAGTGTCCTCAGAATTGGATCAGGAGATTCGTGAGGCTCAGTCTTTCGCTCCTCCGGCTTTGCATGATAATAAGCTCTTCGTTTCTGTTCAGTATTGGTTGAGAGTGCTTCGGGAGTTCCAAGATTCTGCTCTCAGTGGGCATCCTGGAGCCTTGGCCACCCAGAGAGCTATTGCTAGGCTGTTTTGGTGGCCCTCTATGGCCTCTGATGTCGCCGTGTTGGTGTCATCTTGTGATAATTGTGCCTGTGCTAAAAGCTCCCATAACCGGCCGGCCGGGGAATTGGTGCCATTGCCAATTCCGGATAGACCTTGGATTCATTTGTCCATGAATTTTTATCACTGATCTCCCTCCTTCCAATGGCAAAACTGTGGTCTGGGCAGTGGTTGACAGATTCAGTAAGTAGGCACAATTTGTACCTTTGGCAGGTTTGCCTAATTCTGAGACACTATCTAAGTTGCTTGTCAAGCAAGTTGTGCGGTTACATGGCGTGCCTCTGAGTGTGGTTTCTGATAGGGAGGTACAATTTGTGTCCAGATTTTGGAGGGCTTTTTGTAAAAGGTTGGGCATTTTCTTGACCTTCTCCTTGACCTACCATCACAAGACCAACGGTCAGATGGAGAGGACCAATCAGTCACTTGAACAAATTTTGTGGTGTCTTGCCGTGTCTCAGCAGGATGATTGGTGCTCTTCATTGTCCGTGTCTGAATTTGCGTTTAATAGTGGAATTAATCAGTCCAATGGCACCTCTCCATTCTTTTATAACTATGGGTTTCACCGACATTTTGGTGAATTTTCAAGGTTGAATTCAGGATGTCCAGGGGCAGATTCGGCAGTTCAACGGTTAGGGGAGGTTTGGAGAGAAGTCCAGAAGAACATTGGGGAGGCCCAGGGCAAACATAAATATTTTGTTGATAAGCTACTATCTATAGGACCTGTATTTCTGGTAGAAGATAAAGTGTGGTTGTCGACTACCAAGAACATATGGTTGAATGCTCCTTCTGCTAAGCCGGGTCCCAAGTTTATAGGGCCTTATGAAATCATTGAGGTTGTCAATCCAGTTGCCTTTCATTTATGCTTACCTCCGTTGCTTCAAATTCCCAATGTGTTCCATAAGTCCTTCCTGAAGTCATTTGTACCTTCCACTATTGAGACTCCATCACCTGTCTCTGTGGATGGTCAGACTGAGTATGAAGTGGAATGGATTGTGGATTCTCACATGGTCCGCCATTCACTTCAGTATTTGGTTCATTGGAGGGGTTACGGCCCCAAGGATCGATCGTGGGTCCTGGCGTGATCTGTCCATGCTGACCGCCTGGTTTGGGTCTTTTATGCTCATTATCCTAGGAAGCCTGGGGGTCCGGTGGCCCTCCCTTGAGAGGTGGGTACTGTCATGATCCAGGCCTGGTTTTGTACCCTATCTCTCCTTCCCGGTCTGATCATGTCAAGGGTTAACTTTTATTTGCCTTGTTCTGACGTCAGGTCAGCTATTTCTCTCCACTGCATCCTGCAGGTGGTGTCAGTTATAGCTTTTGTCTACGGCATGTGTAGCTGACTCTGTGTACCCTGATTCATCCTGCTGTCTTTTCCCCTCTTGCCATCCCGATTCTGTGTTTCCCTTTCGTGTTTGGACTCCCTGGTTCTGGACTTAGCTTGGACACTGACCTGCTTTTTTGTCTCTTGTCTTTGGCATATCTGCTCCTGACCGATACTGACCCTTTTGGCTTGTTTCTGACACTGTGTTTGCTTATTCCTTTGGTACTGCGCTACAGAATAATATCAACCCAGCTTTTTTCACTATCTTCTGCCACCTGGTGGTGGCCTCGCAGCTATGCTGCAGGTCTGCTCTTGCTGTGTGCTGTCCTCCCTTCACTCCATGGCCATCTAGTGGAGCTTGCTTCTACCTGCATTGCAGCAGCATGATACCAACCTTAAACTCTGAACTGAGCCTTGGGGAACACCGAAAGACAGGTGTGGGAGAAGGAGGCAATGATTGTCCCACTAACAGTCTTGTTGTTTTTTAAAGACCACCTCAAAAAGGCCATTTGCACCACTGGTCGTGTCAACATCAGCAGGGGTAGCAAAACTACCAGCCTTACCACCACCAGCATGATCAGGCACATGGCAGTAAAGCACCCGACATTGTTGGTTGAACTCCAGGCTCCATTAACAGTGTCTGCGGGTGGTACCACTGCTTGTTCCACTGTTGTGCATGCAAGCCAATCCCCTGTCCATGGTGCATGCAAAGATGCATCCTACCCTGCATCTGGAGTTGCACACAAACTCAACTAGCACCATTAACAAGCACGTCCATGACCTTGTCCCAATGCAGCGTTCAGTTGTCCATACCCCAGTCCTTGGAATGCAAGCAGAAATACGCAGTCAATGCCATAGTACTAAATGCACACATTTCTCGTCTGCTTGCGCTCGAAATGTTGCATTTTAGGCTCATTGGAGATGGAAGCTTTCTGTAACCTGATGGCAGTGACGATCACAAGGTACTCGGTCCCCACCCGCCACAAATTTCTCCTGGTCTGTCGTCACAACATTACACAAGCAAGCACGTGTGTGGCGACTCCTGGAGTGGACCCTCTGGGTCGTGGCACCAACCCTCCCAGGGCAAGCTGACCTAGTGAGGACCACCCCCTATACAGGGAGTGTCAGGAGCAAGCCCAAGGGGGTAAGGTACCACGACTGCTGGCACCAGGTGGTCAGCTCACAGGAGATACGAGTGAGTGTATCTGCAGGAACATGCAAAGAGTAGACACAGGGACACGCCGGGTACAGGACAGTACAGGGCGAGTGTACGGAGGCACGGAGAGAACTGGACAATACAAGGCAGAGTACAGGATCAGAGCGTGTGCGAGGAGGCACAACTGAGCACAAGGCAGAGGACCCAAATACAGTGCACAGCCAGGTAAGGGCAAGGCAGACCAAGCCCGGAAGCACAACAATAATCAGGCACCTCCCATAGGAAGAGGTAGCCTGAAATAGCACATGATCACTAGGACTTCCGGGTCAAGTCCTCCAATACCATAGAGAGGACAGGTCCGGAGACAGAACTGAGAAGAGCATGCGTGCGCACAAATAACATGGTGCAAACATGAACCTAAGTACGAGAGGTCTGCGTGCACACCCGACGGGAGCCCTGGAGCAGCCGTGGCTCCAGAAGAGGTGATGTCGGGACCGAGGTTCCACTCCCAGGTTAGAGCGGCATGACAGGCGGTGTGACAGTACCCCCCCTTTACACCCCCTCTTTCTAAGGCTGGAGAGGAAGTTAGACAAAATCTGGGGTGCGTGGATATTCTCCCTGGGTTCCCATGACCTTTCCTCAGGGCCAAAACCCTTCCAATCAATTAAGAACAGGGTTCTCCCTCTTACCTTCTTCATGGCCAAAATGTCATTCACCTCAAACTCATCCCCCATGCCAACAGGCTGGGAAGTGTGGCTTGGAGAAGGATGAAACCGGTTAAGTACCACAGGTTTAAGGAGTGACACATGGAAGGAATTGGGGATACAGAGCGAAAGGGGTAACTTCAGTTTTATGCAACATCATTAATACGCATGAGAACCTCAAAAGGACCAATGTAACGGGGAACCAGTTTATAAGACGGTACCTTAAGGCGGATGTATTTGGAGGAAAGCCACACCTTGTCACCAGGGAGATATGGAGGAATGTCCAGGCGCCTCTTGTCAGCGTGTAGTTTCTTTCTGTCTTGTGCTTTCTCGAGAGCGGTTTTTGTCTCCTGCCATACCCTGGAGAACTCCATGGACAGAGAGTCAGCAGCAGGTACCCCCGAAACAGGAAGTACCGGTAGAGGCACACTGGGATGCTGTCCAAAGTCGATGAAGAAAGGAGACTTGGTGGACGATTCACTGGAGTGGTTACTGTAGGCGAACTCAGCCCAAGGAAGTAGACTGACTCAGTTATTCTGATGAGCATTTGAAAAGTGCCAGAGATAAGATGTAAGGATTTGGCTGGTACGTTCCACCTGCCCATTGGTTTGGGGATGATAGGTGAAAGAGAAGTCCAATGACACTTTCATGAGTCTGCATAGAGCTCTCCAGAACCGTGAGGTGAATTGGACTCCTCTGTCCAACACGATGTGCAGAGGGAAGCCGTGAATTCCGAAGATGTGGGAAATGAAGATCTTTGCCAAGTCAGGAGCAGAGGGTAAACCGGGAAGAGCAATGAAGTGGGCCATCTTCGAGAATTGGTCTACAACCAGTAGGACTACAGTGCAACCGAAGGAACGAGGCAAATCAGTAGTGAAATCCATGGCTATGTGCTGCCATGGAGCCGACGGTACGGGAAGTGGGAGCAGAAGACCGGAGGGTGGGTATCTTGTTCTGGGCGCAGGAAGGGCAGATGCCACAAAGTCTTTAACATCATTTAAAACCACCAATAGTATCGAGAGATTAGGGAAAAAGTATTTTTGACACCAACGTGGCCGGCAATCTTGGACGAATGTCCCCAGTTTAACACTCGTTTTCGGTTGTTCTCTGCCACAAAGGTTCTTCCCTTAGGTAATGTGGTTAACTTGATAGGAGCCACGGTAATTACCTTGGATGGGTCAATGATATGAGAAGGTTCTTCTTCTGTATCAGATTACAGGAAAGATCTTGACAACGATCTTGTGACCCGTTGAAGCGCTTGAGTAGTGCGAAACGGCCGTTGTCAGTCTTTTTGCACTCTAGATGTCACCTTCCCGACTATGACATGTAACGTGTCAATAAATTTGAAGAATTTATCCCTACGAGTGCGACCTTTCTTCTACAAGGATACCTAGTTGTGATTTCTTCGAGGTCAAGCACCCGGGATCCCTGGCTGTTGGGCTTCTGATTGCCGCACATCACCTACACATTAACGGTAAAAGCGGTGCCGTCCGCATTTTTTCTTGTTGTGGTTGTAAGAAAAGAACAAGAACCACCTGGCTTGCCGAGGGTTGAGCCTCTGTGCGGACTAGATGTACGTCAGGTTTTTATGGTCCGTGAAGATCTTGAACGGATGTATGGCAGCTTCCAGTAAGTATCTCCATTCCTCCAAGGCTAATTTAATGGCCAATAGCTCTTTGTCGCCAATGGAGTAGTTCTGCTCAGTTGAGGAGAATACTTTAGAAAGCAAGCCACAGGTGACTATGTGTCCAGAAGAAGATTTCTGCAGAAGGACTGCGCCTGCCCTGGTAGAGGATGTGTCCACCTCCAGAGTGAAAGGTCTACTAACCTCAGGATGATGAAGCGCCGGAGCAGAGGCGAAGGCTTGTTTCAAGGACTGGACGGCCTCTTCAGCCACAGGGGACAAAGCATTTGGGTTAGCTCTTTTACGGATAAGGGATGAGATGGGGCGAACCAATGAGGAGAAATGGGGAACGAACTGTCGGTAGTAGTTCGCAAAACCAAGGAAGTGTTGGATTGCCTTCACCCCATGGGGCCGTGACCAATTGAGAACGGCAGACACCTTTGCCGGATCCATGCGTAGTCCAGATTCTGAGATAATGTACCCCAAGAATGGCAACGAAGTCTGCTCAAAGGCACATTTCTCGAGCTTGGCGTAAAGGCAGTTCTCCCTCAGGTGCTGGAGGACTTGACGCATGTTCTTTCTGTGGGCAGAGAGATCTGGAGAAAAAACAAGGATGTCATCCAAATAGACTACCATTTAGTACAGCATATCCCGGAAGACATCATTCACGAACTCCTGGAACACCGCTGGGGCGCTGCAGAGGCCGAAGGGCATGACCAAGTACTCTTAGTGACCATATCGTCACCGGAACGAATGCGGATCAAGTTGTAGGCCCCACAAAGATCCAGTTTGGTGAAAATTCGAGCTCTTCTTAGCCGGTCAAAGAGCTCCGGGATCAATGGCAATGGGTACTTTTTCTTGACCGTGATATCGTTCAGCCCTCGGTAGTCTATGCAGGGACGGAGGGAGACGTCCTTCTTTTTGACAAAGAAAAATCCAGCTCATGCGGGTGAGGAGGACTTACGGATAAAACCTCTATCAAGGTTCTCCTGAATATAGTCAGACATGGCTTGGGTTTCAGCAGGAGATAGCAGATATATTCTACCCCTGGGCGGAGTAGAACCAGGAACGAGGTCAATCGGACAGTCGTATGGCCGATGGAGAGGCAGAGTCTCGGCCTCCTTTTTGTTGAAGGCATCTGTAAAGGACCAATAAGCTGACGGCAGACCTGTAGGTACCGGGGACGGAGAGGCAGGTCTCATCGGATGGACGGGCAACAGGCACTTCTCCTGACAGAATGGTCCTCAGCGGAGTCCAGGGTTGGCTCATGAGTAAGTAGCCAAAGGAGACCTGGAAGAAGCGTATGAGACATAGTAGTCAAGACATGGAAGGAGATCTTCTCTTGGTGCAGGGCTCCGATCTGTAGCTCGATCTCTTCGGTGGCCTGGGTAACGGTCTCCTGCAAGGATGTACCGGTGACCGAAACAATCGACCGAGGAGTTTCCAGGGATCTGACAGGAATCCGGTATTTTTTAACCGCCTCGAGTGTGATAAAATTCCCAGCCACACCGGAATCTAGAAAAGCCTCCTCTGAATAACGCTTGGTACCAAGATTCAGTAAAACAGAGACGACCAGGAAGGAAGAGGAATCACGTACACCTAGGGAGACCTTTCCTAACAATCCTAGGCGGAGAAGTTTCCTGGGTTCTTGAAACAGGAATGAAGGAGATGAGAGGGACTTCCACAGTAAAATCAGAGACCAAGAATAAGCCTCTCCTCGCTACGCCGTTCAGCTGACTTGCAATGGTCCACCTCCATACTCTCTGCCATGGGGACCGCAGAAGCCATGGGGAGCGAGTTGAGAGGTCTGCGGGTAGTCGAAGGGAGATGAGGAGGCCTTCTTTCTCAGGCTGATTCATGGGCACGCTCTGGAATCGCAGATGTATGCATCTCCCTAGAGAGATCAGATCCTCTAAAGAGGTGGGGGTATCCTGACCTGCCAGTTCATCTTTGATCCGAGCAGACAGGCCACACCAAAAGACCCCTATGAGGGCCTCGTTGTTCCAACCGAATTGGGAGGACAAGGTACGAAAACGGATGGCATACTGTCCTACCGATAGGGCACCCTGATGGAGGTTAAAGAGGGACTTGGTGGTGGAAGCCAGATGACCCAGATCATCGAACACCTTGCGGAAGGAGTCCAAAAAGGTGGAAAGCTGAGAGACGAGTGGATCATTACGCTCTCAGAGGGGATTCACCCATGCTAACGCCTCCCCCTCTAAGTGGGAAACAATATAGGCTATTTTAGCGGCTCGGTGGGATAGTGCTGTGGCAAAAGCTCAAAATGTAACTGGTATTGGTTCAAAAATCCTCGACAAAACTTAGGGTCACCACTATACCGGGGTGGCTTGCATAAGCGCGGCAGCGGGTGCAGGGCCGAGGCCTGGGCAGAAACGGATTGTATGGAAAGGAGACGATTATCCACCGACGCCATATAGTTGAGGATATTGGCCTGGGCGTCGTGTTGCTCCGTAAGTTCTTGCTGGAGGCTGGCCAACTGTGAAGCATTCCCAGGATCAGTAGAATGTAATGCAAAAAAATGGGACTCCATGGACTTCAGAAATGACATAATCCTGGTCTGGTTTTCCCGGAGGAACACCAGCTCTGTGACGACTCCTGGAGTGGACCCTCTGGGTTGTGGCACCAACCCACCCAGGGCAAGCTGACTTAGTGAGGACCACCCCCTATACAGGGAGTGTCAGGAGCAAGCCCAAGGGGGTAAGGTACCACGACTGCTGGCACCAGGTGGCCGGCTCACAGGAGACATAAGTGAGTGTATCTGCAGGAACGTGCAAAGCGTAGACACAGGTACACGCCGGGTACAGGACAGTACAGGACGAGTGTACGGAGGTACGGAGAGTACTGGACAATACAAGGCAGATTATAGGATCACAGTGTGTGCGAGGAGGAACAACTGAGCACAAGCCAGAGTACAGGATCAGAGCGTGTGCCAGGAGGCACAACTGAGCACAAGGCAGAAGACTCGAATACAGCGCACAGCCAGGCAAGGACAAGACAGACCAAGCCAGGAAGCACAACAATAATCAGGCACCTCCCATAGGAAGAGGTAGTCTGATATAGCAAATGATCACTAGGACTTCCGGGTCAAGTCCTCCAATACCATAGAGAGGACAGGCCCAGAGACAGAGCTGAGAAGAGCATGCGTGCGCACAAGAACATGGTGCAAACATGAACCTAAGTACAAGAGGTGTGCATGCGCACCCGACGGGAGCCCCCAGAGTGGCCGCAGCTCCGGAAGAGGTGATGTCGGGACTGAGGTCCCGCCCCCAGATGAGAGCGGCGTGACAGGCGGCGTGACGTGTCTCACAACGTTACCTGGACCCTCAACAATGCTGTTACAGGGAAAGTGCACCTAACCACGGACACATAGACAAGTGCTTGTGGACAGGGATGGTACATCTCGCTGACGGCACACTGGGTTAGCTTAGAAGTAATGACCCTGTCGGACATTGGGAGACCATGTCACAGATGTGTGGAGGAGACAGAATGTGGAAGCCTTTGTACGTCATAGTTAGGGTTTTGAACAGTAGCCTATGGGCAATAGGAAGGCAGTGAAGGGCCAGGCAGAGAGGAAAGGCTGGGGAATAACAGAGGGACAGTTTGATTACTCTGGCAGCAAAGTTTAGGATAGATTTGAGTGGTGCAAGAGTGCTAGAGGGGAGGCCAGAGAATAGAAAGTTGCAATAGTCGAGGCAGGAGATAATGAGGGAGTGCACAAACATTTTTGAAGTTTCTTGGAATGTACGGATCCATGAAATATTTTTGAGTTGTAGTGGGCAGGAGGAGGCAAGGTCTTGGATATGTAGCTTGAAAGAGAGGGCAGAGTCGAGGATCACCCCGAGGCCATGAACATACAGGACTATTTGTCCCGGTGTGCCGTCTCAGCATTAGACAGGCACGTGTCCCACAACATTACCTGTGCCACCACAATGCTGTTACAGGGAAAGTCCACCTAACCACAAACAAGTGGACAAGTGCTTGTGGTCAGGGACGGTACATCACACTGAGTGCACACTGGGTTAACATAATGGAAGCCGGGACCCACTCCGACCTTGGCATGGTGCACATCCCATTCTCCCAACTCCAAGTATTGCGGACCCTACGTCAATCTGGGTTGCCCACACAGTCTACAGCTTCTGCATCTCCTCCTTCTTTGCCTTCACTTCAGCCTCCATCTCCAAAAGTGTGCTTATGTGACAAACGGCACAATGATGAAGAGTTGTGGACAGCTCTGAAAGAGCAGGCAGATCTGTGGCTGACATCGCTGAACCCACAGCCAGGCATGGTTGTGTGTGACAATGGCTGGAACCTGGTAGCTGCTCTGTGGCGAGGTTAGCTCACACACGTGCCATGCTTGGCTCATGCGCTTAACCTCATTGGTTAATGTTTTCTGAAAAACGACACGGAGCTGCCAGATCTGCTAGGAAAAGTACAACGTTCTGCGTACCAATTTTAGAAAGTCAGCTACAGCTTCATCCGCCCTTGCCGTGCTTCAGCAGTGCTTGCAGCTTCTGGCTCACCGAATGGTGTGTGATGTATCCAGGCATTGGAACTCTACACTGCAGATGTTGGAAAGGATTTGTGAGCAGAAGATTGAAGTTGGTGACTAGACTACCAGCATCAGCAAGGTTGTCGGTATTCAGTTCTGACTTCACACATAAGATCTCAGAAGTGGACATGGATGTCAGACATATGTACCATCCTCCAAAACTTTGAGGAATCCACCAAGATGGTGAGCGTCAATGACACCATAATTAACATCTCCATCCTGCTTCTCTGTGTTCTAATATTAATATTTATAGTTATTTATATAGCGCAAACATATTTACAGTTTAACAGTTTCAAACACAACAGTCCTAAGTAACAATGATAACAATAATACAATAATTAAACCAAAATAAAACGACCCTGTTAATGACAGCTCACAATCTACACTAAGTAAATATGATAACAATAATTAAACCCCAAAAAACAAGTCTGTTCTTAACAACTTACAATCTACAATGAGGTGGGGGAGATAAAAACTTCAGGGTGTACTTACAAGAATATATTTACAATGCTGTTTTTACAAAGATATTACTGAGGTTAGTCGAAAGTCATGGAGGCCTGAGGACAAGGAGGAGGAGGAGAGCATGGTCAGTCATCTTCTTGGTGAGGACACGGAAGTATTGACTGTTAGCAGTATTGCACGCATGGCTGAGTTTATGTGACGCTGCCTTTCCTGTCACCCTCACGTTTTCCAAATTTTGTGTGATGGCAATACTGATTGGTGACACTTCTAGACCCACGCTACCAGGAGAAATTTATATCTCTTATTTCAGAGGCAGACAGGTGTACTAAAATGTTAGAAGACCAGAAGGCCCTTCTTACGGAATTACTAAAAAAATTCCCATATGAAAACGCTGGTAGCAGAGGTCACAGTTCGTTGGCGAAGCAAGGAGTACAGGTGAGAGAGACACAACTCCAATCCAGCAGAAGCAGTGGAACACTGGCAAAGTTAGGGGAGAGTTTTCTCAGACCCTCCCATCGCCCTGGCCCTGAGGCACGGGGGACTCTCACAAGGAGTGCAAAGTTTGGGAAAATGCTGAGGGAGTACCTTGCTGACCGTACCAATGTCCTCTGTCATTTTTCTGTGCTTTATAATTATTGGTTATCCACGCTAAACACGTGGCATGAACTGTCTCTCTCTCTACAGTGCACGTGCGCTGTACTCACAGTCAAGGAGTACATGGCACCTTGCTCTCTGGCGGTCACTGGGCACACGGTGCCTCACTCTCTGGCAGTACCGCTTTTAGTAGCAGGAGCCAACGGGAACAGTCCTTTGCAGCGCCAGTGCTCTAAGGGTGGAGCACTCTGCTAAACTTCCTATGCGCTGCTTGTCCACACCAAAAATCTCTGCTGTCGTGCCCGTTTTCTCTTAAGCTGGCTCCCTGCCTCTAGGTCACCTGATCTGTCTGTCTGCTGCAGTTCGTCACAGCGTCAGCGCGGACTCACTCCTGCTTTGCATTTTTTTCCCTCAGCTTCCGACCAGGTTCCCTGTCTAAACACGCCCCCTCTTCCTGGGTAATGGGCCCTGTCCATTTCCATATTCCTTCCCCTGGGAAACAGGGGATGCAGCCTTGACAGTTCCGGATCCAGCGCAGCACAGGTACCCGCAGCCTGGTCATCCTCACGCCGTACATATCTGGCCAATCAATTCTTTAATGCAAGCATCATAGAAGGCATGATCTTCCAATTTTCAAGAGAAAATTGTACATTACATACAGAACAGTTTCACTTTGAAGGACTTTGTGGCTCATATCAATCCACAAGATGACACTAGTCTCATACTTCAAAATTTCGGTGGTAAATCAATTCCCCACTGATAGGTTGTGTATGTTCTGACTTATGTAACATCATTTGGGTGATAATAATTCTTTATACCTATTTGCTTCACAATCACAATATATTCATCTTTTTCTTCAAGGCTTCGAGATATATTGTTGTAAAAGTGAAAGCAAGTTGGTGAAGTGTGTTTTAACTCAAATGGGAAACTAATTGTCATCTTTACTATTTCTCCATTCTGTGTGCGGCTAACCACCTCATTGAGTTTCTTTGGCAAGAAAACAACAGCTCCATCAATACCACGTGCTTTTCCTATTAATTAATCATGCTGGTAAAGTAGAGGTGAGATTAGGGATCTAGATAACATCTGTCGACTGTAGTCAACATGACACTGTGCCAAGACCCACAGGGGTCTAGCTACCAATTTGACATAGTTTGTGCACAGCTGAACAGAGTTGTCAGAAAAACAAGATTATGCTTCAATATCATCTTGATGCATTGTCTAGTGGAAACACCCATATAGTATTATTATTATTATTATTATTATTATTATTATTATTATTTATATAATGCCATTAATTCCATGGTGCTGTACATGAGAAGGGGTTACATACAAAGTAATAGATATTGTTTACAGTAAAGAAATTCACAATGACAGACTGGTACAGAGGGGAGAGGACCTTGTCCTTGAGGACTTACATTCTACGGGATAATGGGGAAGAGACAGAAGGTCAGGGATGCGGCACCTCGGGTGGTGGAGAGGCAGCAGCTTGGGTGATGGTGTAGAAGTCACATCTACGACTACCATGTCTCCAATTGACACCTCTTGAAATGCAGCTGAAATGTCAAAATCTCTAGCTTCTGTAATAGAAAATGCAGGGGCTCCTTTTTGACATCATTGTCCAACCAGTTCAGTATTAGTATTTGATGGATTGTCAGAATCCAGCCCAGGAGTACCAGGCTTCAGTAATTGCGAGTCCTGGCCCAGTGCTCTTCCACGTGCTCTTGCTCTGGCTCTTCCAGTCCATGATTTATTCTAGAACATTTTGCCTTCATAATCCAGAGACAGAGTACAACACTGCCCAAGAATTTACCCTCTGCTCCTAAGACTTTCATTCTGCGCAGTGGCTGCCTTTAGGCAGAAGATGATGATGATGGTGGTGGTAGTAGATGGAGCATTTAAGACAGTCATGAAGCAGCCATAACAACTTAAAACAAAAGTATTTTTACCGAGATACCACACTGCTCAATATGTGGCCTGTATATTTACCCCAAAATAGTGTAGAGTACTAGGGTAACTGACAGTAAATACAGTGGAATGTAGGCCTGAATTGCCACAATTTGTAGGCCACAAATACATCAACCATCTGACAGCGACACCAGACTGTTCAATATGTGGCCTGTATTTTTTTTACTCCAAAATAGTGCAGAGAACTAGGGTAACTGACAGCAAATGCAGTGGAATGTAGGCCTGAATTGCCACAGTTTGTAGGCCACAAATTCATCAGACGTCTGACAGCGACACCAGACTGTTCAGTAAGTGTCCAGTATTTTTTACTCCAAAATAGTGTAGAGAACTAGGGTAACTCACAGGAAATATAGTGAAATGCAGGCCTGAGTTGCCACAATTTGTAGGTCACAAATACATCAGACGTCTGACAGCGACACCAGACTGTTCACTGTGTGTCCTTTATTTTTTTACTCCAAAATAGTGTAGAGAACTAGGGTAACTGACAGCAAATACAGTGGAATGTAGGCCTGAATTGCCACAATTTGTAGGCCACAAATACATCAGACGCCTGACAGCAATACCAGACTGTTCAGTATGTGTCCTGTATTTTTTTTACTCCAAAATAGTGTAGAGAACTAGGGTAACTGACAACAAATACAGTGGAATGTAGGCCTGAATTGCCACAATTTGTAGGTCACAAATACATCAGACGTCTGACAGCTGTACCAGACTGTTCAATTTGTGGCTTGTTCTTTTTTTAAAATGCAAAATAGCGCTGTATATAACTGGAGTAACAGACAGGAAAAACATTGGAATACCAGCCTAAAATGCCCAAACTTGGAGCACACAGATAAAAGAGGCCTGTCACAGAGATACCACACTGCCAAATATGTGGCCTGTTTTTTTTAAATGCAAAATAGTGCTGTATATAACTAGAGTGATAGACAGGAAAACACTCGAATACTGGCCTAAAATGGCCGGACTTGGACCACGCAGATATATGAGGCCTGGCATGGAGATACCACACTGCCAAATATGTGGCCTGTTTCAGCAGCAGACAGTAATGGAATGGACACTCTTGATGCATGCAATGATATCTATATACACACTTACAGTGCCTGCAGGCCTTGCACTGATATGTATAGAGCGACGTACACTCCCCTGCCTACCTGCAACCTACTGTCTATACTACGGAATTAGTACATAGAAGGACTGTTGTTTTAGCTGGATTAGAGTAGTTTAGGATGGTAGACCCCACACTGACTAATAAATTCCCAAATCTGACCCTATCTTGGCAGCAGCTCTTCCAACACTATCTAAATCCGGAGCTGAATGTTCCGAGCAGGGCGGCATCCATTCTCTTATACCCCTGATGATACTGTGCAGCCAGCCAATCCCTGCAAGGCCACAACAAAGATGGCTGTGGCGTTACAGTGCCTGGCAGACAATCCCTGCATGGTGATTGGGTCTTTAAAGACCACCAAAAATGCAGGGTGGAGACCCGAGTTCCCGCCGAGTAATCCCAGAAATGCTCGCTGATCGTCGAGTACACCGAGTACAGTGATACTTGGGCGAGTAGCGAGTAGTGGCGAGCATGTTCGCTCATCACTAGTGTCAATAACTTGCCTAAGACACTGCAACAAAATTTAAATTGAGGCCCAAATTGGACAATTTTCAGTGCACTGATATGCAATCCATGTGGCGGACAAACCCCAGTGTAAAATATCTGGCTTGTAGGTAACTATTTTTTTCAGTAATCTGGTGTCAATAACTTGCCTAAGACACTGCAAAAAATTTAAATTGAGGCCTGAAATGGCACAATTTTGAGCGCTTTGATATGCGATCCGTGTGGTGGACAAACCCCAGTGTAAAATATCTGGCCTGTATGTAAATATTTTTTTTTCAGCAAACTGGTGTTTTATCTAAGACACTACTGTACAATAAACTTTAACAGTAGACCAAAAATGTCAGAATTTTCAATGCACTGAGATCCATGTGACGGCCAACCTCCTGTTTAAAAGAGCTGGATTTTTTACACTGTAATATAGAAAGGATCTGGCTGTATTCTGCAGTGCCAACAAGCAAGTGGAGCAGAAAAATGGTGTGCTCTGGATTGCTTTTAAAGAAAATCAGGATTAAGATCCAAAAAATTTTTTTCTGGCCCTTGATACCAGGGACTATGTATATAAATATCTGTAATAACCAGCAGCGTCAGACAGTACTGGAATGGACCCTCGTAATATGCAATGAAGTCTGCCACATACACTGCCTTCCTAGCACTGATATCTATATACCCAAATACACTGCCTGCCTGCCTAGTACTGAAATCTATATACCTACATACACTGCCTACCTGCCTGACTAGCACTGATATCTACATACACCTTGATTAGTCCTCAGAAGGACTGTTAGTTGAGATGGTTATGTGTATATCAGATGGTATACCCACACTAACTAATAAAATTGAAAATCTCTCCCTATCTCAACAGCAACTCCCCCCATATTGCCTGATTCTGTAGCAGACTGTGACGAGCATGGCGGTGCCAGGTCTGATATAGACCTGATGACGCTGTGCGGCCAGCCATTCACTGTAATACCACAACCAACATGGCTGCGGCATTACAGTGTATGGCAGACTATCCCTGCATGTTGACTGGCGCTCTAAAGAGCGCCAAACATGCAGGGCGGGGACCCGAACTCCTGCCGAGCAACCCCTGAAATACTCGGCGAGCTGCGAGCATTGCGATACTGGGGCGAGCACCGAGTAGTGACGAGCTTGCTCACTCATCACTAATTTTGGGTAGATGAGTAATAGTTGTAGGCTGTATCCTGGATCTTGTACTTCCCATAGCCGCCATGTTATTGATCCTGTTGTACGTTCCCATTCCCACCCCAAAAAATTCTTCTGCTACTAATGTCATACAGCAGGGGACGTATCTCTTTTAAATTGATTGGAGCATCCACTCAATCCTTTACAGGCCTTATCGACAGGCCCAAAAAATTCTTCTGTTACTAATGTCATACAGCGGGGGACATGTCACTTTGAATTTTTTTGGAGCCTATCTTCTAGATTATGTGCATCTTTGGCATCCAATTTCTCATGGTCATCTTTTATACCTAAAATAGCTTGAGACATGCATCTGTTACATCTATTTTCTGATGAGCATCGCACGCTCTATGGTAATTGGTGTTGGATAGATGAGTAATAGTTGTAAGCTGGATCCTGGATCTTGTACTTCCCATAGCCGCCCTGTTATTGATCCTATTGTATGTTCCCATTTCCACCCAAAAAAGTTCTTCAGTTACTAACGTCATAGAGTAAGGAACATCTCACTTTTAAACTGTTTTGAGCATGCACTCAATCTTATACAGGCCTTATCGACAGGCCCAAAAAAATTCTTCTGTTACTAACGTCTTACAGTAGAGGACATGTGACTTTGAAATTGTTTGGAGCATCTGCTCAATTTTATACAGGCCTTATCGACAGGCCCAAAAAATTCTTCTGTTACTAAAGTCATACAGTAGGGGAGATCTCAGTTTTAAATTGTTTGGAGCACATCTTTGTCATATAGGCCTCATCCACACAGATTTTTTTTTTCTGTGACTAACTCGATTCAGCACACCACATTTCACCTCCTCATTTAGTGCCACTGAAATTTGGCTGTGCAGAGGTGGTGCAGAGTAAAAAAATCTAATTTTTAGTTGCTAATACTGGCCCATAGCACACTATGTGAGAAACATGACTGGGAAAAAGCTAGGTCTTGGTGGAAGGGTGATTAGGCTCGGTGTTCGAGGTCTAAATGGGGTAGGTGGTGAAATTGATGCCACTTTATTGGTGTCTGCCAATAATTTTGGAAATATGTACACTTTTGGTTGGGTGTCCATTTGCTGGGTTAGCTTTAGTGGAAGATGCATCAGTCCCTATTATACTATTTCTACTCTCTTGAAATTGATACCACTTTGTTGGTGTCCAAAGAAGAAAATATAGTCCAGCTCTTGGTTCCTTAAAACAATTTTTTTTCTTTCTTTATTAGGCAAAAATGATTAAGATCCAACTTCATATAAATAGCATATTGTCACCACCATCATAAGGGACACTAGAACAGATGCGTTTCGAGCTCAATAGCTCTTATTCTTAATCAGAGAGCAATGAGCCGGGACTTGTCGGTCCCTATTATACTATTTCTGCTGTGGTGAAATTCATGTCACTTTGTTGGTGTCTGCCAATACATTTTTGGAAATGTGCAGACTTCTGGTTGAGTCTCCTTCATGTGTGTTGCCTGTAGCAGTAGGCTTCCGAGACTGGCAGTTCTCCACCTTAATTGAGTCAACTACCCGTGTTACTATTCTTACATTTTTCTGACAATAGTACTCAGCGAAACTGATATTTGTGCCATCTGAGTGTGGCTGAGCATCAATTTCAAATTTTTTTTTATCACTTATGTAGCATCAATAATTCAACATTCAATTTACAGACATTTACAGATATTACTGCCACTGTCACCATTGGGACTCAAAATCAAAATTTAACCCCTTTCTGCTATTGGACGTTATAGTACATCCAATGGCAGTACCCCAGCTTTGATAAGGGCTCCTGCGGTGAGTCCGCATCAAAGCCAGGACATGTCAGCTGTTTTGACATGTTTTGAGTTACAAAAAGTTAGGGTTCAGGTACCAGAACAGAACCAGGACCCAAACTCAACCCATTCACTTGAAAGGGGGGCCCGAACGTCCTGTGTTTTCTGCGGCAAACACCGCTTCTGATCTGTGATAAAATCATCCCTGCTCGTCAGAGATCAAAAGACATCGCTCACCTGTGATCGGAGGTATCTCTGTTATTAGTGGCAGCAGTGTCGGATGATGGGAGCAGTAGTCCCATCAGCTGACACCAGTGACTGGAGGTAACCTTTATACCACCGATCACAGCTGAGCGCTCACGCTGTCTTTTGACAGCATGGGAACAGCGGTTCTCTGACCGGCGAGGATGATGTCACCGCCAATCAGAAGCGGTGTATGCCGCATTGCTATGCACATGACAGCATGACAAGCACTCCTGATGAAGTTCGTGTTCAGTGTCTGAGCCCAAACAGTAGGTGTTCGGTATGGACGCCGAACTTTACTGTTCAGGTTAGCCAATCTCTAGTCCAAAGGTCTGGACTCTGTGTTTATACATGCCCTTTGATTGACACTGATTTACCGTCATTTGGAATGATAGATAGATAGATAGATAGATAGATAGGTGTGAACAGAGTCTTAGTAACACAATCTTGACTGAGCGCTCATCTAATACTAATGTTATTGTGCCAATTCATGGCTCCCTGGTGATATCATAGATATGTCATTATTTTACAACTCACAGCCTCATAACATTTTAACCTCTCTCAAACCTTTGACGTACTATCATGTCCAGGTGACCTGGGCCTATCTAACCATGGATGGAATAGTACGTCATGCCCTTTAATACGACTCTGCAACTTAAGTCGCGTTGTCCGTATTAAAATTTCGACACCATCTTACCTGTAGGAAGATGATGTCGGCATCCCAGGCTGTGTCCTCTGCAATCTGGTCTTCTGATCGCTGTGATTGGCTGTTCAATTCTGAACAGCCAATCGCAGCCTTTTTTCACTGTTTCAGCCAATCAGATTGGTTAAAACATTGAGGTCCCATGCTAGGATCGACTACTGATGTACCCGATCCTAGGCGGGTGCCTGGCAACACCAGTCATCAGCCAAAACTTTTTAAAATAGGCGCGATAGACTGTCACATCGATCGTGCCAACTGCAGGGCACAGCGACGGTGTTACAGTGCTGTGCCCTGCCGGTGCCTGCCTGGATCTGTGCTGAAATAGCACCGATCATAGGCTGGTGCCTAGGACAGGCCCAGCAAGGCCTGCAGCTGCTGATTGGCGAGATCAATATAATCTTTGATCTCGCCAATCACAGGGCACAGCTGCGGTGTGACGGCGCTGTGCCTTGCTGGTGACCTGCCAGTGACCTGTCTAGGATCGGAACTGTGAGCACATATGGGGTATCAGCTTACTCAGGCCAAATTGAACAACAACTTTTGGGGTCCAATTTCTCCTGTTACTCTTGGTAAAATTAAAATTGGGGACTAAAAGATCATTTTTGTGCGAAAAAAATAGGATTTTATATTTTCACGCCCGGGCATTATAAACTTTAGTGAAACACTTGGGGATTCAAAGTTCTCACCACACATCTAAATAAGTTCCTTTGGGGGTCTAGTTTCCAAAATGAGGTCACTTGTGGGGGGTTTCTACTGTTTAGGTACATCCGGGGCTCTGCAAACAGAGCATGACGCCCGCAGACCGCTCCATCAAAGTCTGCATTCCAAAACGTCACTACTTCCCTTCCGAGCCTCGACGTGTCCCCATACAGTAGTTTTCTCCCACATATGGGTTATCAGCGAACTCAGTACAAATTGGGCAACAATTTTTGGGGTCTAATTTCTCCTGTTACCCTTGGGAAAATAAAAAATTGTGGACTAAGCGATCATGTTTGTGGAAAAAATATGATTTTTTATTTTCATGCCCAGGCATTATAAACTTCTGTGAAGTATTTGGGGGTTCAAAGTGCTCACCACACATCTAGATAAGTTCCTTAGGGGGTCTAGTTTCCAAAATGGGGTCACTTGTGGGGGTTTTCCACTGTTTAGGCACATCAGGGACTCGCCAAATGCGACATGGTGTCCTATCTCAATTTTCAGCCAATTTTAGTTTGAAAAAGTCAAATGGTGCTCCTTACTTTCTGAGCCCTGACGTACCTCCAAACAGTAGTCCCCCCCATATATGGGGTATCAGCGTACTCAGGACAAATTGTGACTAAAATGTTAAATATTCATTTTTTCCTTCCACTTTGCTGCTGCTCCTGTGAAACAGCTGAAGGGTTAATAAACTTCTTGAATGTGGTTTTGATCAGCTTGAGGGGTGCAGTTTTTAGAATGGTGTCACTTTTGGGTATTTTCTGCCATATAGACCCCTAAAAATGACTTCAAATGTGAGGTGGTCCTTTAAAAAATGGTTTTGTACATTTTGTTGTAAAAATGAGAAATCACTGGTCAACTTTTAATGCTTAGAATTCCCTAACAATAAAAAAATTGTTTCCAAAATTTTGCTCATGGAAAGTAGACATGTGGGAAATGTTATTTATTAAATATTTTGTGTGATATGACTCTTTAAATTTAAGGGCATAAAAAATTCAAAGTATGAAAATTTCAAAATTTTTAAAATTTTTGCCATATTTCTGCTTTTTTCATAAATAAGCAGAAGTCATATCGAAGAAATGTTACCACTAACATGAAGTACTATATGTCACAAAAAACTTTCTCAGAATCGCCAAGATCCATTGAAACATAGAGTTGAGCGACTTTTGTTTTTTTAGGGTCGCGTTTCGTTTCGTGAAACCCGACTTTTCCAAAAGTCGGGTCGAGCAAGATCGTCCGATTATAGGGAAAAGTCGGGGTCGTCCCGAAACACGAAACCCAATGTAAGTCAATGGGGAATAAAAGTCGGCAGTGAGAGGAGGACAGGAAATACACCAACAGTGCCCATTTGAATGCCAAAAGCATCAATTCTTCTTACTTAAGCTTGTCAACCTTAATTAACTTCATAATACAAGTTACGCACTGAAAAATGGGGGTTATTTGGCTAAAGTTGTGGGGGGGGGGAGGGCTGGCTGCAGGTTTTCATGTGCCCTGGGCGAAAGAGCGCCCCTTTAACACATACCACAACTCATCATGCTCCGATACGGCAGAGAAATAGCAGTATAGTACAATGAAAAATACTTCACTTTTTACATCTCATGACGAGGCCCATCTATTTCTCCATACAGAATCATTGGTCCCATATAATGTTTGAAACAGTATATGATGAGCTCCACATAATGCTACAGTATATGTTGGTCCCCATGGATGAAGCTCCACTGTCTTATGGGCCCAAATAATGCTCCAAACATAATGGGCCCCATTTCTAATGCTCTAGTGTATAATGGGCCCTGTAAATGCTGCTCCAGTGTCTGATGTCCACCTTTGGAATGTTCCAGTGTATGGTGGGCCCCATCTATAATTCTCCAGAGTATAGTGCTCCCCAAAAATTGCTGTCCCAACATTGAAAACAATCAAATAAGTCTCCTCGCTAGGGAATCCCTGTACTTGTCTGGATTCCTCGTCGTCCCCATCTTCCATCTCACAGCACAGTATTTCAACTTTGCAAGTGCTGTGATCCTGAGCAAGCAGGGGGGGGCCCACTCGTTGGCGAAGTCACTGGCACAGGGCCCCTGATAGTACGGTGGTGTGTCTGATGGCGGGTGGGCCGAACCTGCACTTTCATCTGCAGCTTCCTCTTTGTCACCGTGTAAGATGGAACTGTATATGGGAAGGGTAACCTGAGTTTCATCAGGGTCAGATTCAGGTCGTGTAGCGTGCGAGGGGAATGTAGTGGTCTGGGTCAATGTACCAGCAGATTCATCGAGCAGTGGCTGGGCATCAGTGCACTTGTGTCGCCCCCAGGAGTATGGTCGCCACAGTGGCATTACCTTCTTCCTAGGGAGTGTGATGTCATGCTTGGGAGCAACGAAGGATCTCTCTAGCAGGTTAACTGATTTCGCGGCGTTATTCCCATGAGTCATGACCCTCCAAACAGCATTCATGAAGGCAAAGTGTTTGTTTTACGTGGGCAGTATGGTTGCAAAGCTGAACCTTAAAGGAATGTCCAGAAGGGCAACACCAGGAGTGGAGCCTACGGTTAAATTCGACTCCACCTGGGAAACCTCAACCATACCAGCTACAGAACAGATGCACACATTGCAAGCTTAATTCCGTTAACGAACGAGACTCCGTCATGCCCCACGGTCCGAGTCCGGCTTACTAGAGGGACACGTGAGGCTCTGGCACATGAGATTGGCCAATAACTGGTGTGTCATGCCCTTACATGTCCGTGGCTGCATGTGCGCTACACTGAAAAGGCCAGCGTTTGTCGCTTACAGGTGCAGATAACCCGCTGAACAATGTTAGTGATGGGGATCACTGATTACAATTATTACCCGCGAACAATGATTTCCCAGTAAGTGCAGGTCAACCGCAGTTCCGGAATTAGGCCTAACCGTCATTCCTGAAAAAATGAAAAACTTACGTGTGCAAACCACAGGTGCTGTAGCTTGCTTAACAGCTCGCCAGCCGTTCTCACGCCCAGTATGGATTACACGTGATTGCACAAAGGTGAGAAAGGGTACCGTATCCCCAGATAACATGTATGGATAGCGTACACATTCAAAATATATGTCTCAGGAGGCAGGCTCAGACGGTGTTAGGCCCAGTATGGATTGCACGTGATTGCACAAAGGTTAGAAAGGGTACCGTATCCCCGGATAACATGTATGGATAGCATACACATTCAAAATATATGTCTCAGGAGGCAGGCTCAGACGGTGTTAGGCCCAGTATGGATTGCACGTGATTGCACAAAGGTTAGAAAGGGTACCGTATCCCCGGATAACATGTATGGATAGCGTACACATTCAAAATATATGTCTCAGGAGGCAGGCTCAGACGTTGTTAGGCCCAGTATGGATTGCACGTGATTGCACAAAGGTTAGAAAGGGTACCGTTTCCCCGGATAACATGTATGGATAGCGTACACATTCAAAATATATGTTTCAGGAGGCAGGCTCAGACGGTGTCAGGCACAGTATGGATTTGACGGCCCAGACTACACAGCGGAGGAGCAGGGAGAGGTAAAGATTGCAAATGCTGGGGCCCTGCCCAAGCAAGGGGGCCCACTTGTGGGCGTCGGTACTGGCACTGGGCCCCTCATAGTACGGCGGTGTGTCTGACGGCGGGTGTGCACCACCACCGTCAGAGACACTTGATTGCACTATGAAGGACCCTGTACCAGTGCCCGCGCCCAAGAGTCGGCCTACCCACCTGTCCAGGGCAACGGCACTCACACGGTGTCGTGCGCTAGGTGGTGACCCCGGCCATGGGGGGGGGAGGCAGCACAGTTAGGGAGTTTTAGAAAGTGGCATATGTTGATGTTGGACATTCAGCTGATGCAAAAGGTGAAATAGGTCAAGTCCCAGGAAGAAGAGGACCAAAGCAAGACATTTTTCTGTCACCCTATGTGTCATCAGAGGAAGGTGGGACAAAATCCTTGGAAACCCATGCGTGGTTCATTTTAATGAAGGTTAGATCATCCACATTTTGGGTTGACAGACGGGTCCTTTTTTCTGTCAGGATTGATCCAGCTGCACTGAAGACTCTTTCCGATAGCACACTTGCAGCTGGGCAAGCGAGCTCCTGTAAGGCATATTGTGCCAATTCAGGCCAGGTGTCCAGTTTAGTGGCCCAATAGTCAAAGGGGAATGACCTGTGTGGGAGAACATCGATATGGGAGGAAAAGTAGTTTGTAACCATAGTTGACAACTGCTGTCTCCTGTCACTTTCCATCGATGCAGGTATTACCAGTTGTGTGAGCGGTACTTGAAAAATCAGTCCACAACATTGTCATGAAACCCCTGTCTCCAACGCCACTTCTGCTGCGTGCACCACGAACACCTCTGCCAAGCTGCCCCCGGCCCGTACGGCTCGTGTGAGAACCATCACCGCTGCTGTGTGCTGGGAATGCCTCAAGCAACCGATTTACCAGAGTTGCTTGTTTATTAGCCAATATTAGGTCAAGGTTCTCCTGTGGCATGATGTTTTGTAATTTGCCTTTATAGCGTGGATCCAGGATGCTGGCCAACCAGTAGTCGTCATGGTTCATCATTTTGGCAATGCGTGGGTCCCTTTTTAGGATCTGCAAGGCATAATCTGACATGTGGGCAATGTTCCCGGTGTCAATGATGCACTGCGAGTGCTGGTTGGAGGAGCACTTTCTGGCAAATCCACATCCCTCCAGTCACGCACAAACCCTGTACCAGACCTTGCCACGCCAACATTTTCACTTGCCCCACGAGATGCATCCTCCTCCCCTAAGTAATCATCCCCATCATCCTCCTCCTCCTCCTCTTCTTCCTCCACCTCGTCCAGGAGAGGTCCCTGAGCAGACAATGGCTGAATGTCATCAAGGATTCCCTACTCCTCTTCCTCCTCATCAACATTGGCTGCAGACGCCTGCTCCTTAAGGTGCGTCAAAGTTTGCATGAGCAGACGCATAAGTGGGATGCTCATGCTTAGGATGGCGTCGTCTGCGCTTACCAGCCGTGTGCATTCCTCAAACCACTGAAGGACTTTACAGAGGTCTTTCAGCTTCGACCAATGCACACCTGTCAACTCCATGTCTGCTCTCAAAGTTCCTGGCCATGTATCCTCCCACAAATGCATTATGGCCTGCCTCTGCTCGCACAGCCGCTCCACCATGTGCAGGGTGGAGTTCCACCTTGTTGCAATGTCGATAATGAGGCGGTGGTTGGGAAGGTGGAGCAATCGCTGCAGCTTCTGCATACGAACGGAGTGTACAGGCGACCGGCGGATGTGCGCGCACAGTCTTCGCACCTTCTGGAGCAGGGCTGTTAACTCCGGATAATTTTTGAGGAAGCACTGCACCACCAGGTTCAAGGTGTGAGCCAAGCAAGGTATATGGCTGAGTTTTGAAAGGGCTATGGCTGCCACAAAATTACGGCCGTTATCACAAACTACCTTGCCTGCCTCAAGATGTACACTGCCCAGCCATGACTCAGTTTGTCGCTTCAAGTACTCGGCCAGCACCTCGGCGGTGTGTCTGTTGCCCAAACACAACATCTGCAACACAGACTGCTGACGCTTTCCACTAGCTGCTCGATAGGGGGACACATCGTGTGCAACAGTGGCAGCTGCAGATGGAGTGCTCGTACGACTGCGCTCTGTGGACGAGCTTTCTCTTCTGGAGGAGGAGGAGGGTCGAACGCCTACAGCCAACTGTTTCCTATACCGTGGGCTAGGCAGCACTGTCCCACCACCGCTGTCCCCTGTGGACCCTGCATCCACCACATTAACCCAGTGCGCAGTGATGGACACGTAACGGCCCTGGCCATGCCGACTGGACCATGCATCAGTTGTGAGGTGCACCTTTCCGCTCACTGACTGCTTGAGTGCATGGACAATGTGGTCTTTCACATGATGGTGGAGGGCTGGGATGGCTTTGCGAGAGAAGAAGTGGCGACTGGGTAGGTCATAGCATGGTACTGCATAGGCCATGAGTTCGCGGAAAGCTGTGCTTTCCACCAACCGAAAGGGCATCATCTCAAACGAGATTAGTTTGGCAATGTGGGCGTTCAAACCCAGTGTACACGGATGAGAGACTGAGTACTTTCTTGACCTACTCATAGTGTCTGGGAGGGTGAGCTGGACTTGAGAGCTGCATATGGTGGAAGTAGCGGTGGACAGGGCGGACTGAGAGAGGGTTGATGATGGTGATGGAGTTGGTGTTCTTTCTGATGGCCTAGAATCAGTCTTTCGTTGATATAACAGTGGGATTCCCTGACTGCTGTGGCCTTGCAACGACAACTCAACATTTGCTGCTGTGCTAACCGGTGGGCTTACAGTGGGGGAAACAATGTAGCGTTGCTGACTACCTTCGTTGTGATCAGTTGCACATGTGACACTTGAGGTTTGGTGTTGTGTCCACGCTTGCAAGTGCATGCTGGTTAAATGTCTAAGCATGCAACTGGTATTCAAATTTTTCAGATTTTTCCCTCGGCTAAAGGTCTTTGCGCACTTCTTACAGATAACCTTGGCCTGATCATGAGGATTTTGGTCAAAAAAGTGCCACACTGCACTCTTCCTACTTTGGCAGACATTTTGCGGCCTAGCACGCTGTGCTATTTTGACCGTCTGGCCAAGCAGTCCAGCAACTTTTTGGCTTTTTGTAACCCGTTTTTGGACTGCTCCGTGCCTGCCAGATAACAGCTGTTGCGATGTCGATGCCTGCTGTGGATGCTCCTCCTCCTCTTCGGAGCTATTAGCAGTGGCACCCTCTTCCCCCAATGGATGCCAATCTGGGTCAACAACTGGGTCATCCATCACCTCCTCTTCAATGTCATGTGCACCTTCCTCTGTGGCACCGTGTACGGTGGTATAGTATGCGGGAAGGGGCACCTGAGTTTCATCAGGGTCAGAATCTGGCACAGTACACTGCGAGGACAATGTCGTGCTCTGAGTGAATGTACCAGCAGAATCATCCATCAGCGGCTGTGCATCAGTGCACTCCATGTCAGATTCATCTTGGCCTGGGTAATTCACCATTTGACTTGATAATCCAGGCATGGTATGTGAAAACAGCTCCATGGAGTAATCAGTAGTATGGCCTGCGTCATCCTTCAATCTTGGTTGGGGTGAAGGACACAAGGAAAGGTGTGGTTCATGAACATGAGCCTCCAATGACGACTCAGTGCTTTTACTTTTTACAACTGAAGAAGAAGAGGCGATAGAGCTGGAGGCTGAGTCAGCAATGTAAGACAAAACTTTTTCCTGATGCTCTGGCTTTAAAAGCGGTTTGCCAACTCCTAGAAAACTAAGCGCTCGAGGCCTTATGTAGCCAGACGATGACGCAGGCTCAACACCTCCTGCATTCGGTCCTATTTTGCTCTTGCCACTACCATCAGATCCACCACCAACACCATCATTACCAGCTGCCAACCCCCGCCCAATTCCACGGCCTCTTCCACCAGCCTTCCTCATTTTTGGTAGAAATGTAGACAAAATCCAACAAACTATATAGTAATGTAAAACAATGTACAAGGTGTCTATAGGACAGGGGAGATTTTGAATTTCTGCACACACTTGTGGACACTGGACACTTTTGGATTGTGTGAGGCCCAATGAATATCTGAGCGCTATGTGACAGGCTCGATGGCACAGCTGTGACAAAAGTGACTAGAGGATAAGGGAGATTTTGAATCTCTGCACACACTTTTGGACACTGGACACTTTTGGATTGTGTGAGGCCCAATGAATATCTGAGCACTATGTGACAGGCTCGATGGCACAGCTGTGACAAAAGTGACTAGAGGATAAGGGAGATTTTGAATCTCTGCACACACTTTTGGACACTGGACACTTTTGGATTGTGTGAGGCCCAATGAATATCTGAGCGCTATGTGACAGGCTCGATGGCACAGCTGTGACAAAAGTGACTAGAGGATAAGGGAGATTTTGAATCTCTGCACACACTTTTGGACACTGGACACTTTTGGATTGTGTGAGGCCCAATGAATATCTGAGCGCTATGTGACAGGCTCTATGGCACAGCTGTGACAAAAGTGACTAGAGGATAAGGGAGATTTTGAATCTCTGCACACACTTTTGGACACTGGACACTTTTGGATTGTGTGAGGCCCAATGAATATCTGAGCGCTATGTGACAGGCTCAATGGCACAGCTGTGACAAAAGTGACTAGAGGATAAGGGAGATTTTGAATCTCTGCACACACTTTTGGACACTGGACACGTTTGGATTGTGTGAGGCCCAATGAATATCTGAGCGCTATGTGACAGGCTCGATGGCACAGCTGTGACAAAAGTGACTAGAGGATAAGGGAGATTGGATTGCTTTTAAAAAAGCAGTTTGCAGAGCAGTGGGTAAACAGCAATGCCAGCCTGTCAGGAAGCCTTAAAAGGCAGCCCAACAACCAACACCACTGATACACCACTATATAGCCTCCCCTTGCACTGCACACACAGTGACTGGTGTGTTGTGCAGGCCAAATCGCTAGCAGCAGAAGCAGTTTTTTTGTCTTCTTCCCTGCCTAACGCTCTCCCTACAGAATCAGCAGCAACCTCTCCCTATACTGAGATCGGCAGAAGTAAGATGGCGGTCGGCGTGCACGCCCTTTTATACCCCCTGTGACGCCCACCAAAGCAAGCCAATCACTTGCATGCCCTTCTGAAAAATGGTGGTGACCCCTGCCTATGTCATCACGTTGCCCACAGTGTCCGTGGATCCTGATTGGCTGAAAAAGAGCGCAAAACAAACTTTTGAAACGCGACTTTGGCGCGTAAGTCGCCGACCTCGTGGCCGACCTCATCCTAGGGTCGGGTTTCGTTTCATGAAACCCGACTTTGCCAAAAGTCGGCGACTTTTGAAATTTTTCGACCCGTTTCGCTCAACTCTATTGAAACATTCCAGAGTTATTACCTCATAAAGTGACAGTGGTCAGAACTGGAAAAATTGGCCCAATCATTAACGTGCAAACCACCCTTGGGGGTAAAGGGGTTAAAGAGTCTGAAAATAAAAGAAGAATGATTGTAGAGTCTGTGCAGACATTTATTATAGCCATAAAAAATTAGCAAGAGCTGATATAGATAAATTATCATATGAAAAATAAAGAAAGGTAGAAAAACATATAAAACAATCCTGTCATGTCGGACACTGTTCACACCAGGGTGTCCGACAGACAGCGGTAGTACCCTGTTCCACTACAGTATTGTCAGGTCGGACACTGTTCACACCAGGGTGTCCGGCAGACAGCGGTAATACCCTATTCCACTACAGTATGCTCAGGGACTTTGTTGGGTATTCTGTTCCAGTCGGGATAGGGTTAACCAGGTTGTCATGCTGGCTGAGGGCTGGGCCACGCCCTTGGTCTTTAAATAGTCCGTCCTGACTATGGGCGTCGCCGACTATAGCTTTTGCCTAGTGCTAGCAATACCGGTCAGCAGTGGTGGTTTTGGAGCGTCTGATATTTGGTGCAGTATATCTCTCAGTTGTTCTTTCTCCTATCTGTTATATATATATATATATATATATATTTGGTTGCCCTTGCACATTATTGTATTCCCTTGTGTATTAACGGTGTGGTGTTTCTTTTACCCCTGTCCATACGTATTTGTGGGGTCTGGTGTCTGGTCCCCTCACTGGGTGGAGGGTGGTGGGTTCAGCTTAGGGCTGGACAGGAGACAGGGACAGGGTGGAGGCCCAGGCAGGCACACCTTCAGTGTAAACCCTGGGTTGAGGGACAGACAGGGTTTTCCCTAGTCTGAGGGACACCGCAGGGCTCCCGGGGTTTTAGCCTAAAGTAACCTAGGCATACCATGACATTATAGTCGGCCCAAATACTAAATTAAAAAAAAAAGTATAAGATAGGGAATATAGGGGTTACTTACTATGGATCCTATACTTTCCCTAACCAAGCAGCTGGAGGCTCTATCCATACAGGTCACTGAACTTAGGGGGGCGGTCCAGCAACAAGGCCTGTCAGCTCCTGCAGTACCTGCTGAGGCTGCAGCCAGGGCAGCTGAACCCAAGTTTCCCCTTCCTGAACGATTTGCTGGTGATCGTGGTAAGTTCACGGTTTTTCGTGAATCATGCAAATTGTATTTCCGTATGCATCCACATTCCTCAGGTAATGAGGCTCAACGCGTGGGCTTGGTGATTTCTTTGCTGAGTGGTGATCCACAGGCTTGGGCCTTTTCACTCCCGTCTGACTCACCGGCATTTGAGTCTGTAGATTTTTTTTTCTCTGCTCTGGGTTTGATCTATGACGATCTGGATAGATTAAACTTAGCAGAGTCTAAGATACGCTCACTACTACAGGGTGAGCGACCAGCTGAGGATTACTGCATGGAATTCCGGCGCTAAGCGGTGGACACGCAGTGGAATGACCCTGCGCTTAGAAGTCAATTTTTGCATGGGGTTTCTGGAAGGGTTAAACAGACTCTCCTAATGTACGAGACTCCCGCCTCTCTGGAGGCTGCGATGGCACTTGTAGTACGCATAGACCGCCGTCTCCGTCAGGGGGCGCTGGTTTCATTGCCTCCGGGAGGTGGGGGAGTTGTAGGTGAGGTTGCCTCGGGTGAATCCGTGGAACCCATGCAGATCGCTGGTATAGCACAGTCACCGAGTAACAAGCCTAAACGTCCTTGGCACAGAAGGCAGGGGGTTTGTTTTTTTTGTGGCAAAGGAGGACATTTTATTAACGCTTGCCCCCTGGTACCTAAGAAAGGCGCGCTGGCGGAAAACTGATAGGCTCAGAGGGTTTGGAGGAGTCTAGTCTGAGCCTTTGTGTATCCTCCGTCATGGTTTCCCAGTGTATTCTCCCTGCTAGGGTAGCACTTGGGGGGCAAATGCTCTCTATTACAGTGTTTGTTGATAGTGGCTCAGCTGCCAATCTCATTGATGAGAAGTTCGCGCATACAGCGGGATTTCCGGTGGAGAAATTGCCGAACCCCATCCGGGTGGTTACCATCAATGCTTCCCCGTTGTCTCAAGGGGAGATCACAGAGTGTGTGTTGGATATACAACTCCACATTGGAGTATTACACTCAGAGCGGGTAACTTGTAAGGTGCTTAGTAACTTACTGGCTCAGATGGTTCTGGGCTTTCCATGGTTGTCAATGCATAATCCTGTTATTGATTGGAAGACCCAGGACATAATTCAGTGGAGCAAGGAGTGTCAGGAGAGGTGCCTGGCTACATGTATTTCCGCTTTGACTCCCAGTATCCCGGAGCCGTTGCTGGACTATGCGGATGTATTTTCTGAGAAGGGTTGTTCAGAACTACCACCGCATCGCCCCTATGACTGTGCTATTAGGTTGAAACCAGGGGCCAAGTTACCTAAAGCTAGAATGTTTAATATCTCAGGTCCCGAGAGGCTAGCTCTCAAGGAAGCGTCATACAGTCTGATCAAGAAATACGTGTCCCAGTATTACCCCAAGCTCAAGGTGGAAGTGAGGCCTCAGCTCCTGAAGAACGCTCTGCAGAGGGCCGTGGAGAAGGGTCAGCTGGAGCAGATCACAGGAAAGGGAGCTTCTGGCACATTCCAGCTGAAGCGAGCAGGAGATAAGCCCCTTCTGAGTGGAGGAGGATTTGAGGATGCCATCCTGTCTGCCTTCACGGCCATGAACGAGCCTAAGACCTGCTCCACCACTGCGATCAAGAAATATGTGCTGGAGAACCACCCTGGGGTGAACTCCAGCTTCCAGGTTCATCTGCTGAAGAGAACCCTGCAGAAGTGTGAGAAGAATGGCTGGATGGAGCAGATCTCCGGGAAGGGCTTCAGTGGCACATACCAGCTCAGCTTTCCATATTACCCCAGTCCCATCATACTGTTTCCGGATAAGGCAAAGTTTTGGAGAGCTTTTTGTTCTCGCCTTGGGATCAAATTATCTCATTCCTCGGCTTTCCACCCTCAGTCGAATGGGCAGACTGAGCGGATGAACCAAAACCTGGAGCAATACTTGCGCTGCTTTGTTTCCGACAATCAGGAAGAGTGGTCAGCGTTTCTTCCTCTGGCAGAATTCGCAATAAACAACCATTGCCAGGAATCGTCTGGGGAATCTCCTTTTTTTTTGTGTGTATGGTCAACATCCTCAATTTTGTACCTTGCGTCAGGGGTGCTCGGTTGGCGTCCCTGAGGAGGACCAGTTGGGAGCTCAATTGCCGTCTGTTTGGAGGAGAGTTAAGCAGCGCTTAGGTGGGTTCCAGGTACAAACGGGTGGCTGACTGCAGACGTGTGCCAGGTCTGGACCTGTGTGTGGGTGATTGGGTGTGGTTATCTACAAGGAACATCAAGCTCAAAATACCGTCACTTAAGTTGGGTCCCAGGTTCATTGGCCCATTTAGGATCTCCACAGTGATCAACCCCGTGGCATTTCGTTTGGAGTTGCCGGCTGTGTATAAGATTCATAATGTGTTTCACAAAGCATTGCTAAAAAAGGTCGTGGGTTTGGCGAATGATTCTCCCGGGCCATAACCTCCCGTCTTGGTGGATGGCGCGTTGGAATTTGAGGTGTCCAAAGTGGTGGACTCTAGGGTTGTGCGTCGCACTCTACAGTACCTGGTCCACTGGCGTGGCTATGGTCCTGAGGAGAGGACATGGGTGCCGGCCTCAGACATTCATGCTGATCGACTGGTTACTCTGTTCCATCGTCGCCATCCGGACAAGCCAGGTCCTCGACATGGTGAGGTTCCGGAGGTCCCTCGTAGAAGGCGGGGTACTGTCATGTCGGACACTGTTCACACCAGGGTGTCCGGCAGACAGCGGTAGTACCCTGTTCCACTACAGTATTGTCAGGTCGGACACTGTTCACACCAGGGTGTCTGGCAGACAGCGGTAATACCCTATTCCACTACAGTATGCTCAGGGACTTTGTTGGGTATTCTGTTCCAGTCGGGATAGGGTTAACCAGGTTGTCATGCTGGCTGAGGGCTGGGCCACGCCCTTGGTCTTTAAATAGTCCGTCCTGACTATGGGCGTCGCCGACTATAGCTTTTGCTAGTGCTAGCAATACCGGTCAGCAGTGGTGGTTTTGGAGCGTCTGATATTTGGTGCAGTATATCTCTCAGTTGTTCTTTCTCCTATCTGTTATATATATATATTTGGTTGCCCTTGCACATTATTGTATTCCCTTGTGTATTAACGGTGTGGTGTTTCTTTTACCCCTGTCCATACGTATTTGTGGGGTCTGGTGTCTGGTCCCCTCACTGGGTGGAGGGTGGTGGGTTCAGCTTAGGGCTGGACAGGAGACAGGGACAGGGTGGAGGCCCAGGCAGGCACACCTTCAGTGTAAACCCTGGGTTGAGGGACAGACAGGGTTTCCCTAGTCTGAGGGACACCGCAGGGCTCCCGGGGTTTTAGCCTAAAGTAACCTAGGCATACCATGACAAATCCCTATTAAATATCAATAAATTAAATGATAATTTATTAACCGTCTTTGTATTATTTACATGTTTCTAAAAGCAATTGTACAAGATTATAAAAATGAGATTTAAAAGGAAAGGGAAAGGAAGAAAGGAAGAAAGGAAGGAAGGGTGGGAGGAGGGGGATGCAGCTGCAGTGTCGTTTCATCTGTGTGCTTGATAGGAGGAGCTGCAAGTTGGAGATGTGTGATTATCTCAGATTATGAATCACATTCAAAAAATCTGGCCAACTTAGTGGACCCCAAAAGCTACACCTTTCTGGAGATCGATAGCTTAAAGTTAAGCATCTTCAAGGTCAACACGTTCCTGATAGCCATTGTCTCCAGTGAAGATTGTTTGATCATGGAAGAGATGTGTCTGATGAAAAAAAGAAAAGATGAGTACATTAATTAAAAAAAAGTTACTTTTATTTGGCTACAGAATCATCTGGCATAATTACGAAATATTCTACTGTATAGGACAACAGTGCTGGAGTAGACTCCAATGTCCACAATGGCGCAGATTATCCTCCTATACCAGCAGGAAGTATTCCGACAAATCCACTTGTTGCTAGGTAAACTGCAATAATAAGAGTGAACTTTTTTGTTACATGGTCACTGAATACAGTAAATGACCCCTCTAGTGCCACATGTTATAAAGTGTCTGATAGCAACCATCTCATCTCCTTCCTTTTGATGGGGCACAGTTCTTGGTATGCCTTGCACGGATAAAAATCTGCATTTACTGTAGGCTTCCGCTGTTTGGTTCCACTTGTTGTTTGGTTCCTGCATAGTTTTAGCTTTACAATAGGTGAATTTAGGAAAACTAGAAGTTCACCTATAACTTTATCCTCATGTAATGTATGGTAGTGTTTTTAAATTATGTTTCTCAATAATTTTGTGTTACAGTAAAGGAGGTGGCGGTGACCCTCACGTGCCCTCCCTCTCCTGGACGCTGTTCATACAACAACATGCGGCACCTCAGCGTTTATTGAAGTATTGTTGTATACCGCAGGCACGAGAAAAAGAAATGAACGCTGAGGAGGCAGCACCAAATTCAAAAGCAGGACATGACTGACGTATGTAAGGCGTCTGTGTCTGGGGGAAAGACTTGCCCCCCCTGTCAAAATTCAGGTATGTCTGACCGATTTTAAAAACAATTATTTCAGCGGTGGAAGGGACGCTAAATAAAAGAGTCACCTTGACAGAATGCAGCATTAGTGCTGCACAAGGTGGCTCTTTTACTTAAAAATGCCTGGGGGGGTAACAGGTTCCCTATAATGTGTGTTCTGCATAGAGTTAGGGTTAGAATAGGAAGTAGTATAGGACCATAGGAGGATTAGAATCAAGGGGGCACATTAGAGATAGTGAATAGGATAGATAAGAGGATGGATAAGAGTGTTAGGTTAGGCACAGGCCGCAAGGGGCTATTCAGTGGGGAGGAGTTAGAACAGAGCATCACAGAGCAGGGGGGTATAGGACAGATACTTCCTGGTTCTATCAGACACCAGGGCAGCCTGCCCAAGGGCAGGATGTATGCATTAGACTGTGGCAAGCCATGGGGATAAGTCTGCAGATGGCAGTAATGGGCTCCAGGCTGGAGAACAGTGTAAACAGGCACCAGCTCAACAGAATCATCCCCTGGAAGGATTTGGGGTCTAAGACCGGGGCAGGAGCAGCTGAGATGGCGTTATCAGCACCTTTTCCTAATGGAACCGGACGAGGGGCTGACAGGTAGCTGGTGACATGGAAAGTACAGATGGGAGACAGATTATCCAAAGAGGTTGCCCAGATGGCAGATAAAAGGAAGGCACAGATGGGACATTGATTGTCCAACGATGCAGGCGGGATTACAGGTAATGGGAGCTGCTAGAAGGAACAGGATCTGTCCAGATGACAGGGAGAACGCAGGATGTGAGACTCTGTAAGGACTGTGCCGCAAAAGTGCTGTGTGCTCCTGTTATTAGTAAAGTTGAACTGTTGGAAAAGAATTGTGACTCTGAAGTGTTAAATTGGACCTAGAATCCTGAAGCTGGAGTGGCAGAGACCGAGGGCACTCCAGCAACTGAAGCGAGTACTCTGCTGCACACATCACACACAACAGAAAGAACTTTGTATTTCATCTGTAGGGTGTGGGAACAGTACAACTCGTTGCCATGACTACCACCCTGGCTGCCTTACATTAGCATTATACTGGATGATTATGGGTATACTCACTTTATTTGAGTCTTCCCCCTGCTGCTCTTAACCCATTGATGACCAGAAGTATTTCTGCTTTTGCTTTTTCATTTTTTGCTCCCCTTCATCCCAGAGCCATAACTTTTTTATTTTTTAGTCAAAATGGCTTTATGAGGGTTTGTTTTTTGCGGAACAAGTTGTAATTTTGAGGGACTCCATTGGTTTTAAAATATCCTGTACTGGAAAACTGAAAAAAAATTCCAAGTATGGTGAAATTGCAAAAAAAAAAATGCAATCCCTCAATTGTTTTTTGTTTTGTTTTTTCATCATGTTCACTAAATGCGAAAATTGACCTGCCATTATGATTCTCCAGGTCATTATGAGTTCATGGACACCAAACATGTATAGGCTCTTTTTTATTTAAGTGGTGAAAAAAATTCCAAACTTTGTTAAAAAAAAATTGTGCCAGTTTCCGATACCCGTAGCGTCTTCATTTTTCATGATCTCGGGTTAGGGCTTATTTTTGAGTGCCAATCTGACGTTTTTAATGATACCATTTTGGTTCAGATGCGATCTTTTGATTGCCCATTATTGCATTTTGATACAATGTTGCGGTGACCAAAGAAAGTAATTCTGGCGTTTTGCCTTTTTTTCTCTCTACGCCGTTTAGCTATCTAGTTTATTCTTTTTATATTGATAGATCGGGTGATTCTGAATGCGGCACTACCAAATATGTGTATGTTTGTTTTTTTTTATTTTGAATGTGGCGAATGTGGGGTGATTTGAACTGTTATATTTTTTAAATTTTTTAAATATTTTAAAAAACATTTTTTTTACTTTTGGCATGCTTCAATAGTCTCCATGGGAGACTAGAAGCTGCAATACTTTGATCTGCTACATAAAGGTTATGATCAGATTGCCTGTATGTAGCAGAAATGCTCACTTGCTATGAGTGCCGATCGCCGGGCGGCACTCACAGCAATCTGGCAGTGACAACGATAGAGATCTGGAGACCTCTGGTTGTCATGTCAACCCGCGGTCACCAATGGGTGGGATTTCTGGTGCACTTGCCGGAAGCACGAGTTAAATGCCGCTGTCAGCGACTGTTGCTGGCTCATGTTAGTTGTAGATATCAGCCATCATATGCCCAGAAAGGTGCTGACTCGGCGCCTGAACCCGCACCAAACAGAGGGAGTCCGACATTGGAGTACTATTACACGTGATGTCGGAAAGGGGTTAATAAATACATTAGATGCACAAGGCACTTTAAAGTGCCACTGGACATACACTAAATGTGATTTACCCACCTACTCTTACTCTAAGGCAAGCATTTGTCCGGCCCTCATATCATGCCCCTCCCCTTTTTAAATTCTCACAGTGTCATCAGGGGCTCTGTTATCAAATTTATTAGTGACCAGTGACGTTCCCACAAAGGTTGAGAACACTAGATTTCTCTCTTCAGCGTTCATAGAATTTTTGGCAAATTTAAAGCCACACCTCTTTCAAGAAACCACGCTCAATTTATGACACACCCAATTGATGAGACGTAAAAATGAATAAAACACAATAAATGATGAAGTACAGTGTCAGTTTTTGGGGCCAAAATTGAAGAGCATTTATCTTAGTAAATCCTACAAATATATAGATTCTACAGTATATGGAGTGTTCATTTACATATTGCCATTGAATTTTTTAATCTGTCAGCAGAAAATTGGAGAACCATCATTATCATCATTCTGATAATTGTCATTGGTCATATAAAGAGTTACCTGTGTATTACTGATAACAGCGAGACAGGCATATGGAGAACAGGGATATGAGCAGGAAAGTGGCAATCAGTCCGGACCTCAGATACAAATAACAACCTGGAGGCAAAACATAATGATAGAGTTGTAAGGATTCTGGAGCGTAAATTAAAGGAGACATAAGAAAAAGCTAAGAAGACACTTCTAGCAGATCCTGGCAGACACAAAGGTAAAATTAGGTGTCAGGGATTAGAAATGATAGTTTTAATTGTAAACTGCCCTAATCATGGCAGTGTCTGAAACTGCATTTTAGGTCCATTCACTTGAATGTTGCTAAGATGTACTAAAAAATACAGCGGAGAAGTGTAGATAGATAGAGATACTCCTCAACATCGAAACTGCAACACCAAGAAGGAAAAGTGGTGGAATAATGGAAATCAGAGAATGTAGAAGTCACTGATCTGCAAATGGTGAAAACTGGAAACACTTTTCAAAACACCTGGAATTATGGTTTCTGGAGTATGGGCATGACATCCAGAGATGCCTACAATTACAACCTCAGCTTCTATCAATGAGGCTATTAATGGTCATCTGATGAAGGCTTTACCACTGAATGTACTTGGGCAAATCATCAAGGTTCGCTGCTGGCAGCTCCTGTGTAATCACCGACAAATGACGTCCCAGATGTGCTTAATGGGAAACAATTTCGGAGTGCAGGCCTTAATAGTAAGTCTAAGCTACATAAGTGCTCACAGTAGCACCAGCAACATGTGACCTGGCATTGTTGTGCTGAAAAATAACTTCTCAGACCCTTTGGAGAAATGGCTGTACCACTAGTTCCACCACCAAATCAGTGTATCGCAGAGCTGTTAGTGCGCCTGGAGTGAAGACTAGAGGGGTCCGGCTACTGTACATTGTACCACGACACACCGATTTGACGTTCCATCACAAAGACCACTTTATGAACTCATACCACCGCTCTCAAAGGCTATCATGGTGCAGAGCAAAAAGTCAATGAAGGCTAGAATGGAGATGTATCCTCTTCAGCAATGTCCCACTTTTGACTTAGATGCAATCATAGCTGTAGATTGGTCTAGAGACCATGAGATCACTTGGGCAACATCATCAAAAGGCCTTCACGAGAGAACATGAAAGTGTCCCAGGAGCCATTTTTCAACACAACAACGCCAGACCGCATGTTGCTGCTGTTACTCGTGAGCAGCCTGTGTGGCATAAATCTGCTCCTATGGCTGTAGCATCTCTGGATTTGTCTTTCATCAAGCACATATGGGACGTCATTGGTTGGTAATTGCACAGGAGCTGCCAGCAGTGGATCTTGATTATTTGCCAAAGTGAATTCAGCGGCAGAACCTTAATCGATGACAAATATTAACCTCACTGATGGCAGTCAAGACTGTAAGTGCAGGAATTTTTGCACATGACTCATACTCCAGACTGAATAAATCCAGATGTTTTGAAAATTGTATCCATTTTTTAATCACTTGCAGATCAGTATATTATGCCAACCTTAATCTCAGGAGTGCGACCAGAATGATATTCCTTTGTGATGACCTCTTCAAGACCAATTTCCAGTTATCAGTTCATCCAAAACAAAATCAGAACCCACTGCTAAAGAGGTTAGAACCCCATTACAGCTTCTATTGCCGTCTTGCTCTGCACCATGATAGCCTTTGAGATCGGTAGCATGAGGTCAATGGACACCTGTATCTGGACATGTGGCTCTTAGCCCAATGTCACATAAATGCCTCTTGATGGTTTGTGTAGACTCTGTGTGAATCGGTGCCTTAGATCTGGTACTTTTTGGAAGCACAGAATTGGCAACTACGCACCATTCTTCTAATCTGATGCAGCTTTTCACCTCTGTACATCTCTTGCTGTCAATCCAGTTTGCCTTTGTACTCAAAACCATGGGGACACATGACATTGACTGGTGTTGACATCTCAGAAATCTGCCAGAGTGATAAACCAAGGTCTCTCAGCTCAAGGATTCTCTCCCTCCCAGTTTTAGACAATTGGCTATAACTGGAACATCAGTGAAGAGGAGGCATTGCATATTCATCCTACAAGACCTGATCTGATTTTTGAAGCTTCTTGTGGCTACAAAAAATTTCTTTCAATCTGGCTTTTATTTGATTATTTTCAGATCTTAGCGACACCAGCTATTTCCTCGATTAGCAGTACCTTATGGCTTGTCCTCCTTGCTGTTGCAATTTCAATGTTGAGGATTGTAAATCAATAAGTTATATCAGAAATATAGATGATGTTTTTAGTCAAATTCTGTTGGCATTATTAGTCATACTGGCACAGTTTATAGAAGGGCATTCTGCTGGCACATTTATTCTTTACACATATATGTAGAGAAAGGTCTTACGTCACCTCTGTTTTTCATCATATTAGCCACCCCACAAAGCCATCCTAGATGGACAGAGACATTTTTCTGGTCGGCCGGGTTCTGGATTATACACAGGAACTCCATGGGCTGGTGGTCTGGGGTTAGTGTTATCTGGATGGTGCTTCCATTACTATGCAGATTATACTCTATGTCCTGGTATCGGTATTTCCAAGTATAAAACAAAACTGATGTACGAGATGGAGCCGAACAATGGAGGGTGACGTTACATTGGTCTCCACTATATTCCATCCATTCCGTCTTTATTGCCGGAGTGGGAATGGGATCTGTAATGAAAATGATGCAACACTGATTACATAAAATAAAGAAACCAAAAAAGTCACATAAACGCCAATATTGTATTACCAAAATTTTGGAAAATTTTTGCCACCTGTGTGGATTAATATTCAAGCGATCCCATTTCTCAACATTTTCATGCTTTTGGGTTTGGTTCTAAGTCATAAGGTCATAAGATGGATATCTGGACATATTAACGTACCGTACACAGTGAGGTTAAATGTCGACTTGAGGATGACTTTGCTGGTAAGCACGATCTCCGCACGGTATTCCCCCGTATCTTTTAAGCTCAGATGTCGGATGGTAATGATTGTTCCATTATTGGAAGCATCAACACGGTTCTTGAATTGATCACTGTACGTCAAAAATGAATTATTCCCAGCCTCTGCCACTTTAACTGTGCTGCCTCCAGATGCAAACTTCCATATAGTTTCTTTTACAGGAAGTGGGAGGTGCTGGTAGGTGGAGAGTTCTACAGAGTGGTTCACCAGGCCGATCACCGACACAGGCTCTTGATTGGTTAAAAGAAACCAAAAGCAAAAATTAGCAATGACACAAAGCAATAAAAAGGACTTTTTAGTTCTAAATTCTTTTTAACTGTTACATATCTGTTATATGTGGCTATGCTGGGAAATACTTTAGTGGGCACCAAGCTCACTCTTTTCTCGTGTAAAGAAAATTAACTATAAGTAGGTTGCAGAGGTCCCAAAATACTGGTACATTTCCAAAATTTATTTATAGGATTTGAAGTAATATATTAACAAAATATCCAGTCCCACATTTTCTTTCCACCAGTTATGTATTGAAACCATTGTCCTCCAAGGACAAATGTTATATTGTATTTTCAGAAAATAATTAGCCCTTTGATCTTTTGGCTATTTTATGCTGAAATCTGATATACAGTGGGTACGGAAAGTATTCAGACCCCATTAAATTTTTCACTCTTTGTTTCATTGCAGCCATTTGGTAAATTCAAAATAGTTCATTTTTTTCTCATTAATGTACACTCTGCACACCATGTTTGAAAAAAACAGAAATGTAGAAATTTTTGCAAATGTATTAAAAAAAAAACTAAAATATCACATGGTCATAAGTATTCAGACCCTTTGCTCAGTATTGAGTGGAAGAACCCTTTTGAGCTAGTACAGCCATGAATCTTCTTGGTAATGATGCAACAAGGTTTTCACACCAGGATTTGGGTATCCTCTGCCATTCTTCCTTGCAGATCCTCTCCAGTTCCGTCAGGATGAATGGTGAATGTTGGTTGACAGCCATTTTCAGGTCTCTCCAGAGATGCTCAATTGGGTTTAGGTCAGGGCTCTGGCTGGGCCAGTCAAGAATGGTAACAAAGTTGTTCCGAAGCCACTTCTCTGTAATTTTAGCTGTGTGCTTAGGGTCATTGTCTTGTTGGAAGGTGAACCTTCAGCCAAGTCTGAGGTCCAGAGCACTCTGGAAGAGGTTTTCATCCATGATATCTCTGTACTTTGCTGCAATCATGTTTCTTCAATGGCAACCAGTCGTCCTGTCCATGCAGCTGAAAAACACTCCCATAGCATGATGCTGCCACCACCATGTTTCACTGTTGGGATTTTATTGGGAATGTGATGAGCAGTGCCTGGTTTTCTCCACACATACTGCTTAAAAATATCATCAAAAAGATCTATCTTTGTCTCATCAGACCAGAGAATATTATTTCTCATAGTCTGGGAGTCCTTCATGTGCTTTATAGCAAACTCTATCCGGGATTTCATGTCTTGCACTGAGGAGAGGCTTCCGTCTGGCCACTTTACCATAAAGGCTCAATTGGTGGAGGTCTGCAGTGATAGTTGTCTTTTGTGGAACTTTCTCCCATCTATATACTGCATCTCTGGAGCTCAGCCACAGTGATCTTGGGATTCTTCTTTACCTCTCTCACCAAGGCTCTTCTCCCATGATTGCTCAGTTTGGCTGGATGGCCGGGTCTAGGAAGACTTCTGGTGGTCCCAAACTTCTTCCATTTAAAGATTATGGAGGCCACTGTGCTCTTAGGAACCTTGAGAACTGCAGAAATTATTTTGTAACCTTGGCCAGATCTGTTCCTTGCCACAATTCTGTCTCTGAGCTACTTGGCCAGTTCCTTTGACCTCATGATTCTCATTTGGTCTGACATGCACTGCGAGCTGTGAGGTCTTACATAGACAGGTATGTGCCTTTCCAAATCAAGTCCTATCAGTTTAATTAAACACAGCTGGACTCCAATGAAGAAGTAGAACCATCTCAAGGAGGATCACAAGGAAATGGATAGAATGTGACTTAAATATGAGTGTCTGAGTAAAGGGTCTGAATACTTAAGACCATGTGATATTTTAGTTTTTCTTTTTTAATATATTTGCAAACATTTCTACATTTCTGTTTTTTTCCATCAAGATGGGGTGCAGAGTGTATATTAATGAGAAAAAAATGAACTTTTTTGAATTTACCAAATGGCTGCAATGAAAAAAAGAGTAACAAATTTAAAGGGGTCTGAATACTTTCCGTACCCACTGTAACATTTTAAAAATAAAAAGTTATACTTGGTAATATTTGTTTCATGCTTTTTTTATATTTTTGTGTAAAATGAAAATATTTTAGTAACCTAACTGTAAACTCATCTGTTGGAATATGTTTGGAGCAACAACTCCATTCCTGTCTATGAGTGTTTAGTTGCAAGATTTGTATGCTGTTCATAAAGTTAGAACAAAAAAAACTCCCAGTGGCTCACACAGGGATAGCATGCGACTGTATTTCCTGTTTTTCCTGTGTCTGTGTATGGAAGATGAATCAGCATGCTGCAGATGCTGCACAGATAGACACACAAATTATTTATTCCTGATCTGTTAAGCTTATCATATATTGCTCCTGATTGTTCCTGAATAAAGAAGCTCTGTTGCCACATGCTTGGAGAATATCCTGAATAAACCACTGCCAACAGGTTATGTACCCAGAATGGCACAGAACCCCAGAAGCAAAACAGAAGCAACAGAAGTCCAGAGCAAAAGCAGCACAGAACAACAGAGAAGATGTCCACTATCAGCAATGCTGTCAAGTTCTCGGTGCCAAGCCTCACTAACCAGAACTACCTGTCCTGGAAATTCAAGGTGAAGATGATGCTCATAAGAGAAGGTATGTAGAAATATACTCAAGAACAAGTGCCTCATCCATTACCAGATGATTGGCTAGAGAAGGATCAGAAAGCATAAAGCACAATCTCCCTCAGTGTAGATGATAATCAGATTGTGCATATATGCAAGTGTGCAACTGCAAAGGAGATGCGGCATGAGTTACAGAAAGTGCAGGAAAGATCAAATCTCAGCAATAAGCTTTATCTCATGAGAACGCTGTATCAGTGTAAGCTAAGTGATGGACAGAATATGCAGAACTATATAAGAAACACCTTAGAGATTGTGAAGCATCTCAGGGGCATTGCAGAAGACATTAAAGATTTTCATTTTGCTGCACTTCTATTAAGTGGTCTTCCAGAGAGTTATGACACACTTGTGACTGTCCTAGATGCAGAGCTAGATAATGAGCTGACACTAGAGTATGTTATAGCAAAAATTTGGAACGCAGCATATAAGCAGCAGTAATAAATCCAGAACAAAAACAGCATTAAAGACTCAGGATTTCCATAAATATAAGAGCAATCTAAGAGAAACTCGTGAATGTTTTGTCTGTAAAAAGCCCGGCCACCTTAAAGCAGACTGCAGAATTTGGAAAGCAAGAATGAGTCAGCTTAAAAAGCAGAACAGTCATCAAAGGGTTAAAACAGCTGTAAAGGAAGATTCTGCATGTGTTTAAACTGCATTACTACCAGTACAGGCCCATCTGCAAAGCATATATGGTGTATAGATACTGGTGCAAGCAGTCATCTGTCAAATAAGGATTTCTACACTGACCTTAATGAAAGCAAGTCAGAAAAGGTCATCTTAGCTAATCGTCACTATATGACTTCAGAAGGAGTTGGAGACAGCTACCTCCACTGTCCAGTTTCCTCAGCACAAGGCCAAAAGATCCCAATAAAGGATGTTCTCTATGTTCCTAGCTTTGAAAGCAAACTTCTGTCAGTAAAGAAGCTCACGCAAAAGGGGAATGTAGTTACTTTTAAAGATAAGTTTATGCTTCGAACATACAACACTGCCCTTCACCTCTCAAAACAAACCTATTTCAACACCCTCATCACCTCACTGTCCTATAACCCTAAATGTTTCTTTGATACTTTTCATTCTCTACTCAACCCAAGAGTACAGGCCCCAACCATGGATCTTCGAGCTGACGATCTGGCCAATTGCTTCAAAGAAAAAATTGACCAGATCCGACAGGAAATTATCTCCCAATCACCTCATACCATGCACTGTCCTCCCTCCCCCACTACATCTAGCTCATTCTCTAATTTTGAACCAGTCACAGAAGAAGTAAGCAGGCTCCTTGCATCTTCTCGCCCAACCACTTGCACCAGTGACCCATTTCTGTCACATCTCCTCCAGTCCATTTCCCCTGCTGTCATCCCTCACCTAACTAAAATATTTAACCTCTCTCTCTCCTGGTATCTTTCCCTCCTTATTTAAGCATGCCATCATACATCCACTACTTAAAAAATCATCCCTCAACCAAAACAGTGCCGCTAACTATAGACCTGTCTCTAATCTTCCCTTCATCTCTAAACTCCTGGAACACCTGGTCCACTCCCGTCTTATCCGCTATCTCTTTGATAACTCTCTTCTCAACCCTCTCCAATCCGGTTTCCGATCTTTACACTCTACTGAAACTGCCCTCACTAAAGTCTCCAATGATCTATTAGCAGCTAAATCTAATGGTCACTACTAGAGTTGAGCGACTTTTGGTTTTTTAGGGTCGAGTTTCGTTTCGTGAAACCCGACTTTTCCAAAAGTCGGGTCGAGCAAGATCGGCCGATTATAGGGAAAAGTCGGGGTCGTCCCAAAACACGAAACCCAATGTAAGTCAATGGGGAATAAAAGTCGGCAGTGAGAGGAGGACAGGAAACGCACCTACAGTGCCCATTTGAATGCCAAAAGCATCAATTCTTCTTACTTAAGCTTGTCAACCTTAATTAACTTCATAATACAAGTTACGCACTGAAAAATGGGGGTTATTTGGCGAAAGTTGTGGGGGGAGGGCTGGCTCCAGGTTTTCATGTGCCCTGGGCGAAAGAGCGCCCATTTAACATGGGAGTTGGAAGTTTCGCCCCCAGCAGTTCGCCCCCAGCATTTCGCCCCCAGCAGTTCGCCCCCAGCAGTTCGCCCCCAGGTACACTTCGCCCCCGAACATTTCGCCCCCAGCATTTCGCCCCCAGGTTGTTTCGCCCCCGCACATTTCGCCCCCGCACATTTCACCCCCAGCAGTTCGCCCCTGCACATTTCGCCCCCGCACATTTCGCCCCCAGCAGTTCGCCCCCGGATGTTTCGCCCCCGGATGTTTCGCCCCCAGCAGTTCGCCCCCGGATGTTTCGCCCCCAGCAGTTCGCCTCCAGCAGTTCACCCCCGGATGTTTCGTCCCCAGCAGTTCGCCCCCAGCAGTTCGTACCCGGATGTTTCGCCCCCAGCAGTTCGCCCCCGGATGTTTCGCCCCCAGCAGTTCGCCCCCGGATGTTTCACCCCCGGATGTTTCGCCCCCTGTCAGTTCGCCCCCAGCAGTTCATCCCTGGATGTTTTGCCTCTAGCAATTTGCTCCTGGATCTTTCGCATCCGGGAAAAACCTGCCTGAACTGAACATTGGCAGGTTTGCTTATCACTAATAATACACCATATGAGTCTAAGATATACAATTCTGATCAAATTAGTTTTTTTTATTCTCAAACTTTGTTTTCTAGATGAGTAATTTTACAAACAGACAGGAAAATAGTAGGATTTCATTGGTTACTAAGGAGGTCGTGCCCCCTTGGGAGCAGAACGGATCCTGGCTCCCTATGATACATTCAGGGCTGCTTGTTCACAGCCCTCTGCAAAGCTCCCCTTCACCCTCCGCTCATGTGCTCTGTCCTGGACAAGAGGAGGGCTCCCCCCTGCCTGTGTAAAGCCGTTACAGGACGGAACACATAGGGGGGGCTTTGCAGAGGGCTGTAAACCAGCAGCCCTTTATACATCATAGGGAATATATTGTTAGCTGCATGCTCCTGTGCAGCCACGCCCTCTAGAATCCATCCACAAGTACTGCTACTAAGGAGAAACAACCTCCCTAGCAACCACTGAAATCCTGCAGCACATGGAGCTTTAACTTGGATGAGACTTTTCACACAGAAGTGAAGCTGCTGGAAGGTCTCCTTTGGAAATGAATATCATGGGCACAGGTACTATAACATAACATGTTTTTTGTAGAGTTATGCTTTAACTGTATATATCAAAACTGTTTTAACAAGAAACATAAAAAGGTATAGAGGGGAAGGATTAGAGAAAAAGAGAAAATACAAATTGCAGGTTATAATGCTTGAATTATTTTGCAGCTAAAAACACTGCTCTCAAAACATACAATATGCGACCATGAACTAAAAATCAAAGCTGTAGGCAATGCCTCTCAGATAATCCATCAAGCTTCTATTATCGAAATCTTGCACGATACGTTTAACCCTTGCTGAAATTGCAGCATACTTTTTGTTTCTTGCAGCGATGGGATTTCCTGCTATTATCTGAATAATTTCAAAACTATGGAGCTCTTGCTGATGTTTCAGACAGTTAATGAACCGGTATATATTTTGGAAAAGAGTACCACATGTTTCTCGAAAGCTACGGTGCCATCCTTCGACATCATTATTTGTTCGCTGTTGATCATTCAATGTTCGTTCATACACATTCCAGAATTGAACTGGAAACAAAGGTGCTTGACGTCCTCTGCGATTCATTCGACCAATATAGCTGTCTTCAAAATAGTTGGCAATAGGTATTGCTTCTTGTGGAAAGTCAGGATCTTCCACCAATTCTTCAAATGATTGCACAACATTCTGTGGTGGTAGAAAGGCCAGGGCAGGTATCATGCGTATCCAACGGGCAAATTCATGGTCACCTTGGTATTGCATCTTGAGTCCATCATTTTGAACTTTACGCCAAACCGACTGTGATAGGTGGAAAAAGCAACCAGTCTTCACAAGGTTGGGGAATTCACTTTCAAATGCCTGTATTGCAGCTAGTTCAAAATCCAACATCAGGTTGTCTGGCTGCAGTCCAGGCTGCAAGTTCTTCAGCTCTTGCTGCAACCTCTGGTATGTAGAACGGCTCTTGTCTGTCAGCAAGGTGTACACTACAGGAACAACAAGGCCGCTGTGGACTACATGGATTGTGTAAAGTTGCTTAAACAAGGCTGGTGTAGTGAAAAACATGCCATCAGCAAACCACTCTTTACTTTGTGCCAGTAGATGGAGATTGTCTCTTGTTCCAAATATCAACATACGGCTGTGTCCATTTCCTAATTTAAAATGAAAGTATTAGTAGAGGAAATAACAGACAAAGTGTAACAAGCAGCAGACAGAGTTTTGGGATAAATTCACAAAAAAAATATCCTAATCAGAAGACTCTGTTCATATCTCACATTAAATACTCACATTTTGCTCCAGATTTTCTGATTTCATAATAAAAAACTGAAGCAAAATCTAGTGTGAAGGGGCCAACCAATAGTTTTTTACAACATATATTGTCCCAGTGGAAAATTATATATTTTTGTTTAAAATTAAAATTACTTCCAAACTTGAAATAGGTCACATTTTTAGGGTACCTTTAGACCCTCCAACTAGACGGCCGTTCAGCACGGCCGATCGCCACTATGCTGAACGGGCCGTCTAGTTGACAGCCGCATCCAGACGCGGCGTGCGGCTGGACGTCTGAATGAACGACTGGGCGGTCCGCCCGCCTGAATGGGGCATTCCATTCAGGCGGATGGGCACGCTAGTCGTCGGGTGGGCAGCGCGGACGTTCGTGACGTCCGCGCTGCCTATGCTGTGTCATTGAGAGGATTGTGCAGGACGCAAAAAACGCCAGTAAAATCACCAGTGTGCTTTTGGCCTAAGGCATAACTGAATGGTCCATTAGGCTGGGGTCATATGCAGCATTAATGTGTAAATCCCATCCACATGCTGATGAAAAAATTTTGTTTACAAAAAAAAACATGCAGTGCAGCATGTCAATGTATGCTGCCATTATACAAACAAAATTCCAGCCATTCAGACAAGGGGCTGAAATCCTGCACTAAAACCTGCACCTAAATCCATAGAGTTAAGTGAAGATTTTGATACAGAATTAGGGTACCACAATAGTGGCCACAATTGCAGGCACAAATAGATTCCTGTGGGATCTCCAATTGCTACCGCAATTACAGCCGCTGCGGAGATGCCGCTCCACAATCCCCTTCCGTCAGTGGGCACGAGGCCTCAGGCTTTATCCAGACAAGCTGGATTTACAGGCGTATTCCGTGCTGTGTTTCCTGCCTGAAACCCGCCCTTTCATGTCTATGGTGCGGGTTACGGGCGGATTCCGGCCGGGGCCGGAAAACGCCCCACCTTGAAGCTATTTTTCCGGCGGATCCCGGAAGGAATGGGAATGGGCAAGAGGGAAACCTCCCGAAAAATGCCTGCAAACCATGCCAAATACGCTCGGTTTAGGCCATAGCAGGGCATGGCCACGCCCATAGCAGAGTTTGGCCACGTCCCCTATTTGCAGAAGCGTTTTGCCAAAGCGCTTGCAAAGTGCTTAAAAAGTGCTTGGAAGCAGCAGGCAAAATGCATCTGCAAATCATGGCGTATCTCACCTGAGCTCCGGAGTTCAGCCCGACCTGTCCACGGATCTGCAGGACTGAACTACGAGAGCCGAGGAATCAGCCGGCGATGGCAGTTCAGTCCGTGCATGCCGCAGACAGGCGAGGCTGAACTCCGGGGCAGCATCCAGGACAGGTATGGCCAGTACAATGCTGCATATTTGGAATTAGTGTTGGCCGGTCCGATCACTGAAGATCGTAATTTATTACGATTTTCAGGCTGATCGTTATTTCAAATTACGATCCGATTTGTAGCCAGATCATGATGATGATCTGAATTAGAAATCGGAATCCTCCGTAATCTGAAAACACTGTCCGGGCATACACTCCCGAACAGTGGAGAGTGATCCCAGGACCGCTCACTAGACGGTCCTGGGAAAGCACCACATCACGTCACAGAACAGCCCGGCACATGTGCAGAGGTGGTGATGCACAACCCAGAATGCATAGCATTGGGATTTCGGAATTCCCTGCACCGCCGGAGACAGCGCTGGACACCGGAGAGAGAGTTGAATAACTGGGTTTGTTTATTTTTTAACAGCGCAGCTTGGGGCCATTATATATATGCAAGAAAGCTGGAAGAAGAGTGGCTCAACTGAGATTGTTGCTGAGGACTCAGTGTGCTGCTAGAGCAGGGGTTGGCTTCCGCCCGTACTTAACATGCATCCATGAAGAAAGACCTCCGCGCTCCTGAAGTCCTATACAAATCCTTTATTGCATTTCAGAGATCCAAAAGTGCCAGACCACCATCACCCACCCACATATATGCATATATATACATACACACACTGTTCGGGCGTACAGTGTGCATATATATATATATCTACATCTAGCTCTGGAGATTGGATCTGAATTAATTCCAATCTTTCGGTATGATCAGCCCGATCTGATCCTATCTTTCCAGTGATCGGCTAACACTAGTTGGAGTCAGTAGGCCTCACTACATTATATTACCCTCAAAGTTTCCCTTGAAGGCAAAAATCACATAGTATTTTATATCAGCACCTTATAGTGTAGCATTTTTCACATTTGTGCAAAATAAACTTTGCAATAATTATGCATAATGGAATTGTTTTAATACAATGTTAAATGGTTAAGTAGCTTACCAGAGTCATGCAGAAGGAACTGCTGCTGGACACCATCAATACTGATCTCCTGGAACTTGAGGGGGATAACAAGTTGATCAAGGGTTTGAGGTAACCTTGGGATATTGCCAAGTTGCCTTGCTAATCGTATTGTCCTCTTCAGTGATGCTTTCCTTGGGAGAAGTGCTGCAACATTAGAATGGGCTCCTGAAACGACGTCTGTGAGAATCTGTTGTGGTGTCTCCTGTGTTGTCCTTGCCCTGGTGAGTGCCTCATTGCCAAGTCGGATTGCTTCAGGTCTTGTAGCTTGTGCTGCGTGATTGTGAAGATTGACTACTTTCACAACTTCGCCAAATTCTTCATTGTCCAAACACGTCCCTTGCAAGTCGACCGTTTTTCACATACCCAGATGGAATGGACATCATCAGCGGTTCGTTTGGAAAATAAGTAAATGTGATTCTCATGGACCAACTTGCTCCTTCCACGTTTGGACAGAACTGAATTCATAGTTGTAGAAAGTGAATTGCTGTGGAAGCTGACTGATTTTTTGTGGCAGTACACTTCTCTCTTTGTGGAGATTTCAGACACTGCTATATTCTGATATACAGATGGAATAAAAGCTAGTCTAATGTAACTCCATGTGACCTGCTACTTGTTACATCTGCAACAAAACTTGCAACAAAGCAGGTCAGTGCTGGGTCAGGTAAAAGTTCAAAATTGTTTAGATTTTAGGCCTCTTGCACACTGTAATTTTAGAGTGGTTTCACACTTGTGTTTGTGGCCACCAGAGGTCGATCCGCTCTGGATCTGACATCCAGCTGACCCCAGGGCAATGCTGGCTGAATGCTGGCATTCCGCTTGCATTGCCCATAGAAGTGAACGGCTGGGTTCCGCGATCTGCAGACGCCCGTTCGCTTCTGTAATGCCGCATTCCGCTATCAGTGTCAGAACAAAAAGAAGAGCATTTTCTTCTTTTCGTTCCGCTGCAGGTTAGCGGAATGCGGCATTACAGAAGCGAACGGGCGGCCTGTAGTGCATATGTAGCGGAAGTGTGAAAGCACCCTTATGCTGCCACTGTTTTAGAACTCCAAAGCACGTGCTTTACTGGCATTTTTCAGAGCGCTTTTGTGAGCGCTCTCGGTAATGACCCATAAGATACAGGCTATTGATGAACGCTAAGTGCTCAAAAATAGCTCCTGTAATAAAATAAAAAGAGCTGGCCGAAACAACACCTCACTTTTCTAGCCATTGACTTATCTACTATATAATTGTCTAAGGGTCACTTTCGTCTTTCTGTCTGTAACGTTTTATTCGTATATTCATTGGTCGCGGCGTCTGTCTGTCATGTAAATCCAAGTCGCTGATTGGTCTTGGCAAAACGCCCACGACCAATCAGCGACGGTCACAGTCTGCCATAAAAATGGCCGCTGCTTCACTGCCCTGCACTCACCGCTGACCGCTCACACAGGGTTAATGCCAGCGTTAACGGATCGCGGTGTACCGCACTCCGTTAACGCTGCTATTAACCCTGTGTGACCAACTTTTCACTATTGATGGTGCTTATGCAGCATCAATAGTGAAAAGATGTAATGCTAAAAATAATAATGATAAAAAAAAAAAGTTATTCTCACCCCCTCCAACGTCGCGCTGTCCTCCGCGCCTCTTTCCAATGCACACCGTCCAGGACCTGCGATGATGTCACGGTCATGTGACCGCGACATCATCGCAGGTCCTACGCTCAGACCGGAAGCCACCGCCAGCACTGCAGAGAGGCGCGAGGACTTCAGGGCCCGTGGCTGAGGTGAGTATATCTTTATTATTTTTTTTTAAACACGAATATAGTGCCCACATTCCTAGACTACGTGGACAGTGCAATATACTACGTGACCTGTGCAATATCCTACGTTGGTTGGCCAATATACTATGTGCGCTGTGTAATTTACTATGTGGACTGTGCAATTTACTACGTGCGCTGTCCAAAATACTACGTCGGCTGTCCTATATACTACGTGGCCTGTACAATGTACTACGTGGACTGTCCAATATACTACATAACCTGTGCAACATACCACGTGGCTGTGCCTTCTAGAATACCCGATACATTAGAATCGGGCCACCATGTAGTATATTCAAAATTGGCAATCTTCTTAGCAATTTTCCAGTGCTTAGCACTTGGGAAAGTGGCTACTGTGAAAGCGGTCTTAGGGCTAAAACACAAGGCCAAAATTCCCTGCCTAATTTGGGGCCGAAACATCTGGGGGCAAAAAGCAGGGGGCGAAACATCCGGGGGCGAACTGCTGGGGACAAAACATCTGGGGGCGAACTGCTGGGGGCAAAACATCTGGGGGAGAACTGCTGGGGATGAAACATCCGGGGGCGAACTGCTGGGGGCGAAACATCCGGGGGCGAACTGCTGGGGGCGAAACATTCGGGTACGAACTGCTGGGGGCGAACTGCTGGGGGCGAAACATCCGGGGGTGAACTGCTGGAGGCGAACTGCTGGGGGCGAAACATCCGGGGGCGAACTGCTGGGGGCGAAACATCCGGGGGCGAACTGCTGGGGGCGAAACATCCGAGGGCGAACTGCTGGGGGGCGAAACATCCGGGGGCGAAACATCCGGGGGCGAAACATCCGGGGGCGAACTGCTGGAGGCGAAACATCCGGGGGCGAACTGCTGGGGGCGAAACATCCAGGGGCGAACTGTGGGGGCGAAACATCCGGGGGCGAAACATCCGGGGGCGAAACATCCGGGGGCGAACTGCTGGGGGCGAAACAGCCGGGGGCGAACTGCTGGGGGCGAAACATCCGGGGGCAAACTGCTGGGGGCGAAACATCCGGGGGCGAAACATCCAGGGGCGAACTGCTGGGGGCGAAATGTGCGGGGGCGAAACAACCTGGGGGCGAAATGCTGGGGGCGAAATATTCGGGGGCGAAGTGTACCTGGGGGCGAACTGCTGGGGGCGAACTGCTGGGGGCGAAATTCTGGGGGCGAACTGCTGGGGGCGAAATGCTGGGGTGAACTGCTGGGGGCGAAACTTCCTAAAACCCTTTAACACATACCACAACTCATCATGCTCCGATACGGCAGAGAAATAGCGGTATAGTACAATGAAAAATACTTCACTTTTTACATCTCATGACGAGGCCCATCTATTTCGCCATACAGAATCATTGGTCCCATATAATGTTTGAAACAGTATATGATGAGCTCCACATAATGCTACAGTATATGTTGGTCCCCATGGATGAAGCTCCACTGTGTTATGGGCCCAAATAATGCTCCAAACATAATGGGCCCCATTTCTAATGCTCTAGTGTATAATGGGCCCTGTAAATGCTGCTCCAGTGTCTGATGTCCACCTTTGGAATGTTCCAGTGTATGGTGGGCCCCATCTATCATTCTCCAGAGTATAGTGCTCCCCAAAAATTGCTGTCCCAACATTGAAAACAATCAAATAAGTCTCCTCGCTAGGGAATCCCTGTACTAGTCTGGACTCCTCGTCGTCCCCATCTTCCATCTCACTGCACAGTATTTCAACCTTGCAAGTGCTGTGATCCTGAGCAAGCAGGGGGGGCCCACTCGTTGGCGACGGCACTGGCACAGGGCCCCTGATAGTACGGTGGTGTGTCTGATGGCGGGTGGGCCGAACCTGCACTTTCATCTGCAGCTTCCTCTTTGTCACCGTGTAAGATGGAACTGTATATGGGAAGGGTAACCTGAGTTTCATCAGGGTCAGATTCAGGCCGTGTAGCGAGTGAGGGGAATGTAGTGGTCTGGGTCAATGTACCAGCAGATTCATCGAGCAGTGGCTGGGCATCAGTGCACTTGTGTTGCCCCAGGAGTACGGTCGCCACAGTGGCATTACCTTCCTCCTAAGGAGTGTGATGTCATGCTTGGGAGCAACGAAGGATATCTCTAGCAGGTTAACTGATTGGGCAGCGTTATTCCCACGAGTCATGACCCTCCAAACAGCGTTCATGAAGGCAAAGTGTTTGTTTTACGTGGGCAGTATGGTTGCAAAGCTGAACCTTAAAGGAATGTCCAGAAGGGCACCACCAGGAGTGGAGCCTACGGTTTAATTCGACTCCACTTGGGAAACCTCAACCATGCCAGCTACAGAAAAGATGCACACATTACAAGCTTAATTCCGTTAACGAACGAGACTTCGTCATGCCCCGCGGTCCGAGTCCGGTTTACTAGAGGGACACGTGAGGCTCTGGCACATGAGATTGGCCAATAACTGGTGTGTCATGCCCTTACATGTCCGTGGCTGCATGTGCGCTACACTGAAAAGGCCAGCGTTTGTCGCTTACAGGTGCAGATAACCCGCTGAACAACGTTAGTGAAGGGGATCTGTGATTACAATTATTACCCGCGAACGATGATTTCCCAGTAAATGCAGGTCAACCGCAGTTCCGGAATTAGGCCTAACCGTCATTCCTGAAAAAATTAAAAACTTACGTGTGCAAACCACAGGTGCTGTAGCTTGCTTAACAGCTCGCCAGCCGGTCTCACGCCCAGTATGGATTACACGTGATTGCACAAAGGTGAGAAAGGGTACCGTATCCCCAGATAACATGTATGGATAGCGTACACATTCAAAATATATGTCTATACATCAGGAGGCAGGCTCAGACGGTGTTAGGCCCAGTATGGATTGCACATGATTGCACAAAGGTTAGAAAGGGTACCGTATCGCCGGATAACATGTATGGATAGCATAGTGTACAGATTCAAAATATATGTCTATACATCAGGAGGCAGGCTCAGACGGTGTTAGGCCCAGTATGGATTGCACGTGATTGCACAAAGGTTAGAAAGGGTACCGTATCCCCGGATAACATGTATGGATAGCATAGTGTACACATTCAAAACATATGTCTATACATCAGGAGGCAGGCTCAAACGGTTTTAGGCCCAGTATGGATTGCACATGATTGCACAAAGGTTAGAAAGGGTACCGTATCCCCGGATAACATGTATGGATAGCATAGTGTACACATTCAAAATATATGTCTATACATCAGGAGGCAGGCTCAGACGGTGTTAGGCCCAGTATGGATTGCACGTGATTGCACAAAGGTTAGAAAGGGTACCGTATCCCCAGATAACATGTATGGATAGCGTACACATTCAAAATATATGTCTATACATCAGGAGGCAGGCTCAGATGGTGTTAGGCCCAGTATGGCTTGCAGGTGATTGCACAAAGGTGAGAAAGGGTACCGTATCCCCGGATAACATGTATGGATAGCGTACACATTCAAAATATATGTCTATACATCAGGAGGCAGGCTCAGACGGTGTCAGGCACAGTATGGATTTGACGGCCCAGATTACACAGCGGAGGAGCAGGGAGAGGTAAAGATTGCAAATGCTGGGGCCCTGCCCAAGCAAGGGGGGCCCACTCGTGGGAGTCGGTACTGGCACTGGGCCCCTCATAGTACAGCGGTGTGTTTGACGGCGGGTGTGCACCACCACCGTCAGAGACACTTGATTGCACTATGAGGGACCCTGTGCCAGTGCCCGCGCCCAAGAGTCGGCCTACCCACCTGTCCAGGGCAACGGCACTCGCACGGTGTCATGCGCTAGGTGGTGACCCCGGCCATGAGGGGGGAGGCAGCACAGTTAGGGAGTTTTAGAAAGTGGCATATGTTGATGTTGGACATTCAGCTGATGCAAAAGGCGAAATAGGTGAAGTCCCAGGAAGAGGTGGACCAAAGCAAGACATTTTTCTGTCACCCTATGTGTCATCAGGGGAAGGTGGGACAAAATCCTTGGAAACCCATGCATGGTTCATTTTAATGAAGGTTAGATCATCCACATTTTGGGTTGACAGACGGGTCCTTTTTTCTGTCAGGATTGATCCAACTGCACTGAAGACTCTTTCCGATAGCACACTTGCAGCTGGGCAAGCGAGCTCCTGTAAGGCATATTGGGCCAATTCAGGCCAGGTGCCCAATAGTTAAAGGGGAATGACCTGTGTGGGAGAACATCGATATGGGAGGAAAAGTAGTTTGTAACCATAGTTGACAACTGCTGTCTCCTGTCACTTTCCATCGATGCTGTATTACCAGTTGTGTGAACGGTATTTGAAAAATCAGTCCACAACATTGTCATGAAACCCGTCTCCAACGCCACTTCTGCTGTGTGCACCACGAACACCTCTGCCAAGCTGCCCCCGGCCCGTACGGCTCGTGTGAGAACCATCACCGCTGCTGTGTGCTGGGAATGCCTCAAGCAACCGATTTACCAGAGTTGCTTGTTTATTAGCCAATATTAGGTCAAGGTTCTCCTGTGGCATGATGTTTTGTAATTTGCCTTTATAGCGTGGATCCAGGATGCTGGCCAACCAGTAGTCGTCATCGTTCATCATTTTGGCAATGCGGGGGTCCCTTTTTAGGATCTGCAAGGCATAATCTGACATGTGGGCCAATGTTCCCGGTGTCAATGATGCACTGCGAGTGCTGGTTGGAGGAGCACTTTCTGGCAAATCCACATCCCTCCAGTCACGCACAAACCCTGTACCAGACTTTGCCACGCCAACATTTTCACTTGCCCCACGAGATGCATCCTCCTCCCCTAAGTAATCATCCCCATCATCATCCTCCTCTTCTTCCTCCACCTCGTCCAGGAGAGGTCCCTGAGCAGACAATGGCTGAATGTCATCAAGGATTCCCTCCTCCTCTTCCTCCTCATCAACATTGGCTGCAGACGCCTGCTCCTTAAGGTGCGTCAAAGTTTGCATGAGCAGACGCATAAGTGGGATGCTCATGCTTAGGATGGCGTCGTCTGCGCTTACCAGCCATGTGCATTCCTCAAAACACTGAAGGACTTTACAGAGGTCTTTCAGCTTCGACCACTGAACACCTGTCAACTCCATGTCTGCTCTCAAAGTGCCTGGCCGTGTATCCTCCCACAAATGCATTATGGCCTACCTCTGCTCGCACAGCCGGTGGAGTTCCACCTTGTTGCAATGTCGATAATGAGGCGGTGGTTGGGAAGGTGGAGCAATCGCTGCAGCATCTGCATAAGAACGGAGTGTACAAGCGACCGGCGGATGTGCGCGCACAGTCTTCGCACCTTCTGGAGCAGGGCTGTTAACTCCGGATAATTTTTGAGGAAGCACTGCACCACCAGGTTCAAGGTGTGAGCCAAGCAAGGTATGTGGCTGAGTTTTGAAAGGGCTATGGCTGCCACAAAATTACGGCCGTTATCACTAACTACCTTGCCTGCCTCAAGATGTACACTGCCCAGCCATGACTCAGTTTGTCGCTTCAAGTACTCGGCCAGCACTCGGCGGTGTGTCTGTTGCCCAAACACATCATCTGCAACACAGCCTGCTGACGCTTTCCACTAGCTGCTCGATAGGGGGACACATCGTGTGCAACAGTGGCAGCTGCAGATGCTCGTACGACTGCGCTCTGTGGACGAGCTTTCGCTTCTGGAGGAGGAGGAGGAGGAGGGTCGAACGCCTACAGCCAACTGTTTCCTATACCGTGGGCTAGGCAGCACTGTCCCACCACCGCTGTCCCCTGTGGACCCTGCATCCACCACATTAACCCAGTGCTCAGTGATGGACACGTAACGGCCCTGGCCATGCTGACTGGACCATGCATCAGTTGTGAGGTGCACCTTTCCGCTCACTGACTGCTTGAGTGCATGGACAATGCGGTCTTTCACATGATGGTGGAGGGTTGGGATGGCTTTGCGGGAGAAAAAGTGGCGCTTAAGTCGCCGACCTCGTGGCCGACCTCATCCTAGGGTCGGGTTTCGTTTCATGGAACCCGACTTTGCCAAAAGTCGGCAACTTTTGAAATTTTTCTACCCGTTTCGCTCAACTCTAGTCACTACTCCATGCTAATTCTCTTGGATCTTTCTGCAGCATTCGACACGGTGCATCAGCTCCTCCACACTATGCTCCGTTCCATTGGCCTCAAGGACACCACACCGTTCTCTCCTGGTTTTCCTATCTCTCTGACCATTCCTTTACTGTATATTTTGCTGGTTCCTCCTCCTCTCATCTTCCCCTTACTGTTGGGGTCCCTCAAGGATCAGTCCTAGGCCCCCTCCTCTTCTCTTTGTACACTGCCCCTATTGGTCAAATAATCAGTAGATTTGGTTTCCAGTACCATCTCTATACTGATGACACCCAATTATACGCTTCTTCTCCTGACATCACGCCAGCCTTTCTACAAAACACCAGCGATTGTCTAAACGCTGTATCTAACATCATGTCCTCACTATATCTGAAACTGAACCTGTCAAAGATTGAACTCCTTGTGTTTCCTCCCTCTACTAATGTACCTATACCCGACATTACCATTTCCGTGTGTGGTTCCACTATTACTCCCCAGCAACATGCCCGCTGTCTTGGTGTCATACTTGACTCCGAACTTTCCTTTGCCCCTCACATACGATCACTGGCTCGCTCTTGTTATCTGCACCTCAAAAACATTTCTATTATTTGACCTTTTCTTACTTTTGACTCCGTAAAAACTCTTACTGTTTCTCTAATTCATTCTCGTCTCGACTATTGTAACTCCATTCTAATCGGTCTCCCTCTTACCAAACTCTCCCCTCTCCAATCTGTCTTGAATGCTGCAGCCAGGATCATATTCCTCACCAATCGTTACACCGATGCCTCTACCTTGTGCCAGTCATTACACTGGCTACCCATCCACTCCAGAATTCAGTACAAACTTATTACCCTCACTCACAAAGCTCTTCATGGCTCAGCACCACCCTACATCTCCTCCCTTGTTTCAGTATACCACCCTACCTGCGCCCTCCATTCTGCTGATGACCTGAGGTTAGAATCCTCAATAATCATAACCACTCACTCCCTTCTCCAAGACTATACACGTGCTGCGTCAATTCTTTGGAATGCACTTCCCAGGTCAATACGATTAGTCCCCAATCCCCACAATTTTAAGCATGCCCTGAAAACGCATTTATTCAGACTGGCCTACAGCCTCAGTACATTAACCTAATCTATCCCTGTGTGGCACATCCAAAAGTTTTTACCATAACCAGGTTCCCCGCCTCATGTTCCCATATGCTTTATGCATCCATTAGCCCTCTGTGTCTGTACTGTTACACACTTAACATTATGGCTGGTCCATACATTCAGGGCAATTGTTACCACCCACCTTTCGTGTCTCCCTTTTTTCCTCATAGATTGTAAGCTTGCGAGCAGGGCCCTCATTCCTCTTGGTATCTGTTATGATCTATATGATTATTGTTATGCTGTAATGTCTATTGTCTGTAGAAATCCCCTCTGAAATGTAAAGTGCTGCGGAATATGTCAGCGCTATAGAAATAAAATTTATTATTACTATTAGATAACAGCTGCATCATCTCAAAGAAGGGTCACACTCTTGCAGAAGGAAAAATCTAAAATGATCTTTATCAGGTAAAATGCAGAGAAAGAGTGTACAATGCTAGATAAGATCTATGTAAGAACTGTATCCATGTATAGCATAGACGTCTTGGGCACAGAGACCCAGAAGCAGTAAGGAAGCTAGCTCAACTTGTAAATGGTATTGAAATCAACCAGTGTAGTCAAATGATGAAGTGCATTAGTTGTCTTAAAGGGAAAATTTCCAGAAAATCCTTTCCTAAAATAAGCACCACTAGATCTGCACAGCCTTTGGATCTGATACATACAGATGTATGTGGTCCAATGAGTGTTCAAACTACTAGCAAGAAGAGATATTTTCTCATAATTATTGATGACTACTCCAGCTATACTGTCATCGACCTGCTTCACAGTAAGGATGAAGTTCCACAGAAACTTGAAGAATATCTTGCTGTAGTGCTTAACAAATTTGGAAGAATGCCAAAAGCCCCAAGTGCAGATAATGGAACCGAAGATACAAGTGGTAAGGTGCAAACCATTTTGAAAAAGGATGGAATCGTGTTCCAGACTACCATTCCATACAACCCAGAACAAAATGGCATTGAAGAGAGAAAGAACCGTACTCTCTGTGAAAACGGAAGAAGTATGTTGTTTGATGCGAATCTACCTACAACATATTGGGGAGAAGCCATAATGACAGCTTGCTATCTAAAAAAATAAGAGTGCCAGGTAATGCCACAAATAAAACTCCATATGAGCTATGGAACTGCGAGAAGCCTAACCTGAAGCACCTCAGGATATTTGGAAGCAAAACGTTTATGTATGTTCCTAAAGAAAAACGTTCCAAGTGGGAATCACACGCAAAGCAAGGAGTCCTGGTGGGCTATAGTGAAGCCCAAAAGGGATACAGAATCCTGCACCCAACCAACACAGTAACAATCAGCAGAGATCTAGTGATTGATGAAAACTCTCTATCGCTCAAATTCCGTGAAGTTACGCCAGTTATTTAACCTAAGAAGCAAGAACAAGAATCTCAATCACCAAACCCAAACACTGAAAAGGAAAACAGTGAAGTGTGGATAAGCTCTGAAGCCACCAAAGAAGACACAGAAGAACCAAATCAACCTCCAGTCAGGAGATCAGAAAGGACAAACAAAGGTATCCCAGCTAGACACCTTTCTTATATGGTCAGAACACTTCCTGAACCAGAGCCACAGTCATGGCAAGAGATGCAAAAACTGCCTGTCCACGAGAAGCAGAAGTGGATAAATGCTGCTAATGAGGAGATGGAGTCCCTTCACCAACTCCGGACATGGGAGCTTACTGAACTACCACAAGGAAAAGAGCTAATGGATGTAAGTGGGTCTTCGAAAACAAATATGACACAGAAGGTAAACGTCACCGGTTACTTGTAAAAATATGGTGAAGATTATGATACTACATTTTCTCCAGTTGCGAAGCAAACCACATTCAGAATTTCATTGTCCGTAGCTGTAGTTCAACAGATGACAGTGAGATATTTTGACATCAAAACAGCCTTGATACATGGTGACATTGAAGAAGAATTGTACATGAGCCAACCCGAGGGATATATTAAAAAGGGGGAAGAGCACCTTGTTTGTAAAATGCAAAAATCTCTCTATGGACGTAAGCAGTCGGCAAGAGCATGGAACTCGAAAATGAACAAAGTTTTGATGGTTGAAGGATTTTAAAAGATGTCAAGTTGATCCATGTATGTATATGAAAAATGTATCGAAGGAGTGGATGTATGTTCTCCTATTTGTAGATGATGTAATCATGTCTCATCAAGATGTAAAGGGAATTGTAAAGCTAGGTGAAATTCTCAACCAGCACTTTTAGACTAAGGACCTTGGAAATGTGACATACTAAGACCTTGGAAATGTGGCATATTTGGGAATCCAAATCCAGAGAGAGGAAGATGGGAGTTGTCTTCTCAACCAAAGTTCTAAAATTTCCGCAATCCAAAACCAGTTTGGAATGTCAGAAGCCAAAAGTGCGTCAACACCAATGGATCCGTCCTACTTAAAGTTGGAAGGAGAAGATCTGCTTCCCAGCAATGAGAGTTACAGACAAGCAAACACAACTCGTCCGGATATCACAGCCACAGTTGGAATTCTCTGCTGATGTGTTAGCAAGGCACGTTAAAGAGACTGGAATGCAATTAAAAGAATTCTTCAATATCTTAAAGAAACTCAAAGGCTAAATCTTAAGATAGCTGCATCAAGAGATCACCCTCTCAGAGGTTATGTGGATGCAGATTGGGCTGGAGATTCAAGTGATCGGAAATTAACAAGTGGTTACTTGTTCAAGTTAGGAGAAAATTCAATTTCTTGGTCCAGCAGAAAACAAGTGTCAATCGCATTATTGTAACAACCCTGCTGGCATCACTGCATGGCCTCCCATCCCCCGCACACCAACTTACTTTCTGCTTCAAGCCATGCTGTGAATTCTGTCTGTTGCCAGCTCTGTGCCTCTGCTCTCCATGTTTCCAGACTGTGTGTATAGGGGGGCGGCGCCTGAACTCTCTGGTTCTTATGCAGTCAGGGTGCACCTGTGTAATCTGTTCCTTACCAATCACCTAGAGCCCTTGACTTTTTAGTTTCGCCACATCCACTGACCTTTGCCTGTGCAATGTCTATACTCAGTTAGTATCTTGCTGCTGAGGAAGCCAGGCCCTGTTCTGTGTATCTCCTTCTCTGTATGAATACTCTTTGTCTCGCTTTGTACCTTGTCCGCCTGCCAGGAGGCAGAATATCCTGGCCCTTGTGTCTTGTTCCCAGTGCCTTGTCTGTTCTCTGTCCGCCTGCCAGGAGGCAGAATATCCTGGTCCCTGTGTCTTTGTCCCGGTGTCTCTGTCTGAACTCAGTCTTACCTCTGTCTGTCAGTCTCCTTGTTTGTGGTTCCTTCTCTGCCGTGTCTTTCCTTGTGTCCCCCCTGTCTGTGCATCTGCACCCTCGCAGCTTTATCTGTGCATCTGCACCCTCGCAGTTTTATCTGTGCATCTGCACCCTCGCAGCTTTATCTGTGCATCTGCACCCTAGCCGCTCTGTCTGCACGGCTCCCTAGCCGCTCTGTCTGCACGGCTCCCTAGCCGCTCTGCCTGCTCCGCACTCCTGCGGCTCTGCCTGCTCCGCACTCCTGCGGCTCTGCCTACCTACACCTCCTGTGTGAACAGGTCTAAACCTGTTCCTTCATATTCCACTCCTTCCTGGCTATATCCATACCTGCACCTCTTGTGTGAACAGGTCCAAACCTGTTCTCTCATACACCACTCCCTCCTGCCTACACCTGCTGTGTGAACAGGTCCCTACCTGCCCCTTCTCTTACCATGCCAGTCTGTCCTGTGTCTCCAAGCCGTGCCCGCCTGTCCTGTGTCTCCAAGCCGTGCCCGCCTGTCCTGTGTCTCCAAGCTGTGCCCGCCTGTCCTGTGTCTCCAAGCCGTGCCCGCCTGTCCTGTGTCTCCAAGCAGTGCCCACCTGTCCTGTGTCTCCAAGCCGTGCCCGCCTGTCCTGTGTCTCCAAGCCGTGCCCGCCTGTCCTGTGTCTCCAAGCCGTGCCCGCCTGTCCTGTGTCTCAGCCTGCTTGTCACTCGCACCTGTCCAGGTGTCCTGTTGCCGAGTGGGATCAGCAGCCACAGCCAGACACCACTCTGGAGTGGCACCTGGCAGCTACCTGCCGCACAAGCCTGACCTCACCATCAGAAGCTCCAGTGAAGACCAAGGTAGCTGCCGTAGTTACACCCCTTCCAGGGTAGTCTGGTTTGTGGCCCAGTGGGGCCACAACCCCCGGCTCGCGCCATTCAGTCAAGGCGCAAGCGTGACAATTATCTTATACAGAAGCAGAATATATGTCTGCTAATTTTGCAAGTCAAGAAGTAATTTTGTTGAAACAACTTTTGGAAGATTTCGGCAAGCCGTTAGCTCAACCAACAATTATCTACGAGCAAAGCCAAGGATGCATTAAACTTGTCAGCAGTGAGAAGATTAGTGCAAGGACTAAGCACATTGATGTAAAACATCACCACTTACTGTACGTAACTTAGTGGAACATGGTGTACTCGAGTTTGTTTATATCAAGTTTGTTTATTGAGTGGACCAGATGCATATGATCATCAAAATCAGTTGCGATCCCGTGCCATCCTGTCTGTATACTCTTTTGCATCCTCCCCTGCCCAGGAGATGTGGTATGATCAGACCATGTTTCTGCATGATGATACTTATATGTCCAAAAGACAGATAGCCTTTAGATACTTCAAATACTATATATCAACAATTGTCTATTGTGGCAAGTTGCCACTAGACCAGAAGAGATTCCAACAAAAATTAGATAAAAAAAATAATTGTTTATTAATAACTAGTGTTGAGCATTCCGATACCGCAAGTATCGGGTATCGGCCGATACTTGCTGTATCGGAATTCCGATACCGACTTCCGATATTTTTTCAATATCGGAATTCGGCATCGGAATCGGAAGTTCAAAGTTGATTGACAGACTGACGTCATCATGATGCGCGGTGTGTGCGCATCATGATGCGCCGTCATTTCGGGCCTTCCGGGGGTCTCTGCCGGCCTGCCGGGGGGCTGTGCCGGCCTGCCGGGGGGCTGTGTGGACTGCCCGGGGTCTGTACCGGCCTGCCGGGGGGCTGTGCCGGCCTGCCGGTGGTCTGTGCACCCTGTGGGGGTCTGTACCGGCCTGCCGGGGGGCTGTGCCGGCCTGCCGGTGGTCTGTGCACCCTGTGGGGGTCTGTACCGGCCTGCCGGGGGGCTGTGCCGGCCTGCCGGTGGTCTGTGCACCCTGTGGGGGTCTGTACCGGCCTGCCGGGGGGCTGTGCCGGCCTGCCGGGGGGCTGTGCTGATGTCCGGGGGTCTGTGCAAGCATCGTCCGATGGGACTACAAGTCCCATCGGGCGATGCCTGCTACCATGACAGTGATTGACACATTAGCCAATGATGGGACAGTAGTAGTCCCATCATCCGGCTAATGTGTTAAATGTTAAAAAAAAAAAAAAAAATACTACATACATACTACATGCATGCTACATACATACTACATGCTACATACATACTACATATATACTACATACATACTACATGCATGCTACATACATACTACATGCATGCTACATACATACTACATACATACTACATATATACTACATACATACTACATATATACTACATGCTACATACATACTACTTATATACTACATACATACTACATACATGCTACATACATACTACATGCATGCTACATACATACTACATGCTACATACATACTACATGCATGCTACATACATACTACATGCTACATACATACTACATATATACTACATACATACTACATACATGCTACATACATACTGCATGCTACATACATACTACATGCATGCTACATACATACTACATGCATGCTACATGCATGCTACATACATACTACATGCTACATACATACCACATACATACTACATACATACTACATACTACATATATACTACATGCATGCTACATACATACTACATGCATGCTACATACTACATACATACTACATACATGCTACATACTACATACATACTACATACATACTACATGCATGCTACATGCATACTACATGCATGCTACATACATACTACATGCCACATACATACCACATACATACTACATACATACTACATACATACTACATGCTACATACATACTACATATATACTACATGCATGCTACATACATACTACATGCTACATACATACCACATACATACTACATACATGCTACATATATACTACATGCATGCTACATACATACTACATATATACTACATGCATGCTACATACATACTACATGCTACATGCATGCTACATACATACTACATACATACTACATGCTACATACATACCACATATATACTACATACATACAATACATTCATACAATACATACATAGACATACAGTACATATAACATAGAGTAACATACTTACCAATACTTGTCACATTGTTCCCCGAAGCCATTGTCTTTTCCGGAATAAATATTAACATAACAAACCACAAAAATACTCACCCACGATCCGAAGCAGTCCACGAGTGTGTCCCACGACGATCTTGGGTAGAAAACTGCAGCATCAGATGATGCTGCCGTTCTCTACGGGCTGCAGGAATCCAATGACGGAAGGTAGGTATCCTTCCGCACTGTATTCCTCCGCCACTTAAAAAAAAAAAAAGTCCCTAGTCTCACTTTATGCCATTGCTGCATGGGAAATTCCCACACAGCAATGGCATAAAGTGAGACTAGGGACTTTTTTTTTTTTAAGTGGCGGAGGAATACAGTGCGGAAGGATACCTACCTTCCGTCATTGGATTCCTGCAGCCCGTAGAGAACGGCAGCAACAGCTGATGCTGCAGTTCTCTACCCAAGATCGTCGTGGGACACACTCGTGGACTGCTTCGGATCGTGGGTGAGTATTTTTGTGGTTTGTTATGTTAATATTTATTCCGGAAAAGACAATGGCTTCGGGGAACAATGTGACAAGTATTGGTAAGTATGTTACTCTATGTTATATGTACTGTATGTCTATGTATGTATTGTATGAATGTATTGTATGTATGTAGTATATATGTGGTATGTATGTAGCATGTAGTATGTATGTAGTATGTATGTAGCATGCATGTAGCATGTAGTATGTATGTAGCATGCATGTAGTATATATGTAGTATGTATGTAGTATGTATGTAGTATGTATGTAGCATGCAGTATGTATGTAGCATGCATGTAGTATATATGTAGTATGTATGTGGTATGTATGTAGCATGTAGTATGTATGTAGCATGCATGTAGTATGTATGTAGCATGCATGTAGTATATATGTAGTATGTATGTAGCATGTAGTATGTAGCATGCATGTAGTATATATGTAGTATGTATGTAGCATGTAGTATGTATGTAGCATGTAGTATGTATGTAGCATGCATGTAGTATATATGTAGTATGTATGTAGCATGTAGTATGTATGTAGCATGTAGTATGTATGTAGCATGTAGTATGTATGTAGCATGCATGTAGTATGTATGTAGCATGCATGTAGTATGTATATGGTATGTATGTAGCATGTAGTATGTATGTAGCATGCATGTAGTATATATGTGTTATGTATGTGGTATGTATGTAGCATGCATGTAGCATGCATGTAGTATGTATGTAGTATGTATGTAGTATATATGTAGTATGTATGTAGCATGTAGTATGTATGTAGCATGCATGTAGTATATATGTAGTATGTAGCATGTAGTATGTATGTAGCATGCATGTAGTATATATGTAGTATGTAGCATGTAGCATGCATGTAGTATATATGTGTTATGTATGTAGCATGTAGCATGCATGTAGTATGTATGTAGTATATATGTGGTATGTATGTAGCATGCAGTATGTATGTAGCATGCATGTAGTATATATGTAGTATGTATGTTGCATGTAGTATTTATGTAGTATGAATGTAGCATGTATGTAGTATGTAGTATGAATGTAGCATGTATGTAGTATGCATGTTGTATGTATGTAGCATGTAATTTTTTTTTTTTTTTTTTTTTTACATTTAACACATTAGCCGGATGATGGGACTACTACTGTCCCATCATTGGCTAATGTATCAATCACTGTCATGGTAGCAGGCATCGCCCGATGGGACTTGTAGTACCATCGGACGATGCCTGCACAGACCCCCAGAGCCTGCACAGACCACCGGCAGGCCGGCACAGCCCCCCGGCAGGCCGGCACAGCCCCCCGGAGCCTGCACAGCCCCCCGGCAGGCCGGCACAGCCCCCCGGCAGGCCGGCACAGCCCCCCGGAGCCTGCACAGACCACCGGCAGGCCGGCACAGACCACCGGAGCCTGCACAGACCCCCTGGCAGGCCGGCACAGCCCCCCGAAAGGCCCGTACAGACCCCAGAGAGGCTGTACAAGGGCAGGAAAGGGTTTTTCTTATTCCGATACCGGAAGTCCCATAGACTTGAATGGGACTTCCGGTATCGGAATCGGCGATACCGATACTTTTTTTAAAGATCGGCCGATACCATCCGATACGATACTTTGAAGTATCGGACGGTATCGCTCAACTCTATTAATAACAGGTTAAAAAGTAAAAAAATATGATTGAATTCTAAAAAATAGACAGGGCTAAAGCCTCAAAAACAAGGAGAGAAGAACACAGTCCAAAAGCCACAGCACAGTAATATCAATCAATATCAGAACTGTGCATATATAAAAACATAAGGAAACAAAAGCTGTCACTATATTATATCTATTAATGCTGTCAACTAATAAAATATATTGGTATAATCCATACAAAGCTTCATAAGTGACATACAGAAAATCACTATCACGCTGTAATACTGAGGGTTAATGCAGAGTAACCCAAACTCCACTAGATGGCAGCCGAGTGGAGAATGAGCTGAAAATCCTGCAATGAAGCAAACCAGTAGAAATACAGCGAAGCAACCACTAGGTGGCAGCGGAATAGTCAGAGAGCCGAATCGATACCAGAGAATAATGCAGTACAAAGAGGAAATCCAAAACACAGAATCAGAAGAGAGCAAAAGATCAATGCCGGTCAATAGCTGAGCTAACAGATGGGAGAGTCAAGATCAGGTCAGGGATGAACTAAAGTCAAATACCGGGGAATCCAGACACACAGGGAAATAGGGAGCAGGGTCGGGTAGGAGGAAGCTCAACAGACACGGGTAGGGTTAGATGAACGCAGCAGAACAGATCAGGAACTCACCAGAGCCAGCTAAACACACCAAAGGTAAGCAATATAACTGGCACTGCATACAGGTTGCAGCACAGAGATATAGCAGACCGGACACAAGAACGAGGCAGGAAAAATTAACCCCTGACATGACCAGACCAGGAAAAGAAAGACAAGACAAAACACCTGGCCTGGATCATGACAATCACATAGTGGAAAACCAATGTAGCCAACAAAACTGTAAAGAGATAAGGATTAACCCAGAGCAGGAAAACAAATGTGCAAAAATATTGTATCCTAAGCAGAGGCTATCCTATTCTAGTTGGCAGTGGTATCTGATAAATCCAAGGACCTATTTTACATAATATCCACGTAGAAAAGGCTGGGATAATTCCCCTTTATAATAAATGTATTAGGCTGGTTTCACATTAGCGCTTTTTAAGCGCACGGCCGGGGGTAGCTCCGCCCCCGAGCCGGCTCTCTGCCTGGCGTGCCCGCCCCTTGCTTGTAGCGCCGCCTCCTAGCGGACAGCGGCGCCTGCGATCGGCACACCCTATCTTTAGCATAGGGTGCGCAGATCGTGCGCAGGCCGTGCGCTAGTTGTGCTTTGACCTGCGCTGCGCACTTTTGACGGTGCGCCGTGCGCGCCAAAATCCAAAAAGTTCGATTTTGGCACGCACGGCGCACCGTCAAAAGTGCGCAGCGCAGGTCAAAGCACAACTAGCGCACGGCCTGCGCACGATCTGCGCACCCTATGCTAAAGATAGGGTGCGCCGATCGCAGGCGCCGCTGTCCGCTAGGAGGCGGCGCTACAAGCAAGGGGCAGGCACGCCGGGCAGAGAGCCGGCTCGGGGGCGGAGCTACCCCCGGCCGTGCATGCGCTTAAAAAGCGCTAATGTGAAACCAGCCTTACCCGGGCAAAGTCAATAGATAAACGTGTAGCTATAGGTGCTGACCAAGGATGATGTAGCAGAGCTTTGCTACCCTCCCGCCGGATGGGCGCTGTTTCACTGCTCGCTTCTTCCAGTGGTGTTTTTTTTAGGCTTTAGCCCTGTCTATTTTTTAGTATCCAATCACATTTTTTAACCTGTTATTAATAAACATTTATATTTTCACCTCATTTTTGTTGGAATTTCTTCTGGTCTAGTGGCAACTTGCCACAATAGACAATTGTTGATACATGTTCCTGCATGATCAGACATGGACATTACACAGTACACAACGGGGGCACATTTATAGGATTATCTCAGCACAGGAACATTTTTTACTTATGCATCCAATTTTGACATTTTTGAAACTTATTTTTATTCCAAGATCTGTTAATTAAAATGCACTTTATTCATCAGAAAACCCCTTTAAAGTTCATTATAATATTAGTTACGGGGAATGTTTTTAATTAAAATGTCTATGTTTCTACTCTCACAAAACTACAAATAAATAGGAGAGGTGGGGAGCTGTGGGACAGCACAGTGCAACCTTTCTCATATCAGTTGCTACCTATACAGTGCGGAGCAATTGAGATGAGTTACTCTTCAGATGTGATGTGCTGCATAGACAGTTAGTGATATGAGTAAGCCCACAATATGATAAAGTGAGCTTTGTTATCTTGGTCAATGTATATGCAGAGCGCAACAGCCGATGACAAACTCATTTTGACTGCTGTGCTCGGCATAGGTACTTGTGGCGCAGATGGAAATATCATCCCTTACAGTGCCCTTGCAACTCTGCAAGTGAGTGCACCACTATAGAATTTGGCATCCGCCCCTGTATTCTCCATGCAACGCCACTGGCGCACATACACATTGCGCACGCGCATTGACATCTATGGGAGAGAAGAATTGACTATGTCCATAAGTCCCATTGAAGTGAATGAAGAGGTCATAAAACATACACACCACAGCGCTCTATTCACACAAGTTACTTTAAAGGGGTTGTCCACTACTAGGACAACCCCTTCTTAAACTAAATGTTTGGCGTCGTTAAAATAATAAAGTCTATACTCCCCTCCCATGCCGACTCATTTCCCTCAATGTTGATACTCACTCCCCCTGGGGCTCTTGCGTTGTGTTTTGACATGTGACATTGAGCGAAACGGGTCGAAAAATTTCAAAAGTCGCCGACTTTTGGCAAAGTCGGGTTTCATGAAACGAAACCCGACCCTAGGATGAGGTCGGCCACGAGGTCGGCGACTTAAGCGCCAAAGTCGCGTTTCAAAAGTTTGTTTTGCGCTCTTTTTCAGCCAATCAGGATCCACGGACGCTGTGGGCAATGTGATGACATAGGCAGGGGTCACCACCATCTTTCAGAAGGGCATGCAAGTGATTGGCTTGCTTTGGTGGGCGTCACAGGGGGTATAAAAGGGCGTGCACGCCGACCGCCATGTTACTCATGCTGATCTCAGAATAGGGAGAGCTGCTGCTGCTGCTGATTTTGTAGGGAGAGCGTTAGGCAGGGAAGAAGACACCAAAAACTGCTTCTGCTGCTAGCGATTTTGCCTGTACAACACACCAGTCACTGTGTGTGCAGTGCAAGTGGAGGCTATATTTTGCTGGATCAGCGGTGTTGGTTGTTAGGCTGCCTTCTAAGGCTTCCTGACGGCTGCATTGCTGTTTACCCACTGCTCTGCAAACTGCTTTTTTAAAAGCAATCCCAATTTTTTTTTTTTTGTCCTGGTGAGGTACTGAGCGTGCATTTTTTCACACCATACAGCGGTGCACATTCCTCACACAGTACCGTGTAACGGCTATTATCACAGCCACAGTGAAGCTATCTGTATGTCACTCTGTAAGAATAAGTCGAGGACATGTTCCATTCTTACAGACCTACACCTTCTAGTTTTGTCTAGCTTTCAAACAGTTAAATATATTTGCTGTATGATCACATTCAAAACTGTAGAGAGACAGCGTGTGTCAGTCCGTATACTTAAAAAACACGGAGCTTGACAATTTTACGTACACCGGACAGCCGTGTACGTGCACGCTCGTCTCAGTACCGTGTAATGGCTGTTATCACGGCCACAGTGAAGCTATCTGTGTGTCGCTCTGTAAGGATAAGTCGAGGACATGATCCGTTCTTACAGACCTGCACCTTCTAGTTTTGTCTAGTTTTCAAACAGTTAAATATATTTGCTGTTTGATCACATTTAAAACTATAGAGAGAGAGCGTGTGTCAGTCTGTAGACTTAAAAAACACGGAGCTTGACAATTTTACGTACACCGGACAGCCGTGTACATGCAAGCTCCTCTCTCAGTACCGTGTAACGGCTGTAATCACGGCCACAGTGAAGCTATCTTTGTGTCGCTCTGTAAGGATAAGTCGAGGACTTGTACCGTTCTTACAGACCTACACTCTAGGGAGATTCCTATTCTGCCCAATTCTATATACACCTTGTAGTTTGTCATACACAAGCCAATTTCTGCCTTTGACATAGCGCTGTGATATTCAGTGGGCCTCACACAATCCAAAAGTGTCCAGTGTCCACAAGTGTGTGCAGAAATTCAAAATCTCCGTTATCCTCTAGTGACATTTTTCACACCTGCGACATCGAGCCTGTGACATAGCGCTGTGATATTCAGTGGGCCTCACACAATCCAAAAGTGTCCAGCGTCCACAAGTGTGTGCAGAAATTCAAAATCTCCCCTGTCCTATAGACACCTTGTACCTTGTTTTACATTACTATATAGTTTGTTGGATTTTGTCTACATTTCTACCAAAAATGAGGAAGGCTGGTGGAAGAGGCCGTGGAATTGGGTGGGGGTTGGCAGCTGGTAATGATGGTGTTGGTGGTGGATCTGATGGTAGTGGCAAAAGCAAAATAGGACCGAATGCAGGAGGTGTTGAGCCTGCGTCATCGTCTGGCTCCACAAGGCCTCGAAGGCTTAGTTTTCTAGGAGTTGGCAAACCGCTTTTAAAGCCAGAGCTTCAGGAAAAAGTTTTGTCTTACATTGCTGACTCAGCCTCCAGCTCTATCGCCTCCTCTTCTGAAGTTGTAAAAAATAAAAGCACTGAGTCGTCATTGGACGCTCATGTTCATGAACCACACCTTTCCTTGTGTCCTTCACCCCAACCAAGATTGAAGGATGACGCAGGCCATACTACTGATTACTCCATGGAGCTGTTTTCACATACATGCCTGGATTATCAAGTGAAATGGTGAATTACCCAGGCCAAGATGAATCTGACATGGAGTGCACTGATGCACAGCCACTGATAGATGATTCTGCTGGTACATTCACTCAGAGCACTACATTGTCCTCGCAGTGTACAGAGCCAGATTCTGACCCTGTACAGACTCAGGTGCCCCTTCCCGCACACTATACCACCATACACAGTGACATAGAGGAAGGTGCACATGACATTGAAGAGGAGGTGATGGATGACCCAGTTGTTGACTCAGATTGGCATCCATTGGGGGAAGAGGGTGCTGCTTCCAATAGCTCTGATGAGGAGGAGGAGCATCCACAGCAGACATCGACATCGCAACAGCTGTTATCTGGCAGGCCCGGAGCACTCCAAAGACAGGTTCCAAAAATCAAAAGAGTTGCTGGACAGCTTGTCCAGAGGGTCAAAATATCACAGCGTGCTAGGCCGCAAAATGTCTGCCAAAGTAGGAAGAGTGCAGTGTGGCACTTTTTTGAACAAAATCCTCATGATCAGGCCAAGGTTATCTGTAAGAAGTGCGCAAAGACCTTTAGCCGAGGGAAAAATCTGAAAAATTTGAATACCAGTTGCATGCTTAGACATTTAACCAGCATGCACTTGCAAGCGTGGACACAACACCAAACCTCAAGTGCCACATGTGCAACTGATCACAACGAAGGTAGTCAGCAACGCTACATTGTTTCCCCCACTGTAAGCCCACCGGTTAGCACAGCAGCAAATGTTGAGGTGTCGTTGCAAGGCCACAGCAGTCAGGGAATCCCACTGTTATATCAACGAAAGACTGAATCTAGGCCATCAGAAAGAACACCAACTCCATCACCATCATCAACCCTCTCTCAGTCCGCCCTGTCCACCGCTACTTCCACCATATGCAGCTCTCAAGTCCAGCTCACCCTCCCAGACACTATGAGTAGGTCAAGAAAGTACTCAGTCTCTCATCCGCGTACACTGGGTTTGAACACCCACATTGCCAAACTAATCTCGTTAGAGATGATGCCCTATCGTTTGGTAGAAAGCGCAGCTTTCCGTGAACTCATGGCCTATGCAGTACCACGCTATGACCTACCCAGTCGCCACTTCTTCTCTCGCAAAGCCATCCCAGCCCTCCACCATCATGTGAAAGACCGCATTGTCCATGCACTCAAGTAGTCAGTGAGTGGAAAGGTGCACCTCACAACTGATGCATGGTCCAGTCGGCATGGCCAGGGCCGTTACATGTCCATCACTGCGCACTGGGTTAATGTGGTGGATGCAGGCTCCACAGGGGACAGCGGTGGTGGGACAGTGCTGCCTAGCCCACGGTATAGGAAACAGTTGGCTGTAGGCGTTCGACCCTCCTCCTCCAGAAGCGAAAGCTCGTCCACAGAGCGCAGTCGTACGAGCACTCCATCTGCAGCTGCCACTGTTGCACACGATGTGTCCCCCTATCGAGCAGCTAGTGGAAAGCGTCAGCAGGCTGTGTTGCAGATGATGTGTTTGGGCGACAGACACACCGCCGAGGTGCTGACTGAGTACTTTCAGCGACAAACTGAGTCATGGCTGGGCAGTACACATCTTGAGACAGGCAAGGTAGTTAGTGATAATGGCCGTAATTTTGTGGCAACCATAGCCCTTTCAAAACTCAGCCACATACCTTGCTTGGCTCACACCTTGAACCTGGTGGTGCAGTGCTTCCTCAATAATTATCCGGAGTTAACAGCCCTGCTCCAGAAGGTGCGAAGACTGTGCGCGCACATCCGCCGGTCGCCTGTACACTCTGTTCGTATGCAGAAGCTGCAGCGATTGCTCCACCTTCCCAACCACCGCCTCATTATCGACATTGCAACAAGGTGGAACTCCACCCTGCACATGGTTGAGCGGCTGTGCGAGCAGAGGCAGGCCATAATGCATTTGTTGGAGGATACACGGCCAGGCACTTTGAGAGCAGACATGGAGTTGACAGGTGTGCAGTGGTCAAAGTTGAAAGACCTCTGTAAAGTCCTTCAGTGTTTTGAGGAATGCACACGGCTGGTAAGCGCAGACGACGCGATCCTAAGCATGAGCATCCCACTTATGCGTCTGCTCATGCAAACTTTGACGCACCTTAAGGAGCAGGCGTCTGCAGCCAATGTTGACGAGGAGGAAGAGGAGGAGGGAATCCTTGATGACATTCAGCCATTGTCTGCTCAGGGACCTCTCCTGGACGAGGTGGAGGAAGAAGTGGAGGAGGAGGATGATGATGGGGATGATTACTTAGGGGAGGAGGATGCATCTCATGGGGCAAGTGAAAATGTTGGCGTGGCAAGGTCTGGTACAGGGTTTGTGCGTGACTGGAGGGATGTGGATTTGCCAGAAAGTGCTCCTCCACCCAGCACTCACAGTGCATCATTGACACCGGGAACATTGGCCCACATGTCAGATTATGCCTTGCAGATCCTAAAAATGGACCCCCGCATTGCCAAAATGATGAACGATGACGACTACTGGTTGGCCAGCATCCTGTATCCACGCTATAAAGGCAAATTACAAAACATCATGCCACAGGAGAACCTTGACCTAATATTGGCTGCTAAACAAGCAACTCTGGTTAACCGGTTGGTTGAGGCATTCCCAGCACACAACAGCAGTGATGGTTCTCACACGAGCCGTACGGGCCGGGGGCAGCTTGGCAGAGGTGTTCGTGGTGCACACAGCAGAAGTGGCGTTGGAGACAGGGGTTTCATGACAATGTTGTGGACTGATTTTTCCCGGACCGCTCACACAACTGGTAATACTGCATCGATGGAAAGTGACAGGAGACAGCAGTTGTCAACTATGGTTAACAACTACTTTTCCTCCCATATCGATGTACTCCCACACAGGTCATTCCCCTTTGACTATTGGGCCGCTAAACTGGACACCTGGCCTGAATTGGCACAATATGCCTTACAGGAGCTCGCTTGCCCAGCTGCAAGTGTGCTATCGGAAAGAGTCTTCAGTGCAGCTGGATCAATCCTGACAGAAAAAAGGACCCGTCTTTCAACCCAAAATTTGGATGATCTAACCTTCATTAAAATGAACCATGCATGGGTTTCCAAGGATTTTGTCCCACCTTCCCTTGATGACACATAGGTTGCCAGAAAAATGGCTTGCTTTAGTCCTCCTCCTATTCCACGAACTTGACCTATTTCGCCTTTTGCAACAGCTGAATGACCCACATCTACATATGCCACTTTGTAAACCTCCCTAAGTGGGCGGCCCCCCCATGGCCGGGGTCACCACCTAGTGCACAAAACCGTGCGAGTGCCGTTGCCCTGGACAGGTGGGTAGGTCAACTCTTGGGCGCGGGCACTGGCATAGGGTCCCTCATAGTGCAATCAAGTGTCTCTGGCAGTGGTGGTGCACACCCGCCATCAGACACACCGCCGTACTATGAGGGGCCCAGTGCCAGTACCGACACCCACGAGTGTGCCCCCCTTGCTTGGGCAGGGCCCCAGCATTTGCAATGTTTACCTCTCCCTACTCCTCCGCTGTGTAGTCTGGGCTGTCAAATCCTTCACTGGGACTGCCACTACAAATTGATTGAACTGAAAGATGATGGTTAAGATGTAGCTATGCCCTGTCCTGCTGGCCGGGCTCTAGCTCCAGATGATCAGTGGCTCCCATTTCTTATGGATGTCGACTCACAATTACATGCAGTGGTGGTTTATCATCATCAGCTTTCACAGTTTTCCTACTCACAAACGTGTTACATTCCGGCGCACATTTCAAAATGTGCCCTCATGCCAATCAAATAGAATCGCCTACGGCCTGTGGCTTCTGTCTTTTGCACTCCAAAGTTACGTGACAGATCATGATAGCCAGTGAGCACCATGTTTACATCGCTCCCTGTGATAAAAATTGGATTGAGATGAGTAACAGTGATGGAATCCATGGAAGTGCGATACAGCAAGACTTTATTCACAAAAAAATGTTTTCACTGTCTCATCACACAAATTAATTGAGGGTCAGCATCACCTATGAGAATTGTGACGGAAGTTTTTCCCGTGAATAATAATTCCTAGATTTCTGCAATCAATAGCCTTTATGTCACTAATTGTATGCATCTCATTTCCTATTGCGGAGAGGCTGGACTGTATTACTGAGACAGAAATATATATGAAGATTTAAAAATAATACCAAAAGTATATAGCTGTGTACGCCTCAAATGCATTTCCTTTTTTCCACTTTTTAGATTGCTGTGTAATCCATACTGAGAACACGGAGATTTTACATGTTTAAACTATGCTATATATACCTGCTATACAGTGATAAAGTACCCTTTCTCAACTTTGTACAATCTGGTCAAATCCATACTGGGCCTGAGAACATCTGAGTCTGCCTCCTGATTTATAGACATATATTTTTAATGTGTAAACTAGGCTACATATATACGTGTTATGCGGTGAAACTGTACCCTTTATTAACTTTCTACAATGTTGTTGAATCCATACTGGGCCTGAGAATGGCTGCCAAGCTGTTAAGCAAGCTACAGCACCTGTGGTTTGGACACGTAATTTTTTCAGGAATGACGGTTAGGCCTAACTCCGGAATTGCGGTTGACCTGAACTTACTGGGAAATCATCGTTCACGGGGAATAATCTGAATCCCAGATCCCCATCATTAACGGAGTTCAGCAGGTTATGTGCACCTGTAAGCGACAAAAGCTGGTCCTTTCAGTGTAGCGTGCATGCAGCCCCGGACATGTACTGGAATGCTAGACCTGTAATTGCTCGATCTCACGTGCCACAGCCTCGCGTATCCCTCTAGTAAGCTTGACGCGTACCGCTGGGCCATGCCGAAGTCTCGGTCGTTAACGGAATAAAGCTGAGAAATCGCTAGCACAACTACAAACGGACATACCACACCACACACAGAATCGACAAAGCTTGCAATCTGTCCATCTTTTCTGTAGCTTGTATGGTAGTGGTTTCCCGGGTGCAGTCCAATTAAGCCACAGGCTCCAATCCTGGTGGTGCCCTTTTGGACATTCCTTTAAGGTTCAGCTTTGGAATCATACTGCCCCCGGAAACCAAAAACTTTGCCTTCAAGTTCGTGGGAATAACGCCGCCCGATCAGCAGTCGGCATATGGGTCGCCCTCCCAGGGCTGTGGGGTACTCGGTACCGGGCCGGTGTCAGTGGGATGTGTCACAGCAGCGGTGACCCGGACGGTGGCCCTGGGCGCCCATGTAAATGGCGTGGTATAATGGTAAAGAGTTTATATAGATAGTTTGACGCCACCTGTGGTGTTCAGCAACATAGATGTTAGGCCGACGCTGCATGCAGATCCTCTGGGACTGATGGTGTTGTGCAGCAAAGATGGTGAAGCTCCCCACAGGTGGAGCTGGAGTCCCAGGGAAGTGTAGATGTAGTGATGGGGGAAAGGCACAGGTGGTGTAGGTGCTGGTACCCAGATGTAGCAGTGCTGGAATAACTGTAGGACACCAGAGCGTGCAGTTCCAAAGCTTTACTCACAGTCTGCAGGTTACACAGATGCCTGCCTCCGTGCTGTGTCCTCCGGGTCAGGACCTCTGCCAACCTCCGGGACCAGAATGGAAAGCTCCCTTCCAACACTCCGCCAACATGTACCTTCCTGAACGTCTCCTTTCTAGCGCTTGTGGGGGAAGCACTCACAGGACCGTGGTTCACTGAAACGACTCCTGTCTAACAGATGTTCCTCAGACTTTACTTGTATGGCAGACAGCTGTAGCCTTTTCCTTCTGCCTCACACACGTCGATGCTGGGGCCTCCGAGCCTTAGTTGGGTACAGAGCATTTATAGCTGCTACTTCCCCCGTTTTCTGCAGCAGGAACGTCAGTGTCCCTACAAACTCGGAGACCGGAATCCGGACCATGCACTCCAGCTAGGAGTGAGCCTTAACTCTGCTCATCCTCCAGCTCCCCTTCTCATGTCCACACACTTCCCCTTCCCTGCACAGAGTGCCCTAACTTACCTCCTCCCGACCACAGAGAGCAGCACCTCAGCAGTCAGGTTCAGAGGTCTCCCTGCTGGCCTGGAGTGGGAAATGTGTTGTGTGTTGGTTTCACTGCTAGAGAGATCCTTCGTTGCTCCCAAGCTTGACAACACACTCCCTAGGAGGAAGGCAATGCCACAGTGGCGACCGTACTCTTGGGGACGTCAAAAGTGCACTGAGGCCCAGCCTCTGCTGGATGATGCTACTGGTACATTGACCCAGACCACTACATTCCCCTCACACTCTACGCAGCCAGAATCTGACCCAGAGGAAACTCAGGTTCCCCTTCCCGCATTCTATACCACCTTACACGGTGACAAAGAGGAAGGTGCAGATAAAAGTGCAGGTTCCTTGAGCAGGTGGGGGGGCATACTCATGGGCGATGGCACTGGCACAGGGCACCGCATAGTACGCAAAAGTGTCTCTGCCGGTGGGAGGGCCTAAACAGCCAAGTGCACTGAGATGGAAGATGGGGACGACAAGGAGTTCAGAGTAGTGCAGGGATTCCCTAGCAAGGAGACTTATGTAATTGTTTTCAATGTTGGGACAGCAATTTTTGGGGAGCACTATACTCTGGTGAATGATATATGGGGCCCACCATACACTAGAGCATTCCAAAGGTGGACATCAGACACTGGAGCAGCATTTACAGGACCCATTATACACTAGAGCAGTAGAAATGGGGCCCATTATATATGGAGCATTATTTGGGCCCATAAGACAGTGGAGCTTCATCCATTGGGACCAACATATACTGTAACATTACGTGGAGCTCATCATATACAGTTTGAAACATTATATGGGAATAATGATTCCGTATGGAGAAATATATGGGCCTCATTACTCTGTATAGCGCACTAAGCGCTGGCCATAATACTGTATGGAATTATATACTGTCCGTTTTTGGAGGTATTGGAGAATTTAAAATGGATATCAGTCATGAGATGTAAGAATTGAAGTATTTTTCATTGTACTATACTGCTATTTCTCTGCCGTTTCGGAGCATCATGAGTTGTGGTATGTGTTAAAGGGGCGCTCTTTGGCCCTGGGCCCACGAAAACCTGGAGCCAGCCCTCCCCCCCCACAACTGTAGCCAAATAACCCCCATTTTTCAGTGCGTAACTAGTATTATGAAGTTAATTAAGGTTGACAAGCTTCAGTAACAAGAATTTATGCTTTTGGCATTCAAATGGGCACTGTAGGTGTGTTTCCTGTCCTCCTCTCACTACCGACTTTAATTCTCCATTGACTTACATTGGGATTCGTGTTTCGGGATGACCCCGACTTTTCCCTATAGTCGGCCGATTTTGCTCGACCCGACTTTTGGAAAAGTCCGGTTTCATGAAACGAAACTCGACCCTAAAAAAACAAAAGTCGCTCAACACTAGTGACAGCCCCTTTAAAACCCCACAGTCAGACTCCCATTGATGAAACATTTACATCCATCCTTTGCAAAGGTGAGAAATATATTGGTCAAAGAAACTCTTGGTGCCAATTGTGAAATCCCCCCACAGAGAGACACATAGAGGAACTACTTCGATCTTGTTTTGAAGAGAAAATCACCTAACTTATTTTTATTATTGACCAACACACATCCTGTTCTACAGACCAGTTCATAGTAAAGTTTTCTCTGTGAAGTATTAATATAAGGTAAGGGAATCATATTTCTTTATGTGGAGACTTTCAGGCTGGCGCAGTGAGGCTTGCAGGGAAAAAGACTATACTAATTAAAAAGAAGGAAACTTGCTATTTGGTGGAAGTAACAATCCTATAAGTCAAAGTCCAACAAACCTTGCCACATGGATATTTAGTGTAACCACACTAATACCTTACTCTGCATTGACAGGTGATAATAACCCTTGAACCAACTGTCTACAGGGGATCTTTTGGAGAAGACTCTGGTTTAGCTAAAAGTCTCATGTTTTTGGCAATTATCTTGAAATGTCCAGGAAGCTCTTGGGAAACAGGGAGACTCCATTGATGTTCAGAAAAGTTGGAAAAATAACCAGTTGTATGCACGATATTCCAAAAAAATCAGTGCTTTTACTATGTGGGATTCTGTCTGGCATTACATCTGTGAGGGGGTGAAGTGCAAGAAGAGCCATGAGCAGGCTGCCCTCTCTGCTCCATGCCTCAAACAGTTAAACAGGACAGCAGGTTCCCAGGTTATTTCCTCAGCCTCTGATATTACCTTGTACAGCATTTTCTCTGTTATATTATATGTTTACCTCTTTTACTCCCTGTTAATAAACCTCCCCTTTTACTGTTGGTCTGTCTGTTCTGTGTTGACATATACTCCTCCTGCACCTTATTACATTTGGCGTAGTCGGCAGGATGTCACACGCAGGCACGGATGAGGCAGAGCAAGCAGTCAGGGAAGGCCCCAGGACTAGCATTCCACTGGGAGCCATGTTGAATAAGTTGTCGAGGTTTAAAGGGAGCAATGTGATGTTGTGGGGTTGGACGGAGCGTATCCGGGGAATGATGCGGATGCACCCCATGACACCAGCCCTAGAGGCAGAGATAGCATTGATGGCCCTGGAGGGGGAGGCACGGGATTCTGTCATGCATAGGTCCCCCCGGGAGAGAGATGCCCTGGACAAAGTATTACGGATACTTGAGGAGACGCATGGGGACCCCACTGACGTAGGGGAGCTGCGCATGCGACTATTTTGCCGGGTACAAAGAGAGGGGGAGACCGTGACTCAGTTTGTGAATGCCCTACAAGAGCTCCACACTGCTATTAAACGGAAGGATGGTGTAGGCATAGGGTCAATTGACATTGTGCTGCGAGACCAACTGGTGACGGGCTTGGGAGACGTGTTGATGAAGCAGGCCTTGCGAGAGCGCATGCGGGAGAAACCAGACATGACTTTCTCTCAGGTTGGGAGTGAGGTGCGCACGCGTAAGCAGGAGCAGGGAGTGTTAGCACCAGTGGGGAAAGTATGGAGCAGGGAGGTAGCTGCCCCTCAATGGGTGGAAGCCCTGAAAGAAGAGATTAAGCGGATCCGTCAGGAAATGGCCGAATATAAGAGGGCCCCTGCTATAGAAACTTCCCCCCAATGTGAGACTAGTGCTGCTCAGCGAAGAAGACCGTCTACATGCTGCAACTGTGGAGTTCTCAGCCCTAATGAAGAAGAGACGGCATGGAACCGGGATTCCCGGCGGAAGATAAGAAGAATCTGGAAGGAGATTGAGAGTCTGGGAGAGGCCCTCACTGCTGTCTTGGGAACCAGCGGCATGTCCCTAGGGAACGTGTGGAAGTACACAGAGAAAGATAGAGGAGGAGAAGTGCGGAGCATGAAGAAGATTTCAGCAACGGCTCCAGAGCGTAATCATGTGTCCAGGAGTGAAGGGCAACCACCGATGAGTGACGCTTCCCACCGAGGTCAGGAATATAGACCAAAGCGCCCACCAGATAGATGCAGCCGTGAGTGTTGGGCGTGCCGAAGAGTGGGACACCTGTCCAGAAATTGCCCTACCAGAGAACGGCGGTGGCAGAGACCTGCTCACCCCTCTGAGGGTCCTGCTAATTGGAGAGAGCGTCGCTCCCGGAAGGAAAGGTATGGCGGAAGAAGGTGAGCCCCACGCCGAGCAAGACAGTGTTCTGGTGTCAGACGCCATGAAGAGGCTGAAAGGATGTCCACTGTCCACGAACATATGTCTGCACTGTCCCGGCACAAGGAGGCAGGATTGGAAAAACCCCAACCTGGGTCTGGAGGCCCCGATGGTAAAGTTCGACCCATAGAGGAGGAGGAACCTATCGCCCGAATGGTCCATTGAGATGAGTTACTATCATACCCGCCATAAGCTACCGACCAAGGAGAGATGGAGACAAGAGTTTCTGAAATATCCGTACCTGCGGTTCCAGTCAATGAGGAAAAAGAGCCACTAGTGTCGTCCCCTGAGGTGGGGCCTGTGCCGTCTGCCAGCTCACAAGATTCCAACTGGGCAAATAAGATAGAACAGCGGTGTGAAACAGGGAGTGTGGCTGAAAAGTCCTGGAAAGTGACACCCAATGTGGATTTTGAAGATTCCCGCTTGAATGACCCTGATCTCTCCAGTTCTAGTTTGGACGAAAGTACTCCTGTCAAAGAGGGGGGAGCTGTGGTGAAGAATTGCCAGGACTATGTCTCCAAACTGAGGAGACCAGGCAAGAAGTCCCTATATTTCCCGTTGATGATGAAGTAAAGGGCGAAACGGCTGTTAGCGGCAAAGCAAAGAAGAAGAAAAAGAAGAAGACAGTAGAAGCCGTCGGAAGAGTTAATTCGATAACACAGAAGGCATCTGAGGAATTGTCTTTTACGGCTGACGATGAAGTAGAGGAAGAGCATCTAAACCTAACCGAAGAGCAACTCATAGATCAGTTAGCTCGGGAGTATTGGGCAGAAGAAAGACTGAAGCAGATGCGAGGTTCACAGGTATCTGTCTACCCGCAAGAGAGTAATGAGATGCACGAAGACCCCTCGCTCGTGGAATGGCGAGCTAAAAGAGAGGGAGAATGTAAGGGGGTGAAGTGCAAGAAGAGCCATGAGCAGGCTGCCCTCTCTGCTCCATGCCTCAAACAGTTAAACAGGACAGCAGGTTCCCCAGGAGACAGAGGAGGGGCTTAGCACAGGGGGCCAGGAGAGGAGAGCAGAGAGCGGGAATCTGGGCTTTTCAGTCAGTGCAGCCTTGGGATCTGAAGGGAAAGGACGCTGATAGAGACTGCAGAAGAGACAGATCTCCTAGTCACAGAGAGAGTCCAGGGTATCGTTGCAAAGGGACAGCAGAACGTTAGTACGTGAGCCTGTGTACTGTGGAGACAGTGGAGCTGCGTCCTGACCCCGTGGACAGACTGAGACCTGCAAAGAAGCAGAGACTGTATCCTGTGACTACTAACAGTTCGAGTCTGCAGTGACAGATAAGTTGTGTCCTGATCCCCCTCTGAAGTCTGTGTGTGCAGAGCAAGGGCTGTATGCTGTGACTAAAGACTTCCCTGTGAATCTTCTCAGAGAGACTGTGATAGTGGCAAGACTCTTCCTTGCAGACAGGCTGTATTCAGTGGCTGAGATGCTTCCCTGTGACCAAGGAGCAGACTGTAATGTGACACTGACCTACCAAGAGAGATTGGCACAGGCAGTTCCCCTGACCCTGGTGAGGGAACGCCGCTGCAGTGGCAGAGGCAAGGATATTGCATACAGGGGGATACCGCCATCATCATACCCCTTGAGTCTCCACGTTGACCCCCCCATACGCCAGTTGGACTATACCTAGGATACCAGAGACTGATGACATCAAGCATCCCTTGTGCCTGGGTGCCTACGTGGGAGAAGAGTGATTTCTACAATCAAGTTCTCCAGGAACTGATAAGTTACCATCCCAAAAGAGAATAACTGTCTGTTGTTGTGCACTTCTGTTATTTCCTCAGTCTCTGATATTACCTTGTACAGCATTTTCTCTGTTATATTATATGTTTCCCTGTTTTACTCCCTGTTAATAAACCTCCCCTTTTACTGTTGGTCTGTCTGTTTCGTGGTGACATATACTCCTCCTGCACCTTATTACACATCCATAGAGAGAAGGATTTGAAAAGTGTACCTCGAAGAACAGATGCTGTTTTGAAGGCAAAGAATGGTATCACCAAATGTTGATTGGATCACAGATGTCCAGGAAGGGATTATGAGAAGCCCAAGGAAACTGACATGAAAATGATTCAAGCAGATGCACATCGGTAGAAGAAAAAGATGACTTAATGAAATCACTTCATCTAATTGTAGGGAGGAGGACCCCCACACAGTGTCCGGGCCGGAACCAAGGGGACCGCCATCTGAGTTCCTAAGGAAACAGTACCCGGGGAACAGAGGAGGAGAGTTGACTGTTGAGAGTGACAGGACAGCAAGGGGAGGGGCGAGTATAAAAGGGACAGGGAGCGCGCAGAGGAGTCAGTTGGTGATACGTCAGACACAGAACAGGAGACGGAGGGGGCATGAGAGAAAGGGAAGGACATTGACAGTTGAGAGAAGAGACCAGCAGCAGAGGGTAGATATGCAGTGGCCCTCAGGAAAGTGGCGCCGAGCTTACTGACAGGGGAATGCCTCTTCACCCCAATCCCGGGTTACGATCTGCCCCTGGTCATCCTCGGCCGTTACCGCTGATCTTGAGCCCTCCGCGGCCTGTCCGTTCCCTCTCCCGGTTGCTGCCATCCCCCTTCAGCCTGTGGTTGCGGCCTGCCCGCTGCCACCCGCGGACGCTGCCATTTCACTTCAGCTCGTGGTTGCGGCCTGTCTATCACCATTCACAGCCGCCTTCACCCTGCTGCAGTCGGCAGTTGGGGCCTGTTCCTCGTCAAAAGAGACACTCTACACACAGCCCCAGGCTGTGTGTGTGACCAGTAAACCGTCACTCTTGAGCACTGCGACACAACCCTGCTTGGGGACAGGAGTCCCATTGAACTCATTAACAAGCGCAACCCCGCTGTTACAACAGGGGGTTACTTCATCTCTGGACTCCATCAGGGCCTGTTGTGCCCCAACTCCTCCTAGGCGCTGGAACGCCCGAAGACTACTCCAAATCTTCAGCAGCTGGGCCCAGCGGCTGTGACACCAAGGCAGCCTCATCAAAGATGCCAGAGCAGCCTCATCAAAGATGCCAGAGCAGCTTCATCAAAGATGCCAAAGCAGCCTTATCAAAGACGCCAAAGCAGCTTCATCAGCAACGCAGCTTCCACAGAGACGCCGAGGGACGTCAGGACGGATAAGTGACATTATAGAGTATAAGGACCCATAGACGGCCATACCGTGGCCCCATAGTAACCGGCCTCGGCCGGGTTAGTCGTGTTCTTTTCAAATAGTGTTTGGTTGTACTGAGTCCCTGCGAGGACAACTGTTGTTATCCCTTTTTGGTTGCTTAGTATAGCCCTAGCGGCTTCAAATTATAAAAGTTTGCTTTTCAAAGTTCAACCAGTCTCTCGTCTCATCACTGCATCCTGCAACCTGCTGTTACCTACATAATGATGGAAGATAACAGTTTTATCCATCAAATCATTTCAACATATTATTACGTGCCCCGATGCTCACCTGGGGTCCCCCTCCTCCCGGCGCATCCCTCCTTCATCCTCGCGCCGTGCCCTGTCTGGCTTTGCAGGGTCACGGCGCGTCAGAGGCACGCACATGCGCACTCGCTCGTTTCTCACCGCGGGGCATCCTGGGAGCACGTGACCCGGTGGCTCCTCCCCCAACATGGCGGCGCCCACCGGGTATTTCTGTCTGGCGTCTGGAATGGTAAGACGCCTGTTTGTCTTCCTCTGTGGCGCTTAGCGTTCCTGCGCAGCGTCGCACCCGACTCTCAGGTCCCCCCTCTCTCTGGTCTGCGCTCTGCTCTCCGCTCCATAGCCCCGACTGGACTCCCGCTCAGTCCCCTCTGCTGCCTCCGTGCCTGTACCTTGCCTGGTCCTTCTCTGCTCCTGTCACCGGTGGTTCCTTAGCTAGGGTTCCGTCCTCACCCCTAGGTCAGTCCCCCCTAACCTTTCTTCCTTCTTTCTTCCAGCGTTCCTGCTCTGGCTCCATCCTGATCGATCCTGGTTCCCTACGTTCTGTCTCCCTCCTGCTCCGGGTCTACTCTAGTCAGTATCCTTTGGCCTTTCCCTCTGTACACTCCCTGGGTCGTCCCTTTGGTTCCGGCTGCCGTGGTCTCACCCCCCTTGGGCCTGCCCCTAACACTCCCTGTATAGGGGGTGGTCATCACCTGGGCCGCTCGCCCTCGGGGGCTCTGGAGCCACGACCCAGAGGGTCCACTCTCCGGTTCCTACTAGAATCGTAACAGAACAAACAGGCCATGGACCCCGCTGGAGCCGCTGCGGCTCAAAAGGAGTTGCTGTTTTTGCGAGAGAATCAAACTCGTATCATGGCTTTCATGAAATCCATGGATTCTCATCTTTCCGGGCTCCAGTCCTCTGACCCTGGGAATGCCTCCCAACTGGCTGGACTGCAGCAGAACTGGCCCAGCAAAGAGATACCCAGACCCATATCCTTAGTTATATGGCCTCCATAGATGACCGCTTACTCTCCTTACAGTCGGCCGGTGCAGCCCCCGTTCCAGCCCAGGCGCCTCACCCGCCACCCCGTTTAGCTAAGCCGCCCCGCTATAACGGGGATCCCAAGCTGTGCCGAGGTTTCCTGAATCAATGCCGCCTCCATTTCGAACTCCTGCCCCTGCAATATCCCACTGAGCGGGCTAAGGTGGCTTTTATTGTCTCCCATCTTGAGGGAGACGCTTTAGCGTGGGTTAACCCCCTCTGGGAACGTGATGATCCGGTAGTCTCCCAGCTAGGTACTTTCTTCGAGACGTTTCGTCGAGTGTTCGACGAGCCGGGTCGCCTGGCCTCTACTACGGAATCTTTATTTAACCTCCACCAAGGGTCCCAAACCGTGGGTCAGTATGCCATCCGATTCCGAACCTTATCTTCTGATTTGGGATGGAATAACGAGGCCTTGGTTGGGGCCTTTTGGCGAGGCCTCGCGGGTTGAATTAAGGATGAGTTAGCTGGGCGGGATACTCCCACTGCCTTAGAAGATCTCATTTCGCTAGCTACACGTATCGACCTTCGGTTCCAGGAACGTGCTCGCAAGAGGAGACTTCCCCGTGCCTCCCCAACTATCCGCGCTCTACCCTGTCTTCGACCCGGAATATCCGCTTCTGTTTCCATGCCAGAACCCATGCAAGTAGACCGGCTTAAGGTATCTGCACAACGTCGGGAGGAAAGACGCACTCACGGTCTCTGCTTCTACTGTGGTAGTGACTCCCATCTGGTCCGTACCTGCCCGGAACGTCCGGAAAACTCCTCCGCCTAGGTCAGGTAAGAGAGGCCTCCCTAGGTGTGTATGATACCTCTCTACCCCTCACTCTGTCTGTCTTGTTGCACGTTGGTGGAAAACGTTTTTCTCTGGCCGCCTATGTGGATTCCGGCGCAGCGGGAAATTTTATTAGGCTCGAAGAGGTTCTTAAATTTTCGGTCCCGGTCAAGACCTTAGAAACTCCACGGATCCTTGCTTCCGTGGATGGTAAACCTCTCCAAGAGACCATTACCTTGGTCACCCATGAGGTAGAACTCCAGGTAGGGGCCCTACACAAGGAGAGGATCGCTTTTTATGTCCTAGCGAGCATCTCTCACCCTATCCTTCTAGGCCTTCCCTGGTTACGAGCCCACAGCCCTACCTTAGACTGGCATAAGGGTAATATCCTGCGCTGGGGGGAGTCCTGTGGGTCTAGGTGTCTGCTGCCGGTGCGTCCCGTGGGTGGTTCTCCTTCCCCCTCCTTACCCCCAGGGTTGCCCATTGCTTACAGCTCTTTTTCGGATGTTTTTGACAAGAGGGAGGCCGAGAACCTTCCGCCTCACCGACCCTATGATTGCCCCATCGAGCTCGTCCCTGGAGCCACCCCTCCGCGGGGTAGGATTTATCCGCTCTCGCCGGCAGAGACGCAAGCCATGTCGGAATACGTGCAAGAGAACTTAGCCAAGGGTTTCATACGGAAGTCTTCCTCCCCTGCGGGCGCAGGCTTCTTTTTTGTCAAGAAGAAGGACGGGTCGCTCCGTCCGTGCATTGATTACAGAGGTCTGAACAGCATCACGATTAAGAACAAGTACCCGTTACCCCTCATCCCCGAACTCTTTGATCGCCTGAGAGGGGCGCAAATATTTACCAAACTTGATCTTCGAGGAGCCTATAACTTGGTCCGAATTCGCGCTGGGGATGAGTGGAAGACCGCATTCAACACCCGTGACGGTCACTATGAATACCTGGTGATGCCGTTTGGCCTCTGTAACGCACCAGCGGTATTCCAGGAGCTCGTTAACGATATTTTTCGGGATCTCCTTTACTCCTGTGTCGTGGTTTATCTCGACGACATTCTTGTCTTCTCTCCAGATCTCTCCACCCATCGACGAGATGTACGGCAAGTGTTGCAGCGTCTAAGGGAGAACCACCTATTTGCCAAGTTGGAGAAATGCGCCTTCGAACAACCGTCCCTGCCGTTCCTTGGGTATATCGTTTCGAAGTCTGGATTGAGGATGGATCCCGAGAAAGTGTCCACGATCCTGGCCTGGCCCCGTCCCCTTGGTCTCAAAGCCATTCAACGCTTTCTCGGCTTTGCTAACTATTATAGGCAATTCGTTCCTCATTTTTCCACCATAACCAAGCCCATCTCTGCTCTTGTGCGCAAAGGAGTCAATCCCCGCCTCTGGCCTCCCGAGGCAGAAGACGCCTTTCAAACTCTGAAGAGAGAATTCGCTACAGCGCCCGTTCTCCACCGTCCTGATGCCGAGAGACCCTTCATTCTCGAGGTCGACGCATCCTCCGTGGGAGCGGGGGCGGTTCTCCTGCAAAGAACCTCCTCTGGCCGGACTGTCACCTGTGGGTTCTTTTCTAAAGCCTTTTCTCCCCCCGAACGCAATTACTCCATTGGGGACAAGGAACTACTGGCAATCAAACTGGCTTTAGAGGAATGGCGTTACCTTCTCGAAGGAGCGGTCCATCCCTTTACGATATTTACCGACCACAAGAATTTGGCCTATGTTCAGTCTGCCCAAAGGCTCAATCCCCGGCAAGCCCGATGGTCCCTATTTTTTGGACGCTTTGATTTCGAGCTCCGCTTTCGTCCGGGTAATAAGAACATCAGAGCTGATGCCTTATCAAGATCATTTCTCCCGACCGATGAAGAGGAGAGCTCCGCTCACATCATCGATCCAGCAAAGATCGTCACCCTAGCCCCTCTAAGTTTGGTCAACCCATCACCAGGCAAGACCTTGGTATTGGACCATGACAGACTAAGGGTTCTGCACTGGGGACACTCTTCTAAGATCGCCGGGCATGTCGGAGCCAAGAGGACTCTATCCCTCATCTCCCGCCATTATTGGTGGCCTTCACTCCGCCAGGATGTCCTGGAATTTACCGCTTCTTGCTCATCCTGCGCCCGGAATAAGATTCCACGACAGCTACCCTCTGGTCTCTTACATCCTTTGCCGGTTCCATCAGTTCCCTGGAGCCACATCGCCATGGATTTCGTCACGGATCTACCTCCATCTTCCGGCTGCTCTGTCATTTTGGTGGTGGTAGACCGTTTTTCCAAAATGGCTCATTTCATCCCGCTACCTGGTCTGCCTTCTGCGCCCGAGTTGGCGAAGATCTTCGTGCATCATGTTTTCCGACTTCATGGTTTTCCCCAGCACATCGTGTCTGACCGTGGTGTTCAATTCACCTCTCGTTTCTGGAGAGCTCTCTCTAGCTCAATGGGGGTAGTCATGGACTTCTCCTCCGCCTATCATCCACAATCCAACGGCCAAGTGGAGCGGATCAATCAGGTGTTAACCACTTATCTTTGACATTTTTATAATGCACACCAAAGTAACTGGGTCTCACTGCTACCCTGGGCGGAATTTGCTCACAACAATCACCCCAACGAGTCCTCTTCCAAGTCTCACTTTTTTGTAGTTTTTGGGCAGCATCCGGGCATTCCTCTTCCCGTGTCCCCCACCTCGGGCGTGCCGGCGGCGGACTCCTTGTCCTCAGAATTCTCTAAAATTTGGGAGGAGACTAAGACGTCCCTTGAGACAGCTAGAGATCGGATGAAAAGATACGCCGACAAGAGGCGCCTGGACACCCCTCCTTATCATCCAGGCGATAAGGTCTGGCTGTCCTCGCGCTTCCTCCGACTTAAAATCCCCTCTTATAAGTTAGGTCCACGTTACGTTGGTCCCTTTGAGGTTTTGACTCGCATCAATGATGTAACCTATAAACTAAAATTGCCTGCCTCCCTGCGGATCCCCAACACTTTCCATGTCTCGCTTCTCAAACCCACAGTGTTTAATCGCTTTCAGCCAGCCTCGTCCCCCGCTCCGCAACCTAGCTCCGCTGGGGACGTCTTTGATGTCAGGGACATCCTGGCAAAGAAGACCGTTCGAGGTAGAACCTTCTTTCTGGTAGATTGGGAGGGATTCGGTCCTGAGGAAAGGTCATGGGAGCCCCGGGAGAACATCAATGCTCCTCATATCATGAGAAGGTTTCTATCCCGCCTGAAGAAGGAGGGGAGTAAGAGAGGGGGTACTATTACGCGCCCCGATGCTCACCTGGGGTCCCCCTCCTCCCGGCGCATCCCTCCTTCATCCTCGCGCCGTGCCCTGTCTGGCTTTGCAGGGTCACGGCGCGTCAGAGGCACGCACATGCGCACTCGCTCGTTTCTCACCGCGGGGCATCCTGGGAGCATGTGACCCGGTGGCTCCTCCCCCAACATGGCGGCGCCCACCGGGTATTTCTGTCTGGCGTCTGAAATGGTAAGACGCCTGTTTGTCTTCCTCTGTGGCGCTTAGCGTTCCTGCGCAGCGTCGCACCCGACTCTCAGGTCGCCCCTCTCTCTGGTCTGCGCTCTGCTCTCCGCTCCATAGCCCCGACTGGACTCCCGCTCAGTCCCCTCTGCTGCCTCCGTGCCTGTACCTCGCCTGGTCCTTCTCTGCTCCTGTCACCGGTGGTTCCTTAGCTAGGGTTCCGTCCTCACCCCTAGGTCAGTCCCCCCTAACCTTTCTTCCTTCTTTCTTCCAGCGTTCCTGCTCTGGCTCCATCCTGATCGGTCCTGGTTCCCTACGTTCTGTCTCCCTCCTGCTCCGGGTCTACTCTAGTCAGTATCCTTTGGCCTTTCCCTCTGTACACTCCCTGGGTCGTCCCTTTGGTTCCGGCTGTCGTGGTCTCCCCCCCCTTGGGCCTGCCCCTAACACTCCCTGTATAGGGGGTGGTCATCACCTGGGCCGCTCGCCCTCGGGGGCTCTGGAGCCACGACCCAGAGGGTCCACTCTCCGGTTCCTACTAGAATCGTAACACATATGAGCTTATAAGAGGGTAACAATGGGATGTGAGTGTTCTCCTCCTTTAAAAGTGCTTGCCCTTCAATTATATTTGAAGTCCATGCACTGTGACACGTATTGCACTTAAATTGGTGTACGTTAACTTTATGTTGTGTGACATAAGAACATGCGGATATGGTTTTGGGACTAGTGAAAACAGCCCTTGGGATGCCATGTTCTAGATGAACAGGCTTGTACGGTGCTAAGTAGTGATGAGCGAGTATACTCGTTGCTCAAGTTTCCCCGAGCATACTCGGATGGTCTCCGAGTATTTTGTTGTGCTCGGAGATTTAGTTTTCTTCATCTCAGCTGCATGATTTGTGACTGCAAGACAGGCTGATTACATGTGTGGAATTCCTGCTTGTTAGGGTATTCCCACAAGTATTCAGCTTGTTTATCAGCTGCAAATCGATCAGCTGAGACAGCGAAAACTAAATCTCCGAGCACGCCAAAATACTCGGAGATCACCTGAGCAACGATACTACTCGCCCATCACTAGTGCTAAGCTGTTTATATGGAGAGTGACTTGGAGGTGTGTACTTGAGAAAAGCATGGATAAACATTGTAGTTGTGATTCACGTAAAAACAAACTTAAGGGCTGGGTTCTCTACACTCGGGATCAGTCATAGAGGGCATGAGCTAGGTTATCGCTACTCAGGGTCAGTCTGAGAGGTTACGAGCCAGATTACCTCCACTCAGGGTCAGTCACAGAGGGCACAAGCTAAATTATCTCTACTCAAGGTCAGTCACTGAGGGCATGAGCTAAATTATCTCTACTTAGGCTCATTCTGAGATGGCATGAGCCAGATTGCCTTCACTCAGGGTCAGTCAATGAGGGCACAAGCTAAACCTTCTCTACTCGGGGTCAGTCATTAAAATTATGAGCTAGATTATCTCTACTTAGGGTCAGACAGAGAGGGCATGGGCCAGATTGCCTCCACCCAAAGTCAGCCACAGAGGGCAGGAGCCAAATTACCTCTACTCAGGGTCAGTCAGAGAGGACACAAACTAGATTGTCTCCACTCAGAGTCAGTCACAGAAGACATCAACCAGATTTCCTCCACTCAGGGTCAGTCAGTCACAGAGGGCACAAGCCAGATTGTCTCCACTCAGGATTAGTCACAGAGAGTACAAGAAGCAAGTTGGGACTCCAAATCCTTAAAAGCAATCAACTTGTACATATTTCTGTTGTGATGTGCTGCACAAGGCTACGTCAAGGAGGGAACATTACCTCTGTGATTGTCTCAGAGGGGAATCTTGGCCACTATATTAGGTAGCTGCCTCCATAGTGAATGAGAGCATAGAGTTCAGCCATAGTTAGAGAGGAGGACCACTTTTGCAATGACTGGTAAAGTCTGACATCAGAGAATGAGGTATAGTAGCCAATATGAGGAAAGTTATGCAAGCCTAAATGAAGATGACTAACATGAAAGATGGCTGTGAAAGACTCAGGAGTGATCGTACATGAATGAAGAGTGTACCACTACAGGGATGGGGCCTGCCGTGTGAGAGATGAGAAAAGCTGTGATAAAGACAAAAAAATAGATGTCCAAAGTGTGAACTATATAGGAAAATAGTTCAGCAACTACTGAATCTGCACCTCAGTTCTCTAGCTCAGTCATGTAGACAAATAATTGGACACTTAGCTGTGCTCCCATGAAAGTAATTTTTATGTTTTCACTAGTTACCTTATCTACAATCAGGATTTTGCAATATGGTATATTCACATAAGGATGAAAAAGAGCTGAATTTGTCATTCATCATTTTCAGGCTGTCAGATTTACTATTTTTGGTCAACGCACTTTAACCCAAAAAATGCATATCAACCGCAAATATGTTACCTCAGTCTACAATAAATCAAGCCTCAAGACTCAGCTCCATCAACGAAAAAAAAAAAACAGCGAAGAGTTTTAGAAAATGCCGACACAAATAATTTTGTTCCTTTTACAAATTTCTGAGTTTTTTTCTCCATCAAAATAATAAAAAGTACACCAGTTTGGTATCCCCTTAATCATGCTGGGATAGAAAATCATGTAACCATACAATGAAAGCTAGAGTAACAAAACTCTAAATCTAGTGGCATAATTGGATTTTTTTTTCGTTTTTCAGTACATTATATGGTGAAGTGAATGGTGTCTTTCAAAACTAGAACTCATCCCAGAAAAACGAGCCCTCGTGCGGGGATGTAGACGGAAAAAAATTAAAAAGTTTTTGGCTTGGTAGAAAGGAAGGAAAAAGCTAAAGAGCAAAAACAAAAAATATCCTCCTTACTGTAAGGCTTAAAAAATGATGCCAGATTATCTGCAGTGCCAGGAAAAAAAAGCACAGATAATGTCTCATGATTCCTCCACTGGCTGCGCCAAAAGACAAAGTAGCAGAATATCTATCTGAAGGCCTCTTACCTGAAGAATGGACCAGAAGAAAGATGGGCACCATTACAGAGAGCTGGATTTGGGTTATTTGCAACATCCTCTCACCGTGATGACAAATGAAAGTGCACTTCCCTCAGTTGATCTAAATAACGCCTAACACAACCACCTCTGTCAGTCACGTAGTCACTGATCTTATTTTATCCACATTGTGGCTTTACCAACCATGAAAACAAATAAAAGGTATTAAAACTGTATTATAAGTAATTCTGTATCTGAAAACTCTAAACCTCCTCCCTCTCTCTGGGATTTATCACCCAACGTTCTCAGTCTTGAAAGTGTCAGATAATGGTTTATGCTAAGAAGATTTACTGTTCAGATTTAAAAAAATAAAATTTTATATTTTTTTGGGTGAAAGGGCTCTTTAAGAATAGTACTACAGCTGTCAAAGATCCACCCCCGAGGAACATACCCAATATAATCCCTTCTGCATGGGCTGTCTCTAGTATTTAGGTAAATGGGAATTAGCTGCAATAACAGACACAGTCCATTTATCAGGGTGATGCTGTTTTTGGAAGAAAGCCTACATTGTTTTTAAATCTTATTCAGCCCAGTTAAATGAGTCTGTATGGCACTTAAAGGGGCATGTTTATGGCTAGCAAATATGGCACTGATTGTAAAATTAGGGTCTCATGCTCAAGATACCCAGGTCAGCAAGATCTGTAGCTCTACTTCTTCACTCGTTAAAAGTCAAATATCCCAATGGGGTATAAGACAATAAACGGGAAGTCTTTGGCAAGCACTTTTCAGACACAACTATTACTGTAATTTTGGAGTGTCCTTGACAGATAGTTACAAGGGATTTCTCGTATAAGTGTCTCGTATAAATTTCTCGTATAAACCTCGTATAAGGGATTTCTATATTTGGCACTAATAGGGCATTTGCATCAAGTACAAATTAAAGTATCACAGCAAAGCACTTATAGAGGTACCTCTGACAATCGATAATGCAGGCTGAGACTATTTAAAGGGTTAAATGTGTGGTTTGCACACTTTGCTAAAGGGAATGTCCTCTACTTTAAAAATCAACCCTAATTGGACCAGGGTGGTTTAAAAAGTGAAAACAAAACAATACTCAAATACCAGGCCAGTGCTGTTCCTCTATATTCTGTAATGTGTCCCTGCCAGTCTCCTGACATCAGCATCCAAAGAGGAAGTATTACTTGACTGCTGCAGCCAATCAAGAAGCCTGTTGTTCAGACAAAATGTGTAGGCTGAAAATCAACAGTAGCAGCCAATTGGCTGCAATCGTCAAGTGACTCCACCTTCTGAGTGCTAAAACGAGGAGACGTATGGAGGACATAGTACCAACTGTGGAGGAGTGGTGCCATTCTGGTCAGTTTGTTTTTTATTTCTTACACCTTCCTGGGCTAAAAGTTAATTTTTAAAGTATTGGACTATTTCTTACACCTCAGTAGGCTGCAAAAGTTAATTTTTGAAATATTGGACATCCCCTTTAAGGAAACTTGTTGACTTTGTAAACCGGGGCAATATAAAACCAAACTTAACAAAATCTCCATTGTAGCGTGAGGACAAGTCAGAGACACTTCTCATAAGATATTTTTGACTTTGAATATAGATAGAGGGACCTTCATTTTGAACAGAATCCTGACTACCTGCAGCCAGCACTACATGAAGCTAAAGAGCTTACTGCATACGCTGAAAGTTTGACATGTCTGAATGTAACCTGCCTTTGTTTAACATAGGAACCAATCACAGCGCAGATTTTTAATTTTTAAAGGAAGAACATGGAATGTAAAATGCATGAAGCTATACACTGTTTGTTGTAGTCAAAAAAGGGACACATTTGGTGTTCTGTCCTTACTGAATGAGACAGACGTCCTTGCAGCTTATGCAGGCAGCTAAACCGCTATATCGCGTCCAATAAGGAGACTGTAGGTTGAATCTGTGCTTTATTGAACGTGATGGTATATTGGCGCGGTGAAACTACAAACAAAAATATATATGCATACTATCAATACTGGGTTCATCAGGGATTCACATATACATAATACATCATCCGCACTAATAGCTAACCAGGAGAGAATTAACTAAATTGGCTAGTATGAGACAGGAATTGGATACAAGAAACATGAATGCAATCCAGCGATGCTATCACAAGGGAAGAAGAGAAATGAGATGCTTCCTGAATGCAGGTTGAAGGAAAATGGTGGACTGGAGAGAAATTCCATAATCCTTTGCAAAAGGCTACCAGGATGCATTGCAAAACTTACCAGGATGCACTGCAACAGAGGGAAAATACAGCAAAGTGAAAGTAAAACACAATAACACTGGGGTTACGGGTCTGGTCACTAGATGGAGCCAAAAACACAGAAAACATTAACAAGCAGATAGTAAATCAGATGTTGGAGACAGAACATTTGGAGAAACCCCTATCAACTGCTACTCATAGTAAGTACAGTTGTGGCCAAAAGTATTGACACCCCTGCAATTCTGTCCTGAAAATGATTGCAAACACAAATTCTTTGGTATTATTATCTTCATTTAATTTGTCTTAAATGAAAAAACACAAAAGAGAATGAAGCAAAAAGCAAAACATTGATCATTTCACACAAAACTCCAAAAATGGGCCAGACAAAAGTATTGGTACCCTCAGCCTAATACTTGGTTGCACAACCATTAGCCAAAATAACTGCAACTGCGACCAACCGCTTCCGGTAACCATCAATGAGTTTCTTACAATGCTCTGCTGGAATTTTAGACCATTCTTCTTTGGCAAACTGCTCCAGGTCCCTGATATTTGAAGGGTGCCTTCTCCAAACTGCCATTTTTAGATCTCTCCACAGGTGTTCTATGGGATTCAGGTCTGGACTCATTGCTGGCCACCTTAGAAGTCTCCAGTGCTTTCTCTCAAACCATTTTCTAGTGCTTTTTGAAGTGTGTTTTGGGTCATTGTTCTGCTAGAAGACCCATGACCTCTGAGGGAGACCCAGCTTTCTCACACTGGGCCCTACATTATGCTGCAAAATTTGTTGGTAGTCTTTTGACTTCATAATGCCATGCACACGGTCAAGCAGTCCAGTGCCAGAGGCAGCAAAGCAACCCCAAAACATCAGGGAACCTCCGCCATGTTTGACTGTAGGGACCGTGTTTTTTTCTTTGAATGCCTCTTTTTTTCTCCTGTAAACTCTATGTTGATGTCTTTGCCCAAAAAGCTCTACTTTTGTCTCATCTGACCAGAGAACATTCTTCCAAATTGTTTTAGGCTTTTTCAGGTAAGTTTTGGCAAACTCCAGCCTGGCTTTTTTTATCTCTTGGGGTAAGAAGTGGGGTCTTCCTGGGTCTCCTACCATACAGTCCCTTTTCATTCAGACGCCGACGGATAGTACGGGTTGACACTGTTGTACCCTCGGACTGCAGGGCAGCTTGAACTTGTTTGGATGTTAGTCGAGGTTCTTTATCTAACATCCGCACAATCTTGCGTTGAAATCTCTTGTCAATTTTTGTTTTCCGTCCACATCTAGGGAGGTTAGCCACAGTGCCATGGGCTTTAAACTTCTTGATGACACTGCGCACGGTAGACACAGGAACATTCAGGTCTTTGGAGATGGACTTGTAGCCTTGAGATTGCTCATGCTTCCTCACAATTAGGTTTCTCAAGTCCTCAGACAGTTCTTTGGTCTTCTTTCTTATCTCCATGCTCAATGTGGTACACACAAGGACACAGGACAGAGGTTGAATCAACTTTAATCCATGTCAACTGGCTGCAAGTGTGGTTTAGTTATTGCCAACACCTGTTAGGTGCCACAGGTAAGTTACAGGTGCTGTTAATTACGCAAATTAGAGAAGCATCACATGATTTTTCGAACAGTGCTAATACTTTTGTCCACCCTCTTTTTTATGTTTGGTGTGGAATTATATCCAATTTGGCTTTAGGACAATTCTTTTTGTGCTTTTTCATTTAAGACAAATTAAATGAAGATAATAATACCAAAGAATTTGTGTTTGAAATCATTTTCAGGAAGGACTGAGTATTATCTGACAGAATTGCAGGGGTGTCAATACTTTTGGCCACAACTGTAATTACTATACATGCATGTCCCTGAGATACAAGAGTGAACATAATGCTGAGAGGTTGGTATGGCAGATCCTGTCTGTTTGCTGTGGGTGTTGATCATATGAAACCTTTCTTTTCAGAGCATGACAATGGACTGGCTGAGATAAAAGTGACCCACACACATAGTGGTAAGGTGTAGCGAGACCGAACGACAAGCCCTCAGCTTCCTGTGGTTTTGCAGCATGTAGGATCAGCTCTCAGCTTCCTTCCTGATGTTCACTGCTGGACAAGAAGCAAGAAATGAAAGTTATTAGATCTGATTTCTAAAATTACAACTCTCAACAGGCTGTTGCCAAGCTATGCCAGGAGTTGTGGTGCCAAAAGTTGAAGCCATCTCACAACCTATATTAGCCAACAATTATCACAGTGACATGACTACACTCTGAACTTACCCAAAGCTGGAAAAACTATTGCATGCTAAAAAAAAGTGACAGCCCCACCTTTGTCTTAAGGCTATGCCTGGTACTGCAGCTGAATTACATTAATTTTAATGGAACTGAACACAGACTTCAGTCAAAAGAGGCGCTATTGTTCAATAATAAAACAATAGAGTACAGAATAAATTTAAACCAATACCATACCCAAATAAATAAAGACTCCTAACTTCAAACAGATGTAAAACCAAAATCTAAAATATTACAAACCTCAAAGCAGACCCCCCCCCCCCAAGTGCATGCAGACCTCTAAAATACTGTAGACCCCCAGATAAGGCCCTGAAATGTAAAATGAACTCTAGAGCAGACAATAAAATAAAGACCCCAGACCAGACTTTAGAAAATGTATCATGTGAATGATGTTGTGTATTTCTGCTTTTAGAAGAATCATTCAGGACTTGGACATTGTGGAGGAATGAGCTTTTTTTGTCAGACACATATGAGAATGTTCTCCAGACACCTTATGACACAAGATGGCGTAATTATGTATTACTTACAATCTTCTGTACTCCATCTAATTGACATTGGTGCAGTGCCCGGAGAACTGGTTCCCCTTAATCTATTTTGTACGACTTATTGATCACTGTTTATTACACTTTTTGGAAAAAAACACAGTAAATCAGGAATTTATTTTTTAAACACTGTTAACTTTGTCAATTTTATTGAATAGTAAACTCGATTCTGCAGGTCAATACGATAATGACAAAGTCCAATTTGTGGTTTTTTTTGCGTGTTTTACTACTTTTATACAGTGGGTATGGAAAGTATTCAGACCTCTTTAAATTTTTCTCTCTGTGTTTCATTGCAGCCATTTGGTAAATTCAAAAAAGTTCATTTTTTTCTCATTAATGTACACTTTGCACCCCATCTTGATGGGTGCAAAACAGAAATGTAGAAATGTTTGCAAATTTATTAAAAAAAGAAAAACCAGAATTTTCGCATGGTCATAAATATTCAGACCCTTTGCTCAGACACTCATATTTAAGTCACATGCTGTCCATTTCCTTGTGATCCTCCTTGAGATGGTTCTACTCCTTCATTTGAGTCCAGCTGTGTTTAATTAAACTGATAGGACTTGATTTGTAAAGGCACACCTGTCTATATAAGCCCTCACAGTGCAACTCACACCAAATGAGAATTATGAGGTCAAAGGAACTGGCCAAGGAACTCAGAGACAGAATTGTGGCAATGCATAGATCTGGCCAAGATTACAAAAGAATTTCTGCTATACTCAAGGTTCCTAAGAGCACAGTGGCCAACATAATCCTTAAATGGAAGAAGTTTGGGACCACCAGAAGTCTTCCTAGACCTGGCCATCCAACCAAACTGAGCAATTGTGGGAGAAGAACCTTGGTGAGAGAGGTAAAGAAGAATCCCAAGATCACTGTAGCTGAGCTCCAGAGATGCAGTAGGGAGATGGGAGAAAGTTTCACAAAGTCAACTATCACTGCAGCCCTCCACCAGTCGGTCCTTTATGGCAGAGTGGCCCGACGGAAGCCTCTCCTCAGTGCAAGACATATGAAATCCCAAATAGAGTTTGCTAAAAACCACGTGATGGATTCCCAGAATATAAGAAATAAGATTCTCTGGTCTTATGAGACAAAGACCTTTTTGGTGATAATTTTAAGCGGTATGTGTGGAGAAAACCAGGCACTGCTTATCACCTGCCCAATACAATCCCAACAGTAAAGCATGGTGGTGGCAGCATCATGCTATGAGGGTGTTTTTCAGCTGCAGGGACAGAACAACCGGTGCCATTGAAGGAAATATGAATGGGCCCAAGTACAGACATATCCTGGATGAAAACCTCTTTGAGTGTTCTGGATCTCATCCTTGGCCAAAGGTTCACCTTCCAAAAGACAATGACCCTAAGCATACAGCTAAAATAACAAAGGAGTGGCTTTGGAACAACTCTGTGACCATTCTTGATTGGCTCAGCCAGAGTCCCGACCTAAACCCAATTGAGCATCTCTGGAGAGACCTGAAAATGGCTGTCTACCAACGTTCACCATCCAACCTGATGGAACTGGAGAGGATCTGCAAGGAAAAATGGTAGAGGATACCCAAATCCAGGTGTGAAAAACTTGTTGCATCATTCCCAAGAAAACTCATGGCTGTACTAGCTCAAACGGGTCCTTCTACTCAATACTGAGCAAAGGGTCTGAATACTCATGACCATGTGATATTTCAGTTTTCATTTTTTAATAAATTTGCAAAAATTTCTACATTTCTGTTTTTTTTCTATCAAGATGGGGTGCAGAGTGTACATTAATGAGAAAAAAATGAACTTTTTTTTGAATTTACCAAAAGGCTACAATGAAACAAAGAGTGAAAAATAGTGGGGTCTGAATACTTACAGTACCCAATGTATATAAAAAGAGATACATTTAGAAAAATCATTTTGGGGGGATTCGCCATGTTCCGAGACTCATAATTATTTTTTATTTTTTCATAAACTGAGTTGTATGAGGACTTATTTTTTGTGAGACATACAGTTGTGGCCAAAAGTATTGACACCCCTACAATTTTGTCAGATAATACTCAGTTTCTTCCTGAAAATTATTGCAAACACAAATTCTTTGGTATTATTATCTTCATTTAATTTGTCTTAAATGAAAAAAACACAAAAAGAATTGTCCTAAAGCCAAATTGGATATAATTCCACACCAAACATAAAAAGAGGGTGGACAAAAGTATTGGCACTGTTCGAAAAATCATGTGATGCTTCTCTAATTTGTGTAATTAACAGCACCTGTAACTTACCTGTGGCACCTAACAGGTGTTGGCAATAACTAAATCACACTTGCAGCTAGTTGACATGGATTAAAGTTGACTCAACCTCTGTCCTGTGTCCTTGTGTGTACCACATTGAGCATGGAGAAAAGAAAGAAGACCAAAGAACTGTCTGAGGACTTGAGAAACCAAATTGTGAGGACGCATGAGCAATCTCAAGGCTACAAGTCCATCTCCAAAGACCTGAATGTTCCTGTGTCTACCGTGCGCAGTGTCATCAAGAAGTATAAAGCCCATGGCACTGTGGCTAACCTCCCTAGATGTGGACGGAAAAGAAAAATTGACAAGCGATTTCAATGCAAGATTGTGCGGATGCTGGATAAAGAACCTTGACTAACATCCAAACAAGTTCAAGCTGCCCTGCAGTGTGAGGGTACAACAGTGTCAACCCGTACTATCCGTCGGCGTCTGAATGAAAAGGGACTGTATGGTAGGAGACCCAGGAAGTCCCCACTTCTTACCCCGAGACATAAAAAAGCCAGGCTGGAGTATGCCAAAACTTACCTGAAAAAGCCTAAAACGATTTGGAAGAATGTTCTCTGGTCAGATGAGACAAAAGTAGAGCTTTTTGGGCAAAGGCATCAACATAGAGTTTACAGGAGAAAAAAAGAGGCATTCAAAGAAAAAAACACGGTCCCTACAGTCAAACATGGCAGAGGTTCCCTGATGTTTTGGGGTTGCTTTGCTGCCTCTGGCACTGGACTGCTTGACCGTGTGAATGGCATTATGAAGTCTGAAGACTACCAACAAATTTTGCAGCATAATGTAGGGCCCAGTGTGAGAAAGCTGGGTCTCCCTCAGAGGTCATGGGTCTTCCAGCAGGACAATGACCCAAAACACACTTCAAAAAGCACTAGAAAATAGTTTGAGAGAAAGCACTGGAGACTTCTAAGGTGGCCAGCAATGAGTCCAGACCTGAATCCCATAGAACACCTGTGGAGAGATCTAAAAATGGCAGTTTGGAGAAGGCACCCTTCAAATATCAGGGACCTGGAGCAGTTTGCCAAAAAAGAATGGTCTAAAATTCCAGCAGAACATTGTAAGAAACTCATTGATGGTTACCGGAAGCGGTTGGTCGCAGTTATTTTGGCTAATGGTTGTGCAACCAGGTATTAGGCTGAGGGTGCCAATACTTTTATCTGGCCCATTTTTGGAGTTTTGTGTGAAATAATCAATGTTTTGCTTTTTGCTTCATTCTCTTTTGTGTTTTTTCATTTAAGACAAATTAACTGAAGATAATAATACCAAAGCATTTGTGATTGCAATCATTTTGAGGAAGAAACTGAGTATTATCTGACAAAATTGCAGGGGTGTCAATACTTTTGGCCACAATTGTACAACTTTTGATCACTGTTTACCAAATTTTTTTTTAGTCTGGATGAGCGAAATCCAGCAATTTTGATATTGTTTGTTTTCAGATTTTTGTTCTTAGAATGTACAGTGGGGAAAAAAAGTATTTAGTCAGCCACCAATTGTGCAAGTTGTCCCACTTAAAAAGTTGAGAGAGGCCTGTAATTGACATCATAGGTAGACCACAACTATGACAGTCAAAATGAAAAAACAAATCCAGAGAATCATCTTGCTTGATTCGGCAAGATTTAGGACTATCCAGCGCTCCCGCTGCCTTCTTTCCGGAATAACCTCACGAATCAACTGGTCCTTCGTGGCCGCAGGTACATGGGATTCATGCTCACCCCTGCCATGGGTGCCAGTCAGAACGGGTGCGACCTGGGGAAGCGCAGGGGCCATCGCTGCTGAAGACGACAGAGGGGACCGACGGGACAGCTCCTGTGAAGATGGCAGGGCCATGGAAAGCAGGTGATCAGAGTGCGAGGTGGCAGGACGGCCAGGTGGGTTGGCCAGGATGCCTGGTGACAGTCCTCTAGCACGGCCACCAGGGTCAGCAATTGCGACAGCCATGATGCCTCACAGGACCGCCACAAGAGTCTTCCGTACGCCTGTGGGCTTCAGTGGGGGCATCGCCAGTCCTTCTTCCACATCGTAGTCCTCAGCCTCCACAGGTGGCTGATGCGGCCGCCGGAACAAGGGCCGCTCCTCCAGTTCTTCTGACCACCAGGCCTTGAAGCATAGGCCCACCTCCACCCGGGCCATGGATCGTCTCCAGCCCTGGCGGCAGCTGCCGTCGATGAACACTGCTGCCAAGGAATGACATGCTGTATCTCTCCATGTCAGCCGGCAATGGCGTCTCTCTCACAAGCACGCAGTCAGTCTCCTTCAGGTGCCACCCATTCATGGGTTATGTCACCTTCTGCTGCTACATCCATTTCTCCTGGTTTGGCTGGGATGGCGGCAGCTTCTTTCTTGCCCGCACCCATTTTGGGCGGGCTTTCTTTGCTACGGGACGTGGCTTCCTTCTTTTTGGCACCAAGATGCTTCCTTGACACCCACGAAAATCAGCTCCATCCCCAGTTTTCGTGCCAATGGCCGCCATCTTTTTGGTAGCAGTCAGCGCCATTTTTTAATCAACAACATCCGCCATCTTCACTACTTCTACAGGATTTCAAAGTCCTCGTTGGCCGCCTGCAAGGCCATCACTGCAGGCAACAAAATTCAAGTCACAAGAAGAGTTGAGCGAAACGGGTTGGTCATATTCAAAAGTCGGCGACTTTCGCTGAAGTCGGGTTTCATGAAACGAAACCCGACCATAGTGTGAGGTCGGCCACGAGGTCGGCGACCAGAGCACCAAAGTCGCGTTTCAAAAGATGCTTCCAGCGCCCTTTTTCAGCCAATGATACAGGACACACACTGTGGGCAATGCGATGACATATGCATCGGTCACCACCATCTTTGAGAAGGGCATGCAAGTGATTAGCTGGCTTTGTGTGGCGTCACAGGGGCTATAAAAGGGCGTGAACACCGACCGCCATCTTACTTCTGCTGATCTTAGCAGGGAGAGGTTGCTGCTGCTGATTCAGAAAAAGGGAGAGCGTTAGGCAGGGAAGAAGAACTTAAAAACTGCTTCTGCTGTTAGCGATTTCCACTTACAACACAACAATGTGTGCAGTGACAGGGGAGGCACTATTTTTGTGCATCAGCTCTGTTGGTTATTAGGATGCCTTATAAGGCTCCCTGATAGCTGCATTGCTGTTTACACACTGCTGTGCAAACTGCTTTTTTAAAAGCAAAAACACTTTTCTTCCTCTTTTCTGCACAGTTACCAAGCGTTCGCTTTTCCACCCTTTTGTGTGTGCACTGTGCAGCAGTCCTGCTTATTAGGCTGCCTGCATCCATACTTGGACTGAGAGCATCATTGTCAGCATCCTCAAATCTCTAGTGAGATCCAAATTCTCACCAACCCTTTAGACACCCTCCACCTTTTCATACACCATCCAATTTCAGCCTGTTACATTGAGGTGTAATCTCTCCTGGGCCTGAGACAATAGTTATGCGTCCTCAAATCTATAGTGAGATTCAAAATCTCACCAATCCTATAGACACCCTCTACCTTGTCATACACCATCCAATTTCAGCCTGTTACATTGAGGTATAATCTCTCCTGGGCCTGAGAAAATAGTTCAGCGTCCTCAAATCTATAGTGAGATTCAAAATCTCACTAATCCTATAGACACCCTCCACCTTGTCATACACCATCCAATTTCAGCCTGTTACATTGAGGTGTAATCTCTCCTGGGCCTGAGACAATAGATCAGTGTCCTCAAATCTATACAGGAAAGATGTATATCTTTGTACCGTGTTAGCCAGTAGATAGAAAAATATTCAGAATTGAGAGTCCTCAGTGGTTGATACCTTTTAATGGCTAACTGAAAAAATGGTAACACATTGCAAGCTTTCGAGACTACTCAGGTCTCTTCTTCAGGCTGGAATAATACAAAATCTGAAGAGTCACATATTTATGCACAATACAACACAGAAAAAATGCAATGGATAAGACAAGTGACGTGAAGCAGAACTATCAATATGGGAGAGGGAGAAACATAAATATTGGACCAGTGCATAGATAAGGAGTCCGGATGTTTTATAGTCCTCTGATTGGGGTCTCCTAATGTGTTGTGATGCCCCCACCAGGTCTTGAAAGCAAATTCCTTAATTGATGAAAAAAGACATAAATCCATGCAACACATTCATTCCAGCACTGAGAGTGTCAAAGGTCATCATAAATTTATACTCCCAAACACGTCTCTCTCTCTCTGAGATGTGAAGTTACCTTTCAATACCATACAGGAAAGAGGTATATCTTTGTACCGTGTTAGCCAGTAGATAGAAAAATATTCAGAATTGAGAGTCCTCAGTGGTTGATACCTTTTAATGGCTAACTGAAAAGGTGGTAACACATTGCAAGGTTTCGAGACTACTCAGGTCTCTTCATCAGGCTAGACTAATACAAAATCTGAAGTCACATATTTATGCACAATACAGCCGAGAAAAAATGCAATAGATAAGACAAGTGACGTGAAGCAGAACTATCAATATGGGAGAGGGAGAAACATAAATATAAACATTGGACCAGTTCATAGATAAGGAGTCTGGATGTTTTATGGTCCTCTGATTGGGGTCTAGTTCTGTGTTGTGATGCCCCCACAAGGTTTTAAAAGGAAATTGCATACAATCGTTTATGTTCCAACCCCATGGATAGAGACAAACACCTTGGTCGCGTCAAAAAGACCTTTTTGAATCAGGGTTACCATCCAAGAACAATTGAAAACCAAATTACAAGAGCCACCAGATTGTCAAGGAATCACCTGCTACATGACAAAGCTAAAGAAGAAAATAACCGAGTGCCTCTAGTAGTCACCTACCCAAATTTGGAGGTGCTAAGGGGAGCTGCACGGAAATTACAACCTTTACTACAAAAAGATAGCCGATTAAAATCCATTTTTCCAGACCCCCCACTGCTGTGTTTTAGGCAGCCCCCAAATTTAAGAAGCATCATTGTCAGAAGCTCCCTGTCCTCTCCAACAGCTGTAGGAACCTTTCCTTGCAACCAGAAAAAATGTAAAACCTGTCCATTTATAATGACCACGGACAAGATAAAGATCCCCAACTCACATCAGGACTACAAGATCCCAGGTACTTTCACCTGCATTACATCTCATGTGGTGTACTTAATTATTTGTACTAAATGTCCAACTGGGGGTCTGTATGTGGGGGAGACAGGGCAAAAGCTTAGAACAAGGATGAATGCTCATTGTCACACAATAAGAGAAAAAAGAATGGATCTACTTGTGGCAAAACATTTCTGTATCTCTGATCACAGCACCATGGATATGAAATTACTAGCATTGAAAGGTAACTTCAATTCTCAGAGAGAGAGACGAGTTTGGGAGTACAAATTTTTGACGAACTTTGACACTCTCAGTGCTGGAATGAATGTGTTGCATGGATTTATGTCTTTTTACATCAGTTAAGGAATTTGCTTTCAAGACCTGGTGGGGGCATCACAACACATTAGGAGTAGTGTTGAGCATTCCGATACCGCAAGTATCGGGTATCGGCCGATACTTGCTGTATCGGAATTCCGATACCGACTTCCGATATTTTTTCAATATCGGAATTCGGCATCGGAATCGGAAGTTCAGTTGATTGACAGCCTGACGTCATCATGATGCGCGGTGTGTGCGCATCATGATGCGCTGTCATTTCGGGCCTTCCGGGGGTCTCTGCCGGCCTGCCGGGGGGCTGTGTGGACTGCCCGGGGTCTGTACCGGCCTGCCGGGGGGCTGTGCCGGCCTGCCGGTGGTCTGTGCACCCTGTGGGGGTCTGTACCGGCCTGCCGGGGGGCTGTGCCGGCCTGCCGGTGGTCTGTGCACCCTGTGGGGGTCTGTACCGGCCTGCCGGGGGGCTGTGCCGGCCTGCCGGTGGTCTGTGCACCCTGTGGGGGTCTGTACCGGCCTGCCGGGGGGCTGTGCTGATGTCCGGGGGTCTGTGCAAGCATCGTCCGATGGGACTACAAGTCCCATCTGGCGATGCCTGCTACCATGACAGTGATTGACACATTAGCCAATGATGGGACAGTAGTAGTCCCATCATCCGGCTAATGTGTTAAATGTTAAAAAAAAAAAATACTACATACATACTACATGCTACATACATACTACATGCTACATACATACTACATATATACTACATACATACTACATACATGCTACATACATGCTACATACATGCTGCATGCTACATACATACTACATACATACTACATGCATGCTACATGCATGCTACATACATACATGCATGCTACATACATACTACATGCATGCTACATACATACTACATGCATGCTACATACATACTACATGCTACATACATACCACATACATACTACATACTACATACTACATATATACTACATGCATGCTACATACATACTACATGCTACATACATACCACATACATGCTACATACATACTACATATATACTACATACATACTACATGCATACTACATACATACTACATGCATGCTACATACATACTACATGCATGCTACATACATACTACATGCTACATACATACTACATGCTACATACATACCACATACATGCTACATACATACTACATATATACTACATACATACTACATACATACTACATGCATGCTACATACATACTACATGTTACATACATACCACATACATACTACATACATACTACATGCTACATACATACTACATATATACTACATGCATGCTACATACATACTACATGCTACATACATACCACATACATACCACATACATGCTACATACATGCTACATGCATACTACATGCATACTACATACATACTACATGCATGCTACATACATACTACATGCTACATACATACCACATACATACTACATACATACTACATACTACATATATACTACATGCATGCTACATACATACTACATGCTACATACATACCACATACATACTACATACATGCTACATACATACTACATATATACTACATGCATGCTACATACATACTACATATATACTACATGCATGCTACATACATACTGCATGCTACATGCATGCTACATACATACTACATACATACTACATGCTACATACATACCACATATATACTACATACATACAATACATTCATACAATACATACATAGACATATAGTACATATAACATAGAGTAACATACTTACCAATACTTGTCACATTGTTCCCCGAAGCCATTGTCTTTTCCGGAATAAATATTAACATAACAAACCACAAAAATACTCACCCACGATCCGAAGCAGTCCACGAGTGTGTCCCACGACGATCTTGGGTAGAGAACTGCAGCATCAGATGATGCTGCCGTTCTCTACGGGCTGCAGGAATCCAATGACGGAAGGTAGGTATCCTTCCGCACTGTATTCCTCCGCCACTTAAAAAAAAAAAAAGTCCCTAGTCTCACTTTATGCCATTGCTGTGTGGGAATTTCCCACACAGCAATGGCATAAAGTGAGACTAGGGACTTTTTTTTTTTTAAGTGGCGGAGGAATACAGTGCGGAAGGATACCTACCTTCCGTCATTGGATTCCTGCAGCCCGTAGAGAACGGCAGCATCATCTGATGCTGCAGTTCTCTACCCAAGATCGTCGTGGGACACACTCGTGGACTGCTTCGGATCGTGGGTGAGTATTTTTGTGGTTTGTTATGTTAATATTTATTCCGGAAAAGACAATGGCTTCGGGGAACAATGTGACAAGTATTGGTAAGTATGTTACTCTATGTTATATGTACTGTATGTCTATGTATGTATTGTATGAATGTATTGTATGTATGTAGTATATATGTGGTATGTATGTAGCATGTAGTATGTATGTAGTATGTATGTAGCATGCATGTAGCATGCAGTATGTATGTAGCATGCATGTAGTATATATGTAGTATGTATGTAGCATGCATGTAGTATATATGTATGAATGTATGTAGCATGTAGTATGTATGTAGTATGTATGTGGTATGTATGTAGCATGTAGTATGTATGTAGTATGTATGTAGTATATATGTAGTATGTATGTAGCATGTAGTATGTATGTAGCATGTAGTATGTATGTAGTATGTATGTAGTATATATGTAGTATGTATGTAGCATGTAGTATGTATGTAGTATGTATGTAGTATATATGTAGTATGTATGTAGCATGCATGTAGTATATATGTAGTATATATGTAGCATGTAGCATGTATGTAGTATGTATGTGGTATGTATGTAGCATGTAGTATGTATGTAGCATGCATGTAGTATATATGTAGTATGTATGTAGCATGTAGTATGTATGTAGTATGTATGTAGTATATATGTAGTATGTATGTAGCATGTAGTATGTATGTAGCATGCATGTAGTATATATGTAGTATATATGTAGCATGTATGTAGTATGTATGTGGTATGTATGTAGCATGTAGTATGTATGTAGCATGCATGTAGTATATACGTAGTATGTATGTAGCATGTAGTATGTATGTAGCATGCATGTAGTATATATGTAGTATGTATGTAGCATGTAGTATGTATGTAGCATGCATGTAGTATATATGTAGTATGTATGTAGCATGTAGTATGTATGTAGCATGCATGTAGTATATATGTAGTATGTAGCATGTAGTATGTATGTAGCATGCATGTAGTATATATGTAGTATGTAGCATGTAGTATGTATGTAGCATGCATGTAGCATGTACTATGTATGTAGCATGCATGTAGTATATATGTGTTATGTATGTAGCATGTAGCATGCATGTAGCATGCATGTAGTATGTATGTAGTATGTATGTAGTATATATGTGGTATGTATGTAGCATGTAGTATGTATGTAGCATGTAGTATGTATGTAGCATGCAGTATGTATGTAGCATGCATGTAGTATATATGTAGTATGTATGTAGTATATATGTAGTATGTATGTTGCATGTAGTATTTATGTAGTATGAATGTAGCATGTATGTAGCATGTATGTAGTATGTAGTATGAATGTAGCATGTATGTAGTATGCATGTTGTATGTATGTAGCATGTAATTTTTTTTTTTTTTTTTTACATTCAACACATTAGCCGGATGATAGGACTACTACTGTCCCATCATTGGCTAATGTGTCAATCACTGTCATGGTAGCAGGCATCGCCCGATGGGACTTGTAGTCCCATCGGACGATGCCTGCACAGACCCCCGAAGCCTGCACAGACCACCGGCAGGCCGGCACAGCCCCCCGGCAGGCCGGCACAGCCCCCCGGAGCCTGCACAGCCCCCCGGCAGGCCGGCACAGCCCCCCGGCAGGCCGGCACAGCCCACCGGAGCCTGCACAGACCACCGGCAGGCCGGCACAGCCCCCCGGCAGGCCGGCACAGACCACCGGAGCCTGCACAGACCCCCTGGCAGGCCGGCACAGCCCCCCGAAAGGCCCGTACAGACCCCAGAGAGGCTGTACAAGGGCAGGAAAGGGTTTTTCTTATTCCGATACCGGAAGTCCCATAGACTTGAATGGGACTTCCTGTATCGGAATCGGCGATACCGATACTTTTTTTAAAGATCGGCCGATACCATCCGATACGATACTTTGAAGTATCGGACGGTATCGCTCAACTCTAATTAGGAGACCCCAATCAGAGGACTATAAAACATCCGGACTCCTTATCTATGCACTGGTCCAATATTTATATTTCTCCCTCTCCCATATTGATAGTTCTGCTTCACGTCATTTGTCTTATCCATTGCATTTTTTCTGTGTTGTATTGTGCATAAATATGTGACTCTTCAGATTTTGTATTATTCCAGCCTGAAGAAGAGACCTGAGTAGTCTCGAAAGCTTGCAATGTGTTACCATCTTTCCAGTTAGCATTAAAAGGTATCAACCACTGAGGACTCTCAATTCTGAATATTTTTCTCAAATCTATAGTGAGATTCAAATTCTCTCCAATCCTATAGACATCCTCCACCTTGTCTTACACCATCCAATTTCAGCCTGTTACATTGAGGTGTAATCTCTCCTGGACCTGAGACAATAGTTCTGCGTCCTCAAATCTATAGTGAGATCCAAATTCTCACCAATCCTATAGACACCCTCCACCTTGTCATACACCATCCAATTTCAGCCTGTTACATTGAGGTGTAATCTCGCCTGGGCCTGAGACAATAGATCTGTGTTGTGAGTTCATTTTCCCCTTCACCATTGAGGTCTGATTAACTCCCTCTTCTGGTGAAGGAAGGTAGTGAGGCTGATTACCAAGCACCTGGATATGATGATGATGACTGGGTGACGGGAATTGCTGACTGGATATAAGGCAGCCGACGCCCTTCTGCCTTGCTGGTGATCTCTTTGAGGGATTCTAGGAGACCAGTCTGATTCCTGCTCCTCAAAAGCTAAGTTTTCTGCATTGCTTTTTGCATTTGTGTTTTGTTTTGTTTTGTCTTGTTTTTCTGAATTTCTGCCATTCCCTGCTGGGGTGAGTTGAATTCCTTTTTGCTCTGTCTTTAGAAAATACCTGAGTGCTGATATAGTCTTTTTGAAGCCTAGCGTCTTCAGGGCCTTTTTCCCTATCAGCCTGTTGGCCCTTGTTTTGATAGGGTTTTTGGTGGATTGCAGACAGCAGCTTTCCTATCCTGTCCTATTTAGTTAGCTTGGGCCCCATCATTTGCTCAGCCTATCTTTCTATCTGTGTGAGTGTTTTTTCATCTTGCTTCACCGTCATTATATGTTGGGGGCTGCCTATTGCTTTGGGGTCTGCTCTGGGGCAGTTTAGATTTCCCTTTCTGTCTTTAGGCTATGTAGTTCTCCGGCTGTGATCGAGGGGTCTAGGGCACCGTAGGGACCCCCCATGGCTACTGCTAGTTGTTGTTGATAGGTTCAGGGGTCTGCAATCCGATAGCTGCCAACTTCTCTGGTTTTCTGGACTTAGCTAGCATTTCTGTTTTTACCTCCTACGGTGACGCATTCATAACAGAATCACCAGCCATAACGCAGATCCTAGGGTACTCAATAGCAGGAAAGAATTGTAAAAAAAAAAAAAAAAAAGAAAAAGTGTGTATATTCTTTCCTCTATATCTCTGAGGCCGTAGGGGGAATTTTTTATCTCTCAATGGAGATAAAGCAATTGTCTGATCGTGTGGAGCAGCTCGCTGCGGAAGTGCGGGGAATTTCCGCCTACCTTGCTCATTCACATGCTGCTGAACCAAAGATCCCTACTCCTGATGTGTTTTTTGGGGATCGGTCTAAATTTTTGAATTTCAAAAATAATTGTAAATTATTTTTTGCATTGAAGCCTAACTCGTCAGGGAGCTCAGCGCAGCAGGTTAAAATTGTCATCTCTTTGCTGCGTGGCGATCCCCAGGATTGGGCGTTTTCTTTGAAACCAGATGATCATATTCTGGCTAATGTGAACGCATTTTTTCAAGCCTTGGGGTTGTTGTATGATGAACCTAATTCTATTGATCAGGCTGAAAAGACCCTGTTGGCATTGAGCCAGGGTCGAGATTCTGCAGAATTGTACTGTCAAAAATTCCGAAAGTGGGCGGTCCTTACTACCTGGAATGATAATGCCTTGGCAGCTCTCTTTTGGAAGGGTTTGTCAGAAGCCGTAAAAGATACTATGGTGGGATTTCCTGATCCCTCTGGTCTTGACGATTCTATGTCATTAGCCATTCAGGTTGATCGGCGTTTACGTGAACGCAGGACTGCACGAGAGGTGTTGCCACCTGTTGAACAAGTGTCTGAACCTATGCAATGTGATAGAGTTTTGTCCAGGGAGCAACGTCAGGAGTTCAGAAGGCGTAATAAGCTGTATTTTTTTGTGGCGATGCCTCGCATATTATTTCTGTCTGTCCTAAACGAGAGAAACGTTTTGCACACATGTTTTCTGTGGGTGGTGTTCAACCTAAGTTTCTTCTGGCAATTACTCTGATCTGCTCCCTGTCCACATTTTCTGCCAAGGCTTTTGTGGATTCGGGAGCAGCCCTGAACCTAATGGACTTGGATTTTGCTAAACGTTGTGGATTTCCGATGACACCTCTGCGGATGCCTATCCCTTTGAGAGGGATTGATGCCACTCCTTTGGCGAAAAATAAACCTCAGTTTTGGACCCAGGTGGTAATGCGGGTCGCCCCAGACCATCAAGAAAATTGCAGATTTTTGGTGTTGCATAATTTGCATGATACCATTGTTCTGTGGTTTCCCTGGTTGCAAATTCATAATCCAGTTTTGGATTGGAAATCTGTGTCTGTGGTGAGTTGGGGTTGTCGGTGTGCCCTTAGTGAGGCTCCGGTTTTTTCCACCTCTCCTCAGTCGCATGATGTTCCTGACTATTTGGCGGACTTTTATGATGTATTTAGTGAGAATAAGTCTGCGTCTTTGCCTCCTCATAGGAGTTATGATTGTGCAATTGAACTGAGCCCGGGGTGTAAATTTCCCAAGGGTCGGCTCTTCAATTTATCTGTACCCGAGCACGAGGCTATGCGATCCTATATTAAGGAGGTGTTGGAAAAGGGTCATATTAGACCATCCTCTTCACCCTTAGGTGCTGTTTTTTTTTCGTGGCCAAAAAGGATGGTTCATTAAGGCCTTGTATTGATTATCGTGCCCTCAACAAAATTACTATTAAATATCAGTATCCGTTACCCCTGATTTCGGATCTATTCTCCAGAGTTAAAGGTGCTTGCTGGTTTACCAAGCTTGACCTCAGAGAGCGTATAATCTTATCCGCATTAAGCATGGGGATGAAGGGAAGACGGCGTTTAATACTCCGGATGGACATTTTGAGTACCTGGTGATGCCTTTTGGGCTCACTAATGCCCCTTCTGTCTTCCAGTGCTTCATGAACGACATTTTCCGAGACTTTGTGGATAAATTTTTGATTATATATCTGGATGATATATTGATCTTCTCCAAGGATTGGGATTCTCATGTGGAACATGTTCGGACTGTGTCCCGGATTTTGAGGGAGAATTCCCTGTATGTCAAGGGATCGAAATGCCTTTTTGGGGTACAGAGGGTTTCATTTTTGGGATTTATTTTGTCTCCGTCAACTATTGAAATGGACCCGGCCAAGGTACAGGCCATTTATGATTGGGTTCAGCCCACTTCTTTGAAGGCCCTCCAGAAGTTTTTGGGTTTTGCTAATTTTTATCGGAAATTTATAGCTAATTTTTCTGGTATTGCCAAGCCATTGACGGATTTGACTAGGAAGGGTGCTGATGTGCTGAATTGGTCTCCGGAGGCTGTTTCTTCCTTTCAGGAGCTGAAGCGAAGATTCACTTCTGCTCCGGTTTTGCGGCAACCTGATGTCTCACTCCCGTTTCAGGTGGAGGTGGACGCTTCTGAGATTGGTGAAGGAGCGGTGTTGTCCCAAAAAGATCCTGTGACATCTAAAATGAATCCTTGTGCTTTCTTTTCCCGAAAGTTCTTCCCATCCGAACGTAACTATGATGTTGGTAATCGGGAACTGTTGGCCATGAAATGGGCATTTGAGGAGTGGAGACATTGGTTGGAGGGAGCTAAACATCAAGTCGTGGTCCTCACTGACCACAAGAATTTGATTTACCTGGAGTTGGCCAAACGCTTGAACCCTAGACAGGCTAGGTGGGCCTTGTTTTTTACACGTTTTGACTTTGTGGTCTCTTTTCTTCCTGGCACTAAGAATGTAAAGGCTGACGCTCTTTCTAGGAGCTTCTTTGCTGATTCTCCTGTGGTGGCCAAGCCTGCTACCATCTTAGGCGAAGGGGTAGTTCTTTCTGCCATCTCGCCCGATTTGAGACGTGCTCTGGAAGAGTTCCAGGAGGACAAACTTGAGCGTTGTCCCAGGGGAAAGTTGTATGTTCCTGACCAGTGGAAGAAGAGGGTGATGTCTGAAGTTCATTGCTCTGCATTGGCTGGTCATCCAGGTATTTTTGGTACTAGAGATATGGTGAGTCGGTCTTTTTGGTGGCCCGCCTTGTCTCGTGATGTCAGGAATTTTGTGCAGTCCTGTGGGACTTGCTCCCGGTCTAAACCTTGTTCTCGCTCTAGTGGGTTGTTGATGCTTTTGCCAGTCCCCAGGAGGCCATGGGCCCTATTTTTCAATGGATTTCATCTCTGATATGCCTGTCTCTCAGAGAATGACTGTTATTTGGGTGATTTGTGATAGGTTCTCTAAGATGGTTCATCTTGTACCACTCCCTAAGTTGCCATCTTCCTCTGAGTTGGTGCCCCTGTTTTTGCAACAGGTGGTTCGCTTGCACCGGATTCCTGAGAACATTGTATCTGACAGAGGAGTTCAGTTTGTGTCTAGATTTTGGAGGACTTTCTGTTCCAAGCTGGGAATTCAGTTGTCCTTCTCCTCTGCTTTTCACTCTCAGACCAATGTGCAGATGGAGAGAACAAACCAGACCTTGGAGTCGTATTTGAGATGTTTTATTTCTGCTGATCAGGATGATTGGGTTTCATTTTTGCCCTTGGCCGAATTTGCTTTAAATAATAGAGCTAGTTCTGCCACTTTGATGTCACCTTTTTTTGTAACTTTGGGTTTCATCCTCGATTTTCTTCAGGGCAGGTGGAGCCTTCTGCCTGCCCAGGTGTTGACACTGTGGTGGAGAGAATGCACCAGATCTGGGACCAAGTGGTGGATAAGTTATCTCTCTCCCATGAAAAGGCCCAGCGGTTTTCCAACCGACATAGGACCATTGGTCTCCAGTTTAAGGTTGGTGATATGGTTTGGTTATCATCAAAAGATATCGCTATGAAGGTGTAACGCTAGGGGTACCTAAGATAGAGAGTGGACCCTCTGGATCGCGGATCCGGAGCCCCAGGGTCGAGCACACCAGGTGAAGACCGACCCCTATACAGGGATCGTTTGGGGCAGGACCACAGAGGACGGAGGCGCGACAGCCGGAACCAAGAGGGACGGCTCCACGGACAGAAGGAGAGGGAAGGCAAAGGTACGTGGGAGGACCTAGACGGGCAGAAGGAGGAGGACGGCACCGGAGATGGGAGACAGTGCACAGGCAGGCTGGGAGGGAAGGACGCAGGAGAAAGGGAGCGACAGGGAGTGTCAGGCGGAACGCGGAAAGCTACAGTAGAACTGTAGAGGCCAGAGAGTGCAGGAAAACTACACGATCGTCAGGCGTCCTCCTAACTGCGAGGACGCCTGAAGTACAGCAGCCCCCGGATGCTCGTCACCAAAACCCGCCCTTCGGCGCCGCCCATCGCAGGGGAGACCAGGCCCGCCCCTCAGCGCCGCCCATCATGGGAGAGAGAGGAAAGACGGAGGCGAGCGCGAACCAGGGGGCGGGAAGGAGGAGCCGAGGAGAAGAGGAACTGACGGCGGGCACGTGACCGAGCGGGAGCGCGCAGGTGAGGGGATGCCGCAGCGGCCGCCGCAGCGAAAGGGGCATCGGCGGGCATAACCGCCGATGTCACAGTACCTCCCCCCTTACGGCGTCCCTTAGCGAGATTGGCCAAAAACTTCTTTAGAATGCGAGGGGCGTTGATATTCTCCCGGGGCTCCCAGGACCTCTCCTCGGGACCAAAACCCACCCAATCGATAAGAAAAAGGGTCTTACCCCGGGCTTTTTTCATAGCCAAGATGTCCTTGACCTCGAAGACGTTATCAGAGATGGCAGGAGGAGGAACGATGGAAACCGGTTGGAACCGGTTCAGGACTACGGGTTTCAGGAGCGAGACATGGAAGGCGTTGGGCACCCGGAGCGAAGCAGGCAACTTTAGTTTGTAAGCCACGGCATTAATACGTCCAATCACCTCAAACGGTCCAATGTACCGAGGACTCAGCTTGTAAGAGGGAACTCTCAGACGGATATGTCGAGTTGAAAGCCAGACCTTGTCACCAGGATGGTACGGGGGTACGTCCTTCCGTCTCTTGTCGGCATGCTTCTTGATTCGGTCGTTGGCACTTTTGAGCGCATCCCGGGTCTCTCTCCAAATCTGCGAGAATTTTTTAGCAAGAGAATCAGCTGCGGGTACCTCGGTAGAGGTAGAAAAAGGCAATGGAATATTTGGGTTCTGACCGGTTACCACAAAAAAAGGTGACCTGGTGGTAGATTCACTGGGATGATTATTGTGTGAGAATTCAGCCCAAGGTAAGAGCGCAACCCAGTCGTCTTGATGAGCGTTGGTAAAGTGACATAGGAAGGTGGTTAACCCCTGATTAATTCGTTCCACTTGCCCGTTGGTCTGAGGATGATATGCGGAGGAAAAGTCGAGAGATGTACCCATAAGCCGGCAAAGTGCCCTCCAGAAGCGGGAGGTGAACTGGACCCCCCGATCCGACAGAATCCGCTGAGGAAGACCATGCAGCCTGAAGACCTGGTGGATGAAGATCTCAGCCAACTTTGGGGCGGACGGTAGTCCCGATAAGGGAATAAAATGGGCCATCTTAGAAAAGCGATCTGCCACGACTAAGATGGTGGTACATCCGGCCGAGCGGGGCAAATCGGTCACAAAGTCCATGGCGATCTGTTGCCAGGGGGCTTCAGGAACTGGCAACGGATGAAGAAGACCGGCGGGCAAGGTCCTAGCCACCTTGTTCTGGGCACAGATTGTGCAAGAGGCCACGTAGTCCATCACATCCTGGCGAAGCGTAGGCCACCAATAATACCGGGAAAGCAGGAAGAGAGTCTTCTTGGTCCCCACGTGTCCAGCAATTTTGGAGGAATGTCCCCAGCACAACACCTCTATACGTTTGCCTGGAGGGACGAAGGTCTTACCGGGCGGAGGGGTAGCAAAATTCACAGGAGCCACGGTGATCATCCTGGAAGGCTCGATGATACAGGATGGGATTTCGTCCCTCTCTGAAGACTGCAACGACCTGGAAAGGGCATCGGCCTTGATGTTCCTATTACCCGGTCGGAAGTGAAGTTGGAAGTCAAAGCGGGAAAAAAACAAGGCCCACCTGGCTTGTCGGGCATTGAGCCTTTGGGCGGATTGCAGATAGGCCAGGTTTTTGTGGTCTGTGAGGATGGTAAAGGGATGTACAGCTCCCTCGAGTAAATACCGCCATTCAGTTAAGGCCATCTTAATGGCCAGTAATTCACGGTCTCCAATGGAGTAGTTGCACTCCGCCGGTGAAAAGATTTTAGAGAAAAAACCGCATGGAACCAGCCGTCCGGACGAAGCCTGCTGGGACAAGACCGCCCCAGCTCCAGTGGAGGAGGCATCCACTTCCAGGACAAAGGGTCTGCTGGCCACAGGCCGATGCAAAATGGGTGCTGAGGCAAAAGAACGTTTCAGAGTTTGGAAAGCTTCCTCCGCTTCAGGGGACCAGCTGTTGGTCTTCGTTCCTTTACGGGTCAGGTTCGTGATGGGTTTGGTAACCGTGGAAAAGTGAGGCACAAACTGGCGGTAATAGTTTGCGAACCCAAGAAACCGCTGGATGGCCTTAATCCCCACAGGACGAGGCCACTTGAGAACCGCATCGAGTTTTTCGGGATCCATGCTTAGACCGGAGTCGGAAACGACATATCCCAAGAAGGGTAGTGACGACTGCTCAAAAAGGCATTTCTCGATCTTGGCGTAGAGTTGGTTCTCTCGGAGACGATGCAAGACCAAGCGTACACTCCTGCGATGAGAAGGCAGATCGGGGGAGAAAACGAGGATGTCGTCCAGGTAGATGACAACACAAGAATAGAGTAGATCCCGGAATACCTCATTGATAAATTCTTGGAACACAGCGGGGGCATTGCAAAGGCCAAATGGCATGACTAGATATTCATAATGCCCGTCACGAGTATTGAAGGCCGTTTTCCACTCGTCCCCAGCACGGATTCGGACCAAATTGTAGGCTCCCCGCAGGTCTAACTTCGTGAAGATCCGGGCTCCTCTCAACCGGTCAAAAAGCTCCGGAATCAACGGAAGAGGGTAACGATTCTTGATGGTGATTTTGTTCAGGCCCCGGTAATCAATGCAAGGCCGCAGTGATCCATCTTTCTTCCGGACGAAGAAAAAACCTGCGCCTGCAGGAGAGGAAGACTTTCGGATAAACCCCTTGGAGAGGTTTTCGTGGATATATTCCATCATGGCAGTGGTCTCGGCTGGAGAGAGAGGGTATGTTCTACCTCTGGGAGGAATCGCTCCAGGCATCAGGTCGATGGGGCAGTCATATGACCGGTGCGGTGGCAGGGAATCCGCCTCTCTTTTGCAGAAAACATCAGCATAAGCGTGATATGGCACAGGAAGACCAGGGAGGTCTGTAGGCTTGCGCTGAGGCTGGGGACGAACCAGGTTACGTAAACAGCTTGCATGGCAGGCGTGCCCCCAGCGCAGGATCTCTCCGGAGCGCCAATCGATAACAGGCTCATGCCGCCTGAGCCAAGGTAGCCCCAAAAGAATGGCGTGGGACAACTGAGGCAAGACATAAAAGGCAATCCTTTCAGAGTGGAGGGCGCCAACTTGCAGGTTTACTTCAGTGGTTACCGAGGTGACGAGGCCAGGAAGAGGTTTGCCGTCAACGGAGGTGATTGCTCGAGGATTACTTAGGACGACCACGGGAATCTGGAGCCTGTCCACCTCCTCCTGGTGGATGAAGTTGCCTGCCGCGCCCGAGTCCACATACGCCTCCACAGAGCTACGCCCCCGTCCTGAAATAAGCAGAGCTGAAACAGTAAGTGGAAGAGAGGGGGTAGAATCACCTAGGGGGCCCTCTCCTACCTGGCCTAGGCGGATGCGTTTCCCGGTCTCTCAGGACAAGTGCGTATGAAGTGGTTGGCCCCTCCACAATAGAGACAGAGTCCCTTGGACATTCTCTCCCTACGCCGTTGTTCAGACAACTTGATGCGATCAACTTGCATGGGTTCAGGAGCGGTGTTACTAGGAGGGGCAACGGTGCGCGGAATAGGAGCTTGGTATAACCTAAAGGACCTCTTCTCCCTAGCCGACTCTCGGGCGCGCTCCTGAAAACGCAGATCAATACGAGTAGCCAAGGAGATGAGATCCTCCAGGGTGGTAGGGAGGTCACGCCCGGCCAACTCGTCTTTGATTTTACCAGAAAGTCCTCTCCAAAACGCACCAACCAGGGCTTCATTATTCCACCCCAGCTCCGAGGACAAGGTCCGAAAACGGATGGCGTATTGCCCTACCGTAAGGGACCCCTGGCAGAGGTTAAAAAGGGCCTCAGTGGAGGAAGCAAGGCGTCCAGGTTCATCGAAAACCTTGCGAAATGTCTCCAAAAAACACTGGATGTTGGTCACCACCGGGTCATCCCTCTCCCATAATGGATTCACCCAAGCCAACGCCTCCCCCTCAAGGTGGGAGATTATAAAGGCCACTTTAGCACGGTCCGTAGGATACTGTTGGGGCGAAAGATCAAAGTGCAACCTGCACTGATTTAAAAATCCCCTACACAATTTTGGGTCCCCACAGTACCTGGGTGGTTTACCGAGACGGGGAGGGGGAGTAGAGACGGTGTCCCGGGCTAGGGTAGAAGCGGCCGTGGAGGACTGCAAAGAAAGCAGCCTATCATCCACGGAGGCCATATACCCCAAAATGTGAGACTGAGCATCGCGCTGTTGTGCGAGCTCCTGCTGGAGACTGACTAATAGGGGTGCGTGTGCTGGGTCTGCGGTCTGAAGAGCGGAGAGCCGGGTGTCCATGGACTTCATGAATGACATGATACGGTTCTGATTTTCTCTAAGGAAGAGCAGTTCCTTTTGAGTGGCAGCCGCGGCACCGGCGGGGTCCATGGCCTGACGATACTGTAACGCTAGGGGTACCTAAGATAGAGAGTGGACCCTCTGGATCGCGGATCCGGAGCCCCAGGGTCGAGCACACCAGGTGAAGACCGACCCCTATACAGGGATCGTTTGGGGCAGGACCACAGAGGACGGAGGCGCGACAGCCGGAACCAAGAGGGACGGCTCCACGGACAGAAGGAGAGGGAAGGCAAAGGTACGTGGGAGGACCTAGACGGGCAGAAGGAGGAGGACGGCACCGGAGATGGGAGACAGTGCACAGGCAGGCTGGGAGGGAAGGACGCAGGAGAAAGGGAGCGACAGGGAGTGTCAGGCGGAACGCGGAAAGCTACAGTAGAACTGTAGAGGCCAGAGAGTGCAGGAAAACTACACGATCGTCAGGCGTCCTCCTAACTGCGAGGACGCCTGAAGTACAGCAGCCCCCGGATGCTCGTCACCAAAACCCGCCCTTCGGCGCCGCCCATCGCAGGGGAGACCAGGCCCGCCCCTCAGCGCCGCCCATCATGGGAGAGAGAGGAAAGACGGAGGCGAGCGCGAACCAGGGGGCGGGAAGGAGGAGCCGAGGAGAAGAGGAACTGACGGCGGGCACGTGACCGAGCGGGAGCGCGCAGGTGAGGGGATGCCGCAGCGGCCGCCGCAGCGAAAGGGGCATCGGCGGGCATAACCGCCGATGTCACAGAAGGTGGCTTCTCCTAAGTTTAAGCTTAGATTTATTGGACCTTACAAGATTTTGGAGATTATTAATCCGGTCTCTTTTCGTTTGGCTCTTCCTGTCACATTTAAAATCCATAATGTGTTTCATAAGTCCTTGTTGAAGAGGTTTGTTGAACCAGTAGTTCATGGTGTGGCACCTCCGGACCCTGTATTGGTTGAAGGTAACATGGAATATGAGGTAGAGAAAATACTGGATTCCCGTCTGGCTAGACGGAGACTCCAGTATTTGGTTAAGTGGAAGGGTTATGGTCAGGAAGATAATTCCTGGGTCTCTGCTTCTGATATTCATGCCAAAAGATTGGTGCGTGCCTTTTATCGGGCTCACCCTGATCGCCCTGGTGGCGTGGATGAGGGTTTGGTGACCCCTCCTCAAGGGGGAGGTACTGTTGTGAGTTCATTTTCCCCTTCACCATTGAGGTCTGATGAACTCCCTCTTCTGGTGAAGGAAGGTAGTGAAACTTGTTTTTCTGAATTTCTGCCATTCCCTGCTGGGGTGAGTTGAATTCCTTTTTGCTCTGTCTTTAGAAAATACCTGAGTGCTGATATAGTCTTTTTGAAGCCTAGCGTCTTCAGGGCCTTTTTCCCTATCAGCCTGTTGGCCCTTGTTTTGATAGGGTTTTTGGCGGATTGCAGACAGCAGCTTTCCTATCCTGTCCTATTTAGTTAGCTTGGGCCCCATCATTTGCTCAGCCTATCTTTCTATCTGTGTGAGTGTTTTTTCATCTTGCTTCACCGTCATTATATGTTGGGGGCTGCCTATTGCCTTGGGGTCTGCTCTGGGGCAGTTTAGATTTCCCTTTCTGTCTTTAGGCTATGTAGTTCTCCGGCTGTGATCGAGGGGTCTAGGGCACCGTAGGAGCCCCCCACGGCTACTGCTAGTTGTTGTTGATAGGTTCAGGGGTCTGCAATCCGATAGCTGCCAACTTCTCTGGTTTTCTGGACTTAGCTAGTATTTCTGTTTTTGCCTCCTACGGTGACTCATTCATAACAGATCTGTGTCCTCAAATCTATAGTGAGATTCAAATTCTCACCAATCCTATAGACACCCTCCACCTTGTCATACACCATCCAATTTCAGCCTTTTACATTGAGGTGTAATCTCTCCTGGGCCTGAGACAATAGTTTTGTGTCCTTAAATCTATAGTGAGATTCAAATTCTCACCAATCCTATAGACACCCTCCACCTTGTCATACACCATCCAATTTCAGCCTGTTACATTGAGGTGTAATCTCTTCTTGGCCTGAGACAATAGTTCTGCGTCCTCAAATCTATAGTGAGATTCAAAATCTCACCAATCCTAGAGACACCCTTCACCTTGTCATACACCATCCAATTTCAGCCTTTTACATTGAGGTGTAATCTCTCCTGGGCCTGAGACAATAGTTCTGTGTCCTTAAATCTATAGTGAGATTCAAATTCTCACCAATCATATAGACACCCTCCACCTTGTCATTCACCATCCAATTTCAGCCTGTTACATTGAGGTGTAATGTCTCCTGGGCCTGAGACAATAGTTCTGCGTCCTCAAATCTATAGTGAGATTCAAAATCTCACCAATCCTATAGACACCCTCCACCTTGTCATACACCATCCAATTTCAGCCTGTTACATTGAGGTGTAATCTCTACTGGGCCTGAGACAATAGTTCTGCGTCCTCAAATCTATAGTGAGATTCAAATTCTCACCAATAGTAGATACACCTTCTACCTTATTTTACAGTACCATATAGCTGGTGGTATTTTGGGTACATTTTCACAAAAATGAGGAAGTATGGTGGAAGATGCCATGGAAGTGGGCCGGGGTTGCCAGCTGGTCCCGATGGTGGTGGTGGTGTTGCATCTGTTGGTAGTGGCAAAAGCACAATAGCACCTAAGGCAGGAGTTGTTGAGCCTGTGTCATCGTCTGGCTCCACAAGGCCTCGAAGGCTCTCTTTTCAGGGAGTAGGTAAACCACTTTTAAAGCAGGAGCTTCAGGAACAAGTTTCTCGTTAGAGATGATGCCCTACCGGTTGCTGACACAGTCTCCAACTCTCTCGCCTCCTCTTCTGAAGTTTCAAAATTTTAAGCACTGAGTCGTCAGTGGAGACTCCTGGTCAGGAACAACACTTTTCCTTGTGTCCTTCACCCCTACCAAAAGTGAAGGATGTGGTAGGCCACACTACCGATTACTCCATGGAGCACTTTTCACATACTATTCCTGGGTTAGCAAGTCAAATCGTGAATTCCCCAGTCTAAAATGAATCTGACATGGAGTGCACTGATGCACACCCACTGCTAGATTTTTCTGCTGGTACATTCACTCAGAGCACTACATTGTCCTCGCAGTGTACTGAGGCAGAATCAGACCCTGATGAAACTCAGGTGCCCCTTCCCACATACTATACCACCTTACACGGTGACACAGAGGAAGGTGCACGTAAAATTGAAGAGGAGGTGATGGATGACCCAGTTGTTGACCCAGATTGGCATCCATTGGGGGAAGAGGGTGCCACTGCCAATAGCTCCGAAGAGCAGGAGGAGGATCCACAGCAGGCAACGACATCGCAACAGCTGTTATCTGGCATGACCGTAGCAGTCCAGGAACGTGTTACAAAAACCAAAAGAGTTGCAGGACAGCTTGGCCAGATGGTCAAATTAGCACAGCGTGCAAGGTCTCAAAATGTCTTCCATAGTAGGAAGAGTGCAGTGTGGCACTTTTTTGAACAAAATCCTGATGATCAGGCAAAAGTTATCTGTAAGAAGTGCTCAAAGACGTTTAGCCGAGGGAAAAATCTGAGAAATTTGAATACCAGTTGCATGCTTAGACATTTAACCACCATGCACTTGCAAGCGTGGACGGACTACCAAACCTCACGTACCACATGTGCACATGCTCCGAATGAAGGTAGTCAGCAATGCTACATCGCTTCCCCCACTGTAAACCCACCGGTTAGCACACCACCAGCAGCAAATGTCGAGGTGTCGTTGCAAGGGCAAAGCAGTCATGGAATCACAATGTTATTGCTACGAAAGACTGAATCTAGGCCATCAGCAACACCACCAACACCATCACCAACCCTATCTCAGTCCACCATGTCCACCGCTAGTTCCACCATATGCAGCTCTCAAATCCAGCTCACCCTACCAGTGACTCTGAGTAGGTACTCATCCTCTCATCTGTGTACACTGGCTTTGAACACGCACATTGCCAAACTAATCTCGTTAGAGGTGATGCACTACCGTTTGGTTGAAAGCAAAGCTTTCCCCGAGCTCATGGCCTATGCTGTACCACGCTATGACCTACCCAGTCGCCACTTCTTCTCTCGCAAAGCCATCCCAGCCCTCCACCATCATGTGAAAGACCGCATTGTCCATGCACTCAAGCAGTCAGTGAGCGGAAAGGTGCACCTCACAACTGATGCATGGTCCAGTCGGCATGGCCAGGGCCGTTACGTGTCCATCACTGCACACTGGGTTAATGTGGTGGATGCAGGGTCCACAGGGGACAGCGGTGGTGGGACAGTGCTGCCTAGCCCATGGTATAGGAAACAGTTGGCTGTAGGCGTTCGACCCTCCTCCTCTCCTCCTCCAGAAGCGAAAGCTCGTCCACAGAGCGCAGTCGTATGAGCACTCCATCTGCAGCTGCCACTGTTGCACACGATATGTCCCCCTATCGAGCAGCTAGTGGAAAGCGTCAGCAGGTTGTGTTGCAGATGATGTGTTTGGGCGACAGACACACCGCCGAGGTGCTGGCCGAGTACTTTCAGCGACAAACTAAGTCATGGCTGGGCAGTGTACATTTTGAGGCAGGCAAGGTAGTAAGTGATAACGGCCGTAATTTTGTGGCAGCCATAGCCCTTTCAAAACTCAGCCACATACCTTGCTTGGCTCACACCTTGAACCTGGTGGTGCAGTGCTTCCTCAAAAATTATCCGGAGTTAACAGCCCTGCTCCAGAAGGTGCGAAGACTGTGCGCGCACATCCGCCGGTCGCCTGTACACTCCGTTCGTTTGCAGAAGCTGCAGTGATTGCTCCACCTTCCCAACCACTGCCTCATTATCGACATTGCAACAAGGTGGAACTCCACCCTGCACATGGTGGAGCGGCTGTGCGAGCAGAGGCAGGCCATAATGCATTTGTGGGAGGATACACGGCCAGGCACTTTGAGAGCAGACATGGAGTTGACAGGTGTGCAGTGGTCGAAGCTGAAAGACCTCTGTAAAGTCCTTCAGTGTTTTGAGGAATGCACACGGCTGGTAAGCGCAGACGACGCCATCCTAAGCATGAGCATCCCACTTATGCGTCTGCTCATGCAAACTTTGACGCACCTTAAGGAGCAGGCGTCTGCAGCCAATGTTGATGAGGAGGAAGAGGAGGAGGGAATCCTTGATGACATTCAGCCATTGTCTGCTCAGGGACCTCTCCTGGACGAGGTGGAGGAAGAAGAGGAGGAGGAGGAGGATGATGGGGATGATTACTTAGGGGAGGAGGATGCATCTCGTGGGGCAAGTGAAAATGTTGGCATGGCAAGGTCTGGTACAGGGTTTGTGCGTGACTGGAGGGATGTGGATTTGCCAGAAAGTGCTCCTCCAACCAGCACTCGCAGTGCATCATTGACACCGGGAACATTGGCCCACATGTCAGATTATGCCTTGCAGATCCTAAAAAGGGACTCCCGCATTGCCAAAATGATGAACGATGACGACTACTGGTTGGCCAGCATCCTGGATCCACGCTATAAAGGCAAATTACAAAACATCATGCCACAGGAGAACCTTGACCTAATATTGGCTAATAAACAAGCAACTCTGGTAAATCGGTTGCTTGAGGCATTCCCAGCACACAGCAGCGGTGATGGTTCTCACACGAGCCGTACGGGCCGGGGGCAGCTTGGCAGAGGTGTTCGTGGTGCACACAGCAGAAGTGGCGTTGGAGACAGGGGTTTCATGACAATGTTGTGGACTGATTTTTCAAATACCGCTCACACAACTGGTAATATTGCATCGATGGAAAGTGACAGGAGACAGCAGTTGTCAACTATGGTTACAAACTACTTTTCCTCCCATATCGATGTTCTCCCACACAGGTCATTCCTCTTTGACTATTGGGCCGCTAAACTGGACACCTGGCCTGAATTGGCCCAATATGCCTTACAGGAGCTCGCTTGCCCAGCTGCAAGTGTGCTATCGGAAAGAGTCTTCAGTGCAGCTGTATCAATCCTGACAGAAAAAAGGACCCGTCTGTCAACCCAAAATGTGGATGATCTAACCTTCATTAAAATGAACCATGCATGGGTTTCCAAGGATTTTGTCCCACCTTCCCCTGATGACACATAGAGTGACAGAAAAATGGCTTGCTTTGGTCCACCTCTTCCTGGGACTTCACCTATTTCGCCTTTTGCATCAGCTGAATGTCCAACATCAACATATGCCACTTTCTAAAACTCCCTAACTGTGCTGCCCCCCCCATGGCCGGGGTCACCACCTAGCGCACGACACTGTGCGAGTGCCGTTGCCCTGGACAGGTGGGTAGGCCGACTCTTGGGCGCGGGCACTGGCACAGGGTCCCTCATAGTGCAATCAAGTGTCTCTGACGGTGGTGGTGCACACCCGCCGTCAGACACACCGCTGTACTATGAGGGGCCCAGTGCCAGTACCGACGCCCACCGTCTGAGCCTGCCTCCTGATGTATAGACATATATTTTGAATGTGTACGCTATCCATACATGTTATCCGGGGATACGGTACCCTTTCTCACCTTTGTGCAATCACCTGCAAGCCATACTGGGCCTAACACCGTCTGAGCCTGCCTCCTGATGTATAGACATATATTTTGAATGTGTACGCTATCCATACATGTTATCCGGGGATACAGTACCCTTTCTCACCTTTGTGCAATCACCTGCAAGCCATACTGGGCCTAACACCGTCTGAGCCTGCCTCCTGATGTATAGACATATATTTTGAATGTGTACGCTATCCTTACTTGTTATCTGGGGATACGGTACCCTTTCTCACCTTTGTGCAATCACCTGCAAGCCATACTGGGCCTAACACCTTCTGAGCCTGCCTCCTGATGTATAGACATATATTTTGAATGTGTACGCTATCCATACATGTTATCCGGGGATACGGTACCCTTTCTCACCTTTGTGCAATCACCTGCAAGCCATACTGGGCCTAACACCGTCTGAGCCTGCCTCCTGATGTATAGACATATATTTTGAATGTGTACGCTATCCATACATGTTATTCGGGGATACGGTACCCTTTCTCACCTTTGTGCAATCACCTGCAAGTCATACTGGGCCTAACACCGTCTGAGCCTGCCTCCTGATATATAGACATATATTTTGAATGTGTACGCTATCCTTACTTGTTATCCGGGGATACGGTACCCTTTCTCACCTTTGTGCAATCACCTGCAAGCCATACTGGGCCTAACACCGTCTGAGCCTGCCTCCTGATGTATAGACATATATTTTGAATGTGTACGCTATCCATACATGTTATCCGGGGATACGGTACTCTTTCTCACCTTTGTGCAATCACCTGCAAGCCATACTGGGCCTAACACCGTCTGAGCCTGCCTCCTGATGTATAGACATATATTTTGAATGTGTACGCTATCCATACATGTTATCCGGGGATACGGTACCCTTTCTCACCTTTGTGCAATCACCTGCAAGCCATACTGGGCCTAACACCGTCTGAGCCTGCCTCCTGATGTATAGACATATATTTTGAATGTGTACGCTATCCATACATGTTATCCGGGGATACGGTACCCTTTCTCACCTTTGTGCAATCACCTGCAAGCCATACTGGGCCTAACACCGTCTGAGCCTGCCTCCTGATGTATAGACATATATTTTGAATGTGTACGCTATCCATACATGTTATCCGGGGATACGGTACCCTTTCTCACCTTTGTGCAATCACCTGCAAGCCATACTGGGCCTAACACTGTCTGAGCCTGCCTCCTGATGTATAGACATATATTTTGAATGTGTACGCTATCCTTACTTGTTATCCGGGGATACGGTACCCTTTCTCACCTTTGTGCAATCACCTGCAAGCCATACTGGGCCTAACACCGTCTGAGCCTGCCTCCTGATGTATAGACATATATTTTGAATGTGTACGCTATCCATACATGTTATCCGGGGATACGCTACCCTTTCTCACCTTTGTGCAATCACGTGTAATCCATACTGGGCCTGAGAACGGCTGGCGAGCTGTTAAGCAAGCTTCAGCACCTGTGGTTTGCACACGTAAGTTTTCATTTTTCAGGAATGACGGTTAGGCCTAATTCCGGAACTGCGGTTGACCTGCACTTACTGGGAAATCAGCGTTCGCGGGTAATAATTGTAATCACAGATCCCCATCACTAACGTTGTTCAGCGGGTTATCTGCACCTGTAAGCGACAAACGCTGGCCTTTTCAGTGTAGCGCACATGCAGCCACGGACATGTAAGGGCATGACACACCAGTTATTGGCCAATCTCATGTGCCAGAGCCTCACGTGTCCCTCTAGTAAGCCGGACTCGGACCGCGGGGCATGACGGAGTCTCGTTCGTTAACGGAATTAAGCTTGCAGTCTGTGCATCTTTTCTGTAGCTTGCATGGTTGAGGTTTCCCAGGTGGAGTCGAATTAAACCGTAGGCTCCACTCCTGGTGGTGCCCTTCTGGACATTCCTTTAAGGTTCAGCTTTGCAACCATACTGCCCACGTAAAACAAACACTTTGCCTTCATGAACGCTGTTTGGAGGGTCATGACTCGTGGGAATAACGCCGCCCAATCAGTTAACCTGCTAGAGAGATCCTTCGTTGCTCCCAAGCATGACATCACACTCCCTAGGACGAAGGTAATGCCACTGTGGTGACCGTACTCCTGGGGGCGACACAAGTGCACTGATGCCCAGCCACTGCTCGATGAATCTGCTGGTACATTGACCCAGACCACTACATTCCCCTCGCACGCTACACGGTCTGAATCTGACCCTGATGAAACTCAGGTTACCCTTCCCATAATCAGTTCCATCTTACACGGTGACAAAGAGGAAACTGCAGATGAAAGTGCAGGTTCGGCCCACCCGCCATCAGACACACCACCGTACTATCAGGGGCCCTGTGCCAGTGTCGTCGCCAACGAGTGGGCCCCCCCTGCTTGCTCAGGATCACAGCACTTGCAAGGTTGAAATACTGTGCAGTGAGATGGAAGATGGGGACGACGAGGAGTCCAGACTAGTACAGGGATTCCTTAGCGAGGAGACTTATTTGATTGTTTTCAATGTTGGGACAGCAATTTTTGGGGAGCACTATACTCTGGAGAATGATAGATGGGGCCCACCATACACTGGAACATTCCAAAGGTGGACATCAGACACTGGAGCAGCATTTACAGGGCCCATTATACACTAGAGCATTAGAAATGGGGCCCATTATGTTTGGAGCATTATTTGGGCCCATAAGACAGTGGAGCTTCATCCATGGGGACCAACATATACTGTAGCATTATGTGGAGCTCATCATATACTGTTTCAAACATTATATGGGACCAATGATTCTGTATGGAGAAATAGATGGGCCTCGTCATGAGATGTAAAAAGTGAAGTATTTTTCATTGTACTATACCGCTATTTCTCTGCCGTATCGGAGCATGATGAGTTGTGGTATGTGTTAAAGGGGCGCTCTTTGGCCCTGGGCCCACGAAAACCTGGAGCCAGCCCTCCCCCCCACAACTGTAGCCAAATAACCCCCATTTTTCAGTGCGTAACTTGTATTATGAAGTTAATTAAGGTTGACAAGCTTAAGTAAGAAGAATTGATGCTTTTGGCATTCAAATGGGCACTGTAGGTGTGTTTCCTGTCCTCCTCTCACTGCCAACTTTTATTCCCCATTGACTTACATTGGGTTTCGTGTTTCGGGACAACCCCGACTTTTCCCTATAATCGGACGATCTTGCTCGACCCGACTTCACGAAACGAATCTTGACCCTAAAAAACCAAAAGTCGCTCAACTCTAATCCTGACATTATAACTGACCGTTAAGTTTTTTTTTTCTTTTTTTTTCCTTTCTCTGCTGAGAAATATGGATCCCATACAATCTCTTGCTGAGCAAATGAAACATCTGAGTCAGATGTTTCAGGGTTTAGCTCTGGAGCAGCAAGCTCTGACTCGTTCTCAGCTGCAGGTTTCTGAGACAGTGCGGGGGTCTTTAGCTGCTAGGTCTCTGGGGGCTGGGACGAGTGAAGTTGTTTTGGTGTCCCCAGAACCACCTGTTAAACTGCCTGATTTTTTTTCTGGGAACAAAAAGGAGTTCAGGGTCTTCATGGAGGGGTGCAAACTCTTCTTTAGTTTGAGGCCATGTTCCTCTGGGGACGAAAGTCAGAAGGTTGGGGTCATTATGTCTCTGTTAAGAGGGTCCCCACAAGCTTGGGCTTTCTCCCTTCCTCCCACTGCCCCTGAGAGAGTGTCTGTGAGTGCGTTTTTTGAGGCCCTCGGGCACATATATGATGAGCCAGACCGAGTGCGTTTGGCAGAGGACATGGTCATGAGTGTCTGTCAGAGGAAACACTCGGCTGAGTGATTTTGTACAGACTTCCGCCGCTGGGCTGCAGAGGTCTCTTGGGATGACTCCGCACTCCAAGGATTCTTTCGCAGAGGCTTATCCGAGCGGTTACAGGATGCCTTGGCATTACATTCCCCACCTAACTCACTCGAGGATGCCATGACCCAGGCCGTCTGGATGGACCTCAGGCTGCGGGCCAGGGGGGTGATGCAGGCGGAGACTCCATTGATCCCTAGTGGAAAAGAGACTGTTTCTGTGCCTATGGACATAGGGGCTCTCTCCCTGAAGGAAAAGGAGAGACAACGCCAGAGAGAAAAGCAGTTATGCTTCTACTGTGGTAAAACGGGACATTGGAAAAGGGAGTGTCCTGATTGTCCATCCTCAACCAGGTCGACGGGAAACGACTATGTCTGGGTAGTCAGTGGGGAGACTACTCAGACCCTCAGGTACCCTTTTCCTCGTTTTCTAAGGTGTTGCTTCATGTGGAACTGTTAGTGGACGATTGTTGTTTTCCCTCTACAGCTTTCGTGGACTGTGGATCATCCATCAATCTCATTGACTCCCAATTGGTCGCACGCTGTAAGATAGGGACAGTTACACTTAAGGTTCCGATCTAAGTGGTGGCCATTGACTCCTCCCCCCCACTAAAGAGGGAAGTCTCTTTATGTCTGACTTGTTTTCGCTCAAAGTGGGCACTATCCATGTGGAAAGATTAAGTTGTTTGGTTCTGGACAATCTACCAGCAGGATTGGTGTTGGGCATGCCCTGGTTACAACGCCATAATCCAGTCATTAACTGGAAAACGGGGGAGATTGTTCAGTGGGGGTTTAATGATTCGATATTATGCACTAGAGATGAGCGATTTTGCCTTTTTTCGGGTCGAGTCGGGTTTCATGAAACCCGACTTTCTCAAAAGTCGGGTAGAACGAAATCGGCCAATAATCGTGAAAAGTCGAAGGCCAACTGAAACACGAAACCCAATGCAAGTCAATGGGGAAGCAAAGTCGGCAGGGAGTGGAGGACATAAAACACACCTACAGTGCCCATTTGAATGGCAAAAACATCAATTTTTATTACTGAAGCTTGTCAACATTAATTTACTTCATAATACTAGTTATGCACTGAAAACTGGGGGTTATTTGGCTAAAGTTGTGGGGGGGGGGTAGGGCTGGCTCCAGGATTTCATGTGCCCTGGGCCAAAGAGCGCCCCTTTAACACATACCACAACTCATGATGCTCCGATACGGCAGAGAAATAGCGGTATAGTACAATGAAAAATACTTCACTTTTTACATCTCATAACTGATATCCATTTTAAATTCTCCAATAGCTCCAAAACCAGACAGTATATAACTCCATACAGTTTTATGGGCAGCGCATAGTGCGCTATACAGAGTAATGAGGCCTATACATTTCTCCATACAGAATCATTGGTCCCATATAATGTTTGAAACACTATATGATGAGCTCCACATAATGCTACAGTATATTTTGGTCCCCATGGATGATGCTCCACTGTCTTATGGGCCCAAATAATACTCCATATATAATGGGCCCCATTTCTAATGCTCTAGTGTATAATGGGCCCTGTAAATGCTGATCCAGGGACCTGTTGAAGCGTATTGAGCGCAAAATGGCTGTTGTCCGTCTTCCAGCACATTGCTCCCGTGCCTATGCCGATGCCTTGTGTATGTGAAATAAAGTGATTTGATTCACATGAACGGTGAGTGCCATCCTATTTTTTCTTTCTCTTCACAATGGAATGTTGTGTTTTTTCAACATGGGATTGAGCACCCGTTCCAAGTGGGATTAAGGTGTTTTTTTATTAATGTGAAAAATATATGTGCAGACATCCAGGGTATTTTTCCACACAACGGTGCTGGATATCTATTTTCTCAATTTGTGGACAATTAAATAAGTCTCCTCGCTAGGGAATCCCTGTACTAGTCTGGACTCCTCGTCGTCCCCATCTTCCATCTCACTGCACTTGGCTGTTTAGGCAGAGGGCGTACAAACGTGATGTCATTGCTCTCTCTGATCAGAATATCACTGTCAGGAAACGCGGAAGACTTCATGGTGGTGGAGCAGGGAGAGGTAAGTATTTCAACTTTGCAAGTGCTGTGATCTGGAGCAAGCAGGGGGGCCCACTCATTGGCGACGGCACTGGCACAGGGCCCCTCATAGTACGGCGGTGTGTGGCAGTGTGTCTGACGGCGGGTGGGGCCCTCCCACCGGCAGAGACACTTTTGCGTACTGTGAGGGGCCCTGTGCCAGTGCCGTCGCCCATGAGTATGCCCCCCCACCTTCTCAAGGAACCTGCACTTTCATCTGCACCTTCCTCTTTGTCACCGTGTAAGGTGGTATAGTATGCGGGAAGGGGAACCTGAGTTTCCTCAGGGTCAGATTCTGGCTGTGTAGAGTGTGAGGGGAATGTAGTGGTCTGGGTCAATGTACCAGCAGAATCATCTAGCAGTGGCTGGGCATCAGTGCACTTGTGGCATCCCCAGGAGTACGGTCGCCACAGTGGCATTACCTTCCTCGTAGGGAGTGTGATGTCATGCTTGGGAGCAACGAAGGATCTCTCTAGCAGTTAAACCAACACACAACACATTTCCCACTCCAGGCCAACAGGGAGACCTCTGAACCTGACTGCTGAGGAGCTGCTCTCTGTGGTCGGGAGGAGGTAAGTTAGGGCATTCTGTGCATGGAAGGGGAAGTGTGTGGACATGAGAAGGGGAGCTGGAAGATGAGCAGAGTTAAGGCTCACTCCTAGCTGGAGCGCATCGTCCGGATTCCGGTCTCCGAGTTTGTAGGGACACTGACGTTCCTGCAGCAGAAGCCGGAGGACGTAGCAGCTGTAAATGCTCTGTACCCAACTAAGGCTCGGAGACCCCAGCATCGAAGTGTGGGAGCCAGAAGGAAAAGGCTACGGCTGCCTGCCATACGAGAAAGTTCCAAAAGAGAGTGAATAGGGGGAACTTCATTGAACTCAGCACTGCGAGTACCTCAGATAAGTGCTAGAACGGAGGCCACACTACCTATCTGCAGAGAGAGAATTCGAAATTGGCTTCCAGGCTGGCCAACTCCTTCTCCATCTGTACTCTGGGTCCTGGAAGGCACTTACCAAGTACAGGTAAAGGAACTGCACGACTGTGTCTGTCATCTTTCTCCTGCGCCTGGCGCATGGCTCTGCTACATCCTGCACTGCACACCATCTACCAACTCTTTCATCTGTCCTGCGACTACGGCCCTACCTGGGCAGGGCTTCTACATCTTAGCTGCACTACAAAATCTGTCCCAGAGAAGCGACACTGCAGCGCTGGTCAATCTAATCAGAAACCACTGATGGCGTCACGTATCATTCACCTATAAACGTAATTCACCCCTTTGCATGGACGCCCAGGGCCACAGAACGGGTCACCACCACCGTGACACATCCCTGTGAGACACTGGCCCAGTACCGATTAACCCAACTGCCCTGGCTGGCCACCCACACTCCATGTCAGATTCATTTTTGACTTGGGAATTCACGATTTGACTTGATAACCCAGGCATGGTATGATAGAAAGAGCTACATGGACTAATGTGAAGTGTGGCCTGCTGCATCATTCACTTTTGGTGGGGGTGAAGGACACAAGGAAAGGGGTTCTGCCTGACCAGGAGCCAGCACTTGACGACTCAAGCTTGCATTTTTTGAAACTTCAGAAGAGGAGGGCATATTTGCTGGAGTCTGTTTCGGCAATGTAAGCAAAACCAGTTCCTCATGGTCCGGCTTTAAAAGCGGTTAACCTACTCCCAGAAAAGGTAGCCTTCCAGGCGTTCCGGAGCCAGACCATGACGCAGGCTCAACACCTCCTGCCTTAGCTGCTATTGTGATTTTGCCACTACCAGCAGATGCACCACCACCATCAGCACCAGCTGACCCCCCCACGCCCACATCCGCGGCCTCTTACACCAAACTTCAAAATTCAGCACAAAATAGACACAAAATAAAATCAGATATATGGCAATGGCACTGTATCAGAAGCGTACAGCTCTATTCAGTCAAAGGATAATTGTCAATCTCCATATATTCCATCAGTCACACAGAGACGCTCATAGGCTCAGTATGGATTACACAAGAATATAAAAAGTAGACAAAGTGTACAGTATCAGCAGATAGCAGGTATATATAGCATAGTTTAAACATTAACAATGTACATCTATATATCAGGAGCAGTGTTGAGCCACCCCGCTAGTGTTTTGGTTCGTCGCACAGGAGGCAAGTTCGTCGAATGTTCGTCGAACCACACTGAAAACAATGGCAGGCAAACACAAACACACACAAACACATAGAAAAAAAAATGCAAAACACCTTAAACGGTGTCCCAAAGCAGACAAAATGCTCAGAAGACAAAAATAACATATGGAAAAGGGCAACTACATTTAGAAAAGATAATATAAGAAATCTCCAATTCATCATACCTAATTAGTGGTGGAAAAATACCACCATGTTCAAACATGAACATATAAGCAACGACTCTGAATATAATTAGAACAGATAGAGAAAAATGAGTCTAAGCTAATATACAAAAATACTAAATTTTCTTTATTAATAAAAAAGTTGACATGTACAGACATTAGTACTAGCAACATTAAATAACAGACATGAGCAGAACAAAGTAGAAAAGGGTCGAGGATCAATCCTCAATGTAGTGACCTATAAACCCTAGAACGTAACAAATACCCTACCCATGGTAGAAGCACATATAGGACGGAAAATATGCCAATAAATTATATCAGTTGTCTGTATGCAAGAGAAGTGAAGTACAAAGAGTATAGATCACCCTAGTCATTGACCGCATACTCAGAACAAACCTGATAAAAGAAAAGTAACTATATGCAAAAGTACAATTGATTACCGGTCATAATGTAGTTCCCAGGGGCAGGGAAAAAGACCCCAAAGCACGTTTCGGTGTAGATGTCCTTCTTCAGGGGGCATGGCTTTAATGAGCCCACATTCCCATTTAAATACCCACTACATATGCTATTTAGCCAATCAGCGCATAGGTAGCAAATGACGCTGCTATGTCATCAGGTAGGCGTCTCACACATCTATGTTGGCTACACACAAAAGGAAATATTGATCAAAAACAATTAATGGATGTGGAGGAAGAAGCCTTACAGGCTTTAGAAGAACTACTTAAAGAACAAGATATGCTGCCTGAAGGTATGTTTCCTCACTCATCCTGCCCACGCTACACTAGGTTTCCCCCCTTGTCTTTATGTCCCTCAGTGGACATTTTTACTAGACTGGTTGCAGAAGATTTCAAGAAAATCTCTCATAGACGTAAAAAAGACAATCTCACGAATGCACAACGTGGGGCCTTGAGAGAATTACGTTCGTTAGATGACATAATCATCAAACCAGCAGACAAGGAGGAAAACATAGTGATTTGGCCGCAGGATATGTATGAAAAGGAGGCATACAGACAGCTTAAAGATAAAAACACCTACCTTAAACTTGATCACAGTCCCTTAAAGGCCTTTTCAGCAGAACTAGAAATCATTCTAAATCAAGCCTTTGAAAAAGGCATTATTCCTAAAAAGATATTAGATGGCCTATTAACTAAATTTCCAAAAATACCAACGATATATTTCATACCTAAAATTCATAAAAATGCCACCGACCCACCGGGACGCCCAATTGTGTCGGGCATAGGGGGGCTATGTGAACCCATATGCAAATTCATCGACTACTACCTTAAGCCCTTGGTTGGGGCCTTGCCCTCCTATGCCCGAGACACAATGGACGTCCTAGCCAGGATCGATGGCATGATTTTGGAACATGATATGATTCTGGTGACTGCTGATATCGAGGCACTTTATACATGCATTCGCCATCAGGATGGCCTTGAAGCCTGTCGCTTCTTTCTGACTAGTAGTGGCCTTGATGGTTCCCTCTGTGATTTGATTTTAGAGTTACTTGAATACATTCTGACTCGCAATTTCTTTGTTTTCAAGGAATGTTTTTATTTACAGAGATGCGGCACTGCAATGGGTGCGGCCTGTGCGCCCTCCTTCGCCAACCTCTTTCTGGGTTTCTGGGAGAGGGAGGTCTTTGGGGGGGAGGGGGCCCAGGCCGCTGACCATGTGCAGTGCTGGCTAAGATACATAGACGATGTATTCATCATCTGGCAGGGGACTGAACAACATCTGCATGAGTTTATGGAGAAACTAAATTATAATAATCTTAATATTAAATTAACCTATACGGTCAGTAAGACCGAGGTAGATTTTCTTGATATCAAAATCTTAGTTGATGAACATCTTCAACTACAAACAGATATATATCGTAAACCTACGTCAGTAAATTCATTACTCCATGCCAGCTCCTGCCATCCAGAGGCCACCATCAGGGCCATCCCTACAGGACAATTTCTTAGATTAAGGAGGGTCTGTTCGTCGGACCAAAGATTTGAAAATCAGGCTATGGACCTTAAATCTAGATTTCAGATGAGGGGCTATAGCAATAGGAACATAAAGTTTGGATATGAGAGGGCTAAGAGGAGTCATCGGACCTCCCTCTTGCACTCAAAGAACAGGAAAAGCAAACAAACTGATAGTCACATTAGATTTATCTCGACATATAACAATGAATGGTCAACTATGAGGGAGTGTCTACAACGGCACTGGAATATTCTCAAAATTGATCCATCCTTAGCAACCGTCTTACCAGAAAGGCCCTCTATGACAGCTAGGAGAGGTAATAACTTATCTGATATACTGGTACATAGCCATTATGCCCCACGAGTAAAAAGTATTTTCAACTCCAAAGGCCCACCCCAGGGATGTTTTCCTTGTGGAAATTGTATGTCCTGTAAAAATATTATACGTACTAATAACTTCACGTCGTCTGATGGTCATCAACAATTTTCAATTAGACAATATATTACCTGTAGCATGACACAAGTGATATACTATGCTACCTGTGGATGTAATAAAATTTATATTGGTTTAACTTCACGTCAACTTCGAACTCGCACATGGGAGCATGTACGGGACATCATGGCGGCAGCTACCGCCACAGACCTCTCGACTCTTAAGACCATACCAAAACATTATAAAGCATTCCATCAATGCAACCCAAAATCATTTTTGGTTAGGGGTATCCAACACGTTCATAGTGGAATACGAGGTGGAGATATACAGCGCTTATTAGCGCAGAAAGAATGCAGATGGATTACTATCCTTGGAACCATGTGTCCACAGGGTCTAAATGAGTCACAGGGCTTTGCCTCGTTTCTATGAACCATCTGTGCCTCAATCTCATGTTCCCCTATGATGTTTTCATTTATCCGTAAATTGCCTTGCCTGAATTTTAATTGGCTTTTAATTTAATGTTGGTGTCTATATGTGTCTTATCTGTTGTGTATTCTTTCTAGTGACAAATCCCCATCTTATCCCCCATCCCATTGACGATCCCCTAACAAGCTATTATCTGCTGCTATCAAGAGTCTGTGGACATCCTATCAAGATTTGGCAACTCTGAATAGGCTTTATATATACTTTCTAAACTGGACTTGGTTTGAGCATTATGGACTAGTGCCACCTACATAATTTACTATTGCATGTTTTATTGATCATATTTTCTTTTCTGTTTAATATACTGTATAGCATAAGCTTATTAGATGTCTATTTTCTCTGGATTTATTTTGTATATAGACATATATGTATGAATATCCAACTTAAGGATGAGACAGCATATTATCAGATTTGATTAATTTCTATTTTGGTCTATGTACTGACTGTTATAGAATTGTATTTATAACAATTTATATTTATGTAGTCCACTATTTACCACATCATATATAGAGACTTTTTATTATGATTGTCCTTTCATAGGAAAGTATATTGATATACATGCCGATCACTCCTGGTGCCTGCCGTATTTTGCCTTTTTTTCTTCTTTTTATTACCTGATTCTATATGACTCAGTGTATATGCACTAGATTCCCCGGGCATTTCCGGCGCGCACTTGCTACCCGTGTTTGTTGCCATGTTGCCTGGACACGGCCAGGCGCCGGCCGTTCCACGTGACTTGGTTTCCCTGGGCGGTAGTGATGCGTCGGTCTGTCACTGGAGGACACTCTACTTCCTCTCTCTAATATTGCGTCCTCCCGCCCCTTTTTGGGCGGAAGTGACGTTACGACATTAAGCTGGCAGCAGGAGTTCATCGTCTTCCTGTTTCTTTATTATTAGGCGCTAGTCGCCGCATATGACCCGCTTTCCCGGATGGTAATGACGTCCTTCCGCCCCATTGTGGGCGGAAGTGACGTTGTGGCACTAAGCTGGCAATAGGAGGTATCGCTCCTCCGCTTACTGATCCCCCGGGAATTGGCTAATGACGTTTTAGTATATTATTGGAGGACATGCCGATATTTGTTTAACTCCATTGGCCAACATAGATATGTGAGACGCCTACCTATGATGACATAGCAGCGTCATTTGCTACCTATGCGCTGATTGGCTAAATAGCATATGTAGTGGGTATTTAAATGGGAATGTGGGCTCATTAAAGCCATGCCCCCTGAAGAAGGACATCTACACCGAAACGTGCGTTGGGGTCTTTTTCCCTGCCCCTGGGAACTACATTATGACGGGTAATCAATTGTACTTTTGCATATAGTTACTTTTCTTTTATCAGGTTTGTTCTGAGTATGCGGTCAATGACTAGGGTGATCTATACTCTTTGTACTTCACTTCTCTTGCATACAGACAACTGATATAATTTATTGGCATATTTTCCGTCCTATATGTGCTTCTACCATGGGTAGGGTATTTGTTACGTTCTAGGGTTTATAGGTCACTACATTGAGGATTGATCCTCGACCCTTTTCTACTTTGTTCTGCTCATGTCTGTTATTTAATGTTGCTAGTACTAATGTCTGTACATGTCAACTTTTTTATTAATAAAGAAAATTTAGTATTTTTGTATATTAGCTTAGACTCATTTTTCTCTATCTGTTCTAATTACATTTAGAAAAGAGGTGGAGGAGTAAAAGGAGGAGGTGGAGGAGACACAGATATAGGCTTGTTATGCCCTTATGAAGTCAAGAAAAGCTGGACTAAAAATGTAAAAACAAACCAAAAAAAAAAAAATGAAATCGAACACGATCATATACCGTCGGACTTCCCACCACTTATAAATTATGCCAATTGGTTATCGGGCGGCGTTATTCCCACGAACATCCAAACAGCGTCCATGAAGGCAAAGTGTTTGCTTTCCGGGGGCTGTATGATTGCAAAGCTGAACCTTAAAGGAATGTCCAAAAGGGCACCACCAGGAGTGGAGCCTGCAGCTTCATTGGACTCCACCCGGGAAACCACTACCATGCCACCTCAAGAAAAGATGCACACATTGAAAGCTTTGTTGATTTTGTGTGTGGTGTGGTATGTCCGTTAGTAGTTGTGCTAGCGATTTGTCAGCTTTATTCCGTTAACGAAAGAGACTCCGGCATGCCCCCGCGGTACGCATCAAGCTTACTAGAGGGATATGCGAGGCTCTGGCACGCGAGATCGAGCAATATCTGGTCTATCATGGCCTTACATGTCCGGGGCTGCATGCGCGCTACACTGAAAGGACCAGCTTTTGTCGCTTATAGGTGCTGATAACCCGCTGAACACCTTTAGTGATGGAAATCTGTGATTCCAAATATTCCCCGCAAACGATGATTTCCCAGTAAGTGCAGGTCAACCGCAATTACGGAATTAGGCCTAACTGGCATTCCTGACAAAATAAAAAAATTACGTGTCCAAACCACAGTTGCTGTAGCTTGCTTAACAGCTCGGCAGCCGTTCTCATGCCAAGTATGGATTCGACAAGATTCTTGAAAGTTGATAAAGGGTACAGTTTCACCGGATAACACGTATATATGTAGCATTGTTTACACATTAAAAACCTATGTATATAGATCAGGAGGCAGGCCCAGACGGTCTCAGGCCCAGTATGGATTTGACGTGATTAGACAAAGGTGAGAAAGGGTACATTATCACTGGATAACAGGTATATATAGCATAGTTTAAACATTTAAAATCTCCGTGTTCTCAGTATGGATTAGACAACAATCTAAAAAGTCGAAAAAAGGAAATGTGTTGTGAGTTCATTTTCCCCTTCACCATTGAGGTCTGATGAACTCCCTCCTCTGGTGAAGGAAGGTAGTGAGACTGATTACCAAACACCTGGGCAGCTAGATGATAACTGGGTGGCTGGAATTGAGGACTGGATATAAGGCTGCCGAAGCCCTTCTTCCTGGCTGGTGATTTTCCTGCTGGATTCTTGGAGACCAGTCTGATTCCTGCGTCTCAAAGCTAAGTTTTTCTGCTCTGCTTTGTACTCTTCAGTTTTGTTTTTGTTTTGCTTTGTTTTTTGGGAGTTCTGCCATCCCCGGGGTGAGCTGAATTCCATTTTTGTCTCTGATCTGTTGATCTTTGCTCTGTCTTCAGAATATACCTGAGTGCTGATATAGTCTTTTGAAGCCTAGCGACTTCAGGGCCTGTTTTTCCTATCAGTCGGTTGGCTCATTTTGATAGGGTTTTTGCGGATGGCAGACAGCAGCTTTCCTATCCTGTCCTATGTAGTTAGCTTGGGCCCCATCATTTGCTCAACCTATCTTTCTATCTGTGTTAGTGTTTTCATCTTGCTTCACCGTCAATATATGTTGGGGGCTGCCTATTGCTTTGGGGTCTGCTCTGGGGCAGTTTAGTTTTTCCCCTTTCTGTCTTTAGGCTATGTAGCTCTCCGGATGTGATCGAGGGGTCTAGGGCACCGTAGGAACCCCCCACGGCTACTGCTAGTTGTTGTGGATAGGTTCAGGGGTCTGCAATCCGATAGCTGCCAACCTCTCTGGTTTTTCTGGACTTAGCTGGTATTTTGTTTTTTCCTCCTTCGGTGACTCATCATAACAGAATCAGCAGCCATACCGCAGATCCTAGGGTACTCAAGAGCAGGAGAGAATTGTAAAAAAAAAAAAAATTAAGGAAAAAAAAAAAGTGTCAGAATTTTTTTATTTTTTATTTTTTTTTGTGTGCATATTTTTTCCTCTATATCTCTGAGGCAGTAGGGGGAATTTTTCTCTCAATGGAGATGAAGCAATTGTCTGATCATGTGGAGCAGCTCGCTGCTGAAGTGCAGGGAATTTCCACCTATCTTGCTCATTCACATGCTGCTGAACCAAAGATTCCTACTCCTGATGTGTTTTTTGGGGATTGGTCTAAATTCTTGAATTTCAAGAATAATTTTAAATTATTTTTTGCCTTGAAGCCTAACTCGTCGAGGAACTCCGCGCAGCAGGTTAAAATTGTCATCTCTTTGCTGCCCGGCAATCCCCAGGATTGGGCGTTTTCTTTGAAACCTGATGATCCTATTCTGAATAATGTGAACGCATTTTTTCAAGCCTTGGGGTTGTTGTATGATGAACCTAATGCTATTGATCAGGCTGAAAAGACTCTGTTGGCATTAAGCCAGGGTCGGGATTCGGCAGAGTTGTACTGTCAAAAATTCCGAAAGTGGGCGGTCCTTACTACCTGGAATGATGGTGCCTTGGCAGCCCTCTTTCGGAAGGGTTTGTTAGAAACTGTAAAAGATACTATGGTGGGATTTCCTGTTCCCTCTGGTCTTGACGATTCTATGTCATTAGCCATTCAGGTGGATCGGCGTTTACGTGAACGCAAAACTACACGAGAGATGTTGCCACCTGTTGAACAAATGTCTGAACCTATGCAATGTGATAGAGTTTTGTCTAGGGTGCAACGTCAGGAGTTCAGAAGGCGTAATAAGCTGTGTTTTTTTGTGGCGATGCCTCGCATATTATTTCTGTCTGCCCTAAACGAGAGAAACTTTGTGGACACACGTTTTCTGTGGGTGGTGTTCAACCTAAGTTTCTTCTGGCAATTATTCTGATCTGCTCCCTGTCCACATTTTCCACCAAGGCTTTTGTGGATTCAGGAGCAGCTCTGAACCTGATGGACTTGGATTTTGCTAAACGTTGTGGATTTCCTATGACGCCTCTGCGGATGCCTATCCCTTTGAGGGGTATTGATGCTACTCCTTTGGCGAAGAATAAACCTCAGTTTTGGACCCAGGTGGTAATGCGGGTCGCCCCAGACCATCAAGAAAATTGCAGATTTTTGGTGTTGCATAATTTGCATGATACCATTGTTCTGGGGTTTCCCTGGTTGCAAATCCATAATCCAGTTCTGGATTGGAAATCTTTGTCTGTGGTGAGTTGGGGTTGTCGGTGTGCCCTTAGTGATACTCCTGTTTTCTCCACCTCTCCCCAGTCGCATGATGTTCCTGACTATTTGGCTGACTTTTATGATGTATTTAGTGAGAATGAGTCTGCGTCTTTGCCTCCTCATAGGAGTTATGACTAGTGTTGAGCGATACCGTTCGATACCCAAAAATATCGTATCGGATGGTATCGCCCGATACGAAAAAAATATCGGGTATCGCCGATTCCGATACCGGAAGTCCCATTCAAGTCAATGGGACTTCCGGTATCGGAATTAAAAAAAGGCCTTTATTTCCTTGTTGGCTAATTCTACATATTTGAAAACAAATAAGAATCATGTAGAATGTATTGTGGGAGGTGGAGGAGACATTAAAAGCATAGTGGTTTATTCAAATCACATGGCATAGTATTAATTCCAATTTTTTTTTTTCAAGACGTTCAGAGTTAAAAAGATATTGACTATGTTAACCTTTTTTATATTTAGTCAGATATGTATGTTTCACAACTTCCATCCTCTTCACCTTCTTTTGTACTTCTCCCACACTTTCTCCTTCATGATCCGCAGCAGTAGCATTTTTTTCATCAACTTTTTCTTCACCTTATTCATCTTCTTCTTCTTCATCTTCTTCCCATTAATTTTTTTTTTCCATTCTTCATATTCTTCTTATTCAGCTATTATTAATTTTCATATGCTATTTCTTCATCTTCTTCCTATTCTTCTTTTTCTTCATTTTCTTATGGTGACAGGCATTCCTGTAGTACTTATCTATAAAAGTTATAAGATTACACCTTACGTTCTGCCTGTCACTAAAGATTTACAACAGGATTTGTCCGCATTCAGTTTGGCCTGCAGCAGCAGGCATTTTCCAGGGGCACCACGAGGAGGAACGGACTCACCCCCATTTACTGCTTAGTCTTCTTCTGCTTATAATTTTGATTTCTTCTATGCTGATTTTTTGTCTTATGCTTAATGTTCTTCTGCTTTCTGTTCTTCTGCTTTTGCTTCTTCTGCTTCTTGTTCTTCTGTCTTTTGTTCTGTATCTTGGTGGTTGTTCTTTGTCCTCTTGGTCTTATTATTTAGGGTCATATTTCTGGTCTTCTTTGGTGTGGTCTTCAGAGTCGTCATCATCAGGGTCATCGTCATGGAGATCAATAAGGATTACCAAAGACAATTTCAAAAAGCTTGATCTTGGAAATGTAGCAGAAGGTACAAGAAGGCTGAGAAACTGGCGAGAACCAGCAGACAGTGCTGGCACCCGGATGGGTAGCAGAAGGAACAAGAGCCAATGGCACTACCGAGGACGAACTGACGGTGCTGGACCACGGTTACTAAGCAGAAGGTACCTGTGCTAAAAAGCACTACCAAGGACCAGCTGACGGTGCTGGACCTCGGATACCGAGATGGAGGCACCTAGGCCAAAGGCTGTGGCGAGAACCAGCAGACAGTGCTGGCACCCGCATGGGTAGCAGAAGGAACAAGAGCCAATGGCACTACCGAGGACCAACTGACGGTGCTGGACCACGGTTACTAAGCAGAAGGTACCTGTGCTAAAAAGCACTACCAAGGACCAGCTGACGGTGCTGGACCTCGGATACCGAGATGGAGGCACCTAGGCCAAAGGCTGTGGCGAGAACCAGCAGACAGTGCTGGCACCCGGATGGGTAGCAGAAGGAACAAGAGCCAATGGCACTACCGAGGACCAACTGACGGTGCTGGACCACGGTTACTAGGCAGGAGGTACCTGTGCTAGAAAGCACTACCAAGGACCAGCTGACGGTGCTGGACCTCGGATACCGAGATGGAGGCACCTAGGCCAAAGGCTCTGGCGAGAACCAGCAGACAGTGCTGGAACCCGGGTGGGTAGCAGAAGGTACCCATTGAAAGCAAAGTAGCCAGGCCGCAAGCCGGCCGCAGTTACCGAAACCCACAGTCCTACAGGGGGTCCATGTCCCATTGGCACTACGGATCCAGCCTTCAGTGCCAGTTCCCGCAGCCCACATAGGAGTCACCTAAACTGCAGGCACCGTAGAGTCGGCTAACCCGGCCGCAAGATGACAGGACAACGGATTGGTGGCATAGTGACCTTGACACTACCCAGAAACAGCAGGCGTGCTGGAACCAGGTTGGGCAACAGGGAGTCCCCGTGCCAAAGACACTGCCGAGAACCAGCTGACGGTGCTGGAACCCAGATGGGTAGCAAAAGCTACAAGAGCCAATGGCACTACCGAGGAACAGCTGACGGTGCTGGACCACGGTTACTAGGCAGGAGGTACCTGTGCTAGAAAGCACTACCAAGGACCAGCTGACGGTGCTGGACCTCGGATACCGAGATGGAGGCACCTAGGCCAAAGGCTCTGGCGAGAACCAGCAGACAGTGCTGGAACCCGGATGGGTAGCAGAAGGTACCCATTGAAAGCAAAGTAGCCAGGCCGCAAGCCGGCCGCAGTTACCGAAACCCACAGTCCTACAGGGGGTCCATGTCCCATTGGCACTACGGAACCAGCCTTCAGTGCCAGTTCCCGCAGCCCACATAGGAGTCACCTAAACTGCAGGCACCGTAGAGTCGGCTAACCCGGCCGCAAGACGACAGGACAACGGATTGGTGGCATAGTGACCTTGACACTACCCGGAAACAGCAGGCGTGCTGGAACCAGGCTGGGCAACAGGGAGTGCCCGTGCCAAAGACACTGCCGAGAACCAGCTGACGGTGCTGGAACCCAGATGGGTAGCAAAAGCTACAAGAGCCAATGGCACTACCGAGGAACAGCTGACGGTGCTGGACCACGGTTACTAGGCAGGAGGTACCTGTGCTAGAAAGCACTACCAAGGACCAGCTGACGGTGGTGGACCTCGGATACCGAGATAGAGGCACCTAGGCCAAAGGCTCTGGCGAGAACCAGCAGACAGTGCTGGAACCCGGGTGGGTAGCAGAAGGTACCCATTGAAAGCAAAGTAGCCAGGCCGCAAGCCGGCCGCAGTTACCGAAACCCACAGTCCTACAGGGGGTCCATGTCCCATTGGCACTACGGATACAGCCTTCAGTGCCAGTTCCCGCAGCCCACATAGGAGTCACCTAAACTGCAGGCACCGTAGAGTCGGCTAACCCGGCCGCAAGACGACAGGACAACGGATTGGTGGCATAATGACCTTGACACTACCCGGAAACAGCAGGCGTGCTGGAACCAGGCTGGGCAACAGGGAGTCCCAGTGCCAAAGACACTGCCGAGAACCAGCTGACGCTGCTGGAACCCGGGTGGGTAGCAGAAGGTACCCATTGAAAGCAAAGTAGCCAGGCAGCAAGCCGGCCGCAGTTACCGAAACCCACAGTCCTACAGGGGGTCCATGTCCCATTGGCACTACGGATACAGCCTTCAGTGCCAGTTCCCGCAGCCCACATAGGAGTCACCTAAACTGCAGGCACCGTAGAGTCGGCTAACCCGTTCGCAAGACGACAGGACAACGGATTGGTGGCATAGTGACCTTGACACTACCCGGAAACAGCAGGCGTGCTGGAACCAGGCTGGGCAACAGGGAGTCCCCGTGCCAAAGACACTGCCGAGCACCAACTGGCGTTGTTGGAGCCCAGGGACAATCATGGTGTAGGCCGAGGCCTACTTGGTGGTAGTTTTAGATTGTTTGTAGGCTACAACAGACTGTCAACGTGCTCCAATTAGGCATCTGTCTCCACTCTGTTTCCAGGATTTCACGTGACTACCAACACCGCCAGTTTATGCGTACAATAGCCGTCTGCCCAATCCACACGTGTTCCTGTGTTACTGGTGTTCTGTAATGTCAGCAGATCCCCTGATGTTTGTCTGCCAATGTCTCCTGCTCTGTCCACATTCCCACCACTTGCAGTGGGAAGGTGGACAGCGCAGGAGACAGTGCCGGACACACATTGGGGGATCAGCTCACGTTACAGAACACCAGGAACACAGGAATAAGTGTGGAATGCGTGGACGGCAACTGTGAGCAGGAACTGGCGGTGTTGGAGGTCAGGGGAAATACTAGAGACAGAGTGGAGACAGAGGCCAAATCAGAGAATGTTTAAATCTGAAGTAGTTACAATTTGGAGGCAGCAGCAGTTTGCCCTCCACACAGCAGGGGATCAGCTGACGTTACCGAACCCCACTTTCACATGAACGAGTGTGTTTTTCTGTGTGGACAGCACTTCCGAGCACCAACTAGCGTTATTGGAACCCAGGGACAATCATGGTGCAGGCCGAGGCCTACTAGGAGCCAGGTGTAAAGCTGAGGTATTTTGACTTTGGAGGGAGCAGGACACTTTGCCCTCCACACAGCAGGGGATGAGCTGACGTTACTGACCCCCACTTTCACATGAACGAGTGTGTTTTTTGGTGTGGACAGCACTTCTAAGCACCAACTGGCGTTGTTGGAGCCCAGGGAGAACCAGGGTGCAGGCCGAGGCCTACTTGGTGGTAGTTTTAGATTGTTTGTAGGCTACAACAGACTGTCAACGTGCTCCAATTAGGCATCTGTCTCCACTCTGTTTCCAGGATTTCACGTGACTACCAACACCGCCAGTTTATGCGTACAGTAGCCGTCTGCCCAATCCACACGTGTTCCTGTGTTACTGGTGTTCTGTAATGTCAGCAGATCCCCTGATGTTTGTCTGCCAATGTCTCCTGCTCTGTCCACATTCCCACCACTTGCAGTGGGAAGGTGGACAGCGCAGGAGACAGTGCCGGACACACATTGGGGGATCAGCTCACGTTACAGAACACCAGGAACACAGGAACAAGTGTGGAATGCGTGGATGGCAACTGTGAGCAGGAACTGGCGGTGTTGGAGGTCAGGGGAAATACTAGAGACAGAGTGGAGACAGAGGCCAAATCAGAGAATGTTTAAATCTGAAGTAGTTACAATTTGGAGGCAGCAGCAGTTTGCCCTCCACACAGCAGGGGATCAGCTGACGTTACCGAACCCCACTTTCACATGAACGAGTGTGTTTTTCTGTGTGGACAGCACTTCCGAGCACCAACTAGCGTTGTTGGAACCCAGGGAGAACCAGGGTGCAGGCCGAGGCCTACTTGGTGGCAGTTTTAGATTGTTTGTAGGCTACAACAGACTGTCAATGTGCTCCAATTAGGCATCTGTCTCCACTCTGTTTCCAGGATTTCACGTGACTACCAACACCGCCAGTTTATGCGTACAGTAGCCGTCTGCCCAATCCACACGTGTTCCTGTGTTACTGGTGTTCTGTAATGTCAGCAGATCCCCTGATGTTTGTCTGCCAATGTCTCCTGCTCTGTCCACATTCCCACCACTTGCAGTGGGAAGGTGGACAGTGAAGGACACAGTGCCGGACACACATTGGGGGATCAGCTCACGTTACAGAACACCAGGAACACAGGAACAAGTGTGGAATGCGTGGACGGCAACTGTGAGCATTAACTGGCGGTGTTGGAGGTCAGGGGAAATACTAGAGACAGAGTGGAGACAGAGGCCAAATCAGAGAATGTTTAAATCTGAAGTAGTTACAATTTGGAGGCAGCAGCAGTTTGCCCTCCACACAGCAGGGGATCAGCTGACATTACCGAACCCCACTTTCACATGAACGAGTGTGTTTTTCTGTGTGGACAGCACTTCCGAGCACCAACTAGCGTTGTTGGAACCCAGGGACAATCATGGTGCAGGCCGAGGCCTACTAGGATCCAGGTGTAAAGCTGAGGTATTTTGAATTTGGAGGGAGCAGGACACTGTGCCCTCCACACAGCAGGGGATCAGCTGACGTTACTGACCCCAACTTTCACATGAACGAGTGTGTTTTTCTGTATGGACAGCACTTCCGAGCACCAACTAGCATTGTTGGAGCCCAGGGAGAACCAGGGTGCAGGCCGAGGCCTACTTGGTGGTAGTTTTAGATTGTTTGTAGGCTACAACAGAGTGTCAACGTGCTCCAATTAGGCATCTGTCTCCACTCTGTTTCCAGGATTTCATGTGACTACCAACACTGCCAGTTTATGCGTACAGTAGCCGTCTGCCCAATCCACACATGTTCCTGTGTTACTGGTGTTCTGTAATGTCAGCAGATCCCCTGATGTTTGTCTGCCAATGTCTCCTGCTCTGTCCACATTCCCACCACTTGCAGTGGGAAGGTGGACAGCGCAGGAGACAGTGCCGGACACACATTGGGGGATCAGCTCAAGTTACAGAACACCAGGAACACAGGAACAAGTGTGGAATGCGTGGACGGCAACTGTGAGCAGGAACTGGCGGTGTTGGAGGTCAGGGGAAATACTAGAGACAGAGTGGAGACAGAGGCCAAATCAGAGAATGTTTAAATCTGAAGTAGTTACAATTTGGAGGCAGCAGCAGTTTGCCCTCCACACAGCAGGGGATCAGCTGACGTTACCGAACCCCACTTTCACATGAACGAGTGTGTTTTTCTGTGTGGACAGCACTTCCGAGCCCCAACTAGCATTGTTGGAACCCAGGGACAATCATGGTGCAGGCCGAGGCCTACTAGGAGCCAGGTGTAAAGCTGAGGTATTTTGACTTTGGAGGGAGCAGGACACTTTGCCCTCCACACAGCAGGGGATCAGCTGACGTTACTGACCCCCACTTTCACATGAACGAGTGTGTTTTTCTGTGTGGACAGCACTTCCGAGCACCAACTAGCGTTGTTGGAACCCAGGGACAATCATGGTGCAGGCCGAGGCCTACTAGGAGCCAGGTGTAAAGCTGAGGTATTTTGACTTTGGAGGGAGCAGGACACTTTGCCCTCCACACAGCAGGGGATCAGCTGACGTTACTGACCCCCACTTTCACATGAACGAGTGTGTTTTTCTGTGTGGACAGCACTTCTGAGCAACAACTAGCGTTGTTGGAGCCCAGGGAGAACCAGGGTGCAGGCCGAGGCCTACTTGGTGGCAGTTTTAGATTGTTTGTAGGCTACAACAGACTGTCAACGTGCTCCAATTAGGCATCTGTCTCCACTCTGTTTCCAGGATTTCACGTGACTACCAACACCGCCAGTTTATGCGTACAGTAGCCGTCTGCCCAATCCACACGTGTTCCTGTGTTACTGGTGTTCTGTAATGTCAGCAGATCCCCTGATGTTTGTCTGCCAATGTCTCCTGCTCTGTCCACATTCCCACCACTTGCAGTGGGAAGGTGGACAGCGCAGGAGACAGTGCCGGACACACATTGGGGGATCAGCTCACGTTACAGAACACCAGGAACACAGGAACAAGTGTGGAATGCGTGGACGGCAACTGTGAGCAGGAACTGGCGGTGTTGGAGGTCAGGGGAAATACTAGACACAGAGTGGAGACAGAGGCCAAATCAGAGAATGTTTAAATCTGAAGTAGTTACAATTTGGAGGCAGCAGCAGTTTGCCCTCCACACAGCAGGGGATCAGCTGACGTTACCGAACCCCACTTTCACATGAACGAGTGTGTTTTTCTGTGTGGACAGCACTTCCGAGCACCAACTAGCGTTGTTGGAACCCAGGGACAATCATGGTGCAGGCCGAGGCCTACTAGGAGCCAGGTGTAAAGCTGAGGTATTTTGACTTTGGAGGGAGCAGGACACTTTGCCCTCCACACAGCAGGGGATCAGCTCACGTTACTGACCCCCACTTTCACATGAACGAGTGTGTTTTTTTGTGTGGACAGAACTTCCGAGCACCAACTAGCGTTGTTGGAGCCCAGGGAGAACCAAGGTGCAGGCCGAGGCCTACTTGGTGGTAGTTTTAGATTGTTTGTAGGCTACAACAGACTGTCAACGTGCTCCAATTAGGCATCTGTCTCCACTCTGTTTCCAGGATTTCACGTGACAACCAACACCGCCAGTTTATGCGTACAGTAGCCGTCTGCCCAGTCCACACGTGTTCCTGTGTTACTGGTGTTCTGTAATGTCAGCAGATCCCCTGATGTTTGTCTGCCAATGTCTCCTGCTCTGTCCACTTTCCCACCACTTGCAGTGGGAAGGTGGACAGTGCAGGAGACAGTGCCGGACACACATTGGGGGATCAGCTCACGTTACAGAACACCAGGAACACAGGAACAAGTGTGGAATGCGTGGACGGCAACTGTGAGCAGGAACTGGCGGTGTTGGAGGTCAGGGGAAATACTAGAGACAGAGTGGAGACAGAGGCCAAATCAGAGAATGTTTAAATCTGAAGTAGTTACAATTTGGAGGCAGCAGCAGTTTGCCCTCCACACAGCAGGGGATCAGCTGACGCTACCGAACCCCACTTTCACATGAACGAGTGTGTTTTTCTGTGTGGACAGCACTTCCGAGCACCAACTAGCGTTGTTGCAACCCAGGGACAATCATGGTGCAGGCCGAGGCCTACTAGGAGCCAGGTGTAAAGCTGAGGTATTTTGACTTTGGAGGGAGCAGGACACTTTGCCCTCCACACAGCAGGGGATCAGCTGACGTTACTGACCCCCACTTTCACATGAACGAGTGTGTTTTTCTGTGTGGACAGCACTTCCGAGCACCAACTAGCGTTGTTGGAACCCAGGGACAATCATGGTGCAGGCCGAGGCCTACTAGGAGCTAGGTGTAAAGCTGAGGTATTTTGACTTTGGAGGGAGCAGGACACTTTGCCCTCCACACAGCAGGGGATGAGCTGACGTTACTGACCCCCACTTTCACATGAACGAGTGTGTTTTTCTGTGTGGACAGCACTTCTGAGCACCAACTACAACTAGCGTTGTTGGAGCCCAGGGAGAGCCAGGGTGCAGGCCGAGGCCTACTTGGTGGCAGTTTTAGATTGTTTGTAGGCTACAACAGACTGTCAACGTGCTCCAATTAGGCATCTGTCTCCACTCTGTTTCCAGGATTTCACGTGACTACCAACACCGCCAGTTTATGCGTACAGTAGCCGTCTGCCCAATCCACACATGTTCCTCTGTTACTGGTGTTCTGTAATGTCAGCAGATCCCCTGATGTTTGTCTGCCAATGTCTCCTGCTCTGTCCACATTCCCACCACTTGCAGTGGGAAGGTGGACAGCGCAGGAGACAGTGCCGGACACACATTGGGGGATCAGCTCACGTTACAGAACACCAGGAACACAGGAACAAGTGTGGAATGCGTGGACGGCAACTGTGAGCAGGAACTGGCGGTGTTGGAGGTCAGGGGAAATACTAGAGACAGAGTGGAGACAGAGGCCAAATCAGAGAATGTTTAAATCTGAAGTAGTTACAATTTGTAGGCAGCAGCAGTTTGCCCTCCACACAGCAGGGGATCAGCTGACGTTACCGAACCCCACTTTCACATGAACGAGTGTGTTTTTCTGTGTGGACAGCACTTCCGAGAACCAACTGGCGGTGTTGGAGCCCAGGGACAATCATGGTGCAGGCCGAGGCCTACTAGGAGCCAGGTGTAAAGCTGAGGTATTTTGACTTTGGAGGGAGCAGGACACTTTGCCCTCCACACAGCAGGGGATCAGCCGACGTTACCGAACCCCACTTTCACATGAACGAGTGTGTTTTTCTGTGTGGACGGCACTTCTGAGCAACAACTGACGATGTTGGAGCCCAGGAATAGTCATTTTGCAGGCTGAGGCCTACTTGGAGGCAGTTTAAGATAAGACGTTGTTTGAATTTGGAGGCAGCAGCAGTTTGCCCTCCACACAGCAGGGGATCAGCTGACATTACTGACCCCCACTTTCACATGAACAAGTGTCTTTTTCTGTGTGGACAGCACTTCCGAGCACCAACTAGCCTTGTTGGAGCCCAGGGAGAACCAGGGTGCAGGCTGAGGCCTACTTGGTGGCAGTTTTAGATTGTTTGTAGGCTACAACAGGCTGTCAATGTGCTCCAATTAGGCATCTGTCTCCACTCTGTTTCCAGGATTTCACGTGACCACCAACACCGCCAGTTTATGCGTACAGTAGCCGTCTGCCCAATCCACACATGTTCCTGTGTTACTGGGATTCTGTAATGTCAGCAGATCCCCTGATGTGTGTCTGCCACTGTCTCCTGCTCTGTCCACATTCCCACCGCTTGCAGTGGGAAGGTGGACAGCGCAGGAGACAGTGGCGGACAGACATTGGGGGATCTGCTGACGTAACCGAACCGCAGTAACACAGGAACACGTGTGGAATGCGTGGACGGCAACTGTGAGCAGGAACTGGCGGTGTTGGAGGTCAGGGGAAATACTAGAGACAGAGTGGAGACAGAGGCCAAATCAGAGAATGTTTAAATCTGAAGTAGCTAAAATTTGGAGGCAGCAGCAGTTTGCCCGCCACACAGCAGGGGATCAGCTGACGTTACCGAACCCCACTTTCACATGAACGAGTGTGTTTTTCTGTGTGGACAGCACTTCCGAGCACCAACTGGCGTTGTCGGAGCCCAGGGAAAATGAGGTAGTAGGCCGAGGCCTACTTGGAGCCAGGTGTAAATCTGAGGTTGTTTGACTGTGGAGGGAGCAGGACACTTTGCCATGCACACAGCAGGGGATCAGCTGACGTTACCGAATCCCACTTTCACATGAACGAGTGTGTTTTTCTGTGTGGACAGCACTTCTGAGCACCAACTGGCGGTGTCGGAGCCCAGGGAAAATCAGGTAGTAGGCCGAGGCCTACTTGGTGGCAGTTTGCGATTGTTTCTAGACTACTACTAACTGTCAATGTACTCCAGTTAGGCCTCTGTCTTCACTCTGTTTTGAGTATTTCCTCTGGCTTCCAACCACGCCAGTTGCTGCTCTGAAATGCGGTCTGCACAACCCACACTTGTTCCTGTGTTACTGGGGTTCTGTAACAGCAGCTTCTCCCTAGAGGTGAGTCAGGCAATGTCTCCTGCTCTGTCCACATTTCCACTACAAGTAGTGGGAATGTAGACAAAGCAGGAGACATTGCCGTGCTCAACTCTGGAGATGAGCAGATGTTACAGGACCCAGGTACCACAGGAACAAGTGTGGATTGTGCAGACGGCACTTGAGAGCAGAAACAGGCGGTGTTGTAGGCCGGAGGAAATACTCAAAACAGAGTGGAGACAGAGGGCAAATCAGAGAACATATTAAATCACAGGTAGTCAGAAGTTGTAGGCAGCAGGAGAGTTTGCCGTACACACAGCAGGGGATCAGCTGACGTTACCGAACCCCACTTACACATGAGCGAGTGTTTTGTCTGTGCGGACAGCACTTCTGAGCAACAACGGGCGTTGCTGTAGCCCAGGGAAAATGAGGTAGTAGGCCGAGGCCTAATTGGAGCCAGGTGTAAATCTGAGGTTGTTTGACTGTGGAGGGAGCAGGACACTTTGCCATACACACAGCAGGGGATCAGCTGACGTTACCGAACCCCACTTACACATGAGCGAGTGTTTTGTCTGTGCGGACAGCACTTCTGAGCACCAACTGGCGTTGTCGGAGCCCAGGGAAAATGAGGTAGTAGGCCGAGGCCTACTTGGAGCCAGGTGTAAATCTGAGGTTGTTTGACTGTGGAGGGAGCAGGACACTTTGCCATGCACACAGCAGGGGATCAGCTGACGTTACCGAATCCCACTTTCACATGAACGAGTGTGTTTTTCTGTGTGGACAGCACTTCTGAGCACCAACTGGCGGTGTCGGAGCCCAGGGAAAATCAGGTAGTAGGCCGAGGCCTACTTGGTGGCAGTTTGCGATTGTTTCTAGACTACTACTAACTGTCAATGTACTCCAGTTAGGCCTCTGTCTTCACTCTGTTTTGAGTATTTCCTCTGGCTTCCAACCACGCCAGTTGCTGCTCTGAAATGCGGTCTGCACAACCCACACTTGTTCCTGTGTTACTGGGGTTCTGTAACAGCAGCTTCTCCCTAGAGGTGAGTCAGGCAATGTCTCCTGCTCTGTCCACATTTCCACTACAAGTAGTGGGAATGTAGACAAAGCAGGAGACATTGCCGTGCTCAACTCTGGAGATGAGCAGATGTTACAGGACCCAGGTACCACAGGAACAAGTGTGGATTGTGCAGACGGCACTTGAGAGCAGAAACAGGCGGTGTTGTAGGCCGGAGGAAATACTCAAAACAGAGTGGAGACAGAGGGCAAATCAGAGAACATATTAAATCACAGGTAGTCAGAAGTTGTAGGCAGCAGGAGAGTTTGCCGTACACACAGCAGGGGATCAGCTGACGTTACCGAACCCCACTTACACATGAGCGAGTGTTTTGTCTGTGCGGACAGCACTTCTGAGCAACAACGGGCGTTGCTGTAGCCCAGGGAAAATGAGGTAGTAGGCCGAGGCCTAATTGGAGCCAGGTGTAAATCTGAGGTTGTTTGACTGTGGAGGGAGCAGGACACTTTGCCATACACACAGCAGGGGATCAGCTGACGTTACCGAACCCCACTTACACATGAGCGAGTGTTTTGTCTGTGCGGACAGCACTTCTGAGCACCAACTGGTGGTGTCGGAGCCCAGGGAAAATCAGGTAGTAGGCCGAGGCCTACTTGGTGGCAGTTTGCGATTATTTCTAGACTACTACTAACTGTCAACGTACTCCAATTAGGCCTCTGTCTTCACTCTGTTTCGAGTATTTCCGCTGGCTTCCAACCATGCCAGTTGCTGCTCTGAAATGCCGTCTGCACAACCCACACTTGTTCCTGTGTTACTGGGGTTCTGTAACAGCAGCTTCTCCCTAGAGGTGAGTCAGGCAATGTCTCCTGCTCTGTCCACATTTCCACTACAAGTAGTGGGAATGTAGACAAAGCAGGAGACATTGCCGTGCTCAACTCTGGAGATGAGCAGATGTTACAGGACCCAGGTACCACAGGAACAAGTGTGGATTGTGCAGACGGCACTTGAGAGCAGAAACAGGCGGTGTTGTAGGCCGGAGGAAATACTCCAAACAGAGTGGAGACAGAGGGCAAATCAGAGAACATATTAAATCAGAGGTAGTCAGAAGTTGTAGGCAGCAGGAGAGTTTGCCGTACACACAGCAGGGGATCAGCTGACGTTACCGAACCCCACTTACACATGAGCGAGTGTTTTGTCTGTGCGGACAGCACTTCTGAGCAACAACGGGCGTTGCTGTAGCCCAGGAAATAAAGTTCAGGTCATAGAAACATGAACACAACAGGAGACCTGGATCCTGTTGCCAGCCAATTATTTATTCTGGAAGAGGACTGGCAAATTCAGATGAGATCCAGGCCTTGTTCATTTTCACAAAAGTAAGCCGGTCAACATTATCAGCGGATAGTCGCGTGCGACGGTCTGTTACCACACCACCTGCAGCACTAAAGACACGTTCCGATAATACACTGGCAGCAGGGCAAGCCAGCACCTCCAATGTATACTGGCTAAGCTCTGGCCATGTATCCAGCTTAGAGACCCAATACTTGAACGGGGAAGAGCCGTCTGGGAGAACACTAACAGGGCACGACAAGTAGTCTGTCACCATCTGACGGAAACGTTGCCTCCTGCTGACTGGAGCCGTCTGTGATGGTGTAGCCGTTTGTGGCGGTCCCACAAAACTTTTCCACATTTGGGCCATACTGGCCTTGCCTTGTCCTGCGGCACTGCCTCTGCTACCTCTTTGTGCAGAGCTTCCTCCACTGCCTCTACCCACATGGCTGGTTTGAAAAGCACTACCAGCAACACTTGTGGGGGGAATGGAGAACATGATGGCCTGCACAAGTGTTTCTTGGTACTCCCGCATTTTTCGCTCCCGGTTCAACTGTGGTATGAGGCTTTGTAAGTTGTCCCGGTAGCGAGGATCTAGGAGGGTGTACACCCAATAATCAGCCGTGTGGAGAATGTTGGCGATGCGGTGGTCATTTAACAAGCACTGCAGCATGAAATCAACCATGTGCTGCAGTCTGCCAACTGGACCGGAAACGCTGTCCCCAGCTTGAGGCAGCATCTCTGCCTGCTCAGCATCACCCCACCCTCGCTGTACACACTGACTACTAGAGCCTTGTGTACCTCCCTCCTCTGGAGAGATGTGTTCCTCCTCCTCCATTGACTCCTCGTCATCCTCCTCACTAAGTGTCCCCTGCCTGGGCCTTTGTGTGGAAGCACGTTGCGCAGACTTGCCAGAAGCAGATGGCATTTCTGACTGCTCATCCTCGACCTCTTCAAAAACCTCCTCACTTAGTGCTTGTAAGGTTTTTTGAAGCAGACAGATGAGGGGGACAGTCATGCTGATTAGTGCATCATCTGCACTGGCCATCCGCGTGGAGTCATCGAAGGCACACAAAACTTGGCAGATGTCCCTCATAGTGGCCCACTCAGTGGTGGTGAAGTGTGTCCGGCGCACAGTGCGACTTGTTTGCGCCTGATGCAGCTAGTACTCCATTACTGCTGCCTGCTGCTCACACAACCGCTCCAACATATGTAACGTTGAATTCCACCTGGTGGGGAGGTCACATATGATGCGATGTTCTGGCAGGCGGAATCGGCGTTGCAGAGATGCAATGCGCGATCTTGCCATGCTGGAACGCCGCAAGTGAGCACACTCTAGGCGAACCTTGTGCAGCAGTGCATCAAGATCCGGATAGTCCCTCAGAAAGGTCTGCACGACCAAATTGAGCACGTGTGCCAGACATGGTATGTGAGTGAGGTTGCCTAGGCCCAGAGCTGCCACTAGATTTCGGCCATTGTCACTCACTACCAAACCTGGCTGGAGATTCGCTGGCACAAACCACACATCGCTCTCCTGCTTGATGGCATTCCAGAGCTCCTGTGCTGTGTGGCTCCGATTCCCCAAAGAAATTAATTTAAGGACGGCCTGTTGACGTTTGGCCACACCTGTGCTCATATCTGGCCTAACAGGCTCACGCAGTGCTGATTCTGAGGAACTAGAGTAGGAGGAGGACTCAATATGTACAGACTGCATTCCTGCAATCCTTCGAGTTGGCAGAATACGTACAGAGCCACTCTCCAGATCTGTACCCGGCTCCACAACATTGACCCAATGGGCAGTGAGGGAAAGGTATCGTCCCTGTCCATGGCTACTGGTCCACGCATCGGTGGTCAGGTGGACCTTGCTACTGACGGCATTTAGTAGCGCATTTTTAATTTTTCCCTCCACATGCTTTTGCAGGGCAGGGACAGCTTGCCTGCTGAAATAAAAGCGGCTGGGCACATTGTATTGTGGAACTGCCAATGACATAAAGTTCCGGAAGGTGTCAGTCTCCACCAGCCTGAATGACAGCATCTCAAGGGCCAGTAGTTTGGCAATGCCGGCATTCAGAGCCAGTGCTCGGTGATGGTTTGCCGAGTATGGCCGTTTTTTCTCCCATGCCTGTGCTACCGATTGCTGGTGAGTGGCCTGGGAGTGTGCTGATGACTGCGAACGTGGTTCAGTGGGTGGAATTTCACTGGGTCTCTGGACAACAGTGGCAGTGGTTCTTCCATGGCGTTCCAGTGAGGAAGCCGAACCAGCTGTGTGTGAGCTGGAGGAAGAGGCCCCAACACGAGCTGAAGAGGTGGTAGGTGCTGCTGAAGGTTGGCCTACATCTTCAGTGTGTCTGTGTAACTCCACCTCGTGCTTGGTACGCACATGTTTCCACATATTTGTGGTATTGAGGTTGGTCACATTTTTCCCTCGTTTCACTTTCTGATGACACAGCTTGCATTTGACAAAGCAAATGACATCTGCAACTGTGTCAAAAAAAAACCACGCACTGCAAGTCCTGGGAGCGCCCGTTTGTGTTTTGGAAGAGGATTGCTCCTCACGGGTGCCAAAGTGGAGGCTACAGGCAACCAAGTCTGCCCCCGCCCTCTCCCTCCTCTTTTGGCCGTTCGGGGAATCTCTTCCTCAGAGCTGCTCCCACCACCTTCCTGTGGCTGACGCCATGATGGGTCAAGGACCTCATCATCTCCACTCCCCTCTTCAAGCACCGGCTGGTCCTGGTTTGTCTCGCCAGCACCGTACGCACCAGAAATTGGCAACTGAGTCTCATCATCATCTGATGCATACTGAGGTGTGCTGACCATAGGCACTGGCCCACCCGCCTCTTCAGATTCAGAGGGACAAAGCAGTTGCGCATCACTGCATACTCCCTCTTCTTCACGCTCTAGAATGCTGCTTGGCTGGCCACCTCTTTCCAAGCCAACAGATTCTGAGAACAGAAGTAAAGATTGAGATGGCTCCTGTCCAGGGCTCTCAGACTGCCTGGGCAATTTGGCAGGTGGTGAAGAGACAGATGGTTGCTCTCCAGTGCTCTGGCCTTGGGAGGATGCGGAAGTCATTGAAGTGGATGCGTTAGCTGCCATCCATCCGACAACGACTTCAATTTGTTCGTCATGCAGCAGTGGGGTACGGCGAGGTCCTACAAAGCTGCGCATGAAGGACTGTTGCCTGGTAAAAGTGGGGGATGCCGGGTCACTGGTGGCCGCAGCAGATACCGAATCCCCACGTCCTCTCCCTGCTGAATCCCCCCATCCTCTCCCTGCTGAAACTCCACGGCCACGACCACGTGCCTTACTCCCTGCCTTCTTCATCTTGGTAGACTGATAAAGATAGGCAGAAAAGTAAAAAAGGGGTGGCTTAGTGTTCTTATTCCTGAACACCTGCTAACCAGTATAAGAAACACTAATTTGGCTAAGAGTGTGTGTACTATACTTTAATATGATCTAATGTGGCCTAGACAACTGTAAAGTGGAGTGTTTGGTGAACTTTATTTCCTTTTTTTTGGGTGGGGGGAAAGGAAAGGATGTGACCAAAGTTTGAAAGCTATAGTATCACAAACTTTTTGGAGCGATTACAATGCAGGAAGCTAACCTACAATGCAATTGATGAGGCTCCAAAAAATAGTGTGATACTAGCCTGGCTGGCCCTGAAGGGCACAAGCCAGCAAAAAGGCTCCTCTATCTAATCCTATATAGTGTTTGCAACCAACCAATGACAATGGATGCGGTTGGAAGCACACTAATATAGGAGCAAAAATCTGGCTAAATTAGCTGCAAAAAAAGGACTATGTATGAGGCAGTGACGCACGCTGAGCGGACTACAGCTAGCGGTGGCTGTAGAACACACTGCAACGTGAGCTGCACTCACACACAGAGAGACCTATCAGACAGCCAAAAACAGTGCAGAGAAATGGGCTATAGCACTGAAAGGCTGCTGAAAGGCTCCGCTGTCCACTCCTTTAGTGTTTGCAACCAACGTATATGGATACGTATGGAAGCACACTATACAGGAGAAAAAAAAAGCAGCAATAAAAGAAAAATGTGTATGAGGCAGAGACACACGCTGGCCGGCCTACAAGCAGACGTGCCTGCAGGACACACTACATAGCGTGGGTCTGCACTCACACAGCCCTTGCAGACAGCTGTGAAAACAGCGCTGCTAGGGAAAAGCAAGCTACAGTGGTGGTTTATGTAGCCTGGGTTAAGCACTATATGTTTTGTGGAATCGCTATTTCTAACTGTCCCTCACAGTCTTCAACAGCAGCCTGTCCCTAACTGAATTCACAGCAGAGTGACCAGAAATGGCGGCTGCAGCGCTTTTTATAGTGCATCATGACATCATTTCAGCAGCCAATCACAGCCATGCCAGTAGTTAACATGCCTAACAGGATATGCCCACACTTCTGAGGATCCCCATTGGCTGAATCAAATCGAGCGGGCTCCTAGCATTATGGGAACTTCCGATTCCGGTATTCGATATGAAAAAAGTATCGGAACTAAGTATCGGAATTCCGATACAGCTAATATCGGCCGATACCCGAAACTTGCGGTATCGGAATGCTCAACACTAGTTATGACTGTGCAATTGAGCTGAACCCGGGGTGTAAATTCCCCAAAGGTCGGCTTTTCAATTTATCTGTACCCGAGCATGAGGCTATGCAATCCTATATTAAGGAGGCATTGGAGAAGGGTCATATTAGACCATCCTCTTCACCCTTAGGTGCTGGATTTTTTTTTCGTGGCTAAAAAGGATGGTTCATTAAGGCCTTGTATTGACTATCGTGCCCTCAACAAAATTACTGTTAAATATCAGTATCCGTTACACCTGATTTCTGATCTATTCTCCAGAGTTAAAGGTGCTTGCTGGTTTACCAAGCTTGACCTCAGGGGGCGTATAATCTTATTCGCATTAAGCATGGGGATGAATGGAAGACGGCGTTTAATACTCCGGAGGGACATTTTGAGTACCTGGTGATGCCTTTTGGGCTCACTAATGCCCCTTCTGTCTTCCAGTGCTTCATGAACGATATATTCCGAGACTTTGTGGATACATTTTTGATTATCTATCTGGACGATATTTTGATCTTCTCCAAGAATTGGGACTCTCATGTGGAACATGTTCGGACTGTGTCCCGGATTTTGAGGGAGAATTCCCTGTATGTCAAGGGATCGAAATGCCTTTTTGGGGTACAGAGGGTTTCATTTTTGGGATTTATTTTGTCTCCGTCAACTATTGAAATGGACCCGGCCAAGGTACAGGCCATTTATGATTGGGTTCAGCCCACTTCTTTGAAGGCCCTCCAGAAGTTTTTGGGTTTTGCTAATTTTTATCGGAAATTTATAGCTAATTTTTCTGGTATTGCCAAGCCATTGACGGATTTGACTAGGAAGGGTGCTGATGTGCTGAATTGGTCTCCGGAGGCTGTTTCTTCCTTTCAGGAGCTGAAGCGAAGATTCACTTCTGCTCCGGTTTTGCGGCAACCTGATGTCTCACTCCCGTTTCAGGTGGAGGTGGACGCTTCTGAGATTGGTGAAGGAGCGGTGTTGTCCCAAAAAGATCCTGTGACATCTAAAATGAATCCTTGTGCTTTCTTTTCCCGAAAGTTCTTCCCATCCGAACGTAACTATGATGTTGGTAATCGGGAACTGTTGGCCATGAAATGGGCATTTGAGGAGTGGAGACATTGGTTGGAGGGAGCCAAACACCAAGTCGTGGTCCTTACTGACCACAAGAATTTGATTTACCTGGAGTCGGCCAAGCGCTTGAATCCTGGACAGGATAGGTGGGCCTTGTTTTTCACACGTTTTGATTTTGTGGTCTCTTTTCTTCCGGGCACTAAGAATGTCAAGGCAGACGCCCTCTCTAGGAGTTTCCTTGCTGATTCTCCTGTTGTGACTAAGCCTGCTACCATCTTAGGCGAGGGGGTAGTTCTTTCTGCCATCTCGCCCGATTTTAGACGTGCTCTGGAAGAGTTTCAGGAGGACAAACCTGAGCGTTGTCCCAGTGGAAAGTTGTATGTTCCTGACCAGTGGAGGAAGAGAGTGATGTCTGAAGTTCATTGCTCTGCATTGGCTGGTCATCCAGGTATTTTTGGTACTAGAGATCTGGTGAGTCGGTCTTTTTGGTGGCCTGCCTTGTCTCGTGATTTCAGGAATTTTGTGCAGTCCTGTGGGACTTGCTCCCGGTCTAAACCTTGTTCTCGCTCTAGTGGCTTGTTGATGCCTTTGCTGGTGCCCAGGAGGCCATGGACCCATATTTCAATGGATTTTATCTCTGATATGCCTGTCTCTCAGAGAATGACTGTTATTTGGGTGATTTGTGATAGATTCTCTAAGATGGTCCATCTTGTACCACTCCCTAAGTTGCCATCTTCCTCTGAGTTGGTGCCCTTGTTTTTGCAACAGGTGGTTCGCTTGCACCGGATTCCTGAGAACATTGTATCTGACAGAGGAGTTCAGTTTGTGTCTAGATTTTGGAGGACTTTCTGTTCCAAGCTGGGAATTCAGTTGTCCTTCTCCTCTGCGTTTCACCCTCAGACCAATGGGCAGACGGAGAGAACAAACCAGACTTTAGAGTCGTATTTGAGATGTTTTATTTCTGCCGATCAGGATGATTTGGTTTCATTTTTGCCCTTGGCCGAATTTGCTTTAAATAATAGAGCTAGTTCTGCCACTTTGATGTCACCTTTTTTTTGTAACTTTGGTTTTCACCCTCGATTTTCTTCAGGGCAGGTGGAGCCTTCTGCCTGCCCAGGTGTTGACACTGTGGTGGAGAGAATGCACCAGATCTGGGACCAAGTAGTGGATAAGTTGTCTCTCTCCCAGGAAAAGGCCCAGCGGTTTTCCATCCGGCGTAGGACAGTTGGTCCCCAGTTTAAGGTGGGTGATATGGTTTGGTTGTCATCAAAAAATATCGCTATGAAGGTGGCTTCTCCTAAGTTTAAGCCTAGATTTATTGGACCTTACAAGATGTTGGAGATTATTAATCCGGTCTCTTTTCGGTTGGCTCTTCCTGTCACATTTAAAATTCATAATGTGTTTCATAAGTCCTTGTTGAAGAGGTTTGTTGAACCAGTAGTTCCTGTGGTGGCACCTCCTGACCCTGTATTGGTTGAAGGTAACATGGAATATGAGGTAGAGAAGATACTGGATTCCCGTCTGGCTAGACGGAGACTCCAGTATTTGGTTAAGTGGAAGGGTTATGGTCAGGAGGATAATTCCTGGGTCTCTGCCTCTGATATTCATGCCGAAAGATTGGTGCGTGCCTTTCATCGGGCTCACCCGGATTGCCCTGGTGGCATGGATGAGGGTTCGGTGACCCCTCCTCAAGGGGGAGGTACTGTTGTGAGTTCATTTTCCCCTTCACCATTGAGGTCTGATGAACTCCCTCCTCTGGTGAAGGAAGGTAGTGAGACTGATTACCAAACACCTGGGCAGCTAGATGATAACTGGGTGGCTGGAATTGAGGACTGGATATAAGGCTGCCGATGCCCTTCTTCCTGGCTGGTGATTTTCCTGCTGGATTCTTGGAGACCAGTCTGATTCCTGCGTCTCAAAGCTAAGTTTTTCTGCTCTGCTTTGTACTCTTCAGTTTTGTTTTTGTTTTGCCTTGTTTTTTGGGAGTTCTGCCATCCCCGGCCGGGGGTGAGCTGAATTCCATTTTTGTCTCTGATCTGTTGATCTTTGCTCTGTCTTCAGAATATACCTGAGTGCTGATATAGTCTTTTGAAGCCTAGCAACTTCAGGGCCTGTTTTTCCTATCAGTCGGTTGGCTCATTTTGATAGGGTTTTTGCGGATGGCAGACAGCAGCTTTCCTATCCTGTCCTATGTAGTTAGCTTGGGCCCCATCATTTGCTCAACCTATCTTTCTATCTGTGTTAGTGTTTTCATCTTGCTTCACCGTCATTATATGTTGGGGGCTGCCTATTGCTTTGGGGTCTGCTCTGGGGCAGTTTAGTTTTTCCCCTTTCTGTCTTTAGGCTATGTAGCTCTCCGGCTGTGATCGAGGGGTCTAGGGCACCGTAGGAACCCCCCCACGGCTACTGCTAGTTGTTGTGGATAGGTTCAGGGGTCTGCAATCCGATAGCTGCCAACCTCTCTGGTTTTTCTGGACTTAGCTGGTATTTTGTTTTTTCCTCCTTCGGTGACTCATCATAACAGAAATGTATTTGAAGCGTAGACCAGTATACACTTTTGGTGGTATTTTTTAATCTTCATTTATATTTCTGTCTCAGTAAGACAGTCCAGACTCTCCGCAATAGGAAATGAGATACATACAATTACTGACATAAAGTCTAGTGATTGCAGAAATCTAGGAATTACTATTCACGGGAAAAACTTACGTCACAATTCTCAGAGGCGATGCTGACCCTCAATTAATTAGTGTGTGGAGACAGCAAAAACCTTTGTTTGTGAATAAAGTCATGCTGTATCGCAGTACCGTTGATCCCATCGCCGTTACTCATATCCATCCAATTTTGATCACAGGGAGAGATGTAAACATGGTGCTCACTGCCTATCATGATCTGACTGTCACGTAACTTTGGAGTGCAAAACACAGAAGCCACAGGCCGTAGGCGATTCAATTGGATTGGCATGAGAGGGCACATTTAAAAATGTGCGCTGGAATGTCACACGTCTGTCGGTAGGAAAACTGTGAAAGCTAATGAAAAACCACCACTGCATCTCATTGTTAGTTGACGTCCATAAGAAATGGAAGCCGATGATCATCTGAAGCTAGATCCCAGCCAGCGGGACAGGGCATAGCTACATCTTAACCATCATCTTCTATCAGTTCACCAAATTTGTAGTGGCAGTCCCAGTGAAGGATTTGACAGCCCAGACTACACAGCGGAGGAGTAGGGAGAGGTAAACATTGCAAATGCTGGGGCCCTGCCCAAGCAAGGGGGCACACTCGTGGGCGTCGGTACTGGCACTGGGACCCTCATAGTACAGCGGTGTGTCTGATGGCGGGTGTGCACCCCCATCGTCAGAGACACTTGATTGCACTATGAGGGACCCTGTGCCAGTGCCCGCGCCCAAGAGTCGGCCTACCCTCCTGTCCTGGGCAACGGCACTCGCACAGTTGCGTGCGCTAGGTGATGACCCCGGCCATGGGGAGGGAGGCAGCCCAGTTAGGGAGGTTTACAAAATGGCATATGTTGATGTGGGACATTCAGCTGCTGCTAAAGGCGAAATTGGTCAAGTCCGAGGAAGAGGAGGACAAAAGCAAGCCATTTTTCTGGCAACCTATGTGTCATCAGGGTAAGGTGGGACAAAATCCTTGGAAACCCATGCATGGTTCATTTTAATGAAGGTTAGATCATCCACATTTTCGGTCGACAGACGGGTCCTTTTTTCTGTCAGGATTGATCCAGCTGCACTAAAGACTTTTCGATAGCACACTTGCAGCTGGGCAAGCGAGCTCCTGTAAGGCATATTGTGCCAATTCTGGCCAGGTGTCTAGTTTAGCGGCCCAATAGTCAAATGGGAATGACCTGTGAGGGAGAACATCGATATGGGACGAGAAGTAGTTTGTAACCATAGTTGACAACTGCTGTCTCCTGTCACTTTCAATCGATGCAATATTACCAGTCATGTAATAAAAAATCAGTCCACAACATGGTCATGAAACCCCTGTCTCACACTTCTGCTGTGTGCACCGCGAACACCTCTTCCAAGCTGCCCCCAGCCCCTACAGCTCGTGTGAGAACCATCACCGCTGCTGTGTGCTGGGAATGCCTCAACCAACTGGTTTACCAGAGTTGCTTTGTTTGTTAGCCAAAATTAGGTCAAGGTTCTCCTGTGGCATTATGTTTTGGAATTTGCCTTTATTGCATTAATCCAGGATGCTGGCCAACCAATAGTCATCATCGTTCATCATTTTGGCAATGCGGGGGTTCCTTTTTAAGATCTGCAAGGCATAATCTGACATGTGGGCCAATGTTCCCGGTGTCAATGATGCACTGCGAGTGCTGGGTGGAGGAGCACTTTCTGGCAAATCCACATCTCTCCAGTCTCGCACAAACCCTGTACCAGACCTTGCCATGCCAACATTTTCTCTAGCCCCACGAGAAGCATCCTCCTCCCCTAAATAATCATCCCCATCATCATCCTCCTCCTCTCCTTCCTCCACCTCGTCCACGAGACTTCCCTGACCAGACAATGGCTGACTGTCATCAAGGCTTCCCTCCTCCTCTTCCTCCTCGGCTGCAGACGCCTGCTCCCTAATGTGCGTCAAAGTTTGCATGAGCAGACGCATAAGTGGGATGCTCATGCTTATGATGGCATCATCTGCGCTTACCAGCCGTGTGCATTCCTCAAAACACTGAAGGACTTTACAGAGGTCTTTCAGCTTCGACCACTGCACACCTGTGAACTCCATGTCTGCCCTCAAAGTGCCTGCCCGTGTATCCTCCCACAAATGCATTACGGCCTGCCTCTGTTCGCACAGCCGCTCAACCATGTGCAGGGTGGAGTTCCACCTTGTTGCAACGTCGATAATTAGGCGGTGCTTGGGAAGGTGGAGCAATCGCTGCAGCTTCTGCATACGACTGGAGTGTACCGGCGAACGGCGGATGTGCGAGCACAGTCTTCGAACCTTATGGAGCAGGTCTGTTAACTCCGGATAATTATTGAGGAAGCACTGCACCACCAGGTTCAAGGTGTGAGCCAGGCAAGGTATGTGTGTGAGTTTTGAAAGGGCTATGGCTGCCAAAAAATTCCGGCCGTTATCACAAACTACCTTGCCTGCCTCAAGATGTAGACTGCCCAGTCATAACTCAGTTTGTCGCTGAAAGTAGTCGGCCAGTACCTCCGCGGTGTATCTGTCGTCCAAACACATCATCTTCAACACAGCCTGCTGACGCTTTCCAGTAGCTGATCGATAAGGGGACACCTCGTGTGCAACACTGGCAGCTGCGGATGGAGTGCTCGTGCGACTGCGCTCTGTGGACGAGCTTTCGCTTCTGGAGGAGGAGGAGGGTTGAACGCCTACAGCCAACTGTTTCCTATACCGTGGGCTAGGCAGCACTGTCCCACCACCGCTGTCCCCTGTGGACCCTGCATCCACCACATTAACCCAGTGCGCAGTGATGGACACGTAACGGCCCTGGCCATGCCTACTGGACCATGCATCAGTTGTGAGGTGCACCTTTCCACTCAATGATTGCTTGAGTGCATGGACAATGCGGTCTTTCACATGAAGGTGGAGGGCTGGGATGGCTTTGCGAGAAAAGAAGAGGCGACTGGGTAGGTCATAGCGTGGTTCTGCGTAGGCCATGAGTTCGCGCAAAGCTGCACTTTCAACCAATTGATAGGGCATCATCTCTAACGAGATTAGTTTGGCAATGTGGGCGTTCAAACCCAGTATATGCGGATGAGAGGATGAGTACTTTCTTGTCCTACTCATAGTCTCTGGTATGGTGAGCTGGACTTGAGAGCTGCATATGGTGTAACTAGCGGTGGACATGGCGAACTGAGAGAGGGTTGATGATGGTGATGGAGTTGGTGTTCTTTCTGATGGCCTAGATTCAGTCTTTCGTTGATATAACATTGTGATTCCCTGACTGCTTTGGCCTTGCGATGATACCTCAACATTTGCTGCTGGTGGTGTGCTAACCGGTGGGCTTACAGTGGGGGAAACAAAGTAGCGTTGCTGACTACCTTCTTTGGGAGCAGGTGCACATGTGGTACGTGAGGTTTGGTAGTCCGTCCACTTCTTGCAAGTGCATGGTGGTTAAATGTATAAGCATGCAACTGGTATTCAAATTTCTCTGATTTTTCCCTCGGCTAAAGGTCTTTGCGCACTTCTTACAGATAACCTTGGCCTGATCATTAGGATTTTGTTCAAAAAAGTGCCACACTGCACTCTTCCTACTATGGAAGACATTTTAAGGCCTTGCACGCTGTGCTATTTTGACCATCTGTCCAAGCTGTCCTGCAACTCTTTTGGTTTTTGTAATCCGTTTTTGGACTGCTCCGGGCCTGCCAGATAACAGCTGTTGCGATGTCGATGCCTGCTGCGGATGCTCCTCCTCCTCTTCTGAGCTATTGGCAGCGGCACCCTCTTCCCCCAATGGATGCCAATCTGGGTCAACAACTGGGTCATCCATCACCTCCTCTTCAATGTCATGTGCGTCTTCCTCTGTGTCACCGTGTATGGTGGTATAGTATGCGGGAAGGGGCACCTGAGTTTCATCAGGGTCAGATTCTGGCTCAGTACACTGTGAGGACAATGTAGTGCTCTGAGTGAATGTACCAGCAGAATCATCAGTGGCTGTGCATCAGTGCACTCCATGTCAGATTCATCTTGGCCTGGGTAATTGACGATTTGACTTGATAACCCAGGAGTAATCTGTAGTGTGGCCTGCCGCATCTTTCAATTTTGGTTAGGGTGAAGGACACAAGGAAAGGTGTGGTTCATGACCATGAGCCTCCAATGATGACTCAGTGTTTTTATTTTTTAAAACTTCAGAAGAGTAGGCGATAGAGCTGGAGGCTGAGTCAGCAATGTAAGCCAAAACTTGTTCCTGAAGCTCCGGCTTTAAAAGCGGTTTACCTACTCCCAGAAAAGGGAGCCTTCGAGGCCTTGTGGAGCCAGACGATGATGCAGGCTCAACACCTCCTGCATTTGGTGCTATTTTGCTTTTGCCACTTCCAGCAGATCCAACACCATCATTACCAGCTGCCAACCCCGCGCACTTCCACAGAGTCTTCCACCACACTTCCTCATTTTTGGGGAAAATGTACCCAAAATACCACCAACTATATGGTACTGTAAAACATGGTACAAGGTGTATATAGTTTATAGAGTACTGGAGAGAAATGGAATCTCTCTACAGACTTCAGGACACAGTTGTATTTGTGGCGCCCCTGAGGCTCAGTCGCCACAGAGGTACTGCACCTTCTCCTAAGGTGTAGTGCCCCACCAACTAGGTAAGTTAGGAACTCCTTTCCACACTCCAACACCTGCACCCACACACAGGATAGTTCAGCAAGGGAACAGATTGCGGCTCCATGCTTAGGGGATAGCAGAGCACCTTTCGTGGGTCCTTGCTTCGTAACACGAGATGTGCTGGAAGGTGGGTGGAGTTAGATATAAAAGAGTGGGAAAGTTTAGAATTTGAGATCATATCAGTCTGGAGGAGAGGCTGAGAGCAGGCTGACAGGAGGTCAGCCTGAGGGGAGCTCAAGGCAAAGGAAGACCGTCAGTCAGGCGAGGCTGAGGACTGGTCTTAGTGGAACGAGCTCCCTAGGAAAGGAACAGAAGGAGAAAGACGTAGAACTGCAACCTAAGCTTCCATAAGAGAGAGAAGGAACAGCGCGGAACGAAGGAGTAGGAGAACAGAGAGGAGTCGTGGGTTGGAAGAGGAACCCTTCCTATAGATTCTCAGCGCAAGGCCGGGGCCCGGTCCCCGAGGTTGTATGGACACTTATGGTTCTGCAGCAGACACCGGTGGAGTAGTTGGCTGTAAATGCACTACTCCCATCCAAGACTTGGGGCACAACAGCAAATGAATAGAGAGCCAGGACTCTGGAGAAAGGAGTCCCCGAGAGAGGCTACAGCTGTCTGTCATGCAAGTAGAGTTGTTACGAACATCTGACAGGAGGAACTTCAGAGTACCACGGTACTGGAGCTCTTCACACTACAAGGCGCAATAGAGGAGTCGTTCAGGAAAGGTACATGTTGGCAGAGTGTTGGAGAGGAGAAGCCTGACTTGCCTGGAAGGTTGATTGAGTCTTTACCCCGGAGGACACGGCACGGAGGCAGGCACCGGTGTGTACCACGAACTGTGAGTAAAGCCCTGGTGTCTTCCAGTCATTGTGCACCAACACCATTAGCACCGCTACATCTGGGTATCCTCCTTTACACTACCTGTGCCTATACACTGCTCTGGGGTTACAGCTTCACCTGTGGGGAGCTACACCATCTATGCTGCAACACACCATCAGCCCCAGAGGATCTGCATGCAGCGTTGGCTTAACATCTTGCTTGCCAAACACCACAGGTGGTGTCACGAACTATTCCATTACACCATTACAATTTCCCTATTACTTGGGTGTCCAGGGCCACGGACTGGGTCAATGCTGCTGTGACACATCCCGCTGACACCGGCCCGGTACCGAGTACCCCACAGCCCTGGGAGGGCGACCCATATTCTGTCAGGCCCTGGTTATATTAGACCTACAAATTAACAGGCTGATTCTGGATGGTGTAAAAGAGGTGTTTAGAAGACTGGGGAGAAATGGAATCTCTTTACAGACTTAAGGACACAGTTGTATTCTGTCAGGCCCTATGTTGTTATGAATGAGTCACCGTAGGAGGCAAAAACAGAAATGCTAGCTAAGTCCAGAAAACCAGAGAAGTTGGCAGCTATCGGATTGCAGATCCCTGAACCAATCAACACAACTAGCAGTAGCTGTGGGGGGTTCCTACGATGCCCTAGACCCCTCGAACACAGCCGGAGAACTACATAGCCTAAAGACAGAAAGGGAAATCAAAACTGAGACATCAGGTTGCCGCAAAACCGTGGCGGAGGTAAATCTTCGCTTCAGCTCCTGAAAGGAAGCATCAGTCTCCGGAGACCAATTCAACACATCAGCACCCTTCTTAGTCAGATCAGTTAATGGCTTGGCAATACTAGAAAATTTTGCTATAAATTTCCGATAAAAATTAGCAAAACCCAAAAACTTCTGGAGGGCCTTCAAAGAAGTGGGCTGAACCCAATCATAAATGGCCTGTACCTTGGCCTGGTCCATTTCAATAGTTGACGGAGACAAAATAAATCCCAAAAATGAAATCCTCTGTACCCCAAAAAGGCATTTCGATCCTTTGACATACAGGGAATTCTCCCTCAAGATCCGGAACACAGTCCGAATATGTTCCACATGAGAATCCCAATCCTTGGAGAAGATCAAAATATCATCCAGATAGATAATCAAAAACTTATCGACAAAGTCTCAGAAAATATCGTTCATGAAGCACTGGAAGACAGAAGGGGCATTAGTGAGCCCAAAAGGCATCACCAGGTACTCAAAATGTCCCTCCGGAGTATTAAACACCGTCTTCCATTCATCCCCCTGCTTAATGCAGATAAGATTATACGCCCCCCTGAGGTCAAGCTTGGTAAACCAGCAAGCACCTCTAACTCTAGAGAATAGATCCGAAATCAGGGGTAACGGATACTGATATTTAATAGTAATTTTGTTGAGGGCACGATAATCAATACCAGGTCTTAAAGAACCATCCTTTTTGGCCACAAAAATAAAACCGGCACCTAAGGGTGAAGAGGATGGTCTAATATGACCCTTCTCCAACGCTTCCTTAATATAGGATCGCATAGCCTCGTGCTCGGGTACAGATAAATTGAAGAGCCGACCCTTGGGAAATTTACACCCCATGCTCAGTTCAATTTCACAGTCATAACTCCTATGAGGAGGTAAAGATGCAGACTCATTCTCACTAAATACATCATAAAAGCCCGCCAAATAGTCAGGAACATCATGCGACTGAGGAGAGGTGGAAAAAACCGGAGCCTCACTAAAGGCACGCCGACAACCCCAACTCATCACAGACACAGATTTCCAATCCAAAACTGGATTATGAATTTGCAACCAGGGAAACCCCAGAACCACGGCATCATGCAGACCATGCAACACCAAAAATCTGCAATTTTCTTGATGGTCTGGGGCGACTCGTATGACCACCTGGGTCCAAAACTGAGGTTTATTTTTCGCCAAAGGAGTAGCATCAATCCCCCTCAAAGGGATAGGCGTCTGCAGAGGTGTCATCGGAAATCCACAACGTTTGGCAAAATCCAAGTCCATTAGGTTTAGTGCTGCTCCTGAATCCACAAAAGCCTTGGCGGAAAATGTGGACAGGGAGCAGATCAGAGTAATTGCCAGAAGAAACTTAGGTTGAACACCACCCACAGAAAACGTGTGTGCAAAGCGTTTCTCTCGTCTAGGACAAACAGAAATAATATGCGAGGCATCTCCACAGAAAAAACACAGCTTATTACGCCTTGTGAACTCCTGACGTTGCGCCCTAGACAAAACTCTATCACATTGCATAGGTTCAGACGTCTGTTCAACCGGTGGCAACACCTCTCGTGCAATCCTGCGTTCACGTAAACGCCGATCAACCTGAATGGCTAATGACATAGAATCGTCCAGACCAGAGGGAACAGGAAATCCCACCATAGTATCTTTTACGGCTTCTGACAAACCCTTCCGAAAGAGAGCAGCCAAGGCATTTTCATTCCAGGTAGTAAGGACCGCCCACTTTCGGAACAGTACAACTCTGCAGAATCTCGACCCTGGTTCAATGCCAACAGGGTCTTTTCAGCCTGATCAATAGCATTAGGTTCGTCATACAACAACCCCAAGGCTTGAAAGAATGCGTTCACATTAGTCAGAATAGGATCATCTGGTTTCAAAGAAAACGCCCAATCCTGGGGATCGCCACGCAGCAAAGAGATGACAATTTTAACCTGCTGCGCGGAGCTCCCTGACGAGTTAGGTTTCAAGGCAAAAAATAATTTACAATTATTTTTGAAACTCAAAAATTTAGATTGATCCCCAAAAAATACATCAGGTGTAGGGATCTTTGGTTCAACAGCATGCGAACGAGTAAGGTAGGTGGAAATTCCCCGCACTTCCGCAGTGAGCTGCTCCACATGATCAGACAATTGCTTTATCTCCATTGAGAGAAAAAAAAAAATTCCCCCTACGGCCTCAGAGATATAGAGGAAAGAATATATATTTTTTTAAAACACAATTCTTTCCTGCTATTGAGTACCCTAGGATCTGCTGTTATGAATGAGTCACCGTAGGAGGCAAAAATAGAAATGCTAGCTAAGTCCAGAAAACCAGAGAAGTTGGCAGATATCAGATTGCAGACCCCTGAACCTATCAACACAACTAGTAGTAGCCGTGGGGGGTTCCTACGATGCCCTAGACCCCTCGAACACAGCCGGAGGACTATATAGCCTAAAGACAGAAAGGGAAATCTAAACTGCCCCAGAGCAGACCCCAAAGCAATAGGCAGCCCCCAACATATAATGACGGTGAAGCAAGAAGAAAGGACACTAACACAGACAGAAAGATAGACTGAGCAAAGACGGGGCCCAAGCTAACTAGATAGGAAAGGACAGGAAGGCTGCTGTCTGCAATCTGTGAAAAACCCTATGAAAATAAGAGCCAACAGACTGACAGTGAAAAAGGCCCTGAAGACGCTAGGCTTCAAAAAAGCTATGTCAGCACTCAGGAATATTCTGAAGACAGAGCAACCGGAAAAAGGAGATTCAGCTCACCCCAGCAGGGAATGGCAGAATCCAGAAAAGCAAGGCAAACAAAACACAAATGCTAACAGGCAAAGCAGAAAACTTAGCTTTAGAGGAGCAGGAATCAGACTGGTCTCCTAGAAGTCCACAGAGAAATCACCCACAGGGCAGAAGGGCGTCGGCAGCCTTATATCCAGTCCGTGACTCCACTCAGCCAGTCATCATCATTAGGCTCAGGTGCCTGATAATCAGGCTCATTACCTTCCTTTACCAGAATAGGGAGTTCACCAGACCTTAGTGACGAAGGGGAAAATGAACTCACAACACTATGTATTTTACAACTCAAAGTAACAGGCTGATTCTGGATGGTGTAAAAAAGGTTTATAGAGGACTGGGGAGAAATGGAATCTCTCTACAGACTTCAGGACACAGTTGTATTCTGTCAGGCCCTGTGTATTTTACACCTCAAAGTAACAGGCTGATTCTGGATGGTGTAAAAATGGTGTATAGAGGACTGGGGAGAAATGGAATCTCTCTACAGGCTTCAGGACACAGTTGGATTCTGTCAGGCCCTGTGTATTTTACACCTCAAAGTAACAGGCTGATTCTGGATTGTGTTAAAAAGGTGTATAGATGACTGGGGAGAAATGGAATTTCTCTACAGACTTCAGGACACAGTTGCATTCTGTCAGGCCCTGTGTATATTACACCTCAAAGTAACAGGCTGATTCTGGATAGTGTAAAAAAGGTGTATAGAGGACTGGGGAGAAATGGAATCTCTCTACAGACTTCAGGACACAGTTGTATTCTGTCAGGCCCTGTGTATATTACACCGCAATGTAACAGGCAGAAATTGCCTAGTGTATGACAAACTACAAGGTGTATATAGAATTGGGCAGAATTGGAATCTCCCTAGAGTGTAGGTCTGTAAGAACGGACAAACTCCTCGGCTTTTCCTTACAGAGTCACACACAGATAGCTTCAATTTGGCTGTGATAACAGCCGGTACATGGTACTGTGTGAGGAGCGTACACGTACACCCCTGTACGGTGTGTGTACGTAAAATTGTCAAGCTCCGTGTTTTTGTATGTGGACTGACACACGCTCTCTCTAGTTTTGAATGTAATCAAACTGCAAATATGCGAAACTGTTTGAAAAATGGACAAAACTCTAAGGTGTAGGTCTGTAAGAACGGACAAACTCCTCAGCTTTTCCTTACAGAGTCACACACAGATTGTCAAGCTCCATGTTTTTGTATACGGACTGACACATGCTGTCTCTCTCTAGTTTTGAATGTAATCAAACAGCAGATATACAAAACGGTTTGAAAAACGGACAAAACTCTAAGGTGTAGGTCTGTAAGAACGGACCATCTCCTCGGCTTTTCCTTACAGAGTCACACACAGATTGTCAAGCTCCGTGTTTTTGTATATGGACTGACACACGCTGTCTCTCTTTAGTTTTGAATGTAATCAAAGAGCAAATATACGAAACTGTTTGAAAAACAGACAAAACTCTATGGTGTAGTTCTGTAAGAACGGACAAACTCCTCGGCTTTTCCTTACAGAGTCACACACAGATTGTCAAGCTCCGTGTTTTTGCATACGGACTGACACACGCTGTCTCTCTCTAGTTTTGAATGTAATCAAAGAGCAGATATACGAAACTGTTTGAAAAACGGACAAAACTCTAAGGTGTAGGTCTGTAAGAATGGACACTCCTCGGCTTTTCCTTACAGAGTCACACACAGATTGTCAAGCTCCGTGTTTTTGTATACAGACTGACACACGCTGTCTCTCTCTAGTTTTGAATGTAATCAAACAGCAGATATACGAAACTGTTTGAAAAACGGACAAAACTCTAAGGTGTAGGTCTGTAAGAACGGACAAACTCCTTGGCTTTTCCTTACAGAGTCACACACAGATAGCTTCAATTTGGCCGTGATAACAGTCAGTACATGGTACTGTGTGAGAAGCGTACACCGGTGTACGGTGTGTGAAAAAATGAACGCTCAGTACCTCACCAGGACAAAACAATAAAATTTGGATTGCTTTTAAAAAAGCAGTTTGAACACCAGCGTGCACACAGCAATGCAGGTAGCCTTAAAAGGCAGCCTAATCACTACCAGCGCTGCTGCACAAAAGCAAAAATCTTCACCTTTCACAGCACATTAACTACAGTGAAAAGCGCTATCAGCAGAAGCGTTTTTTTTTCTTTTGGCCTTCCTAACGCTCTCCCTACAGAATCATCAGCAGCAGCAGCTCTCCCTATTCTGAGATCAGCATAAGTAATATGGCGGTCGGCGTGCACGCCCTTTTATACCCCCTGTGACGCCACACAAAGCAAGCCAATCACTTGCATGCCCTTCTCAAAGATGGTGGTGACCGCTGCCTATGTCATCACGTTGCCCACAGTGTCCATTCTTCCTGATTGGCTGAAAAAGGTCGCTAAAGCATCTTTTGAAACGCGACTTTGGCGCGATGGTCGCCGACCTTGTGGCCGACCTCATGCTAAGGTCGGGTTTCGTTTCATGAAACCTGACTTTGGCGATAATCGGCGATTTTTGAATTTTTTCGACCCGTTTCGCTCAACTCTAGTATGCACTATTGGTTGAACCTGTTATATCTGTATTTGTGTCATCTGTCGAGCTGGAAGGTATTCTGGAGTACCTGAAAGAATTCGAAGATGTGTTCTCTGAAAGCGAGGCAGAGACATTGCCGCCACATAGACCCTTTGACTGCGCTATCGAGTTAGTCCCGGGGCTAAAATTGCCTAAAGCCCGTCTGTTTAATTTGTCTGGCCCTGAGCACTTGGCCATGAAAGATTACATTGCTGAGAGTCTTCGCAAAGGACACATACGTCCCTCAGTCTCACCTGTGGCAGCAGGGGTTTTTTTTGTAAAGAAAAAAGATGGTGGTTTACGTCCCTGCCTCGATTTTCGTGAGCTCAACAAGATTACTGTATGAAATACGTACCCCCTTCCATTGATTCTCGATTTGTGTAACCAACTTTCAGGGGCAAAATGGTTCTCCAAACTGGATCTTTGGGGGGCATATAATTTGATAAGGGTCTGGGAGGAGGATAAATGGAAAACCGGGTTCCTCACGTCCGAGGGACTGTTTGAAAATTTAGTCATGCCGTTTGGTCTTACCAATGCCCCAGCCATATTTCAGAATTTCATCAACTTGGTATTCTCGGATCTCATTGGTCGTTTTGCTGTCATTTACTTAGACGATATTCTGATAAACTCTCCCGACAGTCAATCTCACCTGAATCATGTACAAACCATTCTCCAAAGACTGAGGGAAAATCATCTGTATGCCAAATTGGAGAAATGTGTGTTTTTTGTTCAAGAATTGTCTTTTTTGGGATTAATTGTGTCCTGTGAGGGTTTTCGCATGGACCCCAAGAAGGTGCAGGCCATTGCGGATTGGGTGCAACCCCGAGACCGTAATGGTCTTCAGCGCTTCTTGGGGTTCGCCAATTATTACCGCAAATTTATTTGGGGGTTTTCACAGGTGGTCAGACCACTCACAGATCTTACTTGTAAAGGTGCGGATGTGAGAACCTGGTCCTCGCTCGCAAAAGACGCCTTTGTGACCCTGAAAAGAAGCTTTATGTCTGCTCCCGTCCAAACCACTCGTCGTGGAAGTGGACGCCTCTGAGGTGGGGGTGGGGGCAGTGTTGTCCCAAGGGCCTGCCACTCTAACCAACCTCAGGCCATGTGCTTTCTTTTCCAAGAAGTTCTCTGCTGCGGAAAGAAGTTATGACGTAGGCAATAGAGAGCTTCTTGCGGTCAAATTGGCGTTTGAAGAATGGAGGCACTTTTTGGAGGGGGCCAGTCACTCGGTTACGGTGATCACGGATCACAAAAATTTGTCATACATTGAGTCTGCTAAAAGACTAACGCCCGGACAGGCCCGTTGGTCACTTTTTTTTTCCCGTTTTCAGTTTACGATTACATTTCATTCAGGGTCTAAGAATGTCAAGGCTGACGCCTTATTACGCAGTTTTCAGCCGGTGTCGCCCCCTGAGCCACTGTCCTCCATTCTTCACCCTGGGGTTGTGATAGCAGAGGTCTCGTCTGAATTGGAACGGGAGATTCAGGGGGCCCAGTCACGGGCCCCAGCGGCCAAGCCGGAGGGGATGTTGTTTGTCCCAGAGCAACTTCGCCTGAAACTCTTGCAGGAGTTCCGTGAATCCAAGCTGAGTGCTCACCCTAGTATTTCAGCCTCGCGTCTGGCGGTGGCTAGGATCTTTTGGTGGCCTACCCTTGGTTTGGACATAAAAAAATTCATTGCTGGTTGTGGGGTCTGCGCTCGTTCTAAGAGCTCTCATAGCCGGCCAGCAGGGGAGCTGATGCCCTTGGCAGTGCCCGAAAGACCATGGACTCACTTATCCATGGCTTTTGTTACCAATCTCCCTCATCTAAGGGTAATACAGTGGTATGGATAGTGGTGGACAGGTTTTCTAAGCAGGCTCATTTTGTACCCCTGTCTGCACTACCGTCAGCTGAGACGTTGTCCAGGTTATTTGTGCAGCATGTGATCCGGTTGCATGGGGTACCCCTGAGTGTGGTGTCTGAATCGTGGTGTGCAGTTTGTGGCTAAGTTTTGGCGTGCTTTCTACAAAAAATTAGGGATGTCTCTGTCCTTTTTTGTCTGCATACCATCCTGAGAGTAATGGTCAGACTGAGCGCACTAACCAGTCCCTGGAACAGATCCTCAGGTGTCTAACCTCTGCTAGACAGAATGACTGGTGCAATGCACTGTCGTTGGCTGAATTTGCCTTCAATAGTCGGGTGAGTCAATCTACAGGTATGACTCCTTTTTTGATCAATTATGGGTTCAGTCCTCATTTTGGTGAGTTTTCTCATCTGGACTAGGGGTGTCCCGGGGCTGAGGGCTCTGTTCAGCGATTACAGAATACGTGGGCAGAAGTTCAGCGGAGTATATCTAGGTCTCAGGGCAGGTATAAGTTTTTTGCGGACAGGAAACGAACACCAAGGCCCACGTTTCAGGTTGGAGACAAGGCTTGGCTCTCCACGCGAAACATTAAGTTGAAGGTTCCTTCAGCCAAGTTGGGGCCCAAATTCATTGGCCCATACAAGATTGTGGAAAAAATCAATCCAGTGGTGTATAGGCTGTGCCTTCCACCCTCTTTCAAGATCCCTAACGTCTTCCACAAATCTCTACTGAAACCTTTTGAAGCAGTCCGGGGAGACTCCAAGTCCGCTGCTCCTCCTGTTTTGGTCGAGGGGCAGGTGGAGTACGAGGTTTGTCATATCGTAGATTCCAGTTTGGTACGGCGGTCAGTACAATACCTGGTCATTGGAAGGGGTATGGACCGGAAGACAGGTCCTGGGTGCTGGCCTGGTTGATGCATACTGATCGTCTGGTGCGGGCTTTCAATGCTAAGTACCCGGGCAAGCCTGGGGGTCCGGAGGCCCCCCGTTGAGAGGGGGTACTGTCATGATCTCAGTGCGGGTTTGACTCGCACACGTGGGGTTAATGTCTGGAACCAGTGCTGATGACTGGCATTTCTGGGGTTAAAGGTTGTGATCCCAGTACAGGCTTACCTGCACACCTGGGGCTATGATTGTGGCATCTCCCTGGTTCTGGGAGAGGCTTCTTATAGCCTCAGGATGCTCCCATCCCCGTCAGTTATAATTTCGCCCTTGGCATTGTGTGGTGACCCCTGAGTGTGTTTGTGCTGTGTTCTGGTTGCTTGATTCTCTGTGTACGACTCGGTCTGTTCTCTGGATATTGCTTTGGATTCTGCTTGGTACCTTCTATGTCTGTTTGGTTTTGACTTCTGCTTGGCCCTGACTATCCGTCCTGTCTCATCCCTGGTACTTTACTGATATCTCTGTGTATGACCTCCGTTTTGCCTGACTCTGAGTATTTCTGTATAGTGTCCTGCCATCTCAGAAAGCTGGACGCTAAGCCCCGCCCCCTTGCAGTCACATGACCATAGGTCCTGTGACTGCTTGCTAAACTTCAGCGTCCACAGGTCCTGTGTATCTGTACTTTCCGGCTGTACCTGACCCCGGGCCCCCCTACAGTGCGGGTGAGTCCCTGCTCAGCGGAGGCTGCACGCCGGCACTGACAGGATCCTGACAATTGACCCACATGTCTGATTATGCCTTGCAGATACTAAAAAGGGACCCCCGCATTGCCAAAATGATGAACGATGACGACTACTGGTTGGCCAGCATCCTGGATCCACGCTATAAAGGCAAATTCCAAAACATCATGCCACAGGAGAACCTAGAGCAAATATTGGCTATCAAACAAGCAACTCTGGTAAACCGTTTGTTTGAGGCATTCCCAGCACAGAGCAACGGTGATGTTTTTCCAACGAGCCGTAGGGGGCAACATGGAAGAAGTGTTCGTGGTGCACACAGCTGAAGTGGCGTTGGACACAGGGGTTTCATGACCTTGTTGTGGACTGATTTTTCAAGTACCGCTCACACGACTGGTAATACTGCATCGATCGAAAGTGACAGGAGACAGCAGTTGTCAACTATGGTAACAAACTACTTCTCCTCCAATATCGATGTCCTCCCTCATCGGTCATTCCACTTTGACTATTGGACCAGTAAACTTGACACCTGGCCTGAATTGGCACAATAGGCCTTCCAGGAGGTCGTTTGCCCTGCTGCTAGTGTGTTATCTGAACAAGTCTTCAGTGCTGCTGGATCAATCCTGACAGAAAAAAGGACCCGTCTGTCGACCCAAAATGTTGATGATCTAACCTTCATTAAAATGAACCATGCATGGGTTTCAAGGCATTTTGTCCCACCCTTCCCTGCTGACACGTAGGTTGCCAGAAAAATGGCTTGCTTTTGTCCTCCTCTTCCGCGGACTTCTCCAATTACTCCATTTGCAGCTGCTGAATGTCCAACATCAACATATGCCATTTTGTCCACCTCCCTAACTGGGCTGCCTCCCCCCACAGGGCCGGGGTCACCACCTGGCGCACTCACCCGTGCAAGTGCCCTTGCCCTGGACAGGTGGGTGGGCACACTCTTTGGCAACGGCACTGGCCCAAGGTCCCTCATAGTAGAATCAAGTGTCTCTGATGGTGGGGGTGCACACCTGCCATCAGACACACCGGCGTACTATGAGGGGCCCCTCTCCCAGTACCGCCGCTCACGAGTGGGCTCCCCCTGCTTGCTCAGGACACCAGCACTTGCAATACTTACCTCTCCCTGCTCCACCACTATGTAGTCTGGCCTGTTAAATACTTCACTGGGACTGCCAATACAAATTTGGTGAAATGATAGATGATGGTTAAGACGTAGCTATGCCCTGTCCTGCTGGGCTTTATCTTCAGATGATCAATGGCTTCCATTTGTTATGGACGTCGACTCACAATGAGATGCAGTGGTGGTTTATCATCATCTTTCACGGTTTTCCGACTCACAGACGTGTGACATTCCTGCCCACATTTTTAAATGTGTCCTCTCATGCCAATCCAATAGAATCACCTACGGCCTGTGGCTTCTGTCTTTTGCATTCCAAAGTTACCTGACAGATCATGATAGGCAGGGAGGACAATGTCTACATCTGTCCCATTGATCACAATTTGGTGGAGCTGAGTAATGGTGATGGGTTCCACGGTACTGCTATACAGCAAACCTTTCTTCACAAGAACTGTTTTTGCTGTCTCCACAGACAAAGTAGTTGAAGATCAGCATCGCCTCTGAGAATTCTACTGAGAGTTTTTACCGTGATTAGTAATTCCAAAATATCTGCAATCAGTCGACTTTCCGTCTGTACTTGTATCCATCTCGTTTTCTCTTGCGGAGAGTCTGGACTTTCTTACTGAGACTGATATATATATGAAGATTTAAAAATACCCCAACAGTGTATACTGGTGTACGCTTCGAATACATAGCCCTTTTTCTACTTTTTAGATTCTTGTCTAATCCATACTGAGGCTGTGAGCGTCTTTGTCGGACTCCGGAAATATACACGCAGATTTTTAATGTTTAAACTATGCTATATATACCTGCTATCCAGTGATATTGTACCCTTTCTCAACTTTCTACAATCACGTCCAATCCATACTGGGCCTGAGACCGTCTGAGTCTGCCTCCTGATATGTAGACATAGTTTTTTATTGTTTAAACTATGCTATATATACCTGTTATCCAGTGATATTGTACCCTTTCTCGACTTTGTACAATCACATCAAATCCATACTGGGCCTGAGACCCTCTGAGTCTGCCTCCTGATATATAGACATAGGTTTTTCAGGTGTACACTATGCTATATATACCTGTTATCTGGTGATACTGTACCCTTTCTCAACTTTGTACAATCACGTCAAATCCATACTGGGCTGTGGGTGGCCAGCCAGGGCAGTGGGGTTAATCGGTATCGGGCCTGTGTCTCAGAGAGATGTGTCACGTTGGTGGTGATGCCCCTTTCATTGGCCCTGGGCGTCCATGCAAAGGGGTGAATAACATTTATAGGTGAATGATACTTGACGCCACCTGTGGTTTCTGATCAGATTGACCCGCACTGCATTGTCGCTTCTCTAGGACAGATGTTGTGGTGCAGCTAAGATGTAGAAGCCCTGCACAAGTAGGGCCGTAGTCGCAGGGCAGATGAAAGAGTTGGTAGATGGTGTGCAGTGCAAGATGTAGCAGAGCCGTGCGCCAGGCGCAGGAGAAAGATAACAGACACAGTCGTGCAGTTCCTTTACCTGTACTTGGTGAGTGCCGTCCTGGACCCAGAGTACAGATGGAGAAGGAGTTGGTCAGCCTGGAAGCAAATTAGGAATTCTCTCTCTTCAGATAGGTAGTGTGGCCTCCGTTCTAGCGCTTATCTGAGGTACTTGCAGTACTGATTTCACTGAAGTTCCCCCTGTTGACTCTCTTTGGAACTTTCTTGCATGGCAGGAAGCCATAGCCTTTTCCTTCTGGCTCACACACGTCGCTGCTGGGGCCTCCGAGCCTTAGTTGGGAACAGAGCATTTACAGCTGCTACTTCCTCTGGTTTCTGCTGCAGGACCGTCAGCGTCCCTACAAACTCGGAGACCGGAATACCGACCATGCGCTCCAGCTAGGAGTGAGTCTTAACTCTGCTCATCCTCCAGCTCCCCTTCTCACGTCCACTGTCAGACACACTGCCGTACTATGAGGGGCCCTGTGCCAGTGCCATCGCCAATGAGTGCCCCCCGCTTGCTCTGGATCACAGCGCTTGCAAAGTTGAAATACTTACCTCTCCCTGCTCCACCGCCGTGACGTCTTCCGCATTTCCTGACAGTGACATTCTCGTCAGAGAGCGCGATGACATCACGTCTGTATGCCCTCTGCCTAAACTGTCCAAGTGCAGTGAGATGGAAGATGAGGACGATGAGGAGTCTAGACTAGTGCAGGGATTCCCTAGCGAGGAGACTTATTTAATTGTTTTCAATGTTGGGACAGCGATTTTTGGGGAGCACTATACTCTGGAGAATGATATATAAGGCCCACCTTACACTGGAGCATTCCAAAGGTGGACATCAGACACTGGAGCAGCATTTACAGGGCCCATTATGCACTGGAGCATTAGAAATGGGGCCCATTATATATGGAGCATTATATGGGCCCATAGCACAGTGGAGCTTCATCCATGGGGCCCTTCATATACTGTAGCATTATGTGGAGCTCATCATATACTGTTTCAAACATTATATGGGACCAATGATTCTGTATGGAGAAATATATGGGCCTCATTACTCTGTATAGCACACTATGCGGTGGCCATAATACTGTATGGAGTAATATACTGTCCATTTTTGGAGCTATTGGAGAATTTAAAATGGATATCAGTCCTGAGATGTAAGAAGTGAAGTATTTTTCATTGTACTATACCGCTATTTCTCTGCCGTATCAGAGGATCATGAATTGTGGCATGTGTTAAAAGAGCCCAGTGATACTCTTTGGCCTCTGGAGCCATCCCCCCCCCCCACAACTTTAGACAAATAACCCCCAGTTTTCAATGCCTAACTATTATTATAAAGTAAATTAAGGTTGACAAGCTTAAGTAATCAGAATTGATGTTTTTGGCATTAAAATGGGCACTGTAGGTGTGTTTCCTGTCCTCCACTCCCTGACGACCTTGGTTCCCCATTGACTTGCATTGGGTTTCGTGTTTCAGTCGGCCTTCGACTTTTCTCGATAATCGGCCGATTTCGTTTGACCCAACTTTTGAGAAAGTCGGGTTTCATGAAACCCGACTTGACCCGAAAAAAGGCAAAGTCGCTCATCTCTAGTCACAAGTCCAAATTCATAGATCTCGGGAACTCTTTTATCACGAGTCCTAAGTCCACAGTCAAAAGCTTTGGGCATTGCTTCCATTACTCCCAAAGCTGCAAGTTGTGGGAGTCCATCCTGCAGACTACGCCAAGTATAACAAGGGGAAACCGTGGTGGTAGTTATGGCAGGGTCACTTAAAGTTACAGTTCACAAAGAGTCCACTTTGTACATAAAAACGGACAGGACTGATGTAGCTCACACAATTTATCTTTTCTTTCCCCCAGCCACGGCAGTTGAGGCAAATACAGTTAGGTCCATATATATTTGGACAGAGACATTTTTCTAATTTTGGTTCTAGACGTTACCACAATGAATTTTAAACAAAACAATTCAGATGCAGTTGAAGTTCAGATTTTCAGCTTTCATTTGAGGGTATCCACATTAAAATTGGATGAAGGGTTTAGGAGTTTCAGCTCCTTAACATGTGCCACAGGTTTCAATTTGGTGCGCTTGGCGCAGCGTCAAAAGGACGCATGCGCCGCCAAACGCATACCTGCGCACGGCCTGCGTCCCCAGTGCTAAAGATAGGGGACGCAGGACGCATGCAGCGTCATGCGTCCATAGGCGGAGCTACCGGCGGAGGCGCGGCAGGAGGTGGGGCTTAGCGGCAGCCGTGCGCAGCCCGACGCTGTGGCTATAAACGCTAATGTGAAACTAGCCTTAGGCATCTGGTTTCTGCGTCTGCTCTGCAGGAATCCAGAGCCTCACATCATGCGGTATCCTGCTGTCCAGTAGCGTAGCTATCCGGGGGGGCAGAGGGGGCGGTGGCCCCAGGCACCGAGCTCTGAGGGGGCCCACCGGAGCTACACTACTGTAATTGTATCGGCGTGCGCAGCACACCCATACAGTTACATACTGCGGCACAGTGGGGAGAATCGATCTCCCTACTCTGCCGCCCAGCCGCTATGGGCCCTGAGAAGGCGGTGGGGGGCCCCGGTGACAGCAGTGCGCCCCCCACCTCACAGCCAGCAATGTCGTCCTGGGCTATTCTTTGCGCACAGGACCTGTGATGAGGTCACGGGAGGGGCGGAGTCAGGGGGTCACACGATCAGGGCTTCAACTGCTGCAGGGCTCTGCTGTGCTGGTTGTCATGGTGCTGGATGAGGTGAAGTAAGTTTCTGTGTGGGCTCAGGAGGGATTTACAGGATGGATGTAGCAGAGCTGTGTGTGTATGAGGTGTTGAGAGTGGAGCCGTGTGTGTAGAAGGTGTACGGAGCAGAGATATGCATGTATGACGTGTACGGAGGAGCGGAGCCGTGTGTGTATGGGGTGAGTGGAGCCGTTTGTGTACAGAGCAGAGCCAAGTGTGTACTGGTCGAGGTGTACAGAGCAGAGCCGTGTGTGTACGGGGTGTACAGAGTGGAGCTGTGTGTGCAATGTGTACGGATTGGAGACGTATGTGTACGAGGTGTATGGTGCGGAGCTGCGTGTGTACAAGGTGTACGGAACAGAGCGCGTGTGTACAAGGTGTACGGAACAGAGCCTCATGTGTACAAGGTGTACGGAACAGAGCTGCGTGTGTACAAGGTGTACGGAGCAGAGCCGTATGTGTATAGGGGGTGTGGAGCAGAGCCGTGTGTGTATAGGGGGTATCAGGTGCAGTAATAAGGACACATATGGCAGCAAAGGCTCAGTATTGGGGTATCAGGTGCAGTAATAGGGTCACATACGGCAGCAGCGGCTCAGTATTGGGGTATCAGGTGCAGTAATAGGGTCACATACGGCAGCAGCGGCACAGTTTTGGGATGTCAGGTGCAGTAATAGGGACACATACGGCAGCAGTGGCTCAGTATTGAGGTATCAGGTGCAGTAATAGGGACACATACAGCGGCAGCGGCTCAGTATGGGAGTATCAGGTGCAGTAATAGGGACACATACGGCAGCAGCGGCTCAGCATTGGGGTATCAGGTGCAGTAATAGGGACACATACGGCAGCGGCGGCTCAGCATTGGGGTATCAGGTGCAGTAATATGGACACATACTGCAGCAGCTCAGTATTACTACACATACGGCAGCAGAGGCTCAGTATTGGGGTGTCAGGTGCAGTAATAGGGACACATACGGCAGCAGCGGCTCAGCATTGTGATATCAGGTGCAGTAATAGGGACACATACGGCAGCAGCGGCTCAGCATTGGGGTATCAGGTGCAGTAATAGGGACACATACGGCAGCGGCGGCTCAGCATTGGGGTATCAGGTGCAGTAATATGGACACATACTGCAGCAGCAGCTCAGTATTACTACACATACGGCAGCAGAGGCTCAGTATTGGGGTGTCAGGTGCAGTAATAGGGACACATACGGCAGCAGCGGCTCAGCATTGTGATATCAGGTGCAGTAATAAGAACACATGCAGCAGCAGCGGCTCAGCATTGGGGTATCAGGTGCAGTAATAGAGACACATACGGCAGCAGCGGCTCAGCATTGGGGAATCAGGTGCAGTAATAGGGACACATACGGCAACGGCGGCTCAGCATTGGGGTATCAGATGCAGTAATATGGACACATACGGCAGCAGCGGCTCAGTATTGGGGTATCAGGTGCAGTAATAGGGACACATACGGCAGCGGTGGGTCAGCATTGGGGTATCAGGTGCAGTAATAGGGACACATACAGCAGCAGCAGTTCAGTATTGGGGTATCAGCAGGATGAGGGGTTTGTGCAGGTTGGGGATACATGGTGATGGGGCTGGAATATGATAAATGAAACGTGTCATTGTTGTATTCTCTGTAGCCGAGTCCTGGCTGGAGGAGTTGTCATGTCGGTCTGGGCCAGATGGAAAAGACGTGAAAAGTGACCGATTCCATCTGAAAGAACGTCAGCGGTAAGACACCAACTATACCTGTGCAGTAATCACATATGTTTTGTTGGACTGGTATTTACCACTGACCATATTGCGGTAATATCCATGTTGGTCTTTATATAGGGATTATTTTCAGTAACAGCGCAGTCATCTCCTACATCCACTATTAGGGTGCGTCACCGAGTTGTAATCACAGTTACCTAGTTAGGGGCCCACTCAGAAGTTTCGCCCCCCCGAACCAAAACCCTAGCTATGCCTCTGCTGCTGTCTATCTACTGCAGAGAAGATTACTTTGCAGCAGACCGCTCTAGAGACTAAGTTCCTCTGTGCTCCTACTGGGCATACTCACGAGGCGATCTCCCATTGGAGATCGGGAGTCATGTGCCCAGGTCCTGCTCCAGATCTGATTGGTCCATCTCGGAGATCTGGAAGGTCCCGCACGGCTAGAAAAAGATCGCATGACCATTCGGCCATGCGCTAGTATAGACTATACTTGGTATGTGTGAATGGAGATGGATGTATGATTCTGGTGACTGACTCAATTGAAACCCCTTCCGTCTGATATTACATATGTGGGTAGGGTATTAGAGTTATAGTCAGCGCAAGTCAGGGGCAAGCCATATGCCACAGTGCATACCGCACCGCTACACTAGTGTCCGATAGTGTTATGCCTCACGGCACTGTCATATAGCGGCAGTAGTTACCGCCGCGCTGCAGTTAGCAGCACTTACCGGCATCCGCGGTAGCGACGCCGCACGCACATTAGGTCAAGACGGACATCGACCTCTGCCTTGGGCCGTGTCCTGTGACCATATACCGTGTGTGCAAGCCAGCTGAGACCTGTGAAGCTAACAGGCTTGGCGTTTATGCTTTATTTATATTAAAGCGCCTCTGTGAGTTTAACAGAGTCCGCTCTGCGCACCTCGGGTGATGTTTAACCCGAGCACAGTATACAGCCATATAGCGATTCTGCTATTACTCAGCAGCGGTTGTTACACCTACTGCACGGTGGACCCCGGGCGGTGAACGCACTTCCTATTATTTATATTTAGTGCGTTCCACCGTCCCTAACAGTTCCATCCTAAGGTCTGACTGGGTCCCGGCTTCCACTATGTTAACCCATTGTGCCGTCAGCGAGATGTGCCGTCTCTGGGCACAAGCACTTGTCCACGTGTCCGTGGTTAGGTGTACTTTCCCAGTAACTGCATTGTTGAGGGGACGGGTAATGTTGTGGGACACGTGCTTGTGTAATGCTGGGATGGCACAGCGGGAGAAATAGTGGCCGTTGGGGACCGTGTACCGTGGGACAGCCGACACCATCAGGTTGTGGAAAACTTAAGTGTCCAGGAGCCTAAAAGTCAACATTTTGAGTGTAAGCAGACAAGAAATGTGTGCATTTAGTACTGTGGTCTGTGGGGCGTTGGCTGCGTATTACCACTTACGGTCCAATGACGGGTATGGACAACTGAAGGCCGCGCTGGGACAAGGACGGGCTTGATGTTGGTGCTATTTGACTGTGGGCAATGGCTGTGCAGGGCAGGAGGCATCTTCGCAGGCACCGCGGACAGGGGATTGGCTTGCATGCACAACAGTGGAAGAAGCAGTGGTGTCACTCGCAGACACTGTTCATGGAGCATGGGGTTGGGCCCACAAAGTTGGGTGCTTTGCTGCCATGTGCCCGATCATGCTGGTGGTAAGGCTGGTAGTTTTGCTACTCCTGCTGATGCTGGCATGACATGTGTTTCAAATGGCCTGTTTATGGTTATCGGCAGAGTCTTTAAAAAATAACCATACTCGGGAAGACCTAACAGTTTGACTGGCAACTTCTGTTATGTTGGTGTTACAGGGAACGGTTGCCCGCCTTCTGTCTGCAGCCACCACACTACTGCTTCCTGCCTGAAGGGGTGCTACGCCTCCCTCCCCCAGTGTGCTGCTATTCTCGCTCTGCAAGTCCTTCTGCCAGGTTGGGTGAGTTACTATATCATCCACCACCTCATCTTCCACTTCTGCACCCTGGTCCTCCTCCTGACTTTCTGGCAATTGTCTCTCATCCTCTTCCACCTCTTTTGACATGGCTGCTCAAATATTTGTGCATCACTACATGGAATCTTACCTTGCCCTGCTTCAAGTGGACCAGGTGAGAGGCACGAATCTATAAATGGAAAACTGAACAGCTCTTCGGAGTGTCAGAGTGCGGGATCAGCTGTCTCAGGGCACTCAGCGTGGTGGGAGGAAGGAGGATCAGCGTGAGGAATATGCGGTCCAGATTCACGGCTACTCAGACTTGACCGTGTGGAAGACTGGGTGCTGGTGGTGGATAAGTAATCAACAACCTTCTCTAGCTTCAATAGTGCTGTCTTGCTGCGGTCCCATAGGACTTCGGACAATAAGGTCCAGCAAGAAGATGTGGGTGTTTTTGGTGGCCCAATTTCAGCTTGCTCACGGTCTAGGCCACTATGGAAGGGATCCTGTCTACTAACCTATATATGAAGACAACAGACCAAAATAGTCTCCTGCATTACAAGAGCTTTCACCCTACCGTCATGAAGAATTCCATCCCAAGGTCCCAATTTCAAAGAGTAATACGTATCGTTTCCAATTATGTACTCTGCTCTCAACGATTGTACGAAATGTCCAGAAATTTCAGTGATAGGTAGTGTTGAGCATTCAGATACCGCAAGTATCGGGTATCAGCCGATATTCACTGTATCGGAATTCCGATACTGAATTCCGATACTTTTAGCATATCGAATACCGGAATCGGAAGTTCCCATAATGCTATGAGCCAGTTTGATTTGATTCAGCCAATGACAATCCTCAGAAGTGTGGGCACATCCTGTTAGGCATGTTAACTAATGTCATGGCTGTGATTGACTGCTGAAATGATGTCACGATGCACTATAAAAGCCGCTGCCGCCATTTCTGGTTCACTCTGCTGTGAATTCAGTTAGGGACAGGCTGCTGTTCAAGACTCTGAGGGACAGTTAGAGAGCGATTTTCCAAATAACATTGTGCTTTACCCAGACTACATTCTCAATAAGTGTAGATTTTTTTTGCCTTGCAGCAGTGTTCACAGCTCTCTGCAAGGTCTGTGTGAGTGCAGCTCACGCTGTGTAGTGTGTCCTGCAGGCACGTCTGCTTGTAGGCCGCTCAGCGTGTGTCACAGCCTCATACATATTTTTCTTTTATTGCTGCAAGTTTTTCATTCTCCTATTAGTGTGCATCCATCCATATCCATATATGTTGGTTGCAACCACTATAGGAGTAGAGAGCGGAGCCTTTCTCCAGCCTTTCAGTGCTAGTGCCCATTTATCTGCACTGTTCACGGCTGTCTGAGACGTCTCTGTCTGAGTGCAGATCACGCTGTAGTGTGTCCTGCAGGCACGTCTGCTTGTAGGCCGCTCAGCGCGCGTCACTGCCTCACACATATTTTTCTTTTATTGCAGCTAATTTTTAATTTTCCTATCAGCGTGCATCCATCCATATCCATATACGGTGGTTGCAAACACTATGAGAGTAGACAGCAGAGCCTCTCTGCAGCCTTTCAGTGCTAGTGCCCTGTGGAGGAACACACACAGACCCGTTCCTCCCACATCACCGTGATGTAACTACACAGGCACAGCTCTCCGGCGCCCCCTTTGTCTCTCAGGTCAGTAAGGGAACTGCACCTAGAGCAAATGGTCGCCGGGGAGGAGGTCCTGTTACCCGCTGGGGGTTCTAAGATTAGTGATCAGAGTAAAAGCATCAGCCCAAGATTAAGTTTGTAGTTTAATTGCCTTAAGGGCGCACTAGATAATTACAGAAATATACAGTAAATTTGCAGTCAGAGAAAAGATATAACAATAAGTGTACAAGACTTAAGATATTAAGCTGGAGGTCAATTTACCAGATTGTAGGGTCATGTGGGTGCTGGGGAGCATTGCAGTCCACAGGTGCAAGAATCTTAGTTGCCGGACAGACCCCCAAAGCATGGGCCGCTGCTCCCCTCGGCAGATCTGTCCCCAGGTCCTTCTTAGATAGTCATCGTCCGGATCTTCTGTGTGAAAGACTGAATATCTGCCAGGGGTTGCTAGTCCTTAAACACGCTAGGTTCCTCCCCCTGTGTCAGAGGGTGGGCTAATAATCCGTGCTCCTAGGATGGAGCCAAAGCGTCTGGGACACACAAAGGATCTATATTCCTGCGTCTGCTAGCAGATACATTCTAATTGAAGCCCTAGGCTTTTTTCCGGCCCCCTGCTGGCATTGCTCCGTACCTGAGCTTTGAAGCTCTGTTTTGGGCCTATCCTCATTATCACACCAATGACCCTGGCTATTTAGCATTGGAACACTAAATCCTGCTTGTATTCACTAAGTACACTGCACCTGGGGGTATAGAAGCTACCTGTAATTCCTGAACTTAGACCAAAATGGATGCCAAGCTCAGACATGTGGCCCCATATCTAAGATGGCGACTGCTCCTTCATCACACCTCCCTGCTTTAGAAGGCGCTAGGGGGTATCACATTCCTGTGATCCCCCATGCGCCCTTCCGCACCCTCTCCTTGCCGGGAAGGTTGCACACTGGGTGGGCACAAGCCTCCTGCTCATGATGGGCCTTCATCATGTTCACGTTGAAGGCTTTCCTCCTTCCACGGGCGTGGTCCAGGGTGACCAGGTAGGTGACAGCGTTGAGCCGCTGGTGCACGAGGTAAAGACCCTCCCAGGCCGCCTGAAGCTTGTTTTGAGGTACGGGGACCTGTACCCACACCTTTTGACCCACCTCGTAGGTCCACTAACAAGCATTCTGGTCGTACCACCGCTTCTGGTCAGCCTGGGCTTGGGCCATATTGTCATGCACCTGCCGTGTCAAGGCCGTCATTCTGTCCTGGAAGCGCACGACATACTCAATGACCGACACTCCAGGAGTAGCCAAATCCCCTTCCCATGCTTCCTTCACCAGAGCAAGGGGCCCCCGTACACATCGCCCGTGCAGGAGCTCAAAGGGGGAGAACCCTGTTGAGGCCTGTGGGACCTCTCGGTAGGCAAACAGCAGGTGTTGGAGATACCGCTCCCATTCTCTCCCGTGGGAGTCGACCAACATCTTCAGCATCTGCTTTAAGGTGCCATTGAACCGCTCACACAGGCCATTGGTCTGTGGGTGGTACGGGCTGGCTACCAGATACCTGTACTTGCTTACAGAGAGACTCCATCAGCTGCGACATGAACTGGGTCCCTCGGTCGGTAAGCATTTCCTGGGGAAACCCCACTCTGGAGAAAATCTCCAGTAAGGCAGTGGCCACTTTGTCGGCCCGAATGGACGACAAAGCTACCGCCTCCGGGTACCGGGTGGCATAGTCCACTACCGTTAGTATGAAGCATTTCCCGGAGCGGCTGGGAGTGGACAGAGGTCCAATGAGATCCACAGCCACCCTTGAGAAAGGCTCTTTGATGATGGGCAGAGTTACCAGTGGGGCTTTGGGGCGCCACCCCGCCTTCCCCACCCTCTGACAGGTGTCACATGAACGGCAGTAGGCAATCACCTCGGTCCTCATTCCTGGCCAGTAGAAATGCTGAGCTAGCCTGGCCCTGGTTTTAGCGATCCCTAGGTGTCCGGCCATGGGAATCTCGTGTGCGATCCGCAACAATTCTGCCCTGAACGGATAGGGTACCACTAACTGTCGGTCCCTGGGCCACGCCTCCAGTGAACCCTGCTGGACCGTTACCCGGTACAGCCATCCCTGGTCCCAGACCACTCGCTCGCGGTCGGACTCCAGGGGTGGCTGTGCCGCCTGCTCCTTGAGAGCTTTCAGGCTAGCGTCAGCTTCCAACGCTGCCTGAAATCCCTGACTCGATGTGGCAAGAATTGATGAAACTGCCACCTCCTCTGTCAGCTCCCCGGGATCTGTCTCCTGGCCGCTGTCTGACTCGGCAGCCACTTAGTCGGAGAGAGGGGAACCGTCGGACCTCCGCGAGGCTCCTTGGGCTCCGGCGCTCCTACTCCTGGTAACAGCGGCCACGACCGCTGAGACCACAGGTAGTGCCTGCTTCCCCTCGTCCCCCGACCAAGTCGCCGGGTCAGGCAGACTTCCCTGGCCTCCTGACATCCCGGATGTGGGGAACTCCTGCCCTGGGGTCTTACCTGGTGGCTCCTCTCCCGGGACGCCCCCCCCATGGCCTGTTCCTCTTTCTGCAGAGGTCCTCGACTCAGCAGGCTGGATTCACTTAGGGGCCCTACACTGCCCATAGCAGCCCCTCCCTCCACCTCTGAGCTCTCCTCTGCAGGCTTCTCACCTGTCCTTACTGTGAGCCCTGTGTGTGTAGTGTCAGTGCATGGCTTACCATCAGGTTTCACTCCCTCCTCCACTGTTGGAGGCGCATTCACAGTAGAGTGATGACTTTCTTGGTGAGCCGGACTTGTGGGTTCAGTGGTCACCCACTGAGTCACTAGCCGCCCCAAATCGGTCCCAAGCAACATATTGGCAGGAAAATTTGGCATTACTCCCACCTCCATTGTTGGAGGCACATTCAATACATTAGCATTGGCAGTCACAGTAGGGTCAAGACATTCTTGGGGAGCCGGACTTGGGGGTTCAGTGGCCACATACTGAGACACTAGCCGCCCCAAATCGGTCCAAAGCAACACACTGGCAGGAATATTTGGAGTTACTCCCACCTCCCGCATTCCCCTCCCGGCGCCCCAATCCAAAAACACCTTGGCGACGGGCAGCGCCGATTCAACACCTCCAATTCCGGAGATGGAAAGGGTTTTCCCAGGCACCAAGTCTTGAGGGGACACCACCTCAGGACGTACCAGGGTTCGTTCAGCGCCTGTGTCCCACAGTCCCATGACCGCTGAGCGGCCGATGGTGATGGGTTGGTAATTGTCCAGGGACCTCCCACCTCCCCCTCCCACACACAAAACAGTGGACGGTTTCTGGGACAGGGATGGGGCCTTATGGCGCTGGGGACACGCAGCCTTAAAGTGTCCCAGCTGGTTGCAATGATGACCACGTCTGGGTTCTGCTCCTGGCCTGGAGAGGGCAGCAGGGGGGTACACCCCTTGCACTCTGGGGGCAGGGGGGACAGGGGCAGGACTGGGCTTACCCCCTCTCCAGGTGCTGCTGGCAGGCTTCTTCGGCTCAGGGGCCCTGTTGTTGGCATTCTCATCTGCCAGGGCGGCTGTAGCAGAAGCCCCCTTTGGTTTCCGGTCACGGAGGAACTGCTGGAGGTCCTCTGGGCAGTTCCACAAGAACTGCTCTGTGACAAACAGTTCCTGGACCTCCTGGCAGGTGGTGAGCTCTAGACCCGAGGTCCAGTGCTCCGCAGCTCTCAGCAGTGCCCGCATGTGGTTGGTCCAGGTGTCCTTGGAGCCCCGCTGCAGGCTCCGGAACTTCCTGCGGTACGACTCCGGGGTGAGGTTGTAGTGCTGGATCAGGGCCCGCTTGATGCTGTTGTAGTCCTGCTCCTCCCCGGCAGGTAAGTCCCCCAAAACTTCCAGGGACTTACCCCTCAAACGGGGGGTCAGGTACCTTGCCCACTGATCCAGGGCCAGATGGTGTTGGAGGCAGGTTCTTTCAAAGGCCAGCAGAAAGAAATCCAGGTCTCCATCCTTTTCAAGCAGGGGGAAGTCCTCCGCCCGGACCTTGGAAGCCTTGGTCCTTGGTGGGGCTGGAGCGTCCAGCGGGAGCCCGTGCTGAGCCATCTCCAGTCGGTGCCGGCGCTCCGCAGCTTCACGGCGTTCAGCATGCTCATGCTCCGCTGCTCTCTCGGTCGCCGCTTGCTCACGCTCCGCTGCTTTCTCGGCTGCCGCTAGGAGTCTGTCATGGGCGGCGGCGTTACCAGCCTCGAGCTGTGCCATAGCCGCTTGGAAAAGGGCCTCCGATCTGGACAGCCTGGGGTGGGCAGGTGGTGGGCAGTCCACTACGGGACTGAGCACGGGGTCTGGCTCCTTGGGGAGCCCTGGCTGAGCTCCCCCTCGCCTTCATTGGTATTGTCCTCCACCACCTCCTCATACACCATAGTATTGGCCTCCCACTTTGTCCTACTCCTGGTGCCTTCCGCCATCTTGGGAACCTCTGGTTACTGACACAGCTGCAACCCTGGCCTCGCACACAACTTATTATATTTGCACTCTGATCGTCTAGTGCTGGGCTAACCTTAACACCCCAGCAGTGAAAGTTACCACTGGTAGTCTCTAGTGTCTGGGAGTAGGGGTCCCACGCACACTATTACTCTGATCCCACCGCTTGCCACCAAGTGTGGAAGAATGCACACAGACCCGTTCCTCCCACGTCACCACCGTGACTTAACTACACAGGCACAGCTCTCCGGCACCCCCTTTGTCTCTCAGGTCAGTAAAGGAACTGCACCTAGAGCAAATGGTCACCGGGGAAGAGGTCCTGTTACCCGCTGGGGGTTCTAAGATTCGTGATCAGAGTAAAAGCATCAGCCCAAGTGTCATGATCTGACAGTTTTAAACTTGACAAAGTGAATTTTTTTTACTTTGTCAAGTGCAAAGTGTGACGTGATTGCCCCCGGTGGCCATTAGAATTATCACACGTGGTGTCTTTCATTCTAAGTTGCCCGGTGGTGGGGAGTGGTATCGCACCTTAGTGTTAGGTTTAATTTGTAATTATAAATCAGGTATTAGGCTCTATAAATGAGTCTCAGGGTATGCAATCATTGTTGGTGATAGTTGTTCATTTGCAACCAACTTTGGTGGTGGAAGGAGCTGGAGAGATTGCTCAGCTCAATCTGAGTCCTGGTGTGGAAGGAGTCACAGAAGGGAGTTCAATGCAGTGCTGACTGAACTTGGTGGCAGCTATTCAGGAGGAAGGCTGCAGTCGGTCGCTGGACTCTGTGCTGGAGCATTTGCACAGAGAGAGCTAAGTTTTCTATTTCCCCTGTTTGTGACTTTCCTTATGTGTGATCTAGTGGAGTGGTGGGATTAGTTTCCGCACCGGCCAATGCCCTAGCGAGGGACTAGGTTCAGGGCGAGACAGGGCATAAGGTTCGCGTGCGGCGACAGGTTCGGAGCCTGTATAGGGAATGTAAGGAGTGCAGGGACGCTGCCTCAGGGGAGCTCAGGAGGTCTCCATGTCCCTATTCCCTATTACAGGGCCCACCACTGTAATTGTTCCTGTGTTTCCCCTTATTGTTTAAATTCGCCAGCTGGAGGCGGGGTATCCAGTTTTACGTGTACTTTAAATTCGCCAGCTGGAGGCGGTGTATCCGGCTGCACGTCCCGGTATTATTTAAATTCGCCCTGCTGGAGGCGCTGTATCCAGGGTCACGTGTGTCCTAAATTCGCCCTGCTGGAGGCGCTGTGTCCAGTCACACGTTGTCCGTTACACCAAGATTAAGTTTGTAGTTTAATTGCCTTAAGGGCGCACTAGATAATTACAGAAATATACAGTAAATTTGCAGTCAGAGAAAAGATATAACAATAAGGGTACAAGACTTAAGATATTAAGCTGGAGGTCAATTTAACAGATTGTAGGGTCATGTGGGTGCTGAGGAGCTCTGCAGTCCACAGGTACAAGAATCTTAGTTGCCGGACAGACCCCCAAAGCATGGGCCGCTGCTCCCCTCGGCAGGTCTGTCCCCAGGTCCTTCTTAGATAGTCATCGTCCGGATCTTCTGTGTGAAAGACTGAATATCTGCCAGGGGTTGCTAGTCCTTAAACACGCTAGGTTCCTCCCCTGTGTCAGAGGGTGGGCTAATAATCCGTGCTCCTAGGATGGAGCCAAAGCATCTGGGACACACAAAGGATCTATATTCCTGCGTCTGCTAGCAGGTACATTCTAATTGAAGCCCTAGGCTTTTTTCCAGCCCCCTGCTGGCATTGCTCCGTACCTGAGCTTTGAAGCTCTGTTTTGGACCTATCCTCATTATCACACCAATGACCCTGGCTATTTAGCATTGGAACACTAAATCCTGCTTGTATTCACTAAGTACACAGCACCTGGGGGTATAGAAGCTGCCTGTAATTCCTGAACTTAGACCAAAATGGATGCCAAGCTCAGACATGTGGCCCCATATCTAAGATGGCGACTGCTCCTTCATCACGTGCCCACATAACTGCACTGTTCACGGCTGTCTGAGAGGTCTCTGTGTGTGAGTGCGGCTCACGCTGAGTAGTGTGTCCTGCAGGTACGTCTGGTTGTAGGCCGCTCAGAGTGCGTCACTGCCTCACACATATTTTTCTTTTATTGCAGCTCATTTTTTATTCTCCTATTAGTGTGCATTCATCCGTATCCATATACGTTGGTTGCAAACACTATAGGAGTAGACAGCGGAGCCTCTCTGCAGCCTTTCAGTGCTAGTGTCCACTTATCTACACTGTTCACGGCTGTCTGAGAGGTCTCTGTGTGTGAGTGCAGCTCACGCTGTAGTGTGTCCTACAGCTACGTCTGGTTGTAGGCCGCTCAGCGTGCGTCACTGCCTCACACATATTTTTCTTTTATTGCAGCTCATTTTTTATTCTCCTATTAGTGTGCATCCATCCGTATCCATCTACATTGATTGGTTGCAAACACTATATAGGAGTAGATAGAGGAGCCTTTTTTCTGGCTTGTGCCCTTCAACTGCAGCCAGATTAGTATTACCCTATTTTTTGGAGCCTCATCTTTTGCATTGTAGGTTACCTTCCTGCATTATAATAGCTCCAAAAAGTTTGTGATACTATCTCTTTCAAATTTTTGGTCACATCCGTTAAGTTTTTTAAAAAAACAAAAAACAAAATAAAGGTCACCAAACACTACATTTGACAGTTGTGTAGGCCACATTAGCTCCTATTAAAGTGTAGTCCACACACACTTCATAAAATTAGTGTTTCTTATACCTGTTACCAGCTGTTCAGGAATAAGCACACTAAGCCCCCCCTTTGTACTTTTCTGCATATCTTTATCAGTCTACCAAGTTGAAGAAGGCAGGGAGTAAGGCACGTGGGCGTGGAGTTTCAGCAGGGAGAGGACGTGGGGATTCTGCAGGGAGAGGATGTGGGGAATATGCAGGGTAGACGATGTGGGGATTCTGTGCCTGCTGCGGGCACCAGTGAGTCAGCATCCCCCAGTTTTACCAGGCAACAGTCCTTTATGAGCAGCTTTGTAGGACCTCGCCGTACCCCACTGCTGCGGGAGGAACAAATTGAAGCCGTTGTCGGATGGATGGCAGCTAACCCATCGACTTCAATGACTTCAGCGTCCTCTCAGGGCCATAGCACTGAAGAGCAACCATCTGTCTCTTCACCACCTGCAAAGTGCCCTGGCAGTCAGAGAGCCCTGGACAGGAGCCATCACAGTCTCTACTTCTGTTCTCTGAATTTGTTGGCTTGGAAAGAGGGGGCCAGCCAAGCAGCATTCAAGAATGTAAAGAAGAGGGAGTATGCAGTTATGCGCAACTTCTTTGTCCCTCTGAATCTGAAGAGGTGGGTTTGCCAGTGTCTATGGTCAGCACACCTCAGTATGCATCAGATGACGACGAGACTCAGGTGCCACTTTCTGGTGCGTACGGTGCTGGAGAGACAACCCAGGAGAAGCAGGTGTTTGAAGAGGGAAGTGTAGATGAAGAGGTCCTTGACCCATCATGGCGTGAGGAACAGGAAGGTGGTGGGAGCAGCTCTGAGGAGGAGATTCCCCGAACGGCCAAAACAGGAGGGAGAGGGAGGGGGCAGACTTGGTTGCCTGTAGCCTCCACTTCGGCACCCATTAGGAGCATTCCTCTTCCAAAAGCCAAAACGGGCGCTCCCAAGATTCGCAGTGCGTAGTCCTTTTTTGACACAGTTGCAGGTGACATTTGCTTTGTCAAATACAAGCTGAGTCATCAGAAAGTCAAAAGAGGGAAAAATGTCAGCAACCTCAATATCACAAATATGTGGAAACATGTGCGGACCAAGCACGTGGTGGAGTTACACAGACACACTGAAGACGTAGGCCAACGTACAGCACCACCTACCACCTCTTCAGCTCGTGTGGGGGCCTCTTCCTCCAGCTCACACACAGCTGGTTCGGCTTCCTCACAGGATCGCCAAGGAAGAACCTCTGGCACTGTTGTCCGGAGACCCTGTGACATTCCACCCACAGCACCACGTTCCCAGTCATCCTCACATTCCCAGGTCACTCTACAGCCATCGGTAGCACAGGCATGGGAGAAAAGGCAGCCATACTCGGCAAACCATCCCCGAGCACAGGCTCTGAATGCTGGCATTGCCAAACTACTGGCCCTTGAAATGCTCTCATTCAGGCTGGTGGAGACTGACACCTTCCGGAACTTCATGGCATTGGCAGTCCCACAATACACTGTGCCCAGCCGCTTTTATTTCAGCAGGCAAGCCGTCCCTGCCCTGCAAAATCATGTGGAGGGAAAAATAAAACATGTGCTACTAAACGCCGTCAGTAGCAAGGTCCACCTGACCACCGATGCGTGGACCAGTAACCATGGACAGGGATGATACCTTTTCCTCACTGCCCATTGGGTCAATGTTGTGGAGCAGGGTACAGATCTGGAGAGTGGCGCTGTATGTGTTCTGCCAACTCCACGGATTGCAGGAATCCAGTCTGTACACATTGACTCCTCCTCCTACTCAAGTTCCTCAGAAACAGCGCTGCAGGAGGCTGCTACGACCGATATGACCACAGCCGTGGTCAAACGTCAACAGGCCGTACTCAAATTAATTTATTTGGGGAATCGAAGCCACACAGCGCAGGAGCTCTGGAATGCCATCAAGCAGAAGAGCAAAGTGTGGTTTGTACCAGCGAATCTCCAGCCAGGCTTGGTAGTGTGTGACAATGGCCGAAATCTGGTGGCAGCTCTGGGCCTAGGCAAACTCACTCACATCCCATGTCTGGCACATGTACTCAACTTGGTCGTGCAGAGCTTTCTGAGGGACTATCCAGATCTTGGTGCACTGCTGAACAAGGTCCGCATAGAGTGCGCTCACTTGCGGCGTTCCAGCACGGCAAGATCGCGCCTTGCTGCTCTGCAGCGCCGATTACGCCTTCTGGAACATCGCATCATATGTGACCTGCCCACCAGGTGGAATTCAACGTTACATATGTTGGAGCGGTTGTGTGAGCAGCAAGCAGCAGTCATGGAGTACCAGCTGCATCAGGCACAAACAAGTCGCACTGTGCGCCGGTCACACTTCAGCACCACTGAGTGGGCCTCTATGAAGGACATCTGCCTCGTTTTGCGTGCCTTCGATGATTCCACGTGGATGGCGAGTGCAGATGATGCACTAGTCAGCATGACTGTCCCCCTTATCTGCCTGCTTCAAAAAACACTGCAAGCACTAAGGGAGGAGGTTTTGGAAGAGGTGGAGGATGAGGAGTCACAGATGCCATCTGCTTCTGGACAGTCTGGCTATGTGGTTACTCACAAAGGCCTAGGCAGGGGACACTTTGTGAGGAGGATGAAGAGGAGTCAATGGAGGGGGAAGACATCTCTCCAGAGGAGGGAGGTACACAATGCTCTAATCAGTATGTACAGCGAGGGTGGGGTGATGCAGAGCAGGCAGAGATGACATCTCAAGCAGGGGACAGCGTTTCTTTGGCAGTTGGGAGTCGGCAGCACATGGTTGATTTCATGCTGCAGTGCCTGAGAAACAACCGCCGCATCGCCCACATTCTCAACACGGCTGATTATTGGGTGTACACCCTCCTAGATCCTCGCTACCGGGACAACTTACAAAGCCTCATACCACCGTTGAACCGGGAGCGTAAAATGCGGGAGTACCAAGACACACTGGTGCAGTCCATCATGTTCTCCTTTCCACCAGACAGCAGTGCTGCTAGTGCTTTACAAAGCAGCTCTGTGTGTCGAGGCAGTGGAGGAAGCTCTGCACAAAGAGGGAGCAGAGGCAGCAAGACATAAGGCAAGACCACTATGGCCCAAATGTGGCAAAGTTTTGTGTGTCCGCCACAAATGTCTACACCATCACAGACGGCTCCAGTCAGCAGGAGGCAACGTTTCCGTCAGACGTTGACAGACTACATGTCTTGCCCTGTCAGTGTACTCCCAGATGGCTCTTCCCCCTTCAAGTTTTGGGTCTCTAAGCTGGATACATGGCCAGAGCTTAGCCAGTATGCATTGGAGGTGCTGGCTTGCCCTGCTGCCAGTGTATTATCGGAACGCATCTTTAGTGCCGCAAGTGGTGCACTAGCAGACCGTCGCACGTGACTATCCTCCGATAACATTGACCGGCTTACTTTTCTGAAAATGAACAAAGCCTGGATCTCGCCAGAATTTGCCAGTCCTCTTCCAGAATAAGTAATTGGTTGGCAACAGTATCCAGGTCTCCTGTTGTGTTCATGTTTCTACCACCTGAACTGTAATCCCTGGGCTTCAACACAGCCAGTTGTTGCTCAGAAGTGCCATCTGCACAGAGAAAAAAACTAGCTCCTGTGTTAGTGGGGTTCAGTAACGCCAGCTGCTCCCCTACTGTGTGGACGGCAAAGTCTCCTGCTCCCTCCACAATCGAACTACTACTGATTTTTAACCGTGCTCCACTTAGGCCTCTGGCTCCACTTTCTCTAGTATTTCCCCTGGCCTCCAACCCCGCCAGTTGCTGCTCTGAAGTGGCGTCTGCACAATCCACACTTGTGACTGTGTTACTGGGGCTCAGTCATGTCAGTTGATCCCCTGATGTGTGTCCGGCAATGTCTCCTGCTCTGTCCACATTCCCATTACTAGTAGTGAGAATGTGGACAGAGCAGGAGACCTTGCCGGACACACATCAGGGGATCAACTGACGTGACTGAGCCCCAGTAACACAGGAACAAGTGTGGATTGTGCAGACGCCACTTCAGAGCAGTATCTGGCGGGGTTGGAGGCCAGGAGAAATACTAGAGACAGTGGAGCCACAGGCCATAGTGGAGCACCGTTACAATAAGTAGTACTCTACAACCTATATAAAACTTGCTGCAAGTTGGCCTCCGCCTGCTGCATGATTGATCCTGGGCTTCAACACAGCCAGTTGTCACTCGGAAGTGCTGTACGCACAGAGAAAAACGCTAGCTCCTGTGTTAGTGGGGTTCAGTAACGTCAGCTGTTCCCCTGCTGTGTGGACGGCAATGTCTCCTGCTGCCTCCACATTAAAAAAAAACAGCAGGCCTCAGCCTGTTCCATGATTGATCCTGGGCTCCAACAACGCCAGTTGGTGTTCAGCAGTGCCGTCTTCACAGAGAAAAACACACTAGCTCCTGTGTTAGTGGGGTTCAGTAACGTCAGCTGTTCCCCTGCTGTGTGGACGACAAAGTCTCATGCTGCCTCCAAAATCACACTACATCTTATTTTCTACTTGCTCCAAGTAGGCCTCAGCCTGCTCCATGATTGATCCTGGGCTTCAACACAGCCAGTTGATGCTTGGAAGTGCCGTCCACACCGAGAGAAACACTAGCTCCTGTGTCAGTGGGCTTCAGTAACGCCAGCTGCTCCCCTGCTGTGTGGATGGCAAAGTCTCCTGCTTCCTACACAGTCACACTACTACAGATTTTTAACCGTGCTCCACTTAGGCCTCTGGCTCCACTGTCTTTAGTATTTCCCCTGGCCTCCAACCCCGCCAGTTGCTGCTCAGAAGTGGCATCTACACAATCCACACTTTTTCCTGTGTTACTGGGGCCCATTCACGTCAGTTGATCCCCTGATGTGTGTCCGGCAATGTCTCCTGCTCTGTCCACATTCCCACTAATAGTAGTGGGAATGTGGACAGAGCAGGAGACATTGCCGGACACACATCAGGGGATCAACTGACGTGAATGGGCCCCAGTAACACAGGAACAAGTGTGGATTGTGCAGACGCCACTTCTGAGCAGCAACTGGCGGGGTTGGAGGCCAGGGGAAATACTAGAGACAGTGGAGCCAGAGGCTTAAGTGGAGCACGGCTACAATCAGTAGTAGCGTACAACCGATATAAAACTTGCTTCAAGTAGGCCTCAGCCTGCTCCATGATTCATTCTGGGCTTCAACACAGCCAGTTGTTGCTCGGAAGTGCCATCTGCACAGAGAAAAACACATGCTCCAGTGTTAGTGGGGTTCAGTAACGCCAGCTGCTCCCCAGCTGTGTGGACGACAAAGTCTCCAGCTGCTTCCAAAATTACACTACATCTTATTTACTACTTGCTCCAAGTAGGCCTCAGCCTGCTGCTTGATTGACCCTGGGCTCCAACATCGCCAGTTGCTTCTCAGAAGTGTCTTTGGCATGGGTACTCCCTCCTGCCCAGCCTGGTTCCAGCACGCCTGCTGTTTCCGGGGAGTGTCAACTTCACTTTGCCACCAATACATTGTCCTGTCGTGTTGCGGTGGGGCTAGCCGAGTCTATGGTGCCTGCAGTTTAGGTGCTTCCTATGTGGGCTGAGGGTTCTGGTAATAAAGGCTGGTTCTGTAGTGCCAATAGGACTAGCACCCCCTGTTGGACTGTGGGTTTCGGTAACTGCGGCCTGCTCGCGGCCTTGCAACTTTGCTTATTATGGGTACCTTCTGCTACCCATCCGGGTTCCAGCACCGTCAGCTGGTTCTCAGCAGTGCCTTTGGCCGAGGTGCCTCCTTCTCGGTATCTGAGTTCTAGCAACGTCTGCTGGTCCTTGGTAGTGCTTTGTAGCACAGGTACCTCCTGCTTAGTAACCGTGTTCCAGCACCGTCAGCTGGTCCACGGTTGTGCCATTGGCTCTTGTTCCTTCTGCTGCCCCTCTGGGTTCCAGCACCGTCAGCTGGTTCTCAAGTAGTTCCATTGACTATTGTAGCTTCTGCTACCCATCCGGGTTCCAGCACCATCAGCTGGTTCTCGGCAGTGCCTTTGGCCGAGGTGCCTCCTTCTCGGTATCCGAGTTCCAGCAACATCTGCTGGTTCTTGGTAGTGCTTTTTAGCACAGGTACCTCCTGCTTAGAAACCGTGTTCCAGCACCGTCAGCTGGTCCACGGTTGTGCCATTGGCTCTTGTTCCTTCTGCTGCCATTCCAGGTTCCAGCACCGTCAGCTGGTTCTCAAGTAGTTCCATTAACTATTGTAGCTTCTGCTACCCATCCGGGTTCCAGCACCATCAGCTGGTTCTCGGCAGTGCCTTTGGCCGAGGTGCCTCCTTCTCGGTATCCGAGTTCCAGCAACGTCTGCTGGTTCTTGGTAGTGCTTTTTAGCACAGGTACCTCCTGCTTAGAAACCGTGTTCCAGCACCGTGAGCTGGTCCACGGTTGTGCCATTGGCTCTTGTTCCTTCTGCTGCCCTTCCGGGTTCCAGCACCGTCAGCTGGCTCTCGGTAGTTTCATTGACTATTGTAGCTTCTGCTACCCATCCGGGTTCCAGCACCATAAACTGGTTCTCGGCAGTGCCTTTGGCCGAGGTGCCTCCTTCTCGGTATCCGAGTTCCAGCAACATCTGCTGGTTCTTGGTAGTGCTTTTTAGCACAGGTACCTCCTGCTTAGAAACCGTGTTCCAGCACCGTCAGCTGGTCCACGGTTGTGCCTCTTGTTGTGGCTCTTGTTGCTTCTGCTGCCCTTCCAGGTTCCAGCACCGTCAGCTGGTTCTCGGTAGTTCCATTGACTATTGCTTCTGCTACCCATCCGGGTTCCAGCACCATCAGCTGGTTCTCGGCTGTGCCTTTGGCCGAGGTGCCTCCTTCTCGGTATCATAGTTCCAGCAACGTCTGCTGGTTCTTGGTAGTGCTTTTTAGCACAGGTACCTCCTGCTTTGAAACCGTGTTCCAGCACAGTCAGCTGGTTCTCGGTAGTTCCATTGACTCTTGTATCTTCTACTACCCATCCGGGTTCCAGCGCCGTCAGCTGGTTCTCGGCAGTGTCTTTGGCACGGGTACTCAGTCCTGCACAGCCTGTTTCCAGCACGCCTGCTGTTTCCGGGGAGTGTCAACGTCACTTTGCCACCAATACATTGTCCTGTCGGGTTGCGGTGGGGTTAGCTGAGTCTATGGTGCCTGCAGTTTAGGTGCTTCCTATGTGGGCTGCGGGTTCTGGTAATAAAGGCTGGTTCCGTAGTGCCCATAGGACTAGCACCCCCTGTTGGACTGTGGGTTTCGGTAAATGAGGCCTGCTCTCTGCCTTGCAACTTTGTTTATTATGGGTACCTTCTGCTACCCATCCGGGTTCCAGCACCGTCAGCTGGTATTTCGGCAGTGCCTTTGGCCTAGGTGCCTCCTTCTCGGTATCCGAGTTCTAGCAACGTCTGCTGGTCCTTGGTAGTGTTTTGTAGCACAGGTACCTCCTGCTTAGTAACCGTGTTCCAGCACCATCAGCTGGTACACAGTTTTTCCATTGGCTCTTGTTCCTTATGCTGCCCCTCCAGGTTCCAGCACCGTCAGCTGGTCCTCGCTAGTTCCATTTGCTCTTGTTCCTTCTGCTGGCCATCCGGGTTCCAGTACCGTCAGCTGGTACTCAGCAGTTCCTCAGTCTTCTCGTACCTTCTGCTACTTTTCCAAGTTCGAGCTCGTGGAAATGGTTTTTGGTTCTCACTCTGGATCTCCCTGACGACGACCCTGAAGACGGAGACCCTGAAGACCACACCGAAGAAGACCAAAAAGATGACCCTGAAGATGATGACCAAGAGGACAAAGAACATGAAGACAACTACCAAGATGCAGAACAACAAGAGACAGAAGACCAAGAAGCTGAAAAACCAAAAGCAGAAGAACATTAAGCATAAGACTAAAAATCAGAGCAAATGATACTATCTAAATTATAAGCAGAAGAAGACTAAGCAGTGTATGGGGGTGAGTCCGTTCCTCCTCGTGGTGCCCCTGGAAAAAACTGAACGCGCACAAATCCTGTTGTAAATCTTTTGTGACAGGCAGAACGGAAGGTGTAATCTTAAAACTTTTGTAGATAACAACTACAGGAATGCCTGTCACAAATAAGAATATGATGAAGAAGAAGAAGAATAGGAAGAAGATGAAGAAGCAGAATATGAAGAAGAATAATAGTTGAATAATAAGAATATGAAGAATGTAAAAAAAAAGAATAATAGGAAGAAGGTGAAGAAGAAGATGAATAAGGTGAAGAAGAAGTTGATAAAAAAGATGCTGCTGCTGAGGATGATGAAGAAGAACGTGTGGGAGAAGTAAAAAAGAAGGTGAAGAGCATGGAAGTAGTGAAACATACATATCTGACAAAATATAAAAGAAGTTAACATAGTCAATATCTTTGTAACTCCGAACGTCTTAAAAAAAAAATTAATTCCTGCTATTCCATTTGATTGGGCTAAACCTCTATGGCTTTAATGTTTCCTACACCTCCCACAATACATTCTACATTATTATTAGTTGTTTTTCTTCATATAGAATTAACCTACAAGGAAAGAAAGGGGTTTTTTTATTCCGATATTTCTGTTCCATTGACTTGAATGGGACTTCCGGGATCGGAATCGGCGATACCCGATACTTTTTGGATATCGGCCGATCCAATCCGATCCGATATTTTTCAATATCGGGTGGTATCGCTCAACACTAGTGATAGGGGTTACCCCTCCTCTGTATTAAACTAATCCATGACACCATGAACCACTACATGGGCCAAAACAGCTAACCGGATCCCCTTTGTTCATTCTTTTCATCCTTTTGCATACATGTTATATAGAACTATCCGTAAGCATTGGCATCTACTGACCACAGCACTTCCAGAGATTCTGGAATTTAGTCAGCCCTTCCTTCCATGCTTTAGACGGGCTCCTAACTTGAGAGACTCTTTAATAAAAGCAGACATAGGGTCTAGCAACCTGACCCTATGCCAACGGCATCTACAAAAACCCAAAACAGGTACATTTCCTCGTTTGCCTTGCGCTCAATGCAACAATGTCTTGAAAGGTAATAAGTTTTACCATCCTAAAACTGGAAAACGCGTCATGGTCTGTGACTTCTTTACATGTGACATATCTTTTGTGGTATACATCATTAAGTGCCCCTGTGGACTTTTCTATGTGGGTGAGACAACCCAGCCAATTAAGGATAGAATATCCAAACACAAATTGACGATACGCTTCAAAAACCTCCTTTTACCCACACCACATCACTTTGTCACACACGGCCATAGAGTAACACAGCTCAAATACCAAATCATTGAGCACATACCACCACTAAGACGAGGGGGGGATAGAGTTGGCAGGCTAAAGAAACGTGAGGCATACTGGATACACACTTTGGACACCTTGGCACCAAAGGATGTAAACAAAGAATATGATTTAATCTCCTTTATCTAGTAGTCCAGTCAAAATACGAAAAAAAAATCCTTTACCCTGAACAAATTCCAAGAAAGCATTTTGTTGTTTTTTTTGGTAGTATTACATGTAGGGAAAAACATACTAAAAGTTTAGCAAGATAGAGTTACCACAAAGGGTCCAAATGTGACGTCAAAGAATATGGCCGCCAAAGCTGTAATATGTTAAATGCGACTCGCCTTTCAGTGTCTATCATATTTCTTTTACAATTACTGCTATTATTATATTTATTATTTATTCATCTTCTTTTACAGAGCTGAGAATGATGGAAAGTAAATAAACTTGCCCCTTATGCAGCCTTGAAGTAGAAGATGACGGAGAAAGAGTGGTGATTGGTGCGAAAGGAGCTGAAGGGATCAATAAAGCCAGTACTGAGAGGGGCGTTAGCACTGTGGTAGCTGCTGGAGCAGTGGTGCACAAGAGATGTCGTATGAACTACATAAACAAGAAGCAAATAGACTTGCATAGGAAAGCTACTTCCGATCATCGTTCACCTGCCAAGAGAGGTACACGGGTGTCTACTGGATCCTATGATAGCACGACGCAGTGTTTGTTCTGTGGACATGAAGTGGTGAAGACAAGATCTAGTAGTGATTTTGATGACTATAGCTTTGTTAAAACGGATGGATTTGTAAGGTCCATCTTGTCACATTGCAAACAGCGTAATGATGACTGGGCAATCACCATTCAAGGGAGAATCTGGGAAGGACTTACATGCTGCAGACTGTCTGTATCATCGTTCATGTGACATTAACTTTCGGACAAATTACGGAATTCCTATGCATCATGGTGGTGGATCTACTACAAAGAAACCGCGGAAGGTAGGGAGGCCGATGAACATGGACCAAGAGCAAGCGTTCTTGAGAATTTGTGCATTTCTCGAGGACAAAGATGAAGAGCAACTCACTGTCACAGATCTTGCAAAGAAAATTATGGAGTATCTTGTAGGAGACAGTGCTGCCTATAGTAATAAATGGCTGAGGTATAGGCTGGAGGAGAGGTATGGCGATTCGCTATTCATAGCAGCGTGTGAAGGGTTGCCTAACATTGTAACGTTCCGTGAAAAGACCAGAATAATCCTGAGGGACTATTTCCGTAGTCAGGAAACCGATGAAGAAGCCCAGTAGAGAGCCATCATAGAGACTGCGGCCAAAATAATCAAGAGCGATATCAAGTCTAAGATCCCATCTTCAACCGATGAATATCCAAAGACTTCTTCGCTTGAATGTCAGTCTGCCTAAGATTATCTCCCCCTGAGTTTGCTTTGCTTCCTTGAAACCCTCTTCGTTGGAAAGGACATTCACAGAAAGGTCGCAAGCATTGGACAATCAGTTGTTCAGGCTGTACGTCCCAGGGCTGTAGAAGCTCCATTGCAGCTTGGGTTAGCAGTCCAGCTCCATTATCATTTCAGGTCTCGATTTCTTGTAGACAGTCTCTCAACCATGGGATATTGTTCATCATATTCGGAAGTTCAGCGATTTGAGGAAAATGCTGCTGATTCTGTTGGCCAGGATGTACTCGGTGGTACCATAGACAGACTGGATACGGCACTGCTGTTCGGTGCGGACAACGTCGATTATAATATGATCACGTTAAATGGGAAGGGGACTTTCCACAGCATGGGGATGGTAGCTACTGTGACTGCAGGAAGTAAGGTCAGTCGCACTGTTCTCAGACAGAAGACTGCGGACTTGGAGATAGTTGAACAAAGCAGAGTTGATGTAAGGGAATACCGTTTCACAAAACACACTCGCCAAAACATAAAATTCAAGCCCTTGCCATTTCTCGACGCCATTGACCATCGTGTTGATGTATTGTGGGAGATGTCTTTACGCTTCAAACAGCCTGCACCAAGCTGGTATGGAATGATGCACATGTTGCATAAAGACTGTGATCATCCGGGGTCGTCTGTGCAACCTTGCTATGGGTGCCATAGGAAAGTTGATGGATGGGAGTGGAATCAAAAAGATCTTGGGAACAATTTACGGTGACAATGCTGTGCAACACATCATGACTGGAAAGGCAGTTCAGCGTGCAGTTCGTGGCCATCTCCTCCTTGATCAGTGTCTTACTCAGCAAGTTGCAGACAAAGTACTTTGCGACCATCCTGGTTTTGCAGACCTGTTGCAAGAACTTGAGCAGTTGTATGCTCGGACACTGACCGGGGAAGAGTGACTTGAATTCGGTCATCACTTCTACCTGCCTTAGTGAAATTGTCCACCTCTTGTCCACCAAAAGAAACGGATTATCCGCTCACTCTCGCACCAGTAAACTATGGCTGAATTACCAACAGATGGATGGAATTGTAAGGGAGCTTATCGAGGCCGATCGTACAGGATCCTGGCTGATGCACCTTCATGCTGTAGCCGAATGTTTGTCCATTCTTGCAGCTGCTGGGCATGGGAACTATGTGAAGGCCGCCAACCTTTACCTCCAGTCTGTGACCACTCTGGAAGATGATATGCCATCAGTCTTCCATAGATTTATGAATGGCTTGCATGTTGTAAGGCGGATTGATCAGTACTGGGCAGGCCTGGGTTGCGACCTAGACATCGAGCAAGCTCTGATGCGCTCCCTAAAAACTGCAGGAGGACTCACCAGAGGAAGTGGAATGTCCGAACATCAGAGGGCCTTCTGGACTCTGTCTGTGCCAGTGTCCTCTTCCTACAGTGATGCAGCAGTCTTCTGTTCCTTCATGCATTCACGGGTTGCGATACCACTTCCACGGTTTTTGGAATCGGAAAAAAACTCGGTCTACACAAGGTTTTGAAGGGAGACTCGGTCTTTAATAGCTGTGCTAAAATCTTTTCCACACCTAACAAAAACAGAGCTGAGATTGGAGACTCTGGGTGTAAAGCGATGATAACATTGTTCGGGGGGAAACCTGGAGACAATCTGTCTGCAATGAGGTATTCTACTCTCTGCAAAAAAGTTGGTTCAGCCAAAATCTTTATTACACCTGAACGACTGCCTCCGACCTCTGCAACGAAGTATCATGCCCTTCGGCGTTATCTCCAAGTGATGCTTTGGATGGACAATGGTGAGGCCATGGACACTACGGAATGGGGATGGGAATTGCAGAACAACAGTCTAGTTCCAGTGATGATGGATACTTCACCCGTGCCAGAAACACTTCTGAAAATAATTCACTGCAATTGTTCTCGTGGTTGTAGTACACTTCGGTGCACTTGCAAAAGACACGGACTTACCTGTTCACGGGTATGCGGACCATGTCAAGAAGGGCATTGTGACAATATGAGTGAGGAAGCAGTGTCTGATGATGAAAATAGTGACTATTGACCTGACACGCTTATTCAGTGATGAAGTAGGTCTTAAAATGCACTTTGTATTAATTCTATAATTTCTAGAAATGTACGTATATGTCATGACGTTATTGATGACGTCATGACCTCGCCTGTCCATGTAGTTAGTATAAAACTTTGTATAAAAATTGTTATATGAAAATATATAGTATACAAAATGCAAACTCTTCTGTAACCTAAAGCTACAGCTTTGAAATAGGGAAATATTCGTTATTTTTAGTGCAATGTCTGTCATCATCTTATGACGTCATAGTTAGGACCTTTGTGATGATCAATTTTTGCAAAACTTTTAATATGTTGTTCCCCACATATAATAGTAATAAAAAAAATCATAAAACGCTTTCTTGGAATTTGTTCCGGGTCAAACCGTATTTTGATTGGACTATAGTTTGCCACAGTGATATTTGAATATTTTTCTGTTACTAGTATACCAATGTGATTAAACATGTGATCTGCAAAAGATTTTTACTTTGTGATATTAATGTTCCTTTTCTCTGTTTCCTCTAGAGCCATTTATATTGAATGAATCTGACTTCATGAATCTTTCTCTGGATTCTCTTTCAATCTACCTCAAACACTCTCATACTTCCCTGAATAATACCTGGGTTCTCTCTGGATCTATCTCTGATAAATATCCTTTATTCTTTTAATGCCTGCATTCATGGGGCAATAACCTTGTACAAAGGTAGACGCTCAGTATACATTCTCCCCGATCCCTATCCATACAATAAGTCACCCACACACATAGGAGCCTTTATTCTGTAGATAGCTATCATCCCCTTGAGGCTGTGTTCACACACAGCATTTTTTTAGCATTTTTTTTAGCGGTTTTCCCAATAAAACCGCTAAAAATAAGCTTCCCATTCATTTCTATTTTTGTGCATATTGATGCGTTTTTTACCGCGAAGAAAATGCTTCACGGTAAAAAATGCAGCATGCTCATTAATTTCGCGGATTTTTCCGCGTTTCTGGCTATTTCTATGCGTTTTGAAAACACGCGGAAAAAACGCAGAAAAACCGCGCATTTTTGCGCAGAAAAAAACGTGCGGTTTCTGGGAAGGGAGTCAGGTTTTCCAGCAGAAATTTTCTGCTTCGTGTGCACTTAGCCTTACAGTTTACCACTGCCTTACATCGTTTTTCAGGCATACACAAGGGTTAACAGCCTGAAGCACAAGCTTTCCCCTCTTGGAACGCACAGCCATTAAATTCCGGTCACATGACATTCCCCGAGGACAACCATTGGTTAATGTGTGCCCCCTGGTCCCGCCCCCTACTTTTATAAACTCCACTCTAACTTATGGACACACAGAGACGAGCGGTGGATGCCGCATCCAGGTGTGAAGTTCCCCTGCACAGATACAGTGGGGAAAAAAAGTATTTAGTCAGTCAGCAATAGTGCAAGTTCCACCACTTAAAAAGATGAGAGGCGTCTGTAATTTACATCATAGGTAGACCTCAACTATGGGAGACAAACTGAGAAAAAAAAATCCAGAAAATCACATTGTCTGTTTTTTTTTCATTTTATTTGCATATTATGGTGGAAAATAAGTATTTGGTCAGAAACAAGCAATCAAGATTTCTGGCTCTCACAGACCTGTAACTTCTTCTTTAAGAGTCTCCTCTTTCCTCCACTCATTACCTGTAGTAATGGCACCTGTTTAAACTTGTTATCAGTATAAAAAGACACCTGTGCACACCCTCAAACAGTCTGACTCCAAACTCCACTATGGTGAAGACCAAAGAGCTGTTAAAGGACACCAGAAACAAAATTGTAGCCCTGCACCAGGCTGGGAAGACTGAATCTGCAATAGCCAACCAGCTTGGAGTGAAGAAATCAACTGTGGGAGCAATAATTAGAAAATGGAAGACATACAAGACCACTGATAATCTCTCTCGATCTGGTGCTCCACGCAAAATCCCACCCTGTGGGGTCAGAATGATCACAAGAACGGTGAGCAAAAATCCCAGAACCACGCGGGGGGACCTAGTGAATGAACTGCAGAGAGCTGGGACCAATGTAACAAGGCCAACCATAAGTAACACACTACGTCACCATGGACTCCTTAAGCCTGTACATGTCCGGGCCCGTCTGAAGTTTGCTAGAGAGCATTTGGATGATCCAGAGGAGTTTTGGGAGAATGTCCTATGGTCTGATGAAACCAAACTGGAACTGTTTGGTAGAAACACAACTTGTCGTGTTTGGAGGAAAAAGAATACTGAGTTGCATCCATCAAACACCATACCTACTGTAAAGCATGGTGGTGGAAACATCATGCTTTGGGGCTGTTTCTCTGCAAAGGGGCCAGGACGACTGATCCGGGTACATGAAAGAATGAATGGGGCCATGTATCGTGAGATTTTGAGTGCAAACCTCCTTCCATCAGCAAGGGCATTGAAGATGAAACGTGGCTGGGTCTTTCAACATGACAATGATCCAAAGCACACCGCCAGGGCAACGAAGGAGTGGCTTCGTAAGAAGCATTTCAAGGTCCTGGAGTGGCCTAGCCAGTCTCCAGATCTCAACCCTATAGAAAACCTTTGGAGGGAGTTAAAAGTCCGTGTTGCCAAGCGAAAAGCCAAAAACATCACTGCTCTAGAGGAGATCTGCATGGAGGAATGGGCCAACATACCAACAACAGTGTGTGGCAACCTTGTGAAGACTTACAGAAAACGTTTGACCTCTGTCATTGCCAACAAAGGATATATCACAAAGTATTGAGATGAAATTTTGTTTCTGACCAAATACTTATTTTCCACCATAATATGCAAATAAAATGAAAAAAAAAACAGACAATGTGATTTTCTGGATTTTTTTTTCTCAGTTTGTCTCCCATAGTTGAGGTCTACCTATGATGTAAATTACAGACGCCTCTCATCTTTTTAAGTGGTGGAACTTGCACTATTGCTGACTGACTAAATACTTTTTTTCCCCACTGTATAAGGTAATTAGGGATCATATATTTCCTACTTAACGATGCGCACACATTAACTTCATCAATAGACTTACTCAGCATTTCTTTGTTGCAGCTGGTAAATTATCCTGAGGACTGTAAAGTGGGCAGAGGGCACAGCCTTAAGGGTTCTCCAATGATGTACCCAAAAACAGTGTATGAAGCAAAAGGGAAAGAAGTACATCTAGACACATGGGAACCCCAAAAAATTTTTTGCAAAAAATATATACAATCTTTATTTATGACATGTACAAAAGACAGCAAAAAAGACTATAAAAACACTTAAAATCACATAAGGGCAATCATGTCACAGTCATTTAATAATGACATAGTGACTCTCCCACAACAAGCACCCCCATTGCACAATGTTAGTGTAGAGCAGGCCTCCTCAAATATAAGTCAGACAATTAATGTATATAATAATACACAATAACCATGAGCAGTCAATAAACCTTATTTACAGCACCATGTATGTACCGGGATGTTCAGAGGCAAAAAAGATGAACCGACAGTCCACTAAATGCCAAATCCCCCAAATAAATAAATGAAAATAGTCAAAGATAATAGATGTCAAACCAAGTGTCTAGCATGTCCAGGAATATTGTGCTAGATAGATGCCTGAAGAAAATAGCAGAGGCCTGCAGGGTGCAGGAGTGGGGGGAGCAAACCCCACGCGTATCGCCACACGCTGTGTGGCTTTCTCAAGGGAGAATAGAGTGCTGAGGAAATACATGCCTTACATCGTTATATACAGAAGGAACATATGGTACATGATTAGTCAAATCAGTACTAACCCACGAGGTGGAGAGCGTGGCATGACAGCGGCCATCTTGTCAACATTAAGTATGGACAAATAAAGTTGTTCAGAGCAGGGCATTGCTGGATCGATCAGCACGTGCGCAAAGGACGCAGGCAAAATAGAGGCGTGTAGGAAAACATCATTGCTCGGTAACTAAGCGATGGCGTCACTGAGTGGTATGGCGCCTACGCAGTAGGACATAGAGTCTTAACATCGCTAGTCCTATCAGCGCATGCGCAATAAAGGCAGAGGGAGAGAGAGAAAAACATCATTGCTAAGCAATGACAACACTTAATAGTATGGCGCCTGCGCAGTAGGACACAAGGTCCAAACGTCGCTAAATCAGTCAACGCATGCGAAATAGAGGCAAAATAAAAGCATAACATCGTTGCTCGGTAACTGAACAGTGTGGCGCCTGCGCAGTAGAACACAAGGTCTGTAAGAAATGATCGATATAAATGCATAGACGCTCAAAAAGACTGCCGATACCAGCCACAATAGGCCTACCTGGTGGTTCAGAGATGGTTTTGTGCACTTTTGGAAGAAAATATAAAGTGGGAACGACAGGATGGTGTGTAGTTAAGAACGTATACTCCTTTTTACTCAAGATATCATTTTGCCGGGCAGACATGAGAAGTCGATCAAGTTTGTTCTTGAATACAGTTGTAGGGTCAGACTGTAAGACCTGTTAACAAGACATATTGTTTAATTGGCGCTTGGCTTCTTTTGTGTACATGTCTATTGGCCACAGAACTATGTTCCCTCCTTTATCCGCCTCTTTTATAACAAAAGAAGGATTGTCCCTGAGTTTTTTAATTGCTGATCTTTCCTTATGTCCTAAATTCTCACCTTGCTTGCTGGTTGTGTGAAGCTCAGCAATTTCTTTGCTCACCACATTATAAAAGATTTGAATGGTGGGAAAAAGGGCGAAAGACGGTGTGGCTTGTGAAGGTAAATTCCACAGCTTATCAGAGACTGCTTTGGGGCTCTCATTTTCCTGTAATAGATCAAGAAGATCATTAAAAGCTTGTCTTTCATCCTGCGGAAGTGAATCAAGTAAGGACGGTTGATGGTACAGCATTTTAAATGCCAACTGCCTACAGAAAAGAAAAAAGATCTTTAGTCAAGACAAATTTATCCAGAATACCCATAGGAGCAAAGGAGAGGCCCCTTGATAGAACAGAGATTTCGATATCTGATAAATAGTGTTGAGTGATATCATCCGATATGGAGAAATATCGGATCGGATTGGATCGGCCGATATCCAAAAAGTATCGGGTATCGCCGATTCCGATCCCGGAAGTCCCATTCAAGTCAATGGGACCGAAATATTGGAATTAAAAAAACCCTTTCTTTCCTTGTAGGTTAATTCTACATGAAGAAAAACAATTAAGAATAATGTAGAATGTATTGGGGGAGGTGGAGGAGACATTAAAGGCATAGAGGGTTAGCTCAATCAAATGGAATAGCAGGAATTAATTTATTTTTTTTAAGACGTTCGGAGTTACAAAGATATTGACTATGTTAACCTCTTTTATATTTTGTCAGATATGTATGTTTCACGAATTCCATGCTCTTCACCTTCTTTTTTACTTCTCCCACACTTTCTCCTTCATGATCCTTAGCAGCAGCAGCATCTTTTTCATCAACTTCTTCTTCACCTTATTCATCTTCTTCTTCTTCACCTTCTTCCTATTATTCTTTTATTTTACATTCTTCATATTCTTCTTATTCAACTATTATTCTTCTTCATATTCTACTTCATCTTCTTCCTATTCTTCTTCTTCATCATATTCTTATTTGTGACAGGCATTCCTGTAGTTGTTATCTATAAAAGTTTGAAGATTACACCTTCCGTTCTGCCTGTCACAAAAGATTTACAACAGGATTTGTCCGCGTTCAGTTTGGCCTGCAGCAGCAGGAATTTTCCAGGGGCACCACGAGGAGGAACGGACTCACCCCCATAGACTGCTTAGTCTTCTTCTGCTTATAATTTAGATAATATCATTTGCTCTGATTTTTAGTCTTATGCTTAATGTTCTTCTGCTTTTGGTTTTTCTGCTTCTTGTTCTTCTGTCTCTTGTTGTTCTGCATCTTGGTGGTTGTCTTCATGTTCTTTGTCCTCTTGGTCATCTTCTTCAGGGTCATCTTTTTGGTCTTCTTCGGTGTGGTCCTCAGGGTCGTCGTCTTCAGGGTTGTCGTCAGGGAGATCCAGAGTGAGAACCAAAATCCATTTCCACAAGCTTGAACTTGGAAAAGTAGCAGAAGGTACAAGAAGGCTAAGGAACTGCTGAGAACCAGCTGACGGTACTGGAACCCGGATGGTTAGAAGAAGGAACAAGAGCAAATGGAACTATCGAGGACCAGCTGATGGTGCTGGAACCCAGAGGGACTTTTGAATGAAAATAATAGAATCCCTGTTGCTGGAAAGGGTCCCTTTTCCACTTTAAGAAATAAAAGTGAAAAAATGCCACCTCAAGGTGACGTGGGGAATATTGATATATTCGCCAGGTTGGTGGAGAGGGACCTTAAGAGATTAACAGCACCAAACTGGGAAAATAATGATAACTTGATGACAAGTGAGCGCTCAGCACTTGAGGCCCTAAAGAGGAATGAGCAAATAGTTGTGAAGCCCTCCGATAAAGGGGGAAATCTGATTATTTTGAATCATAATGAATATCGTAAAATGTCTTATGCTATTTTGCAAGATGACTCCACCTATGAGGTGCTAAGGGTCAATCCTATGACCACTTATAAGGAAGAACTGACAATTTTGTTGGATACGGCCCTGGGGGATGGTCTAATCTCGAAAGTAGAGTTTGATTTTATTCTTCCTAAGTTTCCACTAATAGCCACGTTTTATACATTACCAAAGATACATAAAGGCCTGAACCCTTTGAAGGGGAGACCGATTGTATCAGGGGTGGATTCATTGACACAAAACAGTGGTCTCTATATTGATCAGTTGTTACGCCCCTTTGTGGTGTCTATTCCATCATATCTAAGGGACACCTCAGATCTACTACTCAAGCTAGAGGGCGTACACTTGGAAGGAAATACTTGGCTGGCTTCCATCGATATAGAAGCCCTCTACAGCAATATACCACACGAAGCGGGTATCCGGGGTGTTGGACACTTCCTCAACCAGAGATCAATAGCATGTAGGGGACACAATAATTTTTTGACATCTCTCCTACGATTCATTTTGACCCACAATGCATTTTACTTTGATGGTAGGTTCTACCACCAGCTCAGGGGCACTGCGATGGGGTGCCCCTGTGCCCCGTCGTATGCTAATCTGTTCCTTGGCTGGTGGGAGGAGACTATCGTGTTCGGAGGGGAAGAAAGGTGGTGGCATGGAATGATCTCCATGTGGTATAGGTTTATAGATGATGTCTTTGTAATATGGACAGGGGAAAAGAATCAATTTGAAGAATTCGTAAAAGAATTGAACCAAAATGATGTGAATCTCAGGTTCACCTCAGAAATTCACAAATCGAAATACCATTTTTGGATATTAGAATCAAAAAAGATCTGATGGGAGGGATCTCCACAAGCATTTTTCGTAAACCGACGAGCACAAATAGTCTATTACATTGGCAGAGCCACCATCCAGTCCCTCTTAAGAGAGGAATTCCGAAGGGACAATTCCTCCGACTCAGGAGGAATTGCTCGAGGAATGATCTCTTTCAGAAACAAGCTGGGGATATGTTTTGCCGCTTCAAGGACAAGGGCTACCCTAAACACATTTTAGATACAGCATATGAATTTGCAAATAAAGCAGACAGACAAAAACTGCTGCAGAAACGTGAGATAGGGGACTCTATGGAACAAATAAGGGTCATTGGGACTTTTGATGTCAAACATCAGGAGGTTAGAAAGGTCCTGTCTAAACATTGGGACGTTTTAAGATTGGATCCAGATCTGAAGGATGTGATCGGTGAGCGCCCCAATATCACGTTCAGAAAGGGTAAATCCATTAGAGATATGCTGGTCCATAGTCAGTACAGGAGACCAGTGGCAAGTGGCACATGGTTGGATAGGAGACCTTGTGGCTTCTTCAAATGTGGGGATTGTAGTTACTGCAAATATATGAGACCGGGGAAGTCCTTTTGCAGTGCAAGCACTGGCAAGACCTTTTATCAGCGAGATTTTTCGAACTGCAAGACCATAGGGGTTGTCTATATGGCCATATGCTCCTGCCCAAAAAATTACATAAAAAAAAAAAATTACATAGGGAAGACAAGGAGAGAATTTAGAAGGAGAGTAGGAGAACATATGGGGGACATTAGAAATCAAAGAGACACCCCACTTGCTAAACACATGTTGACTTATCATAGAGGGGACCCCGGTGAAATCAAATTTTGTATTATAGAAGTTGTGAATGTGAACCCCAGAGGAGGGAATGTGGATAAGAATATTCTGAGGAGAGAGTGTGAATGGATATTCAGGATGGAGTCCTTGGAGCCGAGGGGA